>NC_058519.1:5995766-8395766 GCF_904849725.1 Hordeum vulgare subsp. vulgare
GGCAGTGCACAACTAAGTGGTACTATCATTATTACTTTTTATCTTTTGGCACTAATATTATGAACATGTGTAACACTACGATCGAGATTCAATGAACCATTGAGGGTATTTATTCAAGCAAATAGAATAACTATTATTCTTTTAAATAAATAATCGTATTGCAACAAACACGATCCAATCATGTTCATGCTCAACGCAAACACCAAATAACAATTATTTGGGTTTCACCACCAATCCCGATGATAGAGGGAGCGTGCGACGTTTGATCATATCAACCTTGGAAACACTTCCAACACGTATCATCACCTCGCCTTTAGCTAGTCTCCATTTATTCCGTAGCTTTCATTTCGTGTTACCAATCACTTAGCAACTGAACCGGTATCCAATACCCTCACGCTACTAGGAGTACTAGTAAAGCACACATCAACATCATGTATATCAAATATACTACTTTCGACTTTGCCAGCCTACTTATCTACCAAGCATCTCGGGTAGCTCCGCCTCAGTGACCGTTCCCCTCATAACAGAAGCACTTAGTCTCGGGTTTGGGTTTAGACTTGGGTCTCTTCATTAGTGCAGCAACTGTTTTGTTGTTTCACGAAGTATCCCTTCTAGCCCTTGCCTTTTATGAAACTTAGTGGTTTTACTAACCATCAACCATTGAAGCTCCTTCTTGATTTCTACTTTCGCAGTGTCTTACATCACGAATCTCTCAAGGATCATTGTATCTATCCTTGATATATTATAGTTCATCACGAAGCTCTCACAGCTTGGTGGCAGTGACTTTGGAGAACCATCACTATCTCATCCGGAAGATTAACTCCCAGTTGATTCAAGTGATTGTCGTACTCAGGCAATCTGAGCACACGCTCAACGATTGAGTTTTTCTCCTTTACTTCATGGACAAAGAATCTTGTCGGAGGTCTCATACCTCTTAACAAGGGCACAAGCATGAAATCACAATTTCATCTCTTTAGAACATCACTCATGTTCCGTGACGTTTCAAAACGTCTTCGGCGCCACGCTTCTAAGCCATTAAGTATTTTGCACGGAACTATCGCGTAGTCATCAGAAACGTGTATGCCGGATGTTCACAACATCCACAGACGACGCTCGAGGTGCAGCACACTGAGTGGTGCATTAAGGACATAAGCCTTCTGCGCAGCAACGAGGACAATCCTTAGTTTTACACACTCAGTCCGCAAAGTTTGCTACTATCAACTTTCAACTAAATTTTCTCTAGGAACATATTAAAAACAGTAGAGCTATAGCGCAAGCTACATCGTAATTTGCAAAGACCATTAGACTATGTTCATGACAATTAGTTCAATTAATCCTATTACTTAAGAACTCCCACTCAAAAAGTACATCTCTCTAGTCATTTGAGTGGTACATGATCCAAATCCACTATCTCAAGTCCGATCATCACATGAGTCGAGAATAGTTTTAGTGGTAAGCATCTCTATGCTAATCATATCAACTATACGATTCATGCTCGACCTTTCGGTCTCATGTGTTCCGAGGCCATGTCTGCACATGCTAGGCTCGTCAAGCTTAACCCGAGTGTTCCGCGTGTGCAACTGTTTTGCACCCGTCGTATGTGAATGTTGAGTCTATCACACCCGATCATCACGTGGTGTCTCAAAACGAAGAACTGTCGCAACGGTGCACAGTCGGGGAGAACACAATTTCGTCTTGAAATTTTAGTGAGAGATCACCTCATAATGCTACCGTCGTTCTAAGCAAGATAAGGTGCATAAAGGATTAACATCACATGCAATTCATAAGTGACATGATATGGCCATCATCATGTGCTTCTTGATCTCCATCACCAAAGCACCGGCACGATCTTCTTGTCACCGGCGTCACACCATGATCTCCATCATCTTGTCGCCATCGTGGTTATCGTGCTACTCATGCTATTACTACTAAAGCTACGTCCTAGCAATATAGTAAACACATCTGCAAGCACAAACGTTAGTTTAAAGACAACCCTATGGCTCCTGCCGGTTGCCGTACCATCGACGTGCAAGTCGATATTAACTATTACAACATGATCATCTCATACATCCAATATATCACATCACATCGTTGGCCATATCACATCACAAGCATACCCTGCAAAAACAAGTTAGACGTCCTCTAATTGTTGTTGCATGTTTTACGTGGTGACCATGGGTATCTAGTAGGATCGCATCTTACTTACGCAAACACCACAACGGAGATATATGAATTGCTATTTAACCTCATCCAAGGACCTCCTCGGTCAAATCCGATTCAACTAAAGTTGGAGAAACCGACACTCGCCGGTCATCTTTGAGCAACGGAGTTACACATAGCGATGGAACCAGTCTCTCGTAAGCGTACGAGTAATGTCGGTCCGAGCCGCTTCGATCCAACAATACCGCGGAATCAAGAAAAGACTAAGCAGGGCAGCAAAACGCACATCACCGCCCACAAAAAACTTTTGTGTTCTACTCGAGATTACACCTACGCATGAACCTAGCTCATGATGCCACTGTTGGGGAACGTCGCATGGGAAACAAAAAATTTCCTACGTGCACGAAGACCTATCATGGTGATGTCCATCTACGAGAGGGGATTTCCGATCTACGTACCCTTGTAGATCGCACAATAGAAGCGTTAAGAAACGCGGTAGATGTAGTGGAACGTCCTCACGTACCTCGATCCGCCCTGCGAACCGTCCCACGAACCGTCCCGCGATCCGTCCCACGATCCGCTCCGATCTAGTGCCGAACGGACGGCACCTCCGCGTTCAGCACACGTACAGCTCGACGATGATCTCGGCCTTCTTGATCCAGCAAGAGAGACGGAGAGGTAGATGAGTTCTCCGGCAGCGTGACGACGCTCTGGAGGTTGGTGGTGATCTAATCTCAGCAGGGCTCCGCCCGGGCTCCGCAGAAACACGATCTAGAGGTAAAACCGTGGAGGTATGTGGTCGGGCTGCCGTGGCAAAAGTTGTCTCAAATCAGCCCTAAAACCCCACTATATATAGGAGGGAGGGAGGGGAGAAGGCAGCCTCAAAACCTAAAGGTTTGGCCGAAATTGGAGGTGGAGGAGTCCTCCAATCCTACTTGGAGTAGGATTCCACCTTCCCACTTGGAAACTCTTTCCACCTTGTGTTTTTTCATTGTCAAACCTTATGGGCCTTAGTGGGAACTTATTCCAGCCCACTAGGGGCTGGTTTATATCTTCCCATAGCCCATGAGACCCCTTGGGGCGTAACACCCCTCCTGATGGTCCCCGGCACCCCTCCCGGCACTCCCAGTACACTACCAATGAGCCCGAAACTTTTCCGGTAATGCACGAAAACCTTCCGGTAACCAAAGAGGTCATCCTATATATCAATCTTCGTTTGCGGACCATTCCGGAAACCCTCGTGGCGTCCGTGATCTCATCCGGGACTCCGAACAACATTCGGTAACCAACCATATAACTCAAATACGCATAAAACAACGTCGAACCTTAAGTGTGCAGACCCTGCGGGTTCGAGAACTATGTAGACATGACCCGAGAGACTCGTCGGTCAATATCCAATAGCGGGACCTGGATGCCCATATTGGATCCTACATATTCTACGAAGATCTTATCGTTTGAACCTCAGTGTCAAGGATTCATATAATCCCGTATGTCATTCCCTTTGTCCTTCGGTATGTTACTTGCCTGAGATTCGATCGTCAGTATCCGCATACGTATTTCAATCTCGTTTACCGGCAAGTCTCTTTACTCGTTCCGTAATACAAGATCCCGCAACTTACACTAAGTCACATTGCTTGCAAGGCTTGTGTGTGATGTTGTATTACCGAGTGGGCCCCGAGATACCTCTCCGTCATACGGAGTGACAAATCCCAGTCTTGATCCATACTAACTCAACGAACACCTTCGGAGATACCTGTAGAGCATCTTTATAGTCAACCAGTTACGTTGCAACGTTTGATACACACAAAGCATTCCTCCGGTGTCAGTGAGTTATATTATCTCATGGTCATAGGAACAAATACTTGACACGCAGAAAACAGTAGCAACAAAATGACACGATCAACATGCTACGTCTATTAGTTTGGGTCTAGTCCGTCACATGATTCTCCTAATGATGTGATCCCGTTATCAAGTAACAACACTTGCCTATGGCCAGGAAACCTTGACCATCTTTGATCAACGAGCTAGTCAACTAGAGGCTTACTAGGGACAGTGTTTTGTCTATGTATCCACACAAGTATTGTGTTTCCAATCAATACAATTATAGCACGGATAATAAACGATTATCATGAACAAAGAAATATAATAATAACTAATTATTATTGCCTCTAGGCCATATTTCCAACACTTATTCTGTTTTATGATATTATATCTAAGAGCGAGGACTAGATCTTATGAGATACAAGTTATTCTAGTTTATATTATTACTTGGCATGATCGATTAATTAGGATGCATGATGCATATGATGACTATATATATTATGATGTTTCTCTGTTTTATTTTATGTGTATCATATGATAACTTGGTATATGATTAAGTTGATGATGAGTTGTTAGATGATCGATTATAATACTATTGTCATTCGACGAAAATGATATGAAATGATATAGTGTAAAAAAGATGCATATGTGTGCATGTAACTCGTGTCTACATTTTGTAAATATGTTCGACAAAGCACGACGGATGACCAAGCACGGATATATATAAGAGAGGACACTTTTCTCTATTAGCTAGCTAATAACAACCTAAATTAACCCCTAAACCAGCCCCTTTAAAAAAAACCTCAGCTCCAGCCAGGTGCTGACGCGTGGATGTCTTTTGGTCCCGATTGGTGTCATCAACCGGGACTAAAGGCCCACGTGCCTGGCCTGGCCGCAGCGGCCACGTGGAGGCCCATCTGTCCCGGTTCGTGTAAGAACCGGGACTAAAAGCAAAGGGCATTAGTAACGACCTTTTTTCCCGGTTCCGAAACCGGGACAGAAGGTCCTTATGAACCGGGACAAAAGGCCCTTTTTCTACTAGTGTAACTAAGACCAAATAATATTTCGGCGGTCTACATAGAACTGGAAGTCCTATGTGCTACAACATGAGATGTCTGCATCAATTCTACTATTAACACTTCTATGCAATAATAATAAAATCACATTTGTGAAATTACTAAGAAGAAAAATTTGCATTTTAATGTTATATGTATCAATCCCGAAAATATTCTGACAACTCAAATGGCGTAATGAAGTAATAATAATGCTTAAAAAAAGAAGACAATAGCGATATAATAAGAATACAAAACATACTTTCAATGCATACATATATCATTCAATCAAGTAACTATTTTTGGAAATATTCCCAACAAGACCTATAAGTATAATCCATACTTCGAAGACATATTTATAAATTTTTCCTCCATTTCTTACTAACTCATGCGAATGCACGGGTAGACGGCTAGGGTCACTAACACTCGCGGCTAACGAGAAGTGCAACTACTCACATTTATTTGACACCAACACTAGCGGCCACATCAACATGACAGAACACTACCGATTTAAGTTGATGAGAAGTGCAACTACTCACTTTTATTGGAAATGACACACTAATGATCTATGTGTGCATCACCTCACTTTTCATTCAGAGCAATTATCTACGTACTCAGTATATATAATTTATCATGCATCTACCATAAAGAGGGACCTGCTACATTTGAGATTTACAATTATGGTTTTTTATCGGTGTTGCCATCAGTAGTACCACACTACTAAATATTTCCACTTGAAGCTTCAACTACTAAAAAATAACATCCTTTCATTAGAGCATGGTTAATAGTATAGCCAACTGCTGGCTATAAGCATTTTTATAGCTCATTTTATAGCTAGCTTGTACAATAGTTAACTGTAAAAGAGTACTGCCACTGGTGGAAAAAGGGCCTTTGGTCGCGGTTCGCAACTGCCATTAGTCGCGGTTGCGCAACCGCGACCAAATAGGCGCGACTAAAGGCCCCCCCTGTAGTCGCGGTTGCTTAAGAACCGCAACTAAAGGCCCGTCCACGTGGGCGCCAGGCGGCCGTCGGGGCGGAGGACCTTTAGTCGCGGTTCTTATGGACAACCGCGACTAAAGGCCGCCGCAGGTTTAGGGTTTTAGCCCCCCCCCCAAACCTGTTTTCTGTTTAATTTGTATTGTTTTATTTATTTTGTGCTTTATTTTAATTTTGAAGGAGTTTCACATATTCTACGGGGCATAATTCTAACTTATATTGACAACGGATGATGGGCTCCCGGGGCATGCATGTGAATCGGACAAGAGACGGCCGGCGGCGTTGAGGGCGGGCGAGGGAGGCCGGTGATAGCGGCCGGCGGCGCCGTACGTGGGCGAGACGGGGCGGCGTCGAGGGCGAGGGGCGACGGCGGGCGACGGCGGGCGGCGTCGAGGGCGAGGGCGAGGGCGGGCGGCGAGGGCGGCGTCGAGGGCGAGGGCGACGGCGGGCGGCGTCGAGGGCGAGGGCGACGGCGGCAGGCCTTCGGCGCGGCAGAGATCGGAGAAGACGAGATGGAGTCGACGGTTCGGGCGTTGTATTTATAGCCCCCCACCTTTAGTCGCGGTTGGGGAGGCGACCCGCGACTAAAGGCTACCCTTTAGTCGCGGGTCGCCTCCCCAACCGCGACTAAAGGGTTTTTGGCGGGTTTTTCGTTCCCGCGCGCAACGACCTTTACCAACCGCGACTAAAGGGTTTTTGACGGGTTTTTCGTTCCCGCGCGCAACGACCTTTAGTCGCGGTTGGCCAGGCGACCGGCGACTAAAGACCTTTAGTCGCGGTTGGCCTGGCCAACCGCGACTAAAGCCCCTCACGTTCACCAGCTGGCCACCGAGCGCCCTGGGCCCAGGACTTTGGTCGCGGTTCGTCTTCCGAACCGCGACTAAAGAATTCATTAGTCGCGGTTCCTACAGTTTCGCGACTTATGGGGCTGGACGGAAGCCTCTTTTTCTACCAGTGTGCTTTTATCATATATGGTCCACCTTTCATTCTCACAAAGCACTTAGGAGCACGTGCTAGAGCTCGCTCTTCACGAAGAGTCCGCTTCCCTTCTCTCTCATCCAACTCAGCAAAAATATAGTATTTTAATCCTTACAGCCTGCTGACTGTACCTTATTGTACTTGCTCTTAAGCGTGTGCTCAAAAATACCACTCGATACAATTACAGTCTCAACAAAGGTCATTAACTACGGTGAAGTGACAAAAATCTCCTAATCCCCCTTGTGAGTGTTCCCACTACAACTCTAGTATTTAGCACATAGTGAATCAAATCATGACAAAACATAGATTTGCGCGTGGGTGATCGAATCGTAATGTGTTGTTATGTTTTATTCTAATTTAATTATCGGTGTGCTGACAATTAGGACCCCCTTGTTATATGGAGCGTTAGCAAGTGATGTCCAACGCAATTCAGGTCATTGCACCCCCTATCAATGGTGTTTGACAGAGCGATACCGGTGTCGAGTGGCGTAATTGAGCGCACTCTTAAGGGAAGAATGAGTTGTTGGAACTCATATTGGAAAAATTAGTAGTGTGACACAACTAATGGAAAATTTGATAAAAGTCCTACTACTTTTTGTTAGTGGTCAAACTTTTTTTTGGAAGACATTGTGGAGAAACTCTAGTAGGAGTAAAACCGAAATTAGTTCTTCTCTAAATGTAATCATTATATGATTATTTGTTGTATAGAGTCACTCTCGACTTTTTTCAAAAGGTACTACAAAAATGTATTTACTTAATATGTCAATTTTAATTTGTGTTAAGTTATATACAAAATAATAATATCTACTAACAAAATAAATTTAATATGGATACCATTTGATATAGGAAACAAAAAAAATTAGAACCTGGTCTATAGACTACCTAGTGACGACTACAAGTACTTGGGCACCTCGAAGGCGTGATGCCCTGGTCACCCCTTCCCATGGTTTTGCCTATTGAATAACAAGAGAAAGTGAAGGGGGTGGGGTGTACGAGAAAGATGGATACAATGTTCAATGCAAAATTCCGAGCAAATACCACAGAAAATTCACCTAGTTAAGTAAAATAGGAACTCTCAGAGAACATACATGGACACATATAATATCTTTGTCTGATATGTGGCCTTACCAAAATCTGTAACAGTACTTGGTTAGCTGTAATGTTTGTGCATGATATTCCTTTTCAAAATATTTGGCATTAACAAATATTTTGTAGAGATTAATTACAGATTGAGCATGATTGGTTACTTTCCATAAAGTCGTTATGAAATATTCCAAAGACTGATCTGATTAGCAGATACAAATCAGTTTAAATAGATCTACGGGGTAAAAGTCGGTTTAAATAGATCTGGGATAGAGAATGGCTGAAAAACAATCGGTGGAAGGGTGAAGGTCGTGCGTGGGAGGTTGTATGAATGGGTGGTGGAGAGAAAACTGAGCGAAAGATGGGACATTATGTTCTACTCCCTCCGTTCCTAAATATAATACCTTTTAGAGATTGTATTATAAACTACATACGTATGCACATAGACATATTTTAAAATATAGATTCACTCATTTTGTTTCGTATGTAGTCTTTTAGTAAAATCTCTAAAAGGTCTTATATTTTGGAACGGAGGGAGTATTTATGTAGTATAAAGACTAGACGTTATCAGTTTAAATAAATAAAAAAGATTTTTTGCCAGCATATGCAAATCTCGTGGGGTGGTAAGAGCATCTCTAGTAGAACCCTCAAACCCTTAAATCTAAAACCAGTTTTAAGGGTTGAGAATTGGCTATTTTTGATACTTTTAAGGGTTGAAAAACAGAGGCAAAGACTAGAACCCTTATAAAGTAAAAAAACTCACCGGGGCGGGGCGGGGGACGGCCGGCCGAGGCGGGGCGCGGGCGGGCGGCATCCAGGGCGGGGCGGGGACGGGGCCGGGGAGCAGAGGGGAGGCGGGGCGGCGGCCGGGGCGCGGGGGCGGCAGCCGGAGCGCGGTGGGCGGCGACCGAGATGCGGAGGGCGGCGGGGCAAGGAGGGCAACGGCCGGGGCGCGGAGGGGCGGCGGGGCGACGGCCGGGGCGCGGGGGCGGCAGCCGGAGCGCGGTGGGCGGCGACCGAGATGCGGAGGGCGGCGGGGCAAGGAGGGTGACGGCCGGGGCACGGAGGGGCGGCGGGGCGACGGCCGAGGCGCGGAGCGAGCGCGGGGCGGCGGCCGGAGCGCGGGGGGAGGCGGGGCGGCGGCCGGAGGGCGGCGGCCGGGGCGACGGCCGGGGCGCAGAGGGAGCGCAGGGCGGCGGCCGGAGCGCGGGGGGGGGGGGGGGGGGGGGAGGCGGGGCGGCGGCGGCCGAGGCGACTTCCTCGCGCGCGCGGGGAACCAAATGCCTCCCGCGCGAGGTGGGAAGTGGAGTGTGGGTTGGGGGCAGTTTTCCCTTCCAATCCTCACTTCTACATGCTGGGAAGGGGTTTGAGGGTTGGACTTCTAATTTTTTTTACGGGTTTAAGGATTTAAGGGTTCTAGTCTACACCGTTTTTTTATAAAAACTATAAAAAAGCGGTTATGTTTAAGGATTTAAGAGTTTGAGGGCTCTACTAGATATGCTCTAAGAAATGCGGGTAGTCCAGATTTTTCTCCCAGTACCCCAAACCCTATTTAATACCGAGCATGTCACTCACATGTTGTCAGCACTGCTTGGACAATTGCTGACCATCTTCAAACAGTGTCAACTGACCAAATATAATAAGGTGACATAAATGAATTGTAAGACATCAAATATTGGAAAACGTTTTAAATCTGTTGGTTGATTTTAAGTCCGCGTAAACCGCGTCGGGCTCCAACAGCATGTCCATATCAGGTCAAAAGATGAACAGTGAATGTACTGTTTCATCTTCATTGCAGAAGCAACACTCAGTGGTCGAACGATTCCATCATTCGTTAGCAGTTGTGCAGGCATACATGGTCATGTTGGAGTGGGATCAAATTTCATCTATAAAAACCAATAAGGAACTTAATTCAGAGCCACCACAAGGTAGACAACCCAAAATATAGATGCTTGTTAATTTCGATTTGACACGTGATGCATGCAAGGCTCTCTTTGCCACTAAAGTAATCGACACACCACTACTAGGCACTAGCAAGCTCCATCAAGCACGTACGATGCAAGCAAGCAAAAGTTCTCCGCCGGTACTAAGGAAGAAGGATGACGGCGAGGAGGACATCACCGTCGACCTGTATCCATTCATACGGGAATACAAGGGCGGCAGTGTCGAGCGCTTACTGCACAGCCCATTCGTGGCAGCGTCCGAGGACCCGGCAGATAACCGTGGAGTGGCAACGAGGGACGTCGTCGTCGACAAATCCACCGATGTGTCCGCACGCCTGTTCCTTCCCTCCGTTGCAGCTGCCTCTGCCGGCGAGAGGATCCCCGTCGTCATGTACGTCCATGGAGGATCCTTCTGCACGGAGAGCGCCTTCTCTCGGACTTACCACAACTACATCAGGTCTCTGGCGGCGCGCGCCGGGGCGCTCGTCGTGTCCGTGGAGTACAATCTCGCGCCGGAGCATCCTGTTCCTGCGGCCTACGACGATGCATGGGCGGCGCTACAGTGGGTGGCCACCCTCTCCGATCCATGGATTTCCAACTACGCCGACCTCGGGCGGACGTTCCTTGCCGGCGACAGCGCCGGCGGGAACATCGTCTACAACACGGCGGTGCGTGCGGCCAGCGGTGGTGGCAGCCGCATCTACATCGAGGGGCTGGTCATCGTGCATCCATACTTCTGGGGGACCGACCGGCTGTCCAGCTCTGAGGCAGTATGGGACGGCATCGCAATGTTTGCTCCTGAGGCCATCGACAGGCTCTGGCCGTTCGCTACGGCCGGCCGTCTGGGCAACGACGATCGCCGGGTCAACCCACTCGACGAGGATATCGCCTCGCTGAGATGCCGCCGTGTGCTGGTCGCCGTCGCCGACAAGGACACCTTGCGTGACCGCGGGCGTCGTCTGGCATCCCGCATGCGTGACTGCTGCTCATGGGCCGATGATGAAAACGCGGTGACATTGGTGGAGTCGGAGGGGGAAGACCATGGCTTTCACCTGTACAACCCGCTGCGTGCCACCAGCAAGATTCTCATGGAGAGCATAGTGCGGTTCATCAACCAGCGCACGGCGCCCTTGCCGCTGCAACTGCCACAAGTTCAAGAGCTACTTGCATGCCAAGGTAAGATGCACAGGGCCGTCCAGCCTGTTCTACGCGTGCCAACCAGGCCGTATATGGACGTACATGGCTACGGGACGGCCATGAAAGCCAGAGATGCGGCGACACGTACTAGCTGCTTACACATTGGACATGGACGAAGAGCATCCAAAACAAGCTATGGGTCAGTCCTGGGGCATGTTATCAGGCCAAACAGCACCAACATGAGGTTCGCATCATCAGCAATAACAGCTCCTTGCAGTTGTGTTTTTCACAACTTCATCTAGCGCGCGGATGATGATAATCTACATGCATCCAGGCCAGGTGAAACAAAAGATCAAGGGTAATGGTTAAGCTTAAGCATGCTCCAGTATAAGTGCAATAATGACACCCTATTTACAAGCTCCTTGCTCGGGTCAAAAGAAATGACTTTTGGGTGTTTTTCTTTCTTATACATGAATGGTGTATTTAAGGTCTTGAGTTATGTACTGTTGGTGTATCATGTATTCTCATATATCAAGTTTATACAAATTTTAATCATAATTCGACAACCTACCGATGGTTGTGCAACTAGAGTCATATTTTTCTCGGAAAAAATAATGGGTGTCACTAAGATACACCCAGATATGACATAGTTATTACACAACTAACTGACTAATTAAATCAAGAATAAAAAGGAAAAAAGAAAAAGAAAATATGACCTAGATGTGCAATATTTATCTCACGTCTAGATGTATTTTAGAAAAACCGAAAAACAAAACAAGAAACAACTTAGTCCCACACCACGAGCGCATGTGCAACTATCACCAGCACCCTTACTTGTACAATATGTGGATGTGCAGCAACTACTCCCTCCGGCGTAAGACATTTTTTAACACTAGATCGAACAAAATCTATTATTGGTGTTACAAGCAATATACATCTCAAATAAGCAAAATGCATCAATCAAACAAACAAGCACATACATTTGAACACAAAAAGGATCTCTGCCTATCTACAAGACTTTTATAAACTAGACATGATTATCAACTCATCCAAATTCAACCAAAATTTCCATATAGAGATATATACTTCCCTTTTCTAATGAATGTCCACATCTCCTGTCTGGCTAGCAAATGATGTCCCAATTCAGCTCAGGGTTGTCGAACACCTCTGTCAGAGACGACACGTCCAAGTCCTGCTGGTCAAACTTTTCAAAGTCGGTTACTGCTCCAGCCATTTTGCCACTTTGAATTAGATCCACACTAGGGTCAATGTTTGCGGCATTTCTTGTGATGTCAGCCCTGCAACTATGATGACCATAGTACACAACAATGTACTTTGCAGTTTCATCTTCACAATTAAGAGTTCCATTATGATCCTGTTGTTGGATTGTCTTGGTTGTTGAGCAGTTCCGTTCCGTGTAGGCGCATCTGTAGTAGCTCCTGTTTAATTGCAAGTTTGATTAGTTATGCATTACAATGAATAATTAGTTGCTTCATAACATGTAAATATAACAACTACTTTCATTAGCGAAAGTCAACAATCCGAAATGGTTGAAAGAAAAGATATCCAAACGACTGACTAGGTCATCATGCGAGAAAGCTAGGAACGTGAAAGAGCGCGACATGGACATGACATGCCTAACTTTACTGCGATGGCCTAAGCCTAGTCTTGCCCTTCATCCTCCTCGCCATCCACTCTCCATAGATCCAAATATACTTGGAGAAATTGTGAACAAAATAGAATATCGAGGGAGGAGACAGAGGATATGCGGCGAGGATTCCCCAAGAGTGAAGAAGGGAGAGAGATGGTAGCAAGAGATCTATTGGGATGTGTACTAGGCATGTTCGAGTAGTGTAGCTAATCGCGACGGCTCCCCTTCCCCTCAAAACTATGTACGATTACGGCATTATGCTGGTTCATAATATATCTTTGTTGTTCGACGTACATATATATCCCTGGCGATTCCCTCCAATTGTTCTTCATAACAGAACCGTTAAGTCTCAATCATCTCAGATAAGGGCAGTAGAAATGTAGGTTGATGTAGTAGTAATGTGACGATATATAAGCTTGAATGAACTATTTAGGAGTAGTATATGTACCTAGCATGTTGCCTCCCGTTGATGTTCTTCTGCCCATATTTTCTCCAATGATGGCCATCGTAATGTGGAACAATTGTTACAAGTGATCTTGACCGCTTTTCGTTGTTCCTCCTACATAGCATGGGTTCATATATATATAAGTGGCAAATAATTAATTAGCGAGATACATTTTTTTATAAGGAGGAAACGAGCCCCCGGCCTCTGCATCAATTGATGCATGCAACCATCTTATTAAAGATAAAATAAACAACGTGTGATGTTCACGTAGCTCCACGCTCGACAGCTCGAGGTATGAAATAAAACGAAAATGAAATTGAAAAAAAAAACTGCCACATCCGGCGTGCGTAAAAGTAGACTACGATGCCTATACACCTAGCCTATTATCAGCACGCCATCCAAATCGGTTGAAGATAATCCGTGAGACCATCTCCCATCGGTTGCACCCAATATCCATACGTCCCCTGGAGTCCACATGACTGAGTAACGACCACGTACGGATCCAAGATGTTGCTCTGAAGATAATCTGCAAAAAATTATTGAAGTTCTTGCCATTAAAAGTTATATCATTTCTGGTATTCCATATAGCCCAAAACAAAGCACATATCCCAATCCCAATAAGTTTAGATATTTTAATGTCAACTCCGTTGAGCCACGTTGTAAATATTGAGCTAATACATGTAGGTGGGACGATATTGAAAGCTATTTGAATAGTTCTCCATAATAGTTTTGCAAGCGGGCATTGTAAGAGAAGGTGTCTTATTGTTTCATTTTGCTCACAATAGCAACAATTGGATCTACCTCTCCATCTACGTTTAATTAAGTTATCTTTGGTTAATATCACACCTTTGTGTATAAACCACATGAAAACTTTAATCTTGAGCGGCACTTTGATGTTCCAAATTTTTAATGATCTGGATAATGTTCCTGTATTAATCAGATCCAAGTACATGGACTTTACTGAGAATACCCCATTCGCAGCTAAAATCCACCGAACATTATCCGTGCGGTTTGATAATTGCACCTGCATCAGTCTCCTAACCAGATGCAACCATGCATCCCAGCGTGCTCCCACTAAAGCACGCCTGAACTGCATATTAAAAGGGACCGATTGTAATACCATAGATATATAGTCCTCTTTACGTTGTGCAATATTATATAACAGGGGGTATTGAAGTGCAAGAGGTGTATCTCCAAGCCAAGTATCTTCCCAAAACCTTGTTGAGGTACCATTACCAACTATAAATTTCACTTTCTGGAAAAAGGTCATCTTTATCTTCATTAACCCTTTCCAAAAAGTGAGTCATTAGGTCTAGATGTAACCTGAGCTAAAGTTTTAGAATGAAGGTATTTATTCTTCAATATTTGAATCCACATTCCTTCAGATTCTGTGGATAGCTTATATAGCCATTTGCTAAGCAAACATATGTTTTTCACTTCCAAATTTTCAATGCCCAAACCCCCCTGGTCTTTGGGTCGACATAACATATCCCAACGTGCCAATCTATATTTCTTCTTAGCTTCATCACTTTGCCAGAAGAAACGAGATCGATAGAAATCTAGTCTTTTTCGCACCCCTACTGGTATTTAAAAAAAAGACAATAAAAACATGGGTAGGCTTGTTAATACTGAGTTGATTAATATTAGCCTCCCTCCATATGACATAAGTTTGCCCTTCCAGCAACTTAATTTTTTTTCAAATCTATCTTCAATACATTTCCATTCTTTATTTGTCAGTCTTCTATGATGGATAGGGATCCTGAGGTAATTAAATGGTAGTGAACCTAGTTCACATCCAAATAACTGCCTATAAGCGTGTTGCTCCTCTTTTGCCTTCCCAAAACATAAGAGTTCGCTTTTATGGAAATTAATTTTCAGTCCCGATAGTTGTTCAAATAAGCACAATAATAATTTCATATTCCTCGCTTTAGCCATATCATGTTCCATAAAAAGAATTGTATCATCCGCATATTGTAAAATAGATACACCCCCATCTACGAGATGCGGAACTAGTCCTCCAACTTGGCCCTTATCTTTGGCTCGATTAATGAGTATTGTCAACATGTCTGCAACTATGTTGAACAACACTGGAGACATTGAGTCACCCTGCCTTAATCCTTTATGTGTTTGAAAATAATGACCTATGTCATCGTTAACTCTAATTCCTACACTTCCTTTCTGAATGAAAGTATCAACCTGATCTCTCCATCTTTGGTTGGATCCTTTCATACGTAAAGCCTGTTGAAGAAATGGCCATTTTACTTTATCGTCGGCTTTCTCGAAATCTACTTTGAAAATAATCCCATCCAATTTCTTTGTATGGATTTCGTGTACCGTTTCATGAAGGACCACAACACCCTCTAAGATATGTCTCCCTGGCATAAACGCAGTCTGCGTCGGTTGGACAACTGAGTGAGCTATCTTCGTTAATCTATGTGTACCAACCTTTGTAAAAAAAATCAAACTCACATTAAGCAGACAAATCGGTCTGAACTGCTCAATGCGTATAGCTTCCACCTTTTTTGGCAATAATGTAATTGTTCCAAAGTTTAGGTGGAATAGGTGCAGCTGGCCATCAAATAAATCCTGGAACATAGGCATGAGGTCTCTTTTGATGATATGCCAACACTTTTTATAAAATTCTGCCGGAAACCCATCTGGCCCCGGTGCCTTATTCTGTTCCATTTGTGTGATTGAATCAAGAACCTCTCTCTCTCTGTAAATGGAGCTGATAACACCTCATTCTCCTCTGCTTTGAGTTGAGGTATATCTTGAGTTAAGGCTTCATCCAAAGAGACCATCGTCTCTTTTGTCGGACCAAATAATTTCTTGTAATATTCAGATATGTATATTTTTAAGTTCTCATGACCTACTATTGTTCCCTCATCTTGCTCAAGTTGTGTAATTAATTTCTTTCGATGTTTGCCATTTGCAATCATATGAAAGAATTTAGTATTATCATCCCCATGAACCACCTTTGTAACCTTAGCTCTTTGTGCCCATTTAATTTCCTCTTCTCTCAACAATTTTTGCAAATCCTTTTCAGCATTAATTTTATTAATTCTATCTGATAAATTCAGCTGCGTTGACTCGGCTTTCACGTATAATTCTTCAATCAGACGAGTCAGTCTTTCTTTTTCTATTTTATATATACCCCTCTGATTTTTCGCCCATCCTCTCAGAAATTGGCGCAAATGTCTTATTTTATTTTGCCATCTTTCTATGTTCGTATATCCACCTAAATCCCTAGCCCACTCTGTAGCTATGAGATCTATGAAACCTTCTTGTTCAAACCAACTTAGCTCAAATGAGAAGACATTTTTATTCCCCACATGGTTGGCCGCCCCTGAGTCGACCATGAGAGGTGTGTGATCGGAGATGGCTCTCTGTAGAGCCCGTATTGTGACCAAGGGATATTTTTGCTCCCACTGGACACTCGTGAGTACACGATCCAACTTCTCATATGTTGGGACCGGTAGTGAGTTCGCCCATGTGAATTGTCTACCAGTGAGCTCGATCTCCCGTTGATCAAGACTTTCAATAACCATATTAAACATAAGTGACCATCGTTCGTCAAAGTTATCATTATTCTTTTCCTCCTGTCTTCTAATGATATTAAAGTCTCCCCCCACCATAATTGGAAGTCTTTCTTCTCCACAAATTCTTACTAGATCAGCAAGAAAGTCAGGTTTTAGTTCTGGTTGCGCCGCTCCATATACAGCTACCAAAGCCCACTTGAAGCCATCGAGCTTCGACCTCACACGAAACTTGACAGTAAACTCGCAGTAAACCACACTCATCACCTCTAAAGTCTCACATTTGACACCAAGTAAGATACCACCGGATCTACCCCTTGATGGCAAACAGTGCCAATCAAAATCAACCCCTCCCGATAAGGTATTTAAAAATTGAGGTGTGAAATTATCCCTGCCAGTTTTTTGCAGAGCCATAAAATCAAGCTTATTTTCTATCGATGTATCTCTAAGGAACCTCCTTTTAGCCAAGTCCGCTAGACCTCTGCTATTCCAGAAAAGTCCTTTCATATTTCATCATGAAATTTTTTCTTTTGCTTCACTCTAGCACTTCTTCTTACCGCTGATTCAGGAAAAACCTTCCTTTTCCAAGGTCTCTTTGGTTTTTCCTGAATCATTTGCGTGTTACAATCTTGGTTAATTATTGGTGGAAGAGAACCATCAATCAAAGAGGCCGTATACCCCTCTAATTCCGTATCCTCCACCTCCTCTTCCTCTCCCTCTAAGTGTACTAAGTTATGACATGGATTTTGTAATTCTGCACCACCTAAGTCATTAAAATCTGTTTCATTCATTGGTTTCACCGCTGCTAGATTTTGAATAAACTCTATGGTTCTATCTGCTTCTAAGTCAAGAATATCATTAATGGATTTAGCTAATTGTTTGCTAGAAGTACCCAAGGAAATTCCTATGTCGCTAGCATTATGCAAAATCTCTGAATCAGTAAAGTGAAGTATTGAAGCAGAATGATCAATATGCATACCTGTAGATGTCTCAATGTCTCTAAGCTTCGCTGCCCTCATGGCACGCCCTAGCGACATATCATCCGCATCCGGCTGCTTCTGGATACGTTGACTGAGACGTTGATTTCCGGTAGAAGGATCTGAAATTCTGTCAAATGCGATCACATCATCTGCAGATACTCCTGTGTTTCTGTGGCCTGTCGCCTCAATCTCGGAAGTATACTGAACCTGGCCAGTCGTTACAGATTTAGTACCTTGTTGATCATCATTTTGTGCATTCGGGTGTATATTAGGAGATCGACCTCTGTCGATACTGTTACTACCGTTGCTGCCCGAGCCATAGTCCAGTCTTACTTCCTGTGCCGTGGACGAAGTGTCCCCTGCAGCTGATGCTGCGCGGCCATGCATGCCCGTTGGTTGGTATCCCTTCATACCCTGCATGCCATATTTATTTGCAGAATCATCCATTTGTGCAGTAGAGACGGTAATGCACTTTCTTCCTGAACCAAGATCATGCATGTCATCCTGTACTGTGGACGTATCCTCACATGCAACCGAGTCTGCATGCCCATGCATGCCAATCGGTTGTATATCCCCCGTGCCCTGCATGTATGTCATATCTGTTGTGTTCAACACCTCTTGTTGTACCCCCGGCGTTGGCGTTATAGTGCCGTATTGTTCCTGAATTATATCCTCCTCAGCTGCTTGGTTTTTACCCTCGTCGACGCATGCTGCTGCGCAAAGGCTAGCCGGTATAGGCATCACATCAAATGATCCAAACCGTATTGTAGCCATGTGTGAAGTAAAGGAAGAAGGTGCACCGCTATTTATCGGCTTATCATTAGTGGAAGAAGATGGAGGATTTGTTTTTGCGTTGGGTCCATCGGATTGCTCATCCTGCTTCGCTTGTCCGTGATCCCTATCCCGATCCTCACCATCCGCCATGTGAACATCACCATCTTGTGATTGTTGTTGGGTCTCCTTCTCCACCTCTAGTTCTAGATCATAGTGCACTCCATCATAAGACCACGGAGCATAGTCAGGAATGCACTCAACATCTAGGACCATCACACGCACTCTGGCTATCCCTCTTTTGCGAGTAAATGGCATATCTACTCTCTCCGTTTTACCAATCAAGGATCTAAGACTCCATACGATGAGGAAGTCATTAAGTAGGATCTCAGGAATGCCTGAAAATCTGATCCAGACCTTCTGTAACCGTGTACCCTGTGGTTCTGGTTTTTTACATTCCTCAAACTCAAGTAAGCATTTGCTTCCACTAACCTTGCTGACCCCGAATGCGAGCAACCGTTGAAGATCCTCTCTTCTTGGAAACTCAACTTGAAAGCATTGCTCATCTATCTTATGTGGTGCCCACTGGTATGTCTCGGACACAAGTCTTCTCATCTGTTGAGAAACTTGTTCTGCTGTTAGCGTCCCATTTGTTACCTTTACCAGTCCCGTTCTTGAACTCTCAAGGCGAGGCGGAGCGAGAACAGATGAAGATGTTGGTGTCTCAAAAAACATAAGTCTGCTCTGACAGACACCATAAATATTGATCACCGGCTTGGGAGCTAAAAGAAGTGGACATGCAGCTGCATCATGCCCAGGTTTTTGACAAATATCGCAAATAGCAGTGGTGCAGTCAACTACAAAATGACCAGGCACCCCACATCTGTAACACGTCAATTTTTCCTTCTTGCGAGCTGCCTTATTGGGTCGCGTTGTGTCTGTGTCCTCAGCCGTCTTAGGTGGAACGTCCTCAGCAGCAGCAGAACTGGAGGTGTTACCTAGAGCCACCTCATTTGTCGTTTGTGGAACTTCCTTCCACTTAGGCACCAAGTTATTCCGCCCAAAGGTGCGCACTCCGCCACCCCCACGCTGCCTATAGTTTGATCCCCTAGCACCTTCGACAAAGTTACCATCCGGAGGTTGAAAGGGTCGGTGCCACTGATTACCTCCCCCTGGACCTCCTCCGGTGTTCCACAGCCCGCGACCACCTCCTTTACCGGTGTAGTTATCGTTCCAGTGCTGTCCGAAGCTCTTGTGACCCTGGTACCCGCCTCCTCCTCGATGCGGACCTAAACCTTGTCCAGTCTTAGCAGCCCCTACAGCAGGCCCCTGGTTGTCCCTGTTGGAATTATGCCCTAGAGGCAATAATAAATGTATAGTTATTATTATAATTCCTGTATCAAGATAATAGTTTATTATCCATGCTATAATTGTATTGAATGAAGACTCATTTACATGTGTGGATACATAGACAAAACACCATCCCTAGCATGCCTCTAGTTGGCTAGCCAGTTGATCGATGATAGTCAGTGTCTTCTGATTATGAACAAGGTGTTGTTGCTTGATAACTGGATCACGTCATTGGGAGAATCACGTGATGGACTAGACCCAAACTAATAGACGTAGCATGTTGATCGTGTCATTTTGTTGCTACTGTTTTCTGCGTGTCAAGTATTTATTCCTATGACCATGAGATCATATAACTCACTGACACCGGAGGAATGCTTTGTGTGTATCAAACGTTGCAACGTAACTGGGTGACTATAAAGATGCTCTACAGGTATCTCCGAAGGTGTTAGTTGAGTTAGTATGGATCAAGACTGGGATTTGTCACTCCGTGTGACGGAGAGGTATCTCGGGGCCCACTCGGTAATACAACATCACACACAAGCCTTGCAAGCAATGTAACTTAGTGTAAGTTGCGGGATCTTGTATTACGGAACGAGTAAAGAGACTTGCCGGTAAACGAGATTGAAATAGGTATGCGGATACTGACGATCGAATCTCGGGCAAGTAACATACCGAAGGACAAAGGGAATGACATACGGGATTATACGAATCCTTGGCACTGAGGTTCAAACGATAAGATCTTCGTAGAATATGTAGGATCCAATATGGGCATCCAGGTCCCGCTATTGGATATTGACCGAGGAGTCTCTCAGGTCATGTCTACATAGTTCTCGAACCCGCAGGGTCTGCACACTTAAGGTTCGACGTTGTTTTATGCGTATTTGAGTTATATGGTTGGTTACCGAATGTTGTTCGGAGTCCCGGATGAGATCACGGACGTCAAGAGGGTTTCCGGAATGGTCCGGAAACGAAGATTGATATATAGGATGACCCCATTTGGTTACGGGAAGGTTTTCGTGCATTACCGGAAAAGTTTCGGGCTCATCGGTAGTGTACCGGGAGTGCCGGGAGGGGTGCCGGGGACCATCGGGAGGGGTGTCACGCCCCAAGGGGTCTCATGGGCTATGGGAAGAGATAAACCAGCCCCTAGTGGGCTGGAATAAGTTCCCACTAAGGCCCATAAGGTTTGAGAAGGAAAAAACACAAGGTGGAAAGAGTTTCCAAGTGGGAAGGTGGAATCCTACTCCAAGTAGGATTGGAGTAGGACTCCTCCACCTCCAATTTCGGCCAAACCTTGAGGGTTTGAGGCTGCCTCTTCCCTCCCCCTCCCTCCTATATATACTAAGGTATTAGGGCTGATTTGAGACAACTTTTGCCACGGCAGCCCGACCACATACCTCCATAGTTTTTCCTCTAGATCGCGTTTCTGCGGAGCTCGGGCGGAGCCCTGCTGAGACGAGGTCATCACCAACCTCCGGAGCGTCGTCACGCTGCCGGAGAACTCTTCTACCTCTCCGTCTCTCTTGCTGGATCAAGAAGGCCGAGATCATCGTCGAGCTGTACGTGTGCTGAACGCGGAGGTGCCGTCCGTTCGGTACTAGATCGTGGGACTGATCGCGGGATTGTTCGCGGGGCGGATCGAGGGACGTGAGGACGTTCCACTACATCAACCGCGTTCTCTAACGCTTCTGCTGTACGATCTACAAGGGTACGTAGATTACTCATCCCCTCTCGTAGATGGACATCACCATGATAGGTCTTCGTGCGCGTAGGAAATTTTTTGTTTCCCATGCGACGTTTCCCAACAGTGGCATCATGAGCTAGGTTCATGCGTAGATGTCTTCTCGAGTAGAACACAAAAGGTTTTGTGGGCGGTGATGTGCGTTTTGCTGCCCTCCTTAGTCTTTTCTTGATTCCGCGGCATTGTTGGATTGAAGCGGCTTGGACCGACATTACTCGTACGCTTACGAGAGACTGGTTTCATCGTTACGAGTAACCCCCTTTGCTCAAAGATGACTGGCAAGTGACGGTTTCTCCAACTTTAGTTGAATCGGATTTGACCGAGGAGGTCCTTGGATGAGGTTAAATAGCAACTCATACATCTCCGTTGTGGTGTTTGCGTAAGTAAGATGCGATCCTACTAGATACCCTTGGTCACCACGTAAAACTTGCAACAACAAAATTAGAGGACGTCTAACTTGTTTTTGCAGGGTATGATTGTGATGTGATATGGCCAATGATGTGATGTGATATATTGGATGTATGAGATGATCATGTTGTAATAGAAATATCGACTTGCACGTCGATGGTACGGCAACCGGCAGGAGCCATAGGGTTGTCTTTATACTAACATATGTGCTTGCAGATGCGTTTACTATTTTGCTAGGATGTAGCTTTAGTAGTGATAGCATAAGTAGCACGACAACCCCGATGGCGACACGTTGATGGATGATCATGGTGTGGCGCCGGTGACAAGAAGATCGTGCCGGTGCTTTGGTGATGGAGATCAAGAAGCACGTGATGATGGCCATATCATGTCACTTATGAATTGCATGTGATGTTAATCCTTTTATGCACCTTATTTTGCTTAGAACGACGGTAGCATTATGAGGTGATCTCTCACTAAAATTTCAAGACGAAATTGTGTTCTCCCCGACTGTGCACCGTTGCTACAGTTCGTCGTTTCGAGACACCACGTGATGATCGGGTGTGATAGACTCAACGTTCACATACAACGGGTGCAAAACAGTTGCCCACGCGGAACACTCGGGTTAAGCTTGACGAGCCTAGCATGTGCAGACATGGCCTCGGAACACATGAGACCGAAAGGTCGATCATGAATCATATAGATGATATGATTAGCATAGGGATGCTTACCACTGAAACTACTCCCGACTCACGTGATGATCGGACTTGGGATAGTGTAGGTGGATCATGAACCACTCAAATGACTAGAGAGATGTACTTTTTGAGTGGGAGTTTAGCATCTAATTTGATTAAGTTGAACTCTAATTATCTTGAACATAGTCTAAGTCCACTTTGAATATATTTGTGTTGTAGATCATGGCTCACGCAAGTGTCATCCTCAATTTTAATACGTTCCTAGAGAAAGCTAAGTTGAAAGATGATGGAAGCAACTTTGTAGACTGGGCTCGTAATCTTAAGCTAATCTTACAAGCTGGAAAGAAGGATTATGTCCTTAATGCTGCGCTAGGAGATGAACCACCCGCTACGGCTGATCAGGATGTTAAGAACGCTTGGTTAGCGCGTAAGGAGGACTACTCAATAGTTCAATGTGCAGTCTTGTATGGCTTAGAACCGGGACTTCAACGTCGCTTTGAGCGTCATGGAGCATTTGAGATGTTCCAGGAGTTGAAGTTCATCTTTCAGAAGAACGCCCGGATCGAGAGGTATGAGACCTCCGATAAATTCTATGCTTGCAAGATGGAGGAAAACTCGTCTGTCAGTGAACATGTGCTTAAAATGTCTGGGTACTCAAACCGTCTAGCTGAACTGGGGATTGAACTCCCGCAAGAAGCTATCACTGACAGAATCCTTCAATCACTGCCGCCAAGCTATAAAGGCTTTGTGTTGAACTACAACATGCAAGGGATGAACAAGTCTCCCGGCGAGTTGTTTGCGATGCTGAAAGTCGCAGAGTCTGAACTCCGTAAAGAACATCAAGTGTTGATGGTGAGCAAGATCACTAGTTTCAAGAGAAACGGCAAAGGCAAGAAGGGCAATTCGAAGAAGAGCGGCAAGCCTGTTGCCAATCCGCCGAAGAAACCCAAGGCTGGACCTAAGCCTGAAACAGAGTGCTTCTATTGCAAGGGTATGGGTCACTGGAAGCGCAATTGCCCCAAGTATCTGGCAGATAAGAAGGCGGGCAAAGAAAAATCAGGTATATTTGATATACATGTTATTGATGTGTACTTAACCAGCTCTCGTAGTAGTGCCTGGGTATTCGATACCGGTTCTGTTGCTCACATTTGCAACTCGAAGCAGGAACTGCGGAATAGACGAAGGATGGCGAAAGACGAAGTGACGATGCGCGTAGGAAACGGTTCCAAGGTTGATGCAATCGCCGTCGGCACAGTGTCACTTCAACTACCATCGGGATTAGTGATGAACTTAAATCATTGTTATTTAGTGCCTGCGTTGAGCATGAACATTATATCTGGATCTTGTTTATTGCGAGACGGTTACTCTTTTAAGTCTGAGAATAATGGTTGTTCTATTACTATGAGTAACATCTTTTATGGTCATGCACCGAATGTGAGAGGATTGTTCATATTGAATCTTGATAGAGATACGCATATACATAACATTGAGACCAAAAGAGTTAGAGTAAACAATGATAGCGCCATATTTTTGTGGCACTGCCGCTTGGGTCATATTGGTGTAAAGCGCATGAAGAAACTCCATGCTGATGGACTTTTGGAGTCACTTGACTTTGATTCACTTGACACGTGCGAACCATGCCTCATGGGCAAGATGACTAAGACTCCGTTCTCCGGAACAATGGAGCGTGCAAGTGACTTGTTGGAAATCATACATACCGATGTGTGTGGTCCAATGAGCGTGGAGGCACGCGGCGGATATCGTTATTTTCTCACCTTCACTGACGATCTAAGTAGATATGGTTATGTCTACTTGATGAAGCACAAGTCTGAAACATTTGAAAAGTTCAAGCAATTTCAGAGTGAAGTGGAAAATCATCGTAACAAGAAGATCAAGTTCCTACGGTCTGATCGTGGGGGTGAATATCTGAGTTTCGAGTTTGGTACTCACTTAAGACAATGTGGAATTGTTTCGCAGTTAACACCGCCCGGAACACCACAGCGTAATGGTGTGTCCGAACGTCGTAATCGTACTTTATTAGAAATGGTGCGATCTATGATGTCTCTTACTGATTTGCCGTTATCATTTTGGGGTTATGCATTAGAAACAGCTGCATTCACTTTAAATAGGGCATCATCGAAATCCGTTGAGACGACACCATACGAACTGTGGTATGGCAAAAGGCCAAAGTTGTCGTTTCTTAAAGTTTGGGGATGTGATGCTTATGTCAAAAAGCTTCAGCCTGAAAAGCTGGAACCCAAAGCGGAAAGGTGCGTCTTCATAGGTTACCCAAAAGAGACAGTTGGGTACACCTTCTATCTCAAATCCGAGGGCAAAGTGTTTGTTGCTAAGAACGGAACTTTTCTCGAGAAGGAGTTTCTCTCGAGAGAATTGAGTGGGAGGAAGATAGAACTTGACGAGGTTGTCGAACCTCTCATCCCTCTGGATGGTGGTGCAGGGCAAGGGGAAACCTCTGTCGTTGCGACGCCGGTTGAGGAGGAAGTTAATGATGATGATCATGAAACTCCAGTTCAAGTTTCTGTTGAACCACGCAGGTCGACGAGATCACGCGCTGCTCCAGAGTGGTACGGTAATCCCGTCTTATCAATCATGTTGTTAGACAACAATGAACCTGCAAATTATGAAGAAGCGATGGTGGGCCCAGATTCCAACAAATGGCTAGAAGCCATGAAATCCGAGATAGGATCCATGTATGAGAACAAAGTATGGACTTTGGAGATACTGCCTGAGGGCCGCAAGGCTATTCAGAACAAATGGATCTTTAAGAAGAAGACGGACGCTGACGGTAATGTGACCGTTTATAAAGCTCGACTTGTGGCAAAGGGTTTTTCACAAGTTCCAGGAATTGACTACGATGAGACTTTCTCTCCTGTAGCGATGCTTAAGTCCGTCAGAATCATGTTAGCAATAGCTGCATTTTTCGATTATGAAATCTGGCAGATGGATGTCAAAACGGCGTTCCTTAACGGTTTCCTTAAGGAAGAGTTGTATATGATGCAACCCGAAGGTTTTGTCGATCCTAAAAATGCTGACAAAGTGTGCAAACTCCAGCGATCCATTTATGGACTGGTGCAAGCATCTCGGAGTTGGAACAAACGCTTTGATGAGGTGATCAAAGCATTTGGGTTTATACAAGTGGTTGGAGAATCTTGTATTTACAAGAAAGTGAGTGGGAGCTCTGTGGCGTTTCTAATATTATATGTGGATGACATATTACTGATTGGAAACAACGTAGAGCTTTTGGAGAGCATAAAAGGTTACTTGAATAAAAGTTTCTCTATGAAGGACCTAGGAGAAGCTGCTTACATTCTAGGCATTAAGATCTATAGGGATAGATCAAAACGCCTGATAGGACTTTCACAAAGCACATACCTTGATAAAGTTTTGAAGAGGTTCAAAATGGAACAGTCCAAGAAAGGGTTCTTGCCGGTGTTACAAGGTACGAGATTGAGTAAGACTCAGTGCCCAGCAACTGATGAAGATAGAGAGCATATGCGCTCCGTCCCCTATGCTTCAGCCATAGGTTCTATCATGTATGCGATGTTGTGCACTAGACCGGATGTTAGCCTGGCCATAAGTATGGCAGGCAGGTTCCAGAGTAATCCAGGAGTGGATCACTGGACGGCGGTCAAGAATATCCTGAAGTACCTGAAAAGGACTAAGGAGATGTTTCCTACGTGCACGAAGACCTATCATGGTGATGTCCATCTACGAGAGGGGATTTCCGATCTACGTACCCTTGTAGATCGCACAATAGAAGCGTTAAGAAACGCGGTAGATGTAGTGGAACGTCCTCACGTACCTCGATCCGCCCTGCGAACCGTCCCACGAACCGTCCCGCGATCCGTCCCACGATCCGCTCCGATCTAGTGCCGAACGGACGGCACCTCCGCGTTCAGCACACGTACAGCTCGACGATGATCTCGGCCTTCTTGATCCAGCAAGAGAGACGGAGAGGTAGATGAGTTCTCCGACAGCGTGACGGCGCTCCGGAGATTGGTGGTGATCTAATCTCAGCAGGGCTCCGCCCGAGATCCGCAGAAACGCGATCTAGAGGTAAAACCGTGGAGGTATGTGGTCGGGCTGCCGTGGCAAAAGTTGTCTCAAATCAGCCCTAAAACCCCACTATATATAGGAGGGAGGGAGGGGAGGAGGCAGCCTCAAAAACCTAAAGGTTTGGCCAAAATTGGAGGTGGAGGAGTCCTACTCCAATCCTACTTGGAGTAGGATTCCACCTTCCCACTTGGAAACTCTTTCCACCTTGTGTTTTTTCCTTCTCAAACCTTATGGGCCTTAGTGGGAACTTATTCCAGCCCAGTAGGGGCTGGTTTATCTCTTCCCATAGCCCATGAGACCCCTTGGGGCGTGACACCCCTCTTGATGGTCCCCGGACCCCTCCCGGCACTCCCAGTACACTACCGATTAGCCCGAAACTTTTCCGGTAATGCACGAAAACGTTCCGGTAACCAAATGAGGTCATCCTATATATCAATCTTCGTTTGCGGACCATTCCGGAAACCCTCGTGGCGTCCGTGATCTCATCCGGGACTCCGAACAACATCCGGTAACCAACCATATAACTCAAATACGCATAAAACAACGTCGAACCTTAAGTGTGCAGACCCTGCGGGTTCGAGAACTATGTAGACATGACCTGAGAGACTCCTCGGTCAATATCCAATAGCGGGACCTGGATGCCCATATTGGATCCTACATATTCTACGAAGATCTTATCGTTTGAACCTCAGTGCCAAGGATTCATATAATCCCGTATGTCATTCCCTTTGTCCTTCGGTATGTTACTTGCCTGAGATTCGATCGTCAGTATCCGCATACCTATTTCAATCTCGTTTACCGGCAAGTCTCTTTACTCGTTCCGTAATACAAGATCCCGCAACTTACACTAAGTCACATTGCTTGCAAGGCTTGTGTGTGATGTTGTATTACCGAGTGGGCCCCGAGATACCTCTCTGTCATACGGAGTGACAAATCCCAGTCTTGAGCCATACTAACTCAACGAACGCCTTCGGAGATACCTGTAGAGCATCTTTATAGTCACCCAGTTACGTTGCGACGTTTGATACACACAAATCATTCCTCCGGTGTCAGTGAGTTATATGATCTCATGGTCACAGGAACAAATACTTGACACGCAGAAAACAGTAGCAACAAAATGACACGATCAACATGCTACGTCTATTAGTTTCGGTCTAGTCCATCACATGATTCTCCTAATGATGTGATCCCGTTATCAAGTAACAACACTTGCCTATGGCTAGGAAACCTTGACCATCTTTGGTCAACGAGCTAGTCAACTAGAGGCTTACTAGGGACAGTGTTTTGTCTATGTATCCACACAAGTATTGTGTTTCCAATCAATACAATTATAGCATGGATAATAAACGATTATCATGAACAAAGAAATATAATAATAACTAATTATTATTGCCTCTAGGGCATATTTCCAACAGTCTCCCACTTGCACTAGAGTCAATAATCTAGTTCACATCACCATGTGATTTCAACGAATCCAACACCCATATAGTTCTTGGGTCTCATCACGTCTTGCTCGTGAGAGAGGTTTTAGTCAACGGTTCTGAAACTTTCAGATCCGTGCGTTCTTTACAAATCTTTATGTCATCTTATAGATGCTACTACTATGTGCTATTCGGAAATGCTCCAAATATCTACTCTACTATACGAATCCGTTTCACTACTCATAGTTATTCGGATTAGTGTCAAAGCTTGCATCGACGTAACCCTTTATGACGAACTCTTTAACCACCTCCATAATCGAGAAAAATTCCTTAGTCTATTTAGTTACTAAGGATAACTTTGACCGCTGATCAGTGATTCAATCCTGGATCACTCTGTGTACCTCTTAACAGACTTGCTGCAAGGCACACATCACGTGCGGTACTCAGCATGGCATACTTTAGAGTCTACGGCTAAGGCATAGAAGACGACCTTCGTCTATTCTCTTTATTCTGCCGTAGTCGGGTTTTGAGTCTTACTCAAATTCACACCTTACAACACAGTCAAGAACTCCTTCTTTGCTGATCTATTTCGAATTCCTTAAAAAACTTGTCAAGGCATGCATCTTGTTGAAACTTCTATTAAGCGTTTTGATCTATCACCATAGATCTTGATGCTCAACGTTCAAGTAGCTCAATCCAGGTATTCCTTTGAAAAACTCCTTTCAAACAACCTTTTATGCTTCACAGAAATTCTACATTACTTCTGATCAACAATATGTCAACCACATATACTTATCAGAAATTCTATAGTGCTCCCACTCACTTCTTTGGAAATACAAGTTTCTCATAAACCTTGGACAAACCCAAAATCTTTGATCATCTCATCAAAGTGTATATTCCAACTCCGAGATGCTTGCACCAGTCCATTGAAGGATCACTGGAGCTTGCATACTTTTTAGTATCTTTAGGATCAACAAAACCTTCTGGTTGTATCACATACAATGTTTGCTCAAGGAAACCGTGAAGGAAACAATGTTTTGACATCCTATGTGCAATATTTCAAAAATAATGCAACAACTACTAACATAATTCTAACAGACTTTTAGCATCGCTACGAGTGAGAAAGTCTCACCATAGTCAACTGTTTGATCATGTCGGAAACATCTTTGTGACAAGTCGAGCTTTTCTTAATAGTGACTTATCACCATCGTCGTCTGTCTTCCTTTTAAAGATCCATCTTTACTCAATAGTCCTACGACCATCAAGTACTTCTTCCAAAGTCTACACTTTGTTTTCATACATGGATCCTCTCTCGAATTTCATGGCCTCCAGCCATTTGTCGGAATCCGGGCCCACCATCGCTTCTCCACAGCTCGTAGGTTCATTGTTGTTCAACAACACGACCTCCAAGACAGGGTTACCATACCACTCTGTAGTAGTTCGCGACCTTGTCGACCTACGAGGTTTGTAGTAACTTGATCCAAAGTTCAATGATCACCATCATCAGCTTCCACTTCAATTGGTGTAGGCGCCACAGGAACAACTTCCTATGCCCTGCTACACACTAGTCGAAGTGATGGTTCAATAACCTCATCAAGTTCTATCACCCTCCCACTCAATTCTTTCGAGAGAAACCTTTCCTCAAGAAAGAACCCATTTCCAAAAACAAACACTTTGCTTCCGGATCTGAGATAGGAGATGTATCCAACTGTTTTGGATATCTTATGAAGATGCATTTATCCGCTTTGGGTTCGAGCTTATCAGACTGAAACTTTTTCACATAAGCATCGCAGCTCCAAACTTTCAAGAAACGACAACTTAGATTTCTCTAAACCTTAGTCTATACTGTGTCATCTCAACGGAAATACGCGGTGCCCTATTTAAAGTGAATGCGGTTGTCTCTAATGCATAACCCATAAACGATAGTGGTAATTCGATAAGAGAGATCATAGTATGCACCATATCAAATAGGGCGTCGCTAAGATGTTCAGGCACATCATCACACTATGGTGTTCCAGGTGGCATGAACTGCGAAACAATTTCCACATTGTCTTAACTGCGTACCAAAACTCGTAACTCAGATATTCATCTCTATGATCATATCGTAGACTGTTTATCCTCTTGTCACGATGATCTTCATTCTAAAATAGCTTTGAACTTTTCAACATTTCAGACTTGTGATTCATCAAGTAAATACTCCTGTATCTACTTAAATCGTCACTGAAGTAAGAACATAATGATATCCACTGCGTGCCTTAGCACTTATTGGACTGCACACATCAAAAATGCATTACTCCCAACAAGTTACTCTACTTGTTTCATGTGGCATGTTTTGCATGTCTCAAGTGATTCAAAATCAAGTGAGTCCAAACGATCCATCAGCATGGAGCTTCTTCATGCATTTTACACCAACATGACTCAAGTGGCAGTGCCACAACTAAGTGGTACTATCATTATTACTTTTTATCTTTTGGCACTAATATTATGAACATGTGTAACACTACGATCGAGATTCAATGAACCATTGAGGGTATTTATTCAAGCAAATAGAATAACTATTATTCTTTTAAATAAATAATCGTATTGCAACAAACACGATCCAATCATGTTCATGCTCAACGCAAACACCAAATAACAATTATTTGGGTTTCACCACCAATCCCGATGATAGAGGGAGCGTGCGACGTTTGATCATATCAACCTTGGAAACACTTCCAACACGTATCATCACCTCGCCTTTAGCTAGTCTCCATTTATTCCGTAGCTTTCATTTCGTGTTACCAATCACTTAGCAACTGAACCGGTATCCAATACCCTCACGCTACTAGGAGTACTAGTAAAGCACACATCAACATCATGTATATCAAATATACTACTTTCGACTTTGCCAGCCTACTTATCTACCAAGCATCTCGGGTAGCTCCGCCTCAGTGACCGTTCCCCTCATAACAGAAGCACTTAGTCTCGGGTTTGGGTTTAGACTTGGGTCTCTTCATTAGTGCAGCAACTGTTTTGTTGTTTCACGAAGTATCCCTTCTAGCCCTTGCCTTTTATGAAACTTAGTGGTTTTACTAACCATCAACCATTGAAGCTCCTTCTTGATTTCTACTTTCGCAGTGTCTTACATCACGAATCTCTCAAGGATCATTGTATCTATCCTTGATATATTATAGTTCATCACGAAGCTCTCACAGCTTGGTGGCAGTGACTTTGGAGAACCATCACTATCTCATCCGGAAGATTAACTCCCAGTTGATTCAAGTGATTGTCGTACTCAGGCAATCTGAGCACACGCTCAACGATTGAGTTTTTCTCCTTTACTTCATGGACAAAGAATCTTGTCGGAGGTCTCATACCTCTTAACAAGGGCACAAGCATGAAATCACAATTTCATCTCTTTAGAACATCACTCATGTTCCGTGACGTTTCAAAACGTCTTCGGCGCCACGCTTCTAAGCCATTAAGTATTTTGCACGGAACTATCGCGTAGTCATCAGAAACGTGTATGCCGGATGTTCACAACATCCACAGACGACGCTCGAGGTGCAGCACACTGAGTGGTGCATTAAGGACATAAGCCTTCTGCGCAGCAACGAGGACAATCCTTAGTTTTACACACTCAGTCCGCAAAGTTTGCTACTATCAACTTTCAACTAAATTTTCTCTAGGAACATATTAAAAACAGTAGAGCTATAGCGCAAGCTACATCGTAATTTGCAAAGACCATTAGACTATGTTCATGACAATTAGTTCAATTAATCCTATTACTTAAGAACTCCCACTCAAAAAGTACATCTCTCTAGTCATTTGAGTGGTACATGATCCAAATCCACTATCTCAAGTCCGATCATCACATGAGTCGAGAATAGTTTTAGTGGTAAGCATCTCTATGCTAATCATATCAACTATACGATTCATGCTCGACCTTTCGGTCTCATGTGTTCCGAGGCCATGTCTGCACATGCTAGGCTCGTCAAGCTTAACCCGAGTGTTCCGCGTGTGCAACTGTTTTGCACCCGTCGTATGTGAATGTTGAGTCTATCACACCCGATCATCACGTGGTGTCTCAAAACGAAGAACTGTCGCAACGGTGCACAGTCGGGGAGAACACAATTTCGTCTTGAAATTTTAGTGAGAGATCACCTCATAATGCTACCGTCGTTCTAAGCAAGATAAGGTGCATAAAGGATTAACATCACATGCAATTCATAAGTGACATGATATGGCCATCATCATGTGCTTCTTGATCTCCATCACCAAAGCACCGGCACGATCTTCTTGTCACCGGCGTCACACCATGATCTCCATCATCTTGTCGCCATCGTGGTTATCGTGCTACTCATGCTATTACTACTAAAGCTACGTCCTAGCAATATAGTAAACACATCTGCAAGCACAAACGTTAGTTTAAAGACAACCCTATGGCTCCTGCCGGTTGCCGTACCATCGACGTGCAAGTCGATATTAACTATTACAACATGATCATCTCATACATCCAATATATCACATCACATCGTTGGCCATATCACATCACAAGCATACCCTGCAAAAACAAGTTAGACGTCCTCTAATTGTTGTTGCATGTTTTACGTGGTGACCATGGGTATCTAGTAGGATCGCATCTTACTTACGCAAACACCACAACGGAGATATATGAATTGCTATTTAACCTCATCCAAGGACCTCCTCGGTCAAATCCGATTCAACTAAAGTTGGAGAAACCGACACTCGCCGGTCATCTTTGAGCAACGGAGTTACACATAGCGATGGAACCAGTCTCTCGTAAGCGTACGAGTAATGTCGGTCCGAGCCGCTTCGATCCAACAATACCGCGGAATCAAGAAAAGACTAAGCAGGGCAGCAAAACGCACATCACCGCCCACAAAAACTTTTGTGTTCTACTCGAGATTACACCTACGCATGAACCTAGCTCATGATGCCACTGTTGGGGAACGTCGCATGGGAAACAAAAAATTTCCTACGTGCACGAAGACCTATCATGGTGATGTCCATCTACGAGAGGGGATTTCCGATCTACGTACCCTTGTAGATCGCACAATAGAAGCGTTAAGAAACGCGGTAGATGTAGTGGAACGTCCTCACGTACCTCGATCCGCCCTGCGAACCGTCCCACGAACCGTCCCGCGATCCGTCCCACGATCCGCTCCGATCTAGTGCCGAACGGACGGCACCTCCGCGTTCAGCACACGTACAGCTCGACGATGATCTCGGCCTTCTTGATCCAGCAAGAGAGACGGAGAGGTAGATGAGTTCTCCGGCAGCGTGACGACGCTCTGGAGGTTGGTGGTGATCTAATCTCAGCAGGGCTCCGCCCGGGCTCCGCAGAAACACGATCTAGAGGTAAAACCGTGGAGGTATGTGGTCGGGCTGCCGTGGCAAAAGTTGTCTCAAATCAGCCCTAAAACCCCACTATATATAGGAGGGAGGGAGGGGAGAAGGCAGCCTCAAAACCTAAAGGTTTGGCCGAAATTGGAGGTGGAGGAGTCCTCCAATCCTACTTGGAGTAGGATTCCACCTTCCCACTTGGAAACTCTTTCCACCTTGTGTTTTTTCATTGTCAAACCTTATGGGCCTTAGTGGGAACTTATTCCAGCCCACTAGGGGCTGGTTTATATCTTCCCATAGCCCATGAGACCCCTTGGGGCGTAACACCCCTCCTGATGGTCCCCGGCACCCCTCCCGGCACTCCCAGTACACTACCAATGAGCCCGAAACTTTTCCGGTAATGCACGAAAACCTTCCGGTAACCAAAGAGGTCATCCTATATATCAATCTTCGTTTGCGGACCATTCCGGAAACCCTCGTGGCGTCCGTGATCTCATCCGGGACTCCGAACAACATTCGGTAACCAACCATATAACTCAAATACGCATAAAACAACGTCGAACCTTAAGTGTGCAGACCCTGCGGGTTCGAGAACTATGTAGACATGACCCGAGAGACTCGTCGGTCAATATCCAATAGCGGGACCTGGATGCCCATATTGGATCCTACATATTCTACGAAGATCTTATCGTTTGAACCTCAGTGTCAAGGATTCATATAATCCCGTATGTCATTCCCTTTGTCCTTCGGTATGTTACTTGCCTGAGATTCGATCGTCAGTATCCGCATACGTATTTCAATCTCGTTTACCGGCAAGTCTCTTTACTCGTTCCGTAATACAAGATCCCGCAACTTACACTAAGTCACATTGCTTGCAAGGCTTGTGTGTGATGTTGTATTACCGAGTGGGCCCCGAGATACCTCTCCGTCATACGGAGTGACAAATCCCAGTCTTGATCCATACTAACTCAACGAACACCTTCGGAGATACCTGTAGAGCATCTTTATAGTCAACCAGTTACGTTGCAACGTTTGATACACACAAAGCATTCCTCCGGTGTCAGTGAGTTATATTATCTCATGGTCATAGGAACAAATACTTGACACGCAGAAAACAGTAGCAACAAAATGACACGATCAACATGCTACGTCTATTAGTTTGGGTCTAGTCCGTCACATGATTCTCCTAATGATGTGATCCCGTTATCAAGTAACAACACTTGCCTATGGCCAGGAAACCTTGACCATCTTTGATCAACGAGCTAGTCAACTAGAGGCTTACTAGGGACAGTGTTTTGTCTATGTATCCACACAAGTATTGTGTTTCCAATCAATACAATTATAGCACGGATAATAAACGATTATCATGAACAAAGAAATATAATAATAACTAATTATTATTGCCTCTAGGCCATATTTCCAACACTTATTCTGTTTTATGATATTATATCTAAGAGCGAGGACTAGATCTTATGAGATACAAGTTATTCTAGTTTATATTATTACTTGGCATGATCGATTAATTAGGATGCATGATGCATATGATGACTATATATATTATGATGTTTCTCTGTTTTATTTTATGTGTATCATATGATAACTTGGTATATGATTAAGTTGATGATGAGTTGTTAGATGATCGATTATAATACTATTGTCATTCGACGAAAATGATATGAAATGATATAGTGTAAAAAAGATGCATATGTGTGCATGTAACTCGTGTCTACATTTTGTAAATATGTTCGACAAAGCACGACGGATGACCAAGCACGGATATATATAAGAGAGGACACTTTTCTCTATTAGCTAGCTAATAACAACCTAAATTAACCCCTAAACCAGCCCCTTTAAAAAAAACCTCAGCTCCAGCCAGGTGCTGACGCGTGGATGTCTTTTGGTCCCGATTGGTGTCATCAACCGGGACTAAAGGCCCACGTGCCTGGCCTGGCCGCAGCGGCCACGTGGAGGCCCATCTGTCCCGGTTCGTGTAAGAACCGGGACTAAAAGCAAAGGGCATTAGTAACGACCTTTTTTCCCGGTTCCGAAACCGGGACAGAAGGTCCTTATGAACCGGGACAAAAGGCCCTTTTTCTACTAGTGTAACTAAGACCAAATAATATTTCGGCGGTCTACATAGAACTGGAAGTCCTATGTGCTACAACATGAGATGTCTGCATCAATTCTACTATTAACACTTCTATGCAATAATAATAAAATCACATTTGTGAAATTACTAAGAAGAAAAATTTGCATTTTAATGTTATATGTATCAATCCCGAAAATATTCTGACAACTCAAATGGCGTAATGAAGTAATAATAATGCTTAAAAAAAGAAGACAATAGCGATATAATAAGAATACAAAACATACTTTCAATGCATACATATATCATTCAATCAAGTAACTATTTTTGGAAATATTCCCAACAAGACCTATAAGTATAATCCATACTTCGAAGACATATTTATAAATTTTTCCTCCATTTCTTACTAACTCATGCGAATGCACGGGTAGACGGCTAGGGTCACTAACACTCGCGGCTAACGAGAAGTGCAACTACTCACATTTATTTGACACCAACACTAGCGGCCACATCAACATGACAGAACACTACCGATTTAAGTTGATGAGAAGTGCAACTACTCACTTTTATTGGAAATGACACACTAATGATCTATGTGTGCATCACCTCACTTTTCATTCAGAGCAATTATCTACGTACTCAGTATATATAATTTATCATGCATCTACCATAAAGAGGGACCTGCTACATTTGAGATTTACAATTATGGTTTTTTATCGGTGTTGCCATCAGTAGTACCACACTACTAAATATTTCCACTTGAAGCTTCAACTACTAAAAAATAACATCCTTTCATTAGAGCATGGTTAATAGTATAGCCAACTGCTGGCTATAAGCATTTTTATAGCTCATTTTATAGCTAGCTTGTACAATAGTTAACTGTAAAAGAGTACTGCCACTGGTGGAAAAAGGGCCTTTGGTCGCGGTTCGCAACTGCCATTAGTCGCGGTTGCGCAACCGCGACCAAATAGGCGCGACTAAAGGCCCCCCCTGTAGTCGCGGTTGCTTAAGAACCGCAACTAAAGGCCCGTCCACGTGGGCGCCAGGCGGCCGTCGGGGCGGAGGACCTTTAGTCGCGGTTCTTATGGACAACCGCGACTAAAGGCCGCCGCAGGTTTAGGGTTTTAGCCCCCCCCCCAAACCTGTTTTCTGTTTAATTTGTATTGTTTTATTTATTTTGTGCTTTATTTTAATTTTGAAGGAGTTTCACATATTCTACGGGGCATAATTCTAACTTATATTGACAACGGATGATGGGCTCCCGGGGCATGCATGTGAATCGGACAAGAGACGGCCGGCGGCGTTGAGGGCGGGCGAGGGAGGCCGGTGATAGCGGCCGGCGGCGCCGTACGTGGGCGAGACGGGGCGGCGTCGAGGGCGAGGGGCGACGGCGGGCGACGGCGGGCGGCGTCGAGGGCGAGGGCGAGGGCGGGCGGCGAGGGCGGCGTCGAGGGCGAGGGCGACGGCGGGCGGCGTCGAGGGCGAGGGCGACGGCGGCAGGCCTTCGGCGCGGCAGAGATCGGAGAAGACGAGATGGAGTCGACGGTTCGGGCGTTGTATTTATAGCCCCCCACCTTTAGTCGCGGTTGGGGAGGCGACCCGCGACTAAAGGCTACCCTTTAGTCGCGGGTCGCCTCCCCAACCGCGACTAAAGGGTTTTTGGCGGGTTTTTCGTTCCCGCGCGCAACGACCTTTACCAACCGCGACTAAAGGGTTTTTGACGGGTTTTTCGTTCCCGCGCGCAACGACCTTTAGTCGCGGTTGGCCAGGCGACCGGCGACTAAAGACCTTTAGTCGCGGTTGGCCTGGCCAACCGCGACTAAAGCCCCTCACGTTCACCAGCTGGCCACCGAGCGCCCTGGGCCCAGGACTTTGGTCGCGGTTCGTCTTCCGAACCGCGACTAAAGAATTCATTAGTCGCGGTTCCTACAGTTTCGCGACTTATGGGGCTGGACGGAAGCCTCTTTTTCTACCAGTGTGCTTTTATCATATATGGTCCACCTTTCATTCTCACAAAGCACTTAGGAGCACGTGCTAGAGCTCGCTCTTCACGAAGAGTCCGCTTCCCTTCTCTCTCATCCAACTCAGCAAAAATATAGTATTTTAATCCTTACAGCCTGCTGACTGTACCTTATTGTACTTGCTCTTAAGCGTGTGCTCAAAAATACCACTCGATACAATTACAGTCTCAACAAAGGTCATTAACTACGGTGAAGTGACAAAAATCTCCTAATCCCCCTTGTGAGTGTTCCCACTACAACTCTAGTATTTAGCACATAGTGAATCAAATCATGACAAAACATAGATTTGCGCGTGGGTGATCGAATCGTAATGTGTTGTTATGTTTTATTCTAATTTAATTATCGGTGTGCTGACAATTAGGACCCCCTTGTTATATGGAGCGTTAGCAAGTGATGTCCAACGCAATTCAGGTCATTGCACCCCCTATCAATGGTGTTTGACAGAGCGATACCGGTGTCGAGTGGCGTAATTGAGCGCACTCTTAAGGGAAGAATGAGTTGTTGGAACTCATATTGGAAAAATTAGTAGTGTGACACAACTAATGGAAAATTTGATAAAAGTCCTACTACTTTTTGTTAGTGGTCAAACTTTTTTTTGGAAGACATTGTGGAGAAACTCTAGTAGGAGTAAAACCGAAATTAGTTCTTCTCTAAATGTAATCATTATATGATTATTTGTTGTATAGAGTCACTCTCGACTTTTTTCAAAAGGTACTACAAAAATGTATTTACTTAATATGTCAATTTTAATTTGTGTTAAGTTATATACAAAATAATAATATCTACTAACAAAATAAATTTAATATGGATACCATTTGATATAGGAAACAAAAAAAATTAGAACCTGGTCTATAGACTACCTAGTGACGACTACAAGTACTTGGGCACCTCGAAGGCGTGATGCCCTGGTCACCCCTTCCCATGGTTTTGCCTATTGAATAACAAGAGAAAGTGAAGGGGGTGGGGTGTACGAGAAAGATGGATACAATGTTCAATGCAAAATTCCGAGCAAATACCACAGAAAATTCACCTAGTTAAGTAAAATAGGAACTCTCAGAGAACATACATGGACACATATAATATCTTTGTCTGATATGTGGCCTTACCAAAATCTGTAACAGTACTTGGTTAGCTGTAATGTTTGTGCATGATATTCCTTTTCAAAATATTTGGCATTAACAAATATTTTGTAGAGATTAATTACAGATTGAGCATGATTGGTTACTTTCCATAAAGTCGTTATGAAATATTCCAAAGACTGATCTGATTAGCAGATACAAATCAGTTTAAATAGATCTACGGGGTAAAAGTCGGTTTAAATAGATCTGGGATAGAGAATGGCTGAAAAACAATCGGTGGAAGGGTGAAGGTCGTGCGTGGGAGGTTGTATGAATGGGTGGTGGAGAGAAAACTGAGCGAAAGATGGGACATTATGTTCTACTCCCTCCGTTCCTAAATATAATACCTTTTAGAGATTGTATTATAAACTACATACGTATGCACATAGACATATTTTAAAATATAGATTCACTCATTTTGTTTCGTATGTAGTCTTTTAGTAAAATCTCTAAAAGGTCTTATATTTTGGAACGGAGGGAGTATTTATGTAGTATAAAGACTAGACGTTATCAGTTTAAATAAATAAAAAAGATTTTTTGCCAGCATATGCAAATCTCGTGGGGTGGTAAGAGCATCTCTAGTAGAACCCTCAAACCCTTAAATCTAAAACCAGTTTTAAGGGTTGAGAATTGGCTATTTTTGATACTTTTAAGGGTTGAAAAACAGAGGCAAAGACTAGAACCCTTATAAAGTAAAAAAACTCACCGGGGCGGGGCGGGGACGGCCGGCCGAGGCGGGGCGCGGGCGGGCGGCATCCAGGGCGGGGCGGGGACGGGGCCGGGGAGCAGAGGGGAGGCGGGGCGGCGGCCGGGGCGCGGGGGCGGCAGCCGGAGCGCGGTGGGCGGCGACCGAGATGCGGAGGGCGGCGGGGCAAGGAGGGCAACGGCCGGGGCGCGGAGGGGCGGCGGGGCGACGGCCGGGGCGCGGGGGCGGCAGCCGGAGCGCGGTGGGCGGCGACCGAGATGCGGAGGGCGGCGGGGCAAGGAGGGTGACGGCCGGGGCACGGAGGGGCGGCGGGGCGACGGCCGAGGCGCGGAGCGAGCGCGGGGCGGCGGCCGGAGCGCGGGGGGAGGCGGGGCGGCGGCCGGAGGGCGGCGGCCGGGGCGACGGCCGGGGCGCAGAGGGAGCGCAGGGCGGCGGCCGGAGCGCGGGGGGGGGGGGGGGGGGAGGCGGGGCGGCGGCGGCCGAGGCGACTTCCTCGCGCGCGCGGGGAACCAAATGCCTCCCGCGCGAGGTGGGAAGTGGAGTGTGGGTTGGGGGCAGTTTTCCCTTCCAATCCTCACTTCTACATGCTGGGAAGGGGTTTGAGGGTTGGACTTCTAATTTTTTTTACGGGTTTAAGGATTTAAGGGTTCTAGTCTACACCGTTTTTTTATAAAAACTATAAAAAAGCGGTTATGTTTAAGGATTTAAGAGTTTGAGGGCTCTACTAGATATGCTCTAAGAAATGCGGGTAGTCCAGATTTTTCTCCCAGTACCCCAAACCCTATTTAATACCGAGCATGTCACTCACATGTTGTCAGCACTGCTTGGACAATTGCTGACCATCTTCAAACAGTGTCAACTGACCAAATATAATAAGGTGACATAAATGAATTGTAAGACATCAAATATTGGAAAACGTTTTAAATCTGTTGGTTGATTTTAAGTCCGCGTAAACCGCGTCGGGCTCCAACAGCATGTCCATATCAGGTCAAAAGATGAACAGTGAATGTACTGTTTCATCTTCATTGCAGAAGCAACACTCAGTGGTCGAACGATTCCATCATTCGTTAGCAGTTGTGCAGGCATACATGGTCATGTTGGAGTGGGATCAAATTTCATCTATAAAAACCAATAAGGAACTTAATTCAGAGCCACCACAAGGTAGACAACCCAAAATATAGATGCTTGTTAATTTCGATTTGACACGTGATGCATGCAAGGCTCTCTTTGCCACTAAAGTAATCGACACACCACTACTAGGCACTAGCAAGCTCCATCAAGCACGTACGATGCAAGCAAGCAAAAGTTCTCCGCCGGTACTAAGGAAGAAGGATGACGGCGAGGAGGACATCACCGTCGACCTGTATCCATTCATACGGGAATACAAGGGCGGCAGTGTCGAGCGCTTACTGCACAGCCCATTCGTGGCAGCGTCCGAGGACCCGGCAGATAACCGTGGAGTGGCAACGAGGGACGTCGTCGTCGACAAATCCACCGATGTGTCCGCACGCCTGTTCCTTCCCTCCGTTGCAGCTGCCTCTGCCGGCGAGAGGATCCCCGTCGTCATGTACGTCCATGGAGGATCCTTCTGCACGGAGAGCGCCTTCTCTCGGACTTACCACAACTACATCAGGTCTCTGGCGGCGCGCGCCGGGGCGCTCGTCGTGTCCGTGGAGTACAATCTCGCGCCGGAGCATCCTGTTCCTGCGGCCTACGACGATGCATGGGCGGCGCTACAGTGGGTGGCCACCCTCTCCGATCCATGGATTTCCAACTACGCCGACCTCGGGCGGACGTTCCTTGCCGGCGACAGCGCCGGCGGGAACATCGTCTACAACACGGCGGTGCGTGCGGCCAGCGGTGGTGGCAGCCGCATCTACATCGAGGGGCTGGTCATCGTGCATCCATACTTCTGGGGGACCGACCGGCTGTCCAGCTCTGAGGCAGTATGGGACGGCATCGCAATGTTTGCTCCTGAGGCCATCGACAGGCTCTGGCCGTTCGCTACGGCCGGCCGTCTGGGCAACGACGATCGCCGGGTCAACCCACTCGACGAGGATATCGCCTCGCTGAGATGCCGCCGTGTGCTGGTCGCCGTCGCCGACAAGGACACCTTGCGTGACCGCGGGCGTCGTCTGGCATCCCGCATGCGTGACTGCTGCTCATGGGCCGATGATGAAAACGCGGTGACATTGGTGGAGTCGGAGGGGGAAGACCATGGCTTTCACCTGTACAACCCGCTGCGTGCCACCAGCAAGATTCTCATGGAGAGCATAGTGCGGTTCATCAACCAGCGCACGGCGCCCTTGCCGCTGCAACTGCCACAAGTTCAAGAGCTACTTGCATGCCAAGGTAAGATGCACAGGGCCGTCCAGCCTGTTCTACGCGTGCCAACCAGGCCGTATATGGACGTACATGGCTACGGGACGGCCATGAAAGCCAGAGATGCGGCGACACGTACTAGCTGCTTACACATTGGACATGGACGAAGAGCATCCAAAACAAGCTATGGGTCAGTCCTGGGGCATGTTATCAGGCCAAACAGCACCAACATGAGGTTCGCATCATCAGCAATAACAGCTCCTTGCAGTTGTGTTTTTCACAACTTCATCTAGCGCGCGGATGATGATAATCTACATGCATCCAGGCCAGGTGAAACAAAAGATCAAGGGTAATGGTTAAGCTTAAGCATGCTCCAGTATAAGTGCAATAATGACACCCTATTTACAAGCTCCTTGCTCGGGTCAAAAGAAATGACTTTTGGGTGTTTTTCTTTCTTATACATGAATGGTGTATTTAAGGTCTTGAGTTATGTACTGTTGGTGTATCATGTATTCTCATATATCAAGTTTATACAAATTTTAATCATAATTCGACAACCTACCGATGGTTGTGCAACTAGAGTCATATTTTTCTCGGAAAAAATAATGGGTGTCACTAAGATACACCCAGATATGACATAGTTATTACACAACTAACTGACTAATTAAATCAAGAATAAAAAGGAAAAAAGAAAAAGAAAATATGACCTAGATGTGCAATATTTATCTCACGTCTAGATGTATTTTAGAAAAACCGAAAAACAAAACAAGAAACAACTTAGTCCCACACCACGAGCGCATGTGCAACTATCACCAGCACCCTTACTTGTACAATATGTGGATGTGCAGCAACTACTCCCTCCGGCGTAAGACATTTTTTAACACTAGATCGAACAAAATCTATTATTGGTGTTACAAGCAATATACATCTCAAATAAGCAAAATGCATCAATCAAACAAACAAGCACATACATTTGAACACAAAAAGGATCTCTGCCTATCTACAAGACTTTTATAAACTAGACATGATTATCAACTCATCCAAATTCAACCAAAATTTCCATATAGAGATATATACTTCCCTTTTCTAATGAATGTCCACATCTCCTGTCTGGCTAGCAAATGATGTCCCAATTCAGCTCAGGGTTGTCGAACACCTCTGTCAGAGACGACACGTCCAAGTCCTGCTGGTCAAACTTTTCAAAGTCGGTTACTGCTCCAGCCATTTTGCCACTTTGAATTAGATCCACACTAGGGTCAATGTTTGCGGCATTTCTTGTGATGTCAGCCCTGCAACTATGATGACCATAGTACACAACAATGTACTTTGCAGTTTCATCTTCACAATTAAGAGTTCCATTATGATCCTGTTGTTGGATTGTCTTGGTTGTTGAGCAGTTCCGTTCCGTGTAGGCGCATCTGTAGTAGCTCCTGTTTAATTGCAAGTTTGATTAGTTATGCATTACAATGAATAATTAGTTGCTTCATAACATGTAAATATAACAACTACTTTCATTAGCGAAAGTCAACAATCCGAAATGGTTGAAAGAAAAGATATCCAAACGACTGACTAGGTCATCATGCGAGAAAGCTAGGAACGTGAAAGAGCGCGACATGGACATGACATGCCTAACTTTACTGCGATGGCCTAAGCCTAGTCTTGCCTTTCATCCTCCTCGCCATCCACTCTCCATAGATCCAAATATACTTGGAGAAATTGTGAACAAAATAGAATATCGAGGGAGGAGACAGAGGATATGCGGCGAGGATTCCCCAAGAGTGAAGAAGGGAGAGAGATGGTAGCAAGAGATCTATTGGGATGTGTACTAGGCATGTTCGAGTAGTGTAGCTAATCGCGACGGCTCCCCTTCCCCTCAAAACTATGTACGATTACGGCATTATGCTGGTTCATAATATATCTTTGTTGTTCGACGTACATATATATCCCTGGCGATTCCCTCCAATTGTTCTTCATAACAGAACCGTTAAGTCTCAATCATCTCAGATAAGGGCAGTAGAAATGTAGGTTGATGTAGTAGTAATGTGACGATATATAAGCTTGAATGAACTATTTAGGAGTAGTATATGTACCTAGCATGTTGCCTCCCGTTGATGTTCTTCTGCCCATATTTTCTCCAATGATGGCCATCGTAATGTGGAACAATTGTTACAAGTGATCTTGACCGCTTTTCGTTGTTCCTCCTACATAGCATGGGTTCATATATATATAAGTGGCAAATAATTAATTAGCGAGATACATTTTTTTATAAGGAGGAAACGAGCCCCCGGCCTCTGCATCAATTGATGCATGCAACCATCTTATTAAAGATAAAATAAACAACGTGTGATGTTCACGTAGCTCCACGCTCGACAGCTCGAGGTATGAAATAAAACGAAAATGAAATTGAAAAAAAAAACTGCCACATCCGGCGTGCGTAAAAGTAGACTACGATGCCTATACACCTAGCCTATTATCAGCACGCCATCCAAATCGGTTGAAGATAATCCGTGAGACCATCTCCCATCGGTTGCACCCAATATCCATACGTCCCCTGGAGTCCACATGACTGAGTAACGACCACGTACGGATCCAAGATGTTGCTCTGAAGATAATCTGCAAAAAATTATTGAAGTTCTTGCCATTAAAAGTTATATCATTTCTGGTATTCCATATAGCCCAAAACAAAGCACATATCCCAATCCCAATAAGTTTAGATATTTTAATGTCAACTCCGTTGAGCCACGTTGTAAATATTGAGCTAATACATGTAGGTGGGACGATATTGAAAGCTATTTGAATAGTTCTCCATAATAGTTTTGCAAGCGGGCATTGTAAGAGAAGGTGTCTTATTGTTTCATTTTGCTCACAATAGCAACAATTGGATCTACCTCTCCATCTACGTTTAATTAAGTTATCTTTGGTTAATATCACACCTTTGTGTATAAACCACATGAAAACTTTAATCTTGAGCGGCACTTTGATGTTCCAAATTTTTAATGATCTGGATAATGTTCCTGTATTAATCAGATCCAAGTACATGGACTTTACTGAGAATACCCCATTCGCAGCTAAAATCCACCGAACATTATCCGTGCGGTTTGATAATTGCACCTGCATCAGTCTCCTAACCAGATGCAACCATGCATCCCAGCGTGCTCCCACTAAAGCACGCCTGAACTGCATATTAAAAGGGACCGATTGTAATACCATAGATATATAGTCCTCTTTACGTTGTGCAATATTATATAACAGGGGGTATTGAAGTGCAAGAGGTGTATCTCCAAGCCAAGTATCTTCCCAAAACCTTGTTGAGGTACCATTACCAACTATAAATTTCACTTTCTGGAAAAAGGTCATCTTTATCTTCATTAACCCTTTCCAAAAAGTGAGTCATTAGGTCTAGATGTAACCTGAGCTAAAGTTTTAGAATGAAGGTATTTATTCTTCAATATTTGAATCCACATTCCTTCAGATTCTGTGGATAGCTTATATAGCCATTTGCTAAGCAAACATATGTTTTTCACTTCCAAATTTTCAATGCCCAAACCCCCCTGGTCTTTGGGTCGACATAACATATCCCAACGTGCCAATCTATATTTCTTCTTAGCTTCATCACTTTGCCAGAAGAAACGAGATCGATAGAAATCTAGTCTTTTTCGCACCCCTACTGGTATTTAAAAAAAAGACAATAAAAACATGGGTAGGCTTGTTAATACTGAGTTGATTAATATTAGCCTCCCTCCATATGACATAAGTTTGCCCTTCCAGCAACTTAATTTTTTTTCAAATCTATCTTCAATACATTTCCATTCTTTATTTGTCAGTCTTCTATGATGGATAGGGATCCTGAGGTAATTAAATGGTAGTGAACCTAGTTCACATCCAAATAACTGCCTATAAGCGTGTTGCTCCTCTTTTGCCTTCCCAAAACATAAGAGTTCGCTTTTATGAAAATTAATTTTCAGTCCCGATAGTTGTTCAAATAAGCACAATAATAATTTCATATTCCTCGCTTTAGCCATATCATGTTCCATAAAAAGAATTGTATCATCCGCATATTGTAAAATAGATACACCCCCATCTACGAGATGCGGAACTAGTCCTCCAACTTGGCCCTTATCTTTGGCTCGATTAATGAGTATTGTCAACATGTCTGCAACTATGTTGAACAACACTGGAGACATTGAGTCACCCTGCCTTAATCCTTTATGTGTTTGAAAATAATGACCTATGTCATCGTTAACTCTAATTCCTACACTTCCTTTCTGAATGAAAGTATCAACCTGATCTCTCCATCTTTGGTTGGATCCTTTCATACGTAAAGCCTGTTGAAGAAATGGCCATTTTACTTTATCGTCGGCTTTCTCGAAATCTACTTTGAAAATAATCCCATCCAATTTCTTTGTATGGATTTCGTGTACCGTTTCATGAAGGACCACAACACCCTCTAAGATATGTCTCCCTGGCATAAACGCAGTCTGCGTCGGTTGGACAACTGAGTGAGCTATCTTCGTTAATCTATGTGTACCAACCTTTGTAAAAAAAATCAAACTCACATTAAGCAGACAAATCGGTCTGAACTGCTCAATGCGTATAGCTTCCACCTTTTTTGGCAATAATGTAATTGTTCCAAAGTTTAGGTGGAATAGGTGCAGCTGGCCATCAAATAAATCCTGGAACATAGGCATGAGGTCTCTTTTGATGATATGCCAACACTTTTTATAAAATTCTGCCGGAAACCCATCTGGCCCCGGTGCCTTATTCTGTTCCATTTGTGTGATTGAATCAAGAACCTCTCTCTCTCTCTGTAAATGGAGCTGATAACACCTCATTCTCCTCTGCTTTGAGTTGAGGTATATCTTGAGTTAAGGCTTCATCCAAAGAGACCATCGTCTCTTTTGTCGGACCAAATAATTTCTTGTAATATTCAGATATGTATATTTTTAAGTTCTCATGACCTACTATTGTTCCCTCATCTTGCTCAAGTTGTGTAATTAATTTCTTTCGATGTTTGCCATTTGCAATCATATGAAAGAATTTAGTATTATCATCCCCATGAACCACCTTTGTAACCTTAGCTCTTTGTGCCCATTTAATTTCCTCTTCTCTCAACAATTTTTGCAAATCCTTTTCAGCATTAATTTTATTAATTCTATCTGATAAATTCAGCTGCGTTGACTCGGCTTTCACGTATAATTCTTCAATCAGACGAGTCAGTCTTTCTTTTTCTATTTTATATATACCCCTCTGATTTTTCGCCCATCCTCTCAGAAATTGGCGCAAATGTCTTATTTTATTTTGCCATCTTTCTATGTTCGTATATCCACCTAAATCCCTAGCCCACTCTGTAGCTATGAGATCTATGAAACCTTCTTGTTCAAACCAACTTAGCTCAAATGAGAAGACATTTTTATTCCCCACATGGTTGGCCGCCCCTGAGTCGACCATGAGAGGTGTGTGATCGGAGATGGCTCTCTGTAGAGCCCGTATTGTGACCAAGGGATATTTTTGCTCCCACTGGACACTCGTGAGTACACGATCCAACTTCTCATATGTTGGGACCGGTAGTGAGTTCGCCCATGTGAATTGTCTACCAGTGAGCTCGATCTCCCGTTGATCAAGACTTTCAATAACCATATTAAACATAAGTGACCATCGTTCGTCAAAGTTATCATTATTCTTTTCCTCCTGTCTTCTAATGATATTAAAGTCTCCCCCCACCATAATTGGAAGTCTTTCTTCTCCACAAATTCTTACTAGATCAGCAAGAAAGTCAGGTTTTAGTTCTGGTTGCGCCGCTCCATATACAGCTACCAAAGCCCACTTGAAGCCATCGAGCTTCGACCTCACACGAAACTTGACAGTAAACTCGCAGTAAACCACACTCATCACCTCTAAAGTCTCACATTTGACACCAAGTAAGATACCACCGGATCTACCCCTTGATGGCAAACAGTGCCAATCAAAATCAACCCCTCCCGATAAGGTATTTAAAAATTGAGGTGTGAAATTATCCCTGCCAGTTTTTTGCAGAGCCATAAAATCAAGCTTATTTTCTATCGATGTATCTCTAAGGAACCTCCTTTTAGCCAAGTCCGCTAGACCTCTGCTATTCCAGAAAAGTCCTTTCATATTTCATCATGAAATTTTTTCTTTTGCTTCACTCTAGCACTTCTTCTTACCGCTGATTCAGGAAAAACCTTCCTTTTCCAAGGTCTCTTTGGTTTTTCCTGAATCATTTGCGTGTTACAATCTTGGTTAATTATTGGTGGAAGAGAACCATCAATCAAAGAGGCCGTATACCCCTCTAATTCCGTATCCTCCACCTCCTCTTCCTCTCCCTCTAAGTGTACTAAGTTATGACATGGATTTTGTAATTCTGCACCACCTAAGTCATTAAAATCTGTTTCATTCATTGGTTTCACCGCTGCTAGATTTTGAATAAACTCTATGGTTCTATCTGCTTCTAAGTCAAGAATATCATTAATGGATTTAGCTAATTGTTTGCTAGAAGTACCCAAGGAAATTCCTATGTCGCTAGCATTATGCAAAATCTCTGAATCAGTAAAGTGAAGTATTGAAGCAGAATGATCAATATGCATACCTGTAGATGTCTCAATGTCTCTAAGCTTCGCTGCCCTCATGGCACGCCCTAGCGACATATCATCCGCATCCGGCTGCTTCTGGATACGTTGACTGAGACGTTGATTTCCGGTAGAAGGATCTGAAATTCTGTCAAATGCGATCACATCATCTGCAGATACTCCTGTGTTTCTGTGGCCTGTCGCCTCAATCTCGGAAGTATACTGAACCTGGCCAGTCGTTACAGATTTAGTACCTTGTTGATCATCATTTTGTGCATTCGGGTGTATATTAGGAGATCGACCTCTGTCGATACTGTTACTACCGTTGCTGCCCGAGCCATAGTCCAGTCTTACTTCCTGTGCCGTGGACGAAGTGTCCCCTGCAGCTGATGCTGCGCGGCCATGCATGCCCGTTGGTTGGTATCCCTTCATACCCTGCATGCCATATTTATTTGCAGAATCATCCATTTGTGCAGTAGAGACGGTAATGCACTTTCTTCCTGAACCAAGATCATGCATGTCATCCTGTACTGTGGACGTATCCTCACATGCAACCGAGTCTGCATGCCCATGCATGCCAATCGGTTGTATATCCCCCGTGCCCTGCATGTATGTCATATCTGTTGTGTTCAACACCTCTTGTTGTACCCCCGGCGTTGGCGTTATAGTGCCGTATTGTTCCTGAATTATATCCTCCTCAGCTGCTTAGTTTTTACCCTCGTCGACGCATGCTGCTGCGCAAAGGCTAGCCGGTATAGGCATCACATCAAATGATCCAAACCGTATTGTAGCCATGTGTGAAGTAAAGGAAGAAGGTGCACCGCTATTTATCGGCTTATCATTAGTGGAAGAAGATGGAGGATTTGTTTTTGCGTTGGGTCCATCGGATTGCTCATCCTGCTTCGCTTGTCCGTGATCCCTATCCCGATCCTCACCATCCGCCATGTGAACATCACCATCTTGTGATTGTTGTTGGGTCTCCTTCTCCACCTCTAGTTCTAGATCATAGTGCACTCCATCATAAGACCACGGAGCATAGTCAGGAATGCACTCAACATCTAGGACCATCACACGCACTCTGGCTATCCCTCTTTTGCGAGTAAATGGCATATCTACTCTCTCCGTTTTACCAATCAAGGATCTAAGACTCCATACGATGAGGAAGTCATTAAGTAGGATCTCAGGAATGCCTGAAAATCTGATCCAGACCTTCTGTAACCGTGTACCCTGTGGTTCTGGTTTTTTACATTCCTCAAACTCAAGTAAGCATTTGCTTCCACTAACCTTGCTGACCCCGAATGCGAGCAACCGTTGAAGATCCTCTCTTCTTGGAAACTCAACTTGAAAGCATTGCTCATCTATCTTATGTGGTGCCCACTGGTATGTCTCGGACACAAGTCTTCTCATCTGTTGAGAAACTTGTTCTGCTGTTAGCGTCCCATTTGTTACCTTTACCAGTCCCGTTCTTGAACTCTCAAGGCGAGGCGGAGCGAGAACAGATGAAGATGTTGGTGTCTCAAAAAACATAAGTCTGCTCTGACAGACACCATAAATATTGATCACCGGCTTGGGAGCTAAAAGAAGTGGACATGCAGCTGCATCATGCCCAGGTTTTTGACAAATATCGCAAATAGCAGTGGTGCAGTCAACTACAAAATGACCAGGCACCCCACATCTGTAACACGTCAATTTTTCCTTCTTGCGAGCTGCCTTATTGGGTCGCGTTGTGTCTGTGTCCTCAGCCGTCTTAGGTGGAACGTCCTCAGCAGCAGCAGAACTGGAGGTGTTACCTAGAGCCACCTCATTTGTCGTTTGTGGAACTTCCTTCCACTTAGGCACCAAGTTATTCCGCCCAAAGGTGCGCACTCCGCCACCCCCACGCTGCCTATAGTTTGATCCCCTAGCACCTTCGACAAAGTTACCATCCGGAGGTTGAAAGGGTCGGTGCCACTGATTACCTCCCCCTGGACCTCCTCCGGTGTTCCACAGCCCGCGACCACCTCCTTTACCGGTGTAGTTATCGTTCCAGTGCTGTCCGAAGCTCTTGTGACCCTGGTACCCGCCTCCTCCTCGATGCGGACCTAAACCTTGTCCAGTCTTAGCAGCCCCTACAGCAGGCCCCTGGTTGTCCCTGTTGGAATTATGCCCTAGAGGCAATAATAAATGTATAGTTATTATTATAATTCCTGTATCAAGATAATAGTTTATTATCCATGCTATAATTGTATTGAATGAAGACTCATTTACATGTGTGGATACATAGACAAAACACCATCCCTAGCATGCCTCTAGTTGGCTAGCCAGTTGATCGATGATAGTCAGTGTCTTCTGATTATGAACAAGGTGTTGTTGCTTGATAACTGGATCACGTCATTGGGAGAATCACGTGATGGACTAGACCCAAACTAATAGACGTAGCATGTTGATCGTGTCATTTTGTTGCTACTGTTTTCTGCGTGTCAAGTATTTATTCCTATGACCATGAGATCATATAACTCACTGACACCGGAGGAATGCTTTGTGTGTATCAAACGTTGCAACGTAACTGGGTGACTATAAAGATGCTCTACAGGTATCTCCGAAGGTGTTAGTTGAGTTAGTATGGATCAAGACTGGGATTTGTCACTCCGTGTGACGGAGAGGTATCTCGGGGCCCACTCGGTAATACAACATCACACACAAGCCTTGCAAGCAATGTAACTTAGTGTAAGTTGCGGGATCTTGTATTACGGAACGAGTAAAGAGACTTGCCGGTAAACGAGATTGAAATAGGTATGCGGATACTGACGATCGAATCTCGGGCAAGTAACATACCGAAGGACAAAGGGAATGACATACGGGATTATACGAATCCTTGGCACTGAGGTTCAAACGATAAGATCTTCGTAGAATATGTAGGATCCAATATGGGCATCCAGGTCCCGCTATTGGATATTGACCGAGGAGTCTCTCGGGTCATGTCTACATAGTTCTCGAACCCGCAGGGTCTGCACACTTAAGGTTCGACGTTGTTTTATGCGTATTTGAGTTATATGGTTGGTTACCGAATGTTGTTCGGAGTCCCGGATGAGATCACGGACGTCAAGAGGGTTTCCGGAATGGTCCGGAAACGAAGATTGATATATAGGATGACCCCATTTGGTTACCGGAAGGTTTTCGTGCATTACCGGAAAAGTTTCGGGCTCATCGGTAGTGTACCGGGAGTGCCGGGAGGGGTGCCGGGGACCATCGGGAGGGGTGTCACGCCCCAAGGGGTCTCATGGGCTATGGGAAGAGATAAACCAGCCCCTAGTGGGCTGGAATAAGTTCCCACTAAGGCCCATAAGGTTTGAGAAGGAAAAAACACAAGGTGGAAAGAGTTTCCAAGTGGGAAGGTGGAATCCTACTCCAAGTAGGATTGGAGTAGGACTCCTCCACCTCCAATTTCGGCCAAACCTTGAGGGTTTGAGGCTGCCTCTTCCCTCCCCCTCCCTCCTATATATACTAAGGTATTAGGGCTGATTTGAGACAACTTTTGCCACGGCAGCCCGACCACATACCTCCATAGTTTTTCCTCTAGATCGCGTTTCTGCGGAGCTCGGGCGGAGCCCTGCTGAGACGAGGTCATCACCAACCTCCGGAGCGTCGTCACGCTGCCGGAGAACTCTTCTACCTCTCCGTCTCTCTTGCTGGATCAAGAAGGCCGAGATCATCGTCGAGCTGTACGTGTGCTGAACGCGGAGGTGCCGTCCGTTCGGTACTAGATCGTGGGACTGATCGCGGGATTGTTCGCGGGGCGGATCGAGGGACGTGAGGACGTTCCACTACATCAACCGCGTTCTCTAACGCTTCTGCTGTACGATCTACAAGGGTACGTAGATTACTCATCCCCTCTCGTAGATGGACATCACCATGATAGGTCTTCGTGCGCGTAGGAAATTTTTTGTTTCCCATGCGACGTTTCCCAACAGTGGCATCATGAGCTAGGTTCATGCGTAGATGTCTTCTCGAGTAGAACACAAAAGGTTTTGTGGGCGGTGATGTGCGTTTTGCTGCCCTCCTTAGTCTTTTCTTGATTCCGCGGCATTGTTGGATTGAAGCGGCTTGGACCGACATTACTCGTACGCTTACGAGAGACTGGTTTCATCGTTACGAGTAACCCCCTTTGCTCAAAGATGACTGGCAAGTGACGGTTTCTCCAACTTTAGTTGAATCGGATTTGACCGAGGAGGTCCTTGGATGAGGTTAAATAGCAACTCATACATCTCCGTTGTGGTGTTTGCGTAAGTAAGATGCGATCCTACTAGATACCCTTGGTCACCACGTAAAACTTGCAACAACAAAATTAGAGGACGTCTAACTTGTTTTTGCAGGGTATGATTGTGATGTGATATGGCCAATGATGTGATGTGATATATTGGATGTATGAGATGATCATGTTGTAATAGAAATATCGACTTGCACGTCGATGGTACGGCAACCGGCAGGAGCCATAGGGTTGTCTTTATACTAACATATGTGCTTGCAGATGCGTTTACTATTTTGCTAGGATGTAGCTTTAGTAGTGATAGCATAAGTAGCACGACAACCCCGATGGCGACACGTTGATGGATGATCATGGTGTGGCGCCGGTGACAAGAAGATCGTGCCGGTGCTTTGGTGATGGAGATCAAGAAGCACGTGATGATGGCCATATCATGTCACTTATGAATTGCATGTGATGTTAATCCTTTTATGCACCTTATTTTGCTTAGAACGACGGTAGCATTATGAGGTGATCTCTCACTAAAATTTCAAGACGAAATTGTGTTCTCCCCGACTGTGCACCGTTGCTACAGTTCGTCGTTTCGAGACACCACGTGATGATCGGGTGTGATAGACTCAACGTTCACATACAACGGGTGCAAAACAGTTGCCCACGCGGAACACTCGGGTTAAGCTTGACGAGCCTAGCATGTGCAGACATGGCCTCGGAACACATGAGACCGAAAGGTCGATCATGAATCATATAGATGATATGATTAGCATAGGGATGCTTACCACTGAAACTACTCCCGACTCACGTGATGATCGGACTTGGGATAGTGTAGGTGGATCATGAACCACTCAAATGACTAGAGAGATGTACTTTTTGAGTGGGAGTTTAGCATCTAATTTGATTAAGTTGAACTCTAATTATCTTGAACATAGTCTAAGTCCACTTTGAATATATTTGTGTTGTAGATCATGGCTCACGCAAGTGTCATCCTCAATTTTAATACGTTCCTAGAGAAAGCTAAGTTGAAAGATGATGGAAGCAACTTTGTAGACTGGGCTCGTAATCTTAAGCTAATCTTACAAGCTGGAAAGAAGGATTATGTCCTTAATGCTGCGCTAGGAGATGAACCACCCGCTACGGCTGATCAGGATGTTAAGAACGCTTGGTTAGCGCGTAAGGAGGACTACTCAATAGTTCAATGTGCAGTCTTGTATGGCTTAGAACCGGGACTTCAACGTCGCTTTGAGCGTCATGGAGCATTTGAGATGTTCCAGGAGTTGAAGTTCATCTTTCAGAAGAACGCCCGGATCGAGAGGTATGAGACCTCCGATAAATTCTATGCTTGCAAGATGGAGGAAAACTCGTCTGTCAGTGAACATGTGCTTAAAATGTCTGGGTACTCAAACCGTCTAGCTGAACTGGGGATTGAACTCCCGCAAGAAGCTATCACTGACAGAATCCTTCAATCACTGCCGCCAAGCTATAAAGGCTTTGTGTTGAACTACAACATGCAAGGGATGAACAAGTCTCCCGGCGAGTTGTTTGCGATGCTGAAAGTCGCAGAGTCTGAACTCCGTAAAGAACATCAAGTGTTGATGGTGAGCAAGATCACTAGTTTCAAGAGAAACGGCAAAGGCAAGAAGGGCAATTCGAAGAAGAGCGGCAAGCCTGTTGCCAATCCGCCGAAGAAACCCAAGGCTGGACCTAAGCCTGAAACAGAGTGCTTCTATTGCAAGGGTATGGGTCACTGGAAGCGCAATTGCCCCAAGTATCTGGCAGATAAGAAGGCGGGCAAAGAAAAATCAGGTATATTTGATATACATGTTATTGATGTGTACTTAACCAGCTCTCGTAGTAGTGCCTGGGTATTCGATACCGGTTCTGTTGCTCACATTTGCAACTCGAAGCAGGAACTGCGGAATAGACGAAGGATGGCGAAAGACGAAGTGACGATGCGCGTAGGAAACGGTTCCAAGGTTGATGCAATCGCCGTCGGCACAGTGTCACTTCAACTACCATCGGGATTAGTGATGAACTTAAATCATTGTTATTTAGTGCCTGCGTTGAGCATGAACATTATATCTGGATCTTGTTTATTGCGAGACGGTTACTCTTTTAAGTCTGAGAATAATGGTTGTTCTATTACTATGAGTAACATCTTTTATGGTCATGCACCGAATGTGAGAGGATTGTTCATATTGAATCTTGATAGAGATACGCATATACATAACATTGAGACCAAAAGAGTTAGAGTAAACAATGATAGCGCCATATTTTTGTGGCACTGCCGCTTGGGTCATATTGGTGTAAAGCGCATGAAGAAACTCCATGCTGATGGACTTTTGGAGTCACTTGACTTTGATTCACTTGACACGTGCGAACCATGCCTCATGGGCAAGATGACTAAGACTCCGTTCTCCGGAACAATGGAGCGTGCAAGTGACTTGTTGGAAATCATACATACCGATGTGTGTGGTCCAATGAGCGTGGAGGCACGCGGCGGATATCGTTATTTTCTCACCTTCACTGACGATCTAAGTAGATATGGTTATGTCTACTTGATGAAGCACAAGTCTGAAACATTTGAAAAGTTCAAGCAATTTCAGAGTGAAGTGGAAAATCATCGTAACAAGAAGATCAAGTTCCTACGGTCTGATCGTGGGGGTGAATATCTGAGTTTCGAGTTTGGTACTCACTTAAGACAATGTGGAATTGTTTCGCAGTTAACACCGCCCGGAACACCACAGCGTAATGGTGTGTCCGAACGTCGTAATCGTACTTTATTAGAAATGGTGCGATCTATGATATCTCTTACTGATTTGCCGTTATCATTTTGGGGTTATGCATTAGAAACAGCTGCATTCACTTTAAATAGGGCATCATCGAAATCCGTTGAGACGACACCATACGAACTGTGGTATGGCAAAAGGCCAAAGTTGTCGTTTCTTAAAGTTTGGGGATGTGATGCTTATGTCAAAAAGCTTCAGCCTGAAAAGCTGGAACCCAAAGCGGAAAGGTGCGTCTTCATAGGTTACCCAAAAGAGACAGTTGGGTACACCTTCTATCTCAAATCCGAGGGCAAAGTGTTTGTTGCTAAGAACGGAACTTTTCTCGAGAAGGAGTTTCTCTCGAGAGAATTGAGTGGGAGGAAGATAGAACTTGACGAGGTTGTCGAACCTCTCATCCCTCTGGATGGTGGCGCAGGGCAAGGGGAAACCTCTGTCGTTGCGACGCCGGTTGAGGAGGAAGTTAATGATGATGATCATGAAACTCCAGTTCAAGTTTCTGTTGAACCACGCAGGTCGACGAGATCACGCGCTGCTCCAGAGTGGTACGGTAATCCCGTCTTATCAATCATGTTGTTAGACAACAATGAACCTGCAAATTATGAAGAAGCGATGGTGGGCCCAGATTCCAACAAATGGCTAGAAGCCATGAAATCCGAGATAGGATCCATGTATGAGAACAAAGTATGGACTTTGGAGATACTGCCTGAGGGCCGCAAGGCTATTCAGAACAAATGGATCTTTAAGAAGAAGACGGACGCTGACGGTAATGTGACCGTTTATAAAGCTCGACTTGTGGCAAAGGGTTTTTCACAAGTTCCAGGAATTGACTACGATGAGACTTTCTCTCCTGTAGCGATGCTTAAGTCCGTCAGAATCATGTTAGCAATAGCTGCATTTTTCGATTATGAAATCTGGCAGATGGATGTCAAAACGGCGTTCCTTAACGGTTTCCTTAAGGAAGAGTTGTATATGATGCAACCCGAAGGTTTTGTCGATCCTAAAAATGCTGACAAAGTGTGCAAACTCCAGCGATCCATTTATGGACTGGTGCAAGCATCTCGGAGTTGGAACAAACGCTTTGATGAGGTGATCAAAGCATTTGGGTTTATACAAGTGGTTGGAGAATCTTGTATTTACAAGAAAGTGAGTGGGAGCTCTGTGGCGTTTCTAATATTATATGTGGATGACATATTACTGATTGGAAACAACGTAGAGCTTTTGGAGAGCATAAAAGGTTACTTGAATAAAAGTTTCTCTATGAAGGACCTAGGAGAAGCTGCTTACATTCTAGGCATTAAGATCTATAGGGATAGATCAAAACGCCTGATAGGACTTTCACAAAGCACATACCTTGATAAAGTTTTGAAGAGGTTCAAAATGGAACAGTCCAAGAAAGGGTTCTTGCCGGTGTTACAAGGTACGAGATTGAGTAAGACTCAGTGCCCAGCAACTGATGAAGATAGAGAGCATATGCGCTCCGTCCCCTATGCTTCAGCCATAGGTTCTATCATGTATGCGATGTTGTGCACTAGACCGGATGTTAGCCTGGCCATAAGTATGGCAGGCAGGTTCCAGAGTAATCCAGGAGTGGATCACTGGACGGCGGTCAAGAATATCCTGAAGTACCTGAAAAGGACTAAGGAGATGTTTCCTACGTGCACGAAGACCTATCATGGTGATGTCCATCTACGAGAGGGGATTTCCGATCTACGTACCCTTGTAGATCGCACAATAGAAGCGTTAAGAAACGCGGTAGATGTAGTGGAACGTCCTCACGTACCTCGATCCGCCCTGCGAACCGTCCCACGAACCGTCCCGCGATCCGTCCCACGATCCGCTCCGATCTAGTGCCGAACGGACGGCACCTCCGCGTTCAGCACACGTACAGCTCGACGATGATCTCGGCCTTCTTGATCCAGCAAGAGAGACGGAGAGGTAGATGAGTTCTCCGACAGCGTGACGGCGCTCCGGAGATTGGTGGTGATCTAATCTCAGCAGGGCTCCGCCCGAGATCCGCAGAAACGCGATCTAGAGGTAAAACCGTGGAGGTATGTGGTCGGGCTGCCGTGGCAAAAGTTGTCTCAAATCAGCCCTAAAACCCCACTATATATAGGAGGGAGGGAGGGGAGGAGGCAGCCTCAAAAACCTAAAGGTTTGGCCAAAATTGGAGGTGGAGGAGTCCTACTCCAATCCTACTTGGAGTAGGATTCCACCTTCCCACTTGGAAACTCTTTCCACCTTGTGTTTTTTCCTTCTCAAACCTTATGGGCCTTAGTGGGAACTTATTCCAGCCCAGTAGGGGCTGGTTTATCTCTTCCCATAGCCCATGAGACCCCTTGGGGCGTGACACCCCTCTTGATGGTCCCCGGACCCCTCCCGGCACTCCCAGTACACTACCGATTAGCCCGAAACTTTTCCGGTAATGCACGAAAACGTTCCGGTAACCAAATGAGGTCATCCTATATATCAATCTTCGTTTGCGGACCATTCCGGAAACCCTCGTGGCGTCCGTGATCTCATCCGGGACTCCGAACAACATCCGGTAACCAACCATATAACTCAAATACGCATAAAACAACGTCGAACCTTAAGTGTGCAGACCCTGCGGGTTCGAGAACTATGTAGACATGACCTGAGAGACTCCTCGGTCAATATCCAATAGCGGGACCTGGATGCCCATATTGGATCCTACATATTCTACGAAGATCTTATCGTTTGAACCTCAGTGCCAAGGATTCATATAATCCCGTATGTCATTCCCTTTGTCCTTCGGTATGTTACTTGCCTGAGATTCGATCGTCAGTATCCGCATACCTATTTCAATCTCGTTTACCGGCAAGTCTCTTTACTCGTTCCGTAATACAAGATCCCGCAACTTACACTAAGTCACATTGCTTGCAAGGCTTGTGTGTGATGTTGTATTACCGAGTGGGCCCCGAGATACCTCTCTGTCATACGGAGTGACAAATCCCAGTCTTGAGCCATACTAACTCAACGAACGCCTTCGGAGATACCTGTAGAGCATCTTTATAGTCACCCAGTTACGTTGCGACGTTTGATACACACAAATCATTCCTCCGGTGTCAGTGAGTTATATGATCTCATGGTCACAGGAACAAATACTTGACACGCAGAAAACAGTAGCAACAAAATGACACGATCAACATGCTACGTCTATTAGTTTCGGTCTAGTCCATCACATGATTCTCCTAATGATGTGATCCCGTTATCAAGTAACAACACTTGCCTATGGCTAGGAAACCTTGACCATCTTTGGTCAACGAGCTAGTCAACTAGAGGCTTACTAGGGACAGTGTTTTGTCTATGTATCCACACAAGTATTGTGTTTCCAATCAATACAATTATAGCATGGATAATAAACGATTATCATGAACAAAGAAATATAATAATAACTAATTATTATTGCCTCTAGGGCATATTTCCAACAGTCTCCCACTTGCACTAGAGTCAATAATCTAGTTCACATCACCATGTGATTTCAACGAATCCAACACCCATATAGTTCTTGGGTCTCATCACGTCTTGCTCGTGAGAGAGGTTTTAGTCAACGGTTCTGAAACTTTCAGATCCGTGCGTTCTTTACAAATCTTTATGTTATCTTATAGATGCTACTACTATGTGCTATTCGGAAATGCTCCAAATATCTACTCTACTATACGAATCCGTTTCACTACTCATAGTTATTCGGATTAGTGTCAAAGCTTGCATCGACGTAACCCTTTATGACGAACTCTTTAACCACCTCCATAATCGAGAAAAATTCCTTAGTCTATTTAGTTACTAAGGATAACTTTGACCGCTGATCAGTGATTCAATCCTGGATCACTCTGTGTACCTCTTAACAGACTTGCTGCAAGGCACACATCACGTGCGGTACTCAGCATGGCATACTTTAGAGTCTACGGCTAAGGCATAGAAGACGACCTTCGTCTATTCTCTTTATTCTGCCGTAGTCGGGTTTTGAGTCTTACTCAAATTCACACCTTACAACACAGTCAAGAACTCCTTCTTTGCTGATCTATTTCGAATTCCTTAAAAAACTTGTCAAGGCATGCATCTTGTTGAAACTTCTATTAAGCGTTTTGATCTATCACCATAGATCTTGATGCTCAACGTTCAAGTAGCTCAATCCAGGTATTCCTTTGAAAAACTCCTTTCAAACAACCTTTTATGCTTCACAGAAATTCTACATTACTTCTGATCAACAATATGTCAACCACATATACTTATCAGAAATTCTATAGTGCTCCCACTCACTTCTTTGGAAATACAAGTTTCTCATAAACCTTGGACAAACCCAAAATCTTTGATCATCTCATCAAAGTGTATATTCCAACTCCGAGATGCTTGCACCAGTCCATTGAAGGATCACTGGAGCTTGCATACTTTTTAGTATCTTTAGGATCAACAAAACCTTCTGGTTGTATCACATACAATGTTTGCTCAAGGAAACCGTGAAGGAAACAATGTTTTGACATCCTATGTGCAATATTTCAAAAATAATGCAACAACTACTAACATAATTCTAACAGACTTTTAGCATCGCTACGAGTGAGAAAGTCTCACCATAGTCAACTGTTTGATCATGTCGGAAACATCTTTGTGACAAGTCGAGCTTTTCTTAATAGTGACTTATCACCATCGTCGTCTGTCTTCCTTTTAAAGATCCATCTTTACTCAATAGTCCTACGACCATCAAGTACTTCTTCCAAAGTCTACACTTTGTTTTCATACATGGATCCTCTCTCGAATTTCATGGCCTCCAGCCATTTGTCGGAATCCGGGCCCACCATCGCTTCTCCACAGCTCGTAGGTTCATTGTTGTTCAACAACACGACCTCCAAGACAGGGTTACCATACCACTCTGTAGTAGTTCGCGACCTTGTCGACCTACGAGGTTTGTAGTAACTTGATCCAAAGTTCAATGATCACCATCATCAGCTTCCACTTCAATTGGTGTAGGCGCCACAGGAACAACTTCCTATGCCCTGCTACACACTAGTCGAAGTGATGGTTCAATAACCTCATCAAGTTCTATCACCCTCCCACTCAATTCTTTCGAGAGAAACCTTTCCTCAAGAAAGAACCCATTTCCAAAAACAAACACTTTGCTTCCGGATCTGAGATAGGAGATGTATCCAACTGTTTTGGATATCTTATGAAGATGCATTTATCCGCTTTGGGTTCGAGCTTATCAGACTGAAACTTTTTCACATAAGCATCGCAGCTCCAAACTTTCAAGAAACGACAACTTAGATTTCTCTAAACCTTAGTCTATACTGTGTCATCTCAACGGAAATACGCGGTGCCCTATTTAAAGTGAATGCGGTTGTCTCTAATGCATAACCCATAAACGATAGTGGTAATTCGATAAGAGAGATCATAGTATGCACCATATCAAATAGGGCGTCGCTAAGATGTTCAGGCACATCATCACACTATGGTGTTCCAGGTGGCATGAACTGCGAAACAATTTCCACATTGTCTTAACTGCGTACCAAAACTCGTAACTCAGATATTCATCTCTATGATCATATCGTAGACTGTTTATCCTCTTGTCACGATGATCTTCATTCTAAAATAGCTTTGAACTTTTCAACATTTCAGACTTGTGATTCATCAAGTAAATACTCCTGTATCTACTTAAATCGTCACTGAAGTAAGAACATAATGATATCCACTGCGTGCCTTAGCACTTATTGGACTGCACACATCAAAAATGCATTACTCCCAACAAGTTACTCTACTTGTTTCATGTGGCATGTTTTGCATGTCTCAAGTGATTCAAAATCAAGTGAGTCCAAACGATCCATCAGCATGGAGCTTCTTCATGCATTTTACACCAACATGACTCAAGTGGCAGTGCCACAACTAAGTGGTACTATCATTATTACTTTTTATCTTTTGGCACTAATATTATGAACATGTGTAACACTACGATCGAGATTCAATGAACCATTGAGGGTATTTATTCAAGCAAATAGAATAACTATTATTCTTTTAAATAAATAATCGTATTGCAACAAACACGATCCAATCATGTTCATGCTCAACGCAAACACCAAATAACAATTATTTGGGTTTCACCACCAATCCCGATGATAGAGGGAGCGTGCGACGTTTGATCATATCAACCTTGGAAACACTTCCAACACGTATCATCACCTCGCCTTTAGCTAGTCTCCATTTATTCCGTAGCTTTCATTTCGTGTTACCAATCACTTAGCAACTGAACCGGTATCCAATACCCTCACGCTACTAGGAGTACTAGTAAAGCACACATCAACATCATGTATATCAAATATACTACTTTCGACTTTGCCAGCCTACTTATCTACCAAGCATCTCGGGTAGCTCCGCCTCAGTGACCGTTCCCCTCATAACAGAAGCACTTAGTCTCGGGTTTGGGTTTAGACTTGGGTCTCTTCATTAGTGCAGCAACTGTTTTGTTGTTTCACGAAGTATCCCTTCTAGCCCTTGCCTTTTATGAAACTTAGTGGTTTTACTAACCATCAACCATTGAAGCTCCTTCTTGATTTCTACTTTCGCAGTGTCTTACATCACGAATCTCTCAAGGATCATTGTATCTATCCTTGATATATTATAGTTCATCACGAAGCTCTCACAGCTTGGTGGCAGTGACTTTGGAGAACCATCACTATCTCATCCGGAAGATTAACTCCCAGTTGATTCAAGTGATTGTCGTACTCAGGCAATCTGAGCACACGCTCAACGATTGAGTTTTTCTCCTTTACTTCATGGACAAAGAATCTTGTCGGAGGTCTCATACCTCTTAACAAGGGCACAAGCATGAAATCACAATTTCATCTCTTTAGAACATCACTCATGTTCCGTGACGTTTCAAAACGTCTTCGGCGCCACGCTTCTAAGCCATTAAGTATTTTGCACGGAACTATCGCGTAGTCATCAGAAACGTGTATGCCGGATGTTCACAACATCCACAGACGACGCTCGAGGTGCAGCACACTGAGTGGTGCATTAAGGACATAAGTCTTCTGCGCAGCAACGAGGACAATCCTTAGTTTTACACACTCAGTCCGCAAAGTTTGCTACTATCAACTTTCAACTAAATTTTCTCTAGGAACATATTAAAAACAGTAGAGCTATAGCGCAAGCTACATCGTAATTTGCAAAGACCATTAGACTATGTTCATGACAATTAGTTCAATTAATCCTATTACTTAAGAACTCCCACTCAAAAAGTACATCTCTCTAGTCATTTGAGTGGTACATGATCCAAATCCACTATCTCAAGTCCGATCATCACATGAGTCGAGAATAGTTTTAGTGGTAAGCATCTCTATGCTAATCATATCAACTATACGATTCATGCTCGACCTTTCGGTCTCATGTGTTCCGAGGCCATGTCTGCACATGCTAGGCTCGTCAAGCTTAACCCGAGTGTTCCGCGTGTGCAACTGTTTTGCACCCGTCGTATGTGAATGTTGAGTCTATCACACCCGATCATCACGTGGTGTCTCAAAACGAAGAACTGTCGCAACGGTGCACAGTCGGGGAGAACACAATTTCGTCTTGAAATTTTAGTGAGAGATCACCTCATAATGCTACCGTCGTTCTAAGCAAGATAAGGTGCATAAAGGATTAACATCACATGCAATTCATAAGTGACATGATATGGCCATCATCATGTGCTTCTTGATCTCCATCACCAAAGCACCGGCACGATCTTCTTGTCACCGGCGTCACACCATGATCTCCATCATCTTGTCGCCATCGTGGTTATCGTGCTACTCATGCTATTACTACTAAAGCTACGTCCTAGCAATATAGTAAACACATCTGCAAGCACAAACGTTAGTTTAAAGACAACCCTATGGCTCCTGCCGGTTGCCGTACCATCGACGTGCAAGTCGATATTAACTATTACAACATGATCATCTCATACATCCAATATATCACATCACATCGTTGGCCATATCACATCACAAGCATACCCTGCAAAAACAAGTTAGACGTCCTCTAATTGTTGTTGCATGTTTTACGTGGTGACCATGGGTATCTAGTAGGATCGCATCTTACTTACGCAAACACCACAACGGAGATATATGAATTGCTATTTAACCTCATCCAAGGACCTCCTCGGTCAAATCCGATTCAACTAAAGTTGGAGAAACCGACACTCGCCGGTCATCTTTGAGCAACGGAGTTACACATAGCGATGGAACCAGTCTCTCGTAAGCGTACGAGTAATGTCGGTCCGAGCCGCTTCGATCCAACAATACCGCGGAATCAAGAAAAGACTAAGCAGGGCAGCAAAACGCACATCACCGCCCACAAAAACTTTTGTGTTCTACTCGAGATTACACCTACGCATGAACCTAGCTCATGATGCCACTGTTGGGGAACGTCGCATGGGAAACAAAAAATTTCCTACGTGCACGAAGACCTATCATGGTGATGTCCATCTACGAGAGGGGATTTCCGATCTACGTACCCTTGTAGATCGCACAATAGAAGCGTTAAGAAACGCGGTAGATGTAGTGGAACGTCCTCACGTACCTCGATCCGCCCTGCGAACCGTCCCACGAACCGTCCCGCGATCCGTCCCACGATCCGCTCCGATCTAGTGCCGAACGGACGGCACCTCCGCGTTCAGCACACGTACAGCTCGACGATGATCTCGGCCTTCTTGATCCAGCAAGAGAGACGGAGAGGTAGATGAGTTCTCCGGCAGCGTGACGACGCTCTGGAGGTTGGTGGTGATCTAATCTCAGCAGGGCTCCGCCCGGGCTCCGCAGAAACACGATCTAGAGGTAAAACCGTGGAGGTATGTGGTCGGGCTGCCGTGGCAAAAGTTGTCTCAAATCAGCCCTAAAACCCCACTATATATAGGAGGGAGGGAGGGGAGAAGGCAGCCTCAAAACCTAAAGGTTTGGCCGAAATTGGAGGTGGAGGAGTCCTCCAATCCTACTTGGAGTAGGATTCCACCTTCCCACTTGGAAACTCTTTCCACCTTGTGTTTTTTCATTGTCAAACCTTATGGGCCTTAGTGGGAACTTATTCCAGCCCACTAGGGGCTGGTTTATATCTTCCCATAGCCCATGAGACCCCTTGGGGCGTAACACCCCTCCTGATGGTCCCCGGCACCCCTCCCGGCACTCCCAGTACACTACCAATGAGCCCGAAACTTTTCCGGTAATGCACGAAAACCTTCCGGTAACCAAAGAGGTCATCCTATATATCAATCTTCGTTTGCGGACCATTCCGGAAACCCTCGTGGCGTCCGTGATCTCATCCGGGACTCCGAACAACATTCGGTAACCAACCATATAACTCAAATACACATAAAACAACGTCGAACCTTAAGTGTGCAGACCCTGCGGGTTCGAGAACTATGTAGACATGACCCGAGAGACTCGTCGGTCAATATCCAATAGCGGGACCTGGATGCCCATATTGGATCCTACATATTCTACGAAGATCTTATCGTTTGAACCTCAGTGTCAAGGATTCATATAATCCCGTATGTCATTCCCTTTGTCCTTCGGTATGTTACTTGCCTGAGATTCGATCGTCAGTATCCGCATACGTATTTCAATCTCGTTTACCGGCAAGTCTCTTTACTCGTTCCGTAATACAAGATCCCGCAACTTACACTAAGTCACATTGCTTGCAAGGCTTGTGTGTGATGTTGTATTACCGAGTGGGCCCCGAGATACCTCTCCGTCATACGGAGTGACAAATCCCAGTCTTGATCCATACTAACTCAACGAACACCTTCGGAGATACCTGTAGAGCATCTTTATAGTCAACCAGTTACGTTGCAACGTTTGATACACACAAAGCATTCCTCCGGTGTCAGTGAGTTATATTATCTCATGGTCATAGGAACAAATACTTGACACGCAGAAAACAGTAGCAACAAAATGACACGATCAACATGCTACGTCTATTAGTTTGGGTCTAGTCCGTCACATGATTCTCCTAATGATGTGATCCCGTTATCAAGTAACAACACTTGCCTATGGCCAGGAAACCTTGACCATCTTTGATCAACGAGCTAGTCAACTAGAGGCTTACTAGGGACAGTGTTTTGTCTATGTATCCACACAAGTATTGTGTTTCCAATCAATACAATTATAGCACGGATAATAAACGATTATCATGAACAAAGAAATATAATAATAACTAATTATTATTGCCTCTAGGCCATATTTCCAACACTTATTCTGTTTTATGATATTATATCTAAGAGCGAGGACTAGATCTTATGAGATACAAGTTATTCTAGTTTATATTATTACTTGGCATGATCGATTAATTAGGATGCATGATGCATATGATGACTATATATATTATGATGTTTCTCTGTTTTATTTTATGTGTATCATATGATAACTTGGTATATGATTAAGTTGATGATGAGTTGTTAGATGATCGATTATAATACTATTGTCATTCGACGAAAATGATATGAAATGATATAGTGTAAAAAAGATGCATATGTGTGCATGTAACTCGTGTCTACATTTTGTAAATATGTTCGACAAAGCACGACGGATGACCAAGCACGGATATATATAAGAGAGGACACTTTTCTCTATTAGCTAGCTAATAACAACCTAAATTAACCCCTAAACCAGCCCCTTTAAAAAAAACCTCAGCTCCAGCCAGGTGCTGACGCGTGGATGTCTTTTGGTCCCGATTGGTGTCATCAACCGGGACTAAAGGCCCACGTGCCTGGCCTGGCCGCAGCGGCCACGTGGAGGCCCATCTGTCCCGGTTCGTGTAAGAACCGGGACTAAAAGCAAAGGGCATTAGTAACGACCTTTTTTCCCGGTTCCGAAACCGGGACAGAAGGTCCTTATGAACCGGGACAAAAGGCCCTTTTTCTACTAGTGTAACTAAGACCAAATAATATTTCGGCGGTCTACATAGAACTGGAAGTCCTATGTGCTACAACATGAGATGTCTGCATCAATTCTACTATTAACACTTCTATGCAATAATAATAAAATCACATTTGTGAAATTACTAAGAAGAAAAATTTGCATTTTAATGTTATATGTATCAATCCCGAAAATATTCTGACAACTCAAATGGCGTAATGAAGTAATAATAATGCTTAAAAAAAGAAGACAATAGCGATATAATAAGAATACAAATACTTTCAATGCATACATATATCATTCAATCAAGTAACTATTTTTGGAAATATTCCCAACAAGACCTATAAGTATAATCCATACTTCGAAGACATATTTATAAATTTTTCCTCCATTTCTTACTAACTCATGCGAATGCACGGGTAGACGGCTAGGGTCACTAACACTCGCGGCTAACGAGAAGTGCAACTACTCACATTTATTTGACACCAACACTAGCGGCCACATCAACATGACAGAACACTACCGATTTAAGTTGATGAGAAGTGCAACTACTCACTTTTATTGGAAATGACACACTAATGATCTATGTGTGCATCACCTCACTTTTCATTCAGAGCAATTATCTACGTACTCAGTATATATAATTTATCATGCATCTACCATAAAGAGGGACCTGCTACATTTGAGATTTACAATTATGGTTTTTTATCGGTGTTGCCATCAGTAGTACCACACTACTAAATATTTCCACTTGAAGCTTCAACTACTAAAAAATAACATCCTTTCATTAGAGCATGGTTAATAGTATAGCCAACTGCTGGCTATAAGCATTTTTATAGCTTATTTTATAGCTAGCTTGTACAATAGTTAACTGTAAAAGAGTACTGCCACTGGTGGAAAAAGGGCCTTTGGTCGCGGTTCGCAACTGCCATTAGTCGCGGTTGCGCAACCGCGACCAAATAGGCGCGACTAAAGGCCCCCCCTGTAGTCGCGGTTGCTTAAGAACCGCAACTAAAGGCCCGTCCACGTGGGCGCCAGGCGGCCGTCGGGGCGGAGGACCTTTAGTCGCGGTTCTTATGGACAACCGCGACTAAAGGCCGCCGCAGGTTTAGGGTTTTAGCCCCCCCCCCCCCCAAACCTGTTTTCTGTTTAATTTGTATTGTTTTATTTATTTTGTGCTTTATTTTAATTTTGAAGGAGTTTCACATATTCTACGGGGCATAATTCTAACTTATATTGACAACGGATGATGGGCTCCCGGGGCATGCATGTAAATCGGACAAGAGACGGCCGGCGGCGTTGAGGGCGGGCGAGGGAGGCCGGTGATAGCGGCCGGCGGCGCCGTACGTGGGCGAGACGGGGCGGCGTCGAGGGCGAGGGGCGACGGCGGGCGACGGCGGGCGGCGTCGAGGGCGAGGGCGAGGGCGGGCGGCGAGGGCGGCGTCGAGGGCGAGGGCGACGGCGGGCGGCGTCGAGGGCGAGGGCGACGGCGGCAGGCCTTCGGCGCGGCAGAGATCGGAGAAGACGAGATGGAGTCGACGGTTCGGGCGTTGTATTTATAGCCCCCCACCTTTAGTCGCGGTTGGGGAGGCGACCCGCGACTAAAGGCTACCCTTTAGTCGCGGGTCGCCTCCCCAACCGCGACTAAAGGGTTTTTGGCGGGTTTTTCGTTCCCGCGCGCAACGACCTTTACCAACCGCGACTAAAGGGTTTTTGACGGGTTTTTCGTTCCCGCGCGCAACGACCTTTAGTCGCGGTTGGCCAGGCGACCGGCGACTAAAGACCTTTAGTCGCGGTTGGCCTGGCCAACCGCGACTAAAGCCCCTCACGTTCACCAGCTGGCCACCGAGCGCCCTGGGCCCAGGACTTTGGTCGCGGTTCGTCTTCCGAACCGCGACTAAAGAATTCATTAGTCGCGGTTCCTACAGTTTCGCGACTTATGGGGCTGGACGGAAGCCTCTTTTTCTACCAGTGTGCTTTTATCATATATGGTCCACCTTTCATTCTCACAAAGCACTTAGGAGCACGTGCTAGAGCTCGCTCTTCACGAAGAGTCCGCTTCCCTTCTCTCTCATCCAACTCAGCAAAAATATAGTATTTTAATCCTTACAGCCTGCTGACTGTACCTTATTGTACTTGCTCTTAAGCGTGTGCTCAAAAATACCACTCGATACAATTACAGTCTCAACAAAGGTCATTAACTACGGTGAAGTGACAAAAATCTCCTAATCCCCCTTGTGAGTGTTCCCACTACAACTCTAGTATTTAGCACATAGTGAATCAAATCATGACAAAACATAGATTTGCGCGTGGGTGATCGAATCGTAATGTGTTGTTATGTTTTATTCTAATTTAATTATCGGTGTGCTGACAATTAGGACCCCCTTGTTATATGGAGCGTTAGCAAGTGATGTCCAACGCAATTCAGGTCATTGCACCCCCTATCAATGGTGTTTGACAGAGCGATACCGGTGTCGAGTGGCGTAATTGAGCGCACTCTTAAGGGAAGAATGAGTTGTTGGAACTCATATTGGAAAAATTAGTAGTGTGACACAACTAATGGAAAATTTGATAAAAGTCCTACTACTTTTTGTTAGTGGTCAAACTTTTTTTTGGAAGACATTGTGGAGAAACTCTAGTAGGAGTAAAACCGAAATTAGTTCTTCTCTAAATGTAATCATTATATGATTATTTGTTGTATAGAGTCACTCTCGACTTTTTTCAAAAGGTACTACAAAAATGTATTTACTTAATATGTCAATTTTAATTTGTGTTAAGTTATATACAAAATAATAATATCTACTAACAAAATAAATTTAATATGGATACCATTTGATATAGGAAACAAAAAAAATTAGAACCTGGTCTATAGACTACCTAGTGACGACTACAAGTACTTGGGCACCTCGAAGGCGTGATGCCCTGGTCACCCCTTCCCATGGTTTTGCCTATTGAATAACAAGAGAAAGTGAAGGGGGTGGGGTGTACGAGAAAGATGGATACAATGTTCAATGCAAAATTCCGAGCAAATACCACAGAAAATTCACCTAGTTAAGTAAAATAGGAACTCTCAGAGAACATACATGGACACATATAATATCTTTGTCTGATATGTGGCCTTACCAAAATCTGTAACAGTACTTGGTTAGCTGTAATGTTTGTGCATGATATTCCTTTTCAAAATATTTGGCATTAACAAATATTTTGTAGAGATTAATTACAGATTGAGCATGATTGGTTACTTTCCATAAAGTCGTTATGAAATATTCCAAAGACTGATCTGATTAGCAGATACAAATCAGTTTAAATAGATCTACGGGGTAAAAGTCGGTTTAAATAGATCTGGGATAGAGAATGGCTGAAAAACAATCGGTGGAAGGGTGAAGGTCGTGCGTGGGAGGTTGTATGAATGGGTGGTGGAGAGAAAACTGAGCGAAAGATGGGACATTATGTTCTACTCCCTCCGTTCCTAAATATAATACCTTTTAGAGATTGTATTATAAACTACATACGTATGCACATAGACATATTTTAAAATATAGATTCACTCATTTTGTTTCGTATGTAGTCTTTTAGTAAAATCTCTAAAAGGTCTTATATTTTGGAACGGAGGGAGTATTTATGTAGTATAAAGACTAGACGTTATCAGTTTAAATAAATAAAAAAGATTTTTTGCCAGCATATGCAAATCTCGTGGGGTGGTAAGAGCATCTCTAGTAGAACCCTCAAACCCTTAAATCTAAAACCAGTTTTAAGGGTTGAGAATTGGCTATTTTTGATACTTTTAAGGGTTGAAAAACAGAGGCAAAGACTAGAACCCTTATAAAGTAAAAAAACTCACCGGGGCGGGGCGGGGACGGCCGGCCGAGGCGGGGCGCGGGCGGGCGGCGTCCAGGGCGGGGCGGGGACGGGGCCGGGGAGCAGAGGGGAGGCGGGGCGGCGGCCGGGGCGCGGGGGCGGCAGCCGGAGCGCGGTGGGCGGCGACCGAGATGCGGAGGGCGGCGGGGCAAGGAGGGCAACGGCCGGGGCGCGGGGGCGGCAGCCGGAGCGCGGTGGGCGGCGACCGAGATGCGGAGGGCGGCGGGGCAAGGAGGGTGACGGCCGGGGCACGGAGGGGCGGCGGGGCGACGGCCGAGGCGCGGAGCGAGCGCGGGGCGGCGGCCGGAGCGCGGGGGGAGGCGGGGCGGCGGCCGGAGGGCGGCGGCCGGGGCGACGGCCGGGGCGCAGAGGGAGCGCAGGGCGGCGGCCGGAGCGCGGGGGGGGGGAGGCGGGGCGGCGGCGGCCGAGGCGACTTCCTCGCGCGCGCGGGGAACCAAATGCCTCCCGCGCGAGGTGGGAAGTGGAGTGTGGGTTGGGGGCAGTTTTCCCTTCCAATCCTCACTTCTACATGCTGGGAAGGGGTTTGAGGGTTGGACTTCTAATTTTTTTTACGGGTTTAAGGATTTAAGGGTTCTAGTCTACACCGTTTTTTTATAAAAACTATAAAAAAGCGGTTATGTTTAAGGATTTAAGAGTTTGAGGGCTCTACTAGATATGCTCTAAGAAATGCGGGTAGTCCAGATTTTTCTCCCAGTACCCCAAACCCTATTTAATACCGAGCATGTCACTCACATGTTGTCAGCACTGCTTGGACAATTGCTGACCATCTTCAAACAGTGTCAACTGACCAAATATAATAAGGTGACATAAATGAATTGTAAGACATCAAATATTGGAAAACGTTTTAAATCTGTTGGTTGATTTTAAGTCCGCGTAAACCGCGTCGGGCTCCAACAGCATGTCCATATCAGGTCAAAAGATGAACAGTGAATGTACTGTTTCATCTTCATTGCAGAAGCAACACTCAGTGGTCGAACGATTCCATCATTCGTTAGCAGTTGTGCAGGCATACATGGTCATGTTGGAGTGGGATCAAATTTCATCTATAAAAACCAATAAGGAACTTAATTCAGAGCCACCACAAGGTAGACAACCCAAAATATAGATGCTTGTTAATTTCGATTTGACACGTGATGCATGCAAGGCTCTCTTTGCCACTAAAGTAATCGACACACCACTACTAGGCACTAGCAAGCTCCATCAAGCACGTACGATGCAAGCAAGCAAAAGTTCTCCGCCGGTACTAAGGAAGAAGGATGACGGCGAGGAGGACATCACCGTCGACCTGTATCCATTCATACGGGAATACAAGGGCGGCAGTGTCGAGCGCTTACTGCACAGCCCATTCGTGGCAGCGTCCGAGGACCCGGCAGATAACCGTGGAGTGGCAACGAGGGACGTCGTCGTCGACAAATCCACCGATGTGTCCGCACGCCTGTTCCTTCCCTCCGTTGCAGCTGCCTCTGCCGGCGAGAGGATCCCCGTCGTCATGTACGTCCATGGAGGATCCTTCTGCACGGAGAGCGCCTTCTCTCGGACTTACCACAACTACATCAGGTCTCTGGCGGCGCGCGCCGGGGCGCTCGTCGTGTCCGTGGAGTACAATCTCGCGCCGGAGCATCCTGTTCCTGCGGCCTACGACGATGCATGGGCGGCGCTACAGTGGGTGGCCACCCTCTCCGATCCATGGATTTCCAACTACGCCGACCTCGGGCGGACGTTCCTTGCCGGCGACAGCGCCGGCGGGAACATCGTCTACAACACGGCGGTGCGTGCGGCCAGCGGTGGTGGCAGCCGCATCTACATCGAGGGGCTGGTCATCGTGCATCCATACTTCTGGGGGACCGACCGGCTGTCCAGCTCTGAGGCAGTATGGGACGGCATCGCAATGTTTGCTCCTGAGGCCATCGACAGGCTCTGGCCGTTCGCTACGGCCGGCCGTCTGGGCAACGACGATCGCCGGGTCAACCCACTCGACGAGGATATCGCCTCGCTGAGATGCCGCCGTGTGCTGGTCGCCGTCGCCGACAAGGACACCTTGCGTGACCGCGGGCGTCGTCTGGCATCCCGCATGCGTGACTGCTGCTCATGGGCCGATGATGAAAACGCGGTGACATTGGTGGAGTCGGAGGGGGAAGACCATGGCTTTCACCTGTACAACCCGCTGCGTGCCACCAGCAAGATTCTCATGGAGAGCATAGTGCGGTTCATCAACCAGCGCACGGCGCCCTTGCCGCTGCAACTGCCACAAGTTCAAGAGCTACTTGCATGCCAAGGTAAGATGCACAGGGCCGTCCAGCCTGTTCTACGCGTGCCAACCAGGCCGTATATGGACGTACATGGCTACGGGACGGCCATGAAAGCCAGAGATGCGGCGACACGTACTAGCTGCTTACACATTGGACATGGACGAAGAGCATCCAAAACAAGCTATGGGTCAGTCCTGGGGCATGTTATCAGGCCAAACAGCACCAACATGAGGTTCGCATCATCAGCAATAACAGCTCCTTGCAGTTGTGTTTTTCACAACTTCATCTAGCGCGCGGATGATGATAATCTACATGCATCCAGGCCAGGTGAAACAAAAGATCAAGGGTAATGGTTAAGCTTAAGCATGCTCCAGTATAAGTGCAATAATGACACCCTATTTACAAGCTCCTTGCTCGGGTCAAAAGAAATGACTTTTGGGTGTTTTTCTTTCTTATACATGAATGGTGTATTTAAGGTCTTGAGTTATGTACTGTTGGTGTATCATGTATTCTCATATATCAAGTTTATACAAATTTTAATCATAATTCGACAACCTACCGATGGTTGTGCAACTAGAGTCATATTTTTCTCGGAAAAAATAATGGGTGTCACTAAGATACACCCAGATATGACATAGTTATTACACAACTAACTGACTAATTAAATCAAGAATAAAAAGGAAAAAAGAAAAAGAAAATATGACCTAGATGTGCAATATTTATCTCACGTCTAGATGTATTTTAGAAAAACCGAAAAACAAAACAAGAAACAACTTAGTCCCACACCACGAGCGCATGTGCAACTATCACCAGCACCCTTACTTGTACAATATGTGGATGTGCAGCAACTACTCCCTCCGGCGTAAGACATTTTTTAACACTAGATCGAACAAAATCTATTATTGGTGTTACAAGCAATATACATCTCAAATAAGCAAAATGCATCAATCAAACAAACAAGCACATACATTTGAACACAAAAAGGATCTCTGCCTATCTACAAGACTTTTATAAACTAGACATGATTATCAACTCATCCAAATTCAACCAAAATTTCCATATAGAGATATATACTTCCCTTTTCTAATGAATGTCCACATCTCCTGTCTGGCTAGCAAATGATGTCCCAATTCAGCTCAGGGTTGTCGAACACCTCTGTCAGAGACGACACGTCCAAGTCCTGCTGGTCAAACTTTTCAAAGTCGGTTACTGCTCCAGCCATTTTGCCACTTTGAATTAGATCCACACTAGGGTCAATGTTTGCGGCATTTCTTGTGATGTCAGCCCTGCAACTATGATGACCATAGTACACAACAATGTACTTTGCAGTTTCATCTTCACAATTAAGAGTTCCATTATGATCCTGTTGTTGGATTGTCTTGGTTGTTGAGCAGTTCCGTTCCGTGTAGGCGCATCTGTAGTAGCTCCTGTTTAATTGCAAGTTTGATTAGTTATGCATTACAATGAATAATTAGTTGCTTCATAACATGTAAATATAACAACTACTTTCATTAGCGAAAGTCAACAATCCGAAATGGTTGAAAGAAAAGATATCCAAACGACTGACTAGGTCATCATGCGAGAAAGCTAGGAACGTGAAAGAGCGCGACATGGACATGACATGCCTAACTTTACTGCGATGGCCTAAGCCTAGTCTTGCCTTTCATCCTCCTCGCCATCCACTCTCCATAGATCCAAATATACTTGGAGAAATTGTGAACAAAATAGAATATCGAGGGAGGAGACAGAGGATATGCGGCGAGGATTCCCCAAGAGTGAAGAAGGGAGAGAGATGGTAGCAAGAGATCTATTGGGATGTGTACTAGGCATGTTCGAGTAGTGTAGCTAATCGCGACGGCTCCCCTTCCCCTCAAAACTATGTACGATTACGGCATTATGCTGGTTCATAATATATCTTTGTTGTTCGACGTACATATATATCCCTGGCGATTCCCTCCAATTGTTCTTCATAACAGAACCGTTAAGTCTCAATCATCTCAGATAAGGGCAGTAGAAATGTAGGTTGATGTAGTAGTAATGTGACGATATATAAGCTTGAATGAACTATTTAGGAGTAGTATATGTACCTAGCATGTTGCCTCCCGTTGATGTTCTTCTGCCCATATTTTCTCCAATGATGGCCATCGTAATGTGGAACAATTGTTACAAGTGATCTTGACCGCTTTTCGTTGTTCCTCCTACATAGCATGGGTTCATATATATATAAGTGGCAAATAATTAATTAGCGAGATACATTTTTTTATAAGGAGGAAACGAGCCCCCGGCCTCTGCATCAATTGATGCATGCAACCATCTTATTAAAGATAAAATAAACAACGTGTGATGTTCACGTAGCTCCACGCTCGACAGCTCGAGGTATGAAATAAAACGAAAATGAAATTGAAAAAAAAAACTGCCACATCCGGCGTGCGTAAAAGTAGACTACGATGCCTATACACCTAGCCTATTATCAGCACGCCATCCAAATCGGTTGAAGATAATCCGTGAGACCATCTCCCATCGGTTGCACCCAATATCCATACGTCCCCTGGAGTCCACATGACTGAGTAACGACCACGTACGGATCCAAGATGTTGCTCTGAAGATAATCTGCAAAAAATTATTGAAGTTCTTGCCATTAAAAGTTATATCATTTCTGGTATTCCATATAGCCCAAAACAAAGCACATATCCCAATCCCAATAAGTTTAGATATTTTAATGTCAACTCCGTTGAGCCACGTTGTAAATATTGAGCTAATACATGTAGGTGGGACGATATTGAAAGCTATTTGAATAGTTCTCCATAATAGTTTTGCAAGCGGGCATTGTAAGAGAAGGTGTCTTATTGTTTCATTTTGCTCACAATAGCAACAATTGGATCTACCTCTCCATCTACGTTTAATTAAGTTATCTTTGGTTAATATCACACCTTTGTGTATAAACCACATGAAAACTTTAATCTTGAGCGGCACTTTGATGTTCCAAATTTTTAATGATCTGGATAATGTTCCTGTATTAATCAGATCCAAGTACATGGACTTTACTGAGAATACCCCATTCGCAGCTAAAATCCACCGAACATTATCCGTGCGGTTTGATAATTGCACCTGCATCAGTCTCCTAACCAGATGCAACCATGCATCCCAGCGTGCTCCCACTAAAGCACGCCTGAACTGCATATTAAAAGGGACCGATTGTAATACCATAGATATATAGTCCTCTTTACGTTGTGCAATATTATATAACAGGGGGTATTGAAGTGCAAGAGGTGTATCTCCAAGCCAAGTATCTTCCCAAAACCTTGTTGAGGTACCATTACCAACTATAAATTTCACTTTCTGGAAAAAGGTCATCTTTATCTTCATTAACCCTTTCCAAAAAGTGAGTCATTAGGTCTAGATGTAACCTGAGCTAAAGTTTTAGAATGAAGGTATTTATTCTTCAATATTTGAATCCACATTCCTTCAGATTCTGTGGATAGCTTATATAGCCATTTGCTAAGCAAACATATGTTTTTCACTTCCAAATTTTCAATGCCCAAACCCCCCTGGTCTTTGGGTCGACATAACATATCCCAACGTGCCAATCTATATTTCTTCTTAGCTTCATCACTTTGCCAGAAGAAACGAGATCGATAGAAATCTAGTCTTTTTCGCACCCCTACTGGTATTTAAAAAAAAGACAATAAAAACATGGGTAGGCTTGTTAATACTGAGTTGATTAATATTAGCCTCCCTCCATATGACATAAGTTTGCCCTTCCAGCAACTTAATTTTTTTTCAAATCTATCTTCAATACATTTCCATTCTTTATTTGTCAGTCTTCTATGATGGATAGGGATCCTGAGGTAATTAAATGGTAGTGAACCTAGTTCACATCCAAATAACTGCCTATAAGCGTGTTGCTCCTCTTTTGCCTTCCCAAAACATAAGAGTTCGCTTTTATGGAAATTAATTTTCAGTCCCGATAGTTGTTCAAATAAGCACAATAATAATTTCATATTCCTCGCTTTAGCCATATCATGTTCCATAAAAAGAATTGTATCATCCGCATATTGTAAAATAGATACACCCCCATCTACGAGATGCGGAACTAGTCCTCCAACTTGGCCCTTATCTTTGGCTCGATTAATGAGTATTGTCAACATGTCTGCAACTATGTTGAACAACACTGGAGACATTGAGTCACCCTGCCTTAATCCTTTATGTGTTTGAAAATAATGACCTATGTCATCGTTAACTCTAATTCCTACACTTCCTTTCTGAATGAAAGTATCAACCTGATCTCTCCATCTTTGGTTGGATCCTTTCATACGTAAAGCCTGTTGAAGAAATGGCCATTTTACTTTATCGTCGGCTTTCTCGAAATCTACTTTGAAAATAATCCCATCCAATTTCTTTGTATGGATTTCGTGTACCGTTTCATGAAGGACCACAACATCCTCTAAGATATGTCTCCCTGGCATAAACGCAGTCTGCGTCGGTTGGACAACTGAGTGAGCTATCTTCGTTAATCTATGTGTACCAACCTTTGTAAAAAAAATCAAACTCACATTAAGCAGACAAATCGGTCTGAACTGCTCAATGCGTATAGCTTCCACCTTTTTTGGCAATAATGTAATTGTTCCAAAGTTTAGGTGGAATAGGTGCAGCTGGCCATCAAATAAATCCTGGAACATAGGCATGAGGTCTCTTTTGATGATATGCCAACACTTTTTATAAAATTCTGCCGGAAACCCATCTGGCCCCGGTGCCTTATTCTGTTCCATTTGTGTGATTGAATCAAGAACCTCTCTCTCTCTGTAAATGGAGCTGATAACACCTCATTCTCCTCTGCTTTGAGTTGAGGTATATCTTGAGTTAAGGCTTCATCCAAAGAGACCATCGTCTCTTTTGTCGGACCAAATAATTTCTTGTAATATTCAGATATGTATATTTTTAAGTTCTCATGACCTACTATTGTTCCCTCATCTTGCTCAAGTTGTGTAATTAATTTCTTTCGATGTTTGCCATTTGCAATCATATGAAAGAATTTAGTATTATCATCCCCATGAACCACCTTTGTAACCTTAGCTCTTTGTGCCCATTTAATTTCCTCTTCTCTCAACAATTTTTGCAAATCCTTTTCAGCATTAATTTTATTAATTCTATCTGATAAATTCAGCTGCGTTGACTCGGCTTTCACGTATAATTCTTCAATCAGACGAGTCAGTCTTTCTTTTTCTATTTTATATATACCCCTCTGATTTTTCGCCCATCCTCTCAGAAATTGGCGCAAATGTCTTATTTTATTTTGCCATCTTTCTATGTTCGTATATCCACCTAAATCCCTAGCCCACTCTGTAGCTATGAGATCTATGAAACCTTCTTGTTCAAACCAACTTAGCTCAAATGAGAAGACATTTTTATTCCCCACATGGTTGGCCGCCCCTGAGTCGACCATGAGAGGTGTGTGATCGGAGATGGCTCTCTGTAGAGCCCGTATTGTGACCAAGGGATATTTTTGCTCCCACTGGACGCTCGTGAGTACACGATCCAACTTCTCATATGTTGGGACCGGTAGTGAGTTCGCCCATGTGAATTGTCTACCAGTGAGCTCGATCTCCCGTTGATCAAGACTTTCAATAACCATATTAAACATAAGTGACCATCGTTCGTCAAAGTTATCATTATTCTTTTCCTCCTGTCTTCTAATGATATTAAAGTCTCCCCCCACCATAATTGGAAGTCTTTCTTCTCCACAAATTCTTACTAGATCAGCAAGAAAGTCAGGTTTTAGTTCTGGTTGCGCCGCTCCATATACAGCTACCAAAGCCCACTTGAAGCCATCGAGCTTCGACCTCACACGAAACTTGACAGTAAACTCGCAGTAAACCACACTCATCACCTCTAAAGTCTCACATTTGACACCAAGTAAGATACCACCGGATCTACCCCTTGGTGGCAAACAGTGCCAATCAAAATCAACCCCTCCCGATAAGGTATTTAAAAATTGAGGTGTGAAATTATCCCTGCCAGTTTTTTGCAGAGCCATAAAATCAAGCTTATTTTCTATCGATGTATCTCTAAGGAACCTCCTTTTAGCCAAGTCCGCTAGACCTCTGCTATTCCAGAAAAGTCCTTTCATATTTCATCATGAAATTTTTTCTTTTGCTTCACTCTAGCACTTCTTCTTACCGCTGATTCAGGAAAAACCTTCCTTTTCCAAGGTCTCTTTGGTTTTTCCTGAATCATTTGCGTGTTACAATCTTGGTTAATTATTGGTGGAAGAGAACCATCAATCAAAGAGGCCGTATACCCCTCTAATTCCGTATCCTCCACCTCCTCTTCCTCTCCCTCTAAGTGTACTAAGTTATGACATGGATTTTGTAATTCTGCACCACCTAAGTCATTAAAATCTGTTTCATTCATTGGTTTCACCGCTGCTAGATTTTGAATAAACTCTATGGTTCTATCTGCTTCTAAGTCAAGAATATCATTAATGGATTTAGCTAATTGTTTGCTAGAAGTACCCAAGGAAATTCCTATGTCGCTAGCATTATGCAAAATCTCTGAATCAGTAAAGTGAAGTATTGAAGCAGAATGATCAATATGCATACCTGTAGATGTCTCAATGTCTCTAAGCTTCGCTGCCCTCATGGCACGCCCTAGCGACATATCATCCGCATCCGGCTGCTTCTGGATACGTTGACTGAGACGTTGATTTCCGGTAGAAGGATCTGAAATTCTGTCAAATGCGATCACATCATCTGCAGATACTCCTGTGTTTCTGTGGCCTGTCGCCTCAATCTCGGAAGTATACTGAACCTGGCCAGTCGTTACAGATTTAGTACCTTGTTGATCATCATTTTGTGCATTCGGGTGTATATTAGGAGATCGACCTCTGTCGATACTGTTACTACCGTTGCTGCCCGAGCCATAGTCCAGTCTTACTTCCTGTGCCGTGGACGAAGTGTCCCCTGCAGCTGATGCTGCGCGGCCATGCATGCCCGTTGGTTGGTATCCCTTCATACCCTGCATGCCATATTTATTTGCAGAATCATCCATTTGTGCAGTAGAGACGGTAATGCACTTTCTTCCTGAACCAAGATCATGCATGTCATCCTGTACTGTGGACGTATCCTCACATGCAACCGAGTCTGCATGCCCATGCATGCCAATCGGTTGTATATCCCCCGTGCCCTGCATGTATGTCATATCTGTTGTGTTCAACACCTCTTGTTGTACCCCCGGCGTTGGCGTTATAGTGCCGTATTGTTCCTGAATTATATCCTCCTCAGCTGCTTGGTTTTTACCCTCGTCGACGCATGCTGCTGCGCAAAGGCTAGCCGGTATAGGCATCACATCAAATGATCCAAACCGTATTGTAGCCATGTGTGAAGTAAAGGAAGAAGGTGCACCGCTATTTATCGGCTTATCATTAGTGGAAGAAGATGGAGGATTTGTTTTTGCGTTGGGTCCATCGGATTGCTCATCCTGCTTCGCTTGTCCGTGATCCCTATCCCGATCCTCACCATCCGCCATGTGAACATCACCATCTTGTGATTGTTGTTGGGTCTCCTTCTCCACCTCTAGTTCTAGATCATAGTGCACTCCATCATAAGACCACGGAGCATAGTCAGGAATGCACTCAACATCTAGGACCATCACACGCACTCTGGCTATCCCTCTTTTGCGAGTAAATGGCATATCTACTCTCTCCGTTTTACCAATCAAGGATCTAAGACTCCATACGATGAGGAAGTCATTAAGTAGGATCTCAGGAATGCCTGAAAATCTGATCCAGACCTTCTGTAACCGTGTACCCTGTGGTTCTGGTTTTTTACATTCCTCAAACTCAAGTAAGCATTTGCTTCCACTAACCTTGCTGACCCCGAATGCGAGCAACCGTTGAAGATCCTCTCTTCTTGGAAACTCAACTTGAAAGCATTGCTCATCTATCTTATGTGGTGCCCACTGGTATGTCTCGGACACAAGTCTTCTCATCTGTTGAGAAACTTGTTCTGCTGTTAGCGTCCCATTTGTTACCTTTACCAGTCCCGTTCTTGAACTCTCAAGGCGAGGCGGAGCGAGAACAGATGAAGATGTTGGTGTCTCAAAAAACATAAGTCTGCTCTGACAGACACCATAAATATTGATCACCGGCTTGGGAGCTAAAAGAAGTGGACATGCAGCTGCATCATGCCCAGGTTTTTGACAAATATCGCAAATAGCAGTGGTGCAGTCAACTACAAAATGACCAGGCACCCCACATCTGTAACACGTCAATTTTTCCTTCTTGCGAGCTGCCTTATTGGGTCGCGTTGTGTCTGTGTCCTCAGCCGTCTTAGGTGGAACGTCCTCAGCAGCAGCAGAACTGGAGGTGTTACCTAGAGCCACCTCATTTGTCGTTTGTGGAACTTCCTTCCACTTAGGCACCAAGTTATTCCGCCCAAAGGTGCGCACTCCGCCACCCCCACGCTGCCTATAGTTTGATCCCCTAGCACCTTCGACAAAGTTACCATCCGGAGGTTGAAAGGGTCGGTGCCACTGATTACCTCCCCCTGGACCTCCTCCGGTGTTCCACAGCCCGCGACCACCTCCTTTACCGGTGTAGTTATCGTTCCAGTGCTGTCCGAAGCTCTTGTGACCCTGGTACCCGCCTCCTCCTCGATGCGGACCTAAACCTTGTCCAGTCTTAGCAGCCCCTACAGCAGGCCCCTGGTTGTCCCTGTTGGAATTATGCCCTAGAGGCAATAATAAATGTATAGTTATTATTATAATTCCTGTATCAAGATAATAGTTTATTATCCATGCTATAATTGTATTGAATGAAGACTCATTTACATGTGTGGATACATAGACAAAACACCATCCCTAGCATGCCTCTAGTTGGCTAGCCAGTTGATCGATGATAGTCAGTGTCTTCTGATTATGAACAAGGTGTTGTTGCTTGATAACTGGATCACGTCATTGGGAGAATCACGTGATGGACTAGACCCAAACTAATAGACGTAGCATGTTGATCGTGTCATTTTGTTGCTACTGTTTTCTGCGTGTCAAGTATTTATTCCTATGACCATGAGATCATATAACTCACTGACACCGGAGGAATGCTTTGTGTGTATCAAACGTTGCAACGTAACTGGGTGACTATAAAGATGCTCTACAGGTATCTCCGAAGGTGTTAGTTGAGTTAGTATGGATCAAGACTGGGATTTGTCACTCCGTGTGACGGAGAGGTATCTCGGGGCCCACTCGGTAATACAACATCACACACAAGCCTTGCAAGCAATGTAACTTAGTGTAAGTTGCGGGATCTTGTATTACGGAACGAGTAAAGAGACTTGCCGGTAAACGAGATTGAAATAGGTATGCGGATACTGACGATCGAATCTCGGGCAAGTAACATACCGAAGGACAAAGGGAATGACATACGGGATTATACGAATCCTTGGCACTGAGGTTCAAACGATAAGATCTTCGTAGAATATGTAGGATCCAATATGGGCATCCAGGTCCCGCTATTGGATATTGACCGAGGAGTCTCTCGGGTCATGTCTACATAGTTCTCGAACCCGCAGGGTCTGCACACTTAAGGTTCGACGTTGTTTTATGCGTATTTGAGTTATATGGTTGGTTACCGAATGTTGTTCGGAGTCCCGGATGAGATCACGGACGTCAAGAGGGTTTCCGGAATGGTCCGGAAACGAAGATTGATATATAGGATGACCCCATTTGGTTACCGGAAGGTTTTCGTGCATTACCGGAAAAGTTTCGGGCTCATCGGTAGTGTACCGGGAGTGCCGGGAGGGGTGCCGGGGACCATCGGGAGGGGTGTCACGCCCCAAGGGGTCTCATGGGCTATGGGAAGAGATAAACCAGCCCCTAGTGGGCTGGAATAAGTTCCCACTAAGGCCCATAAGGTTTGAGAAGGAAAAAACACAAGGTGGAAAGAGTTTCCAAGTGGGAAGGTGGAATCCTACTCCAAGTAGGATTGGAGTAGGACTCCTCCACCTCCAATTTCGGCCAAACCTTGAGGGTTTGAGGCTGCCTCTTCCCTCCCCCTCCCTCCTATATATACTAAGGTATTAGGGCTGATTTGAGACAACTTTTGCCACGGCAGCCCGACCACATACCTCCATAGTTTTTCCTCTAGATCGCGTTTCTGCGGAGCTCGGGCGGAGCCCTGCTGAGACGAGGTCATCACCAACCTCCGGAGCGTCGTCACGCTGCCGGAGAACTCTTCTACCTCTCCGTCTCTCTTGCTGGATCAAGAAGGCCGAGATCATCGTCGAGCTGTACGTGTGCTGAACGCGGAGGTGCCGTCCGTTCGGTACTAGATCGTGGGACTGATCGCGGGATTGTTCGCGGGGCGGATCGAGGGACGTGAGGACGTTCCACTACATCAACCGCGTTCTCTAACGCTTCTGCTGTACGATCTACAAGGGTACGTAGATTACTCATCCCCTCTCGTAGATGGACATCACCATGATAGGTCTTCGTGCGCGTAGGAAATTTTTTGTTTCCCATGCGACGTTTCCCAACAGTGGCATCATGAGCTAGGTTCATGCGTAGATGTCTTCTCGAGTAGAACACAAAAGGTTTTGTGGGCGGTGATGTGCGTTTTGCTGCCCTCCTTAGTCTTTTCTTGATTCCGCGGCATTGTTGGATTGAAGCGGCTTGGACCGACATTACTCGTACGCTTACGAGAGACTGGTTTCATCGTTACGAGTAACCCCCTTTGCTCAAAGATGACTGGCAAGTGACGGTTTCTCCAACTTTAGTTGAATCGGATTTGACCGAGGAGGTCCTTGGATGAGGTTAAATAGCAACTCATACATCTCCGTTGTGGTGTTTGCGTAAGTAAGATGCGATCCTACTAGATACCCTTGGTCACCACGTAAAACTTGCAACAACAAAATTAGAGGACGTCTAACTTGTTTTTGCAGGGTATGATTGTGATGTGATATGGCCAATGATGTGATGTGATATATTGGATGTATGAGATGATCATGTTGTAATAGAAATATCGACTTGCACGTCGATGGTATGGCAACCGGCAGGAGCCATAGGGTTGTCTTTATACTAACATATGTGCTTGCAGATGCGTTTACTATTTTGCTAGGATGTAGCTTTAGTAGTGATAGCATAAGTAGCACGACAACCCCGATGGCGACACGTTGATGGATGATCATGGTGTGGCGCCGGTGACAAGAAGATCGTGCCGGTGCTTTGGTGATGGAGATCAAGAAGCACGTGATGATGGCCATATCATGTCACTTATGAATTGCATGTGATGTTAATCCTTTTATGCACCTTATTTTGCTTAGAACGACGGTAGCATTATGAGGTGATCTCTCACTAAAATTTCAAGACGAAATTGTGTTCTCCCCGACTGTGCACCGTTGCTACAGTTCGTCGTTTCGAGACACCACGTGATGATCGGGTGTGATAGACTCAACGTTCACATACAACGGGTGCAAAACAGTTGCCCACGCGGAACACTCGGGTTAAGCTTGACGAGCCTAGCATGTGCAGACATGGCCTCGGAACACATGAGACCGAAAGGTCGATCATGAATCATATAGATGATATGATTAGCATAGGGATGCTTACCACTGAAACTACTCCCGACTCACGTGATGATCGGACTTGGGATAGTGTAGGTGGATCATGAACCACTCAAATGACTAGAGAGATGTACTTTTTGAGTGGGAGTTTAGCATCTAATTTGATTAAGTTGAACTCTAATTATCTTGAACATAGCCTAAGTCCACTTTGAATATATTTGTGTTGTAGATCATGGCTCACGCAAGTGTCATCCTCAATTTTAATACGTTCCTAGAGAAAGCTAAGTTGAAAGATGATGGAAGCAACTTTGTAGACTGGGCTCGTAATCTTAAGCTAATCTTACAAGCTGGAAAGAAGGATTATGTCCTTAATGCTGCGCTAGGAGATGAACCACCCGCTACGGCTGATCAGGATGTTAAGAACGCTTGGTTAGCGCGTAAGGAGGACTACTCAATAGTTCAATGTGCAGTCTTGTATGGCTTAGAACCGGGACTTCAACGTCGCTTTGAGCGTCATGGAGCATTTGAGATGTTCCAGGAGTTGAAGTTCATCTTTCAGAAGAACGCCCGGATCGAGAGGTATGAGACCTCCGATAAATTCTATGCTTGCAAGATGGAGGAAAACTCGTCTGTCAGTGAACATGTGCTTAAAATGTCTGGGTACTCAAACCGTCTAGCTGAACTGGGGATTGAACTCCCGCAAGAAGCTATCACTGACAGAATCCTTCAATCACTGCCGCCAAGCTATAAAGGCTTTGTGTTGAACTACAACATGCAAGGGATGAACAAGTCTCCCGGCGAGTTGTTTGCGATGCTGAAAGTCGCAGAGTCTGAACTCCGTAAAGAACATCAAGTGTTGATGGTGAGCAAGATCACTAGTTTCAAGAGAAACGGCAAAGGCAAGAAGGGCAATTCGAAGAAGAGCGGCAAGCCTGTTGCCAATCCGCCGAAGAAACCCAAGGCTGGACCTAAGCCTGAAACAGAGTGCTTCTATTGCAAGGGTATGGGTCACTGGAAGCGCAATTTCCCCAAGTATCTGGCAGATAAGAAGGCGGGCAAAGAAAAATCAGGTATATTTGATATACATGTTATTGATGTGTACTTAACCAGCTCTCGTAGTAGTGCCTGGGTATTCGATACCGGTTCTGTTGCTCACATTTGCAACTCGAAGCAGGAACTGCGGAATAGACGAAGGATGGCGAAAGACGAAGTGACGATGCGCGTAGGAAACGGTTCCAAGGTTGATGCAATCGCCGTCGGCACAGTGTCACTTCAACTACCATCGGGATTAGTGATGAACTTAAATCATTGTTATTTAGTGCCTGCGTTGAGCATGAACATTATATCTGGATCTTGTTTATTGCGAGACGGTTACTCTTTTAAGTCTGAGAATAATGGTTGTTCTATTACTATGAGTAACATCTTTTATGGTCATGCACCGAATGTGAGAGGATTGTTCATATTGAATCTTGATAGAGATACGCATATACATAACATTGAGACCAAAAGAGTTAGAGTAAACAATGATAGCGCCATATTTTTGTGGCACTGCCGCTTGGGTCATATTGGTGTAAAGCGCATGAAGAAACTCCATGCTGATGGACTTTTGGAGTCACTTGACTTTGATTCACTTGACACGTGCGAACCATGCCTCATGGGCAAGATGACTAAGACTCCGTTCTCCGGAACAATGGAGCGTGCAAGTGACTTGTTGGAAATCATACATACCGATGTGTGTGGTCCAATGAGCGTGGAGGCACGCGGCGGATATCGTTATTTTCTCACCTTCACTGACGATCTAAGTAGATATGGTTATGTCTACTTGATGAAGCACAAGTCTGAAACATTTGAAAAGTTCAAGCAATTTCAGAGTGAAGTGGAAAATCATCGTAACAAGAAGATCAAGTTCCTACGGTCTGATCGTGGGGGTGAATATCTGAGTTTCGAGTTTGGTACTCACTTAAGACAATGTGGAATTGTTTCGCAGTTAACACCGCCCGGAACACCACAGCGTAATGGTGTGTCCGAACGTCGTAATCGTACTTTATTAGAAATGGTGCGATCTATGATGTCTCTTACTGATTTGCCGTTATCATTTTGGGGTTATGCATTAGAAACAGCTGCATTCACTTTAAATAGGGCATCATCGAAATCCGTTGAGACGACACCATACGAACTGTGGTATGGCAAAAGGCCAAAGTTGTCATTTCTTAAAGTTTGGGGATGTGATGCTTATGTCAAAAAGCTTCAGCCTGAAAAGCTGGAACCCAAAGCGGAAAGGTGCGTCTTCATAGGTTACCCAAAAGAGACAGTTGGGTACACCTTCTATCTCAAATCCGAGGGCAAAGTGTTTGTTGCTAAGAACAGAACTTTTCTCGAGAAGGAGTTTCTCTCGAGAGAATTGAGTGGGAGGAAGATAGAACTTGACGAGGTTGTCGAACCTCTCATCCCTCTGGATGGTGGCGCAGGGCAAGGGGAAACCTCTGTCGTTGCGACGCCGGTTGAGGAGGAAGTTAATGATGATGATCATGAAACTCCAGTTCAAGTTTCTGTTGAACCACGCAGGTCGACGAGATCACGCGCTGCTCCAGAGTGGTACGGTAATCCCGTCTTATCAATCATGTTGTTAGACAACAATGAACCTGCAAATTATGAAGAAGCGATGGTGGGCCCAGATTCCAACAAATGGCTAGAAGCCATGAAATCCGAGATAGGATCCATGTATGAGAACAAAGTATGGACTTTGGAGATACTGCCTGAGGGCCGCAAGGCTATTCAGAACAAATGGATCTTTAAGAAGAAGACGGACGCTGACGGTAATGTGACCGTTTATAAAGCTCGACTTGTGGCAAAGGGTTTTTCACAAGTTCCAGGAATTGACTACGATGAGACTTTCTCTCCTGTAGCGATGCTTAAGTCCGTCAGAATCATGTTAGCAATAGCTGCATTTTTCGATTATGAAATCTGGCAGATGGATGTCAAAACGGCGTTCCTTAACGGTTTCCTTAAGGAAGAGTTGTATATGATGCAACCCGAAGGTTTTGTCGATCCTAAAAATGCTGACAAAGTGTGCAAACTCCAGCGATCCATTTATGGACTGGTGCAAGCATCTCGGAGTTGGAACAAACGCTTTGATGAGGTGATCAAAGCATTTGGGTTTATACAAGTGGTTGGAGAATCTTGTATTTACAAGAAAGTGAGTGGGAGCTCTGTGGCGTTTCTAATATTATATGTGGATGACATATTACTGATTGGAAACAACGTAGAGCTTTTGGAGAGCATAAAAGGTTACTTGAATAAAAGTTTCTCTATGAAGGACCTAGGAGAAGCTGCTTACATTCTAGGCATTAAGATCTATAGGGATAGATCAAAACGCCTGATAGGACTTTCACAAAGCACATACCTTGATAAAGTTTTGAAGAGGTTCAAAATGGAACAGTCCAAGAAAGGGTTCTTGCCGGTGTTACAAGGTACGAGATTGAGTAAGACTCAGTGCCCAGCAACTGATGAAGATAGAGAGCATATGCGCTCCGTCCCCTATGCTTCAGCCATAGGTTCTATCATGTATGCGATGTTGTGCACTAGACCGGATGTTAGCCTGGCCATAAGTATGGCAGGCAGGTTCCAGAGTAATCCAGGAGTGGATCACTGGACGGCGGTCAAGAATATCCTGAAGTACCTGAAAAGGACTAAGGAGATGTTTCCTACGTGCACGAAGACCTATCATGGTGATGTCCATCTACGAGAGGGGATTTCCGATCTACGTACCCTTGTAGATCGCACAATAGAAGCGTTAAGAAACGCGGTAGATGTAGTGGAACGTCCTCACGTACCTCGATCCGCCCTGCGAACCGTCCCACGAACCGTCCCGCGATCCGTCCCACGATCCGCTCCGATCTAGTGCCGAACGGACGGCACCTCCGCGTTCAGCACACGTACAGCTCGACGATGATCTCGGCCTTCTTGATCCAGCAAGAGAGACGGAGAGGTAGATGAGTTCTCCGACAGCGTGACGGCGCTCCGGAGATTGGTGGTGATCTAATCTCAGCAGGGCTCCGCCCGAGATCCGCAGAAACGCGATCTAGAGGTAAAACCGTGGAGGTATGTGGTCGGGCTGCCGTGGCAAAAGTTGTCTCAAATCAGCCCTAAAACCCCACTATATATAGGAGGGAGGGAGGGGAGGAGGCAGCCTCAAAAACCTAAAGGTTTGGCCAAAATTGGAGGTGGAGGAGTCCTACTCCAATCCTACTTGGAGTAGGATTCCACCTTCCCACTTGGAAACTCTTTCCACCTTGTGTTTTTTCCTTCTCAAACCTTATGGGCCTTAGTGGGAACTTATTCCAGCCCAGTAGGGGCTGGTTTATCTCTTCCCATAGCCCATGAGACCCCTTGGGGCGTGACACCCCTCTTGATGGTCCCCGGACCCCTCCCGGCACTCCCAGTACACTACCGATTAGCCCGAAACTTTTCCGGTAATGCACGAAAACGTTCCGGTAACCAAATGAGGTCATCCTATATATCAATCTTCGTTTGCGGACCATTCCGGAAACCCTCGTGGCGTCCGTGATCTCATCCGGGACTCCGAACAACATCCGGTAACCAACCATATAACTCAAATACGCATAAAACAACGTCGAACCTTAAGTGTGCAGACCCTGCGGGTTCGAGAACTATGTAGACATGACCTGAGAGACTCCTCGGTCAATATCCAATAGCGGGACCTGGATGCCCATATTGGATCCTACATATTCTACGAAGATCTTATCGTTTGAACCTCAGTGCCAAGGATTCATATAATCCCGTATGTCATTCCCTTTGTCCTTCGGTATGTTACTTGCCTGAGATTCGATCGTCAGTATCCGCATACCTATTTCAATCTCGTTTACCGGCAAGTCTCTTTACTCGTTCCGTAATACAAGATCCCGCAACTTACACTAAGTCACATTGCTTGCAAGGCTTGTGTGTGATGTTGTATTACCGAGTGGGCCCCGAGATACCTCTCTGTCATACGGAGTGACAAATCCCAGTCTTGAGCCATACTAACTCAACGAACGCCTTCGGAGATACCTGTAGAGCATCTTTATAGTCACCCAGTTACGTTGCGACGTTTGATACACACAAATCATTCCTCCGGTGTCAGTGAGTTATATGATCTCATGGTCACAGGAACAAATACTTGACACGCAGAAAACAGTAGCAACAAAATGACACGATCAACATGCTACGTCTATTAGTTTCGATCTAGTCCATCACATGATTCTCCTAATGATGTGATCCCGTTATCAAGTAACAACACTTGCCTATGGCTAGGAAACCTTGACCATCTTTGGTCAACGAGCTAGTCAACTAGAGGCTTACTAGGGACAGTGTTTTGTCTATGTATCCACACAAGTATTGTGTTTCCAATCAATACAATTATAGCATGGATAATAAACGATTATCATGAACAAAGAAATATAATAATAACTAATTATTATTGCCTCTAGGGCATATTTCCAACAGTCTCCCACTTGCACTAGAGTCAATAATCTAGTTCACATCACCATGTGATTTCAACGAATCCAACACCCATATAGTTCTTGGGTCTCATCACGTCTTGCTCGTGAGAGAGGTTTTAGTCAACGGTTCTGAAACTTTCAGATCCGTGCGTTCTTTACAAATCTTTATGTTATCTTATAGATGCTACTACTATGTGCTATTCGGAAATGCTCCAAATATCTACTCTACTATACGAATCCGTTTCACTACTCATAGTTATTCGGATTAGTGTCAAAGCTTGCATCGACGTAACCCTTTATGACGAACTCTTTAACCACCTCCATAATCGAGAAAAATTCCTTAGTCTATTTAGTTACTAAGGATAACTTTGACCGCTGATCAGTGATTCAATCCTGGATCACTCTGTGTACCTCTTAACAGACTTGCTGCAAGGCACACATCACGTGCGGTACTCAGCATGGCATACTTTAGAGTCTACGGCTAAGGCATAGAAGACGACCTTCGTCTATTCTCTTTATTCTGCCGTAGTCGGGTTTTGAGTCTTACTCAAATTCACACCTTACAACACAGTCAAGAACTCCTTCTTTGCTGATCTATTTCGAATTCCTTAAAAAACTTGTCAAGGCATGCATCTTGTTGAAACTTCTATTAAGCGTTTTGATCTATCACCATAGATCTTGATGCTCAACGTTCAAGTAGCTCAATCCAGGTATTCCTTTGAAAAACTCCTTTCAAACAACCTTTTATGCTTCACAGAAATTCTACATTACTTCTGATCAACAATATGTCAACCACATATACTTATCAGAAATTCTATAGTGCTCCCACTCACTTCTTTGGAAATACAAGTTTCTCATAAACCTTGGACAAACCCAAAATCTTTGATCATCTCATCAAAGTGTATATTCCAACTCCGAGATGCTTGCACCAGTCCATTGAAGGATCACTGGAGCTTGCATACTTTTTAGTATCTTTAGGATCAACAAAACCTTCTGGTTGTATCACATACAATGTTTGCTCAAGGAAACCGTGAAGGAAACAATGTTTTGACATCCTATGTGCAATATTTCAAAAATAATGCAACAACTACTAACATAATTCTAACAGACTTTTAGCATCGCTACGAGTGAGAAAGTCTCACCATAGTCAACTGTTTGATCATGTCGGAAACATCTTTGTGACAAGTCGAGCTTTTCTTAATAGTGACTTATCACCATCGTCGTCTGTCTTCCTTTTAAAGATCCATCTTTACTCAATAGTCCTACGACCATCAAGTACTTCTTCCAAAGTCTACACTTTGTTTTCATACATGGATCCTCTCTCGAATTTCATGGCCTCCAGCCATTTGTCGGAATCCGGGCCCACCATCGCTTCTCCACAGCTCGTAGGTTCATTGTTGTTCAACAACACGACCTCCAAGACAGGGTTACCATACCACTCTGTAGTAGTTCGCGACCTTGTCGACCTACGAGGTTTGTAGTAACTTGATCCAAAGTTCAATGATCACCATCATCAGCTTCCACTTCAATTGGTGTAGGCGCCACAGGAACAACTTCCTATGCCCTGCTACACACTAGTCGAAGTGATGGTTCAATAACCTCATCAAGTTCTATCACCCTCCCACTCAATTCTTTCGAGAGAAACCTTTCCTCAAGAAAGAACCCATTTCCAAAAACAAACACTTTGCTTCCGGATCTGAGATAGGAGATGTATCCAACTGTTTTGGATATCTTATGAAGATGCATTTATCCGCTTTGGGTTCGAGCTTATCAGACTGAAACTTTTTCACATAAGCATCGCAGCTCCAAACTTTCAAGAAACGACAACTTAGATTTCTCTAAACCTTAGTCTATACTGTGTCATCTCAACGGAAATACGCGGTGCCCTATTTAAAGTGAATGCGGTTGTCTCTAATGCATAACCCATAAACGATAGTGGTAATTCGATAAGAGAGATCATAGTATGCACCATATCAAATAGGGCGTCGCTAAGATGTTCAGGCACATCATCACACTATGGTGTTCCAGGTGGCATGAACTGCGAAACAATTTCCACATTGTCTTAACTGCGTACCAAAACTCGTAACTCAGATATTCATCTCTATGATCATATCGTAGACTGTTTATCCTCTTGTCACGATGATCTTCATTCTAAAATAGCTTTGAACTTTTCAACATTTCAGACTTGTGATTCATCAAGTAAATACTCCTGTATCTACTTAAATCGTCACTGAAGTAAGAACATAATGATATCCACTGCGTGCCTTAGCACTTATTGGACTGCACACATCAAAAATGCATTACTCCCAACAAGTTACTCTACTTGTTTCATGTGGCATGTTTTGCATGTCTCAAGTGATTCAAAATCAAGTGAGTCCAAACGATCCATCAGCATGGAGCTTCTTCATGCATTTTACACCAACATGACTCAAGTGGCAGTGCCACAACTAAGTGGTACTATCATTATTACTTTTTATCTTTTGGCACTAATATTATGAACATGTGTAACACTACGATCGAGATTCAATGAACCATTGAGGGTATTTATTCAAGCAAATAGAATAACTATTATTCTTTTAAATAAATAATCGTATTGCAACAAACACGATCCAATCATGTTCATGCTCAACGCAAACACCAAATAACAATTATTTGGGTTTCACCACCAATCCCGATGATAGAGGGAGCGTGCGACGTTTGATCATATCAACCTTGGAAACACTTCCAACACGTATCATCACCTCGCCTTTAGCTAGTCTCCATTTATTCCGTAGCTTTCATTTCGTGTTACCAATCACTTAGCAACTGAACCGGTATCCAATACCCTCACGCTACTAGGAGTACTAGTAAAGCACACATCAACATCATGTATATCAAATATACTACTTTCGACTTTGCCAGCCTACTTATCTACCAAGCATCTCGGGTAGCTCCGCCTCAGTGACCGTTCCCCTCATAACAGAAGCACTTAGTCTCGGGTTTGGGTTTAGACTTAGGTCTCTTCATTAGTGCAGCAACTGTTTTGTTGTTTCACGAAGTATCCCTTCTAGCCCTTGCCTTTTATGAAACTTAGTGGTTTTACTAACCATCAACCATTGAAGCTCCTTCTTGATTTCTACTTTCGCAGTGTCTTACATCACGAATCTCTCAAGGATCATTGTATCTATCCTTGATATATTATAGTTCATCACGAAGCTCTCACAGCTTGGTGGCAGTGACTTTGGAGAACCATCACTATCTCATCCGGAAGATTAACTCCCAGTTGATTCAAGTGATTGTCGTACTCAGGCAATCTGAGCACACGCTCAACGATTGAGTTTTTCTCCTTTACTTCATGGACAAAGAATCTTGTCGGAGGTCTCATACCTCTTAACAAGGGCACAAGCATGAAATCACAATTTCATCTCTTTAGAACATCACTCATGTTCCGTGACGTTTCAAAACGTCTTCGGCGCCACGCTTCTAAGCCATTAAGTATTTTGCACGGAACTATCGCGTAGTCATCAGAAACGTGTATGCCGGATGTTCACAACATCCACAGACGACGCTCGAGGTGCAGCACACTGAGTGGTGCATTAAGGACATAAGCCTTCTGCGCAGCAACGAGGACAATCCTTAGTTTTACACACTCAGTCCGCAAAGTTTGCTACTATCAACTTTCAACTAAATTTTCTCTAGGAACATATTAAAAACAGTAGAGCTATAGCGCAAGCTACATCGTAATTTGCAAAGACCATTAGACTATGTTCATGACAATTAGTTCAATTAATCATATTACTTAAGAACTCCCACTCAAAAAGTACATCTCTCTAGTCATTTGAGTGGTACATGATCCAAATCCACTATCTCAAGTCCGATCATCACATGAGTCGAGAATAGTTTTAGTGGTAAGCATCTCTATGCTAATCATATCAACTATACGATTCATGCTCGACCTTTCGGTCTCATGTGTTCCGAGGCCATGTCTGCACATGCTAGGCTCGTCAAGCTTAACCCGAGTGTTCCGCGTGTGCAACTGTTTTGCACCCGTCGTATGTGAATGTTGAGTCTATCACACCCGATCATCACGTGGTGTCTCAAAACGAAGAACTGTCGCAACGGTGCACAGTCGGGGAGAACACAATTTCGTCTTGAAATTTTAGTGAGAGATCACCTCATAATGCTACCGTCGTTCTAAGCAAGATAAGGTGCATAAAGGATTAACATCACATGCAATTCATAAGTGACATGATATGGCCATCATCATGTGCTTCTTGATCTCCATCACCAAAGCACCGGCACGATCTTCTTGTCACCGGCGTCACACCATGATCTCCATCATCTTGTCGCCATCGTGGTTATCGTGCTACTCATGCTATTACTACTAAAGCTACGTCCTAGCAATATAGTAAACACATCTGCAAGCACAAACGTTAGTTTAAAGACAACCCTATGGCTCCTGCCGGTTGCCGTACCATCGACGTGCAAGTCGATATTAACTATTACAACATGATCATCTCATACATCCAATATATCACATCACATCGTTGGCCATATCACATCACAAGCATACCCTGCAAAAACAAGTTAGACGTCCTCTAATTGTTGTTGCATGTTTTACGTGGTGACCATGGGTATCTAGTAGGATCGCATCTTACTTACGCAAACACCACAACGGAGATATATGAATTGCTATTTAACCTCATCCAAGGACCTCCTCGGTCAAATCCGATTCAACTAAAGTTGGAGAAACCGACACTCGCCGGTCATCTTTGAGCAACGGAGTTACACATAGCGATGGAACCAGTCTCTCGTAAGCGTACGAGTAATGTCGGTCCGAGCCGCTTCGATCCAACAATACCGTGGAATCAAGAAAAGACTAAGCAGGGCAGCAAAACGCACATCACCGCCCACAAAAACTTTTGTGTTCTACTCGAGATTACACCTACGCATGAACCTAGCTCATGATGCCACTGTTGGGGAACGTCGCATGGGAAACAAAAAATTTCCTACGTGCACGAAGACCTATCATGGTGATGTCCATCTACGAGAGGGGATTTCCGATCTACGTACCCTTGTAGATCGCACAATAGAAGCGCTAAGAAACGCGGTAGATGTAGTGGAACGTCCTCACGTACCTCGATCCGCCCTGCGAACCGTCCCACGAACCGTCCCGCGATCCGTCCCACGATCCGCTCCGATCTAGTGCCGAACGGACGGCACCTCCGCGTTCAGCACACGTACAGCTCGACGATGATCTCGGCCTTCTTGATCCAGCAAGAGAGACGGAGAGGTAGATGAGTTCTCCGGCAGCGTGACGACGCTCTGGAGGTTGGTGGTGATCTAATCTCAGCAGGGCTCCGCCCGGGCTCCGCAGAAACACGATCTAGAGGTAAAACCGTGGAGGTATGTGGTCGGGCTGCCGTGGCAAAAGTTGTCTCAAATCAGCCCTAAAACCCCACTATATATAGGAGGGAGGGAGGGGAGAAGGCAGCCTCAAAACCTAAAGGTTTGGCCGAAATTGGAGGTGGAGGAGTCCTCCAATCCTACTTGGAGTAGGATTCCACCTTCCCACTTGGAAACTCTTTCCACCTTGTGTTTTTTCATTGTCAAACCTTATGGGCCTTAGTGGGAACTTATTCCAGCCCACTAGGGGCTGGTTTATATCTTCCCATAGCCCATGAGACCCCTTGGGGCGTAACACCCCTCCTGATGGTCCCCGGCACCCCTCCCGGCACTCCCAGTACACTACCAATGAGCCTGAAACTTTTCCGGTAATGCACGAAAACCTTCCGGTAACCAAAGAGGTCATCCTATATATCAATCTTCGTTTGCGGACCATTCCGGAAACCCTCGTGGCGTCCGTGATCTCATCCGGGACTCCGAACAACATTCGGTAACCAACCATATAACTCAAATACGCATAAAACAACGTCGAACCTTAAGTGTGCAGACCCTGCGGGTTCGAGAACTATGTAGACATGACCCGAGAGACTCGTCGGTCAATATCCAATAGCGGGACCTGGATGCCCATATTGGATCCTACATATTCTACGAAGATCTTATCGTTTGAACCTCAGTGTCAAGGATTCATATAATCCCGTATGTCATTCCCTTTGTCCTTCGGTATGTTACTTGCCTGAGATTCGATCGTCAGTATCCGCATACGTATTTCAATCTCGTTTACCGGCAAGTCTCTTTACTCGTTCCGTAATACAAGATCCCGCAACTTACACTAAGTCACATTGCTTGCAAGGCTTGTGTGTGATGTTGTATTACCGAGTGGGCCCCGAGATACCTCTCCGTCATACGGAGTGACAAATCCCAGTCTTGATCCATACTAACTCAACGAACACCTTCGGAGATACCTGTAGAGCATCTTTATAGTCAACCAGTTACGTTGCAACGTTTGATACACACAAAGCATTCCTCCGGTGTCAGTGAGTTATATTATCTCATGGTCATAGGAACAAATACTTGACACGCAGAAAACAGTAGCAACAAAATGACACGATCAACATGCTACGTCTATTAGTTTGGGTCTAGTCCGTCACATGATTCTCCTAATGATGTGATCCCGTTATCAAGTAACAACACTTGCCTATGGCCAGGAAACCTTGACCATCTTTGATCAACGAGCTAGTCAACTAGAGGCTTACTAGGGACAGTGTTTTGTCTATGTATCCACACAAGTATTGTGTTTCCAATCAATACAATTATAGCACGGATAATAAACGATTATCATGAACAAAGAAATATAATAATAACTAATTATTATTGCCTCTAGGCCATATTTCCAACACTTATTCTGTTTTATGATATTATATCTAAGAGCGAGGACTAGATCTTATGAGATACAAGTTATTCTAGTTTATATTATTACTTGGCATGATCGATTAATTAGGATGCATGATGCATATGATGACTATATATATTATGATGTTTCTCTGTTTTATTTTATGTGTATCATATGATAACTTGGTATATGATTAAGTTGATGATGAGTTGTTAGATGATCGATTATAATACTATTGTCATTCGACGAAAATGATATGAAATGATATAGTGTAAAAAAGATGCATATGTGTGCATGTAACTCGTGTCTACATTTTGTAAATATGTTCGACAAAGCACGACGGATGACCAAGCACGGATATATATAAGAGAGGACACTTTTCTCTATTAGCTAGCTAATAACAACCTAAATTAACCCCTAAACCAGCCCCTTTAAAAAAAACCTCAGCTCCAGCCAGGTGCTGACGCGTGGATGTCTTTTGGTCCCGATTGGTGTCATCAACCGGGACTAAAGGCCCACGTGCCTGGCCTGGCCGCAGCGGCCACGTGGAGGCCCATCTGTCCCGGTTCGTGTAAGAACCGGGACTAAAAGCAAAGGGCATTAGTAACGACCTTTTTTCCCGGTTCCGAAACCGGGACAGAAGGTCCTTATGAACCGGGACAAAAGGCCCTTTTTCTACTAGTGTAACTAAGACCAAATAATATTTCGGCGGTCTACATAGAACTGGAAGTCCTATGTGCTACAACATGAGATGTCTGCATCAATTCTACTATTAACACTTCTATGCAATAATAATAAAATCACATTTGTGAAATTACTAAGAAGAAAAATTTGCATTTTAATGTTATATGTATCAATCCCGAAAATATTCTGACAACTCAAATGGCGTAATGAAGTAATAATAATGCTTAAAAAAAGAAGACAATAGCGATATAATAAGAATACAAAACATACTTTCAATGCATACATATATCATTCAATCAAGTAACTATTTTTGGAAATATTCCCAACAAGACCTATAAGTATAATCCATACTTCGAAGACATATTTATAAATTTTTCCTCCATTTCTTACTAACTCATGCGAATGCACGGGTAGACGGCTAGGGTCACTAACACTCGCGGCTAACGAGAAGTGCAACTACTCACATTTATTTGACACCAACACTAGCGGCCACATCAACATGACAGAACACTACCGATTTAAGTTGATGAGAAGTGCAACTACTCACTTTTATTGGAAATGACACACTAATGATCTATGTGTGCATCACCTCACTTTTCATTCAGAGCAATTATCTACGTACTCAGTATATATAATTTATCATGCATCTACCATAAAGAGGGACCTGCTACATTTGAGATTTACAATTATGGTTTTTTATCGGTGTTGCCATCAGTAGTACCACACTACTAAATATTTCCACTTGAAGCTTCAACTACTAAAAAATAACATCCTTTCATTAGAGCATGGTTAATAGTATAGCCAACTGCTGGCTATAAGCATTTTTATAGCTCATTTTATAGCTAGCTTGTACAATAGTTAACTGTAAAAGAGTACTGCCACTGGTGGAAAAAGGGCCTTTGGTCGCGGTTCGCAACTGCCATTAGTCGCGGTTGCGCAACCGCGACCAAATAGGCGCGACTAAAGGCCCCCCCTGTAGTCGCGGTTGCTTAAGAACCGCAACTAAAGGCCCGTCCACGTGGGCGCCAGGCGGCCGTCGGGGCGGAGGACCTTTAGTCGCGGTTCTTATGGACAACCGCGACTAAAGGCCGCCGCAGGTTTAGGGTTTTAGCCCCCCCCCCCCCCCCAAACCTGTTTTCTGTTTAATTTGTATTGTTTTATTTATTTTGTGCTTTATTTTAATTTTGAAGGAGTTTCACATATTCTACGGGGCATAATTCTAACTTATATTGACAACGGATGATGGGCTCCCGGGGCATGCATGTGAATCGGACAAGAGACGGCCGGCGGCGTTGAGGGCGGGCGAGGGAGGCCGGTGATAGCGGCCGGCGGCGCCGTACGTGGGCGAGACGGGGCGGCGTCGAGGGCGAGGGGCGACGGCGGGCGACGGCGGGCGGCGTCGAGGGCGAGGGCGAGGGCGGGCGGCGAGGGCGGCGTCGAGGGCGAGGGCGACGGCGGGCGGCGTCGAGGGCGAGGGCGACGGCGGCAGGCCTTCGGCGCGGCAGAGATCGGAGAAGACGAGATGGAGTCGACGGTTCGGGCGTTGTATTTATAGCCCCCCACCTTTAGTCGCGGTTGGGGAGGCGACCCGCGACTAAAGGCTACCCTTTAGTCGCGGGTCGCCTCCCCAACCGCGACTAAAGGGTTTTTGGCGGGTTTTTCGTTCCCGCGCGCAACGACCTTTACCAACCGCGACTAAAGGGTTTTTGACGGGTTTTTCGTTCCCGCGCGCAACGACCTTTAGTCGCGGTTGGCCAGGCGACCGGCGACTAAAGACCTTTAGTCGCGGTTGGCCTGGCCAACCGCGACTAAAGCCCCTCACGTTCACCAGCTGGCCACCGAGCGCCCTGGGCCCAGGACTTTGGTCGCGGTTCGTCTTCCGAACCGCGACTAAAGAATTCATTAGTCGCGGTTCCTACAGTTTCGCGACTTATGGGGCTGGACGGAAGCCTCTTTTTCTACCAGTGTGCTTTTATCATATATGGTCCACCTTTCATTCTCACAAAGCACTTAGGAGCACGTGCTAGAGCTCGCTCTTCACGAAGAGTCCGCTTCCCTTCTCTCTCATCCAACTCAGCAAAAATATAGTATTTTAATCCTTACAGCCTGCTGACTGTACCTTATTGTACTTGCTCTTAAGCGTGTGCTCAAAAATACCACTCGATACAATTACAGTCTCAACAAAGGTCATTAACTACGGTGAAGTGACAAAAATCTCCTAATCCCCCTTGTGAGTGTTCCCACTACAACTCTAGTATTTAGCACATAGTGAATCAAATCATGACAAAACATAGATTTGCGCGTGGGTGATCGAATCGTAATGTGTTGTTATGTTTTATTCTAATTTAATTATCGGTGTGCTGACAATTAGGACCCCCTTGTTATATGGAGCGTTAGCAAGTGATGTCCAACGCAATTCAGGTCATTGCACCCCCTATCAATGGTGTTTGACAGAGCGATACCGGTGTCGAGTGGCGTAATTGAGCGCACTCTTAAGGGAAGAATGAGTTGTTGGAACTCATATTGGAAAAATTAGTAGTGTGACACAACTAATGGAAAATTTGATAAAAGTCCTACTACTTTTTGTTAGTGGTCAAACTTTTTTTTGGAAGACATTGTGGAGAAACTCTAGTAGGAGTAAAACCGAAATTAGTTCTTCTCTAAATGTAATCATTATATGATTATTTGTTGTATAGAGTCACTCTCGACTTTTTTCAAAAGGTACTACAAAAATGTATTTACTTAATATGTCAATTTTAATTTGTGTTAAGTTATATACAAAATAATAATATCTACTAACAAAATAAATTTAATATGGATACCATTTGATATAGGAAACAAAAAAAATTAGAACCTGGTCTATAGACTACCTAGTGACGACTACAAGTACTTGGGCACCTCGAAGGCGTGATGCCCTGGTCACCCCTTCCCATGGTTTTGCCTATTGAATAACAAGAGAAAGTGAAGGGGGTGGGGTGTACGAGAAAGATGGATACAATGTTCAATGCAAAATTCCGAGCAAATACCACAGAAAATTCACCTAGTTAAGTAAAATAGGAACTCTCAGAGAACATACATGGACACATATAATATCTTTGTCTGATATGTGGCCTTACCAAAATCTGTAACAGTACTTGGTTAGCTGTAATGTTTGTGCATGATATTCCTTTTCAAAATATTTGGCATTAACAAATATTTTGTAGAGATTAATTACAGATTGAGCATGATTGGTTACTTTCCATAAAGTCGTTATGAAATATTCCAAAGACTGATCTGATTAGCAGATACAAATCAGTTTAAATAGATCTACGGGGTAAAAGTCGGTTTAAATAGATCTGGGATAGAGAATGGCTGAAAAACAATCGGTGGAAGGGTGAAGGTCGTGCGTGGGAGGTTGTATGAATGGGTGGTGGAGAGAAAACTGAGCGAAAGATGGGACATTATGTTCTACTCCCTCCGTTCCTAAATATAATACCTTTTAGAGATTGTATTATAAACTACATACGTATGCACATAGACATATTTTAAAATATAGATTCACTCATTTTGTTTCGTATGTAGTCTTTTAGTAAAATCTCTAAAAGGTCTTATATTTTGGAACGGAGGGAGTATTTATGTAGTATAAAGACTAGACGTTATCAGTTTAAATAAATAAAAAAGATTTTTTGCCAGCATATGCAAATCTCGTGGGGTGGTAAGAGCATCTCTAGTAGAACCCTCAAACCCTTAAATCTAAAACCAGTTTTAAGGGTTGAGAATTGGCTATTTTTGATACTTTTAAGGGTTGAAAAACAGAGGCAAAGACTAGAACCCTTATAAAGTAAAAAAACTCACCGGGGCGGGGCGGGGACGGCCGGCCGAGGCGGGGCGCGGGCGGGCGGCGTCCAGGGCGGGGCGGGGACGGGGCCGGGGAGCAGAGGGGAGGCGGGGCGGCGGCCGGGGCGCGGGGGCGGCAGCCGGAGCGCGGTGGGCGGCGACCGAGATGCGGAGGGCGGCGGGGCAAGGAGGGCAACGGCCGGGGCGCGGGGGCGGCAGCCGGAGCGCGGTGGGCGGCGACCGAGATGCGGAGGGCGGCGGGGCAAGGAGGGTGACGGCCGGGGCACGGAGGGGCGGCGGGGCGACGGCCGAGGCGCGGAGCGAGCGCGGGGCGGCGGCCGGAGCGCGGGGGGAGGCGGGGCGGCGGCCGGAGGGCGGCGGCCGGGGCGACGGCCGGGGCGCAGAGGGAGCGCAGGGCGGCGGCCGGAGCGCGGGGGGGGGGGGGGGAGGCGGGGCGGCGGCGGCCGAGGCGACTTCCTCGCGCGCGCGGGGAACCAAATGCCTCCCGCGCGAGGTGGGAAGTGGAGTGTGGGTTGGGGGCAGTTTTCCCTTCCAATCCTCACTTCTACATGCTGGGAAGGGGTTTGAGGGTTGGACTTCTAATTTTTTTTACGGGTTTAAGGATTTAAGGGTTCTAGTCTACACCGTTTTTTTATAAAAACTATAAAAAAGCGGTTATGTTTAAGGATTTAAGAGTTTGAGGGCTCTACTAGATATGCTCTAAGAAATGCGGGTAGTCCAGATTTTTCTCCCAGTACCCCAAACCCTATTTAATACCGAGCATGTCACTCACATGTTGTCAGCACTGCTTGGACAATTGCTGACCATCTTCAAACAGTGTCAACTGACCAAATATAATAAGGTGACATAAATGAATTGTAAGACATCAAATATTGGAAAACGTTTTAAATCTGTTGGTTGATTTTAAGTCCGCGTAAACCGCGTCGGGCTCCAACAGCATGTCCATATCAGGTCAAAAGATGAACAGTGAATGTACTGTTTCATCTTCATTGCAGAAGCAACACTCAGTGGTCGAACGATTCCATCATTCGTTAGCAGTTGTGCAGGCATACATGGTCATGTTGGAGTGGGATCAAATTTCATCTATAAAAACCAATAAGGAACTTAATTCAGAGCCACCACAAGGTAGACAACCCAAAATATAGATGCTTGTTAATTTCGATTTGACACGTGATGCATGCAAGGCTCTCTTTGCCACTAAAGTAATCGACACACCACTACTAGGCACTAGCAAGCTCCATCAAGCACGTACGATGCAAGCAAGCAAAAGTTCTCCGCCGGTACTAAGGAAGAAGGATGACGGCGAGGAGGACATCACCGTCGACCTGTATCCATTCATACGGGAATACAAGGGCGGCAGTGTCGAGCGCTTACTGCACAGCCCATTCGTGGCAGCGTCCGAGGACCCGGCAGATAACCGTGGAGTGGCAACGAGGGACGTCGTCGTCGACAAATCCACCGATGTGTCCGCACGCCTGTTCCTTCCCTCCGTTGCAGCTGCCTCTGCCGGCGAGAGGATCCCCGTCGTCATGTACGTCCATGGAGGATCCTTCTGCACGGAGAGCGCCTTCTCTCGGACTTACCACAACTACATCAGGTCTCTGGCGGCGCGCGCCGGGGCGCTCGTCGTGTCCGTGGAGTACAATCTCGCGCCGGAGCATCCTGTTCCTGCGGCCTACGACGATGCATGGGCGGCGCTACAGTGGGTGGCCACCCTCTCCGATCCATGGATTTCCAACTACGCCGACCTCGGGCGGACGTTCCTTGCCGGCGACAGCGCCGGCGGGAACATCGTCTACAACACGGCGGTGCGTGCGGCCAGCGGTGGTGGCAGCCGCATCTACATCGAGGGGCTGGTCATCGTGCATCCATACTTCTGGGGGACCGACCGGCTGTCCAGCTCTGAGGCAGTATGGGACGGCATCGCAATGTTTGCTCCTGAGGCCATCGACAGGCTCTGGCCGTTCGCTACGGCCGGCCGTCTGGGCAACGACGATCGCCGGGTCAACCCACTCGACGAGGATATCGCCTCGCTGAGATGCCGCCGTGTGCTGGTCGCCGTCGCCGACAAGGACACCTTGCGTGACCGCGGGCGTCGTCTGGCATCCCGCATGCGTGACTGCTGCTCATGGGCCGATGATGAAAACGCGGTGACATTGGTGGAGTCGGAGGGGGAAGACCATGGCTTTCACCTGTACAACCCGCTGCGTGCCACCAGCAAGATTCTCATGGAGAGCATAGTGCGGTTCATCAACCAGCGCACGGCGCCCTTGCCGCTGCAACTGCCACAAGTTCAAGAGCTACTTGCATGCCAAGGTAAGATGCACAGGGCCGTCCAGCCTGTTCTACGCGTGCCAACCAGGCCGTATATGGACGTACATGGCTACGGGACGGCCATGAAAGCCAGAGATGCGGCGACACGTACTAGCTGCTTACACATTGGACATGGACGAAGAGCATCCAAAACAAGCTATGGGTCAGTCCTGGGGCATGTTATCAGGCCAAACAGCACCAACATGAGGTTCGCATCATCAGCAATAACAGCTCCTTGCAGTTGTGTTTTTCACAACTTCATCTAGCGCGCGGATGATGATAATCTACATGCATCCAGGCCAGGTGAAACAAAAGATCAAGGGTAATGGTTAAGCTTAAGCATGCTCCGGTATAAGTGCAATAATGACACCCTATTTACAAGCTCCTTGCTCGGGTCAAAAGAAATGACTTTTGGGTGTTTTTCTTTCTTATACATGAATGGTGTATTTAAGGTCTTGAGTTATGTACTGTTGGTGTATCATGTATTCTCATATATCAAGTTTATACAAATTTTAATCATAATTCGACAACCTACCGATGGTTGTGCAACTAGAGTCATATTTTTCTCGGAAAAAATAATGGGTGTCACTAAGATACACCCAGATATGACATAGTTATTACACAACTAACTGACTAATTAAATCAAGAATAAAAAGGAAAAAAGAAAAAGAAAATATGACCTAGATGTGCAATATTTATCTCACGTCTAGATGTATTTTAGAAAAACCGAAAAACAAAACAAGAAACAACTTAGTCCCACACCACGAGCGCATGTGCAACTATCACCAGCACCCTTACTTGTACAATATGTGGATGTGCAGCAACTACTCCCTCCGGCGTAAGACATTTTTTAACACTAGATCGAACAAAATCTATTATTGGTGTTACAAGCAATATACATCTCAAATAAGCAAAATGCATCAATCAAACAAACAAGCACATACATTTGAACACAAAAAGGATCTCTGCCTATCTACAAGACTTTTATAAACTAGACATGATTATCAACTCATCCAAATTCAACCAAAATTTCCATATAGAGATATATACTTCCCTTTTCTAATGAATGTCCACATCTCCTGTCTGGCTAGCAAATGATGTCCCAATTCAGCTCAGGGTTGTCGAACACCTCTCTCAGAGACGACACGTCCAAGTCCTGCTGGTCAAACTTTTCAAAGTCGGTTACTGCTCCAGCCATTTTGCCACTTTGAATTAGATCCACACTAGGGTCAATGTTTGCGGCATTTCTTGTGATGTCAGCCCTGCAACTATGATGACCATAGTACACAACAATGTACTTTGCAGTTTCATCTTCACAATTAAGAGTTCCATTATGATCCTGTTGTTGGATTGTCTTGGTTGTTGAGCAGTTCCGTTCCGTGTAGGCGCATCTGTAGTAGCTCCTGTTTAATTGCAAGTTTGATTAGTTATGCATTACAATGAATAATTAGTTGCTTCATAACATGTAAATATAACAACTACTTTCATTAGCGAAAGTCAACAATCCGAAATGGTTGAAAGAAAAGATATCCAAACGACTGACTAGGTCATCATGCGAGAAAGCTAGGAACGTGAAAGAGCGCGACATGGACATGACATGCCTAACTTTACTGCGATGGCCTAAGCCTAGTCTTGCCCTTCATCCTCCTCGCCATCCACTCTCCATAGATCCAAATATACTTGGAGAAATTGTGAACAAAATAGAATATCGAGGGAGGAGACAGAGGATATGCGGCGAGGATTCCCCAAGAGTGAAGAAGGGAGAGAGATGGTAGCAAGAGATCTATTGGGATGTGTACTAGGCATGTTCGAGTAGTGTAGCTAATCGCGACGGCTCCCCTTCCCCTCAAAACTATGTACGATTACGGCATTATGCTGGTTCATAATATATCTTTGTTGTTCGACGTACATATATATCCCTGGCGATTCCCTCCAATTGTTCTTCATAACAGAACCGTTAAGTCTCAATCATCTCAGATAAGGGCAGTAGAAATGTAGGTTGATGTAGTAGTAATGTGACGATATATAAGCTTGAATGAACTATTTAGGAGTAGTATATGTACCTAGCATGTTGCCTCCCGTTGATGTTCTTCTGCCCATATTTTCTCCAATGATGGCCATCGTAATGTGGAACAATTGTTACAAGTGATCTTGACCGCTTTTCGTTGTTCCTCCTACATAGCATGGGTTCATATATATATAAGTGGCAAATAATTAATTAGCGAGATACATTTTTTTATAAGGAGGAAACGAGCCCCCGGCCTCTGCATCAATTGATGCATGCAACCATCTTATTAAAGATAAAATAAACAACGTGTGATGTTCACGTAGCTCCACGCTCGACAGCTCGAGGTATGAAATAAAACGAAAATGAAATTGAAAAAAAAAACTGCCACATCCGGCGTGCGTAAAAGTAGACTACGATGCCTATACACCTAGCCTATTATCAGCACGCCATCCAAATCGGTTGAAGATAATCCGTGAGACCATCTCCCATCGGTTGCACCCAATATCCATACGTCCCCTGGAGTCCACATGACTGAGTAACGACCACGTACGGATCCAAGATGTTGCTCTGAAGATAATCTGCAAAAAATTATTGAAGTTCTTGCCATTAAAAGTTATATCATTTCTGGTATTCCATATAGCCCAAAACAAAGCACATATCCCAATCCCAATAAGTTTAGATATTTTAATGTCAACTCCGTTGAGCCACGTTGTAAATATTGAGCTAATACATGTAGGTGGGACGATATTGAAAGCTATTTGAATAGTTCTCCATAATAGTTTTGCAAGCGGGCATTGTAAGAGAAGGTGTCTTATTGTTTCATTTTGCTCACAATAGCAACAATTGGATCTACCTCTCCATCTACGTTTAATTAAGTTATCTTTGGTTAATATCACACCTTTGTGTATAAACCACATGAAAACTTTAATCTTGAGCGGCACTTTGATGTTCCAAATTTTTAATGATCTGGATAATGTTCCTGTATTAATCAGATCCAAGTACATGGACTTTACTGAGAATACCCCATTCGCAGCTAAAATCCACCGAACATTATCCGTGCGGTTTGATAATTGCACCTGCATCAGTCTCCTAACCAGATGCAACCATGCATCCCAGCGTGCTCCCACTAAAGCACGCCTGAACTGCATATTAAAAGGGACCGATTGTAATACCATAGATATATAGTCCTCTTTACGTTGTGCAATATTATATAACAGGGGGTATTGAAGTGCAAGAGGTGTATCTCCAAGCCAAGTATCTTCCCAAAACCTTGTTGAGGTACCATTACCAACTATAAATTTCACTTTCTGGAAAAAGGTCATCTTTATCTTCATTAACCCTTTCCAAAAAGTGAGTCATTAGGTCTAGATGTAACCTGAGCTAAAGTTTTAGAATGAAGGTATTTATTCTTCAATATTTGAATCCACATTCCTTCAGATTCTGTGGATAGCTTATATAGCCATTTGCTAAGCAAACATATGTTTTTCACTTCCAAATTTTCAATGCCCAAACCCCCCTGGTCTTTGGGTCGACATAACATATCCCAACGTGCCAATCTATATTTCTTATTAGCTTCATCACTTTGCCAGAAGAAACGAGATCGATAGAAATCTAGTCTTTTTCGCACCCCTACTGGTATTTAAAAAAAAGACAATAAAAACATGGGTAGGCTTGTTAATACTGAGTTGATTAATATTAGCCTCCCTCCATATGACATAAGTTTGCCCTTCCAGCAACTTAATTTTTTTTCAAATCTATCTTCAATACATTTCCATTCTTTATTTGTCAGTCTTCTATGATGGATAGGGATCCTGAGGTAATTAAATGGTAGTGAACCTAGTTCACATCCAAATAACTGCCTATAAGCGTGTTGCTCCTCTTTTGCCTTCCCAAAACATAAGAGTTCGCTTTTATGGAAATTAATTTTCAGTCCCGATAGTTGTTCAAATAAGCACAATAATAATTTCATATTCCTCGCTTTAGCCATATCATGTTCCATAAAAAGAATTGTATCATCCGCATATTGTAAAATAGATACACCCCCATCTACGAGATGCGGAACTAGTCCTCCAACTTGGCCCTTATCTTTGGCTCGATTAATGAGTATTGTCAACATGTCTGCAACTATGTTGAACAACACTGGAGACATTGAGTCACCCTGCCTTAATCCTTTATGTGTTTGAAAATAATGACCTATGTCATCGTTAACTCTAATTCCTACACTTCCTTTCTGAATGAAAGTATCAACCTGATCTCTCCATCTTTGGTTGGATCCTTTCATACGTAAAGCCTGTTGAAGAAATGGCCATTTTACTTTATCGTCGGCTTTCTCGAAATCTACTTTGAAAATAATCCCATCCAATTTCTTTGTATGGATTTCGTGTACCGTTTCATGAAGGACCACAACACCCTCTAAGATATGTCTCCCTGGCATAAACGCAGTCTGCGTCGGTTGGACAACTGAGTGAGCTATCTTCGTTAATCTATGTGTACCAACCTTTGTAAAAAAAATCAAACTCACATTAAGCAGACAAATCGGTCTGAACTGCTCAATGCGTATAGCTTCCACCTTTTTTGGCAATAATGTAATTGTTCCAAAGTTTAGGTGGAATAGGTGCAGCTGGCCATCAAATAAATCCTGGAACATAGGCATGAGGTCTCTTTTGATGATATGCCAACACTTTTTATAAAATTCTGCCGGAAACCCATCTGGCCCCGGTGCCTTATTCTGTTCCATTTGTGTGATTGAATCAAGAACCTCTCTCTCTCTGTAAATGGAGCTGATAACACCTCATTCTCCTCTGCTTTGAGTTGAGGTATATCTTGAGTTAAGGCTTCATCCAAAGAGACCATCGTCTCTTTTGTCGGACCAAATAATTTCTTGTAATATTCAGATATGTATATTTTTAAGTTCTCATGACCTACTATTGTTCCCTCATCTTGCTCAAGTTGTGTAATTAATTTCTTTCGATGTTTGCCATTTGCAATCATATGAAAGAATTTAGTATTATCATCCCCATGAACCACCTTTGTAACCTTAGCTCTTTGTGCCCATTTAATTTCCTCTTCTCTCAACAATTTTTGCAAATCCTTTTCAGCATTAATTTTATTAATTCTATCTGATAAATTCAGCTGCGTTGACTCGGCTTTCACGTATAATTCTTCAATCAGACGAGTCAGTCTTTCTTTTTCTATTTTATATATACCCCTCTGATTTTTCGCCCATCCTCTCAGAAATTGGCGCAAATGTCTTATTTTATTTTGCCATCTTTCTATGTTCGTATATCCACCTAAATCCCTAGCCCACTCTGTAGCTATGAGATCTATGAAACCTTCTTGTTCAAACCAACTTAGCTCAAATGAGAAGACATTTTTATTCCCCACATGGTTGGCCGCCCCTGAGTCGACCATGAGAGGTGTGTGATCGGAGATGGCTCTCTGTAGAGCCCGTATTGTGACCAAGGGATATTTTTGCTCCCACTGGACACTCGTGAGTACACGATCCAACTTCTCATATGTTGGGACCGGTAGTGAGTTCGCCCATGTGAATTGTCTACCAGTGAGCTCGATCTCCCGTTGATCAAGACTTTCAATAACCATATTAAACATAAGTGACCATCGTTCGTCAAAGTTATCATTATTCTTTTCCTCCTGTCTTCTAATGATATTAAAGTCTCCCCCCACCATAATTGGAAGTCTTTCTTCTCCACAAATTCTTACTAGATCAGCAAGAAAGTCAGGTTTTAGTTCTGGTTGCGCCGCTCCATATACAGCTACCAAAGCCCACTTGAAGCCATCGAGCTTCGACCTCACACGAAACTTGACAGTAAACTCGCAGTAAACCACACTCATCACCTCTAAAGTCTCACATTTGACACCAAGTAAGATACCACCGGATCTACCCCTTGGTGGCAAACAGTGCCAATCAAAATCAACCCCTCCCGATAAGGTATTTAAAAATTGAGGTGTGAAATTATCCCTGCCAGTTTTTTGCAGAGCCATAAAATCAAGCTTATTTTCTATCGATGTATCTCTAAGGAACCTCCTTTTAGCCAAGTCCGCTAGACCTCTGCTATTCCAGAAAAGTCCTTTCATATTTCATCATGAAATTTTTTCTTTTGCTTCACTCTAGCACTTCTTCTTACCGCTGATTCAGGAAAAACCTTCCTTTTCCAAGGTCTCTTTGGTTTTTCCTGAATCATTTGCGTGTTACAATCTTGGTTAATTATTGGTGGAAGAGAACCATCAATCAAAGAGGCCGTATACCCCTCTAATTCCGTATCCTCCACCTCCTCTTCCTCTCCCTCTAAGTGTACTAAGTTATGACATGGATTTTGTAATTCTGCACCACCTAAGTCATTAAAATCTGTTTCATTCATTGGTTTCACCGCTGCTAGATTTTGAATAAACTCTATGGTTCTATCTGCTTCTAAGTCAAGAATATCATTAATGGATTTAGCTAATTGTTTGCTAGAAGTACCCAAGGAAATTCCTATGTCGCTAGCATTATGCAAAATCTCTGAATCAGTAAAGTGAAGTATTGAAGCAGAATGATCAATATGCATACCTGTAGATGTCTCAATGTCTCTAAGCTTCGCTGCCCTCATGGCACGCCCTAGCGACATATCATCCGCATCCGGCTGCTTCTGGATACGTTGACTGAGACGTTGATTTCCGGTAGAAGGATCTGAAATTCTGTCAAATGCGATCACATCATCTGCAGATACTCCTGTGTTTCTGTGGCCTGTCGCCTCAATCTCGGAAGTATACTGAACCTGGCCAGTCGTTACAGATTTAGTACCTTGTTGATCATCATTTTGTGCATTCGGGTGTATATTAGGAGATCGACCTCTGTCGATACTGTTACTACCGTTGCTGCCCGAGCCATAGTCCAGTCTTACTTCCTGTGCCGTGGACGAAGTGTCCCCTGCAGCTGATGCTGCGCGGCCATGCATGCCCGTTGGTTGGTATCCCTTCATACCCTGCATGCCATATTTATTTGCAGAATCATCCATTTGTGCAGTAGAGACGGTAATGCACTTTCTTCCTGAACCAAGATCATGCATGTCATCCTGTACTGTGGACGTATCCTCACATGCAACCGAGTCTGCATGCCCATGCATGCCAATCGGTTGTATATCCCCCGTGCCCTGCATGTATGTCATATCTGTTGTGTTCAACACCTCTTGTTGTACCCCCGGCGTTGGCGTTATAGTGCCGTATTGTTCCTGAATTATATCCTCCTCAGCTGCTTGGTTTTTACCCTCGTCGACGCATGCTGCTGCGCAAAGGCTAGCCGGTATAGGCATCACATCAAATGATCCAAACCGTATTGTAGCCATGTGTGAAGTAAAGGAAGAAGGTGCACCGCTATTTATCGGCTTATCATTAGTGGAAGAAGATGGAGGATTTGTTTTTGCGTTGGGTCCATCGGATTGCTCATCCTGCTTCGCTTGTCCGTGATCCCTATCCCGATCCTCACCATCCGCCATGTGAACATCACCATCTTGTGATTGTTGTTGGGTCTCCTTCTCCACCTCTAGTTCTAGATCATAGTGCACTCCATCATAAGACCACGGAGCATAGTCAGGAATGCACTCAACATCTAGGACCATCACACGCACTCTGGCTATCCCTCTTTTGCGAGTAAATGGCATATCTACTCTCTCCGTTTTACCAATCAAGGATCTAAGACTCCATACGATGAGGAAGTCATTAAGTAGGATCTCAGGAATGCCTGAAAATCTGATCCAGACCTTCTGTAACCGTGTACCCTGTGGTTCTGGTTTTTTACATTCCTCAAACTCAAGTAAGCATTTGCTTCCACTAACCTTGCTGACCCCGAATGCGAGCAACCGTTGAAGATCCTCTCTTCTTGGAAACTCAACTTGAAAGCATTGCTCATCTATCTTATGTGGTGCCCACTGGTATGTCTCGGACACAAGTCTTCTCATCTGTTGAGAAACTTGTTCTGCTGTTAGCGTCCCATTTGTTACCTTTACCAGTCCCGTTCTTGAACTCTCAAGGCGAGGCGGAGCGAGAACAGATGAAGATGTTGGTGTCTCAAAAAACATAAGTCTGCTCTGACAGACACCATAAATATTGATCACCGGCTTGGGAGCTAAAAGAAGTGGACATGCAGCTGCATCATGCCCAGGTTTTTGACAAATATCGCAAATAGCAGTGGTGCAGTCAACTACAAAATGACCAGGCACCCCACATCTGTAACACGTCAATTTTTCCTTCTTGCGAGCTGCCTTATTGGGTCGCGTTGTGTCTGTGTCCTCAGCCGTCTTAGGTGGAACGTCCTCAGCAGCAGCAGAACTGGAGGTGTTACCTAGAGCCACCTCATTTGTCGTTTGTGGAACTTCCTTCCACTTAGGCACCAAGTTATTCCGCCCAAAGGTGCGCACTCCGCCACCCCCACGCTGCCTATAGTTTGATCCCCTAGCACCTTCGACAAAGTTACCATCCGGAGGTTGAAAGGGTCGGTGCCACTGATTACCTCCCCCTGGACCTCCTCCGGTGTTCCACAGCCCGCGACCACCTCCTTTACCGGTGTAGTTATCGTTCCAGTGCTGTCCGAAGCTCTTGTGACCCTGGTACCCGCCTCCTCCTCGATGCGGACCTAAACCTTGTCCAGTCTTAGCAGCCCCTACAGCAGGCCCCTGGTTGTCCCTGTTGGAATTATGCCCTAGAGGCAATAATAAATGTATAGTTATTATTATAATTCCTGTATCAAGATAATAGTTTATTATCCATGCTATAATTGTATTGAATGAAGACTCATTTACATGTGTGGATACATAGACAAAACACCATCCCTAGCATGCCTCTAGTTGGCTAGCCAGTTGATCGATGATAGTCAGTGTCTTCTGATTATGAACAAGGTGTTGTTGCTTGATAACTGGATCACGTCATTGGGAGAATCACGTGATGGACTAGACCCAAACTAATAGACGTAGCATGTTGATCGTGTCATTTTGTTGCTACTGTTTTCTGCGTGTCAAGTATTTATTCCTATGACCATGAGATCATATAACTCACTGACACCGGAGGAATGCTTTGTGTGTATCAAACGTTGCAACGTAACTGGGTGACTATAAAGATGCTCTACAGGTATCTCCGAAGGTGTTAGTTGAGTTAGTATGGATCAAGACTGGGATTTGTCACTCCGTGTGACGGAGAGGTATCTCGGGGCCCACTCGGTAATACAACATCACACACAAGCCTTGCAAGCAATGTAACTTAGTGTAAGTTGCGGGATCTTGTATTACGGAACGAGTAAAGAGACTTGCCGGTAAACGAGATTGAAATAGGTATGCGGATACTGACGATCGAATCTCGGGCAAGTAACATACCGAAGGACAAAGGGAATGACATACGGGATTATACGAATCCTTGGCACTGAGGTTCAAACGATAAGATCTTCGTAGAATATGTAGGATCCAATATGGGCATCCAGGTCCCGCTATTGGATATTGACCGAGGAGTCTCTCGGGTCATGTCTACATAGTTCTCGAACCCGCAGGGTCTGCACACTTAAGGTTCGACGTTGTTTTATGCGTATTTGAGTTATATGGTTGGTTACCGAATGTTGTTCGGAGTCCCGGATGAGATCACGGACGTCAAGAGGGTTTCCGGAATGGTCCGGAAACGAAGATTGATATATAGGATGACCCCATTTGGTTACCGGAAGGTTTTCGTGCATTACCGGAAAAGTTTCGGGCTCATCGGTAGTGTACCGGGAGTGCCGGGAGGGGTGCCGGGGACCATCGGGAGGGGTGTCACGCCCCAAGGGGTCTCATGGGCTATGGGAAGAGATAAACCAGCCCCTAGTGGGCTGGAATAAGTTCCCACTAAGGCCCATAAGGTTTGAGAAGGAAAAAACACAAGGTGGAAAGAGTTTCCAAGTGGGAAGGTGGAATCCTACTCCAAGTAGGATTGGAGTAGGACTCCTCCACCTCCAATTTCGGCCAAACCTTGAGGGTTTGAGGCTGCCTCTTCCCTCCCCCTCCCTCCTATATATACTAAGGTATTAGGGCTGATTTGAGACAACTTTTGCCACGGCAGCCCGACCACATACCTCCATAGTTTTTCCTCTAGATCGCGTTTCTGCGGAGCTCGGGCGGAGCCCTGCTGAGACGAGGTCATCACCAACCTCCGGAGCGTCGTCACGCTGCCGGAGAACTCTTCTACCTCTCCGTCTCTCTTGCTGGATCAAGAAGGCCGAGATCATCGTCGAGCTGTACGTGTGCTGAACGCGGAGGTGCCGTCCGTTCGGTACTAGATCGTGGGACTGATCGCGGGATTGTTCGCGGGGCGGATCGAGGGACGTGAGGACGTTCCACTACATCAACCGCGTTCTCTAACGCTTCTGCTGTACGATCTACAAGGGTACGTAGATTACTCATCCCCTCTCGTAGATGGACATCACCATGATAGGTCTTCGTGCGCGTAGGAAATTTTTTGTTTCCCATGCGACGTTTCCCAACAGTGGCATCATGAGCTAGGTTCATGCGTAGATGTCTTCTCGAGTAGAACACAAAAGGTTTTGTGGGCGGTGATGTGCGTTTTGCTGCCCTCCTTAGTCTTTTCTTGATTCCGCGGCATTGTTGGATTGAAGCGGCTTGGACCGACATTACTCGTACGCTTACGAGAGACTGGTTTCATCGTTACGAGTAACCCCCTTTGCTCAAAGATGACTGGCAAGTGACGGTTTCTCCAACTTTAGTTGAATCGGATTTGACCGAGGAGGTCCTTGGATGAGGTTAAATAGCAACTCATACATCTCCGTTGTGGTGTTTGCGTAAGTAAGATGCGATCCTACTAGATACCCTTGGTCACCACGTAAAACTTGCAACAACAAAATTAGAGGACGTCTAACTTGTTTTTGCAGGGTATGATTGTGATGTGATATGGCCAATGATGTGATGTGATATATTGGATGTATGAGATGATCATGTTGTAATAGAAATATCGACTTGCACGTCGATGGTACGGCAACCGGCAGGAGCCATAGGGTTGTCTTTATACTAACATATGTGCTTGCAGATGCGTTTACTATTTTGCTAGGATGTAGCTTTAGTAGTGATAGCATAAGTAGCACGACAACCCCGATGGCGACACGTTGATGGATGATCATGGTGTGGCGCCGGTGACAAGAAGATCGTGCCGGTGCTTTGGTGATGGAGATCAAGAAGCACGTGATGATGGCCATATCATGTCACTTATGAATTGCATGTGATGTTAATCCTTTTATGCACCTTATTTTGCTTAGAACGACGGTAGCATTATGAGGTGATCTCTCACTAAAATTTCAAGACGAAATTGTGTTCTCCCCGACTGTGCACCGTTGCTACAGTTCGTCGTTTCGAGACACCACGTGATGATCGGGTGTGATAGACTCAACGTTCACATACAACGGGTGCAAAACAGTTGCCCACGCGGAACACTCGGGTTAAGCTTGACGAGCCTAGCATGTGCAGACATGGCCTCGGAACACATGAGACCGAAAGGTCGATCATGAATCATATAGATTATATGATTAGCATAGGGATGCTTACCACTGAAACTACTCCCGACTCACGTGATGATCGGACTTGGGATAGTGTAGGTGGATCATGAACCACTCAAATGACTAGAGAGATGTACTTTTTGAGTGGGAGTTTAGCATCTAATTTGATTAAGTTGAACTCTAATTATCTTGAACATAGTCTAAGTCCACTTTGAATATATTTGTGTTGTAGATCATGGCTCACGCAAGTGTCATCCTCAATTTTAATACGTTCCTAGAGAAAGCTAAGTTGAAAGATGATGGAAGCAACTTTGTAGACTGGGCTCGTAATCTTAAGCTAATCTTACAAGCTGGAAAGAAGGATTATGTCCTTAATGCTGCGCTAGGAGATGAACCACCCGCTACGGCTGATCAGGATGTTAAGAACGCTTGGTTAGCGCGTAAGGAGGACTACTCAATAGTTCAATGTGCAGTCTTGTATGGCTTAGAACCGGGACTTCAACGTCGCTTTGAGCGTCATGGAGCATTTGAGATGTTCCAGGAGTTGAAGTTCATCTTTCAGAAGAACGCCCGGATCGAGAGGTATGAGACCTCCGATAAATTCTATGCTTGCAAGATGGAGGAAAACTCGTCTGTCAGTGAACATGTGCTCAAAATGTCTGGGTACTCAAACCGTCTAGCTGAACTGGGGATTGAACTCCCGCAAGAAGCTATCACTGACAGAATCCTTCAATCACTGCCGCCAAGCTATAAAGGCTTTGTGTTGAACTACAACATGCAAGGGATGAACAAGTCTCCCGGCGAGTTGTTTGCGATGCTGAAAGTCGCAGAGTCTGAACTCCGTAAAGAACATCAAGTGTTGATGGTGAGCAAGATCACTAGTTTCAAGAGAAACGGCAAAGGCAAGAAGGGCAATTCGAAGAAGAGCGGCAAGCCTGTTGCCAATCCGCCGAAGAAACCCAAGGCTGGACCTAAGCCTGAAACAGAGTGCTTCTATTGCAAGGGTATGGGTCACTGGAAGCGCAATTGCCCCAAGTATCTGGCAGATAAGAAGGCGGGCAAAGAAAAATCAGGTATATTTGATATACATGTTATTGATGTGTACTTAACCAGCTCTCGTAGTAGTGCCTGGGTATTCGATACCGGTTCTGTTGCTCACATTTGCAACTCGAAGCAGGAACTGCGGAATAGACGAAGGATGGCGAAAGACGAAGTGACGATGCGCGTAGGAAACGGTTCCAAGGTTGATGCAATCGCCGTCGGCACAGTGTCACTTCAACTACCATCGGGATTAGTGATGAACTTAAATCATTGTTATTTAGTGCCTGCGTTGAGCATGAACATTATATCTGGATCTTGTTTATTGCGAGACGGTTACTCTTTTAAGTCTGAGAATAATGGTTGTTCTATTACTATGAGTAACATCTTTTATGGTCATGCACCGAATGTGAGAGGATTGTTCATATTGAATCTTGATAGAGATACGCATATACATAACATTGAGACCAAAAGAGTTAGAGTAAACAATGATAGCGCCATATTTTTGTGGCACTGCCGCTTGGGTCATATTGGTGTAAAGCGCATGAAGAAACTCCATGCTGATGGACTTTTGGAGTCACTTGACTTTGATTCACTTGACACGTGCGAACCATGCCTCATGGGCAAGATGACTAAGACTCCGTTCTCCGGAACAATGGAGCGTGCAAGTGACTTGTTGGAAATCATACATACCGATGTGTGTGGTCCAATGAGCGTGGAGGCACGCGGCGGATATCGTTATTTTCTCACCTTCACTGACGATCTAAGTAGATATGGTTATGTCTACTTGATGAAGCACAAGTCTGAAACATTTGAAAAGTTCAAGCAATTTCAGAGTGAAGTGGAAAATCATCGTAACAAGAAGATCAAGTTCCTACGGTCTGATCGTGGGGGTGAATATCTGAGTTTCGAGTTTGGTACTCACTTAAGACAATGTGGAATTGTTTCGCAGTTAACACCGCCCGGAACACCACAGCGTAATGGTGTGTCCGAACGTCGTAATCGTACTTTATTAGAAATGGTGCGATCTATGATGTCTCTTACTGATTTGCCGTTATCATTTTGGGGTTATGCATTAGAAACAGCTGCATTCACTTTAAATAGGGCATCATCGAAATCCGTTGAGACGACACCATACGAACTGTGGTATGGCAAAAGGCCAAAGTTGTCGTTTCTTAAAGTTTGGGGATGTGATGCTTATGTCAAAAAGCTTCAGCCTGAAAAGCTGGAACCCAAAGCGGAAAGGTGCGTCTTCATAGGTTACCCAAAAGAGACAGTTGGGTACACCTTCTATCTCAAATCCGAGGGCAAAGTGTTTGTTGCTAAGAACGGAACTTTTCTCGAGAAGGAGTTTCTCTCGAGAGAATTGAGTGGGAGGAAGATAGAACTTGACGAGGTTGTCGAACCTCTCATCCCTCTGGATGGTGGCGCAGGGCAAGGGGAAACCTCTGTCGTTGCGACGCCGGTTGAGGAGGAAGTTAATGATGATGATCATGAAACTCCAGTTCAAGTTTCTGTTGAACCACGCAGGTCGACGAGATCACGCGCTGCTCCAGAGTGGTACGGTAATCCCGTCTTATCAATCATGTTGTTAGACAACAATGAACCTGCAAATTATGAAGAAGCGATGGTGGGCCCAGATTCCAACAAATGGCTAGAAGCCATGAAATCCGAGATAGGATCCATGTATGAGAACAAAGTATGGACTTTGGAGATACTGCCTGAGGGCCGCAAGGCTATTCAGAACAAATGGATCTTTAAGAAGAAGACGGACGCTGACGGTAATGTGACCGTTTATAAAGCTCGACTTGTGGCAAAGGGTTTTTCACAAGTTCCAGGAATTGACTACGATGAGACTTTCTCTCCTGTAGCGATGCTTAAGTCCGTCAGAATCATGTTAGCAATAGCTGCATTTTTCGATTATGAAATCTGGCAGATGGATGTCAAAACGGCGTTCCTTAACGGTTTCCTTAAGGAAGAGTTGTATATGATGCAACCCGAAGGTTTTGTCGATCCTAAAAATGCTGACAAAGTGTGCAAACTCCAGCGATCCATTTATGGACTGGTGCAAGCATCTCGGAGTTGGAACAAACGCTTTGATGAGGTGATCAAAGCATTTGGGTTTATACAAGTGGTTGGAGAATCTTGTATTTACAAGAAAGTGAGTGGGAGCTCTGTGGCGTTTCTAATATTATATGTGGATGACATATTACTGATTGGAAACAACGTAGAGCTTTTGGAGAGCATAAAAGGTTACTTGAATAAAAGTTTCTCTATGAAGGACCTAGGAGAAGCTGCTTACATTCTAGGCATTAAGATCTATAGGGATAGATCAAAACGCCTGATAGGACTTTCACAAAGCACATACCTTGATAAAGTTTTGAAGAGGTTCAAAATGGAACAGTCCAAGAAAGGGTTCTTGCCGGTGTTACAAGGTACGAGATTGAGTAAGACTCAGTGCCCAGCAACTGATGAAGATAGAGAGCATATGCGCTCCGTCCCCTATGCTTCAGCCATAGGTTCTATCATGTATGCGATGTTGTGCACTAGACCGGATGTTAGCCTGGCCATAAGTATGGCAGGCAGGTTCCAGAGTAATCCAGGAGTGGATCACTGGACGGCGGTCAAGAATATCCTGAAGTACCTGAAAAGGACTAAGGAGATGTTTCCTACGTGCACGAAGACCTATCATGGTGATGTCCATCTACGAGAGGGGATTTCCGATCTACGTACCCTTGTAGATCGCACAATAGAAGCGTTAAGAAACGCGGTAGATGTAGTGGAACGTCCTCACGTACCTCGATCCGCCCTGCGAACCGTCCCACGAACCGTCCCGCGATCCGTCCCACGATCCGCTCCGATCTAGTGCCGAACGGACGGCACCTCCGCGTTCAGCACACGTACAGCTCGACGATGATCTCGGCCTTCTTGATCCAGCAAGAGAGACGGAGAGGTAGATGAGTTCTCCGACAGCGTGACGGCGCTCCGGAGATTGGTGGTGATCTAATCTCAGCAGGGCTCCGCCCGAGATCCGCAGAAACGCGATCTAGAGGTAAAACCGTGGAGGTATGTGGTCGGGCTGCCGTGGCAAAAGTTGTCTCAAATCAGCCCTAAAACCCCACTATATATAGGAGGGAGGGAGGGGAGGAGGCAGCCTCAAAAACCTAAAGGTTTGGCCAAAATTGGAGGTGGAGGAGTCCTACTCCAATCCTACTTGGAGTAGGATTCCACCTTCCCACTTGGAAACTCTTTCCACCTTGTGTTTTTTCCTTCTCAAACCTTATGGGCCTTAGTGGGAACTTATTCCAGCCCAGTAGGGGCTGGTTTATCTCTTCCCATAGCCCATGAGACCCCTTGGGGCGTGACACCCCTCTTGATGGTCCCCGGACCCCTCCCGGCACTCCCAGTACACTACCGATTAGCCCGAAACTTTTCCGGTAATGCACGAAAACGTTCCGGTAACCAAATGAGGTCATCCTATATATCAATCTTCGTTTGCGGACCATTCCGGAAACCCTCGTGGCGTCCGTGATCTCATCCGGGACTCCGAACAACATCCGGTAACCAACCATATAACTCAAATACGCATAAAACAACGTCGAACCTTAAGTGTGCAGACCCTGCGGGTTCGAGAACTATGTAGACATGACCTGAGAGACTCCTCGGTCAATATCCAATAGCGGGACCTGGATGCCCATATTGGATCCTACATATTCTACGAAGATCTTATCGTTTGAACCTCAGTGCCAAGGATTCATATAATCCCGTATGTCATTCCCTTTGTCCTTCGGTATGTTACTTGCCTGAGATTCGATCGTCAGTATCCGCATACCTATTTCAATCTCGTTTACCGGCAAGTCTCTTTACTCGTTCCGTAATACAAGATCCCGCAACTTACACTAAGTCACATTGCTTGCAAGGCTTGTGTGTGATGTTGTATTACCGAGTGGGCCCCGAGATACCTCTCTGTCATACGGAGTGACAAATCCCAGTCTTGAGCCATACTAACTCAACGAACGCCTTCGGAGATACCTGTAGAGCATCTTTATAGTCACCCAGTTACGTTGCGACGTTTGATACACACAAATCATTCCTCCGGTGTCAGTGAGTTATATGATCTCATGGTCACAGGAACAAATACTTGACACGCAGAAAACAGTAGCAACAAAATGACACGATCAACATGCTACGTCTATTAGTTTCGGTCTAGTCCATCACATGATTCTCCTAATGATGTGATCCCGTTATCAAGTAACAACACTTGCCTATGGCTAGGAAACCTTGACCATCTTTGGTCAACGAGCTAGTCAACTAGAGGCTTACTAGGGACAGTGTTTTGTCTATGTATCCACACAAGTATTGTGTTTCCAATCAATACAATTATAGCATGGATAATAAACGATTATCATGAACAAAGAAATATAATAATAACTAATTATTATTGCCTCTAGGGCATATTTCCAACAGTCTCCCACTTGCACTAGAGTCAATAATCTAGTTCACATCACCATGTGATTTCAACGAATCCAACACCCATATAGTTCTTGGGTCTCATCACGTCTTGCTCGTGAGAGAGGTTTTAGTCAACGGTTCTGAAACTTTCAGATCCGTGCGTTCTTTACAAATCTTTATGTCATCTTATAGATGCTACTACTATGTGCTATTCGGAAATGCTCCAAATATCTACTCTACTATACGAATCCGTTTCACTACTCATAGTTATTCGGATTAGTGTCAAAGCTTGCATCGACGTAACCCTTTATGACGAACTCTTTAACCACCTCCATAATCGAGAAAAATTCCTTAGTCTATTTAGTTACTAAGGATAACTTTGACCGCTGATCAGTGATTCAATCCTGGATCACTCTGTGTACCTCTTAACAGACTTGCTGCAAGGCACACATCACGTGCGGTACTCAGCATGGCATACTTTAGAGTCTACGGCTAAGGCATAGAAGACGACCTTCGTCTATTCTCTTTATTCTGCCGTAGTCGGGTTTTGAGTCTTACTCAAATTCACACCTTACAACACAGTCAAGAACTCCTTCTTTGCTGATCTATTTCGAATTCCTTAAAAAACTTGTCAAGGCATGCATCTTGTTGAAACTTCTATTAAGCGTTTTGATCTATCACCATAGATCTTGATGCTCAACGTTCAAGTAGCTCAATCCAGGTATTCCTTTGAAAAACTCCTTTCAAACAACCTTTTATGCTTCACAGAAATTCTACATTACTTCTGATCAACAATATGTCAACCACATATACTTATCAGAAATTCTATAGTGCTCCCACTCACTTCTTTGGAAATACAAGTTTCTCATAAACCTTGGACAAACCCAAAATCTTTGATCATCTCATCAAAGTGTATATTCCAACTCCGAGATGCTTGCACCAGTCCATTGAAGGATCACTGGAGCTTGCATACTTTTTAGTATCTTTAGGATCAACAAAACCTTCTGGTTGTATCACATACAATGTTTGCTCAAGGAAACCGTGAAGGAAACAATGTTTTGACATCCTATGTGCAATATTTCAAAAATAATGCAACAACTACTAACATAATTCTAACAGACTTTTAGCATCGCTACGAGTGAGAAAGTCTCACCATAGTCAACTGTTTGATCATGTCGGAAACATCTTTGTGACAAGTCGAGCTTTTCTTAATAGTGACTTATCACCATCGTCGTCTGTCTTCCTTTTAAAGATCCATCTTTACTCAATAGTCCTACGACCATCAAGTACTTCTTCCAAAGTCTACACTTTGTTTTCATACATGGATCCTCTCTCGAATTTCATGGCCTCCAGCCATTTGTCGGAATCCGGGCCCACCATCGCTTCTCCACAGCTCGTAGGTTCATTGTTGTTCAACAACACGACCTCCAAGACAGGGTTACCATACCACTCTGTAGTAGTTCGCGACCTTGTCGACCTACGAGGTTTGTAGTAACTTGATCCAAAGTTCAATGATCACCATCATCAGCTTCCACTTCAATTGGTGTAGGCGCCACAGGAACAACTTCCTATGCCCTGCTACACACTAGTCGAAGTGATGGTTCAATAACCTCATCAAGTTCTATCACCCTCCCACTCAATTCTTTCGAGAGAAACCTTTCCTCAAGAAAGAACCCATTTCCAAAAACAAACACTTTGCTTCCGGATCTGAGATAGGAGATGTATCCAACTGTTTTGGATATCTTATGAAGATGCATTTATCCGCTTTGGGTTCGAGCTTATCAGACTGAAACTTTTTCACATAAGCATCGCAGCTCCAAACTTTCAAGAAACGACAACTTAGATTTCTCTAAACCTTAGTCTATACTGTGTCATCTCAACGGAAATACGCGGTGCCCTATTTAAAGTGAATGCGGTTGTCTCTAATGCATAACCCATAAACGATAGTGGTAATTCGATAAGAGAGATCATAGTATGCACCATATCAAATAGGGCGTCGCTAAGATGTTCAGGCACATCATCACACTATGGTGTTCCAGGTGGCATGAACTGCGAAACAATTTCCACATTGTCTTAACTGCGTACCAAAACTCGTAACTCAGATATTCATCTCTATGATCATATCGTAGACTGTTTATCCTCTTGTCACGATGATCTTCATTCTAAAATAGCTTTGAACTTTTCAACATTTCAGACTTGTGATTCATCAAGTAAATACTCCTGTATCTACTTAAATCGTCACTGAAGTAAGAACATAATGATATCCACTGCGTGCCTTAGCACTTATTGGACTGCACACATCAAAAATGCATTACTCCCAACAAGTTACTCTACTTGTTTCATGTGGCATGTTTTGCATGTCTCAAGTGATTCAAAATCAAGTGAGTCCAAACGATCCATCAGCATGGAGCTTCTTCATGCATTTTACACCAACATGACTCAAGTGGCAGTGCCACAACTAAGTGGTACTATCATTATTACTTTTTATCTTTTGGCACTAATATTATGAACATGTGTAACACTACGATCGAGATTCAATGAACCATTGAGGGTATTTATTCAAGCAAATAGAATAACTATTATTCTTTTAAATAAATAATCGTATTGCAACAAACACGATCCAATCATGTTCATGCTCAACGCAAACACCAAATAACAATTATTTGGGTTTCACCACCAATCCCGATGATAGAGGGAGCGTGCGACGTTTGATCATATCAACCTTGGAAACACTTCCAACACGTATCATCACCTCGCCTTTAGCTAGTCTCCATTTATTCCGTAGCTTTCATTTCGTGTTACCAATCACTTAGCAACTGAACCGGTATCCAATACCCTCACGCTACTAGGAGTACTAGTAAAGCACACATCAACATCATGTATATCAAATATACTACTTTCGACTTTGCCAGCCTACTTATCTACCAAGCATCTCGGGTAGCTCCGCCTCAGTGACCGTTCCCCTCATAACAGAAGCACTTAGTCTCGGGTTTGGGTTTAGACTTGGGTCTCTTCATTAGTGCAGCAACTGTTTTGTTGTTTCACGAAGTATCCCTTCTAGCCCTTGCCTTTTATGAAACTTAGTGGTTTTACTAACCATCAACCATTGAAGCTCCTTCTTGATTTCTACTTTCGCAGTGTCTTACATCACGAATCTCTCAAGGATCATTGTATCTATCCTTGATATATTATAGTTCATCACGAAGCTCTCACAGCTTGGTGGCAGTGACTTTGGAGAACCATCACTATCTCATCCGGAAGATTAACTCCCAGTTGATTCAAGTGATTGTCGTACTCAGGCAATCTGAGCACACGCTCAACGATTGAGTTTTTCTCCTTTACTTCATGGACAAAGAATCTTGTCGGAGGTCTCATACCTCTTAACAAGGGCACAAGCATGAAATCACAATTTCATCTCTTTAGAACATCACTCATGTTCCGTGACGTTTCAAAACGTCTTCGGCGCCACGCTTCTAAGCCATTAAGTATTTTGCACGGAACTATCGCGTAGTCATCAGAAACGTGTATGCCGGATGTTCACAACATCCACAGACGATGCTCGAGGTGCAGCACACTGAGTGGTGCATTAAGGACATAAGCCTTCTGCGCAGCAACGAGGACAATCCTTAGTTTTACACACTCAGTCCGCAAAGTTTGCTACTATCAACTTTCAACTAAATTTTCTCTAGGAACATATTAAAAACAGTAGAGCTATAGCGCAAGCTACATCGTAATTTGCAAAGACCATTAGACTATGTTCATGACAATTAGTTCAATTAATCATATTACTTAAGAACTCCCACTCAAAAAGTACATCTCTCTAGTCATTTGAGTGGTACATGATCCAAATCCACTATCTCAAGTCCGATCATCACATGAGTCGAGAATAGTTTTAGTGGTAAGCATCTCTATGCTAATCATATCAACTATACGATTCATGCTCGACCTTTCGGTCTCATGTGTTCCGAGGCCATGTCTGCACATGCTAGGCTCGTCAAGCTTAACCCGAGTGTTCCGCGTGTGCAACTGTTTTGCACCCGTCGTATGTGAATGTTGAGTCTATCACACCCGATCATCACGTGGTGTCTCAAAACGAAGAACTGTCGCAACGGTGCACAGTCGGGGAGAACACAATTTCGTCTTGAAATTTTAGTGAGAGATCACCTCATAATGCTACCGTCGTTCTAAGCAAGATAAGGTGCATAAAGGATTAACATCACATGCAATTCATAAGTGACATGATATGGCCATCATCATGTGCTTCTTGATCTCCATCACCAAAGCACCGGCACGATCTTCTTGTCACCGGCGTCACACCATGATCTCCATCATCTTGTCGCCATCGTGGTTATCGTGCTACTCATGCTATTACTACTAAAGCTACGTCCTAGCAATATAGTAAACACATCTGCAAGCACAAACGTTAGTTTAAAGACAACCCTATGGCTCCTGCCGGTTGCCGTACCATCGACGTGCAAGTCGATATTAACTATTACAACATGATCATCTCATACATCCAATATATCACATCACATCGTTGGCCATATCACATCACAAGCATACCCTGCAAAAACAAGTTAGACGTCCTCTAATTGTTGTTGCATGTTTTACGTGGTGACCATGGGTATCTAGTAGGATCGCATCTTACTTACGCAAACACCACAACGGAGATATATGAATTGCTATTTAACCTCATCCAAGGACCTCCTCGGTCAAATCCGATTCAACTAAAGTTGGAGAAACCGACACTCGCCAGTCATCTTTGAGCAACGGAGTTACACATAGCGATGGAACCAGTCTCTCGTAAGCGTACGAGTAATGTCGGTCCGAGCCGCTTCGATCAAACAATACCGTGGAATCAAGAAAAGACTAAGCAGGGCAGCAAAACGCACATCACCGCCCACAAAAACTTTTGTGTTCTACTCGAGATTACACCTACGCATGAACCTAGCTCATGATGCCACTGTTGGGGAACGTCGCATGGGAAACAAAAAATTTCCTACGTGCACGAAGACCTATCATGGTGATGTCCATCTACGAGAGGGGATTTCCGATCTACGTACCCTTGTAGATCGCACAATAGAAGCGCTAAGAAACGCGGTAGATGTAGTGGAACGTCCTCACGTACCTCGATCCGCCCTGCGAACCGTCCCACGAACCGTCCCGCGATCCGTCCCACGATCCGCTCCGATCTAGTGCCGAACGGACGGCACCTCCGCGTTCAGCACACGTACAGCTCGACGATGATCTCGGCCTTCTTGATCCAGCAAGAGAGACGGAGAGGTAGATGAGTTCTCCGGCAGCGTGACGACGCTCTGGAGGTTGGTGGTGATCTAATCTCAGCAGGGCTCCGCCCGGGCTCCGCAGAAACACGATCTAGAGGTAAAACCGTGGAGGTATGTGGTCGGGCTGCCGTGGCAAAAGTTGTCTCAAATCAGCCCTAAAACCCCACTATATATAGGAGGGAGGGAGGGGAGAAGGCAGCCTCAAAACCTAAAGGTTTGGCCGAAATTGGAGGTGGAGGAGTCCTCCAATCCTACTTGGAGTAGGATTCCACCTTCCCACTTGGAAACTCTTTCCACCTTGTGTTTTTTCATTGTCAAACCTTATGGGCCTTAGTGGGAACTTATTCCAGCCCACTAGGGGCTGGTTTATATCTTCCCATAGCCCATGAGACCCCTTGGGGCGTAACACCCCTCCTGATGGTCCCCGGCACCCCTCCCGGCACTCCCAGTACACTACCAATGAGCCCGAAACTTTTCCGGTAATGCACGAAAACCTTCCGGTAACCAAAGAGGTCATCCTATATATCAATCTTCGTTTGCGGACCATTCCGGAAACCCTCGTGGCGTCCGTGATCTCATCCGGGACTCCGAACAACATTCGGTAACCAACCATATAACTCAAATACGCATAAAACAACGTCGAACCTTAAGTGTGCAGACCCTGCGGGTTCGAGAACTATGTAGACATGACCCGAGAGACTCGTCGGTCAATATCCAATAGCGGGACCTGGATGCCCATATTGGATCCTACATATTCTACGAAGATCTTATCGTTTGAACCTCAGTGTCAAGGATTCATATAATCCCGTATGTCATTCCCTTTGTCCTTCGGTATGTTACTTGCCTGAGATTCGATCGTCAGTATCCGCATACGTATTTCAATCTCGTTTACCGGCAAGTCTCTTTACTCGTTCCGTAATACAAGATCCCGCAACTTACACTAAGTCACATTGCTTGCAAGGCTTGTGTGTGATGTTGTATTACCGAGTGGGCCCCGAGATACCTCTCCGTCATACGGAGTGACAAATCCCAGTCTTGATCCATACTAACTCAACGAACACCTTCGGAGATACCTGTAGAGCATCTTTATAGTCAACCAGTTACGTTGCAACGTTTGATACACACAAAGCATTCCTCCGGTGTCAGTGAGTTATATTATCTCATGGTCATAGGAACAAATACTTGACACGCAGAAAACAGTAGCAACAAAATGACACGATCAACATGCTACGTCTATTAGTTTGGGTCTAGTCCGTCACATGATTCTCCTAATGATGTGATCCCGTTATCAAGTAACAACACTTGCCTATGGCCAGGAAACCTTGACCATCTTTGATCAACGAGCTAGTCAACTAGAGGCTTACTAGGGACAGTGTTTTGTCTATGTATCCACACAAGTATTGTGTTTCCAATCAATACAATTATAGCACGGATAATAAACGATTATCATGAACAAAGAAATATAATAATAACTAATTATTATTGCCTCTAGGCCATATTTCCAACACTTATTCTGTTTTATGATATTATATCTAAGAGCGAGGACTAGATCTTATGAGATACAAGTTATTCTAGTTTATATTATTACTTGGCATGATCGATTAATTAGGATGCATGATGCATATGATGACTATATATATTATGATGTTTCTCTGTTTTATTTTATGTGTATCATATGATAACTTGGTATATGATTAAGTTGATGATGAGTTGTTAGATGATCGATTATAATACTATTGTCATTCGACGAAAATAATATGAAATGATATAGTGTAAAAAAGATGCATATGTGTGCATGTAACTCGTGTCTACATTTTGTAAATATGTTCGACAAAGCACGACGGATGACCAAGCACGGATATATATAAGAGAGGACACTTTTCTCTATTAGCTAGCTAATAACAACCTAAATTAACCCCTAAACCAGCCCCTTTAAAAAAAACCTCAGCTCCAGCCAGGTGCTGACGCGTGGATGTCTTTTGGTCCCGATTGGTGTCATCAACCGGGACTAAAGGCCCACGTGCCTGGCCTGGCCGCAGCGGCCACGTGGAGGCCCATCTGTCCCGGTTCGTGTAAGAACCGGGACTAAAAGCAAAGGGCATTAGTAACGACCTTTTTTCCCGGTTCCGAAACCGGGACAGAAGGTCCTTATGAACCGGGACAAAAGGCCCTTTTTCTACTAGTGTAACTAAGACCAAATAATATTTCGGCGGTCTACATAGAACTGGAAGTCCTATGTGCTACAACATGAGATGTCTGCATCAATTCTACTATTAACACTTCTATGCAATAATAATAAAATCACATTTGTGAAATTACTAAGAAGAAAAATTTGCATTTTAATGTTATATGTATCAATCCCGAAAATATTCTGACAACTCAAATGGCGTAATGAAGTAATAATAATGCTTAAAAAAAGAAGACAATAGCGATATAATAAGAATACAAAACATACTTTCAATGCATACATATATCATTCAATCAAGTAACTATTTTTGGAAATATTCCCAACAAGACCTATAAGTATAATCCATACTTCGAAGACATATTTATAAATTTTTCCTCCATTTCTTACTAACTCATGCGAATGCACGGGTAGACGGCTAGGGTCACTAACACTCGCGGCTAACGAGAAGTGCAACTACTCACATTTATTTGACACCAACACTAGCGGCCACATCAACATGACAGAACACTACCGATTTAAGTTGATGAGAAGTGCAACTACTCACTTTTATTGGAAATGACACACTAATGATCTATGTGTGCATCACCTCACTTTTCATTCAGAGCAATTATCTACGTACTCAGTATATATAATTTATCATGCATCTACCATAAAGAGGGACCTGCTACATTTGAGATTTACAATTATGGTTTTTTATCGGTGTTGCCATCAGTAGTACCACACTACTAAATATTTCCACTTGAAGCTTCAACTACTAAAAAATAACATCCTTTCATTAGAGCATGGTTAATAGTATAGCCAACTGCTGGCTATAAGCATTTTTATAGCTCATTTTATAGCTAGCTTGTACAATAGTTAACTGTAAAAGAGTACTGCCACTGGTGGAAAAAGGGCCTTTGGTCGCGGTTCGCAACTGCCATTAGTCGCGGTTGCGCAACCGCGACCAAATAGGCGCGACTAAAGGCCCCCCCTGTAGTCGCGGTTGCTTAAGAACCGCAACTAAAGGCCCGTCCACGTGGGCGCCAGGCGGCCGTCGGGGCGGAGGACCTTTAGTCGCGGTTCTTATGGACAACCGCGACTAAAGGCCGCCGCAGGTTTAGGGTTTTAGCCCCCCCCCCAAACCTGTTTTCTGTTTAATTTGTATTGTTTTATTTATTTTGTGCTTTATTTTAATTTTGAAGGAGTTTCACATATTCTACGGGGCATAATTCTAACTTATATTGACAACGGATGATGGGCTCCCGGGGCATGCATGTGAATCGGACAAGAGACGGCCGGCGGCGTTGAGGGCGGGCGAGGGAGGCCGGTGATAGCGGCCGGCGGCGCCGTACGTGGGCGAGACGGGGCGGCGTCGAGGGCGAGGGGCGACGGCGGGCGACGGCGGGCGGCGTCGAGGGCGAGGGCGAGGGCGGGCGGCGAGGGCGGCGTCGAGGGCGAGGGCGACGGCGGGCGGCGTCGAGGGCGAGGGCGACGGCGGCAGGCCTTCGGCGCGGCAGAGATCGGAGAAGACGAGATGGAGTCGACGGTTCGGGCGTTGTATTTATAGCCCCCCACCTTTAGTCGCGGTTGGGGAGGCGACCCGCGACTAAAGGCTACCCTTTAGTCGCGGGTCGCCTCCCCAACCGCGACTAAAGGGTTTTTGGCGGGTTTTTCGTTCCCGCGCGCAACGACCTTTACCAACCGCGACTAAAGGGTTTTTGACGGGTTTTTCGTTCCCGCGCGCAACGACCTTTAGTCGCGGTTGGCCAGGCGACCGGCGACTAAAGACCTTTAGTCGCGGTTGGCCTGGCCAACCGCGACTAAAGCCCCTCACGTTCACCAGCTGGCCACCGAGCGCCCTGGGCCCAGGACTTTGGTCGCGGTTCGTCTTCCGAACCGCGACTAAAGAATTCATTAGTCGCGGTTCCTACAGTTTCGCGACTTATGGGGCTGGACGGAAGCCTCTTTTTCTACCAGTGTGCTTTTATCATATATGGTCCACCTTTCATTCTCACAAAGCACTTAGGAGCACGTGCTAGAGCTCGCTCTTCACGAAGAGTCCGCTTCCCTTCTCTCTCATCCAACTCAGCAAAAATATAGTATTTTAATCCTTACAGCCTGCTGACTGTACCTTATTGTACTTGCTCTTAAGCGTGTGCTCAAAAATACCACTCGATACAATTACAGTCTCAACAAAGGTCATTAACTACGGTGAAGTGACAAAAATCTCCTAATCCCCCTTGTGAGTGTTCCCACTACAACTCTAGTATTTAGCACATAGTGAATCAAATCATGACAAAACATAGATTTGCGCGTGGGTGATCGAATCGTAATGTGTTGTTATGTTTTATTCTAATTTAATTATCGGTGTGCTGACAATTAGGACCCCCTTGTTATATGGAGCGTTAGCAAGTGATGTCCAACGCAATTCAGGTCATTGCACCCCCTATCAATGGTGTTTGACAGAGCGATACCGGTGTCGAGTGGCGTAATTGAGCGCACTCTTAAGGGAAGAATGAGTTGTTGGAACTCATATTGGAAAAATTAGTAGTGTGACACAACTAATGGAAAATTTGATAAAAGTCCTACTACTTTTTGTTAGTGGTCAAACTTTTTTTTGGAAGACATTGTGGAGAAACTCTAGTAGGAGTAAAACCGAAATTAGTTCTTCTCTAAATGTAATCATTATATGATTATTTGTTGTATAGAGTCACTCTCGACTTTTTTCAAAAGGTACTACAAAAATGTATTTACTTAATATGTCAATTTTAATTTGTGTTAAGTTATATACAAAATAATAATATCTACTAACAAAATAAATTTAATATGGATACCATTTGATATAGGAAACAAAAAAAATTAGAACCTGGTCTATAGACTACCTAGTGACGACTACAAGTACTTGGGCACCTCGAAGGCGTGATGCCCTGGTCACCCCTTCCCATGGTTTTGCCTATTGAATAACAAGAGAAAGTGAAGGGGGTGGGGTGTACGAGAAAGATGGATACAATGTTCAATGCAAAATTCCGAGCAAATACCACAGAAAATTCACCTAGTTAAGTAAAATAGGAACTCTCAGAGAACATACATGGACACATATAATATCTTTGTCTGATATGTGGCCTTACCAAAATCTGTAACAGTACTTGGTTAGCTGTAATGTTTGTGCATGATATTCCTTTTCAAAATATTTGGCATTAACAAATATTTTGTAGAGATTAATTACAGATTGAGCATGATTGGTTACTTTCCATAAAGTCGTTATGAAATATTCCAAAGACTGATCTGATTAGCAGATACAAATCAGTTTAAATAGATCTACGGGGTAAAAGTCGGTTTAAATAGATCTGGGATAGAGAATGGCTGAAAAACAATCGGTGGAAGGGTGAAGGTCGTGCGTGGGAGGTTGTATGAATGGGTGGTGGAGAGAAAACTGAGCGAAAGATGGGACATTATGTTCTACTCCCTCCGTTCCTAAATATAATACCTTTTAGAGATTGTATTATAAACTACATACGTATGCACATAGACATATTTTAAAATATAGATTCACTCATTTTGTTTCGTATGTAGTCTTTTAGTAAAATCTCTAAAAGGTCTTATATTTTGGAACGGAGGGAGTATTTATGTAGTATAAAGACTAGACGTTATCAGTTTAAATAAATAAAAAAGATTTTTTGCCAGCATATGCAAATCTCGTGGGGTGGTAAGAGCATCTCTAGTAGAACCCTCAAACCCTTAAATCTAAAACCAGTTTTAAGGGTTGAGAATTGGCTATTTTTGATACTTTTAAGGGTTGAAAAACAGAGGCAAAGACTAGAACCCTTATAAAGTAAAAAAACTCACCGGGGCGGGGCGGGGACGGCCGGCCGAGGCGGGGCGCGGGCGGGCGGCGTCCAGGGCGGGGCGGGGACGGGGCCGGGGAGCAGAGGGGAGGCGGGGCGGCGGCCGGGGCGCGGGGGCGGCAGCCGGAGCGCGGTGGGCGGCGACCGAGATGCGGAGGGCGGCGGGGCAAGGAGGGCAACGGCCGGGGCGCGGAGGGGCGGCGGGGCGACGGCCGGGGCGCGGGGGCGGCAGCCGGAGCGCGGTGGGCGGCGACCGAGATGCGGAGGGCGGCGGGGCAAGGAGGGTGACGGCCGGGGCACGGAGGGGCGGCGGGGCGACGGCCGAGGCGCGGAGCGAGCGCGGGGCGGCGGCCGGAGCGCGGGGGGAGGCGGGGCGGCGGCCGGAGGGCGGCGGCCGGGGCGACGGCCGGGGCGCAGAGGGAGCGCAGGGCGGCGGCCGGAGCGCGGGGGGGGGGGGGAGGCGGGGCGGCGGCGGCCGAGGCGACTTCCTCGCGCGCGCGGGGAACCAAATGCCTCCCGCGCGAGGTGGGAAGTGGAGTGTGGGTTGGGGGCAGTTTTCCCTTCCAATCCTCACTTCTACATGCTGGGAAGGGGTTTGAGGGTTGGACTTCTAATTTTTTTTACGGGTTTAAGGATTTAAGGGTTCTAGTCTACACCGTTTTTTTATAAAAACTATAAAAAAGCGGTTATGTTTAAGGATTTAAGAGTTTGAGGGCTCTACTAGATATGCTCTAAGAAATGCGGGTAGTCCAGATTTTTCTCCCAGTACCCCAAACCCTATTTAATACCGAGCATGTCACTCACATGTTGTCAGCACTGCTTGGACAATTGCTGACCATCTTCAAACAGTGTCAACTGACCAAATATAATAAGGTGACATAAATGAATTGTAAGACATCAAATATTGGAAAACGTTTTAAATCTGTTGGTTGATTTTAAGTCCGCGTAAACCGCGTCGGGCTCCAACAGCATGTCCATATCAGGTCAAAAGATGAACAGTGAATGTACTGTTTCATCTTCATTGCAGAAGCAACACTCAGTGGTCGAACGATTCCATCATTCGTTAGCAGTTGTGCAGGCATACATGGTCATGTTGGAGTGGGATCAAATTTCATCTATAAAAACCAATAAGGAACTTAATTCAGAGCCACCACAAGGTAGACAACCCAAAATATAGATGCTTGTTAATTTCGATTTGACACGTGATGCATGCAAGGCTCTCTTTGCCACTAAAGTAATCGACACACCACTACTAGGCACTAGCAAGCTCCATCAAGCACGTACGATGCAAGCAAGCAAAAGTTCTCCGCCGGTACTAAGGAAGAAGGATGACGGCGAGGAGGACATCACCGTCGACCTGTATCCATTCATACGGGAATACAAGGGCGGCAGTGTCGAGCGCTTACTGCACAGCCCATTCGTGGCAGCGTCCGAGGACCCGGCAGATAACCGTGGAGTGGCAACGAGGGACGTCGTCGTCGACAAATCCACCGATGTGTCCGCACGCCTGTTCCTTCCCTCCGTTGCAGCTGCCTCTGCCGGCGAGAGGATCCCCGTCGTCATGTACGTCCATGGAGGATCCTTCTGCACGGAGAGCGCCTTCTCTCGGACTTACCACAACTACATCAGGTCTCTGGCGGCGCGCGCCGGGGCGCTCGTCGTGTCCGTGGAGTACAATCTCGCGCCGGAGCATCCTGTTCCTGCGGCCTACGACGATGCATGGGCGGCGCTACAGTGGGTGGCCACCCTCTCCGATCCATGGATTTCCAACTACGCCGACCTCGGGCGGACGTTCCTTGCCGGCGACAGCGCCGGCGGGAACATCGTCTACAACACGGCGGTGCGTGCGGCCAGCGGTGGTGGCAGCCGCATCTACATCGAGGGGCTGGTCATCGTGCATCCATACTTCTGGGGGACCGACCGGCTGTCCAGCTCTGAGGCAGTATGGGACGGCATCGCAATGTTTGCTCCTGAGGCCATCGACAGGCTCTGGCCGTTCGCTACGGCCGGCCGTCTGGGCAACGACGATCGCCGGGTCAACCCACTCGACGAGGATATCGCCTCGCTGAGATGCCGCCGTGTGCTGGTCGCCGTCGCCGACAAGGACACCTTGCGTGACCGCGGGCGTCGTCTGGCATCCCGCATGCGTGACTGCTGCTCATGGGCCGATGATGAAAACGCGGTGACATTGGTGGAGTCGGAGGGGGAAGACCATGGCTTTCACCTGTACAACCCGCTGCGTGCCACCAGCAAGATTCTCATGGAGAGCATAGTGCGGTTCATCAACCAGCGCACGGCGCCCTTGCCGCTGCAACTGCCACAAGTTCAAGAGCTACTTGCATGCCAAGGTAAGATGCACAGGGCCGTCCAGCCTGTTCTACGCGTGCCAACCAGGCCGTATATGGACGTACATGGCTACGGGACGGCCATGAAAGCCAGAGATGCGGCGACACGTACTAGCTGCTTACACATTGGACATGGACGAAGAGCATCCAAAACAAGCTATGGGTCAGTCCTGGGGCATGTTATCAGGCCAAACAGCACCAACATGAGGTTCGCATCATCAGCAATAACAGCTCCTTGCAGTTGTGTTTTTCACAACTTCATCTAGCGCGCGGATGATGATAATCTACATGCATCCAGGCCAGGTGAAACAAAAGATCAAGGGTAATGGTTAAGCTTAAGCATGCTCCAGTATAAGTGCAATAATGACACCCTATTTACAAGCTCCTTGCTCGGGTCAAAAGAAATGACTTTTGGGTGTTTTTCTTTCTTATACATGAATGGTGTATTTAAGGTCTTGAGTTATGTACTGTTGGTGTATCATGTATTCTCATATATCAAGTTTATACAAATTTTAATCATAATTCGACAACCTACCGATGGTTGTGCAACTAGAGTCATATTTTTCTCGGAAAAAATAATGGGTGTCACTAAGATACACCCAGATATGACATAGTTATTACACAACTAACTGACTAATTAAATCAAGAATAAAAAGGAAAAAAGAAAAAGAAAATATGACCTAGATGTGCAATATTTATCTCACGTCTAGATGTATTTTAGAAAAACCGAAAAACAAAACAAGAAACAACTTAGTCCCACACCACGAGCGCATGTGCAACTATCACCAGCACCCTTACTTGTACAATATGTGGATGTGCAGCAACTACTCCCTCCGGCGTAAGACATTTTTTAACACTAGATCGAACAAAATCTATTATTGGTGTTACAAGCAATATACATCTCAAATAAGCAAAATGCATCAATCAAACAAACAAGCACATACATTTGAACACAAAAAGGATCTCTGCCTATCTACAAGACTTTTATAAACTAGACATGATTATCAACTCATCCAAATTCAACCAAAATTTCCATATAGAGATATATACTTCCCTTTTCTAATGAATGTCCACATCTCCTGTCTGGCTAGCAAATGATGTCCCAATTCAGCTCAGGGTTGTCGAACACCTCTCTCAGAGACGACACGTCCAAGTCCTGCTGGTCAAACTTTTCAAAGTCGGTTACTGCTCCAGCCATTTTGCCACTTTGAATTAGATCCACACTAGGGTCAATGTTTGCGGCATTTCTTGTGATGTCAGCCCTGCAACTATGATGACCATAGTACACAACAATGTACTTTGCAGTTTCATCTTCACAATTAAGAGTTCCATTATGATCCTGTTGTTGGATTGTCTTGGTTGTTGAGCAGTTCCGTTCCGTGTAGGCGCATCTGTAGTAGCTCCTGTTTAATTGCAAGTTTGATTAGTTATGCATTACAATGAATAATTAGTTGCTTCATAACATGTAAATATAACAACTACTTTCATTAGCGAAAGTCAACAATCCGAAATGGTTGAAAGAAAAGATATCCAAACGACTGACTAGGTCATCATGCGAGAAAGCTAGGAACGTGAAAGAGCGCGACATGGACATGACATGCCTAACTTTACTGCGATGGCCTAAGCCTAGTCTTGCCCTTCATCCTCCTCGCCATCCACTCTCCATAGATCCAAATATACTTGGAGAAATTGTGAACAAAATAGAATATCGAGGGAGGAGACAGAGGATATGCGGCGAGGATTCCCCAAGAGTGAAGAAGGGAGAGAGATGGTAGCAAGAGATCTATTGGGATGTGTACTAGGCATGTTCGAGTAGTGTAGCTAATCGCGACGGCTCCCCTTCCCCTCAAAACTATGTACGATTACGGCATTATGCTGGTTCATAATATATCTTTGTTGTTCGACGTACATATATATCCCTGGCGATTCCCTCCAATTGTTCTTCATAACAGAACCGTTAAGTCTCAATCATCTCAGATAAGGGCAGTAGAAATGTAGGTTGATGTAGTAGTAATGTGACGATATATAAGCTTGAATGAACTATTTAGGAGTAGTATATGTACCTAGCATGTTGCCTCCCGTTGATGTTCTTCTGCCCATATTTTCTCCAATGATGGCCATCGTAATGTGGAACAATTGTTACAAGTGATCTTGACCGCTTTTCGTTGTTCCTCCTACATAGCATGGGTTCATATATATATAAGTGGCAAATAATTAATTAGCGAGATACATTTTTTTATAAGGAGGAAACGAGCCCCCGGCCTCTGCATCAATTGATGCATGCAACCATCTTATTAAAGATAAAATAAACAACGTGTGATGTTCACGTAGCTCCACGCTCGACAGCTCGAGGTATGAAATAAAACGAAAATGAAATTGAAAAAAAAAACTGCCACATCCGGCGTGCGTAAAAGTAGACTACGATGCCTATACACCTAGCCTATTATCAGCACGCCATCCAAATCGGTTGAAGATAATCCGTGAGACCATCTCCCATCGGTTGCACCCAATATCCATACGTCCCCTGGAGTCCACATGACTGAGTAACGACCACGTACGGATCCAAGATGTTGCTCTGAAGATAATCTGCAAAAAATTATTGAAGTTCTTGCCATTAAAAGTTATATCATTTCTGGTATTCCATATAGCCCAAAACAAAGCACATATCCCAATCCCAATAAGTTTAGATATTTTAATGTCAACTCCGTTGAGCCACGTTGTAAATATTGAGCTAATACATGTAGGTGGGACGATATTGAAAGCTATTTGAATAGTTCTCCATAATAGTTTTGCAAGCGGGCATTGTAAGAGAAGGTGTCTTATTGTTTCATTTTGCTCACAATAGCAACAATTGGATCTACCTCTCCATCTACGTTTAATTAAGTTATCTTTGGTTAATATCACACCTTTGTGTATAAACCACATGAAAACTTTAATCTTGAGCGGCACTTTGATGTTCCAAATTTTTAATGATCTGGATAATGTTCCTGTATTAATCAGATCCAAGTACATGGACTTTACTGAGAATACCCCATTCGCAGCTAAAATCCACCGAACATTATCCGTGCGGTTTGATAATTGCACCTGCATCAGTCTCCTAACCAGATGCAACCATGCATCCCAGCGTGCTCCCACTAAAGCACGCCTGAACTGCATATTAAAAGGGACCGATTGTAATACCATAGATATATAGTCCTCTTTACGTTGTGCAATATTATATAACAGGGGGTATTGAAGTGCAAGAGGTGTATCTCCAAGCCAAGTATCTTCCCAAAACCTTGTTGAGGTACCATTACCAACTATAAATTTCACTTTCTGGAAAAAGGTCATCTTTATCTTCATTAACCCTTTCCAAAAAGTGAGTCATTAGGTCTAGATGTAACCTGAGCTAAAGTTTTAGAATGAAGGTATTTATTCTTCAATATTTGAATCCACATTCCTTCAGATTCTGTGGATAGCTTATATAGCCATTTGCTAATCAAACATATGTTTTTCACTTCCAAATTTTCAATGCCCAAACCCCCCTGGTCTTTGGGTCGACATAACATATCCCAACGTGCCAATCTATATTTCTTCTTAGCTTCATCACTTTGCCAGAAGAAACGAGATCGATAGAAATCTAGTCTTTTTCGCACCCCTACTGGTATTTAAAAAAAAGACAATAAAAACATGGGTAGGCTTGTTAATACTGAGTTGATTAATATTAGCCTCCCTCCATATGACATAAGTTTGCCCTTCCAGCAACTTAATTTTTTTTCAAATCTATCTTCAATACATTTCCATTCTTTATTTGTCAGTCTTCTATGATGGATAGGGATCCTGAGGTAATTAAATGGTAGTGAACCTAGTTCACATCCAAATAACTGCCTATAAGCGTGTTGCTCCTCTTTTGCCTTCCCAAAACATAAGAGTTCGCTTTTATGGAAATTAATTTTCAGTCCCGATAGTTGTTCAAATAAGCACAATAATAATTTCATATTCCTCGCTTTAGCCATATCATGTTCCATAAAAAGAATTGTATCATCCGCATATTGTAAAATAGATACACCCCCATCTACGAGATGCGGAACTAGTCCTCCAACTTGGCCCTTATCTTTGGCTCGATTAATGAGTATTGTCAACATGTCTGCAACTATGTTGAACAACACTGGAGACATTGAGTCACCCTGCCTTAATCCTTTATGTGTTTGAAAATAATGACCTATGTCATCGTTAACTCTAATTCCTACACTTCCTTTCTGAATGAAAGTATCAACCTGATCTCTCCATCTTTGGTTGGATCCTTTCATACGTAAAGCCTGTTGAAGAAATGGCCATTTTACTTTATCGTCGGCTTTCTCGAAATCTACTTTGAAAATAATCCCATCCAATTTCTTTGTATGGATTTCGTGTACCGTTTCATGAAGGACCACAACACCCTCTAAGATATGTCTCCCTGGCATAAACGCAGTCTGCGTCGGTTGGACAACTGAGTGAGCTATCTTCGTTAATCTATGTGTACCAACCTTTGTAAAAAAAATCAAACTCACATTAAGCAGACAAATCGGTCTGAACTGCTCAATGCGTATAGCTTCCACCTTTTTTGGCAATAATGTAATTGTTCCAAAGTTTAGGTGGAATAGGTGCAGCTGGCCATCAAATAAATCCTGGAACATAGGCATGAGGTCTCTTTTGATGATATGCCAACACTTTTTATAAAATTCTGCCGGAAACCCATCTGGCCCCGGTGCCTTATTCTGTTTCATTTGTGTGATTGAATCAAGAACCTCTCTCTCTCTGTAAATGGAGCTGATAACACCTCATTCTCCTCTGCTTTGAGTTGAGGTATATCTTGAGTTAAGGCTTCATCCAAAGAGACCATCGTCTCTTTTGTCGGACCAAATAATTTCTTGTAATATTCAGATATGTATATTTTTAAGTTCTCATGACCTACTATTGTTCCCTCATCTTGCTCAAGTTGTGTAATTAATTTCTTTCGATGTTTGCCATTTGCAATCATATGAAAGAATTTAGTATTATCATCCCCATGAACCACCTTTGTAACCTTAGCTCTTTGTGCCCATTTAATTTCCTCTTCTCTCAACAATTTTTGCAAATCCTTTTCAGCATTAATTTTATTAATTCTATCTGATAAATTCAGCTGCGTTGACTCGGCTTTCACGTATAATTCTTCAATCAGACGAGTCAGTCTTTCTTTTTCTATTTTATATATACCCCTCTGATTTTTCGCCCATCCTCTCAGAAATTGGCGCAAATGTCTTATTTTATTTTGCCATCTTTCTATGTTCGTATATCCACCTAAATCCCTAGCCCACTCTGTAGCTATGAGATCTATGAAACATTCTTGTTCAAACCAACTTAGCTCAAATGAGAAGACATTTTTATTCCCCACATGGTTGGCCGCCCCTGAGTCGACCATGAGAGGTGTGTGATCGGAGATGGCTCTCTGTAGAGCCCGTATTGTGACCAAGGGATATTTTTGCTCCCACTGGACACTCGTGAGTACACGATCCAACTTCTCATATGTTGGGACCGGTAGTGAGTTCGCCCATGTGAATTGTCTACCAGTGAGCTCGATCTCCCGTTGATCAAGACTTTCAATAACCATATTAAACATAAGTGACCATCGTTCGTCAAAGTTATCATTATTCTTTTCCTCCTGTCTTCTAATGATATTAAAGTCTCCCCCCACCATAATTGGAAGTCTTTCTTCTCCACAAATTCTTACTAGATCAGCAAGAAAGTCAGGTTTTAGTTCTGGTTGCGCCGCTCCATATACAGCTACCAAAGCCCACTTGAAGCCATCGAGCTTCGACCTCACACGAAACTTGACAGTAAACTCGCAGTAAACCACACTCATCACCTCTAAAGTCTCACATTTGACACCAAGTAAGATACCACCGGATCTACCCCTTGGTGGCAAACAGTGCCAATCAAAATCAACCCCTCCCGATAAGGTATTTAAAAATTGAGGTGTGAAATTATCCCTGCCAGTTTTTTGCAGAGCCATAAAATCAAGCTTATTTTCTATCGATGTATCTCTAAGGAACCTCCTTTTAGCCAAGTCCGCTAGACCTCTGCTATTCCAGAAAAGTCCTTTCATATTTCATCATGAAATTTTTTCTTTTGCTTCACTCTAGCACTTCTTCTTACCGCTGATTCAGGAAAAACCTTCCTTTTCCAAGGTCTCTTTGGTTTTTCCTGAATCATTTGCGTGTTACAATCTTGGTTAATTATTGGTGGAAGAGAACCATCAATCAAAGAGGCCGTATACCCCTCTAATTCCGTATCCTCCACCTCCTCTTCCTCTCCCTCTAAGTGTACTAAGTTATGACATGGATTTTGTAATTCTGCACCACCTAAGTCATTAAAATCTGTTTCATTCATTGGTTTCACCGCTGCTAGATTTTGAATAAACTCTATGGTTCTATCTGCTTCTAAGTCAAGAATATCATTAATGGATTTAGCTAATTGTTTGCTAGAAGTACCCAAGGAAATTCCTATGTCGCTAGCATTATGCAAAATCTCTGAATCAGTAAAGTGAAGTATTGAAGCAGAATGATCAATATGCATACCTGTAGATGTCTCAATGTCTCTAAGCTTCGCTGCCCTCATGGCACGCCCTAGCGACATATCATCCGCATCCGGCTGCTTCTGGATACGTTGACTGAGACGTTGATTTCCGGTAGAAGGATCTGAAATTCTGTCAAATGCGATCACATCATCTGCAGATACTCCTGTGTTTCTGTGGCCTGTCGCCTCAATCTCGGAAGTATACTGAACCTGGCCAGTCGTTACAGATTTAGTACCTTGTTGATCATCATTTTGTGCATTCGGGTGTATATTAGGAGATCGACCTCTGTCGATACTGTTACTACCGTTGCTGCCCGAGCCATAGTCCAGTCTTACTTCCTGTGCCGTGGACGAAGTGTCCCCTGCAGCTGATGCTGCGCGGCCATGCATGCCCGTTGGTTGGTATCCCTTCATACCCTGCATGCCATATTTATTTGCAGAATCATCCATTTGTGCAGTAGAGACGGTAATGCACTTTCTTCCTGAACCAAGATCATGCATGTCATCCTGTACTGTGGACGTATCCTCACATGCAACCGAGTCTGCATGCCCATGCATGCCAATCGGTTGTATATCCCCCGTGCCCTGCATGTATGTCATATCTGTTGTGTTCAACACCTCTTGTTGTACCCCCGGCGTTGGCGTTATAGTGCCGTATTGTTCCTGAATTATATCCTCCTCAGCTGCTTGGTTTTTACCCTTGTCGACGCATGCTGCTGCGCAAAGGCTAGCCGGTATAGGCATCACATCAAATGATCCAAACCGTATTGTAGCCATGTGTGAAGTAAAGGAAGAAGGTGCACCGCTATTTATCGGCTTATCATTAGTGGAAGAAGATGGAGGATTTGTTTTTGCGTTGGGTCCATCGGATTGCTCATCCTGCTTCGCTTGTCCGTGATCCCTATCCCGATCCTCACCATCCGCCATGTGAACATCACCATCTTGTGATTGTTGTTGGGTCTCCTTCTCCACCTCTAGTTCTAGATCATAGTGCACTCCATCATAAGACCACGGAGCATAGTCAGGAATGCACTCAACATCTAGGACCATCACACGCACTCTGGCTATCCCTCTTTTGCGAGTAAATGGCATATCTACTCTCTCCGTTTTACCAATCAAGGATCTAAGACTCCATACGATGAGGAAGTCATTAAGTAGGATCTCAGGAATGCCTGAAAATCTGATCCAGACCTTCTGTAACCGTGTACCCTGTGGTTCTGGTTTTTTACATTCCTCAAACTCAAGTAAGCATTTGCTTCCACTAACCTTGCTGACCCCGAATGCGAGCAACCGTTGAAGATCCTCTCTTCTTGGAAACTCAACTTGAAAGCATTGCTCATCTATCTTATGTGGTGCCCACTGGTATGTCTCGGACACAAGTCTTCTCATCTGTTGAGAAACTTGTTCTGCTGTTAGCGTCCCATTTGTTACCTTTACCAGTCCCGTTCTTGAACTCTCAAGGCGAGGCGGAGCGAGAACAGATGAAGATGTTGGTGTCTCAAAAAACATAAGTCTGCTCTGACAGACACCATAAATATTGATCACCGGCTTGGGAGCTAAAAGAAGTGGACATGCAGCTGCATCATGCCCAGGTTTTTGACAAATATCGCAAATAGCAGTGGTGCAGTCAACTACAAAATGACCAGGCACCCCACATCTGTAACACGTCAATTTTTCCTTCTTGCGAGCTGCCTTATTGGGTCGCGTTGTGTCTGTGTCCTCAGCCGTCTTAGGTGGAACGTCCTCAGCAGCAGCAGAACTGGAGGTGTTACCTAGAGCCACCTCATTTGTCGTTTGTGGAACTTCCTTCCACTTAGGCACCAAGTTATTCCGCCCAAAGGTGCGCACTCCGCCACCCCCACGCTGCCTATAGTTTGATCCCCTAGCACCTTCGACAAAGTTACCATCCGGAGGTTGAAAGGGTCGGTGCCACTGATTACCTCCCCCTGGACCTCCTCCGGTGTTCCACAGCCCGCGACCACCTCCTTTACCGGTGTAGTTATCGTTCCAGTGCTGTCCGAAGCTCTTGTGACCCTGGTACCCGCCTCCTCCTCGATGCGGACCTAAACCTTGTCCAGTCTTAGCAGCCCCTACAGCAGGCCCCTGGTTGTCCCTGTTGGAATTATGCCCTAGAGGCAATAATAAATGTATAGTTATTATTATAATTCCTGTATCAAGATAATAGTTTATTATCCATGCTATAATTGTATTGAATGAAGACTCATTTACATGTGTGGATACATAGACAAAACACCATCCCTAGCATGCCTCTAGTTGGCTAGCCAGTTGATCGATGATAGTCAGTGTCTTCTGATTATGAACAAGGTGTTGTTGCTTGATAACTGGATCACGTCATTGGGAGAATCACGTGATGGACTAGACCCAAACTAATAGACGTAGCATGTTGATCGTGTCATTTTGTTGCTACTGTTTTCTGCGTGTCAAGTATTTATTCCTATGACCATGAGATCATATAACTCACTGACACCGGAGGAATGCTTTGTGTGTATCAAACGTTGCAACGTAACTGGGTGACTATAAAGATGCTCTACAGGTATCTCCGAAGGTGTTAGTTGAGTTAGTATGGATCAAGACTGGGATTTGTCACTCCGTGTGACGGAGAGGTATCTCGGGGCCCACTCGGTAATACAACATCACACACAAGCCTTGCAAGCAATGTAACTTAGTGTAAGTTGCGGGATCTTGTATTACGGAACGAGTAAAGAGACTTGCCGGTAAACGAGATTGAAATAGGTATGCGGATACTGACGATCGAATCTCGGGCAAGTAACATACCGAAGGACAAAGGGAATGACATACGGGATTATACGAATCCTTGGCACTGAGGTTCAAACGATAAGATCTTCGTAGAATATGTAGGATCCAATATGGGCATCCAGGTCCCGCTATTGGATATTGACCGAGGAGTCTCTCGGGTCATGTCTACATAGTTCTCGAACCCGCAGGGTCTGCACACTTAAGGTTCGACGTTGTTTTATGCGTATTTGAGTTATATGGTTGGTTACCGAATGTTGTTCGGAGTCCCGGATGAGATCACGGACGTCAAGAGGGTTTCCGGAATGGTCCGGAAACGAAGATTGATATATAGGATGACCCCATTTGGTTACCGGAAGGTTTTCGTGCATTACCGGAAAAGTTTCGGGCTCATCGGTAGTGTACCGGGAGTGCCGGGAGGGGTGCCGGGGACCATCGGGAGGGGTGTCACGCCCCAAGGGGTCTCATGGGCTATGGGAAGAGATAAACCAGCCCCTAGTGGGCTGGAATAAGTTCCCACTAAGGCCCATAAGGTTTGAGAAGGAAAAAACACAAGGTGGAAAGAGTTTCCAAGTGGGAAGGTGGAATCCTACTCCAAGTAGGATTGGAGTAGGACTCCTCCACCTCCAATTTCGGCCAAACCTTGAGGGTTTGAGGCTGCCTCTTCCCTCCCCCTCCCTCCTATATATACTAAGGTATTAGGGCTGATTTGAGACAACTTTTGCCACGGCAGCCCGACCACATACCTCCATAGTTTTTCCTCTAGATCGCGTTTCTGCGGAGCTCGGGCGGAGCCCTGCTGAGACGAGGTCATCACCAACCTCCGGAGCGTCGTCACGCTGCCGGAGAACTCTTCTACCTCTCCGTCTCTCTTGCTGGATCAAGAAGGCCGAGATCATCGTCGAGCTGTACGTGTGCTGAACGCGGAGGTGCCGTCCGTTCGGTACTAGATCGTGGGACTGATCGCGGGATTGTTCGCGGGGCGGATCGAGGGACGTGAGGACGTTCCACTACATCAACCGCGTTCTCTAACGCTTCTGCTGTACGATCTACAAGGGTACGTAGATTACTCATCCCCTCTCGTAGATGGACATCACCATGATAGGTCTTCGTGCGCGTAGGAAATTTTTTGTTTCCCATGCGACGTTTCCCAACAGTGGCATCATGAGCTAGGTTCATGCGTAGATGTCTTCTCGAGTAGAACACAAAAGGTTTTGTGGGCGGTGATGTGCGTTTTGCTGCCCTCCTTAGTCTTTTCTTGATTCCGCGGCATTGTTGGATTGAAGCGGCTTGGACCGACATTACTCGTACGCTTACGAGAGACTGGTTTCATCGTTACGAGTAACCCCCTTTGCTCAAAGATGACTGGCAAGTGACGGTTTCTCCAACTTTAGTTGAATCGGATTTGACCGAGGAGGTCCTTGGATGAGGTTAAATAGCAACTCATACATCTCCGTTGTGGTGTTTGCGTAAGTAAGATGCGATCCTACTAGATACCCTTGGTCACCACGTAAAACTTGCAACAACAAAATTAGAGGACGTCTAACTTGTTTTTGCAGGGTATGATTGTGATGTGATATGGCCAATGATGTGATGTGATATATTGGATGTATGAGATGATCATGTTGTAATAGAAATATCGACTTGCACGTCGATGGTACGGCAACCGGCAGGAGCCATAGGGTTGTCTTTATACTAACATATGTGCTTGCAGATGCGTTTACTATTTTGCTAGGATGTAGCTTTAGTAGTGATAGCATAAGTAGCACGACAACCCCGATGGCGACACGTTGATGGATGATCATGGTGTGGCGCCGGTGACAAGAAGATCGTGCCGGTGCTTTGGTGATGGAGATCAAGAAGCACGTGATGATGGCCATATCATGTCACTTATGAATTGCATGTGATGTTAATCCTTTTATGCACCTTATTTTGCTTAGAACGACGGTAGCATTATGAGGTGATCTCTCACTAAAATTTCAAGACGAAATTGTGTTCTCCCCGACTGTGCACCGTTGCTACAGTTCGTCGTTTCGAGACACCACGTGATGATCGGGTGTGATAGACTCAACGTTCACATACAACGGGTGCAAAACAGTTGCCCACGCGGAACACTCGGGTTAAGCTTGACGAGCCTAGCATGTGCAGACATGGCCTCGGAACACATGAGACCGAAAGGTCGATCATGAATCATATAGATGATATGATTAGCATAGGGATGCTTACCACTGAAACTACTCCCGACTCACGTGATGATCGGACTTGGGATAGTGTAGGTGGATCATGAACCACTCAAATGACTAGAGAGATGTACTTTTTGAGTGGGAGTTTAGCATCTAATTTGATTAAGTTGAACTCTAATTATCTTGAACATAGTCTAAGTCCACTTTGAATATATTTGTGTTGTAGATCATGGCTCACGCAAGTGTCATCCTCAATTTTAATACGTTCCTAGAGAAAGCTAAGTTGAAAGATGATGGAAGCAACTTTGTAGACTGGGCTCGTAATCTTAAGCTAATCTTACAAGCTGGAAAGAAGGATTATGTCCTTAATGCTGCGCTAGGAGATGAACCACCCGCTACGGCTGATCAGGATGTTAAGAACGCTTGGTTAGCGCGTAAGGAGGACTACTCAATAGTTCAATGTGCAGTCTTGTATGGCTTAGAACCGGGACTTCAACGTCGCTTTGAGCGTCATGGAGCATTTGAGATGTTCCAGGAGTTGAAGTTCATCTTTCAGAAGAACGCCCGGATCGAGAGGTATGAGACCTCCGATAAATTCTATGCTTGCAAGATGGAGGAAAACTCGTCTGTCAGTGAACATGTGCTCAAAATGTCTGGGTACTCAAACCGTCTAGCTGAACTGGGGATTGAACTCCCGCAAGAAGCTATCACTGACAGAATCCTTCAATCACTGCCGCCAAGCTATAAAGGCTTTGTGTTGAACTACAACATGCAAGGGATGAACAAGTCTCCCGGCGAGTTGTTTGCGATGCTGAAAGTCGCAGAGTCTGAACTCCGTAAAGAACATCAAGTGTTGATGGTGAGCAAGATCACTAGTTTCAAGAGAAACGGCAAAGGCAAGAAGGGCAATTCGAAGAAGAGCGGCAAGCCTGTTGCCAATCCGCCGAAGAAACCCAAGGCTGGACCTAAGCCTGAAACAGAGTGCTTCTATTGCAAGGGTATGGGTCACTGGAAGCGCAATTTCCCCAAGTATCTGGCAGATAAGAAGGCGGGCAAAGAAAAATCAGGTATATTTGATATACATGTTATTGATGTGTACTTAACCAGCTCTCGTAGTAGTGCCTGGGTATTCGATACCGGTTCTGTTGCTCACATTTGCAACTCGAAGCAGGAACTGCGGAATAGACGAAGGATGGCGAAAGACGAAGTGACGATGCGCGTAGGAAACGGTTCCAAGGTTGATGCAATCGCCGTCGGCACAGTGTCACTTCAACTACCATCGGGATTAGTGATGAACTTAAATCATTGTTATTTAGTGCCTGCGTTGAGCATGAACATTATATCTGGATCTTGTTTATTGCGAGACGGTTACTCTTTTAAGTCTGAGAATAATGGTTGTTCTATTACTATGAGTAACATCTTTTATGGTCATGCACCGAATGTGAGAGGATTGTTCATATTGAATCTTGATAGAGATACGCATATACATAACATTGAGACCAAAAGAGTTAGAGTAAACAATGATAGCGCCATATTTTTGTGGCACTGCCGCTTGGGTCATATTGGTGTAAAGCGCATGAAGAAACTCCATGCTGATGGACTTTTGGAGTCACTTGACTTTGATTCACTTGACACGTGCGAACCATGCCTCATGGGCAAGATGACTAAGACTCCGTTCTCCGGAACAATGGAGCGTGCAAGTGACTTGTTGGAAATCATACATACCGATGTGTGTGGTCCAATGAGCGTGGAGGCACGCGGCGGATATCGTTATTTTCTCACCTTCACTGACGATCTAAGTAGATATGGTTATGTCTACTTGATGAAGCACAAGTCTGAAACATTTGAAAAGTTCAAGCAATTTCAGAGTGAAGTGGAAAATCATCGTAACAAGAAGATCAAGTTCCTACGGTCTGATCGTGGGGGTGAATATCTGAGTTTCGAGTTTGGTACTCACTTAAGACAATGTGGAATTGTTTCGCAGTTAACACCGCCCGGAACACCACAGCGTAATGGTGTGTCCGAACGTCGTAATCGTACTTTATTAGAAATGGTGCGATCTATGATGTCTCTTACTGATTTGCCGTTATCATTTTGGGGTTATGCATTAGAAACAGCTGCATTCACTTTAAATAGGGCATCATCGAAATCCGTTGAGACGACACCATACGAACTGTGGTATGGCAAAAGGCCAAAGTTGTCGTTTCTTAAAGTTTGGGGATGTGATGCTTATGTCAAAAAGCTTCAGCCTGAAAAGCTGGAACCCAAAGCGGAAAGGTGCGTCTTCATAGGTTACCCAAAAGAGACAGTTGGGTACACCTTCTATCTCAAATCCGAGGGCAAAGTGTTTGTTGCTAAGAACGGAACTTTTCTCGAGAAGGAGTTTCTCTCGAGAGAATTGAGTGGGAGGAAGATAGAACTTGACGAGGTTGTCGAACCTCTCATCCCTCTGGATGGTGGCGCAGGGCAAGGGGAAACCTCTGTCGTTGCGACGCCGGTTGAGGAGGAAGTTAATGATGATGATCATGAAACTCCAGTTCAAGTTTCTGTTGAACCACGCAGGTCGACGAGATCACGCGCTGCTCCAGAGTGGTACGGTAATCCCGTCTTATCAATCATGTTGTTAGACAACAATGAACCTGCAAATTATGAAGAAGCGATGGTGGGCCCAGATTCCAACAAATGGCTAGAAGCCATGAAATCCGAGATAGGATCCATGTATGAGAACAAAGTATGGACTTTGGAGATACTGCCTGAGGGCCGCAAGGCTATTCAGAACAAATGGATCTTTAAGAAGAAGACGGACGCTGACGGTAATGTGACCGTTTATAAAGCTCGACTTGTGGCAAAGGGTTTTTCACAAGTTCCAGGAATTGACTACGATGAGACTTTCTCTCCTGTAGCGATGCTTAAGTCCGTCAGAATCATGTTAGCAATAGCTGCATTTTTCGATTATGAAATCTGGCAGATGGATGTCAAAACGGCGTTCCTTAACGGTTTCCTTAAGGAAGAGTTGTATATGATGCAACCCGAAGGTTTTGTCGATCCTAAAAATGCTGACAAAGTGTGCAAACTCCAGCGATCCATTTATGGACTGGTGCAAGCATCTCGGAGTTGGAACAAACGCTTTGATGAGGTGATCAAAGCATTTGGGTTTATACAAGTGGTTGGAGAATCTTGTATTTACAAGAAAGTGAGTGGGAGCTCTGTGGCGTTTCTAATATTATATGTGGATGACATATTACTGATTGGAAACAACGTAGAGCTTTTGGAGAGCATAAAAGGTTACTTGAATAAAAGTTTCTCTATGAAGGACCTAGGAGAAGCTGCTTACATTCTAGGCATTAAGATCTATAGGGATAGATCAAAACGCCTGATAGGACTTTCACAAAGCACATACCTTGATAAAGTTTTGAAGAGGTTCAAAATGGAACAGTCCAAGAAAGGGTTCTTGCCGGTGTTACAAGGTACGAGATTGAGTAAGACTCAGTGCCCAGCAACTGATGAAGATAGAGAGCATATGCGCTCCGTCCCCTATGCTTCAGCCATAGGTTCTATCATGTATGCGATGTTGTGCACTAGACCGGATGTTAGCCTGGCCATAAGTATGGCAGGCAGGTTCCAGAGTAATCCAGGAGTGGATCACTGGACGGCGGTCAAGAATATCCTGAAGTACCTGAAAAGGACTAAGGAGATGTTTCTCGTGTATGGAGGTGACGAAGAGCTCGCCGTAAAAGGTTACGTCGATGCAAGCTTTGACACAGATCCGGATGACTCTAAGTCACAAACCGGATACGTATTTATTCTTAATGGGGGTGCAGTAAGCTGGTGCAGTTCCAAGCAAAGCGTCGTAGCAGATTCTACATGTGAAGCAGAGTACATGGCTGCCTCGGAGGCGGCTAAGGAAGGTGTCTGGATGAAGCAGTTCATGACGGATCTTGGAGTGGTGCCAAGTGCACTGGATCCAATAACCTTGTTCTGTGACAACACTGGTGCCATTGCCTTAGCAAAGGAACCAAGGTTTCACAAGAAGACCAGACACATCAAACGACGCTTCAACCTCATCCGCGACTACGTCGAGGAGGAGGACGTAAATATATGCAAGGTGCACACGGATCTGAATGTAGCAGACCCGCTGACTAAACCTCTTCCACGGCCAAAACATGATCGACACCAGAACTGTATGGGTGTTAGATTTATTACAATGTAATTCACATGGTGATGTGAGGGCTAGATTATTGACTCTAGTGCAAGTGGGAGACTGTTGGAATTATGCCCTAGAGGCAATAATAAATGTATAGTTATTATTATAATTCCTGTATCAAGATAATAGTTTATTATCCATGCTATAATTGTATTGAATGAAGACTCATTTACATGTGTGGATACATAGACAAAACACCATCCCTAGCATGCCTCTAGTTGGCTAGCCAGTTGATCGATGATAGTCAGTGTCTTCTGATTATGAACAAGGTGTTGTTGCTTGATAACTGGATCACGTCATTGGGAGAATCACGTGATGGACTAGACCCAAACTAATAGACGTAGCATGTTGATCGTGTCATTTTGTTGCTACTGTTTTCTGTGTGTCAAGTATTTATTCCTATGACCATGAGATCATATAACTCACTGACACCGGAGGAATGCTTTGTGTGTATCAAACGTTGCAACGTAACTGGGTGACTATAAAGATGCTCTACAGGTATCTCCGAAGGTGTTAGTTGAGTTAGTATGGATCAAGACTGGGATTTGTCACTCCGTGTGACGGAGAGGTATCTCGGGGCCCACTCGGTAATACAACATCACACACAAGCCTTGCAAGCAATGTAACTTAGTGTAAGTTGCGGGATCTTGTATTACGGAACGAGTAAAGAGACTTGCCGGTAAACGAGATTGAAATAGGTATGCGGATACTGACGATCGAATCTCGGGCAAGTAACATACCGAAGGACAAAGGGAATGACATACGGGATTATACGAATCCTTGGCACTGAGGTTCAAACGATAAGATCTTCGTAGAATATGTAGGATCCAATATGGGCATCCAGGTCCCGCTATTGGATATTGACCGAGGAGTCTCTCGGGTCATGTCTACATAGTTCTCGAACCCGCAGGGTCTGCACACTTAAGGTTCGACGTTGTTTTATGCGTATTTGAGTTATATGGTTGGTTACCGAATGTTGTTCGGAGTCCCGGATGAGATCACGGACGTCAAGAGGGTTTCCGGAATGGTCCGGAAACGAAGATTGATATATAGGATGACCCCATTTGGTTACCGGAAGGTTTTCGTGCATTACCGGAAAAGTTTCGGGCTCATCGGTAGTGTACCGGGAGTGCCGGGAGGGGTGCCGGGGACCATCGGGAGGGGTGTCACGCCCCAAGGGGTCTCATGGGCTATGGGAAGAGATAAACCAGCCCCTAGTGGGCTGGAATAAGTTCCCACTAAGGCCCATAAGGTTTGAGAAGGAAAAAACACAAGGTGGAAAGAGTTTCCAAGTGGGAAGGTGGAATCCTACTCCAAGTAGGATTGGAGTAGGACTCCTCCACCTCCAATTTCGGCCAAACCTTGAGGGTTTGAGGCTGCCTCTTCCCTCCCCCTCCCTCCTATATATACTAAGGTATTAGGGCTGATTTGAGACAACTTTTGCCACGGCAGCCCGACCACATACCTCCATAGTTTTTCCTCTAGATCGCGTTTCTGCGGAGCTCGGGCGGAGCCCTGCTGAGACGAGGTCATCACCAACCTCCGGAGCGTCGTCACGCTGCCGGAGAACTCTTCTACCTCTCCGTCTCTCTTGCTGGATCAAGAAGGCCGAGATCATCGTCGAGCTGTACGTGTGCTGAACGCGGAGGTGCCGTCCGTTCGGTACTAGATCGTGGGACTGATCGCGGGATTGTTCGCGGGGCGGATCGAGGGACGTGAGGACGTTCCACTACATCAACCGCGTTCTCTAACGCTTCTGCTGTACGATCTACAAGGGTACGTAGATTACTCATCCCCTCTCGTAGATGGACATCACCATGATAGGTCTTCGTGCGCGTAGGAAATTTTTTGTTTCCCATGCGACGTTCCCCAACAGTCCCGTGCTCCAGCATGCACATGACGGTCCACGTGGACAGCACCCTGCTTATCTGGCTGTAAAGTTGGGTGCTTCGTCTCCGTTGAAACCGGTGGCGCTGCAGTAGCCTGCTTTGCATTAGTGTATGAATCCGGCGGCTGGCCAGAGCCTTGCGCCGCCATGTTCGCCGCAACCGGACGAAGTGCCGGCACACGACGTGCTCGCCCCAATATCGACGGAAAACCTGGCGAGGCAGGACGGAGTTGTGTCTTACGATCCGATACGGCAAGAACCCTAGCTCTCGGTTCGTCAGGAAGAGGTGAACCGCGATAGGAAACCAACGAGTCCGATCGGGAATCCAACTTGTTATCAGGGCTAACCTCCGTGTCAAGCTGGGCCGAATACCCAGGTGACACTGGCCCGTTCATGAATCCTGATGGCCCATCTTGACCAACCAGTTTTTTCAAACGTGATTTCCGTCTTTCGCGGATCCCGAGATCCAGTCCAACCGGCGACGTCGCCGGCGGCCGCACCGTGGACACTGAATGTTTCTTCTTTCTGGCTGGAACTTCCTTCCATGAATCGATGAAGTCCGCAAGAGTTAGAGCTGGTAATTGTACCTTCGGGATTGGTCCTTTCCACGGTCTTATCGCAGAAGCCGATGTTCTCCGGTGAACAATCCGTCGTAGTACTTCGACCCTGTCCTCGGCGAGTTCTCCAAGCCCAGACCATGCGCGATCGGAAGGAGGCACCACGACGTCGATAGTCTGTGCCACTTCTTCCTCTGTATAACCAAGTTGTAACGATTCACATACCAGATCTGATGGAGATGGCGATGACACCTCCGGTAGCTGCAGACCAGGATCGTCGTCAGGGTCTTCGTCCTCGGCCAGTGCCCAGAATCTCCCACCCACCCGGCGTTGCCCAGCGAGAGTGCCACCGGTGGTGGCCATCGGGGTGGCCACCTGTAGTCGCCCCTGTAGTCGCCCCTGTGATATACTATATGCTTACTATTAGCGAGATACATGAAAGAGGAGAGCGGACGTTTGGAGCTCGGCCTCCATGGAGGCCGAAATTTTTGAATAATTCAAAATTCAAACTTTTTGGTTTCAAAAAAATCTGAAAAAAAAATATGGAAGTAAAGAAGGATGTTATGCGTATGTGTGCAAAAATTTAGGATGAAATACTTTGAAATACGATCTGCACAAAAAAGACAAATTCATGACCTGAAATGATGAATAGTGTCATGTGTAAAAAAGCCTCAGATTTGTCTTTTTTGCACAGCCCTCATTTCAATGTATTTTTTTCTGAAAATTTACACACATGTGTGTTACCCCTTCACTTATCCCTGTGTTTTTTTTCAGAATTTTTTGAAATGTAAAAATATGAATTTTCATGAAATTTGAATTTCAAATTTAAAGGCCTCCATGGAGCTCGGCCACCAAAAGCAATTTCCGATGAAAGAGTAGCAACATATTGAAGAAAGGCAGAAGTACATACTCCCTCACATTTCCGAATTGTAAGATGTTCTATTTATTTTTCCTAAATCGGTTGTATGTAGACATGTTTTACTATGTTTATTCGCTCATTTCATTCCGTATATAGTCCATATTAAAATATCCAGGAGAGGGGAGGAGCCACACTATATAGTATGTTTAGGGGAGGAGCCACACTAGGATCCACACTATATAGTAGGTATAGTAGGCATTGTATTTTCGTTATGAAAGTAATGGAAAGGAGAGGAGCCCGGTTCGAAAAAAAGGTATAGTACGTATTAGTGATGAACTGATGATGCAATTTGAAACCCAGCTAAATCATGTCGCAAAACAAATGAACTTGGACTAGAAATAAAGTCATCAAGAGTCTTTCTGAAATGATATAATCAAGAGTCTTATTGGGAAATCAAGAACCTTCTCTTCTGACCAGCGTTGCTGATGACGGGCTTCTTCTCGCCGGCGCCGTTGGAGATAACGTCGCCGAGGATGGCCGCTGGTTCACGGCCTGCGGTAGTGATACTCTGGAGCTTGGATATGAACCCGGTGATGCAGCCGATCACACCATCGAAGAGGTCGACGGCGAGGTCGGCTGACCTGCTGTCGGCGTCGCGAAGTGCGGGAAGGATGAGCGCTCGGAGCTGAATCACGAGCTCCTGCTGCCGCCTAAGCAACGCGTCCATCTCCGAGCCACCATGGACGACTGTCAGGCTGCTGCTGGTCATCTTGTTATCCATGAAGAATATGCAGTCTGCTCGTGTACTGAATCTAATGTGTACTACTAGACTGTTGAGTTAAGCTGCACGCAGCAACCTTATATATGTTGCCTCTACTAATTAATTTCTCCAACTTTACAGGGGATCTGTACAGGGGAAATGGGTGCATATGATATATTTGATGATGGACCCAGGGCGCAACAACCCCGGCCCGGTCAAAAGTCTCAGCTCCTCGTGCTATCTCGGTCTCACTGCTCAAAAAGGAAACAACAGATTAAGGCCCTGTTTGTTTCATAAGTCCTAAGACTTTTTTAAGTCTCAACTTATAAGTCATAAGTCCCTATCTGTTTGTTTACAGAGACTTATAAGTCCCGAGTCCCTTTCTATTTGTTTACAGGGACTAATAAGTCCCGAGTCCCTTCCTATTTGTTTACAGGGACTTATAAGTCTATGTTGCACCTAATAAAATACATTTGTTCACATAACCCTTGTTCATACAAATGAATTGCAGAATAGTGGCAACCGAAATAACAATTATTCATAACACTTGTTCATACAAACGAATTAACACTTGTTCATAAGAACCAAAATAAAAGAGAGTACATAACAACCGAGATAACAGAAATTACATAAGCGAAGAACACTTCTTCATATCGTTGTTGTTTCAAGGACCACAACCCATCAGCGACCCAAGCTCTGAATTGATTCATAGCAGCACTGTCCATCTCATTTGTTGAATCATTTGTTGTAGTCGTTGGCATAGACAATGGTACATAATTTTCATCTTGATCACACAAGTCGAAATCTATATCGGCGAGTTGACTTTGTCTAATAAAATTGTGCAGTGCAATGCAAGCCACAATTATTTTGCTTTGTTTCTATTGTGGATAACTAGGCAAGTGAAACAAAATCCTCCACTTGTTCTTCAGGACTCCAAAACACCTCTTGATGACATTTCTAAGTGAAGAATGGGTGAAATTGAAGTGTTCCTTTTTTCCTCTAGGCATTGTGCCATCACGGTACTCCTGAAAATGATAGGTTAAACCCTTGTATGGTGAAAGATAACCCAGTCTATTTGGGTACCCTGAGTCCACAAGATAGAACTTATTAGGTGGAGGTTTTGGAAACTTGTCACCAAATCTGGATCGGGCATCATTGAAGACCCTCATGTCATGCACTGATCCTGGCCAACCAGCTAGGACAAATGTGAATCTCATATCAAAGTCACACACACACATCACATTCTGACTCTTCTCCTTATGTCTATTCATATGTTGGGTAGCAGTGGCAACTGGTACCACAACTTATATGTGTGTACCATCTATTGCACCAATGCAATTATCCATAAACGGTGCATACATATGTGTGTACCATCTGCAAAAACTTGAGTCGCCATGAAGTACTCAACACTTGTTTCTTCTGCACCACATTGAACTGCCAACAGTTGACAATGAGTAATGGATTCCTTACTGTTGTTTGATTTCTTCTCTCTTGCCTTGTCCTTTGCTTCCTGCCTTTTGTTTGCATATTCAGTGATCATGTCAGAAGTGTTATCACTGTTAATAGTATTGATGAGCCGTGTCATTAGTTTCACCATTGGGCTCTTGTGTTTCTTTCCTGGGCTTGAAGCTGACCGTTCACCGCCGATGCTCCCCCTCTTCTTGCTGGTGGTGCTCATTGGACTCTGCTCATTTCCATCATCGGCAACATCCTATTCTTCTTCTTCATCTTCATCTAAGGGCACATAAGCTGATGATCCATCAACTGCCACACCTTGAAATAGCTCTATTAGCATATCAAAATACTCAGGATTGCCACCCTTGAATTTTCTGACATCTGGTCTCTCCTGCATCATTAGTTAGATAATTAGGACAAGGCTGAATAATGTAAACAAGTGTGAGCAATTCAGATGTAATTTGAAGAATAATGTATGTACCTTAATTATTTTTTTCCACCACTCATTTGATGCGGTTATAGCTCCATCTTCAGTTCGGCCACAACCAGTTTGCTGCCCCAACCACACCCAAGCAGTATAGTAGCTCTTGAGTCTAGCAATGCAATTTTTGAATTGCTTGGTACTATGCAAGAGGCCCGCACGCTGATAAATTTTTTTCTTCATGTTATTGTATGCTCTACTTGTCCAAACACCATTCACACAGTGCCCATCCCTAGCTTCCTCACAGGCGATGTTACAAAATATAGTAATATGCGCGCCTGTCCAATCGGCCTTTGCAATGGTTTTCTAAACAAAAATAACAAGTACACAATTCAAACAAAAATAACAACTAGACATTTCAAACAAAAAATAACAAGTTCACACAATTAGCTAGCACAAAAAGAAGATGAATTTGAACGCTGATACAAAAAAAGAACTATATACACAATTTAAAATTTTACCTCTCCAAAACCATTGTTGTCATCTTCATCTTCAAAGCCTTCATTCTCGTCGACATCTTCTGAAGACGCAGCAGTTGACGACACACGTTGCTTCCCCGCAGTTTTTCCTCTACTGCCGATCGATGAGGACCGATTGGCTCGACCTACGCCGCGTCCGGTGACCTGGGACACGGTCCTCCCACGGCCTATGACGCCTCCCTCAACAGCAGTTGCGCCCGGGGCGACGAACGGACGCAGGTGAGAGCCGGCTCGACCTCCGATGTTCAGAGACCGGCTGCGACCTCCTCCACCCTGGGGCACGGGCCTACCACGACCAGGTCCGATCGGAGGAAGGCCATGACCGGCCGACTGGTCGAAGAGGAGTTGCTGGTACGAGCCCAACTCCGGGAAGTCGTCGACGTTGCTGTTGCGATCCAAGAAATGCCCGAAACCCATTCCCCTCCTGAGATTTACACCGGCGGATGAGAACTGGGAGAAAAAAGGCATCTGCTCCTCCTCATCATCAGCCATGGTACGGTGACCTGGGACGCGGGGATCGTCATCAGCCATGGCGCGGTAACCTGCAGTCAACCAAAATGTCAACAGGAAACTGGACATTTTTCAGTTCAACAGCCAAAATGTCATCAGTTCCATCTTTTTCAGTTATTATACAGGAAACGCAGCAAACTTGGCACGCAGCACACGCCCAACAATACTACTGCTGAATTCTGAAGCCACCACTACCGAAGGAACCAGCAACATGCACGAACCATGCGGACTGTTGGAGTAGCAGAGAACCATGCGGGCCAGAAAACTCCAGCGATGCAGAAACGGGGCGACGGGGGAAGAACCAACGCAGAAACGGGGCGGCGGGGGGACGAACCGAGGCAGAAAACGGGACGACGGGGCGGGGCGGCGACGGGGCGGGCGGCGATGGGGCGGTGGGGCGGCGGCGATTGGGGCCTGCGAGCGACGCGAGGTAGGGCGGTGCGACGGCGGCCACTGGATCGATGCGGGACTTTTTTCACGGGCTAACGAGCAATAAGTCCCAATAAGCTCCTCCCAAGAGTCTTATTTGATAAGTCCCAAATCACCATAATAAGTCCCAAATCACCATAATAAGTCCCAATAAATCCCTTGTGTTTGGTTTAGGTGGGACTTATAGGGACTTTTTTAAGTCCCAAAATCAATAACTCCGTGAAAACAAACACCCTCTAAGACTAGCTTACCATTCGTGCAACCATTCGTTCATGCATGCATGAAGCAAGATCAGGAGACGCGTGCATGCATGCATGTTAACCAGGGAATGACCTACTTATTGACTGGGAGGGTGACAACGATAGGCCATGTGATGAAGGAACAACGTCAACGCGCTCAAAGTCTCTAGTAGTACCTTCAGAATTTACTATGCCAAGAAGTATGGATTCGATATAAGTTAGTAGGTGCTTGCTATTTTTCTGGTGCCTGAAAACAAATTTCATCCCAGTAAAATTGGGTGTTAGCGTCGAGGCCGAAGCTGTTGGCTCCGCAGCAAGCACGGTGAGGTGTGGGGACGACAGCGATGGCGCGGGTGGGAACGACCTGGAACTACGGACGACGTTCCAGCAATGTCCCAGACAGAGGGGAGTCCGAGGGTTGATAGTTCGGGTGGGGTGCGGCCTCGCAAGAGAAAATCTGGTCCATCAAGATTTTAGAGGGATGGCCATGGGCATCAGCGAGGGGAGAGTGGGCTGGCGAGGCACGCGTGAGAGCACCACCGGCCATGGAACACGGTAGAGGGGCGAGCAGGCGGTTCAGATGGTGGTACGTGGGGGAGGGAGGAAGACATGCGTGCCCGAAGGAGGAAGATGAACACCGACGATTGGTTCGAGGAGGAAGATGGATGGTGGCCATTGGATATTGATCCAACGATCGAGATTTAGATCAGGGAATTGACTTATGTTCAATATGTCAACACCTAACCTGCCAATGGTAATCCCGACCCTTTCTAAATACTACTCCCTCGGTCTGGAATTACTTCGGGCCAAAGAATAAAACACCTAACTTCGGACCAAAAAATAAAACACTAACCTGCCAATGGTGACCCCGACCCTTTCTAAATACTACTCCCTCCGTCTGAAATTACTTGTCGTACAAATGGATGTATCTAGACATATTTTTAGTTTTAGATACATTCATTGCTAACCATTGTTACGATAGGTAAATTGTTTGTGGCACCTAGGAGCCCGGGCACCTAGGCACGTGTTATGGTAAGCCATTTTTATTAGTGCATGGCGTGTAATAAATGAAATAGTAGCTTTCCATTTTTCGCTTGCATGCACTAATATCCTTAATTGTCAATGATTTATTTCCATTTTTCGTTTGCATGTACTAGCATCCTAACAATAATTCCATTCCAAATATTAGGTTGATGTATTGTACCTAATGAAAATATATACATATGCAGGCTATTATATCTAATGAAAATATACACATAGCATTAGTATTATACTTAATGAAAAATATACATATACCCATGATATTATATGTACACATGCACCAGGTATTATACAAAACAAATATTATAGATATACCTCGGATATCTCAAATACCTACTAACAAGACATAATTAATATACTCAAAAATGTCATACGTATGTAGATACCTTGAAAATATCATAAGTATGTACGTAAGTCTAGTATATATCATGAGTATGTAGATACCTTGAAAATATCATGAGTATGTATGTAAATACCCTGTTGACGTATATACTCGACTATGTGAAAAAAGTATGAAAACATTTTATATACTCGGCCGACGTATATACTCGTCCATGTGAAAAAGGTAAAAAAATATTATACATACTTGGTTGACCCATATAACCGGGTATGCGAAAAATAGAGATTTTTTTTCTACATACAATAATATACCTCAAGTGGAAATATACCCCATGTGTATGTGCACTTATATACGTCGCTATATGAAAAAAGCTTAGAAAATAGTGTACATACCAAATCGACGTACACAAAGTAAATTATGACTACGTATATACCCGACTACATGAGGTATCTAATACGAATATCTAATATATACCCAATATATTTTGTTACATGTAATATTTTGGGTTATGTATGTGTATACCTAGTGACTTATTCAAGGTATTATGTAAACTATGAAAAATAGAAAAATAACACGTAGAAGAAATAAAGAAGGGCTAACCATAACGTATCAGAATATCTACTACTACTTCTATCATATGCAAAAAGTGCACGTACAATGAGACATGCATGGCCTATGTTCGAGAGTGCTAAAAGGACGCTATTTCCCGACGACTGATTTTATGCATGCTACTGTTCCGCGCAATGCCTCGGCTACTTGGCGGGCGATAGTTGCAGGGAGAGGAGCCTTGGAGGCTGGGCTGTTAAGGAGGATTGGGGACGGTTCCTCCGTAAGAATCTGGGAAGATAGATGGCTGCCAGAGAGATTATCACTTCGACCTACAGAGCAGGTTGGTTCTGCTATGCTCTACACAGTTGCAGATTTGATTGACAATGAGAGCTGGTCCTGGAGAGCTGATCTAGTCAGGAATAACTTCATACCCCCAGACGGGGATGCAATTCTTAATATTCCGCTCAGACATGGTGGTGGTGATGATTTCTGGGCTTGGGCTCATGAGAGGTCGGGCTCCTACACTGTAAAATCCGCGTATCGTGCTCTAATGACTCGTAACGAGCAGTTAGCTCTAGAGGAAGGGACGATTACAGAATCTTCAGAGAATAATAAGCAGGTGTGGACGCGACTATGGAAACTAAAAGTGCTGCCCAAGGTCCGTGTGTTCTGGTGGCGAGTCCTTCGAGGTATACTACCGGTGGAAATGACACTACAGCACAGGCATATAGCAACCTTAGCGCGATGCAAGGTCTGCAAAGGTATGGATGAAGATATGCTTCATGCATTGATTAAGTGCTCTCATGCGCAAAGCTTTTGGGCAGAAGCGAGAAGCTGGCTTCACCTCAAGCTGCCGGATCTACACCCTGGTACGTGGTGCAAGGATATCCTCTGTGATCCACATTTTACTGAGGCGGACAGGGCTAAAATAGTTACTGTCATGTGGGCGATCTGGACATCACGTAACAGCATAACACATGATAGAGTGAGTATGGACCCGGTCCAGTCCATGAAGCGTATTAGAGAAACACTGGCTCTTTTGGAACTCCCATTGGAGCAGATCAAGACACTGCCTGGGTATGGATGGAGACCGCCTGAAGTTGATTGGGTCAAAATCAACACGGATGCTAGTGTTTCAGTGATTGAAAACAAGAGTGGAATAGGAGGTTTAGCTAGATCTCCTGCCTCATTTGTTGCTGCCTGGAGTAAGCCTTACCCTGATGTCACAGATCCTCTTATTGCAGAAGCGTTGGCTTTGCGAGATGGGGTGATATTTGCAAAGCTCCGGGGGTTCTCGCGAGTGGTTATGGAAACAGATTGTTTGAAGATGGTACAGCTATGGCACTCGCGACGCTTTTCGCGCTCTATTGTAGCGCCGTTACTTTTAGAAATTGATGAGCTAGCCTTATCATTTCTTTCCTTTGATATTCAACATGTAATAAGAAGTGCCAACCTGCCGGCCCACTTGTGTGCGAAACATGCAAGCACACTTGGGGTTACCGACTGTTGGATGGACTCCCCGCCAGGCTTCCTCATGACCAATGTGATGGCTGATCGTGTTGGTGCCATTGTTGTTGAATAAAGCTCATAGTTTCCCGCAAAAAAAAAATGAGACATGCATGGCATTAAAACATGGAAAGGCCATTAATACTGATTTTCTCTATATATCATATTTAATCTTGCCATTAAGTGTTCATGTTAAGCAATAACTAGCAATAATTCTTTTCTAATAAAAATCTAAAGGATTTATCTATTAGTGCTAATTCTAGTTACATGTGCACAAATCTTAATGTCATCCAACGGTTTCTAGGTAAGGTGCCCAGGCACCTAGGTAAAATGTTTGGGGCACCTAGGTGCCTGAGCACCTTGTTCGGGTCCAACCCGCTAATGCATTTAATTGGAAACATAATGCATTAGTGTTTTCTGATACATTTGCCTTGGAGCATCTACAATTTATTTCCAAATTTATGTACCTGCTCTATTTGGAGGAGACTCCCACACATGCAAAATCGAAGTTCATCATACACACACGTACATATTATTAGACGGCGACACTAGTTATTACAATATACACTTGTACATGAAATTAGACCACGACACTAGTTGTTAGGTATTATACTTAATACAAATATATGCGTTGATGATATGCCTAACAAAAATATACACACACATGAAGTATTATACCTAATAAATACACACACACATACCTCGGGTGTTATACGTAATGAAAAATAAACATGTACCTAGGGCATTATATTTAATGAATATAAACAAACCCGTGGTGTTATGCCTACACTAGTGGAAAACGGGCCTTTGGCCGGGAACCTTTAGTCCCGGTCTGCCTCTGGGCCGGGACTAAAGGCCCGGCCACGTCGCCTCAATTCTCAATGCCTCCCTCAAGGCTTTAGTCCCGGCCCGTAAGGAGCCTTTAGTCCCGGTTCGTGTCCCAAACCGGGACTAAAGGGCTACGCGGTGGGCAGTGGTGGTGGCAACCGTTCGTATCCCCCTTTAGTCCCGGTTGGTGGCTCAACCCGGGACTAAAAGCCTAACACGTGGCCTGCCATGGTGGTGGCAACCGTTGGTATACCTCTTTAGTCCCGGTTGGTGGCTCAACCCGGGACTAAAGGCCCAAACGGTTTGCATCCCGCTTCACAAAACCACAACCGAAGCAGAGTGTGTGTCGCGTCGCCCTTCTTTCTCTGTTCTTCTTCCTCTCTCGCTCTCGCTCTGTTCTTCTCCTCTCTTCTTCCCTTCTCTTATTCCACCATGCCAACTCGCTTTGGAGAGGTGCTCACACATGGCAAGAGCAAGCTCGATGTCGTGTACACGAACGAGAGCAGGGAGGTGCCGCATTTTCTTAGACAGTTGAAGGAACGATGGCTTGACGCCGCAGTGGATCATGAGAAGTTCTTGGGGCTTGATCTGGAGTACACGACCGATCAACGCGGTGTTGCCGTCATCCAACTATTTTTCGCACACCATGTCTTGATCTTCCAATGGGCGAGGTAAGTTTTGAGGCTTTCTTTGATCCAAGGTAATGACATTGTACGTTTATTTGTATCAATCATAGTTGGTTCCCTTCAAATAGTTGTAGTGAAACAATTTTGATTAGTTGAAGGGGAACACAATCTGATTGGAATAGTGTTCCATAATCTGAAAAATCGTATTAGAATCAACTAGTGTTTAATATGTTCCATTGGAATCATAGTTGGTTCGCTTCAAATAGTTGTAGTGAAACAATTTTGATTAGTTGAAGGGAACACAATCTGATTGGAATAGTGTTCCACAATCTGAAAAATCTGATTGGTTCAATATGTTCCATTGAAATCATAGTTGTAGTGATACAATTTTATGCGGTGTTCTTTGATCCAAGGTTATGAAAATTGCATATAGCTAGTGATCTCTCTAGGTTCCATTGGATATCAATATGATATGTCATAGTCATGAAAATTGCATATAGCTAGTGATCTCTCTAGGTTCCATTGGATAGCTATAGTGATCTCTCTAGGTTCCATTGGATAGCAATATGCAACATGTCTAGCTTATTGAATATTTGCAAAACCGTGGGTATATATATATATATACATATATATATATATATATATATATATATATATATATATATATATATATGTCATAGTTAATTTACGATTTCTTGATCAATTCGTAGGATATGAAAATTGCATAGGATAGCAATATGTTCTATTTGAATCCTAAAGATAATTTTCTCTTTAGTTGTAGTGAAACATGTTTCCTTATTGCAGCAGTATGTAACATTTGTTTCATTTTAATTTGTTTCTGTTGTAGTAGTGACAAGCATTGTCCAGAACTCATGGACTTCCTTCGCAGCGGCATCACTTTTGCTACCGTTGACATAACGAACGACAAGCTGAAGATGAGGTACAGCTTCGGTATTGAGATACCAACTGGTTGCCTCATTGATCTCCAAACGGTATTCAGGCTTCGACATGTCAGGACTTCGATGGCTCATATGGCAGTTGCCTTGATCGACGAGGAATATGGTAATATGAAGACCAATTTCCCAAAGTCTCAGCACAAACTTTGGGAGAAGGCCCCACTTGATCGTATCAACATTGAGTATGCAGCAAAAGATGCATACGTTTCATACGAGTTGTACCGCAAGATTCGAGTCGTCAACTATGGCCAGCGTCACCTCAAATAAGGTGGACATTTTGATTCGAGTCGTCAACTATGGGCAGCGTCACCTCGAATATATATATCTATGATAACTATTATTATGTACTGTTTGGACTAGTATCATGTACTGCTTGGACCAATTTATATATGTCTAGTTTCTGTTTGTGCCATTATAGTTTCCAAATTTGAATGGTTTAGCCCTTTCTAACTTCATTTGCTACTTTTGAATGGTTTAGCCCTTTCTAACTTCATGGTATCATGCATTTCGACCACATATATATACAAAAAGTCTTCGGTTCAAATAAGTTCAAAAAATGAAATCCCTTTTGTAACAGATCTGTTTTTGATTAAAACAGTCATTTAAAAATGAAAGACCGTTAGTCCCACATGGCGTGCAGCGGAACCACGTGGCGTGCAGCGGAACCACGTGGCGTGTCGCGGAACCACGGTCGAAAAATCAGGTGAGGGAGTGTCCACCATACATGAGAGAAGAAGAATGCCGATTGTTGTTGTGGGGGTTGCTTCTCCTTCTTCTCTTTGTGCTATATATTTGTTATGCACTAGGGGAAGAAGGAGTAGCGACCATCATCGACGGTCGAAAAATCAGGTGAGGGGTGTCCACCATACATGAGAGAAGAAGAATGTCGACTGTTGCTGTGGGGGGTCGTTTCTCCTTCTTCTCCTTGTGCTAGATATTGGTTATGCACTAGGGGAAGTAGGAGTAGCGACCATCATCGACGGTTGAAAAATCAGGTGAGCTAGTGTCCACCATATATGAGAGAAGAAGAATGTCGTCTCTTATTGTGGGGGTCGCTTCTACTTCCAAAGAGATTGTCAGTTTTGTACACGAACTGCATCCCATCTTTGTCGTAGCCCTCTCAACTTTTTAACACATGCTATGTGGGTGAAATGATGATAGCATGCCAACTTTCAACATTTTCAGAGTTCATTTGTAGTGCTTTTTAATTTCAGGGTCAACTAGCTCAAAAAAAAAAAGTAAATGCACGAAGAATACGAAATGAAGTCAGAAATTGTTGAAATTTTGTGGTGTGCCTTTGAATGGTGCATTTTGAACACACAAAAAGTATGGAGTTCAAATAAGTTCAAAAAAATAAAATCCCTTTGTAAGAGATGAGTTCTCGTTCGAAACGCTGATACTTCGAGAGAGATTGTCCGTTTTGTACACAAAGTGCATCCAGTTTTTGTCGTAGCCCTCTCAACTTTTTAACACATGCTATGTGGGTGAAATGATGATAGCATGCCAACTTTCAACAATTTCAGAGTTCATTTGTAGTGCTTTTCAATTTCAAGGGTCAACTAGCTCAAAAAAAATAAGTAAATGCACGAAGAATACCAAATGAAGTCAGAAATTGTTGAAATTTTATGATGTGCCTTTGAATGGTGCATTTTGAACACACAAAAAGTATGGAGTTCAAATAAGTTCAAAAAAATGAAATCCCTTTGTAAGAGATGAGTTCTCGTTCGAAACGCTCATACTTCGAGAGAGATTGTCCGTTTTGTACACGAAGTGCATCCAGTTTTTGTCGTAGCCCTCTCAACTTTTTAACACATGCTATGTGGGTGAAATGATGATAGCATGCCAACTTTCAACATTTTCAGAGTTCATTTATAGGGCTTTTCAATTTCAGGGTCAACTAGCTCAAAAAAAAAAGTAAATGCACGAAGAATACCAAATGAAGTCAGAAATTGTTGAAATTTTGTGATGTGTCTTTGAATGGTGCATTTTAAACACACAAAAAGTATGGAGTTCAAATAAGTTCAAAAAAATGAAATCCCTTTGTAAGAGATGAGTTCTCGTTCGAAACGCTGATACTTCGAGAGAGATTGTCCGTTTTGTACACGAAGTGCATCCAGTTTTTGTCGTAGCCCTCTCAACTTTTTAACACATGCTATGTGGGTGAAATGATGATAGCATGCCAACTTTCAACATTTTCAGAGTTCATTTATAGTGCTTTTCAATTTCAGGGTCAACTAGCTCAAAAACAAATAAGTTAATAGTTTGGATAGTCAAAATAATTACTTTTGAAAATAGAAAATAGTTTTGCATTATTTATTCAATTTCAAACACTTTTCATTATCATAGTTTTGTCAAATTCTCAAATATGCAAAAAGAATTTTAATAAACATAGTTTTTAATTGAAAATAACAAAATAGTTAATAGTTTGGATAGTCAAAATAATTACTTTTGAAAATAGAAAATAGTTTTGCATTATTTATTCAATTTCAAACACTTTTCATTATCATAGTTTTGTCAAATTCTCAAATATGCAAAAAAAAACATAGTTTTTAATTGAAAATAACAAAATAGATAATAGTTTGGATAGTCAAAATTATTAATTATGAAAATAGAAAAAAATTGAAACTATATGAGAATTTATAGAGAAAATTCAATCTAAATTCAAAGTGAACTCACTTTGAATTCAGGTTGAATTTTCTCCATAATTTCGAATATAGTTTCAATTTTCACAGAGTTTAGGCTCGTAAGCCTGATTTAGAGAGGAGCTCGATGGAGAAGCTACGACGGGGCTTATAAACAAGTGTTAGTCCCCCTCGCTGGGCGAGGTGGGACTAAACTTATCGTGCAGCCGAGGAGGGGCTTTAGTCCCGGGTGGAGCCACGCCCCGGGACTAAAGACCCCCTTTAGTCCCGGTGCGGAGCTCCAACCGGGACTAAAGGCCCCTGCTTCCCGCCTTCTGGTCTGCCGGAAAAGGGCCTTTAGTCCCGGGTCGTGGCTCCACCCGGGACTAAAGGGGGGCTTTAGTCCCGGATCGAGCCCCGAACCGGGACTAAAGATCCACCTATATAAGCGGGAGTTAGAAAATTTCCAACCCAAATCGCATTTCCTTCTCTCCTTCTTCCTCGTTCTCCTGCCCGGCGCGGCACAGCGACGAACTCGACGACGCCGTCAGGCTGTCCGCCATCCTGCTCGCCGCCGCCTGTCGTCCTCCTCGTCGCTGCCGTCCTCCTCACCGCGCGCCGCCCTCCTCGCCGCGCGCCGCCATCCTCCTCGCCGCGCGCCGTCGACACCTCCGGCCGGTAAGCCCCCCGCCCCTCCTCCCCAACACTCCGGCCAGTAGAAGAAAGGAAGAAAAAGGAGAAGAAAGGAAGAAAAAGGAGAAGAAAAGAAGAAAAAGGAGAAGAAAGGAAGAAAAAGGAGAAGAAAGGAAGAAAAAGGGAAAAAGGAAGAAAAAGATTTTTTTTGTCATTTAATTCCTATTGTTATTAGGTTTGTGCTAGATTATTAGGGTTAGTAATATTTAGAATTAGGAAAAAGCAAAATAAGAAGAGGAGGAGAAGAAAAGAAGAAAAAGGAGAATAAGAAGAGGAGGAGAGGAGAAGAAGAGGAAAAATAGAAGAAGAGAAGAAGTAGAAGAGGAGAAGTAGAAGTAGAAGAAGAAGTAGAAGAAGAGGAGAAATAGAAGAAGAGGAAAAATTAGTTTAGGGTTACAAGAAGAAGAAATATTTTTTTTGTCATTTAATTTTGCTATTGTATAGTGTATATGCTTAAGTGTTAATAGTGTTTCTTAGGTTATTGCTTAATTTTGCTATTGTATACGTTTAAGTGTTAATAGTTTAACACTACGGTTCTAGATGTATCAGTGATGCTATATGTATGATAGTATTCGAGGAGTATTAGTGATAATATTCGACGATGTACGGACAAAAGAGATGATGTATTTGCTTATAATTGAATGCATGCTAATTTGAATACTACTTTATTTTACGATTTGATTTTGCTGATAAACCCAAGGAGACGGAGGAAAACCTTCTAAGGTTTCTAACAGATCAAAATTTCTGTGACCACATACTGTTTCCATACAACTTCAGGTGAGGGTCTTTACTCTGTTGTGTCCATTCACTTATAAGTGTAATTGATAAGTTACTGACATATATATACACACACACACACACACGTGCATCTTTCATTGGATTCTGTTGGACATTCAAATTGATAAGGGAAGAGTTGATGCCTTCGACCCATTATCGAGACCCTTGGAACAGTTCAAAGCCTGCAGGACATGCTCCAAGGGTAATTTCAATCATTCTTGTGCTCTATCGGTCTCTTTCGATGATTTTTTGATATATCAATTAATGAAAAACTTAGCAAATCATTATCCTTGTCGGGCAGGGTTTGGAAGCGGTTCAAGTGCGTGACTCCCGGTATCTTTCCTGAGAAGCTGACCTTTAGAGCGGCTCAGGTAAGTAGTAGTATGATATACTTCTATTTTCAATACATTTATGATGCTAGATTATTATTTTGATTATATATATTCTATTCTCGTAAAGTGCGACCAGCAGCCACGGGGAACGCATCTATGCGGATACTATGTTTGCGAGACCATTCGCACGTTTACCTTTGAGCACAAGGATCACATATTTGACGTAAGCAATGAACATTCACACCTCTATTTGTACCCGTCATTCTTTGTTATCATGATTGATATTCATATTCATCTCCTCTTCTTATATAGTACACGGCCATGAGGACGAAGGTCCTACCAGAGCAACGCGCGATTGCTGTTGCAGAGGAGCCTGCGACCTTTCTGAGGACGGAAGCTATAGATGACAAAGGACAATTTAGTGTAGCTAGGGGCCATTACTGATGTTCGTCCATGTAATCGAATAGACAGGCTCTAGTCCCGATAATTCAGATCTCCATATAATTGTATATATATGCTCGCTTGTAAGATAAGTTAATCTTATATATATATGCATAATTATTTCTATTTAAATTATATGAAAACTAATTCTCGAACACCAAATGAGGCATCACGTTAATCTCCCGAACACCTAAACCCTAAAACCCAAAAATAATTTCATTCAAAAAAAACAAAAAAAAACAAAATCTGAAACTCTTTAGTCCCGGTCCGTGTAACGAACCGGGACTAAAGGGCGTGCCCCTGGGGCGCTACGAGGCGCAGACGTGGAGCACAGTTAGTCCCGGCTTGGAACAGGGTCGGGACTAAAGGTTCGGCCTTTAGTGCCGCCCCTTTAGTCCCGGTTGGTGAACCGGGACTAAAGCCCCTTACGGGCCGGGGCTAAAGGTCCCGTCCCACTAGTGCTAATGAAAAAAATACACATACCGGAGGTGTTATACCTAATAAAAAAATACACATACCACAGGTGTTATACCTACTAAAAATATTGACATATTGTTTGTACCTATTAAAAATACACATATAATTTTATCTATTAAAAATATACACATAGCATATGTATTATATTTATTGAACATATTAACATACCCAACGTACTATACCAAATGAAAATATACACATATCCGAGTATTATACCTAGTTAAATATATACCTAAAGTAAATGTAGACTAAATACTATCTTGTAGGTATCCAGCGAATGCATATATACCTAATTAAAATATACAGAGACTCAGGGCAGTGTATCTAATTAAAATATACATATACTAAAGATACCCATGTGTACGTGCTGGTACTTCAATAAAAATACGCACGCATATAATTATAAATAGTTTTCTCTAGTATTAACAAATATCACGTACCTTCCATACATGAAACATGGAACCTTAATTATTGATTATTTTGTCTTATTATGTCTCATCATGGAACGTTGCCATACATGGTATGCAGGGCCATTATTATGACATTCAATTAGTGATTATGTCATATTTTTTTATTAATGGTTACTAAATAAATAATTCATTAACAAATATACCTGTTATGACAGTACGCATCTAAATGCAATCTAGTGATGGAAAGACAAGGAGCCTAGACACCTGGGTGCCCCAAACGATCGTCCTATATATATAGAAAAATGATACTACTCTATATGTTGGCATCACTCAAGGAATTAGAAAGTAAAGTGCCAAAACAGACAAGGCCATAATTCAGGGAAAGTAGCTCCAAACATGTCATTAAATTAGTTCACAAGCAGACCATGCATAGACCGAAAGCATGAACCTGGACTTCGCCAAACAAATGGATATATCTCTAAGGAAATCACATGGTGATGATGGAGAGTTTACTTAATATGGTGTGCTTAATTTAAGCTGGCGGCGGCCAACTGAGATGCACCATCGTGGCAATTTCCGTTTCCACGTAGAGTACCATATCCAGCATTTATTTTTGCAAGTGGGTACGATATATAGCTGCCACAACGTTGTCGTATACTGCCGGTAGGCAAGCATGGTCTTATGCATGACGAACAATAATCTAAGATTTGGATGATGATTGGTAGGAGCCAAGCAGTGTTTACCGATACTATTACTTGTCATTGGCGTACCGATATTTATTATATTTGTTTTATACTCCCTCGTCTGAAAATACTTGTCCTAAAGATGAATATATCTAGACTTATTTTAGTTATAGATACATCCATTATATTCATTTCTAAGACAAGTATTTCCGGACGGAGGGAGTACAAGCTTTAGTTACCGCTTTACGCCCCCCACGGCATGGATATTCGTTCCAAACCATAATGAAGAGTTTGCAGGTATATTCTATACGAAAAGATCCGGTTGATTCATAGATCTCGCCTCGATCACGAATCATTTCTCGAGACTGGCTCGTTGTTTCAGAAAATGGACCGTTGTTTCACGAACGGGGGCTGAAGCTGGAGCACTACAGGTTCCTCGTCGTGGCTCCTCTACTACCGAGGACGAGCCTGTCGGATTCCGGTGAACCGCCGTCGCCGTCGGTCCTCGCCAGCTCGCTGGATCCCCACCTCGACGACGAGATCCAGCCCCTCGCCGGATCCCACCTCGCCAGATCGACGGATCCCCACCTCGCGCGGCGAACGAGGAGGTGTGCGGCGCGGACGCCGGCGAGCTCCCGCTGCCGGGGAGCTTCTCTGCCTCGCTGGAGATGCGTCCCTGCTCGCGCGCCCGACTTTCCGTTGAGCATGGATCCCGGTTGCAACGTGACTTTCGTTGTAAAAATTCCTGAAACTCGACCGTTGTTGCAAAAAGTTCTTCCGTAAAAATACCTATGTTAGAGAAAAACGAAGAAAAAAAATTCTACAACAAGCAAATTGTTTCTGAAACTCGACCGTTGTTTCAGGAATTAACGGATCCAAAGTTTATTTCTTGCAACAAAGCGAAAGTCTCTGCAACTCGAGCGTCGTTTCAGGAAATAACTACTGACCATGCGACGAGGATGCGGGGCATTAGATCGACACCCGACGGCTAGCTAGATGATGGATAATTTTTAAAAATCATCCGGCGGACGGGTAGCTAGCGTTCCTTTCCCTGTAAATTATGTATGTGTAGCATCGCTGTACAAAAACTGTACCAGAAAAGGAGTCGTGTAAAAGAAAAAGGGAAACAGAAATTGCTGGAGTGGAAGTTTGGGGGAGAGCCAGAGCCCAGAGAGGGAGATGCCGGAGCTGCCGGAGGTGGAGGCGGCGCGGCTGGCGCTGGAGGAGCACTGCGTCGGGAAGCGCATCCTGCGCTGCTCCGCCGCGGAGGACACCAAGGTCATCGACGGCGTCGCCCCGTCGCGCCTCGAGGCGGCGCTGGTCGGGCGGACCATCGCCGCCGCGCGCCGCAAGGGCAAGAACCTATGGCTCGTCCTGGATTCGCCGCCGTACCCCTCCTTCCAGTTCGGTCCGTCTCCGCTCCCCCACCCCACCACATCCAGTCTGCCCCCATTCTGTTTCTATGTCCTCCCCTTCCGCAGTGGTCTCAGGAACGGCACCGCGTGTTCGGATCTCAGCATTTTGTTTGCCGTGCCATGTTCTGTTCCTGGATGGTTGTCACCAAGCTTTTCGTTTGGGTCTTGCGCGTGTCTAGGGTTATATATATATACTCCCTCCGTTCCTAAATATAAGTCTTTTTAAAGATTTTACTAGAGGCCTACATACGAAGCAGAATGAGAGAATCTATACTCTAAAGTATGTCTATATACATCCGTATGTAATCTCTCTAGTGGAACCTCTTAAAAGACTTATATTTAGAAACGGAGGGAGTATATATATATATGATTTCAGATTCATGAACGATGGAGTCAGCTATTCGATTCCATGAACGGTGGTGGAGGAATATATGTATGCACCTTTTGTTTTATACTAGTACTACTGAGTAAAGTATAACCCTTTATTCAGTGAAATATGGCATATATGGAGTACTACAAAATTGGCATCTATTTTACTGAATAAAGTATATATGCATCTCTGTTGTGGTAAATGGACAGTCTAAACATCACAATGGCTTTTCTTAACTCGTCAGTGTTGCAATGTAGGCCCCTCCTGAAAATGTGGTATGCTAGTTGTAGGAATTATGTTGACTTGCTTTAGCTCATTCGATCACAAAGATTTTTCAGATGCCCCTATTCCAGTGATTATTGTTTTGCTTTTACTTAGATCAATTGATATAGGAGTTGTAGGGAGACTTTATTGCAAAATAATTTAAGTTGCAGACTTCAGAGGTTGAACTTGGCAAACATGAATGACTGGCCTTGGTTATACTCCATCCGTCCCAAAATAACTGTCTCAACTTTGTACTAGCTCTAGTACAAAATTGTACTAAGCTTAAGACACTTATTTTGGGACGGAGGGAGTATAAAAGTCGTAGAATGTGGCTTAATGGGATAAAACTCTAGAGAGGCCTCTAGTGCGGTCTTTTTCTAAAGCTCCAGTTATACAGAAAGCACTTAAATGTTATTCTTTGTCACAGGAATGGCTGGAGCTATTTACATCAAGGGTGTGGAGCTGAGCAAATATAAAAGGTTCCATCTTTTTCATCGTTTTTTGTTTTGTTGGTGCTTGTTTTAGTCTTACCTGCTGTTAAAAGCTGCTACCATCTCTCAAAAATGAGAGACAGCTATGTAGGTTCGAAATAGCATCGTTATTGCCATTCTAGCATATCGACAGTGTACTTAACTAGGTGTTTTTTCCATAAACTGTTACATGGTGCTTGTTTTAGTCTTACCTGCTGTTAAAAGCTGCTACCATCTCTCAAAAATGAGAGACAGCTATGTAGGTTTGAAATAGCATCGTTATTGCCATTCTAGCATATCGACAGTGTACTTAACTAGGTGTTTTTTCCATAAACTGTTACATGGTGCTTGTTTTAGTCTTACCTGCTGTTAAAAGCTGCTACCATCTCTCAAAAATGAGAGACAGCTATGTAGGTTCGAAATAGCATCGTTATTGCCATTCTAGCATATCGACAGTGTACTTAACTAGGTGTTTTTTCCATGCACTGTTACATTATCAGGTATATTCAGTTAGCATTGTAATGTTTGATGCCATTACCACCTGATGCTCTGCACACCAGAAAATCTAGACACTACCAGTAGAACCTTAGGCTATATGATTGCCGACTGTTCGCGTCTGTTATAGAAATTCTGATAGTTTGTTAGATGTTCTAATACTGACGGGAATAGGTGTTACTTCCAATTTCAGACGTTTGAGGACTTTGGAAAATTGTTTTTAACATAATTGCATAGTGCAGTTAAAGTAGAAACACATAGTTTGGGTTCATCAAACCAGATTCTGATTCCAATGTGTTATGCATTTTGGTAATTTATGTGAAGAAAGAAAAAACTATGTTAAACAAGAAGCAAAATGACTTTGGGTCTTGTGTGTTAAGTGTTAACATAGGTACAGCAAAGCCATTTAGAATTTAAAGGTGTGATCAGGCATTCAGGACTAGACTACTACTCTTTGCATAAACATGTTCTGTCTCTTTTGCTGATCATTCTAGTCTTGCTAAAATTTGACCCAGGGGCTTCAGTGAAACTGAAATAATTTGGATCCTTCGTTCTGTGGCATTTAATTTAGGTCTGCAGTGAGCCCAACTGAGGAATGGCCTTCAAAGTACTCCAAACTGTTTGTTGAAGTATGGAATATAATCCGGTGACCTTCCTTATGGCTATTTCTTTTATTTTCTTCGTCATCATTTGTGGGTAATTTGTTTCTCGATCGCAATCCCATCTTGTCTGGCTCATTTCACACATGGATGCTTATAGTTATGTTTGTCTTACGTGCTGGCATCCACCCATCCCATATATGAATCTGCAATAACTTATGGCGATCAGTGATACGATTTGGATAGTTATCTATATATGCCTATTTGGGCTGTGAGGCTTCAATATTTATCCTAAATCTGATTTAATGACGTTTAAGACCTTGGAAGCAACCGACTCCATGTTCTATCTCCTGGGATCATGCTAATGCTTAAATGAACGGCAGTAGAATAGCGGAAGTTGAAGCAAGCAAAGAAAAAAAATCATGCTAATGCTTACAGATTCTGGAAACAGTAATGTGATGAAATGTGTACCTTAGTAGTCTTCACCTTTCTTGTTAACTACTACTCCTTTTGTCTGTGCTAATTATTTACTTTTTGGAAAATCTTTGCCTTATTTCATCTTGCTCTTCTCAACTTACTACAGTTGGATGATGGCTTGGAGTTCTCCTTCACTGATAAGAGGCGTTTTGCAAAAATACGACTGCTTGACAACGTAATATTCTTGTGATTCCTTGTAAACAAAATTTGTTCTCTCAATATGTGGTAACATTTTGTAATTTGTTTCTGTTATTCTGTCTCTGTTTAATAGCCAGAAGCTGTCCCTCCAATTTCTGAACTTGGACCAGATGCCCTATGCGAACCAATGCAGCTTGATGAGTTTGTACAATCTTTTGGTAGAAAGAATGCGCCAATAAAATCCCTTTTGCTTGATCAGGTATAATCTTAAGCTCCACACTCCGCTCAAACTGCTTGTCTGAATCAAAAGGAGCTATCCATATTATATTCAGATATCATATAAATTCAGAACTCAATTATGAGCTTATAGCAAAGTGTTGTTAAACAATTAAAGAAATTTCTTGGCTTCATTTCCATATATTTGTAAACCTCAAGCGCTGGTTAACATTTTTTACCAGTTATTTTAGAGATTATGGTTTAAGATGATCATGTAGTTGCCTCAGTAGCACACAGCCATCCCTTTCATTCTTATTGTCAAAATAATGTTTAGCACAAAAGCCTTTTAATTATGCCAATTCTTACACCCCCTTTTGTTGAATCATCTTTGCAGAGCTTTATGTCGGGAATCGGCAACTGGATGGCAGATGAGGTGCTTTATCAGGTCTGTTTTCCTGACATTGCTAAAGCTGGTTTGCTAGATAAAATTATAAGAGGCATTAGGTTCTTAGTTTTTCTATCCTCTATATCAATGCCTATTGCATAGAATGTATCGTAGTTCTACACTAGTGAGGTGGTTTGTTTTAAAGACCTATTGTATTTGTCTAATGATAGGTATCACGTATGTCTTGGGCAAAATAGCCATATGTCATAGCTACTGTTCACACATGTGTTAGACTGTTAATACACCTCATCATGAGCAAGTTCGTCCTATTCATCAAGTCACATGGACTCTACTCTGTAAAGAAAGGCTAATTTGTATTAGGGATCATCAAGAAGTACTATAGAAAATTGACCCAAACTTGAACAAGCCCTCTAGTAACACAGCCAGGGACAAGGTCAAGCCTTGTTATCCCCTTCGCCTTAACACTGATTCCCATTGCTATCTTCATCCACCTATCCCGTGCACCTGTGCTCATAAGTTTGGGCATCTGCAGCTTTGCAAAACTGACTTGCTATTACTGTGGTACCATTGTTGTGTAAATCTTGAAGTTTCACTTTTTGCTTGATCTGGATATAGGCAAGGATCCATCCTATGCAAACTTCATCGAAGATATCCAAGGAGAAGTGCAAGGCACTCCATCGGTGCATCAAAGAGGTTAGCCCGTGAACTGTGATTGACCTGCAGTGTTGACCTTTGACCTTTGCTGGAAAAAGATTTCAGCTGCAAAATAGTGAAAGACATCAATCTGTTAAAATTTGGATGTTTGTCGGTTGTCCTGTAAAGCAGTTAGCAGGCAAAAGTAATCCTTTTATGTACTATATATACTAACCACATACTGATATTGAACAAATTTCAGAAAATTCGAATGTCTGATATTAGTTTCTGCAACTTGCTTTGTTGTGCTTGTGCATGTGCTTGCACAGAGGCTTGAGTTGAATTACAGCTCTAGGAGCCTGATTTACCTGTACAATACCTGATCCCCGTGCAATAAAACTAGTGACATTTCTAGCATGGCTCCAGTTATCTTTGTCCCTCCTTTCGCATGATATTATGGTGATAATTTGTACTATATGGTAATCATGCTTTTGCCTGCCTCTGGCAATTCTCGATAGGTGATTGAAAAATCCGTTGAAGTTGGTGCTGACAGCAACGAATTTCCAGAGAACTGGATATTTCATTCTAGGGAGAAGAAACCCGGCAAGGCCTTTGTGGATGGTCTGACAATCTACTCTTCCTCTTTCTTTTCTTTTCTGGTGCATACAGCACGTCTGTGTTGTCTATCAGTGTTGAACGTTGCATTTGCCGCATGCAGGGAAGAAAATCGACTTTGTTACAGTAGGCGGCAGGGTAAGCTTCAGACTGAGCGCACCGTACTATGCCGTTCCTTTTGTGCGCTGTTTTTTTTTTTTGGGACTTGCTGTGTTCTACTCTTACTCATGCTGCTGTTTGTTCAGACGTCAGCGTACGTTCCGGAGCTGCAGATGCTGGATGGGGCTGATGCTGCGGCAGCAAACAGGTCAAAGAAAGGCAGAGACAACAAGGTAGAGGAAAATGTGGGCAAAACATCCAAGAAAGGCCAGAAGAAGGCTTCAAAAGAAGGTGGCAAGGCAGCACAGAAGCAGGAAGAAGAAGACGAAGTTGAGGAGTCGAAGCCCGCCAAGAGGGGAACGAAGCGACCAGCGAAGAAGGATGGTCGTTCTCCAGATGCTGGCGGCTATGGCGGTGAAGACGATGAAGAGCCCGTGGTTGCGGCAAAGAGGCCGCAGAGGAAGAAGCGGTGAGCCGATCTAGGGAGGGACTTGCACTTTGTCTGGTGCTTTTGCTTTGCAGTGTAGAAACTGGTACTAGTAGATGAAATTCCACCCTGTGAAGGAAACTTGGGTTTGTCAGAGCCTGGCCATTTAGTTGTTGTAAGCGCAGATTTGTTGAAGCCTCTAACAGGTGTGGCGATGCAAGACTGGGCTGTGGGCCCATGTTGACTTCCTTTTGGGGGTTGCTGAAGGTTTAACTTCCCCTTTCGAAATCATCACGGTTCGACGACGAATCCTCCCGCTCAACAAAGCTTCAGAGCGAGTTCTGTGTATGTCATCCATGATGGCCATGACCAACGCCGCCGTGGTGGATGTAGCAAAAGTTGTTTCTGGTTCCAACAAAATTCAAACACAGTTGCAATAAAAAAAAACATCACCGCCGTCACGACCAACACCGTCCTGATGGATACAGCAAAAATCAGCATGGTTGCAGCTCCCATTCGCAACGGTTACAGCTTTTTTGGCGTTTGCAGCAAATGGAGAACACCGTTCCAGCAACGGTGGGTGCCGATTGTAGCGCCGTGGGAGTCCGGGGGGCGCGTCTTCTCCAGCTTTCCAGCATCTCACATCGAGGTTGTAGCTTTTTTCGGTAGGGCTCGTTTGCGTCGCCGGTCAGCTCCATCATGCTCGGGCAGGGCTGATCGGGGGAGGGGGGGCTGATGGAGGCGCTCGGTGAGAGACCGCCGGCGAGGACAACACCTTGTCGCCCATGTGTGTGGTGGGAGAGAAAAGGTACAAAGAAAGAGAGGTGGCCGCTTGAGACAGAGGATAGAACATAAGGCGGCCCCTCATCCTTACGTGTCACAGCTTGAATGGTTGGGAGCATGCGCGCGTGGACACGAACGACAGAAGACTCAGCCGGTCGATTGGGTACAAACAGTATCCTTCGTCAAAGGGTCCTTGTCGTGCCCTTTTTCTTTCTTTACTAGCAAAATGGTCCGTGTGTTGCAACGAGAAAAAAAATCATAATCTTTAATGATCATGACCATATTTTGCTGCATCACCGAGATACACTATCACTCTTATTTTCATGAAATCATGGATAATTTTTAAAAATCCTGATATTTTTTGTAAACTCGTGAACATATTTGAAATCATGAACATTTTTACAGATTTTCTAAAATCTTGAACATTTTATACTATTTGCAAAGCATTTTTTCAAATTACGAAACAAACTAATCATTTTTCTTGAATCGGTAAACATTTCTAGAATCCAGAAACATTTAAAACAAATTGGTGGGACAATTTCTGAAATTCAATATCATTTTTTGATTGAATGAATATTTTTTAAAATTCATGAACATTTTTTGAATCAAAAAGCTATTTTAAGTCACGAATAATTTTGGAATTTTTAGGATAATTTTCAATTCATGAATGAATTCGCAACATTTTGTTCAATGTATTAAATTTTTAATATACAAACTTTTTTTAAATCATGAACGTTTTTGTATTTCTGAACATTTGTTTTCAAAGCTGTGAATCGATAAATATTAAGAATTATTAAACATTTTATTTCAAATTTTCTTTTTTGCAATTTTCGGAACATTTTTTAGATCCCAAAGTATTTAAAGCAGAAAAAACAAAGACGGAAAAGGAAACAAAAAACTTAAAAACAAAATTTAGAAAACTTGCCGCCCGAACATTGCAAAACCAAACAGGTGTGTTGTGTCTTCTCCCAACACGCAGGGCACCATAGGAAGCACCAATAATAATTATTAGGTATAGATATAGATTCCTCTTTTCCTTTTTCTTTATGCGCAAGGAGCCACCGACCCAATAACATAAACCTACTTGGTTTGGGACTCAACACGAATGAATGGTTTGATGGGGGCATCCCCCCCCCCCCCCCCCCCACCACACACACACACACACACACACACAAAAACTTCATCATGTTGTATTTAGTCAAAATAAATTTAAGTTTCAGTACATGTGTTCTATAATCATTATTTGTATCCTACAATCGCATATACATGTCGTATTAAGACTTTGTTTGTAAATTTGAAATACATGTTTGATGTTTATGTCTTTATAATAATTTCCATGATATGCAATTGTAGGGGATCACAACAGAAAAAAAAACGTATTACGAGCACGCCCAGGACCACTATGAAGATGCATCGAAGGTTTGATCTGATCATTACCGACTCAAAGTGCAGCGGAAGGAGAGTGAGTGGAGATCGTTGGTGCACATCCTCGCAGTTAGGATTTTCAAACCTCCCAACCACGAGGATGTTCTCCCTCGGACGGTACTTCGGGAGACCGTTGGATAGAAACTCGACCAGTCCCTCGAAGAGTTCTTCAGGAGGATCACGGTCAGATCCTCTAACAGAACCTCGACGGCCTCGGCATATCTCTCGAACTAAGATCAAAACTACGACCTCTCTATCTGATTGTACACATCTGGTGTAAACTATCCGTCAGGGTTTTGCCATCTAGAACTAGGCCCTACCGAAGACTAGGCAACGTTTTGGTGTGCGAAACTATTTTATGCAGAGGAAGATAGAAAGCTAGATCATTGCATGAGAGAATTTGAGTGAAATGGAGCTCCTCCGCTTCTATTTATAGTGAGAGACAAGGGGTAGAGGTCACATGAAGATACCAAAAGGCCCATGAGATATATCCTTCATCAAGGCAAAATGGGCTGGCAAGTGGAACTCCATGGAGGAGCTCCTTCCATGGCCGACCACATGCGCGGGGCCCACCAAAGGAGGTTCCACCACCCCATGTCATCCCCATTGGCCTTGAGAATATCCCAAAAGGCGGGTTTCCAAAAAGCCACCAAAATGGGATGTAGTCTAATAATGTTATTATTATTCACTCCATTATTCATGAAAAAAATCAGTGTTTGTTTAATCCGAAAAACTTCAGGTTGGTCCAGAACATTTCTGGTACCCCCTAAAATAATTCTGGATGCCTACCAAAACATTTCCGATATGTAGTTTGTCTCCAAAACATTTCTAATTTTCTCTCTGAAACTTTTTTATCGTCTCTGAAACTTTTTTGGAAACAATTTTTCGGACTATCTGTGTGTTACTTAGCGAATAGATGACCCTTAAGTGTGTGACCCTTTAGGTTCGCTGAAATATATACATGACCGAAAAATTTTCTAACCAATGATCAATAGAGGAACCATGGACATTCATATTAATCCATATACCCACACGGATGAATATTCGAGCGAATCTGTAAGTATCGGATGGTGTACCTGTTGCTTCGCGATATATTACAAATACCCGAGGTGAGATTTAATAGCATCCCCATGAATCAACAATTTGTTCACTATGTCAGTTTCCTCGTTACCGATTGTATTCTCTTTTCTTGCTCATGTGTTCCAGCATCCCCGTTATTCAATCACGTTGTTTCTGGCCACACGATGATGGATACCGTCACACCAAGAGGGTCCAAAGAACATCTCTCCATTGTCGGAGGGACAAATCCTAATCATGAGCTATCTAGCCCCTTGTCATACTTTTTCATGAACCTGAAAGCCGCCGTAATAGCCACCCTATTACAGATGGCGTTTAACTAACCCTAAATTTCATGAAGCAAGTATGTAGGAACTCGGTACTCTCATGGTCTAAGGAATTTCGCAAACGCTAACTTTATTTGTGTCATAAAACCATTAACTCGTGGCGAATGCATCTCATAGCGTAACATCAACATGTGTCATTTCAACACAGGTGTTCTTATAACATTATGTCCTCAAAATTGTCGGTATGCCCATGATCAGGAAAACGTGACCAGCATGCAATGCTCTAGTCTTGAGGCATGACTAGGAATATATTTTACTGTTTATTATTCCACACAAGCACATGGGTTTTACTTTGATCCTTTATGGATATATGGGCTCAAGGACCATTGCAGTTTAGCATAGAACATAAATACTAATTACAAACCTGGAGATAAATAATAACAATTATTATTGCTTCTATGACATATCTCCTAAAGACTTCCACTTGCACTAGAGCCAATAATCTAGTGTGGATACCTTCCTTAACACCAACGGCGTTCCGGTGCTGCTCATGTTTGAGGCTTCATCATCGGGTCTGACACGTTCAAATCTGTGTGAACTTTGCGCACTCTTACAAGATCCTCTTCAACACGATATCGAATGAGTTTGTATTTGCGTGCAATATGCCTTGCCTTATGGTGGGAACATGGCTCCCTTACCCGAGCCATGGCGTCACTATTACTTCGATAAATATCTATATCATTTCCTAAGCTATTCGTGGGGTCGATAATCTTACTTAAAGGCTACAAATCAACCATGTGCACTTGCGGGACATCATGTTGCTCGATACTGCTAATTCTGGTGATGAACATTTGTTTAGGCGCCATTGGCAAAGTGGTTTCTTTAATGTGTGTGCTTGTCTCATGTACACGGTGAAAACACCATCCGAGAAAGGTTAGAGGACTTCACAAGAAGGTAACACAGAAGATGGTTGTCGATGAAGAGGAGTAGGATGATGAACCAACAAAGCAAGCGAGGATCCAATGGGCATCAAAGAGAGTCGGTAAATACTCGTACGGATGATCATCACAAGGAGTAGGACGGATGGTGAGCAAGATGAATGGAAGCCCGCCAAGATGGGGAGGAAGCAGCCAACGCCAAAGGTCTCCTCGAGGGAAGACGGTTGTTCTCTAGATGGTGATGAAGACTCAACAGGCAAGGAAGAAACGTGGTTGAAGCGAAGAGACCAGAGGAAGACGTGGTGAGCTAATTTATGGATTTCTACTACTAATACTTTTGCTTTATTGTGCAGAAACTGGTTCATACTAAATGAACTTCCACAAAGAAGGAAGCTAGCCCGAGCGATTGACCGAAGCCCCAGTTAGTTCACAAGCAACAAGTAAATGAAAAATGAACTATGGTACTTCCGTGTTGAAATATGTTGTATTCCTTACGTGTAGGCGCTAGAGGTGTTGTAATCTTTGGTTATGTTTGTGTAAATATGAGAGAGGTGTTGTAATCTTTGGTTATGTTTGTGTAAATATGAGATACGATGCATAGTTTCCTTAGGAGCCATTTCTAGATCACAACAAAATCAAACTCATGTAAACAAAATTCTCTCCGAAGCTATTCATGTTGATTTATTATTGTCACAAGCTCTTGTCCAAAGGTGGTAGAAGCTCTCCCCCATGATATGTGTGGTGATTTACAAATCCCTTGATAATCAGGCAGCAAGAAGCTTTTCGACGCAATCTCAACTTAGATACCAGTTGTTATAGAGACAAGAGGACGTTGAAATATGTTGTATTTCATACATTTTTCCACAATTTTCAGGTGCAGATGAACCCTGGTCCCTGGCACTGTTTTGAATTATCGTCATTATTCTCACTTCTAAAACCCATTTGTTTCCTTGATATAGACAGCCAAGGGATCATCCAATTTGTTTCCACAAGTTCTTACAGCTTAACTCCATCCCCATTTGCAAGCCACTTACGTAGCACAGCCCAAAGCACAGCCAGCCACAAGAGGGGAGAAAGGAGATTAACACCACCCGGTTAAAATGGAACAATGTCATTTCAATAAATTTTGAATATCATCAAATCTAGGTTCGAACAGAAGCAGAAACCAACTCCATCCAGGTCTACTACAGCCAATGTCGGCTTTTCCATTCAGTAAGAGGGGTACCATGTGGTACCCCGCCGCCTATAGGTATAATTCCACCTGCCCATCACGCCCTTGACGACGTTGCGTCTTGGGAGGAGGAAAAGAGGTGTTGCATGCTTGTTTTGCCGCTTATAACCCACTTGGTCTTAGTAAAGGGGGGAACAGGGGAGGGAGGCATCCCTGCGGATTTCCGCAGGAGCGCCGCTAGCGGCCTTGCGGGCAGGAGTTTAGGTGGCCAGCGCTGCCTTTTTACAGATGGGGCAGGTGTTCTTGATCACCAGCCACTGCTTGATGCATTCCGTGTGGAAGTAGTGCCCGCACTCCACCCTGCCCATGTCCTCGCCATCAGTGTAGTCTTCCTGCAAACAACGAACCAAGATATACTCGGTCAGTAAGGGAGCAAAGCTACACCAAGCAGAGTTCTTTTCATGGTACACGGAAAAAAAGCAGCAGAGCGACTGTCATTCACTAAACCACACGCCACTGAGTCTTACAAGGACAGCCAGTTCAGATAACACAATGGCGATGTTATCTCAACATGAGTTGAAATTGTGCACTTCACAGCAGCAAGTAAAGAAAATACAAGCTTTTTAATTACCTGGCAAATACAGCATGGTTCAATAGCTGTCGCAGGTTCCTCCAATGCTATGTGGAGATACTTCCACTGCTTCAAGCCACTCATTATTTTCTCCTCAGTAAGTCCAGTACTTACATGCCCAATACGTTCACCAAGTGCCAACAGTTCCTGGGAAAACCACAGCAAATTGCAGTGATTAAACACAAATTCAACAATGTCATACAAATGGTACCACTTAAACCACACTTTCGGGTCACAGACTAGCTACAATGGACCACTCATGCCAGCTCCAAGCATGCAGTATAAAGGAATTGGTTACAGAAAACAAGAAAATCTCAGGACCATAGCCAATGTAGCACTGGTTACCAAAATTGAAACAGCAAACTTAAATCTAGTTAGATCCTGCTAAGCATGAAAGGTCCCCACCTGGAATTATTGTCCTCGATTCAAGTTGTCAAGGAATAAAATAAACACAAAGCTTTCCAAATTGTTAACTTTTGTCCCTATCACTAGTTCCAAGGGCCAAAGGCCCGTCTCATCCAAAGGCCCGTCTCGTCCTAAGTTTATATTGTATCCTCGAACTTATTTAAAGCCATGTCACAGGGTGTCACTTTCACGGAAAGGAAAACAATAAGCTTGACATGGACATAGTTAAGAAGAAGAAAAAAATAGTAATCAGAGCAGTGTGATAGGATTTCTGGCTGAGAGATAACAGATTTGTGATCCAGAAATGGGGTGAGGGTGCTGCTACTAGCTTATTACCTCATATGACATATTATCCACATCAAGCCGCATTTCACGATGCCTATCGACCAAATTGGCTCTCCTGATAAGTTGACGATCAACAAGAAAATCCTGCCCAAACATCAATGTCATTATTATATAGCTATTCCAGTAAAGGCATAAATATTAGCATTAACAAATATACATCATTCGCCGTTGAAGAATCTTAGTGTACTCAAAAGTAAGAACATTATACAAAGAATCAAATCTTAATGATAGCCCATCAGTCTTTCACCTTTTTTAAAATATATTCCTGGTTGAAAGATACAAATATACAGCGTAAAATAGGATACTTGTGGTGAAACCATTGTGGTTCGTAGTACATGGCATAAAATTGCAAATGAATAAGTTCTGTCAATACTCAGCCTTCGTTCACCAAATATTGAATTCAGGGGGGAAAGGCACCTTCATTATTTGGAATGTAAGAGGTATGATTGTTAGCAGCTTTTCAGACTGTACTTAAAGGCACTTGTACCACATAACAGCTGGCACTGAAAATTTAATATTTGCCTTTTAACGTCAATATTGTTAAGCAGCAAACAATACGTAGGAACATGAACTATCTGGTAATAATTGATACTTGGACAAGTAAAATTTGTGGCACTAGTAGTTAGAACTTAGGACTTCCAAAATTGGTTGCTTAGCAAAGCTAGCACATTTACGGTTAAGTATACAGTAAAACTTCAAAAAAAAATCTAGACCAGTATGTTCAACAAACTAAGGTTGTCGCACAAGACACAATTAAAGATGAAAACTTCACCAAATTGAGGGTTAAGTTCCATTCACCCCCCGATCCAGAAACTATTTGAAATATAACAGCGTGTATTAAAGAAGACATTCTCACCTCCAGTCTAGCAGCACTTCTCCCCTGACGAATTTGCTCAACCACATTACGAAGCTGTACAAGAAAAAGCAAAATATGGGCAAAAATTTACATGCAGAAAAAGTAAGTAATAAATTTATTACATTACTGGAAAATGCTGAATTCAGAAAATTCTGAAGTCATCTAGGCATCAGCTCAAAGGTACCCAAGGTACATCTGACTAGCAACTACCTTACAGATCAGGTAAGAAAAAAAATGCCATTTGCAGCACGAAACACATCTACGGTAGGGAATAATTAATACAGTACATTGTAGAGAAAGTAGCATTAAATTTAGATTGGCAAACCAACAAAGGAAAGGCTGAGTAACTTTATTGTTGATACAAATGGTAGGGGCTATTGCCAAGATAAGCAATAACTCATAATTCAAGTGCAAATTGTAAGGCACGAAAATGACATACTCCCTTCGTTCCTAAATATAAGTCTTTTAAGAGATTTCACTAGGAGTCTACATACGGAGCAAAATGAGTGAATCTACACTCTAAAGTATGTCTACATACATCCGTATGTAGTCTACTAGTGGAATCTCTAGAAAGACTTATATTTAGGAACGGAGGAACGGAGGGAGTAGCTCACATGGAAATAAATTTCACATGAATAATGGATTTTGAGTGCAAGTTATTATTCAGAAGATACAAATAATATCCCCTTTGAGAAACATACTCCCTCCGTTCCTAAATATAAGTCTTTTTAGAGGTTTCACTAGGAGACTACATACGGATGTATGTAGACATACTTTAGAGTGTAGATTCACTCATTTTGCTCTGTATGTAGTCCCCTAGTGAAATCTCTAAAAAGACTTATATTTAGGAACGGAGGGAGTAGTAAAGAAGGCAAAGAACCAGAGAGACAAAGGGAACTTACCTTGCAAGACAGCATCATTTTAAGATAAATATGAAACTATTTATGTCCACAGCTGTGCTTAGTCAGATCAGAATAATTAGATTAAACTACTACAGGAAAGCATACCTCTGAGACCGTCCTACTTCCTTCTCTTGAAGCAGCTATGCTCTGCATGAAAGACTGAAGATCCAAGTAACCTGGGTTTTGCCTATCAATAGAGGGAGGAACTGCCCTGGAGTAGTGTTGCAGACTTGCACGAGCGCTCGACCCTGGTTGATGGTTCCGAATCTCGTGTGATGAAGATGAATGCCCCCGGTGCTGCAATGCAATGCTTGAACTTCTGGAATGAGAAACACTAACAGCAAGAGAGGATCTCCTGGGTACATCAGCTGAACCTCGTGCAGCTGAACTTGGCTGAGATGAATTTGACCCAGGAACCTGTTGGGGTCCTGCATTTGCAGCAGCTCGAAGTGTGGAGCTGGAGCTGGAATTTTGCTGGTTACTTCTGCTTCCGGGCGCAGATAGCAAGTTTGTTGAATCAGTAGTAAACAACGACTGGCCTAGCATAAAGGGCTCAGGGAGATTGCTTCTTGCCAGGCTCCTACCAGGATCTAGTGAAGCAGATCTCGGATTTATTGTATCAGCAGAATTCCCTACCCTTGAACCAAAATTACCATTTGATGGATGTCGCTGCAGTCCTTGCGAGAATTGAGCAACAGCAGGCACATGAGGACGATTTTGAGAACTTGCTGAAGAACTCACTCCTCTAGGTTGCACTGGCGTAAAGGAAGACTGTTGATGTGCAGGCTGATGAGCTGAACACCTGAAACTTTCCTCAGGCAGCAGATTAGTAAGTGATTGCTCATACTCATTTGCGCTTATTCTCATCCGGGTATTTCTCAGGAATCTTTCACTTTCATGCAGATAACCAGATAGTGTATAAGGGTCAGAAAAAATGTCATCTGCTGAGGTATCAGTATTCCGGTCCAACTGCTCCATGGGAGGGTATGAAAAACCATAGTTTACAGAGGCCATATTTAAATTAGCAGTACTTTCATGACTGGACAGCAAAGGTAGCGGCATATTATTGTTTTGGCGATGATTGCGTGAACTCCCATTGGAAGAAGACTCTCCGATACTTCCAGCAACATCCTTTCTCTTGATAGATGACCGAAAATGGTTCACAGTATGCGAAGCACTTCCACCGGTTTCTTGGCCTACTGTACCATCAAAAAGGTTTGCAGAATGCAACGAACTTCTTATAGCGCCAGGAGAAATTTCACGGCGAAGAACATTTTCAGTGTTGGAAAGACCTCTGTTCAGAGGATAAGTATTCATTCCAGAGTGCCCATTACTCTGAACCATATCAACATTCCCGGTCTCAAATTGATCAGCCTGATTAATGTTTAGGTCTATGTTTAAGTTGTGTGAAGGCAATGAACTACTGCTTTCTCGTCTTCTCCCTTCGATGATTAAAGGGCCGCCTATAGACAAAGCAGGCGCAAAATGTTCCCTTTTTGCCTGTAAAAGGCTATCATGGTCGGCTAGGAAGCCCGCAGAGCTAGACCCAGGTGAATCCCACAAACTCAAGCTTGTATTTTGCTGGCCAATCATGCTTCCACTCGGCATTCCTACCTCGTGACTATTGAGAACATAGTGTGGGTAGTTCTCACTTTCCAGGGTATCAGGAAGTAGATTATGCTCATCAACAGCAGGGTTGCTGGGAAGTAAACCCTGCTGATCGATAGCCTGGTTGTTGGAACTAGAACCAAGGTGGCATGTTTCCGAGGAAGACAGCATAGTGACCCTATTATGTTGCATCAAAACCTGTGTTCCTTGGTGACTTGATGAGGAGCTCAAATGATTTCAGTAGAATAAGCAATCACCCGCTAATGAGCAACAGTTGAAACTTGGAAGTAGATAATCCTGGCAAATAGGACAGATGGAAAATAGTAAGCAACAGTCACAACATATAGCAGGTGCAGAAATAACAGAAACAGCAATAAACTATGGTTAGAATGTGCACCTACTTTGTTGAGGTTTCTTGAAGCATATCCATTAACTAATATGCATGTGCAAGACAGACCCCACATTACCAAGAATAGTTTTACAGCCTATTAAACAGAGGAGCAACGACGCAACTACATTTGCTTAGAATGCTGAGAGACAAGTATGAAAAATAAAATACTGAATCAAATAGGACCGGGCCCATCGTTTATTGTATGTTCAATACAGATAAAAAGTAAAAAAAAAAAAAAATTAATACAGGATGCACATAACTAATCTCTTCTACTGGTCAAATGGCGGTAAACGTTTGGCCTCGGCACGGCAAATACGAAAAGGGCATGTTCATGTACATCAAAGTCATACAAATTACCATGTTTCTATACATCAAGATCAAGTACAGCCATTACACTACAGGAAACACTACAAATAAACACCCATCCAAATACATCACCATTTATAACCAGAAGGAGCAATGTGGGATGCAGGTGGCATACATACCTCAAGCCCAAGAGCAGCAACGAATGACCGAGGCAAATGATGGAAGCCCTTGCAGCCTCCGGCAGCCAATTGGGTAATGCTACGAAACTGTCCCCCTAGCTTCAGCCTGGAGAAGAGCATCACAGGTTAATTAGTCCCTGTCTCTGTCCGGAATGAATCGCGTAAGCACGTAACAAGACATGGTTAGAAGTAACAACTGGAAATCGACAATCGTGATAATTTGGGACAGCTCTGATTGGTTGCGACCCTGTAAATGGATGGGCTTGTACCAAAATTCCGTGCTCCCCATGACAGGGTTGCATTCGGGACAGGATTACATACAGATACGGGCTAGGCTAGGCAGCAGCGCATCGATGCTCTTCTTCTAGGGACACACGGCCGTGAATAAGCGCAGTTCGAGCACCTTATCCGGTCTACCCCGGGCAAAGATTCACTTTTTCACCGCGGAACCCTCCCCCGGACCCGCCCGTACGAGAAAACAGGCCCCGAATCGGCGAAATTCCGAGCAATCCGCCCGCGAGACACCGAGGAACGGACGCCCCCAGATCCGCCCGGCGCAGATCTCAGCACCCCGCACGCCCCGGCCCCCAAATCGGCCCCAACACAGCCCCGCCGTCCCGCTCCTCCCTCCCTCCCTCCCTCCAAGAACCGGCCCCTCCCCGCCGCACGCCAACCCGCGCCGCTCCCTCCCCCCACCGCGACGACGCCGGAGACCAAAGCGGGGGGGAGCGAGGGGGAATATAAAGAAATCAAGAAACGTACGGACCCGGAGCACCGTCCGCCTCCCGATCGGCGCCGATCGGCGGCGTGGGAGGGAGGGAGGGAGGGAGGGCGAGCGGGGCGGAGCGGAGGGGAGGGGGGGAGCCCTGGTTGGTTCCTCCCGCCCGCGGCTGCCTCTGCCTCTGCCTCGGCCTGCCTGCTGCGCTGTCGCCTCTGGCCTGCGCGTCTCGGGGCTCGAGGAGGAAAATAGGGGAGGGGAGGGGAGGGGAGGGGCGACGATGATGGGTGGGTTGGGTTGCGGCGTTTTTCAGGGGGCCGGGCTGGGGTGGGGTGGGGGAAAGCGAGCCGGGCCCACGGGCCAAGGCGGCGTCTCGGCCGTCCGATCGAGATGATCGACGGCTGTAAGTGTATGTGTATGTGTGTGTGTGTGTCGGAACGGGGAAGCCAGCCCTGGGGGCAGCGCTGGGGACGTGGGTGATTTAAAACTGGCCATCAATTAATGCGGGCGACGGGCTCGCTTTCGGATCTTCTGGTGGATGCTGGCTGGATTTGGACCCCTCCCGCGGGCTGCCCGGCCCGCTGTGGTGTTGGAGCCGCGGGTCGGGTTGGGCCGGGCCGGGCCGGTCGGGCTAGGCTGTGAAGTGGACCGATGTTATCTTCTCTTTTTTTGGATATATAATGTAAGAGAATCGTGTCCGCGTCATTTTGTGTTTTCGAAAGTGGTTGAATGCGTCAGTTTAAATACATGTGGAAGAGAGGGATGTGTGTTGTTGGTTGAGTATCTTCTTTGTATTTACATCTGCGGTCGTAACTGGCAGGTATCCGTTTCTATGTTTAAGGTATCTCGACTTGCATTTTGATGGATACCAACAAGGCAAGGACCACGCATTTGGGTTGGTTTTCGCCTTTGACGTGCATGTATTGATTGTGAATGACCATGTATCTTTGGATACACACATCGAGGAAGAGTTCTTCTGGTCTCTTTAAACACATTATTTTTGGGGTACATATTTCAGGTCGAAACCACGGTATGATGATTCCCGAGGTGGACACTTTTCATTGGGACAATCATGACTAGATATGCATGTTCGTGTTCATTAATCAGTTCTATATCCGAGGTGATTCAGTTTTTATTGTGATGAATATCATCAAGGTAAAGCTAATGCATGTTCATCAGAGATTAGTTTTCGCTTTTGGTATGCATGTATTGATTATGCATGGACATGTATTGGCAAGCATGTTGGTTGCCCGCACTAAGGGAGGACAATATGACTCCAAAATTGGTGTTTTTGGAATAATTGAAAGTATTTTTTTGTTTGCAACTAGAATGATGAATGATGGTTATATTTGGATCCCTAGTTGGGCATGGCAAGTTGTGAGGATGTTGGGTTGGGTCGCCCCGGGTTAAGGTATGCAATGAGGGCGCTTGTCTTCTTCTTTTTGAATAAAGAGAAAAATGTATTTCGCAACATTTTTTTGGGAAGTGATTCAATGCACTATTTTAAGTTTAGAGAAAGCAGAAAGAATATCGTTGGTGTTTGTTCCATATTTTCTCTATGACATAACAAAAGTTGTGCATTCTGACATGACTGTAATGAATATCGAGGACGTAAAATCAATGCGCTTTGGTAAGTTTTTGCCTTTGGGGTGCATGTATTGATTATGCATATCATGTATCATCAAGCATGTTATTCCTAAGACTGACACCTTTAATGAGGAGAATCATGACTTACTAGTGTGTGTTGGTTATATTTTGGACCCTTTGTATGGGTTGCGTGAGGTAAGGGTGACCCGCTTGTGGCTTGTTGTGGTGTTGGAGTTGTTAGGATATTGGCCTCGATTAGGTTGGGTTGGGTTGGGGGGCTTATGAAGCCTTGTTTGAATAAGGGACAAGTGGTTTGTGCCATTTTATGTTTTGAGAAGTGGCTGAGTGCGCTAGTTTAAATATAATGAAAGTAGGATGGGAATTGTTGGAATTTTCTTTGTATTTATGTCATAACTGTACCTATCATTATTTCTCTCTATATTCGAGGTATCGATCCCAACTTGTGTCTTGATGGATACCGACAGGTAGCAACAATGCATTTCATTAAGATTCACCTTTCACACGCATATATTGATTGTGCATGATCATGTCTTGTTGAGCAAGTTGGTTTCGAGAGTCGACACATTTACTGAGGAGAATTATGATTATGTATGCATTTTCATGTTTGATAACCATTTTTTCTTTGGTATCTCTTTATTAGCTTTGTGACTCTAACTGAAGTTGTCCATTTCTACACAGATAACGTACTCAATTTAAAAAATGGAAAGGGGGATATATTAATATTAAGAAGATATCAATTACACCCGGCCTCTGCAACAACAAAATGCTTATAAACATCTAGGATGCATGTGGACAAAAAAGAAAATAGAAAGAGAAGAATAAATGAGAAAAAGATCATGTCACAGTGATCAATCACCCATAGTAGCAGAACTCTAGCCACCAACAAAGACAGCACCCGAACTACAAATAAGGTTCTCCAAAAGTAACATCTCTATGAAGGAAACAAAGCACAAGCATTGTTGTTGCCCGATCAAAGATCATAGGTTCTCACCCTCGAGAAATATCGTGTTCCCACAACAATGCCTTCAACAAGGCCACTCCTAGTCACAAAGTTGGCCAAGTTTGGTGGAAAGCGAGAGAGTGGGAGGGGCGACGATGATGGGTGGGTCGGGTTGGGTTGCGACGTTTTTTAGGGGGGCGGGGTGGGTGGGGTGGGGGAAAGCGAGTCGGGCCCATGGGCCAAGGCGGCATCGCGACCGTCCGATCAAGCGGATCGAAGGGTAGGGTTTGTGGACGGGCGCGCGTGTGTGTGTGTGTGAGTATCGAAATAGGGAAACCCTGGGGCAGCGCTAGGGACGTGGGTGATTTAAAACTGGCAATCAATTAATGCGGGTGACTCGCTCGCTTTCGGTTCCTCTGGTGGATGTTGGCTGGATTTGGACCCCTCGTGCGGGCTGCCCGGTCTGACCCAGTCTGATGTTGTGTGGTGTGGTGTTCTCTTTTTTTAGAGGGTCTGGCGTGGTGTTGGAGCTGCGGGTTGGGTTGGGTCGGGCCGGCCGGGCTACGGTGTGAAGTGGACGGATGTTGTCTTCTCTTTTCTTGAATAATTTAAAAGAATCGTGGTTCATGCCATTTTGTGCTTTGGTAAGTGGTTAAATGTGCTAGTTTAATATATGTGGAAGAGAGGGATGTGTGTTGTTGGTATCTTCTTTGTATTTACATCCGTGGTTTGATGATCCACAAGTATAGGTATCAGTCATAGTCCTTTCGATAAGTAAGAGTCTAGAACCCAACAAGGAGCGGAAGAAAGTGATAAGCAGTTTTCAGCAAGGTATTCTGTGCAAGTGCCATAAGTAACAGTGATAGATAGTTTTATAGCAAGATAATTCATAACAAGTGACAAGTAACAATAGTAGAAAGTATGCAGCAAGGTAAACCAATCCTTTTTTTAGCAAAGGGCGGGCTTGAAAGTACTCTTATATAAAGAAAATAATCTGTATGGAAGAATTATGTAAACATTTGAGAAACTTTCCACGATTCAGTAAAATATGGTAATTCAAATACTACAACAAAAGTTTTTATTTTTGTACAACACACATCACACATGCAATTCAAGCATTTCAAAGGCAATTCTTTGAACTTTTAATTAATAAACAAGATTATAATTAATATTTATAAGATACCAAAAAAATAAAATTACGCTCCAAGCAAAACACATATCATGTGATGAATAAAAATATAGCTCCAAGTAAGATATACTGATAATGTTGGAGACGAAAGAGGGGATGCCTTCACGGGCACCCCCAAAATTAGGCGCTTAAGTCTTACTTGGATATTACCTTGTGGGTTCCTTGGGAATCCCCAAGATTAGTTTCTTGCTGCTCCTTTTTCTCCTCATGTCGATATCTCACCCAAAGCTTGAGAACTTCAATCACACAAAACTTAACGGAACTTTGTGAGATGTGTTAGTGTAATAAAGATAGATCATTCACTTAGGTACTCTCAAGACAAGATTATTATTTTTTCTCACGTAATACCTAATGCATTACAACATTCTCATAATTTATATCACTCAATATAAGCTATAGAAACACTTAAAACAAACAAACAATGCATGCAAAGTATAATTTGTCAAAAACAAAACGGTGTATGAAGATCTGAATGAACACCATACTTACCCGACTCTTAAAATTCTGAAAAAATAGGAAAATGTAGAAAAATTGCATATAAAAACTTTGTAAAATTTTCATATTTTTTTAAATCTCTAGTGAAATCACAGAAATTCTACGTTGGACATAAAAGTTTTTGTTTTTGCACATAATCAAACTAGCTAGTATCCACACTATCCCAAAGGCTTTACTTTATTGAAATAAAAGACATAAAACATGATTACTACAGTAGTGTAATCATTTTAACACATAGAAACAAAAAAGTGTTGGGTTGTATCCCAACGAGCGCTTTTCTTTAATGCCTTTTACCTAGGCATGATGATTTCGATGATGCTCGTATAGGAATAATAGTTGAAACATGAAAGAGAGCGTCATGAATCACACGACAGGGACATCTAAGTCTAACCACTTCCTATTCTATGGATTTGGCAAGAAAACAATTTATTGTAGCAATAATCAATTTGCATAGGAAGGTAAAACAAGCATAACTTCAAAACTTTGAACACGTAGAGAGGAAACTTTAAATATACCTACAAGCATATGTTCCTTTCTCATAATAATTTTAAGTAGAATCATGAAAGAATTCAACAATATAACTATCACATAAATCATTCCGTTCATGATCCATAAGCATAGAAAATTTATCACTCTCCACATAAGCAAAATTCTTCGCATTCAAAATAGTGGGAGCAAACTCAACAAAATAAATATCATGAGGTACTTGATAATCCAAATGGAAATTAAAATCATGATGACAATTTCATGGTTATAATTATTCTTTATAGCATACATGTCATCACAATAATCATCATAGAAGCAATTTTGTTGTCATAGTCAATTGAAACCTCTTCCAAAATAGTGGATTCGTCACTAAATAAAGCCATGACCTATCCAAATCTACTTTTATCATTATGAAAATATTCAACACCCTCCAAAATAGTGGGATCACTAATTCCTAGAGTAGACACTTTTCCAAACCCACTTTCATCAATATAATAATCATAAATAGGAGGCTTGCTTTCTTCATAATAAATTTGCTCATCAATACTTGGGGAACTAAAAATACCATCTTCATCAAATATAACATCCTGAAGCTTGTGGCTTTGCATATCATTAGCGTCATGGATATTCATAGAATTCAACCTAACAACATCACTATCACGCTCATCATTCCGGAAATTCACATTAAGCATTTTTTATAAGTTCTTCCTCTAACAATTGAACACAATTTTCCGAACCATCATTTTCATGAAAGACATCATAAAGACGAAGCAAATGAGGCAACCTAAATTCCATTTTTTATAGTTTTCTTTTATAAAACCAAACTAGTGAAAAAGAAGAAACTAAAAGATTTAGTTGCAAGATCTAAAGATATACCTTCAAGCACTCACCTCCCCGGCAACGGCGTCAGAAAAGATCTTGATGTCTGCTACACATCTTTATTCTTATAGACGTTGTTGAGCCTCCAAGTACAGAGTTTTGTAGGACAACGACAAATTTCGCTCAGGTAGATGATCTAAGGTTTATCAATCCTTGGGAGGTGTAGGATGAAGATGGTCTCTCTCAAACAACCCTGCAATCAAATACAAGAAATCTCTTGTGTCCCCAACAGACCCAGTACAATGGCAAATTCCATACGTGCACTAGTTTGGCGAAGAGATGGTGATACAAGTATAGTATGTATAGTAGATATAGGTGACTCCACACTGATTGTGTTGGTTTCCCTCCAAGCTTAAAGGGTGATGTAGCACATCGACGACAAGTATTTCCCTCAGTTATGAAATTAAGGTATCAATTCAGTATGAAGATCCACAAGACTATGTAAGTGGTACCTGCACACAAATAACAAATCCTCGCAACCCAATGTGCGTAGGGGTTGTCAATCCCTCGTGGGTAAAGTAAAAGGATAGATTGATAGATGCAAATAAAGTGTTGGCAAATAAAACACAACAAGGTTTTTTTTTATAATATAGATCTGAAAATAAAAGAGCAAATAAAATGGAAATGCGAATATCAAAGTAGATATTGCAAATATATGATGTGAAATAGATTCCGGGGCCGTAGATTTCACTAGTGGCTTCTCTCGATAAAATAGCAAACGGTGGGTAGACAAATTACTATTGGGCAATTGATAGAAAAGCAAATAATTATGACGATGTCCAAGTCAATGGTCATGTATATAGGTATCACGTCCAAGACAACTAGACCGACTTCTGCGACCACTATCCAACATGCATCTAGTGTATTGAGTTCATGGAGAAACGGTGTAATGCCTTAAGAATGATGACATGATGTAGACAAGATATATTCATGTAGGAATAGACCCCATCGTTTTATCCTTAATAGCAACAATACATGTGTGCCATGTCTCCTTCTGTCACTGAGATTGAGCATCGCAAGATCGAACCAATCACAAAGCACCTCTTCCCATTGCAAGATAAAATATCAAGTTGGCCAACAAAAACCAAATATCAGAGAAGAAATACGAGGCTATAATAATCAAGAATGGATATAATTTCATAGATCTGATCATAAACTCACAATTCATCGGATCCCAACAAACACACCGCAAAAGAATGAGTTACATCAAATAGATCTCCAAGAGACCATTGTATTGAGAAGCAAATCAAAGGGAGAGAGCCATCTAGCTACTGCCTACGGACCCGTAGGTCTGATATGAACTACTCACACATCATCGATGGAGAACCAATGAGGATGATGAAACCCTCTATGATCGTGTTCCTCTCCGAAACGGGCTCTAGATTGGATTTCATGACTTATGGAACTTACGACAACTAAAACGATTTTCCGACGACTCCTCTAGGGTTTTTGGAATATTGGGGTATTTATAGAGCTCAGACGCGGTGGAGGAGGTGCCCGAGGCCCCCACTAGCCACCAGGCCGCACCCTGGTGCCTAGTGGGTCGCCTAGGCCTCCTGTGGTGATCATCCTTGGTCCCCAAGTTTCCTTATGGTCGAAAAATATCTCTAAAACGTTTCGTGGCATTTGGACTTCATCTGGTATTGATTTTCTGCAAAGAAAAAAGCAGCAAAAAACAGCAACTAGCACTAGGCACTATGTCAGTCCAAAAACGATATAAACTTGCAATAAAATGATCATAAAACATCCAAGAAGGATAATATAACAGCATTGAACAATCAAAAATTATTGATACGTTGGAGACATATCAATAGGTTTTTGTAATGTAAAAATATAAAAACAACAAGGTAGCAAATTGAAAACAACGAGCAAAACGTTATATAAATGGTTGGTAACAGGGCCAAGGTTTCATACATTCACTAGTGCAATCTCTCAATAATGCTAACATAGTAGAATCATATGATCATCCCTCAACATGCAACAAAGAATCACTCCAAAGTTCATAAGTCGCGGAGAACATAAGATGAAATTGGTGTAGGTAGTAGAACCACCTCAAAGTTATAATTTCCACTCAATCTTTTCAGCTATTCCTATAAGTGTCACAAACAACCCTAAAGTTCATACTAGAATAACACCCATGATACATATTAATCAACCCTAATGTCACCTAGATACCCCAATGTCACCTTGAATATCTGTGGGTTAATTATATGACATGCATCAAAATATTTCAGATTCATCATATTCAATCCAACACAAAGAACTTCAAAGAGTAACCCAAGATTTCTATCGGAGAACGTAGTATGAAAACGTGTACTCAACCCATATGCATAGATCCCCAAGGTCACGGGAATCCGCAAGTTGATGACATAACATATATCAAGTGAATCAATAGAATAAACCATTGTCTCCATGGGTATCCACATGCAATACATACATCAAGTGTTCTAAAATCCAATATTAAATGCAACATAACGAGATCTCAAAGGGAAATATTTAATTCATCACAACAAGACAGCAAGGGAAGAACACCGTATGATCCAACTATATTAGCAAAGTCTGTGATACATCAAGATCGGGACATCTCAAGAACAAGAGAGAGAGAGAGAGAGAGATTGAACGCATAGCTACTGGTACATACCCTCAGCCCCGAGGGTGAACTACTCCCTCCTCGTCATGGCCTCCGCCGGGACGATGAAGATGGCCACCGAAGATGATCCCCCCTCCGACAGGGTACTAGAAAGGCTCCATATAGTTTTTCATCGATATTGAGAGTTCCAATGGCGGAGCGGAAAGTCTCTGTTTATTTCAGAGGGTTTCTGTATATGTTGGGATTTTTTGAATTGGAATCACGCTAAACGGAGCCACATGGGCCCGACAAACCATGAGGGCACGCCAAGGGGGATGGGCGCGCCCTGTTAGATTGTGGCCCGTAGATGGCTCCCCTTTGGTGGTTCTTCGCTCTAATATTGCTCATATGTTCCAACAAAAATCGTCAAAAAGTTTCGGCCGATTTCAATAACTTTAATTTTCTGCACAAAAAACAACACCACAGTAATTCTGCTGAAAATAGCGTCAGTCCGGGTTAGTTCTAAATAAATCGCAAAAAGTGCACCAAAGCCATAAAAATATTGTAAACATAGGTGAATATGGCATGAATACTTCATAAATTATCGATACGTTGGAGATGTATCACTTTAGCATCCGGTTCCATATTAATTTTGTGGTGACATAGAGTGGGGCTTATGCCCTTAAGATCATCAAGAGTATATCCAATAGCAGCCATGTGCTTCTTCAGAGTTTTGAGTAATCTCTTTTCTTCATGCTCTGAAAGGTTAGCACTAATAATAACATGATATATCTTCTTTTCATCAAGATAAACATATTTTAAAGTATGAGTCTATGTCTTTAACGCAAACACGGGATCTCCTTTTGGTGGAGGAGGATCCCCTAAGATATCAATAGGAAAGTTGTGTTTGAGAATGGGTGTTTGCCTAAGGAATATATCATCTAACTCATTTATTTCATTCATATGCATATCATTCTCATGATCTAGCAAATATTGTTCCAAGGAATCTATATAAGGCACAACAATAGAAGCAAGGCCAATTATTTCATCTTTACTAGATAACTCTTTCTCATGTGGTTGTTTACCAAATTTTGAGAAATTAAATTCATGAGACTCATTGCCAAAGCTTACTTTAACCTTCTCCGTGACACAATTAATTTCAGCATTAATAATATTCAAGAAAGGTCTACCAAATATAATGGGACAAAAGTTATCTTGTTGAGAACCAAGTACTAGGAAGTGAGTGGGGTATTTTGACTTCTCCACACAAGACTTCAACATCTCTAACAATCCCAAAGCGGCGAGATAGTATCTCGATTTGCAAGTTTAATAGTGATATCGATATCTTCAATCTCAGAGGATGCTATATGATTCATAATTGCTTTATATAAAGTAAAAGGTATAACACTAATACTAGCATCCACGTCACATAAACCATGATAGCAATGATCTCCAATCTTAACAGAAACAACATGCATGCCAACAACTGGTTTGTTTTTATCTAACTTGTCATGCTCATTTCTAACGGACTTTGCAATTCTAGCAGCTTCATCAGAGAAGTAAATTTGTAACCAAGAGATCTTTAACTACAACAATATTAGTGTAGCGACCCGACTCAAAATGAGTCAATCCTATGTGTATCCGTGCTATCCCTGGATCGGTATGCTAGTACACACAGTATGTCAATGTATATATTAAAGTGCAATCACATGTAAATAACGTAGAACTGTTATATACCTCATGAGTCTTAGCGAAAACAATCAAACGGGAGAGGAGTCCCATCAACGCCAACGACAAGTTGAGTGTACAATATAACCCTAAATTGTAACTCTTACTCGTCGCAAAAAATCGTGCAACATGATACGTTGCAGCCGTGTAGATTAGTACATTAAATGTACCGGCAAGATCACAATAAGAGAAAACATATGATAAGACTATTCTACCCAAGTTTAGTAAAAAATTGAAGTAACTACTAAAAAGCTTCAATTAACAGGGATCAGAGTGAGTACAACATTTAACATATACTATTATATACCCCTGTATGTTTGTTTTCAAAACGAATCAACATATAACTAAACAAACAACGAATTTGAAAACAATTCACAAAAGTTCAAAAATGGTCATACAATATGAAAAAAGTTCATGAATATGAAAGTATTCACACAAATTTTAAAAGTTCTCAAATTTGACAATAGTTGCCAAATTTATAAAAAAAAGTTCTTGAAATTTTACAAAGTCTAGGAACTTTGAAAAAAAGTGTGCATCCTAAAAGTTCATGCATTAAAATAATAAAGTTTACAGCTAAAATAATTCACATATTTGAAAAGGCTCGTAAATTTTAAAAATAAATAATTTTTTTGAAAAGGCCACGAGTTTGAAAAACAATACACGACTAAAAAATAGATGAATTTGTAAAACAAACTTCATGTATTTGAGAGAAAAAAGTTCATAAATTTGAAAAGTTGACAAATTTTGGATAAATGTTCTGAAACCAACATAAATTTTCAAGAATTTTTAAGAAAGTTCAAGAATTTGAGTAATTGTTTTAGATAAAAATTGAAAAAAGGTTTGCGAACTTGAGATAGGATAGTTCACGGTTTTGAAAATAATGTTCGGGAATATGAAAAATGTTCGTCGATTTGAAAAAACACCATCAATTTTGAACAAAAAAGTTCACGAATTTGGAAAAAAAATCCTGGTCATGAAAGTAGTTCATCGAAATTGGGAAGAGTTTGTGAATTCAAAAAACATTTATGCAATTGAAAAAAGGTTCATGGATTTAGAAAAATATTCACGGATTCTAAAAAATGTTTGTGAATTTACGAGGTTACTTACGAATTCGAAAAGTTCAAGAATTTGCAAAAGTGGGAATTAAAATGAAAAGGGAAAGAGAAAGGAAAAAAGAAAATAAATAGAAGAAGAACCGGCCAGACAAAACCGTAAAAAACAAACAAACAGGGAAACCACTACATTTTTCTAGTGTTATATTTGAAGAAGTAGAAAGAAGCAAACTAGGCACAATAGGCAAGGCGTTCCAGTCGGTTACCGTTGGTTGTACTAATCCTAGGCGTTCCAGTCGGTTACCGTTGGTTGTACTAATCCTTGGACAGATATTCTTTTTGAAGGTTTAACTGAAAAAAATGGGCCAGGCCTAGGTAGGAGAGGGGGTGTGCACCGGTTGGCGAAATAGGCTATAACCGGCGCTTAAGGCGCTAAATAGCATTGATGGTTTGGGTGTCAGTTTGCCGCATAGAGTAACAAATAGGAATGGACTCACTGAGGTCATGCTCCAAATCAGGGCCTTCTAACACCACTAAGTATAATGAAGGGACCGTGTATCCAGAGCATATTTTGCGCGAGAGCTACATCTCAGAGAGCAAATAATCAAGGGCTCCCACAATGCTTACCTTTTTGGCTTGATAGTGTGCCAAGTTGTGCGTTTAGTCATCGTCACGTGTAGCGTATAGGCGCACTGTCGTCATTTCTGTTGTTGCATGCGTTTTTTTCGGCTTTGGCTTTTCAGTTTTCCTTTGTATTCCTAGGTTTCAATGATATATTTTTATTTTCTAGGAAACAAAGACTTTTCCGCAAGAAGCACAACACGTGCTTTCTAAAAAAAAAACTTATGCTTCCACAAAAAAATAAGTTGTGCTTTTTGAAAGGGAACAACACAGCTTGTGTTTTCATGAGAAGTATAGTTCCGCTTTCGCGCTAAGCACAATCTATATTTCCGTGGGAAGCATAGCATGTGCTTCCAAAAAGGAAAAAAACATGACTTATGCTCCCGCGACAAGCACACCTTTGTGCTAGAAGCACAAGCTATGCTTTTCTGATAAAAAGAAAAGCACAACGTGCACTTCAAAGAAAAAGATGAAATACAATTGTTCTTTTGGGCTCCGGGTTTTCGATTTTCTGTCTTTGTGTTGTTTTGGTTGTCGATATTTATCTTTTTTACTTTATTTATTGAAACCTATTAACATGAGATCTATTCAAAAAATCTCGACATGCCAAAATCAGACGGTAAAAACTGTATGAAATTTGGATGCTCGGTTGAACAGATAAATCATTGTGATAGGTGATGCACATGTAGTCCGCCGCTTGTCAGCTCCAGATAAGATGGGGCGTGAACTTTGTCAAAGGGTAACTCTTAAGTAGTGATTTTGTGTATCATGCTTATAGCAAGATACATGTTGCCCTCGCCTGAAGCTTCCCCCCCCCCCCCAACGTGTAGTTACTGGGCCAACCCATTTTCGTCAGTTCATTTTTTTGGTTGATGGGTTTTCGATCTGGATGTAGTTTCTTTTGGTTCACTGTATTAGTTTCCTCTAAGCTTTTTATGTTTTATTTATTTTTTTAATTTTGTTTTTGTTTTATTTGCTTCTTCACAGTTTTCTTCAGGTTTTCTTTTGTTTTTACTCGTTTTCTTCATTTCTCACAAGTTTTACCTGTTTTTCTTTTCTTTCTTCATTTCATTTTGCTTCTATTTTGGTTTTCACTATTGCTCTGCCTTCATTTTGTCATCTTTTCTTATTGGTTTTCTTTATTTTTCCTTGTACATTTTCCATATATATCAGGAACATATTTCATATACAGGTTTATTTTTTTTCAAATACACCATTAACATTTTTGAAATCTTATATTTTTATGTCAATTTTTTTCATTCACATTGTACACTTTTTGTATAACCAGGGATATTTTTTCCATACTCCTTTAACATTTTTAAAATATATGATTAATGTTTTTTCAGTATATTTTTATGTTTACTTCTTCCATAAATATAGTGTTTTTTTGTATTCATTGGGGATATATATATATATATATATATATATATATATATATATATATATATATATATATATATATATATATATATATATATATATATATATATATATATTTCAAATTCTCCAAATACATGATTAACATTTTTAAGACATATATGTTTTGATGTCTACTTTTTCCTTTCCTATGAGCTAAAATGAATTTCGCGGCAGCAGCATGAATATCCGTGCCTATAGAGTGATGTTTTGGCTCCTAGTTGTATATACACCTATTATGAAATATGTATAAAAACACATTTTAAAATGTTAAAAAAATTCAGAAAATAACCCCGTATGTACATCCGGACATCTTATGTTGGCACACAAAATTTTGGTGAAAAATGATTTTTTTTGTGTGTATAAAAAAGATTTTAAAAATGCCTCGTGAATAGATGTAATTAAGCATCGAAAATTGTTCTTTTTTACACAAGTAACAAAAAATGACATTTTTCTTGGAAACTTGGTGCACGCACATACAATTTCTGGATTTACACACAGGGCTTTCCCAAAAAAAAATCAACATTTTGAAATTTTCATTTAGACAATGGATGCTTATAGAACTATGAGCCAAATTGAATTTCTGTATATATATAGTTACCCTCATGTGAGTTATATATACAGTACAATATGTAGTATCTGTCAAAACCGAGAGTATTAAGAATTTTTAGGTACAATATATACTCCTTTTTAGGTAGTATGTATCATATTTCAAGCATACTATTATTTATGGATAAATATGTACGTACTTCACAAATATATAAAAACTATGGGGTCACATGTAAATTTTTTGTTTACTTACTTTGAAATATCTTAGATATTATACATAAACATAGTTAGAATGATAAAGTAATATATATATATATATATATATATATATATATATATATATATATATATATATATATATATATATATATATATATATATATATATATATATACTACTCCATGATAATATGTGAGACATGAGGTTAACTAGCCCCGGTGGTAGGATGTATTTTTTCTACCATCCTGGGTTGTTAACATTTAAAAAAATTAATGTAAAGTTTTCTTTTGTAATATATATATATATAGAATAGTTGATAGTATTAAAAAAGTGAAAAGAAATTACAAAATGTAAAAAAAGTGAAAAGAAAACAAGCGCTTTTGAGACATGTGGCCTCCCACGTGCTGGGCCGGCCCAATCTCGCTTTAGATTTAGGCGAGGGGCCATATGCATGTCTCGGGAGCAACTAGTTGAGGATCACTTCCAACGATCACTTCCACGCGCCGTCACTTGACGCATTCTCAGTTGCCGTCAAGTGTCGCGCTTTGAGCGTTTTCTTCATTTTTTTTTCGCACGTGTTTTCGACCTTTTAGATCGTTTGTTTGGTGTTCCGGTTTTTATCGGTATTTCTTAGCTTTTTGACAAAAAAAAAATATTGCGCAAAAAAGCGTGTTTTCTGTTTTTTTCGCGAGAGACACGTTTTTGCTTCCGCAAAAGGCACGATTTTGCTTTGGCGAGAGGCACGGCCGTGCCTCTCGAAAAGGGAAAAAACGTGTTTTTTTGTTTTTTCGAGAGAGGCAACATTTTGCTTCCGTGAGAGGCATGGTTTACCTTCGCGAGAGGCACGCTCTCGAAAAGGAAAAAAATACGTTTTCTGTTTTTTCCATGAGAGGCACGGTTTTTTGCTTACACGAGAGGCACGTTTTTGCCTTCGCGAGAGGCACGACCATGCCTATCCGAAAGGGAAAAAAATGTGTTTTCTATTTTTTTCACGGGAGGCCCGGTTTTGTTTTCGTAAAAGGCACGATTTTGCCTTCGCGAGAGGCACGGGAAAAAAATGAGTTGTTTGTTTTTTCTATTGCGAGAGGCACGGTTTTTTTCGTCCATTTTTTCATGAAAAAAAGTTTGTCAAAACTTATCAATACGGGATCTAGTTTTGAAGATTGAGGGAGTCCGGGATTAAGGGGTATTCGGTCCGCTTACTTGTTTTTGTGGGCGGAACTCCTAGGCCGTCCTATAATCATCGCTGGAATCCGGACACATAAGATGATTCTTTATATATGCAAGATGGACTCTTCCCAAAACTTGGCGTGCACCCCATGGCCACATGGTAACCGACATGTGTTTCTCCTTGGTGTAAACGACATTGTGTAACCCTAGTATGTCAGATCTGAAGTATGTCTAGAGGGGGGTGATTAGACTACTTGACCAAATAAAAAATTAGCCTTTTCCCAATTTCAGTTGTGGGCCAGTTTTAGCAATTGTGACTAGACAAGATCACCCTACATATGCATATCTAAGATTATAGCAGCGAAAAGTAAAGACATGCAAATGTAAGTAGAGGGTAGAGAAGGAAGATCAAACACAAAGGTTGACACGACAATTTTTGGCGTGGTTACGATAGGTGGTGCTATCATATGTCCACGTTAGTGGAGACTTCAACCCACGAAGGGTAACGACCGCGAGGGTCCACGGAGGGCTCGATCCACAAGGGGTCCACGAAGAAGCGGCCTTGTCTATTCCACCATGGCTTACGTCCATACATGACTAGCCTCACTCGGGTAGATCTTCATGAAGGAGGCAATTTCCTTGCCTTACAAACTTCTTGGTTTAACTCAATAACATGAAGTAGGAGGCGCCCAAGCTACACCTAACCAATCTAGCAGGCACCACCCTCCAAAAGGTAATAGATGCGGTAGAACGATGAATTCCTTTCTCTTGTGCTTCAAAAGATAGTCTCCTCAACACTCAATCACTCTCTCACAGATTTGGTTTGGGTAGGAGAGATTGATTTGGTGGAAAGCAACTTGGGGAGGCTAGAGATCAAGTTTTAAATGGATGGATTGGAATTTCTTGATCTCAACACATGAGTAGGTGGCTCTCTCAGAAAAATGGATACGACAAGTGTGTGTGTGTGTGTGTTCTGAGTGCTTCCTCTGCGAATGAGAGGTGGTGAGGGGTATATATAGGCATCTCCCAAAATCCAACCGTTACAACATTACTGCCAAACTCGGTGACTCTGAAATGAATCTCGGTGGTACCGAGTTGCACTAAATGTGGGAACTTTTGAATTCTCGATGAGACCGATATATAAATCTCGGTAGTACCGATTCGATAACCTAGGGCAGTTTCCAAATCTCGGTGGTACTAATTTCAAACTCGGAAATTCCGATTCTTGAAATGGAGATACTAGAGAGTTGGTCACTTACTTTCGGTGGCACCGATATGAAAGTTGGTGGTACCGAGAGATTAGGGGTTGGCAAAGGTTTTGTCACTGGAAAATTGGTAGGGCCGAAATGGAACTCTTGGTGGCACCGATTTTTATGTGAAGGCTTTGGACAGAGATTTTTGTGAGAGAAACGCCGAGTATTTTTGGTGGCTATGTCTAAGCACTTGAGCAACCAATTCATCATAAATAAGTCACCCCCTTTTAATAGTATTGGCTTTCCTATGGACTTAGAAGTGACTTCTCACAAATATAAAAGGTAGAGTCCTCTTGCTTGAAGTTTGGCCAATCCTATTCCTTTGCTTGCACCAAGGGGTTTCTCCTCATAATCCTTTAGCAAATGCATCTTTGAACTTTTCTAAAATATACTTGTACAAATGCATCTTTGAACTTTTCTAAAATATACTTGTATAACATCATTAGTTCAATGATACATATGTTATTAATTACCAAAACCACATTAGGGAGCAATTGTGCTTTCAGTCTCCCCATTTTTGGTAATTGATGACAACATATAGATCAAAGCTTCGGCAAAAGATATAATCAATGATTAGAATCATCGCTTTGAGAAGTATGTGAAAAGCAAGAGCTCCCCCTAAATTTGTGCATTATTTTGAATTTGCGTTTGAATGCAAATGCACAGTCGATTAGGATCATGTGTCACTCTTCCATGTCACATACATCTTGGTGGTGCGCATAAATGATATGAATGAATAGTAATTCACATAACACCAAGCAAAAGAATGAATGATCATCATGTAGATAGCTCAAAGGTATAATGTAGTAGCATCAACAATAAAAGAGTATAATCATACACGAAAGTTTAAGTCATCCAAAGGACCAAAAGAACACATGTTTTGTAAAACCAAACGAGCGCAAATAAAAGGCAAAACTCTCTCTCTCGAAGTCCTAATTGATCTATACACTTCTCCCCTTTTGGCAATAGGTTACCAAAAAGTTGAAAGGTCTAGAACTAAGCGTCGCTCTGAGCTTGATCTCATCCGGTAGTAGTAGATGGAGTAGACAGGAGAGCATCGGTGAAGGCTTCTGCGGATGTCCCTGGAGGTGGAGGCATAGACACTAGAGGTGCAGGAGATGGAGCTGGAGCTGAAGGCGCTGATACTTTAGCTGATGAAGTTGGTTTTGCTTCCGTCAGTGGCATAGCTTCACACCTAGACTGGGTCCTGAACTGAGTAGTTGTAGGAAGAGGCGACTCTTCATCATCACTGTTGAAATGAGATATATACACTACATCAACCTCATGCTGGAGTTGCTCAACAGGTGTAGGCAACTCTCTCACTTTGACATTAAGGTCATGGAATTTAGTATCCACAATCCTCTCAAGGCTCTTCTAATTTAGCAAGATCTATGAAATACTCTTCTCCATCCGTTGATGGTGCTCAAAAGAAACAACATCTGGTCCTCTCTAGTTCTGAGCTGTGGAGCTGGAGCATCTCAGGTTGCCTCCGCTGCCTCTACCTGCTAACGTGTTGTAGCTGAGCTGAGATGGCTGGGGTCCATCACAACTTCAATGTCCTTGAACTCTGGCTGTAGCGGCAGGTGTGGGCGATCAAGTTGATATGCATGCTTGGCAATCTTGGCATTGATGAGCATATGAATGTATGGTGCATACCCACAAGATCTCTTTTGACCTGCAACAGTCCTCCTGGCAGTATCTGTTATGAGATCCATCACTCTGATCCTGGTGTGGTTGTCTAATTGGTGAAGCATGTTGATGGAATACCCTCTGATCATCTTGTCATCTCCAGATTTAGGCATCAGGGTATATCTCATTATGGTGTTCGTAGTTGGTATTCCTGCTTGCAGAAAATAGACAGAGCCAAATTTTTGTGTGTGTCGATACTGATGGGGCACAAGATTGTATGTATTTCCCATAGTGTTATGATTCATCTTGGACTTTGAGTACACATCCAAATCACCCTCTTGGGTCTCACGGGCGCCTATGATAGTGGCCTACTCATCTACGATAGACTCATACCGGTGACCTTCCGTCATCCACACTATCCTTCCATCTCGATAGAAATGAGCAATTGAATAGAACTGCATAAGCATCTCATCATTCCAAGCTATCATCTCTCTGCCAACAAGATCTTCAATGTCAATCAGCGTGAAGTTCTCTATGACATGAGGGAAGTAGTTCTCATGTTCCTTGATGTAATCCCAGTCAACATATCTCATGTCACTGACTGCAGGACTCTTGTCCAACATCACTCTCTCATAAAAGTCTTGTTGCTCCTTAGTGTGGAAATGATAATCAACAACAGTTCTTCTGCTGATAGCATATGGATCAACAGACCTCCACTTCTCAGACCTTGATCCCTCCTCTTCTTCATATCCACAACAATAGGATGGGTAGCATTGTGCAATGGCAAGTGAGATATCAATTTTCTCAGTACAGATGCATCTTCTTCCTCCTCTGTAGCAGCCTCTCTGGATGCAGCGCTCTTGTTCTTTTATGCTGCTCATATGTCCCTTGTAGTCTTCTTGGTAGCTACTGTCTTCTTGGGCTTGGGTGCTGAAAGTTGAGGTGCAAACCTGCTAGGCATAGAATCTGCCATGAGCTTCTTCTTCTTAGGTGGAGGTGCATTAGCAACAACCTCTACTTCCTCTTCCTGAGTAGCTTCTGCTGGATCTTCATATGTCGACGTCTGCCTTCCAATAACATGCACCGCTCTCTTCCTGGCTCTTTTTCTGCCCTCGCTTCTTAGCCTGGTGATACGTCCCAAACGTATCTATAATTTCTGTTTGTTCCATGCTCTTTTGGGTGACATTGTTATGTGTTTTGCTACACTTTCATACCTTTTTACACATATCTGGACTAATGATGACCCACAAGTATAGGGGATCAATCGTAGTCCTTTCGATAAGTAAGTGTGTCGAACCCAACGAGGAGCAGAAGGATCTGACAAGTGGTTTTTAGCAAGGTAAAATCTGCAGGCACTGAAATTATCGGTAACAAGTGATTGTGTGGTGAGATGATTCGTAGCAAGCAACAAGTAACAAAAGTAGCAACGGTGCAGCAAAGTGGCCCAATCCCTTTTGTAGCAAGGGACAAGCCTGGACAAAGTCTTATAGGAGGAAAACCGCTCCAGAGGACACATGGGAATTTCAGTCGTGCTAGTTTTCATCATGTTCATATGATTCACGTTCGTTACTTTGATAGTTTGATATGTGGGTGGACGGGCACTTGGGTACTGCCCTTACTTGGACAAGAATCCCACTTATGATTAACCCCTCTCGCAAGCATCCGCAACTACGAAAGAAGAATTAAGACAACATCTAGCCATAGCATTAAACTAGTGGATCCAAATCAGCCCCTTACGAAGCAACACATAAACTAGGGTTTAAGTTTCTGTCACTCTAACAACCCATCATCTACTTACTACTTCCCAATGCCTTCCTCTAGGCCCAAATAATGGTGAAGTGTTATGTAGTCGACGTTCACATAACACCACTAGAGGAAAAACAACATACAACACATCAAAATACCAAACGAATACCAAATTCACATGACTACTATTAGCATGACTTATCCCATGTCCTCAGGAACAAAAGTAACTAATCACAAAGCATAATCATATCCATGACCAGAGAGGTAATGATAGCATCAAGGATCTGAACATAAACTCTTCCACCAAGTAATCCAACTTGCATCAACTACAAAGAGTAATTAACACTACTAGCAACCTTACAAGTACCAATCGGAGTCGCGAGACGGAGATTGGTTACAAGAGATGAACTAGGGTTTGGAGATGAGATGGTGTTGATGAAGATGTTGATGGTGATGAGTCGCCTCCGGTGAGAGGAGTGTTGGTGATGACGATGGCGAGGATTTCCCCCTCCAGGAGGGAAGTTTCCCCGGCAGGATCGTCCTACCGGAGCTCTAGATTGGTTCTGCTCAAGTTCCGCCTCGTGGCGGCGGCGAATCCACGAAAAAGCTCCTCCTCGGTTTTTTCCAGACGAAACCCTTCATATAGCAGAAGAGGGGGGCCAGTGGGCCAACAGGCTGCCCACAAGCCCCCTAGGCACGGCCAGGGGGTGGCCGCGTCTAGCAGGCTTGTGGCCACCTGGTGGTGCCCCTCTGGCGCTTCTTTGGCCCAGTATTTTTTATAAATCCGGAAAAAAAATCCTCGTTGATTTTTACGGCGTTTGGAGTTGCGCAGAATAGGATCTCAAACTTGCTCCATTTTAAGGCCAGAATTCCAGCTGCCGGCATTCTCCCTCTTCATGTAAACCTTACAAAATAAGAGAGAAAAGGCATAAGTATTGTACCGTGAAGTGAAATAACATCCCAAGAAGCGATAAATATCAACATGAAAACATGATGCAAAATGGACGTATCAACTCCCTCAAGCTTAGACCTCGCTTGTCCTCAAGCGAAAGCCTAGCTCAATAAATATGTCAACATGTTTAGGGAGAGAGGTGTCGACAAAACAAGATACGAACATGCATGCATCATGATCATGATCAGAACAACAATACCAACATATAGTCTCTCATGCTAAAGTGACAATTCCTTCACAAAGTAAAGCATGGATCAAGAACCTTACCGAGAAGTAACAACCGATAGCCTTTAGTCATGGAAGCAATTGCAATTTATCACAACATCAGAAAGAGTCAAATAAGAGCTTGTAAAGCAAATCCACGTACTCAATCATCTTTTCATTCTCTACAATTGCTACAACTCACGTGGTACTCATGAGATCAAAGTTTCAGATGGACACAGAGAAAGATAGGGGCTTATAGTTTCGCCTCCCAACTGCTTACCTCAAGGGTAATGTCAACAATAATAATTCATGAATACTTACCTCCAAGTTGACATATGAATATAGATCTTTCCCTAGCACATGACGTTAGCCAAGATAAAGGCGAAACAAGGAATTGCTGAAGATCACCATGACTCTTTCAGGGACAAAAAGTAAAGGTACAAGATAGGCCCTTCGCAGAGGGAAGCAGAGGTTGTCATGCGCTTTTGAGGTTTGGATGCGTGTCCTCTTAGTGCGGAGGAATGTCACTTTATATTGCCTCCTGTGATAAAGAACTTTATTATGCAGTCTGTCGCTTTTATGTCTTCCTCATCACAGGTTCGTACAAAGCTTATTTTCCACACACTAATAGATCATACATATTAGAGAGCAATTTTTATTGCTTGCACCGATGACAACTTACTTGAGGGATCTTATTCAATCCATAGGTAGGTATGGTGGACACTCATGGCAAGGTTGGGTTGAAGGTTTATGGATGCACAAGTAGTATCTCTACTTGCTGCGGGAGTTTTGGCTAATATGAGGTGGAAGCAATCGTCACATGCTAAGGGATCTCTAATCATATAACATTGTCCGGAACCAAGCAAACACAATTCATTATGTTGTCTTCCTTGTCCAACATCTACTTCTAGGCATGTAATAGTTTAGTGAGTGTTCACAATCATAGATGGTGTCGGAGATGATATATTTATATGCGAGCCTATCCTTCTTTATCACTTCCTATTAATTGCAACAATGACCAAGGTCTACGTTTGTCTACCCTCAACAAGTCTCAATCATCATTCTTTTTATATGTGAAGCCATCACTTCCCATAAGATCATTACATGATCTTTCATGCTTTTGTTCTTTTCTCAATCTATTGATCATGGCAAGAGGCAAAGCCCTTCAACTAAGACACTCTTTATTATATGGCTCACGAGCTCGAATACATCGGGGTGACTCAAAGCAAAACTCAAGACTAAACACTAGGACTTTTAATCTACTAGAGAAAGAGAAAACTGAAAAGGAAAACTAAAACAAAGGTAAAGGCAAAAGATGTGATGGTGATATGATACTGGGGCAACTCCCCCAAGCTTGGCACAAGCAGAGGGGATTGCCCATACCCATGCTCAGTTGTCTTGCTTTGGTGGTGATGGTGGTGGAGTTGCTGCAGAGGTCTTGAGCTTGTTTAATTTCCACCTGAGCATAAAATTCTGCTCCCTCAGATCATCATTTTCCTCTTCAAGCTTCAACGCCCTTTGGCATAATTCCTGCTTACTCTCCTGCAAGAAACGAGAAGGGATAAAAAAAGTCTTAGGCTTCTTCCTTGAGTCAGGGAGGCTCGACTTCTTGAACTCCACATGTGTGTGTCCAGGTTGAGGTAGAGGAGCCTTCTCTTCATCGGAACTTGTTTGTTCCTTCCCCTTGGGATCATAATCTTCTTCCTCATCAGTGGTCCAACCATAAGGATCCAAGTCCCCATAGACCTTGGGGTCAACAAGGTAATCTGCCACATAGCTCTCGCCCTCTGAATCTTGAGAAGACATCTTGCCCTAAATCTGCGACAGAAAACAGGCTCGAAACGAAAACAGAGGAAATCTGCGTGATACAGGGGTCAAACCAAACAGGAGAATATATAATGATTTTTCCTAGACCAGAAGGAGTACTCTGCATGAAAACGGAGTCCAGGAGGCACACAAGATGGCCACAAGCCCCCCAGGCGCGACCAAGGGGTGGGCCCGCGCCTGGCAGGCTTGTCGCCTCCTCGCGCGCTTTCCGGACTACTTCCAATTTTTGTATTTTTTAAAATATTTCAAAACGGAGAAAAAATTCCTACTGGAAAAGTTTTGGAGCCTGATTTCTTACCGAATCACATACCTCTTCATTTTTGAAGTCTGAAATAGACTGATAAATATCCCTTAGGTATTCTTCCGGAGTTATGGTATTGATAATATTGCTTTCAACATTTATGGGAGTACCTGAGATATAATGCTTGATTCTCTGCCCATTTACAACTCTCGGACAATTACCTTCCGTGTTGTTGATCTTGATAGTACCGAAACGATATTCTTCCTCAACAATATAGGGACCTTCCCATTTAGATAGAAACTTGCCTGCAAAGAATCTTAAACGAGAGTTATATATCAAGACATAATCACCTACATTGAACTCACGCTTTTGTATCATCTTATCATGCCACCTCTTAACCTTCTCTTTGAACAACTTGGCATTCTCATATATCTGAGTTCTCCATTCATCAAGCGAGCTAATGTCAAATAGCCTCTTCTCACGAGAAAGTTTGAAATCAAAGTTGAGCTCTTTGATTGCCCAATAAGCTTTATGCTCTAGCTCAAGAGGTAAATGACATGCTTTACCGTACACCATTTTGTACGGAGACATGCCCATGGGATTATTATAGGCAGTTCTATAAGTCCACAGTGCATCATCGAGCTTCTTAGACCAATTCTTTCTAGACCTGTTGACAGTCTTTTCCAGAATTAGTTTAATCTCTCTATTGCTTAGCTCTACTTGACCACTGGACTGAGGGTGATAGGGAGACGCAATTCTATGGTTGACATCGTAGTTCGCAAGCGTTTTACGGAAAGCACCATGAATGAAATGTGAACCACCGTCGGTCATTAGATATCTAGGGACTCCAAATCTAGGGAAGATAACTTCTTTAAGCATCCTGATAGAAGTGTTGTGATCAACACTACTAGTGGGGATAGCTTCTACCCACTTAGTGACGTAATCAACAACAACTAAGATGTGAGTATACCCGTTGGATTTTGGAAAAGGTCCCATATAATCAAAGCCCCAAACATCAAATGGTTCGATGACAAGTGAATAGTTCATAGGCATTTCCTGACGTTTACCGATATTACCTACTCTTTGACATTTGTCACAAGACAAGACAAACTTTCGGGCATCCTTGAAGAGAGTAGGCCAATAGAAACCTGATTGGAATACCTTGTGTGCAGTTCTATCTCCCGCATGGTGTCCTCCGTAGGCCTCGGAGTGACATGATGACCCAAAAGTATAGGGGATCAATCGTAGTCCTTTCGATAAGTAAGAGTGTCGAACCCAACGAGGAGCAGAAGGCTCTGATAAACGGTTTTCAGCAAGGTAGTAACTGCAAGCACTGAAAGTAGCGGTAACAAGTGATGGTGTAGTGAGGTGAAACGTAGCAAGCGAAAAGTAACAAGTAACAAGGAGTAGAAATGGTGCAGCAAGTGGCTCAGTCCCTTTTGCAGCAAGGGACAAGCCTGAACAAAGTCTTATAGGAGGAAAAACGCTCCCGAGGACACACGGGAATTTCTGTCATGCTAGTTTCATCATGTTCATATGATTCGCGTTAGTTACTTTGATAGTTTGATATGTGGGTGGACCGGCGCTTGGGTACTGCCCTTACTTGGACAAGCATCCCACTTATGATTAACCCCTCTCGCAGGCATCCACAACTACGAAAGAAGAATTAAGACAACGTCTAACCATAGCATTAAACTAGTGGATCCAAATCAGCCCCTTACGAAGTAACGCATAGACGGGGTTTAAGCTTTTGTCACTCCAGCAACCCATCATCTACTTACTACTCCCCAATGTCTTCCTCTAGGCACAAATATGGTGAAGTGTTGTGTAGTCGACATAACACCACTAGAGGAAAAGACAACATACAGCATATCAAAATACCAAACGAATACCAAATTCACATGACTATTATTAACATGACTTATCCCATGTCCTTAGGAACAAAAGTAACTACTTACAAAGCATAATCATAATCATGATCAGAGGTGTAATGAATAGCATCAAGGATCTGAACATAAACTCTTCCACCAAGTAATCCAACTAGCATCAACTACAAAGAGTAATCAACACTACTAGCAACCTTACAAGTACCAATCGGAGTCGCGAGACGAAGATTGGTTACAACTTACAAGAGATGAACTAGGGATTGGAGAGGAGATGGTTCTGATGAAGATGTTGATGAAGATGCCTCCCCTCCGACGAGAGGAGTGTTGGTGATGACGATAGCAACGATTTCCCCCTCCGGGAGGGAAGTTTCCCCGACAGGATCGTCCTGCTGGAGCTCTAGATTGGATCTGCTCAAGTTCCGCCTCGTGGCGACGGCGAAACCATGAAAAAGCTCCCGATTGATTTTTTCTGGAACGAAACCCTTCATATAGCAAAAGAGGGGGGCAAGTGGGCCGTCAGGGAGCCCACAAGCTTGCCAGCCGCCACCAGGGGGGGTGGCGGTGGCAGGGCTTGTGGAGCCCTGGTAGCTCCCTTGTGGTACTTCTTTAGCCCAGTATTTTTTATATAATCCCAAAAAATTCCACGTAAATTTTCAGGGCATTTGGAGTTGTGCAGAATAGTGGACTAAGATTTGCTCCTTTTTCCAGTCCAGAATTCCAGCTGCCTGAATTCTCCCTCTTCAAATAAACCTTGCAAAATAAGAGAGAAAAGGCATAAATATGGTACCACAAAGTAATATAACAGCCCATAAAGCAATAAATATCAACATGGACGTATCAACTCCCCAAGCTTAGACCTCGCTTGTCCTCAAGCGAAAACCAAGTTCCATAAACATGTCCACATGTTTAGGGACGAAGGTGTCGATAAAACATAATACGGAGATGAGGGCATCATGATCACACATAGGACAGCAATACATCATAAAGATTCTTATGGGAAAGTAACAATTCCTTCACAAAGCAAAGTATGAAGCAAAAACCTTACCGAGAAGTAACCAACAACAGTCCATAGTCATTGAAGCAATTGCAATTTATCACAACATCGGAAAGAGTCAAATAAGAGCTTGTAAGGCAAACCCACATACTCAATCATCTCTTTTGTTTTCCACAATTGTTACAACTCACGGGGTACTCATGGTGTCAAAGTTTCAGCTGGACACGAAGGAAGATAGGGGCTTATAGTTTTGCCTCCTAACTATTTACCTCAAGGGTAAAGTCAACAACAATAAAGCATAAGTACTCAACTCCAAGTTGATATATGAATATAGATCTTTCCCAAGCATGTGACGGTAGCCAAGACAAAGGCAAAAATAGGGAATTGGTGAAGATCACCATGACTGTTACAAGGGCAAAAAGTAAAGGTACAAGATAGACCCTTCGCAGAGGGAAGCAGAGGCTGTCATGCGCTTTTGAGATTTGAATGCGTGTCCTCTTAGTGTGGAGGAAAGTCACTTTATATTGCCTCCTGTGATAAAGAACTTTATTATGCAGTCTGTCGCTTTTATGCCTTCCTCATCACAGGTTCGTAGAAAGCTTATTTTCCACACACTAATAGATCATACATATTAGAGAGCAATTTTTATTACTTGCACCGATAACAACTTACTTGAGGGATCTTATTCAATCCATAGGTAGGTATGGTGGACTCTCATGGCAAAACTGAGTTGGAGGTTTATGGATGCACAAGTAGTATCTCTACTTGGTGCGGGAGTTTTGGCTAATATGAGGTGGAAGCAATCGTCACATGCTAAGGGATCTCTAATCATATAACATTGTTTGGAACCAAGCAAACACAATTCATTATGCTGTCTTCCTTGTCCAACATCTACTCCTAAGCATGTAATAGTTTGGTGAGTGCTCACAATTGTAAAAAGTGTCTAAGATGATATATTTATATGTGAACCTCTCTTTCCTTATTACTTCTTATTAATTGCAACAATGACTGAGGTCTATGTTGATTTATTCTCAACAAGTTTTCAATCATCATACGTGTCATATGTGAAGCTATCACTTTCCACAAGATCGTCTCATGATCTTTCATGCTATCTTTCTTTTCATACTTTGGATCATGGCACAAAGCAAAGCCCTTGACTAAGATACTCTTTATTATATAGCTCGTAAGCTCGAATACATTGGGGAGAGACAAAAGCAAAAGACTCAAACTAAACACTAAATACTTATTCCTCTAAGAGAAGAAATAAAACTGAAAAGGAAAGAACTAAAACAAAGGTAAAAGCAAAAGATATAAAGGTGATACGATACATGACAACTCCCCCAAGCTTGGCAGAAGCCAAGGGGATTGCCCATACCAATGCTTAGTTGTCTTCCTTTGGTGGTGAAGGTCGTGGAGTTGTTGAAGTAGTCTGATCCATCGTCTTCCAAGGCATAGGTGCTCCATCATGGCAGGATGAACGAGTCGCCGGAATCCTCAGATCTGCAGCCAACCTTATTGATTTAAATCTATACTCATACTCACAGTTTTGGTTCTGCAGGTCAACCAGCACCTAAAGAATTCTTTTCATGATCTATGAGCATAGAAATTTTACTACTCTCCACATAAGGAAATTTATTCTCATCAATAGTAGTGGGAGTATCGTAAAAGACTTGAACACTACGAATTGTTTCCACATTAAAAGAGTAATGTTCAGTAAGAGGGTACTCAAGAGTATGACAAGTTTTATCATCCCTCTTCTTCATAGCATAAGTATCATCACAATAATCATCATAGATAGGGGGCATGCTTTCATCATAATAATTTTGATCATTCAAAGTGGGGGAACTAAAAAGATCATCTTCATCAAACATAGCATCCCCAAGCTTGTGGCTTTGCATATCATTAGCATCATGGGTATTCAAAGAATTCATGCTATTGATGGGCATGTTATTTATTTCTGTAATGAAGCTGGTAGAATTGCAAAACCTGATACTAAAGACAATAATAGACCGGTTGTAGGCATGCCTGTCGTTTCAGTCAAAATAGGAGATCATTGCTATCATGGCTCATGTGATATGGGTGCTAGTGCTAGTGCTATCCCTTTTACCTTATATCAAGAAATTATGCATGAGATATCACCCGCTGAGATAGAAGACATAGATGGTACTCTTAAACTTGCTAATAGAGACACCATCACACCTCTTGGGATTGTTAGAGATGTTGAAGTCTTGTGTGGGAAAGTAAAATACCCTACTGATTTTCTAGTACTTGGCTCACCACAAGATAACTTTTGTCCCATAATATTTGGTAGACCCTTCTTGAACATTGTAAATGCTCAAATATATTGCAAAAAGGAATATGTGAGTGTTAATTTTGGTGGTACGTCTCATGAGTTTCATTTCTCCATGTTTAGTAAGCAACCCCATGATAAAGAATTGCCTAGTAAAGATGAAGTAATTGGTATTGCATGTATTGCCATTCCTCCCACAAATCCATTAGAACAATATTTGCTAGACCATGAAAATGCTATGCATATGCATGAAAGAAATGAAATTGATAATCTGTTCTCTGAGCAAAAACCTATTATTAAACACAACTTGCCTTTTGAAACTCTAGGAGGTCCTCCTCCACCCAAGGGTGATCCCGTGTTAGTCACTTTGAAATCATATATCCTGTTGAAACTCTAGGAGGTCCTCCTCCACCTATTATTAAATAAAGCAATTACCACACACTTTGAAATATGCTTATCTTGATGAAAAGAAGATATATCTTGTTGTTATCAGTGCTAACCTTATAGAGCATTGATGTCTACTACACAACCTTCTCCTTGTAGACGTTGTTGGGCCTCCAAGTGCAGAGGTTTGTAGGACAGTAGCAATTTTCCCTCAAGTGGGTGACCTAAGGTTTATCAATCCGTGGGAGGCGTAGGATGAAGATGGTCTCTCTCAAGCAACCCTGCAACCAAATAAAAAAGAGTCTTTTGTGTCCAGAACACACCCAATACAATGGTAAATTGTATAGGTGCACTAGTTCGGCGAAGAGATGGTGATACAAGTGCAATATGGATGGTAGATATAGGTTTTTGTAATCTGAAACTACAAAAACAGCTAGGTAACTAATAGTAAAAGTGAGCACGAACGGTATTGCAATGTGTGGAAACAAGGCCTAGGGTTCATACTTTCACTAGTGAAGTTCTCTCAACCATGATAACATACTTGGATCATATAACTAGCCCTCAACATGCAACAAAGAGTCACTCCAAAGTCACTAATAGCGGAGAACAAACGAAGAGATTATTGTCGGGTACGAAACCACCACAAAGTTATTCTTTCTCATCGATCTATTCAAGAGTCCGTAGTAAAATAACACGAAGCTATTCTTTTCGTTCAATCTATCCTAGAGTTCGTACTAGAATAACACCTTAAGACACATATCAACCAAGACCCTAATGTCGACTAGATACTCCATTGTCACCTCAAGTATCCGTGGGCATGATTATACGATATGCATTGCACAATCTCAGAATCATCTATTCAACCAACACATAGAACTTCAAAGAGTGCCCCAAAGTTTCTAACGGAGAGTCAAAACGTGTGCCAACCCCTATGCATAGGTTCCCGATCTCACGAAACCCGCAAGTTGATCACCAAAACATACATCAAGAACTCACATGAATATACCATTGTCACCACAGATAGACATGTGCAAGACATACATCAAGTGTTCTTAAGACTCAATCCGACAAGATAACTCCAAAGGGAAAACTCAAGTCATTACAAGAAGGGAGAGGGGGAAGAACATCATAAGATCCACCTATAGAAGGAAAGCCCAAGGTACATCAAGATCGTGACATCTCAAGAACACGAGAGAGAGAGAGAGATCAAACACATAACTACTGGTACATACCCTCAGCCTCGAGGGTGAACTACTCCCTCCTCGTCATGGAGATCGCCAGGATGATGAAGATGGCCACCGGAGATGGATTCCCCCTCCGACAGGGTGCCGGAACGGGCTCCAGATTGTTTTTTGGTGGATACAGAGGCTTGCGGCGGCGGAACACCCGATCTAGGTTTCTTTTTGGGGGTTTCTGTATTTACAGGAATTTATGGCGGTGGAATTACGTCGGTTGGGCCCACGAGGAGGTCACAAGCCTGCTAGGTGCGGCCTAGGGGTGGGGGCGCCTCCTGGGCTTGTGACTCCCTTGTGGCTCTTCTGGCCTTCTTCCAAAGCTTCGGGGGTCTCTTTTGGTCCAAAAAAAATCATCGCGAAAGTTTTATTCCATTTAGACTCCGTCTGAAAAAGGGTCAAAAACACGGAAAAAACAGAAACTGGCACTTGGCACTGAGTTAATAGGTTAGTCCCAAAAAAGATATAAAATAGCATATTCATGCATATAAAACATCCAAAGTTGACAAGATAATAGCATGGAACCATAAAAAATTATAGATACGTTGGAGACGTATCAAGCATGAAGAGGAAAAATTACTAAAAATCTTGAGGAAGCACCGAGCTGCTATTGGGTATACTTTTGATGATCTTAAGGGCATTAGTCACACTTTTTGAGCATAAGATTAATATGGAACCTGATGCTAAACCCGTTGTTGATCACTGATACGTCTCCAACGTATCTATAATTTTTGATGGTTTCATGCTATTATCTTGTCAAACTTTGGATGTTTTGCATGCCTTTTATATATTTTTTGGGACTAACTTATTAACTCAGTGCCAAGTGCAGTTCTTGTTTTTTTCCATGTTTTTGACCCCTTTCATAGGAGATTTTGAAACGGAGTCCAAACAGAAGAAAATCCCCAAAAAGATTTTTTTCGTAACGGAAGAAGATCGGGAAGCTTGAGAGCCAAGGCAGGGGAGCCTCAGGGGCCCCACAAGCCCCCACCCCGTGGCCAGGGGGGAGGTCGCGGCCCACATGCTTGTGGGCCCCCTGGGCGCCCTCTGCCCTAGGGGTTGCGCCTATATATTCCCTAAAAATCCCAAAAAAATCAGGAGATCATCGAAAGTACTTTTCCGCCGCCGCAAGCTTTTGTCTCCGCGAGATCCCATCTGGGGCACGTTCTGGTGCACTCTCGGGGGGGGGGGGGATTCGGACACGGAGGGCTTGTTCATCAACACCATGACCTCTCCGATGATGCGTGAGTAGTTCACCATAGACCTACGGGTCCATAGCTAGTAACTATATGGCTTCTTCCCTCTCTTGGATCTTCAATACAAAGTTCTCCATGATCTTCATGGAGATCTATACGATGTAATCTTCTTTTGCGGTGTGTTTGTCGAGATCCGATGAATTGTGGATTTATGATCAGATTATCTATGAATCTTATTTGAGTTTCTTCCGATCTCTCTTATGCATGATTTCATACTCTTGTAATTCTCTTCGAGTTGTGGGTTTTGTCTGGCCAACTAGATCAATTATTCTTGCAATGGTAGAAGTGCTTGGTTTTGGGTTCATACCGTGCGGTGACCTCACCCAGTGACAGAAGGGGTAGCGAGGCACGCATCATGTTGTTTCCATCAAGGGTAAAAAGATGGGGTTTTCACAATTGGTTTGAGATTATCCCTCTACATCATGTCATCTTGCTTAAGGCGTTACTCTGTTCGTCATGAACTCAATACACTAGATGCATGCTGGATAGCGGTCGATGTGTGGAGTAATAGTAGTAGATGCAGAAAGGATCGGTCTACTTGCCTCGGACGTGATGCTTAAATGTATGATCATTGCCTTAGATATCGTCATGACTTTGCGCGGTTCTATCAATTGCTCGACAGTAATTTGTTCACCCAGCGTGATATTTGCTATTTTGAGAGAAGCCTCTAGTGAACACTATGGCCCCCGGGTCTACTCCAAACCATATTTTCAGCCTTACACTTTTTACTTCGTTGCACTTTCCGCCTTCAGATCTCACTTTGCAAACAATCTTGAAAGGATTGACTACCCCTTTGAAGCGTTGGGTGCAAGCTTGTTTGTGTTTGTGCAGGTACTTTGGACTTGACGAGACCCTCCTTCTAGATTGATACCTTGGTTCTCAAACTGAGGGAGATACTTGCTGCTCCTATGCTGCATCACCCTTTCCTCTTCAAGGGAAAAACAGACGCGAACAAGAGAAGTAGCAAGAAGAATTCCTAGCGCCAAGGAAGGACTTTTGTTACCGTAGCAGAAGAATTTCTGGCGCCGTTGCCGGGGAGGAAGATCAAGTCAAGAACTCATCCAAGTAGGTGTCGCAAACTCATCTCTTGCATTTACTTTGTTTGCCGGTTGCCTCTCGTTTTCCTCTCCCCCACTTCACCAATTTGCCTTTTTCGTTTGCTTTTTCGTTTTCCCTTTTTCTCGCTTGCTCTTTTCCCGTTTGCTTGCCTGCTAAAACCCGAATGGCCCCACCAAGGGGTTTCGATGCTCACTTTGCGAAGTTAGAAGATATTGAAACTAGTGTTAAAGGCTTCATGTCTACACAGTTTGAATGCAACAGTTACTTCTGTAGAGAGCTGAAGGAGCAAAATACTTTTCTGGCTTTTATGAGTAGAGAAGTTGATGATATGGCCAAAGAATTCCTTGCGCTAAATTCTCAGTTTGCTCGTCTTGAAAAGTTGGTAGGCCAGATTTCTGATAAGCAGGCTACTTTAGTCAATAAAATGGCTGCTAAACCCAAAACTCGTGATGAGAATCACGAAGATCTGAAAATGCTTGGTGTGACTCCCATTGAATCTTTGTTTTATTGTGACAAACCTAATGATTGTGGGGCTGTATATGAATCCACTTTGGTTGAAAAGCGCCCCAATGATTCAGAGTCCATCTATCTTGATGCTAAAAGCATTGAAAGTGGAGTAGAAGATATTAAAATTTTGAGTAGTAATGAAATTACTACCATGGATTTCAAGGAATTCAAGTATGATAGTTTCTCCTTGATTGAATGCATTTCCTTGATGCAATCCATCTTAAACTCTCCACACGCTTATAGCCAAAACAAGGCCTTTACCGATCATATCGTCGAAGCTATGATAAAATCTCTTGAAGAGAAACTTGAATTGGAAGTCTCTATCCCTAGAAAGCTTCATGATGAGTGGGAACCTACTATCAAAATCAAAATCAAAAACTATGAACGCAATGCTTTGTGTGATTTGGGTGCTAGTGTTTCCGCGATTCCAAAGTCTTTATGTGATGTTCTGGGTTTTAATGAGATTGAAGAGTGTTCTCTTAATTTCAATCTTGTGGATTCTACTATCAAGAAACCCATGGGAAGGATCAATGATGTTCTTATTATTGCAAATAGGAACTATGTACCCATGGATTTCATTGTGCTTGACATTGATTGCAATCCTACATGCCCTATTATTCTTGGTAGACCTTTCCTAAGGACTATCGGTGCTATCATCGATATGAAGGAAGGGAATATTAGATTTCAATTTCCTTTAAAGAACAGCATGGAGAACTTTCCTAGAAAGAAAATAAGATTGCCTTATGAATCCATGATGAGGGCCACTTATGGTTTGAGCACCAAAGACGACGATACGTGATTGTATCGCTTTTATGGCTAGCTAAGGGCGTTAAACAATAGCGCTTGTTGGGAGAAAACTCAATGAATTTATCTTTTTCTTTCTGTTTTGTTGCGTCCACACTTTATAATTCTGTTGTGGTTGTGTTTTTTGTGTTTATTTTTGTGTTTGAGACAAACAAGACCTTTATGACTAGTCTTGGTAATGGTTGTTTGATCCTGCTGGAAAAAGACAGAAACTTTTCGCTAACGAGATGATTTTTCATTTTTATTCAGAAAGAGCTTTTGAGTTGATTCATTTTGCTGCTGATTGATATGCGTTTTTCCCAGGCCGTCGTAATTGTTCAGATTTTTTGAGGTACCAGAAGTATACGAAGTATACAGATTGCTACAGACTGGTCTGTTTTTGACAGATTCTGTTTTTGTTGAGTTGGTTGCTTGTCTTGATGAAACTATGGTTAGTATCGGGGCGTACTAGCCATGGAAAAGTGAGAATACAGTATCCCAACACCAATATAGATGGAATTCAAGTTTGCTACAGTACCAAAAGAAGTGGTAGTTTGTTTTCTTGTGCTAATGTTATCACGAGTTTCTGTTTAAGTTTTGTGTTGTGAAGTTTTCAAGTTTTGGGTGATGTTCTCATGGACAAAGAGATAAGGAGTGGAAAGAGCTCAAGCTTGGGGATGCCCAAGGCATCCCAAGCCAAATTCAAGGACACCAAAAAGCCTAAGCTTGGGGATGCCCCGGGAAGGCATCCCCTCTTTCGTCTTCAATCCATCGGTAACATTACTTGGAGCTATATTTTTATTCACCACATGATATGTGTTTTGCTTGGAGTGTCTTGTATCGTAGGAGTCTTTTCCTTTCGTTGTATCACAATCATCCTTGCTGCACACCATTTTGAGAGAGAGAGACATGCACTCATCGCGATTTTGCTAGAATGCTCATAGTGCTTCACTTATATCTTTTGAGCTAGATACTTTTGCTCTAGTGCTTCACTTATATCTTTTAGAGCACGGCGGTGCGTGATTTGGTAGTTGGCTTATGCTATGAAAGTAGTCCCAAATGTGATAGGTACCCAAAGAGGATGCAAAAAACCTCCATCTTCATGTGCATTGAGTTGAAAGAGAAGTTTTGATTCCTCTCAATTAGTTTTGAGACGTGGATTTTGTAATATTAAGAGCTATGTTACTAGGGTGTTGTGAATCTAGAAATACTTGTGTTGAAGTTAGTGATCCCCGTAGCATGCACGTATGGTGAACCACTATGTCAGGAAGTCGGAGCGTAATTGATCTATTGATTGTCATCCTTTGTGTTGAGGTCGGGATCACGCGATGGTTAACACCTACCAACCCTTCCCCTCGGAGTATGCGTTTAGCACTTTGTTTCGATTACTAATAAAAACTTTCGCAACAAGTATGTGAGTTCTTCATGACTAATGTGAGTCCATGGTATAGATGCACTTTCACCTTCCACCATTGCTAGCCTCTCTAGTGCCGCACAATTCTCGACATTGCACAAACCCACCATATGCCTTCCTCAAAACAGCCACCATACCTACCTACTATGGCATTTTCATAGCCATTCCGAGATATATTGCCATGCAACTCAAACCGTTCCTTCTCATGACTTGTGTTGTCACTCTCATATTACCATTGCATGATCGTAAGACAGCTAGCGAGATGTTTCAACGTCATACGCCATGCTAGATCGTTGCACATCCCGGTACACTGCCGGAGGCATTTCCTATGGAGTCATCATTGTGAGTTTTTGATCTGTGAGTAAATAAAAGTGTGATGATCATCATTATTAGAGCATTGTCCCATGTGAGGAAATAAAAAAAGAGGCCAAAGAGCCCAAAAACAAAAAAAGAGAGAAAAAAAGAGAGGCCTAAGAGCCCAAATAAAAAAAAGAAAAAAGAGAGAAGGGACAATGCTACTATCTTTTTCCACACTTGTGCTTCATAATAGCACCATGTTCTTCATGATTGAGAGCTTCTTGCTTTGTCACTACCATATTCTAGTGGGAATATTCATTATATAACTTGGCTTGTATATTCCAATGATGGGCTTCCTCAAAATTGCCCTAGGTATTCGTGAGCAAGCAAGTTGGATGCACACCCACTAGTTTTCCTTTTGAGCTTTCACATACTTATAGCTCTAGTGCATCTCTTGTATGGGAATACCTACTCATTCACATTGATATCTATTAATGGGAATCTCCATAGCCCTTTGATACGCCGAGTCAATGTGACCATATCCTCCATTTTGTCTCACAACCACCACCACACTCTATTCCACCTATAGTGCTATATCCATGGCTCACGTTCATGTATTGCGTGATAGTTATAAAAAGTTTGAGAAAGTAAGAGTGCGAAAACAATTACTTGGACAATTCCGGGGTTGTGCATGATTTACATTATATTGTGTGAGGATGATGGAGCATAGCCAAACTATATGGTTTTGTAGGGATAAATTTCATTGGCCTTGTTATTTTGAAAGTTCATGATTTCCTTGCTAGTTTGCTTGAAGTATTATTGTTTTCATGTCAATAGCAAACTATTGTTTCGAATCTTACAGATCTGAACATTCATGTCACGTGAAAGAAGTTGCAAAGGACAACTATGCTAGGTAGCATTCCACATCAAAAATTCATTCTTTATCACTTCCCTACTCGAGGACGAGCAGGAGTTAAGCTTGGGGTTGCTTGATACGTCTCCAACGTATCTATAATTTTTGATGGTTTCATGCTATTATCTTGTCAAACTTTGGATGTTTTTCATGCCTTTTATATATTTTTTGGGACTAACTTATTAACTCAGTGCCAAGTGCCAGTTCCTATTTTTTTCCATGTTTTTGACCCCTTTCATAAGAGATTTTGAATAGAGTCCAAACATAAGAAAATCCCCGAAAAAATATTTTTTTCATAACGGAAGAAGATCGGGAAGCTTGAGAGCCAAGGGAGGGGAGCCTCAGAGGTCCCACAAGCCCCCACCCCGCGGCCAGGGGGAGGCCGTGGCCCACAGGCTTGTGGCCCCCTGGGCGCCCTCTTCCCTAGGGGTTGCGCCTATATATTCCCTAAAAATCCCAAAAAAATCAGGAGATCATCGAAAGTACTTTTCCGCCGCCGCAAGCTTTTGTCTCCGCAAGATCCCATCTGGGGCACGTTCTAGTGCCCTGCCGGAGGGGGGATTTGGACACGGAGGGCTTCTTCATCAACACCATAACCTCTCCGATGATGCGTGAGTAGTTCACCATAGACCTACGGGTCCATAGCTAGTAACTAGATGGCTTCTTCTCTCTCTTGGATCTTCAATACAAAGTTCTCCATGATCTTCATGGAGATCTATCCGATGTAATCTTCTTTTGCGGTGTGTTTGTCGATATCCGATGAATTGTGGATTTATGATCAGATTATCTATGAATCTTATTTGAGTTTCTTCTGATCTCTCTTATGCATGATTTCATATTCTTGTAATTCTCTTCGAGTTGTGGGTTTTGTCTGGCCAACTAGATCTATGATTCTTGCAATGGGATAAGTGCTTGGTTTTGGGTTCATACCGTGCGGTGACCTCACCCAGTGACAGAACGGGTAGCGAGGCACGCGTCGTGTTGTTGCCATCAAGGGTAAAAAGATGGGGTTTTCACAATTGGTTTGAGATTATCCCTCTACATCATGTCATCTTGCTTAAGGCGTTACTCTGTTCGTCATGAACTCAATACACTAGATGCATGCTGGATAGCAGTCGATGTTGGAGTAATAGTAGTAGATGCAGAAAGTATCGGTCTACTTGCCTCGGACGTGATGCTTAAATGTATGATCATTGCCTTAGATATCGTCATGACTTTGCGCGGTTCTATCAATTGCTCGACAGTAATTTGTTCACCCAGCGTGATATTTGCTATTTTGAGAGAAGCCTCTAGTGAACACTATGGCCCCCGGGTCTACTCCAAACCATATTTTCAGCCTTACACTTTTTACTTCGTTGCACTTTCCGCCTTCAGATCTCACTTTGCAAACAATCTTGAAGGGATTGACAAACCCTTTGAAGCGTTGGGTGCAAGCTTTTTTGTGTTTGCGCAGGTACTCTGGACTTGACGAGACCCTCCTTATGGATTGATACCGTGGTTCTCAAACTGAGGGAAATACTTACTGCTCGTGTGCTGCATTACCCTTTCCTCTTCAAGGGAAAAACCGACGCGAACAAGAGAAGTAGCAAGAAGAATTCCTAGCGCCAAGGTAGGACTTTTGTTACCGTAGCACTCACCAATGAAGACTGAATCCCAAAATGAAAGAAGTGGTGAGAAATGAAATATTAAAGCTTATAGAAGCAGGAATAATTTATCCCATAGTTGATAGTAGATGGGTAAGTCCTGTTCTTTGTGTCCCTAAGAAAGGAGGTATGACTGTTGTTACTAGTGATAAAAATGAACTCATTCCACAAAGAATTGTGACTGGTTATAGAATGGTAATTGATTTTAGAGCGTTAAACAAAGCTACTAGAAAAGATCATTATCCTTTGCCGTTCGCACACCAAATGCTAGAAACATTATCAAAGCACACACATTTTTGCTTTCTAGATGGCTATTCTGGTCTCCCTCAAAAACCTGTGTCACAACCGATCAAGAGAAAACCACCTTTACTTGTCCTTTTGGAACCTATGCTTATAGGCGCATGCCTTTTGGATTATGCAATGCACCCGCTACCTTTCAAAGATGTATGACTGCTATATTCTGTGATTTTTTTGAAAAGATTGTTGAGGTCTTCATGGATGGGTTTTCCGTTTACGGAACTTCTTTTGATGATTGCGTAAGCAACCTTGATCGAGTTTTGCAGAGATGTGAGCAAACTAACCTTGTTTTGCATTGGGAGAAGTGCCACTATATGGTGAATGAAGGTATTGTCTTGGGCCATACAATTTCCGAACTAGGTATTGAGGTGGATAATGCTAAAGTTGATGCAATTGAGAAGATGTGATGTCCTAAACATATCAAAGGTATCCGTAGTTTCCTTGGTCATGATGGTTTCTATAGTAGGTTTATTAAAGACTTCTCTAAAATTTATAGGCCTCTTACTAATTTATTACAAAAGGATGTTCATTTCGTTTTCGATGATGAATGTGTAGAAACCTTTGAAACACTTAAGAAAGCCTTAACTTCTGCACCTATTGTTCAACCACCTGATTGGAACTTGCCTTTTAAAATTATGTGTGATGCTAGTGATTATTCTGTTGGTGATGTTCTAGGACAAAGAGTTGATAAGAAACTAAATGTCATTCATTATGCTAATAAAACTCTAGATAGTGCCCAGAGAAATTATGCTACCACTGAAAAATAATTCTTAGGAGTTGTATTTTCTTGTGATAAATTCAGATCTTACATTGTTGATTCTAAAGTAATTGTTCACACTGATCATGCTGCTATTGATATCTTATGGAAAAGAAAGATACTAAGCCTTGACTTATTTTGTGGGTTCTCTTGCTAATAGAATTTGATCTGCATATCATTGATAGGAAAGGAGCTGAGAACCCCGAAGCTGATAACTTGTCTATGTTAGAAAATGTTCTTGATGACCCACTACCTACTAATGATAGCTTTCCCGATGAACAACTAGTTGTGGTCAATATTTCCCATAACACACCATGGTTTGCTGATTATGCTAATTACATTATTGCTAAATACATACCACCTAGTTTCACCTACCAACAAAATAAAAAAAATCTTCTTTGATTTAAGACATTACTTTTGGGATGACCCACGTCTTTATAAAGAGGGAGTAGATGGTATTATTAGATGTTGTATACCTCAGCATGAACAGGAACACATCCTTCCAAAGTGTCACTCCGAGGATTATGGTGGACACCATGCGGGAGATAGAACTGCACACAATGTATTACAAATCTGGATTTTATTGGCCTACTCTTTTTGAAGATATTCGTAAGTTTGTCCTCTCTTGTGATGAATGTCAAAGAATTGGTAACATTAGTGGATGTCATGAAATGCCTATGAATTATTCACTTGTTATTGAACCATTTGATGTTTGGGGATTTCATTATATGGGACCTTTTCCTTCCTCTAATGTGTATACACATATTTTGGTTGTTGTTGATTATGTCACTAAACGGGTAGAAGCTATTCCAACCAATAGTGTTGATCATAACACCTCTATTAATATGCTTAAGGAAGTTATTTTCCCATGCTTTGGACTCCCTAGATATTTAATGACCGATGGTGGTTCACATTTTATTCATGGTGCTTTCCATAAGCTGTGTGCTAGATATGATGTTAACTATAGAATTGCATCTCCCTATCATCCTCGGTCTAGTGGTCAAGTAGAATTAACCAATAGAGAAATAAAATTAATTTTGCAAAAGACTGTCAAATAGGTCCCGAAAGATTTGGTCTAAGAAATTAGATGATGCATTGTGGGCTTATATAACAACTTACAAAAATCCTATGGGTATGTCTCCTTCCAAAATGGTTTATGGGAAAGCATGTCATTTACCTCTTGAGTTAGAACACAAAGCTTATTGGGCAATTAAGGAACTCAACTATGATTTCAAACTTGTTTGTGAAAAGAGGTTATTTGATGTTAGCTCATTAGATGAATGGAGAACCCAAGCTTATGAAAATGCCAAACTATTCAAAGAAAAAGGTTAAAAGATGGTATGACAAAAGAATCCAAAAGTGAGAATTCAAAGTTGGTGAATATAATCTATTGTACAATTCTCGTCTTAGATTCTTTGCAGGAAACCTTCTATAAAAATGGGAAGGACCATATATTATGGAAGAAGTTTATCGGTCTAGAGCTATTAAGTTCAATAATCCCGAAGGACTAACCCGAAAGTGGTCAATGGACAAAGTGTAAAGCACTATATCTCAGGTACACCAATTAATGTTGAAACAAATATTATCCAAACCATGACACCGGATGAGCACGTTAGGGAGACCTTCCAGAACACTCCATAACTCTTAAAAGGAAGAGATATGTGATACGTTAAGTAAACGGGCTCAAGAAAATCCACAATTTGTTTGGCAGTTTTAGAATTTTTGAAAATTTAGGAAACTGAGAAACACATGGGAAGGCAACCCAGGTGTCCAGTAGACACCAGGGTGCGCCAGGCCCCCCTAGCACGGCTTCATGTCTAGTGGGCCCCTCGGGTACCTTACTGACTCCTTTTTCTTGTGGAACACGTATAACCTTATATAAAAATTCTCTATATATATATATCTCCCGAGGATTTTACCTCAGTACCACGGAGAAATCCTCTGTTCTTGTTTTGAGCTATTTTTGCTGGCAGATTTGTAAATATGTCGTCTCAAGACTCGGAGGGAGAGAGCTACGTTGCTGATTTCGTCACGAACCCTAAGGTCTACGGAGAGGTGGATCATTATGGCTGGACTACGAAGGAGGAAGACGAGGATATGAAATAAGCAAAGGGGGATAGCTCTGAGGAAGAGGAATATGCATTGCCTCAACTTGGAGATATGCACGTGGAATTCAAGAAGTCAAGCCTCCCCAACAAGTACAAACCTAAAGGACAATTTATCCCTTCTTGTTTCCTGTAGGAGAGCAAGGCGGCATTATGTGAAAGGATATTAAAACTAGAGCTGGAGAATGAGGGTCTGAGGGAAGACAATATTCGCCCCAGATGCGAGTTTGAGAAGAATAACACATCACCACCTCCATCTTCACCACTAAAGAAGGAGACTTGAGTTCACGGGTATGGGAAATCCCCTTGGCTTGTGCCAAGCTTGGGGGAGGCGCCCCGGTATCATATCACCAACACCCTTCTTTTTCTTTATCCATCCTAGTTTGATCTTTAGCTATTCTGAAATCTAGTCAAATAAAAGTTTAGTCCAATCTTTTTCTTTTGAGTGCTAGTTTCGTGATCTATCTATCTATCTATGTAATTGAGTGGTAGTTATATAATAAAGTTTAGTTAAGTTTTGCTTCTCTACTTTCTTGCCGCAATAAAAATAAAGAAAATAATGAGAAAGATCATATGCTAATCTTATAGTAAGTAGTCGCATCTCATAAGGAAAAGTATGAGTGGTAAAATTTGTGGAAGATTGACAAACATAGCATTGGTCGATGATGCAACAGATGAAAGAATTAATAAAGGAAGAGAAGATTTACATGAAAATACACTATCCTTGACATCTTTTATGATTGTGAGCCCCCATTAATTATAATATGCCAAAATTGTTGACATTGGACAAGGAAGACAACATAATGATTTATGCTCTAACATGTGGTGCTTGACCAACACCTTTGCTAGCCAAAAACTCCGCACTAAGTAGAGATACTAGGTGTGCATCTAAAGCCTTAAAACCAAACCTATGTTTCAAGAGTCCACCGTACCTACCTATGTATTGAGTAAGATCCTTCAAGTAAGTTGTCATCGATGCACAAAGCAATAAAAATTGCTTCTAAACATGTTTGATCATTTAGGGTACAGGAAATGAAGCGTTGTACAAACTTGTGATGGTGATAATAAAAGCGACAGATTGCATAATAAAGGTTGCCATCACAAGGGGCAATATAACGTAACGTTCCCTTGCACTAAGAAATTTAGCATACAACCAAAAGGTGCACGACAACCTCTACTTCCCTCTGCGAAGGGCCTATCTTTTACCTTTATGTATTTACTTTTGTGCAAGAGTCAAAGTATTTTCCTATACTCACTTTATCTTCTCTTTGGAAAGCATCATTTGGTGGGGAAAGATCTAAAGATATATATCCAGCTGAATGTGGGTGGCATGAATTATTATTGTTGGCATCACCCTTGAGGTGAATACGTTTGGGGGCAACACTATAAGCCCCTATCTTTCTATTTGTTCGTTTGAAACCTTTTGCTCATATGAATGCGGTGAGTGTTAGCAATCATGGAAGACTAAATGATGGTTGAGCATGTAGACTTGCTTAAAAGCTCCAACATGTGACCCTTCCAGAAAATATGATGAATTGTGTTGTAAAGTTGACCGAAAACATAGTTTGTTGGTTTTCAATAGACTTTATGCTTCATACTTCGATGTTGTGATGAATTGCTACTTGTTTATAAGAAGCCTTTATGATAAAATTTATATGATGAAAATGTTGTGAGGAAGTATTTTATAAAGTTTTATTTGTTGTTGTAATAATAAGCATGATGTTGCTATGTCCGTATTTTGTTTTATGGACACCTCTCTCTCAAAGCATGTGGTCATGATTTTTGCCATCGGCTTGCGCTTGACGACAAGCGAGGTATAAGCTTGGGGGAGTTGATACATCCATTTTGCATCATGTTTTATTACAGTCATTTATACTGTATTTATGATTTTAGCCACTTGGTGGAGTAATGCTAATGCATTTTCTCTCATAATATGCAAGGTTTACATCAAGTGGGGGAATACCGGCAGATGGTATTCTCGACTTGAAAAATCTACATCATAGATACCTATTCTACACACCTCCAATTGGTCTAAAAATTTACAGAGAATTATTTTATAATAAAGAAAAAAATACTGCAACAAAGAAGTGCCTGAGGTGGGCCACCACGCGACCACTAGACACTAGGGCACGCCAAGCACCCCTGGCGCGACCCGATGTCTAGTGGGCCACCTGGCCCACCACTGGCAGCCATCTTCTTGTATATATTCTCCTTCGACCTAAAAAAAATTAAGGAGAGGACTTTCGGGATGAAGCGCCGCTGTCTCGAGGTGGAACCTGGGCAGGAGCACTTTTGCCCTCCATGGAGCAATTCCATTGGAGGAACTTCCCTCCAGGAGGGGGAAATCGTGGTCATCGTCATCACCAACAACCCTCTCATCTCGGGGAGGCTAATCTCCATCAACATCTTCACCAGAACCATCTCCTCTCAAAACCCTGGTTCATCTCTTGTATTCAATCTTGTACCGGAACCTCAGATTGGTACCCGGGGTGTGTCTACTAGTGTTAATTACATCTTGTAGTTGATGCTTTATGGTTTACTTGGTGGAATATTATATGTTCAGATCCATTATGATATTCAAAACCTCTCTGATCATGAACATGTTTATCACTTATCAGTAGTTACTTTTGTTCTTGAGTCCATGGGATAAATAATGTTGCAAGTAGTCATGTGAAGTTGATATTCGTTTGATATTTTGATGATATGAATGTTGTGATTCCCTTAGTGTTGTTATGTGAATGTCGACTACATAACACTTTACCATATTTTGGGCCTAAGGGAATGCATTGCGGAGTAGTAATTAGAGGGTGGGTTGCAAGAGTGACAGAAACTTAAACCCGAGTCGATGCAGTACTTAGTAAGGGGCTGATTTGGATCCCTATGTTTAATGCTATGATTAGAATTTATTATTAATACTTTCCTCATAGTTGCAAATGCTCGCGGGAGTGTTAATCATAAGTGGGAGGTTTGTTCAAGTAAGAACAACACCCAAGCACCGGTCCACCCACATATCAAATTATCAAAATACCGAACGTGAATTAACCCAACATGACGAAAGTGACTAGATGAAATTCCCATGTGCCCTCAAGAACGCTTTGCCTATTATAAGAACTTGTTTTGGCATGTTGTTTGCCACAAAAGGATTGGGCTACTTTGCTGCACCGATTGTTACTATTTCTACTTGTCACTTGTTATAATTATCTTGCTATAAAACAACTTCTTACCACTATTTCAATGCTTGCAGAAATTACCTTGCTGAAAAGCGCTTGCATTTCCTTCCGCTCCTCGTTGGGTTCGACATTATTACTTATCGAAAGGATTATGATTGACCCCCTATACTTGTTGGTCATCACCGACCACTTGGTTTGGGGCCGCACTGTTGTGGACGGCTTCTGGTGCGGCGTTGTAGTTTCTCCTCTCAGAGAAGCTGGTGCGGATGATTCCAGAGGTTGAGAGATCTCCGAAATTTTCTTCGGAGAATGCTCAAAATGGCCAGGGCCTCCCTCTTTGCTTGCCAGGAGGGACTCATCCTCCTGGTCTTCGACGGTCGAGGTGTTAGCCTCGGCCATGATGTCATCACCTCCGGGCCTGTTTTCCGGTTCGGGGGGGGGGGGGGGTCTCTCGAAACAGTGCCTCCCCGATCTCTGCGATGACTGGGGGAGGCGTGTTGTGTGAGGCGGTCACGCTCACCACCAGTTTGGCCGGCAAGGAATCACCCTCTAAAACTTGATCGATGGGGAAATCACACATCGACTAGAATACAGAAAGTATGCCTATCATTAATAAGAAGGTCCCATGACGGAAAGGTGTTCGGGTTCTCGGACTTATACCTTTTCGCGCGGGGCTTCACCCTTAGGGTACTTAATGGAACCCTCTCAGAGTCCTCGGATTCCTCAACAGAGTCTGGAACATGGTCAAACACGGCCACTTTGGCCCAACATTCCCTCTATGGGGTAGTGGGAGCTAGATCTCCATCGACATCTTCGGACGCCGCCCTATTCTTCGTATGGGAGGAGTGATACGTCTCAAACGTATCCATAATTTTTGATGGTTTCACGCTATTATCTTGTCAACTTTGGATGTTTTGTTTACCTTTTATATCTTTTTTGGGACTAACTTATTAATTCAGTGCCAAGTGCCAGTTCGTGTTTTTATGTGTTTTTGACTCTTTCCAGATCTGATTTTGGAACGGAGTCCAAACGGAATAAAATCCCCGAAATAAATTTTTCCAGAACGGAAGAAGATCGGGAGGCTTGAGGGCCAAGGCAGTGGGCCCACAAGCCTTGTTGCCGCGGCCAGGGGGAGGTCGTGGCAACCAAGCTTGTGGGCCCCCTGGCGCTCCCCTGCCCTAGGTCTTTGGCCTATAAATTCTCTAAAAATCCAGAAAAAATCATGGCATCCACGAAAACACTTTTCCGCCGCCGCAAGCTTCCGTTTCCGTGAGATCTCATCTGGAGACCCTTCCCGGTGCCCTGCCGGAGGGGACTTTGGAGTTGGAGGGCTTCTACATCAACATCATCGCCTCTCCAATGACTCGTGAGTAGTCCACTTCAGACCTATGGGTCCGTAGTTAGTAGCTAGATGGCTTCTTCTCTCTCTTGGATCTTCAATACAAAGTTCTCCATGATCTTCATGGAGATCTATCCGATGTAATCCTCTTTGGCGGTGTGTTTGTCGAGATCCGATGAATTGTGGATTTGTGATCAGATTATCTATGAATTATATTTGAGTCTTTGCTGATTTCTTATATGCATGATTTGATATCCTTGTAAGTCTCTCCGAGTCTTGGGTTTTGTTTGGCCAACTAGATCTATGATTCTTGCAATGGGAGAAGTGCTTGGTTTTGGGTTCATACCGTGTGGTGACCTTTCCCAGTGACAGAAGGGGCAGCAAGGCACGCATCGTGTTGTTGCCATCAAGGGTAACAAGATGGGATTTTATCGTAGATATGAGATTGTCCATCTACATCATGTCATCTTGCTTAAGGCGTTACTCTGTTCTTTTGGACTTAATACACTAGATGCATGCTGGATAGCGGTCGACGTGTGGAGTAATAGTAGTAGATGCAAAAAGTATCGGTCTACTTGTTTTGGACGTGATGCCTATAGATATAATCATCGCCTTAGATAATGTCATGACTTTGCGCGGTTCTATCAATTGCTCGACAATAATTCGTTCACCCACCGTCTACTTGCTTTCATGAGAGAAGCCACTAGTGAACACTACGGCCCCCGGGTCTATTCACAACTATCGTTTCCACTTTCACTTTTACTTTGCTCTGTTTACTCTTTGCTTTCAGTTCTCACTTTGCAAACAATCTATAAGGGATTGACAACCCCTTCATTGCGTTGGGTGCAAGCTCTTTGTGTTTGTGCAGGTACTTGTGACTTGACGAGATCTTCCATTGGTCCGATACCTTGGTTCTCAAAACTGAGAGAAATACTTACCGCCGCTGTGCTACATCACCCTTTCCTCTTCAAGGGAACACCAACGCAAGGCTCCAAGGTCGCGGGGAAATCCTTTGCATATTTGCCAAGGAAGTCCCTAAAGGCGTAGCCGTAGCAGCAGGATTCCTGGCGCTGTACCAGGGAAGGTCTGTTGTCGCAGGAGCAGAAGGATTTCTGGTGCCGTTGCCGGGGAGGATCAAGTCAAGAATAGTCTCTCTTCAACGTGCTGATTTCTGGCGCAAGGAGGAGAGATCAAGTCATCTATCCAAGTAGGTGTCACAAACTCATCTCTTGCATTTACCTTTTTTGCCAGTTGCCTCTCGTTTTCCTCTCCCCCACTTCACATTTGCCGTTTTCATTTGCCTTTTTGTCGTTTTCCTTTGCCATTTCCTTTTGCCTTTTTGCCATTTTCCTTTGCCGCTTTCTTTTGCCCTTTGCCGCTTTCCTTCGCCGGTTTTCTTGCTTGCTTGTGTGCTTGTTTGTTTGTTGAAGTCATCATGGCTGAAAACACCAAACTTTGCGACTTCTCGAGTACCAATAATAATGATTTTATTAGTACTCCGATTGCTCCCGCCACTAGTGCGGAATTGTATGAAATCAACGCAGCTTTGCTGAATCTTGTTATGAAAGAGAAATTCTTTGGCCTTCCTAGTGAAGATGCCGCATCCCATCTCAATACCTTCATTGAGCTTTGCGATATGCAAAAGAAGAGAGATGTAGAAAATGACGTGATTAAGTTGAAGCCTTTTCCTTTCTCGTTGCGAGATCGCACAAAAACTTGGTTTTCTTCTTTGCCTAAAAATAGTATCGATTCTTGGGATAAGTGCAAAGATGCTTACATATCCAAGTATTTTCCGCCAGCTAAGATTATCTCCTTACGTAACGATATCATGAATTTCAAGCAACTTGATCATGAACACGTTGCACAATATTGGGAGAGGATGAAGTTAATGATTAGAAATTGTCCCGCTCATGGCTTGAGTTTGTGGATGATTATACAAATCTTTTACGCTGGCTTGAATTTTGCTTCTCGCAATATCTTGGACTCCGCCTCAGGTGGAACGATCATGGAAATCACGTTAGGAGATGCTACAAAACTCCTAGACAATATCATGACCAACTACTCTCAGTGGCACACTGAAAGGTCACCTTCTAGCAAAAAGGTACACGCTATAGAAGAAATTAACTCTCTTAGTGCTAAGATGGACGAGTTGATGAATTTGGTTGCTAGTAGAAATGATCCTTTGGATCCTAATGACAGGCCACTATCTTCCTTGATTGAGAGTAGCAACGCTAGTTTGGACGTTAATTTTGTTGGTAGGAACAATTTTGGCAACAACAATGCTTTTAGAGGAAACTATGTTCCTAGGCCTTTTCCTAGTAACTCCTCTAACAATTATGGTAATTCCTACAACAACACGTATGGAAATCATAACAAATTACCCTCTGATTTAGAGAGTAATATCAAAGAGTTCATCAACTCTCAAAAGATTTTCAATGCGTCCATAGAGGAAAAACTACTCAAAATTGACGATTTGGCTAAGAGCGTTGATAGGATGTCTTGTGATATTGATGCTTTGAAAGTTAGATGTGCTCCTCCCAAGGTCAACTTGGATGAAACTTTGAAAGCTATGCGTGTCTCCATGAATGAGAGCAAAGAAAGAACCGCCCAAATTCACGCTAGGCATGAATGGTTTAAAAGGGTGCGTTCTAGTGATGTAAATCACGAAGATCTTAAAGTGCTTGGTGTGACTCCTCTTGAATCTTTGTTTTCGCGTGTCAAACCTATTGATGAAGGGGCTGGATATGAATCCACTTTGGTTGAAAAACACCCCAATGATTCGGAGCCCACCTATCTTGATGATAAAGGTGTGGAGAGTGGAGTAGAAGAAATCAATTTTTTGGGTAGTAATGAAACTCCCACTTTGGATTTCAAGGAATTCAATTATGATAGTTGCTCCTTGTTTGAATGCATTTCTTTGATGCAATCCATTGCAAACTCTCCACATGCTTATAGCCAAAGCAAAGCCTTTACCGCACATATCGTAGATGCTATGATGAAATCTCTTGAAGAGAAGCTCGAATTAGAAGTCTCTATACCTAGAAAACTTCATGATGAGTGGGAACCTACTATCAAAATCAAAATCAAAAACTATGAATGCAATGCTTTGTGTGATTTGGGTGCTAGTGTTTCCGCGATTCCAAAGTCTTTATGTGATATTCTTGGTTTTCATGAGATTGAAGAGTCTTCTCTTAATTTGCATCTTGCGGATTCTACTGTCAAGAAACCCATGGGAAGGATCGATGATGTTCTTATTGTTGCAAATAAGAACTATGTACCCGTGGATTTCATTGTACTTGACATAGATTGCAATCCTTCATGTCCCATTATTCTTGGTAGACCTTACCTAAGGACTATTGGTGCTATCATCGATATGAAGGAAGGGAATATTAGATTTCAATTTCCCCTAAAGAAGGGAAGGGCATGGAGCATTTTCCTAGAAATAAAATAATATTTCCTTATGAATCTATGATGAGGGCTACTTATGGTTTAAGCACCAAACATGACTATACGTGATTCCATCACCTTATGCCTAGCTAAGGGCGTTAAACAATAGCGCTTGTTGGGAGGCAACCCAACGAATCTATCCTTTTTCTTTCCGTTTTGTGTTTTCCACACTTTCATAATTCTGTTATGATTGTGTTTTTTGTGTTTCTTTTTGCGTTTGTGCCAAGCAAAACCGTTATGATTAGTCTTGGGGATGATCGTTTGGTCATGCTGGAAAAGACAGAAACTTTCTGCTCACGAAAATAATTCTCATGTTTTTTATGTAAGAGCTTTTGAGTTGATTCTTTTTGCTGCTGATTGCTACGCAAATTCTTCAGACTGTCGTAAGATTTCAGAATTTTTGAAGTACCATAAGTATATGAAGTATACAGATTGCTACAGACTGGTCTCCTGTTAACAGATTATGTTTTTGTTGAGTTGGTTGCTTATTTTGATGAAACTATGGATAGTATCAGGGGGTATTAGCCATGGAAGATTGAAAATACAGTAACCCAACATCAACATAAGTAGAATTTAAGTTTTCTACAGTACCTAAGGAAGTGGTGGTTTGCTTTCTTATACTAATGTTATCACGAGTTTCTGTTTAAGTTTCGTGTTGTGAAGTTTTCAATTTTCGGGTGAAGTTCTTATGGACAAAAAGATAATGAGTGGCAAGAGCTCAAGCTTGGGTACGCCCAAGGCACCCCAAGTTGATTCAAGGATGCCATTAAAGCCTAAGCTTGGAGATGCCCCGGGAAGGCATCCCCTCTTTCGTCTTCAATCCATCAGTAACGTTACTTGGGGCTATATTTTTATTCACCACATGTTATGTGTTTTGCTTGGAGCGTCTTGTATCATAGGTGTATTTTATTTTTGTTGTATCACAATCATCCTTGCTGCACACCTAGATAGACAAAGACATGCACTCGCCGTGATTTTGTCGAGCTTCACATATATCCTTTGGTTAGACAATTCGGCTCACATGTGCTTCACTTATATCTTTTGAGCTAGTTGCTTTTGCTCTGTGTGCTTCACTTATATCTTTAAGAGCACGGTGGTGCGTGGCTTGGTTGTTGATCTATGCCTTGATAGTAGTCTCAAAAGGGGTAGTTATCCAAAGGGATATGAAAACTTCCACATTCATGTGCATTGAAAAGTTAGAGAAGTTTGATTCATCTCACTAAGTTTTGAGTTGTGGTTATGGTAATATTGAAGTTATATTAGTAAGGTGTTGTGGATCTAGAAATACTTGTGTTGAAGTTAGTGATTCCCGTAGCATGCACGTATGGTGAATGATGTCTACTACGCAACCTTGTCCTTGTAGACGTTGTTGGGTCTCCAAGTGCAGAGGGTTGTAGGACAGTAGCAATTTTCCCTCAAGTGGGTGACCTAAGGTTTATCAATCCACGGGAGGCGTAGGATGAAGATGGTCTCTCTCAAGCAACCTTTCAACCAAATAACAAAGAGTCTCTTGTGTCCCCAACACACCCAATACAATGGTAACTTGTATAGGTGCACTAGTTCGGCGAAGAGATGGTGATACAAGTGCAATAAGGATGGTAGATATAGGTTTTTGTAATCTGAAATTACAAAAACAGCAAGGTAACTAGTAACAAAAGTGAGCACGAACGGTATTGCAATGCGTGGAAACAAGGCCTAGGGTTCATACTTTCACTAGTGAAATTCTCTCAACAATAATAAGATAATTGAATCATATAACTAGCCCTCAGCAAGCAACAAAGATTCACTCCAAAGTCTCTAATAGCGGAGAACAAACGAAGAGATTATTGTCGGGTACGAAACCACCACAAAGTTATTCTTTCTGATCGATCTATTCAAGAGTCCGTAGTAAAATAACACGAAGCTATTCTTTCCGTTCGATACATCATAGAGTTTGTACTAGAATAACACCTTAAGATACATATCAACCAAGACCCTAATGTCACCTAGATACTCCATTGTCACCTCAAGTATCCATGGGCATAATTATATGATATGCATCACACAATCTCAGAATCATCTATTCAACCAGCACATAGAACTTCAAAGAGTGCCCCAAAGTTTCTACCGGAGAGTCAAAACGTGTGCCAACCCCTATGCATAGGTTCCCAATGTCACAAACCCGCAAGTTGATCACCAAAACATACATCGAGTAATCACATGAATCCACGTGTGCCAACCCATATGCATAGGTTCCCAATTGTCACAAACCCGCAAGTTGATCACAGCAGATAGACACGTGCAAGACATACATCAAGTGTTCTCAAAGACTCAATCCGATAAGATAACTTCAAAGGGGAAACTCAATTCATTACAAGAAGGGAGAGGGGAAGAACATCGTATGATCCAACTATACTAGCAAAGCCCATGGTACATCGAGATCAAGACATCTCAAGAACACGAGAGAGAGAGAGAGAGAGAGAGATCAAACACAGAGCTACTGGTACATACCCTCAGCCCCGAGGGAGAACTACTCCCTCCTCGTCATGGAGATCGTCGGGATGATGAAGATGACCACCGGAGATGGATTCCCCCTCTGGCAGGGTGCTGGAACGGGCTCCACATTGGTTTTTGGTGGCTACAGAGGCTTGCGGAGGCGGAACTCCCGATCTAGGTTTCTTTTTGGGGGTTTCTGAATTTATAGGAATTTATGGCGGTGGAATTACGTCGGTTGGGCCCACGAGGAGGTCAGAAGCCTGGTAGGCGCCGCCTAGGGGGGTGGTGGTGGCCTCAGGGCTTGTGACTTCCTCGTCGCTCTTCTGGCCTTCTTCCAAAGCTTCGGGGGTCTCTTTTGGTCAAAAAAAATCATCGTAAAGTTTCATTCCATTTGGACTCCGTCTGAAAAAGGGTCAAAAACACGGAAAAAACAGAAACTGGCACTTGGCACTGAGTTAATAGGTTAGTCCCAAAAAATATATAAAATAGCATATTCATGCATATAAAACATCCAAAGTTGACAAGATAATAGCATGGAACCATCAAAAATTATAGATACGTTGGAGACGTATCAAGCATCCCCAAGCTTAACTCCTGATCGTCCTCGAGTAGGGAAGTGATAAAGAATGATTTTTTGATGCTTTCATGCTACCTAGCATAGATGTCCTTTGTAACTCCTCTTATGTGACATGAATGTTTAGATCCGTTAGATTCAAAACAATAGTTTGCTATTGACGTGGAGACAATAATACTTGAAGCAAACTAGCAAGGTAATCATGAACTTTCAAAATAACAAGGCCAAAAAGAAAGTTATCCCTACAAAATTATATAGTCTGGCTATGCTCTATCATCCTTGCACAACGAATTTAAATCATGCACAACCTCGGTATTGGCCAAGTAATTGTTTTCACACCTTTACTTTCTCAAACCTTTTCAACTCTCACGCAATACATGAGCGTGAGCCATGGTTATAACACTATAGGTGGAATGGAGTGGTGGAGGTTGTGAGACAAAAAAGGAGAAGATGGTCACATTGACTAGGCATATCAATGAGCTATAGAGATGCTCATCAATACATATCATTGTGAATGAGTAGGGATTGCCATACAAATGATGCACTAGAGCTAAGAGTATGTGAAAGCTCTTAAAGAAAACTAGTGGGTGTGCATCCAACTTGCTTGCTCACGAAGACCTAAGACAATTTTGAGGAAGCCCATCATTGGAATATACAAGCCAAGTTATATAATGAAAATTTCCCACTAGCTATATGGTGGTGACAAAACGAGAGACTCTCAATCATGAAGATCATGGTGCTTAATATGAAGCACAAGTGTGGAAATGAGATAGTAGCATTGTCCCTTATCTCTTTTTCTCTCATTTTTTTGGTGGGCTCTTTGGCCTCTTTTTTTTGGTGGGCATCTTTGGCCTCTTTTTGTAAATGGGCTTCGCTGGCCTCTTTTATTTCCTCACATGGGACAATGCTCCATCAATGATGATCATCACACTTACAACTCGAAACTTAGAGTAATGATGACTCTATATGAAATGCCTTCGGTAGTGTATCGTGACAATGATCTAGCATGGCATATACATCAATGGAAACATCATGCTAGCAATCTTATGATCATGCAATGGCAATGTAGAAGCTGTGGCACATATCATGGTGGTATTTGCATGGCAATATATCTCGGAATGGCTTTGAAAATGCCATAGTAGGTAGGTATGGTGGCTGTTTTGAGGGAGGCTATATGGTAGGTTTATGCACCGGCGAAAGTTGCACGGTACTAAAGAAGATAGTGATGGTGGAAGGTGAAAGTGCATCTAAACCATGTACTCAACATTAGTCAAGAAGAACTCATATACTTGTTGCAAAAATTTTATTAGTAATCGAAACAAAGCATTCAACGCATACTCCTAGGGGAAGGTTGATAGGTATAAACCATCGCGCGATCCCGACCGCTACACAAAGGATGACAATCAATAAACTAATCATGCTCAAACTTCATCACACAGCGGTTCACCATACGTGCATGCTACGGGAATCACTAACTTCAACACAAGTATCTCTAGATTCACAACACCATACTAACATAATTTAAATATTACCACAACCACATCTCAAAACTAATTGAGAGGAATCAAGCTTCTCTTTCTACTCAATGCACATGAATATGGAAGTTTTCGTTTCCCTTTGGATAACTACCAATTTTGGGACTACTTTCATAGCATAAACCAACTACCAAGCCACGCACCGCTGTGCTCTAAAAGATATAAGTGAAGCTCGACAAAATCACGGTGAGTGCATGTCTCTCTCTCTAGGTGTGCAGCAAGGAAGAATTTGACACAACAAAAATAAAAGACTCCTACGATACAAGACGCTCCAAGCAAAAAACATATCATGCGGTGAATAAAAATATAGCTCCAAGTAACATTACCGATGGATTGAAGACGAAAGAGGGGATGCCTTCCCAGGGCATCCCCAAGCTTAAGCTTTTTCGACATCCTTGAATCAACTTGGGGTGCCTTGGGCATCCCCAAGCTTGAGCTCTTGCCACTCTTTATCTCTTTGTCCATAAGAACTTCACCCAGAACTTGAAAACTTCACAACACAAAACATAAAACAGAAACTCGTGATATCATTAGTATAAGAAAGCAAAGCACCACTTCCTTAGGTACTGTAGCAAACTTAAATTCTACTTATGTTGGTGTTGGGTTGCTGTATTTTCACTTTTCCATGGCTAGTACCCTCCGATACTATCCATAATTTCACCAAAATAAGCAACCAACTCAACAAAAACAGAATCTGTTAACAGCAGACCAGTCTGTAGCAATCTGTATACTTCGTATACTTCTGGTACTTCAAAAAATCTGAAAAATTACGACAGTCTGCAGAAATTGCATAGAAATCAGCAGAAAAAAGAATAAACTCAAAAGATCTTACAGAATAAAAATGAAAATTCTTTTCGTGAGCAGAAAGTTTCTGTCTTTTTCCAGCATGATCAAACAATCATCACCAAGACTAATCATAACGGTTTTGCTTGGCACAAACACAAAAAGAAACACAAAAGACACAATCATAACAGAATTATGATGGTGTGGAGAAACAAAAAAGGAATCTAAAAGCAAAGTTAAATTTATTCATTGGGTTGCCTCCCAACAAGCGTTGTCGTTTAACGCCCTTAGCTAGGCATTGATTTCAATGATGCTCACATAAAAGGTAAGGATTGACACACAACGAGAACATCATGGAGCAAATTGCTAGCACATTTAAGTCTAACCCACTTCCTATGCATAGGGATTTTGTGATCAAACAATTTATTGGAGCAAGAATCAACTAGCATAGGAAGGCAAAACAAGCATAGCTTCAAAAATTTCAACATATGGAGAGGAAGCTTGATACTATTGCAATAAGTAGAAGCATATGAACCTCTCTCATAGTAATTTTCAGTAGCATCATGAATGAATTCAACAATATAACCAGCATCTAAGGCTTTCTTTTCATGGTCTACAAGCATAGGAATTTTACTACTCTCCACATAAGGAAATCTATTCTCAAGAATAGTAGTGGGAGTATCGTAAAAGACTTGAGCACTACAAATTGTGTCCACAATGAAAAAGCAATGTTTAGCAAAGGGGTTCTCGAGAGTATGACAAGTTTTATCATCCCTCTTCTTTATAGCATAAGTATCCTCACAATAATCATCATAGATAGGGGGCATGCTTTCATCACAATGATTTTGATCATTCAAAGTGGAAGAACTAAAAAGATCATCTTCATCAAATATAGCATCCCCAAGCTTGTGGCTTTGCATATCATTAGCATCATGGGTATTCAAAGAATTCATGCTAAGGACATTGCAATCATGCTCATCGTTCACATATTCTATGCCAAGCATTCTATGTAATTCTTCTTTCAGCACTTGAGCACAATTTTCCTTCCCATCATGCTCACGAAAGACATTGCAAAGATGGAGCATATGAGGCATCCTTAGTTCCATTTTTTTAGTCTTCAGCGAAAGAACAAGAAATAAAAAGATTCGATTGCAAGATCTAAAGATATACCTTCAAGCGCTAACCTCCCCGGCAACGGCGCCAGAAAAGAGCTTGATGTCTACTACGCAACCTTCTCCTTGTAGACGTTGTTGGGCCTCCAAGTGCAGAGGGTTGTAGGACAGTAGCAGTTTTCCCTCAAGTGGGTGACCTAAGGTTTATCAATCCGTGGGAGGCGTAGGATGAAGACGGTCTCTCTCAAGCAACCCTGCAACCAAATAACAAAGAGTCTCTTGTGTCCCCAACACACCCAATACAATGGTAAGTTGTATAGGTGCACTAGTTCGGCGAAGAGATGGTGATACAAGTGCAATAAGGATGGTAGATATAGGTTTTTGTAATCTGAAATTACAAAAACAGCAAGGTAACTAGTAACAAAAGTGAGCACGAACGGTATTGCAATGCATGGAAGCAAGGCCTAGGGTTCATACTTTCAGTAGTGAAGTTCTCTCAACAATAATAACATAATTGGATCAAATAACTAGCCCTCAACATGCAACAAATATTCACTCCAAAGTCACTAATAGCGGAGAACAAACGAAGAGATTATTGTGGGGTACGAAACCACCACAAAGTTATTCTTTCTGATCGATCTATTCAAGAGTGCGTAGTAAAATAACACGAAGTTATTCTTTACGTTCGATCCATCATAGCGTTCGTAATAGAATAACACCTTAAGATACATATCAACCAAGACCCTAATGTCCCCTAGATACTCCATTGTCACCTCAAGTATCCGTGGGCATGATTATACGATATGCATCACACAATCTCAGAATCATCTATTCAACCAACACATAGAACTTCAAAGAGTGCCCCAAAGTTTCTACTGGAGAGTCAAAAACGTGTGCCAACCCCTATAGCTACTGGTAGAGGGGGAAGAACATCATAAGATCCAACTATAGTAGCAAAGCTCATGGTACATCGAGATCAATACATCTCAAGAACACGAGAGAGAGAGAGAGAGAGATCAAACACATAGCTACTGGTACATACCCTCAGCCCCGAGGGAGAACTACTCCCTCCTCGTCATGGAGATCGTCGGGATGATGAAGATGGCCACTGGAGATGGATTCCCCCTCCGGCAGGGTGCTGGAACGGGCTCCAGATTGGTTTTTGGTGGCTCCAGAGGCTTGCGACGACGGAACTCCCGGTCTAGGTTTCATTTTGGGGTTTTTTGAATTTATAGGAATTTATGGCGGTGGAATTACGTCGGTTGGGCCCACGAGGAGGTCACAAGCGTGGTAGGCGCCGCCTAGGGGGGTGGTGGCAGCCTCAGGGCTTGTGACTCCCTCGTGGCTCTTCTGGCCTTCTTCCAAAGCTTCGGGGGTCTCTTTTGGTCCAAAAAAATCATCGAAAAGTTTCATTCCATTTGGACTCCGTCTAAAAAAGAGTCAAAAATACGGAAAAAACAGAAACTCGCACTTGGCACTGAGTTAATAGGTTAGTCCCAAAAAAGATATAAGATAGCATATTCATGCATATAAAACATCCAAAGTTGACAACATAATAGCATGGAACCATAAAAAATTATAGATACGTTGGAGACGTATGAGTGAACCGCTATGTGATGAAGTCTGAGCACGATTAATCTTTTGATTGTCATCCTTTGTGTGGCGGTCGGGATCGCGCGATGGTTTATACCTACCGACCCTTCCCCTAGGAGTATGCGTTGAATGCTTTGTTTCGATTACTACTAAAACTTTTGCAACAAGTATATGAGTTCTTCATGACTAATGTTGAGTCCATGGTTTTGATGCACCTTCACCTTCCACCATCACTATCTTCTTTAGTGCCGTGCAACTTTCGCCGGTGCACAAAACCCACCATATAGCCTCCCTCAAAACAGCCACCATACCTACCTACTATGGCTTTTTTTCAAAGACATTCCGAGATATATTTCCATGCAACTTGACATGTGCCACCACTTCTACATTGCCATTGCACGATCATAAGATAGCTAGCATGATGTTCCCATTGATGTCTATGCCATGCTAGATCATTGTCACGGTACACTACCGAAGGCATTCCATATAGAGTCATCATTGCTCTAAGTTTTGCATTGTAAGTGTGATGATCATCATTGATGGAGCATTGTCCCATGTGAGGAAATAAAAGAGGCCAAAGATGCCCACCAAAAAAAGAGGCCAAAGAGCCCACAAAAAAAATATATGAGAGAAAAGAGAGAAGGGACAATGCTACCACCTTTCCACACTTGTGCATATTAAGCACCATGATCTTCATGATTGAGAGTCTCTCGTTTTGTCACCACCATATAGCTAGTGGGAAATTCTCATTATATAAATTGGCTTGTATATTCCAATGATAGGCTTCCTCAAAATTGCCTTAGGTCTTCGTGAGCAAGCAAGTTGGATGCACACCCACTAGTTTTCTTTAAGATCTTTCACATACTCTTAGCTCTAGTGCATCATTTGTATGGCAATCCCTACTCATTCACGTTCATATCTATTGATGAGCATCTCCATAGCTCATTGATATGCCTAGCCAATGTGACCATCTTCTCCTTGTTTGTCTAGCAACCTCCACCACACTCCACACCACTTATAGTGCTAAAACCATGGCTCACGCTCATGTATTGCGTGAGAGTTGAAAAAGTTTGAGAAAGTAAAGGTGTGAAAACAATTACTTGGCCAATACCGGGGTTGTGCATGATTTAAATTCGTTGTGCAATGATGATAGAGCATAGCCACACTATATGATTTTGTAAGGATAACTTTCTTTTGGCCTTGTTATCTTGAAAGTTCATGATTACCTCGCTAGTTTGCTTGAATTATTATTGTCTCCACGTCAATAGCAAACTATTGTTTTGAATCTAATGGATCTGAAAATTCACGTCACATAAGAGGAGTTACAAAGGACATCTATGTTAGGCAGCATAAGAGGAGTTAAGCTTGGGGATGCTTGATACGTCTCAAACGTATCTATAATTTTTGATGGTTTCACGCTGTTATCTTGTCAACTTTGGATGTTTTGTTTACCTTTTATATCTTTTTAGGGACTAACTTATTAATTCAGTGCCAAGTGCCAGTTCCTGTTTTTTGTGTGTTTTTAACTCTTTTCAGATGTGATTTTGGAACGGAGTCCAAACGGAATAAAATCCCTGAAATAAATTTTTCCAGAACGGAAGAAGATCGGGAGGCTTGAGGGCCAAGGTAGTGGGCCCACAGGGGGCCCACAAGCCCTGTTGCCGCGGCCAGGGGGGAGGCCGCGGCAACCAAGCTCGTGGCCCCCCTGGCGCTCCCCTGCCCTAGGTCTTTGGCCTATAAATTCCCTAAAAATCCAGAAAAAAATGAGGGCATCCACGAAAACACTTTTCCGCCGCCGCAAGCTTCCGTTTCCGCGAGATCTCAGCTAGAGACCCTTCCCGGTGCCCTGCCGGAGGGGACTTTGGAGTTGGAGGGCTTCTACATCAACATCATCGCCTCTCCAATGACTCATGAGTAGTCCACTTCAGACCTATGGGTCCGTAGTTAGTAGCTAGATGACTTCTTTTCTGTCTTGGATCTTCAATACAAAGTTCTCCATGATCTTCATGGAGATCTACACGATGTAATCCTCTTTGGCGGTATGTTTGTCGAGATCCGATGAATTGTGGATTTGTGATCAGATTATCTATGAATTATATTTGAGTCTTTGCTGATTTCTTATATGCATGATTTGATGTCCTTGTAAGTCTCTCCGAGTCTTGGGTTTTGTTTGGCCAACTAGATCTATGATTCTTGCAATGGGAGAAGTGCTTGGTTTTGGGTTCATATCGTGTGGTGACCTTTACCAGTGACAGAAGGGGCAGCAAGGCACGCATCATGTTGTTGCCATCAAGGGTAACAGGATGGGCTTTTATCGTAGATATGAGATTGTCCATCTACATCATGTCATCTTGCTTAATGCGTTACTCTATTATTTTGGACTTAATACACTAGATGCACTACTGAAATTCAGAAATTTGCCGTCTGCCATGGCGGACGGCAAAGGGGGGAACCACGGACGGCAAAGCCTTTCCGTCTGTCAGCTGACAGCAAATTAGACGGTAAAAAAAATCCGGTGAAGAGGTTCTTTGCCGTGTGCTTTTTTAAAGCGGACGGCAAAGAATCTTTGCCATGAGGGGGCAGACGGCAAACTAAATGGGACGGCACAGACTGCAACGGCCCTGTTAAGTGTTAACGGCAGGCCTCCTCTCTTTGCCGTCTGCCATCCCCCCTTTGCCATGTGGGGGCAGACGGCAAAGAGGGGAGAGAGAGGGGGCTGATTCCCCCCTTTGCCGTCGGCCCACCCCCCTTTGCCATGTGGGGGCAGACGGCAAAGAGGAGTGGGAGAGGGGGAAGATTCCCCTCTTCGCCATCTGCCTACCCCCCTTTGCCATGCAAAGAGGGGAGAGAGAGGGGGCAGATTCCCCCCTTTGCCGTGTGCCATCCCCCCTTTGCCATGTGGGGGCAGACGGCAAAGGGGGGAACTTGCCCCTTTTTAATTTATTTTTTATTATATCCAGCATTATTAACAATAATCAAGATATATATATATATATATATATTTGACATAAATAAATTTCTTTCAGTCCTCATAACCATATTAAAATAACTCTCATCCATAGTGCATACATATTATGCAAGTTGCATCCGTACCAAACCATATATTACACCAGTTTCATCCACATGCATACAAAGTTTCATATATATCCCTATACTACAATAGTTTCAATACAAGCCATGGTACAAGAAATCATCTTCAAGCATTCCATCAATATAATCCAAGCTTCCCGTGAAGTGAAGGTAATCTGCAAAATGACAAATAAGAAAGTTAGAAGAATAATAATAGATGAAGAAGTGTATATATAGGTTATTTTGGAGAGAAATTAGCTAAGTATAGACCATTTAGGAGCTAACTAAGCTAATTATGTCATGTAGGTGGAACCCTAGCTAACTATAGGTCGTTTCGGAGCTAACTTGGGTAAAATAGGTCATTCCAGAGCAAACTATGCTTATTAAGCCATTTTGGATCTAGCTAGGCTAATTATAGGCCATTTAATACCTAAGTTAGGGGAAATAGGTCATCTTGCAGCTACGTAAGCCTTATTATGTCATTTAGGAGAGAACTTAGCTAACTATAGGTCATTTTTTATTAAATAGGTCATTTTGGAGCTAACTAAGCTAATTATGTCATTTCATAGGATAATTAGCCAATTTAGCCTTTCTTGGATGAGTCTAAGCTACGTAGAAGAAGAAAAAGAAGGAGGAGCAGGAGGAGGAGGAGGAGGAGAAGGAAGAGGAGAAGACGAAGAAAAGAAGAAGGAGAAGGAGAAGGAGGAGCTCCTTCTCCTTCTTCTCCTCCTTCTTCTCCTTCTTCTTATCCTCCTCCTTCTCTTCTTCTTCTTCTCTTCTTCTTCATCTTCCTTCCTTTCATTTTCCTCTTTCTTCTCCTCTTGTCCCCTTCTTCGGGCTAAATTGGCTAAGAATGCCTTTTTGGAGCTAATTATGTCATTTTGAGGATAATTAGCTAAGTATAGGTCATGTTTTATTAAATAGACCATTTAGGAGCTAACTAAGCTAATTATTTCATCTAGGTGGAACCCTAGCTAACTATAGGTCGGTTCGGAGCTAACTTGGGTAAAATAGGTCATTCCGGAGCAAACTATGCTTATTAAGCCATTTTGGATCTAGCTAGGCTAATTATAGGCCATTTAATACCTAAGTTAGGGGGAATAGGTCATCTTGCAGCTACGTAAGCCTTATTATGTCATTTAGGAGAGAACTTAGCTAACTATAGGTCATTTTTTATTAAATAGGTCATTTTGGAGCTAACTAAGCTAATTATGTCATTTCGTACGATAATTAGCCAATTTTGCCTTTCTTGGATGAGTCTAAGTTACGCACAAGAAGAGAAAGAGAAGAAGAAGTAAAAGAAGGAGGAGCAGGAGGAGGAGAAGGAGAAGGAAGAGGAGAAGAAGAAGAAAAGAAGAAGGAGAAGGAGAAGGAGGAAGAAGGAGGAAGAAGAAGGAGAAGGAGGAGCTCCTTCTCCTTCTTCTCCTCCTTCTTCTCCTCCTTCTTATCCTCCTCCTTCTCCTTCTTCTTCTTCTTCCTTCCTTTCATTTTTCCTCTTTCTTCTCCTCTTGTCCCCTTCTTCGGGCTAAATTGGCTAAGAATGCCTTTTTGGAGCTAATTATGTCATTTCGAGGATAATTAGCTAAGTATAGGTCATGTTTTATTAAATAGACCATTTAGGAGCTAACTAAGCTAATTATGTCATCTAGGTGGATCCCAAGCTAACTATAGGTCGTTTCGGAGCTAACTTGGGTAAAATAGGTCATTCCGGAGCAAACTATGCATATTAAGCCATTTTGGATCTAGCTAGGCTAATTATAGGCCATTTAATACCTAAGTTAGGTGGAATAGGTCATCTTGCAGCTACGTAAGCCTTATTATGTCATTTAGGAGAGAACTTAGCTAACTATAGGTCATTTTTTATTAAATAGGTCATTTTGGAGCTAACTAAGCTAATTATGTCATTTCGTAGGATAATTAGCCAATTTAGCCTTTCTTGGATGAGTCTAAGCTACGTAGAAGAAGAAAAAGAAGGAGGGGGAGGAGGAGGAGGAGGAGGAGAAGGAAGAGGAGAAGAAGAAGAAAAGGAGAAGGAGAAGGAGGAGCTCCTTCTCCTTCTTCTCCTCCTTCTTCTCCTTCTTCTTATCCTCCTCCTTCTGTTCTTCTTCTTCTCTTCTTCTTCATCTTCCTTCCTTTCATTTTCCTCTTTCTTCTCCTCTTGTCCCCTTCTTCGGGCTAAATTGGCTAAGAATGCCTTTTTGGAGCTAATTATGTCATTTCGAGGATAATTAGCTAAGTATAGGTCATGTTTTATTAAATAGACCATTTAGGAGCTAACTAAGCTAATTATTTCATCTAGGTGGAACCCTAGCTAACTATAGGTCGGTTCGGAGCTAACTTGGATAAAATAGGTCATTCCGGAGCAAACTATGCTTATTAAGCCATTTTGGATCTAGCTAGGCTAACTATAGGCTATTTAATACCTAAGTTAGGGGGAATAGGTCATCTTGCAGCTACGTAAGCCTTATTATGTCATTTAGGAGAGAACTTAGCTAACTATAGGTCATTTTGGAGCTAACTAAGCTAATTATGTCATTTCGTACGATAATTAGCCAATTTAGCCTTTCTTGGATGAGTCTAAGTTATGAAGAAGAAGAGAAAGAGAAGAAGAAGTAAAAGGAGGAGGAGCAGGAGGAGGAGAAGGAGAAGGAAGAGGAGAAGAAGAAGAAAAGAAGAAGGAGAAGGAGAAGGAGGAAGAAGGAGGAAGAAGAAGGAGAAGGAGGAGCTCCTTCTCCTTCTTCTCCTCCTTCTTCTCCTCCTCCTTCTCCTTCTTCTTCTTCTCTTCTTCTTCTTCCTTCCTTTCACTTTTCCTCTTTCTTCTCCTCTTGTCCCCTTCTTCGGGCTAAATTGGCTAAGAGTGCCTTTTTGGAGCTAATTATGTCATTTCGAGGATAATTAGCTAAGTATAGGTCATGTTTTATTAAATAGACCATTTAGGAGCTAACTAAGCTAATTATGTCATCTAGGTGGATCCCAAGCTAACTATAGGTCGTTTCGGAGCTAACTTGGGTAAAATAGGTCATTCCGGAGCAAACTATGCATATTAAGCCATTTTGGATCTAGCTAGGCTAATTATAGGCCATTTAATACCTAAGTTAGGGGGAATAGGTCATCTTGCAGCTACGTAAGCCTTATTATGTCATTTAGGAGAGAACTTAGCTAACTATAGGTCATTTTTTATTAAATAGGTCATTTTGGAGCTAACTAAGCTAATTATGTCATTTCGTAGGATAATTAGCCAATTTAGCCTTTCTTGGATGAGTCTAAGCTACGTAGAAGAAGAGAAAGAGAGGAAGAAGTAAAAGAAGGAGGAGGAGGAGGAGGAGGAGAAGGAAGAGGAGAAGAAGAAGAAAAGAAGAAGGAGAAGGAGAAGGAGGAAGAAGGAGGAGCTCCTTCTCCTTCTTCTCCTCCTTCTTCTCCTTCTTCTTATCCTCCTCCTTCTCCTTCTTCTTCTTCTCCTCTTCATCTTCTTCCTTCCTTTCATTTTTGCTCTTTCTTCTCCTCTTATCCTCTTCTTCGGGCTAAATTGGCTAAGAATGCCTTTTTGGAGCTAATTATGTCATTTCGAGGATAATTAGCTAAGTATAGGTCATGTTTTATTAAATAGACCATTTAGGAGCTAACTAAGCTAATTATGTCATCTAGGTGGAACCCTAGCTAACTATAGGTCGTTTCGGAGCTAACTTGGGTAAAATAGGTCATTCCGGAGCAAATTATGCTTATTAAGCCATTTTGGATCTAGCTAGGCTAATTATAGGCCATTTAATATATAATTTAGGGGAATAGGTCATCTTGCACCTACGTAAGCCTTATTATGTCATTTAGGAGAGAACTTAGCTAACTATAGGCCATTTTTTATTAAATAGGTCATTTTGGAGCTAACTAAGCTAATTATGTCATTTCGTAGGATAATTAGCCAATTTAGCCTTTCTTGGATGAGTCTAAGGTACATAGAAGAAGAGAAAGAGAAGAAGAAGTAAAAGAAGGAGGAGGAGGAGGAGGAGGAGGAGGAGAAGGAGAAGGAAGAGGAGAAGAAGAAGAAAAGAAGAAGGAGAAGGAGAAGGAGGAAGAAGAAGGAGAAGGAGGAGCTCCTTCTCCTTATTATCCTTCTTCTTATCCTCCTCCTTCTCCTTCTTCTTCTTCTCTTCTTCTTCTTCTTCCTTCCTTTCATTTTTCCTCTTTCTTCTCCTCTTGTCCCCTTATTCGGGCTAAATTGGCTAAGAATGCCTTTTTGGAGCTAATTATGTCATTTTGAGGATAATTAGCTAAGTATAGGTCATGTTTTATTAAATAGACCATTTAGGAGCTAAGTAAGCTAATTATGTCATTTAGGTGGAACCCTAGCTAACTATAGGTCGTTTTGGAGCTAACTTGGGTAAAATAGGTCATTCTGGAGCAAACTATGCTTATTAAGCCATTTTGGATCTAGCTAGGCTAATTATAGGCCATTTAATACCTAAGTTAGGGGGAATAGGTCATCTTGCAGGTACGTAAGTCTTATTATGTCATTTAGGAGAGAACTTAGCTAACTATAGGTCATTTTTTATTAAATAGGTCATTTTGGAGCTAACTAAGCTAATTATGTCATTTCATAGGATAATTAGCCAATATAGCCATTTTGGAGCTAACTAAGCTAATTATGTCATTCAGATGGAAGTCTAACTATTTTTTATTAAAACACTAGAAATAACATAGCATTATCGTCATCACAGCGGTGAAGCAAGGTGGCTCTGGCTTGTTTCACCTGGAGAAGGCTGCCCTGGAGAAGGGTCGTGCGATGCGTTTCGGGAGATATTCTGCACCAAACATCTTTTGCAATGTGTAGTTAGCATGAGGACACTCTTAAGATCACTGCACTGAAATGAAACTCACCGTCCCCGCCACGTTAATGACTGGCGTCGGCGGAGGGACTTGGCCGCTCTTCTCGCACATAGACTGTACATTTGGTTTCGACAAGTCAAACTTTTTATTTATTAATGAAACGGACATTCAAATGCAAGATTTGAAACAACATGAAGAAGAAACTTACCACGAAGAGCTCGTATATGGCCCTGTTAGACGCATCATTCCGTGCCCTCTCCGCCTCCACCAATGCAGTCGTCCTCTCCTCCAGCTCCCTAATTTCCTTATCCTTCTCCGCCATAGCCGCCTGCATTGCCTCTCTCTCTTTCTGAATAGCAGCCTGCAACACAACTCATTGTTAGCAATGTAATCATATTGGTTCCAACACACAACATAATGCAGAAAGATAGTTGAGTCCATTAAACTAACCTCGATGGCGAGCTCGACTGGCCGTGGACGACGTGTTATCTCCGGAGAAGAGCTCGTTTGGCGTGCCTTTATCTGCCGGAGAGTGCTAGGACAACGTATAAGGCCGTCTCCAATGGCGATCAAGCCATGGGGCCTCCCATTGCCAGCTATCATCACCAGCTCTGGATCAATAGGCCCTCGCTCGGGTTAATGTCCTCCCCTTTCCTCGCCTTCCCGTGATCTCTGTACTTCTCGAGCTGAAGAGCTGCCTTGCATGTGGTGCACGGGAACCTTCCATGCACACACCAGCCAACGAATAGCGCAAACGCCGGATAATCATGCGTCGAGTACATGTACCACACATGCATTTTGAAATTTGTTTTGGTAGCCGCGTCGTAGGTCTTGATCCCATTATCCCAGGCTTCTTGCAACTCATCCTTAAGCGGCTGCATGTACACATTCATATTCTTCCCCGGATAGTTGGGCCCTGGAATTATCAATGTTAGGAAAATGTTCTTTCTTTTCATAATCTCTCCGGGTGGCAAATTTAGTGGAATGACAAATACAGGCCAACAACTGTATTGTGCTGCCGTCATACCATACACATTGAACCCATCCGTGCTGATGGCAACTCTAGGTTGCGTTGGATCTTCCGATTTATCCTTATGTAATGCATCTAAGTGCCTCCACGCAAAACCATCTGAAGTGTGTACTAGCATCTTGTTCCCATCCGCATCTAGTTCGGTTCTTTTATCAAATTTGTGCCATGTCATCTGTCTGGCCGTCTCTTCGACCATGAAAAGACGTTGAAGTCTTGGTACGATTGGCAAATACCGAAGAACACAAATGGGGATTTTGGTCTGATTCTTCTCACCCATGCCGTTGTCTACCACAATATACCTGGAAGAATTGCAAATGGGGCAATAGTTCAAGGTCGCATACTCAAGCCTAAATAAGGCACATCCATTCTCACAGGCATGTATCTTCTCATAGGGCATCTTCAGTACACGGAGGATTTTCTCTGACTGGTACAGGTTTGCAGGCAGTACGTGGCCTTTGGGTAGAAAGCGTCCAAATATCGTCATCATCGAGTAGTAGCATTCTCTGCCTAGGTTGAATTGAGCCTTCAGAGCCATTACTTGCACGATGGCATCCAGCTGACAAAGCTCAGTCTTCTCGTGGAGAGGACGTTTTGAAGACTCCAACATTTCATAGAAGGCCTTTGCAGATTCCTCCATCTCATCGTCCGAATCCCGAGCATCATCAAAGTCTTGCACCATGTCTTCAATCCCGGTACCATGCTCGTCGGTGCGACGATGAATCACCTCAGCTCTGGCACATTGGTCAGACTCACCATGAAAAGTCCACACCGTATAATTAGGTGTAAAACCCCACTTCTGCAGGTGTTTACCCATTTCAAACTCTGTCTGCTTTTTCCAGTTGTCGCAGTTGGGACAGGGGCACCATGTTTTTTGCTGGCCATTTGCAAATGTGGCTCTCACAAACCCCCTGGTTTTTGTTAACCATTCATGGGTCATGTCTTTCTGACTAGGGTGACCAGTGTACATCCAAGCATGATCACTCATGTTGCCTAGCTACCTATGGGGGCACAAGAAATAAATATATAATTCATCATCTATATTCATACGCTAATCAAGTTTGTCAGTTTTATTACGTCCATGCAACCTACACGCTAATAGGTAAAGATAGGTCCTAATCCCACCCGAGTATGTGTAGATTGGGTTCGTTTTCCCATGCTCTGCTCCAGATGCGACGCAGAATTTCAGCAGCACCTCACCGCTGTTCTCCTGATACACGTCTCGGCAATAAGCAGAGAGGATGTGTACCCGGGGAACAACACGGGAGGCACTGACGAAATTCCGCATCGGATCCGGAGCACATCATACGGGAAAACAAACCCAATCTACACATACTCGGGCTGTCCATGGATAATGTTGGACAATTCGAAAGGATGGCGGTTATAAATATGCAAAGAAATGCATATTTATAGATGTTGCCCTTTCGAACGGGAGACGCATACTGGTCACACATACTCATGATTGAAGAAACCTATAGCTAGCAAGTTCCATCGGCACGAAGACCAGGACAGAGGAAATTAAGGGGGGTAGGAGGAGAAGTCATTTGTGCTCACCAACAAACGCAAGGACGGAGCTCGTCCAACGCACGTGGAGGTCGTCAAACAACTGCACATTGAAATTCACACGATCAACACAAATATGATGTTTTTATAATTAACATAATCGGAAAATATGTGACCTAACTCATAATTTACAAAACTATGACCCCGTGGGCCTCTAGAAGGCCGAAAAGCACCTTCTCGTTCAAGAGAAGGCAGAAGAGGTGTCGAGGGTCGAGGCTTAGTGGCGTCGCGAGTCAGTGCCGTCGAGGGTCGGTGGTCGGGAGTCGGGTTAAATGCGTCGATGGTCGGGGGTCAGTGTCGTCGGGGGTCGAGGGTCACTAGCGTCGGGGGTTGGGGTCTTCTCGATCAACAAGAGGCCAAAGAGGTGTCGGGGGCCCAGGGTTGGGGGTTAGTGGCGTCGGGGGTCGAGGGTCAGTGGAGTCGGGGGTCAGTGGTGTCGGGCGTCGGGGGTCGGGAGTCGGGGGTCGGGGATCATGGGTCAGTGGTGTCGGGCGTCGGGAGTTGGGGGTCGGGGGTTAGTGGTGTCGGGCGCCGGGGGTCGGGGGTCAGGAGTCAGGTGTCAGTGGCGCCGGGGGTCGGGGGTCGAGGGTCGGGGGTTGGTGGCGTCGGGCATCGAGGGTTGGTGGCGTCGGGCGTCGGGGGTCGGGAGTCGGGTGTCGGGGGTCAGTGGTGTCGGGTGTCGGGCGTCGGGGGTCGGGGGTCGAGGGTCGGGGGTTGGTGGCGTCGGGCCTCGGGGGTCGTGGGCGGGGGGTCGGGGGTCGGGGTCCTTTTCTTTCTTCTTCTCCTCTCTCCTCTTTTTCTTCTTCTTCTTGTATATCCCTTGTGACCTCACTCGGCCTCCATAACTCTAACTTTCTGTTAACCCCCGTTACTAGAAATGGAAACTATCTAGAATCTAGTGTTTTTTTAGATTTTTTGCTTTCCTCCTTGAAAGAAGAGACCACCATTGCAAAAGCAAAAGAAGCAACCGATGCATATATCTTGGGATAACTTTCATTTCTTATATGTGCCACCGGAATTTTCTATTTTCCAAATGTTGCGTCCATGACAAGGCGGGGCCGGGCCCACCTGTCATCGACACAGCGAGTGGCATGTATGTATCCTGTTGCAGCAGATTACTAAATTAATGGACAACACATCGTCTTGAATTAATCACTTTTGCTTTGATATGATTTAATTAAGGTTGCTGGGAAGAAAGAAAAAGGCCTAGCTAGGAGACTGAATCATCTCTTGTTCTGATCAGAAAATGTACATCAACTTGTGGAAGAACCATAAACTGCAAAACAAAACGAAGAGGCTCTAGGGCCTGTGACGGCGCAAAAATGGCACTAGGTCTCGTTCCGATTTATGTGTTGGCTACACCTCAGATCCAAATGGACTCCCATGGTTCATGGATTCATCATCGAAAGCTATCTAGAGTCAGGTACAAGGAAACTTCATCGCCAGATGCACTGAAATGAAAAAAAAATGAACTCACCAGGGAAGTTGCCGCGGGAGGGGTGTGGCCGCGGGGAGGGGATGGCCAAAGGGAGGGGTGTGGCCGCGGGGAGGGGGTGGCCGCAGGGAGGGGTCGCCGGGAGGGGTGTGCCCGCGGGGAGGGGGTGGCCGCAGGGAGGGGTCGCCGCGGGGAGGGGTGTGGCCGCGGGGAGGGGGTGGCTGCGGGGAGGGGCCGGGGTGGCCGCGGGGAGGGGGTCGCCGGTGGGAGCGAGGCGGTGCGGCGGCGCGGGCGAGTGACAGTGAGCGCGAGGGGGAGAGAGAGACAGTACCGTGGGGGGGGATAGAGAGACAGTGAGCGCGAGGGGGAGAAGACGGCCGTTACACGGTCGGCCCCTTTGCCGTCCGCCCCCCGACGGCAAAGGCCCCCACGGCAGACGGCAAAGGCCGACACACGGCAAAGTTAGCCTTCCGTCGGACACGGCACGCATGGGACCCATCCGTGCTCTTTGCCGTCTGCCCTTGGTCCCTTTGCCGTCCGCTGGCAGACGACAAAGGGTCGACACATGGCAAATAGTATTTTTTGCCATCAGTCAGCCCTTTGCCATCCGCCTTGTGTCAACTGACGACAAAGAGGTTCTTTGCCATCAGCCAGCAGACGGCAAAGACATGGCTGACGGCAAAGAACTGGATTCCAGTAGTGATGCATGCTGGATAGCGGTCGACGTGTGGAGTAATAGTAGTAGATGCAGAAAGTATCGGTCTACTTGTTTTGGACATGATGCCTATAGATATAATCATTGCCTTAGATAACGTCACGACTTTGCGCGGTTCTATCAATTGCTCGACAGTAATTCGTTCACCCACCGTCTACTTGCTTTCATGAGAGAAGCCACTAGTGAACACTACGGCCCCCGGGTCTATTCACAACTATTGTTTCCACTTTCACTTTTACTTTGCTCTGTTTACTCTTTGCTTTCAGTTCCCACTTTGCAAACAATCTATAAGGGATTGACAACCCCTTCATAGTGTTGGGTGCAAGCTCTTTGTGTTTGTGCAGGTACTTGTGACTTGACGAGATCTTCCATTGGTTCGATACCTTGGTTCTCAAAACTAAGGGAAATACTTACCGCCGCTGTGCTACATCACCCTTTCCTCTTCAAGGGAACACCAACGCAAGGCTCCAAGGCCGCGGGGAAATCCTTTGCATATTTGCCAAAGAAGTCCCTAAAGGCGTAGCCGTAGCAGCAGGATTCCTGGCGCTGTACCAGGGAAGGTCTGTTGTCGCAGTAGCAAGGAGCCGCTCTCCTCCCTTCCTTCTTCCTCTTCTCCCTCACGTGAGAGGGATCAAGTGTGTCTTCAGACCAGGTGTCCGGATGTCCTTTCGACCAAATACCCTCCCGGGCCTTCTTCTTCTCCTTCTTCTTTTCTTCCTTCTCCTTCGGCGCCGTGTACGGATTCTCGACCATCATGGATTAACATCTCCGTCATATCTATAATTTTTGATTGTCTCATGCCAATATTCTACAACTTTCATGTACTTTTTGGCAAAAAATTATATTATTTTTGGGACTAACTTACTTACCTAGTGCTCACTGCGAGTTCGTTTTTTTGTGTCTTTTTTGGCAAAAAAATCCATATCAAACAGACCCAAACGCAATAAAAAATTATGAAGATATTTCTTGGAATATATGTGAATTTGGGAGTTGGAATCAACACAAAACGGTGCCCGAGGGAGGCACAAGCCAACATGGTGGCCCAGAGGGGTCGCACCCTGATGGCTGGTGCCCACCCCTTAAGTCGGTTGGAGCTCTCCTTTGTCCGCAAGAAAGATAAATTTCCGATAAAACCCCCCTCAAAATTTCATCCCGGTCGGAGTTACGGATTTCCAATATTTAAAAAACTATAAAGGACCAGAAAATAGGTAGCGAAAACAGGAGAGAAAGAGAGAGATATCCAATCCCGGAGGGGCTGCTGCCCTCCGGGTGCCATGGCGGCCATGGACCATAGGAGAAACCCTCCTCCCACCTAGCAAGGAGGCCAAGAAGAAGGAGGAGGGGCTCTCTCCCCTCTACCCCGGTGGCGCCAGAGCGCCGTCGGGGCAACCATTGTGACGTTGATCTACGCCAACAACTTCACCGCTGTCACCACCAACTATCTCCTCCTCTATGAAGCGGTGTAAAACCTCTCTTCCCGAGTGTAATCTCTACGTGAACATGGTGCTTAATGCTATATATTATTATCCAATGATGTGTGGCTATCCTATGATTTTTGAGCAGATTTCTTTTGTCCTACGGGTTAGTTGTGATATGATGTTATTTATATGAGTTGTGTGTTGATATGGTGTTGTTCTAAGACGCCTTCTGTGAGGCGCACACGTGAAGGATTAACGCTGGAAGGTTTGCAATATGTTCATGATTTGCTTATAGTGGGTTGCTAGAGTGACAGAAGCTTACACCCGAGTAAGGGAGTTGTGTGCGTATGGGAGTAAAGAGGACTTGATGTTTAATTCTATGGTTGAATTTACCTTAATGATTTATAATAGTTGCGGATCCTTCCTAGAGGTCCAATCATAAGTACATATGATCCAACTACGGAAAGTGTGTTAGCGTATGCCTCTCCCTCATTGCATATGATAAGTATCTATCATGTTATATTCAATTGCCTATGGACAATCTTTATCTTGCGCTACAGAAAAAAGCTTTCTACTAAACAACTTACTTATTAATCTTTATCTAAACAACACCTAACTTTTATTTTTTAGCAAAACTATCTATCACACCTGCTAATTAGTACTTGTAGTTTCTTTCTCGCAAAGTAGTTCCATACTTGTTCTAGGTAAAATAAGCGTTAGCGTGCGTACAATTGTATCGGTGGTCGATTGAACTTGGAGGAATATTAATTCTACCTTTATCTCATCGTTGGGTTCGAGACTCTTACTTACCGAAAAGGCTACAAACGACCCCCTACACTTACGGGTTATCAAGGCCTTTTTCTAGCGCCGTTGTCGAGGAGCAATAGTGTAGTGGTTGATATTCTCATGTGTGAGTTTTTGCTTTATCACTAAGTAATTTTTATTTTCTCTTATTAGTTGTTTTATATCTTTAATTATGGATATTGAACACAAAACACCAAAAACATTAGTTGTACTTGCTACTCATGGAGATGGGGAACCTCCTAAAACCCTCGATCATGGTTATGTGGAAAACATTAAATACTACTTTCATAATCGTGAGAATTGCCCATTGAACTTGATAATGGGATAAATGTTCGACCAACATGAGTATTTTAGAGATTATCGTTTGAATCAAAAAGGGAAACACTTATAGGATCAAATTAAAATGTTGCATTGGTGTGCTTGGAATTTATGCTTGAGATGTGATTATTCTTGTTGCTCTAAGATGGAGACTTCACATCTTCTATTTCAATGTGAATTTAATGATAATAATACCTTGGCTTATTATTCTAATAATATATATGATTACTAAGATGTGGAACAAATAGAATAATTTGTTGCTTCTAAGGGTGCATATGAAATTGCTTCTTTGATTGAAAAGTATGATGATATTCCTTACAAATCTGGAAATTTTGCCATTCATTAATATTGCTATGATAATTATGAATACAATGCCGATATTAATGAATTTATTGAAAGAATGACACTTGCCTTGGAAGACACTAATATTTTGTAGGAACCTATGGAAGAAGAAATTCCTAAATCTCTGAGCTCATTAGATGAAGAACATGAGGAGGAGAGTGAAGAACAAAATGAGGAAGATCGGATTAGCGACACACGCCCACCTTCTAATGAGAGTAACTCTTCAACTCATACATTTTTTAATTTGCCTTCGAACATACCGAAGGTTGAATGCTATGAAGATTGCTATCATCCCTGGGATTCATTTGAAATATCCCTTTTTAATGAACTTCATGCTTGCTATGCTTGTGGCCATGATGCCAATATGAATTAGGCTTATGAAGATGAAGTTGCTATAGTTCCTTATGTTAAGCATGAAATTGTTGTTGTTGCACCCACACATGATAGTCCTATTATATTTTTTGAATTCTCCCAACTACACCATATCGCAGAAGTTTGCACTTATGAAGAATTATATTGATGGGTTGTGTTTTACTAGTACACATGATGATTTTGATGGATATAATATGCATGTGCTTGCTTGTACTACTTGAAATTACTATGAGAGAGGAACCAAATCTTCACCTCTTAATGTTTTCAATACGATAAAATTGCAAGAAACTACTTATGCTATGTATTGGCCTTTACTTTGTGTGAACGGATTGTTCCTTTATGACATGCCAATACATAGGAAGTGAGTTAGACTTCGTTGTCATATGATATGTATCACTTTTTGCTCACTACTAAATTACAAATCATTGTTAATTAAAATTGGCTTTGATACACCTTGGGACCCAAGTGGATCAATTACTTGAGCACTATATGCCTAGCTTGATGGCTTTAAAGAAAGCGCTGCCAGGGAGAAAATCCAGAAATTTTAGAGAGTCATTATTTCTGTTGTGTGATTTTAAAACAATCAAAAACAAAAAAAAATAAAGCGGGGAACCTAAAACTTTTTTTAAAAAAAGGTGAAAGTGTGAAGGAGGAGCACCGTTGAAGTGGGGGCTAGCCTTGAACTTTGTTCATGGCCGTGGAAAATTTGTGAATCTTGATTACAGTAACTTTTTAACAAAAATATGTATCCCCTTTTGCAAATCCATTGTATTATAAACTGATGTGCCAAGATTTACCTTTAGGATGTTTAAATTTCTTGTTTGATATGTGTTGTGCAAAAACAGAAACTTTGGTTGTAGTGTTTCATTTTTCTGATTTTACTGGAACATGAAAATAATCTGAAATTTTTACATAGTACTATTATACAATTTCGTTACCACGTCCTAAATGTTCAGAATTTCGAAGTCACAAAAGTATGCGTTTCATCTGTATATTTCTAGACTATCCTGTTTTTCACATATTGTTGTTATAGTTGCTTTGCGTGCTTATGTTTTGAATTCTTGTTGACCCCATTGACTTTGGGAGCCATAGAATTGTGATAGAATAAAGTGGGTAATGTTAGAATATAATTATGCCATAATATTATGGCAGTACATGATGAGATTTGATGTTAGATGAACTAACCTCTCTAATGAAAGTTCTTTTAAGTTTTGTGTGGATGAAGTTTTCGAAGATCAAGGAGGTATCGACATGCAAAGAATAAGGAGAGACAAGATTTCACTCTTGGGGATTCCCAAGGCACCCAAAGTAAATATTCAAGGAGACTCAAGTGTCTAATCTTGGGGATGCCACAGAAGGCATCCCATCTTTCTTCTTCAACAATTATCAGTATGTTTTGGTTTTTGTTTTGTTCACATGATTTGTGTAAATTTTTGGAGCGGTGTGTGGCTTTTATTTTACTTTTATCGACGCACCATGCTCATGTGGGAAAGTCCATGGTTGATTTATAGAATGCTCTTTTCACTTCACTTATATCTTTTCAGTAGATTTATAGAATGCTTCATGTTCTTCACTTATAGCATTTGAAGTTGGATGCATGTTTCTCTACATATAGAAAACCGTTATTTGCAGAATACTGTTTTGCTTTAATTATATTTATTAGAGCATGTCTAGGTCTTGTGTAGAAAGAATTAAACTCTCATGCTTCACTTATACCTATTTAGAGAGTCAACAGAAATTGGTCATTTACATGGTTAGTCATAAAATCCTACATAAAACTTGTCGATCACTGAATATGATGTGTTTGATTCCCTGCAATAGTTTTGTGAAACTAAGATAGTAATATGTTGGTGCACTAGTCGATGATTGTGGGTTAGTAAGAATATTGATGTTAAGGTTTGTGATTCCCGAAGCATGCACGCATAGTCTCTAGTTATGCGGTGAAGATTGGAGCATAATTTATCCTTGATTGAAATCCTTTGAGCTGTTATAATCGGAGTCTCGTGATAGTTAACTCATCCCAACCTTATCCCTAGGTACTTTGCTTCAAGTGCTAATAAAACCTTGCAATAAGTATGTGAGTTCTTTATGACTAATGTGAATCTATGAATATACACACTCTCACCTCCACATATTTGCTAGCCTCTTCACTATCGTGCATTGCACATTCTCACCTAGAGGATTGGTGCAAACTTCACCGGTCCGTTGATACGCCGAGTTGATGCGTGATTTTCTTCGGTCGAGCTTTCATACACTTATAGTTCTAGTGCATTCGCTGCATCACAATCCCTACTCCTCATGTTAATATCCGTTCATGGGCATCTCCATAGCCCATTGATACGCCGAGTTGATGTGAGACTTTCTTCTCCACTTTTACCCCTTTCAAACCTACCACCATATTCTATTCCATCTTTATGCTATATTCATGGTTCACGCTCATGTATTGGATGAGTAATAAAAATATAAAGCATGTTAAAAAGTATGATCCAACTACTTGGTTTGACACCGAGGGGCTCATGATTTATACTTTATGATAGGAAGACCAAACATGACAGGCTATATGATTTTGTAGGGATAGCATTCTTCAAGCATTGTTATTATTAAAGAACATGATTGTTTGCTAGTAAACCTGAGTATGGATGAATTATTGTCAAATAATAGACTATTGCCTTGAATCACATGTATCTTAATATTCATGTCATGATTAGACATTTATTCAAGATTATGATAGGTAGCATTCCACATCAAAAATTATATTTTTATCATTTACCTACTCGAGGACGAGCAGGAATTAAGCATGGGGATGCTGATACGTCTTCGTCGTATCTATAATTTTTGATTGCCTCATGCCAATATTCTACAACTTTCATATACTTTTTTGGCAACATTTTATAATTTTTTGGGACTAACTTACTTACCAAGTGCCCACTGCAAGTTCCTATTTTTTTGTGTGTTTTGTTTCGTAGAAAATTCATATTAAACGGACTCCAAACACGATAAAAATTTATGAAGATTTTTTTAAGAATATATGTGAATTTTGGGAGTCGGAATCAACGCAACACGGTGCCCGAGGGAGGCATAAGCCAACAGGGTGTGTCCCCGAGAGGGGGGCGGGTCGTCCCCTAATGGCTTGTTCCCACCCCTTAAGTCGGTTGGGGCTCTCCTTTGGCCGCAAGAAAGATAATATTTTGATAAAAATCCCCTCAAAATTTCAGCCTGATCGGAGTTACGGATCTCTAGATATTTAAGAAACGGTGACGGGACAAAAAAACAGGTCATGAAAACAAGAGAGAAACAAAGAGAGATCCAATCCCGGAGGGGCTTCTGCCCTCCGGGTGCCATGGCGGCCATGGACTAGAGGAGAAACCCTCCTTCCACCTAGGGAGGAGTGATACGTCTCCAACGTATCTATAATTTTTGATGGTTCCATGCTATTATCTTGTCAACTTTGGATGTTTTATATGCATGAATATGCTATTTTATATCTTTTTTGGGACTAACCTATTAACTCAGTGCCAAGTGCCAGTTTCTATTTTTTCCGTGTTTTTGACCCTTTTTCACACGGAGTCCAAATGGAATGAAACTTTACGATGATTTTTTTTGGACCAAAAGAGACTCCCAAAGCTTTGGAAGAAGGCCAGAAGAGCCATGAGGGACTCACAAGCCCATGGGGCGCGACCTACCCCCCTGGTCACACCGTGCGGGCTTGTGACCTCCTCGTGGGCCCAACTGACGCAATTCCACTACCATAAATTCCTATAAATTCAGAAACCCCCAAAAAGAAACCTAGATCGGGAGTTCCGCCGCCGCAAGCCTGTGTAGCCACCAAAAACCAATCTGGAGCCCGTTCCGGCACCCTGTCGGAGGGGGAATGCATCTCCGGTGGCCATCTTCATCATCCCGGCAATCTCCATGATGAGGAGGGAGTAGTTCTCCCTCGGGGCTAAAGGTATGTACCAGTAGCTATGTATTTGATCTCTCTCTCTCATGTTCTTGAGATGTCTTGATCTCGATGTACCGTGGGCTTTGCTACTATAGTTGGATCCTATGATGTTCTTCCCCCTCTCCCTTCTTGTAATGAATTGAGTTTCCCCTTTGAAGTTATCTTATCGGATTGAGTCTTTGAGAACACTTGATGTATGTCTTGCACGTGTCTATCTGTTGTGATCAACTTGCGGGTTTGTGACAATTGGGAACCTATGCATATGGGTTGGCACACGTGGATTCATGTGAGTACTCGATGTATGTTTTGGTGATCAACTTGCGAGTTTGTGACATTGGGAACCTATGCATAGGGGTTGGCACACGTTTTGACTCTCCGGTAGAAACTTTGGGGCACTCCTTGAAGTTCTATGTGTTGGTTGAATAGATGATTCTGAGATTGTGTGATGCATATCGTATAATCATGCCCATGGATACTTGAGGTGAAAATGGAGTATCTAGGTGACATTAGGGTCTTGTGATATGTATCTTAAGATGTTATTCTAGTACGAACTCTATGATAGATCGATCAGAAAGAATAACTTTGTGGTGGTTTTGTACCCGACAATAATCTCTTCGTTTGTTCTCCGCTATTAGTGACTTTGGAGTGACTCTTTTTTGCATGTTGAGGGCTAGTTATATGATCCAGTTATGTTATCTTTGTTGAGAGAACTTCACTAGTGAAAGTATGATCCCTAGGCCTTGTTTCCACGCATTGCAATACCGTGCGTGCTCACTTTTGTTACTAGTTACCTTGCTATTTGGTAAATTCAGATTACAAAAACCTATATCTACCATCCATTTTGCACTTGTTTCACCATCTCTTCGCCGAACTAGTGCACCTATACAACTTATCATTGTATTGGGTATGTTGGGGACACAAGAGACTCTTTGTTATTTGGTTGCAGTGTTGCTTGAGAGAGACCATCTTCATCCTACGCCTCCCGCGGACTGATAAACCTTAGGTCACCCACTTGAGGGAAAATTGCTACTCTCCTACAAACCTCTGCACTTGGAGGCGCAACAACGTCTACAAGGAGAAGGTTGCATAGTAGACATCAAGCATTTTTCTGGCGCCGTTGCCGGGGAGGCTAGGTAAGCGGCACTAACATCCCGTCAACGAAGCATTTTTCTGGCACTGTTGCCGGGAGGTTAGCGCTTGAAGGTATATCTTTAGGTCTTGCAATCGAATCTTTTTGTTTCTTGTTCTTTCGCTAGAAAAATACAAAAAATGGGAATTGAGGATGCCTAATATGCTCCATCTTTTCAATGTCCTTCGTGAGCATGATGGGAAGGAAAATTGTGCTCATGCTGAAAGAAGAATTACATAGAATGCTTGGCATAGAATATGTGAATGATGAGCATGATTTCAATGTTGTTAGCACGAGTTCTTTGAATACCCATGATGATAATGGTATGCAAAGCCACAAGCTTGGGGATGCTATATTTGATGAAGATGATCTTTTTAGTTCTTCCACTTTGAATGATCAAAATCATTTTGATGAAAGCATGCCCCCTATCTATGATGATTATTGTGAGGATACTTATGCTTTGAAGAAGAGGGATGATAAAACTTGTCATACTTTCGAAAACCCCTTTGCTAAACCTTGCTTTTTCATTGTGGACACAATTTGTAGTGCTCAAGTCTTTTACGATACTCCCACTACTATTCTTGAGAATAGATTTCCTTATGTGGAGAGTATTAAAATTCCTATGCTTGTAGATCATGAAAAGAAAGCCTTAGGTGCTGGTTATATTGTTGAATTCATTCATGATGCTACTGAAAATTACTATGAGAGAGGATCATATGCTTCTACTTATTGCAATAGTATCAAGCTTCCTCTCCATGTGTTGAAAATTTTGAAGCTATGCTTGTTTTGCCTTCCTATGCTAGTTGATTCTTGCTCCAATAAATTGTTTGATCACAAAATCCCTATGCATAGGAAGTGGGTTATACTTAAATATGCTAGCCATATGCTCCATGATGCTCTCGTTGTGTTTCAATCCTTACCTTTTACGTGAGCATCATTGAAATCAATGCCTAGCTAAGGGCGTTAAACAATAGCGCTTGTTGGGAGGCAACCCAATGAATTTATTTTCTCTTTTTTTATTTGTGTTTTGCTTTTTCCACACTGTCGTGGGTATAAGTCTGACAGTAGAAAGGGGGTAAGATAACGGAGCATGATCTATCAAGATGCACATGGGTGACACGGTGGTTTTAGCGAGTTCAAGCCTCTCACAGTGGAGATAACAACCCTACGTCTCGTGCTCCGGAGAGGCTTTGTTTTGTCTGTCATGGACATGAGTTACATGGTATAGAGAGAGCCAGAGCTCCAGGGAAGGAATGAGCCCGCAAGGGGAGAAGAAGAAGACGTCCCTAGCTATGTGGAGGGGGGTGGCTTATATAGAGTGCGCCACCTCCTCACCTCTTATGTTACAAGATGGGGCATTGATGCCATAATGTCAGCCCACTACAGATGTCTTGCCGGCTGTTGGTATTTGCATGACCGAGTGAGTCATACGGCCTAGTGGTTGACTGTCATCCGAGTGGATGGAATGTACTTGTCTGAGTGGATCCGTACCGAGTGGATTAGATGTTGTCACGATCCAGTAGGAATTTCCCTTGTAACCCTTAAACTAATAATGAGGTGCCCTTGGGTAGGACGTATTGGTCAGACCTATGACCCTACCCTAGGGCTATATCCCCGTCATTAGCCCCCGAATGGATCAGGGTCCGAGTGGTGAAGGTGTCGATGTAAATCTTGTAGCAGCAGACCGAACTTGAACGTGCTTCAGGGCCTTGCAAAATTATGCGTTGATTGAAGTCTTCATCATTCGCCCTGATCGATTCCGCTGAGTAGTACGTCCGAGTGAACTTAAGAATTGAAGTAGATCCGAGTGACCAACAGGATCTTGAGACCCTGACTGACTGCTGGTAGTCGGTTGGAATCTGTTGAATCTGTTAAACTTGGATGTTGTTGGTGGACCAAGCAGAATGTTTCTTTTTTGTTTTTCTTTTCTAGTGGGGGCACGCTAAGTGCACCCACTGGGTGTAGTCCCCGAGCCTCTGTCGGACTAGATGAGTCCGGCAGAGGGTTTAAGTCATCCAATGCTCGTCATGTTGAATGTTTGTTGTATCTGCATTATATGATTTCTAGATTAGAGTCAAGTCTCTAAGAGTTGTTTTTAACTTAGGTGGTACGGGGTCGCAGCTAAGTTCCCGAGTGTGGAGCGTGTCTGTACTCGGAGTAGTTTTTAACTTAGGCGATATGGAGCCGCAGCTAAGCCCCCGAGTGTGGAGCGTGTTCGTACTCAGAGTTGTTTTAAAACTTAGGCGATACAGAGTCGCAGCTAAGCCTCCGAGTGCGGAGCATGTCCGCACTCGGAGTTGTTTTTAACTTAGGCGATACGAAGTCGCAGCTAAGTCCCCGAGTGTGGAGCATGTCCACACTCGGAGTTGTTTTTAACTTAGGCGATACGGAGTCGCAGCTAAGCCCCCGAGTGTGGAGCATGTCCGCACTCGGAGTTGTTTTTAACTTAGGCGATACGGAGTCACAGCTAAGTCCCCGAACATGGAGTCCGCACTCGGAGTTGTTTTTAACTTAGGCGATACGGAGTCGCAGCTAAGTCCCCGAGTGTGGAGCATGTCCGCGCTCGGAGTTGTTTTTAACTTAGGCGATACGGAGTCGCAGCTAAGCCCCCGAGTGTGGAGCATGTCCGCACTCGGAGTTGTTCTTAACTTAGGCGATACGGAGTCGCAGCTAAGCCCCCGAGCGTGGAGCATGTCCGCACTCGGAGTTGTTTTTAACTTAGGCGATACGGAGTCGCAGCTAAGTCCCCGAGTGTGGAACATGTCCGCACTCGGAGTTGTTTTTAACTTAGGCGATACGAAGTCGCAGCTAAGCCCCCGAGCGTGGAGCATGTCCGCACTCGGAGTTGTTTTTAACTTAGGCGATACGGAGTCGCAGCTAAGTCTCCAAGTGTGGAGCATGTCCGCACTCGGAGTTGTTTTTAACTTAGGCGATACGGAGTCGCAGCTAAGTCCCCGAGTGTGGAACATGTCCGCACTCGGAGTAGTTTTAACTTAGGCGATACTGAATCGCAGCTAAGCTGAGCGGTGGCGCGCGGGGCGTCCGAGTGATGAAGACGTGCCACACGGAGTGGCGATGCGCATGGCATCCGAGTGAGGTAGATGATTCTGGCTGAGTGGCAACGCGCGGGGCGGCCAAGTGATGTATGTCGAGGAGGCGTCCGACCCACCGACGACACGCGGGGCGGCCGTGTCCACTACGTCATTGAAAAGGCTTCCGAACACGTGAAAACGCATGAATGATCGTTCCGGCGACTGAGCCTGAGCAGCGACGAGGATGGCGCACGGATGCGTCGAGTAACCTGTGTATGAAAAATAGCACAAGCCAGCATAAAAATTTATCAAAGTAATATGATCTTTTCTGAAATAGTTTGTGTAAATTGCACCCATAAACACCCGCCGGGTGTGCCACGTGATTGCTGGTTCGGAACCAGCAAGAGTCTAAAAGAGTGAAGGATCCGGCTAAACTCGTTTGAGTACTGGACCCAAATGAAGCGGAAGTGAAGTGTTCCCACATAAAAATAAACAACCGAGTGCAGAGGTACACTCCGTGGCGTGGCCTCTGAGTGAACGTCATGTGCGACTTCCTCGACACCCGGTAATGTAGAAACGATTATTTAATAGAATGCAGTCTGTGAAAAAATGACTTAGCTGCCTGACGACGCGCGGGGCGGTCGAGCAAAGTAGACACGTCCGGTTGAGTGGCGACGTGTTGGGCGGTCAAGTGATGAAGACGCGTCTAGCTGAGTGGCGACACGCGGGGCAGCCGAGAGACGACGCGCAGAGCAACCAGGTGACGAAGGAGCCTCCAGCCGAGTGACGACACGCGAAGCTGTCGAGTGACGAAGGAGTCTCCAGCTGAGTGACGACACGCAGGGCGGCCGAGCGTTGACGACGCGTCCGACTGAGTGACAGCATGCATGGCGGCCGACTGATGATGACGCGTGTTGTAGAGTGACGGTCCGCGGAGCGGCCGAGTGAGGATGGAGCGTCCGACTAAGTGGCGATGCGCGGAGGTGCCAAGTGATGACGACGCGTCCAATAGAGTGATGGCGCAGAGTGGCCGAGTGACGATGGAGCGTCTGGCTGAGAGGCGATGCGTGGAGCTGCCGAGTGATGACGGCGCACGTCTAACTCAGCGACGATGTGCAAGGCGGCCGAGTGATGACGACGCGCGTCCGACCGAGCAACGACGCGCGTCCGACCGAGTGACGACGCGCAGAGCGGCCGAGTGATGACGATGCTTTCGACTGAGTGATGATGTCGCGTCCCGTTGTGTAGCGACGCGCGTTGCTGTCATGTGGACGTTTTGTTGTCCGAGTGACGAGTCTCTTAGTTATAGGGATAATCTGGTTTCCGGCTAGCCGAGTGACCCTGCAAGTTAGCAAGTATAGCCACTATTCTTTGTGCTGGACAAAAACGACCGTGTATTGATGCTAATTAGCCGGATTAAACGCTGGGTGGTAATATATGCATGCATGTACAAATTAATTGGCACGAAAGGAGCATGCTTGTTAACGCTACAATAAATAGGTAATTGACGTTGGGAATACTCACCAATTAGCAACATAATGAGGCGATTATACCTTAATGAAACGGTCCACCCATGCAATTAGCCACATAATGAGGCGATTATACCTTAATGAAACGGTCCACCCATGCTTCAAGGAATTGGGAGACCCACGTTAGGCATGCAATTAATGATTGCCGGTGGAGTTGCGTACGGGTGTGCATGGTAGTTCTCCTTCCGTTCCTTTTTTTTTCTCTGCATGAAGTCAATTAATCAAGGAAGATGCCAAAGTAACAGCATTGAACGGTCGTCGGTTGCAGCTTGCAAGCCGAGGCTGATTCGTAAGGCGTCGTTGTTGTGTGCCTCGGCCAGGAGGCCTCGCCGGCAACCAGCGCCGGAGGAAGCAGCGCTACGCGCCCGCGTCGCGCGGCGTCGGCGCTTCCACCGTGGAGGTCGCCCCCGAGTGGCCGAGAACACGAGGCTAGAGTTGACGACGAGGCGAACGGTGTCGGAAGTCGTGCATGCGGGCTCAACTACCTGGTTGAGGACGATGCCCACGCGGCCGCCGGTGGCGGCCGCGCATCACGATGATGAGACGGGCGGTGCCTATAGTCGTGCGTGGATGCTCGACGACGACGTCGCACACGATGTGCAGTCGGTTGTGCCGATGTCGATGATGACGAGAGTGCGGACGACGTCGATGGCCGTTGTGCCCATGTCGATGATGACGACAATGAGATGGACGTCGCCGGCAACCACACGTAACGACGACGGGACGTCGGTGGCCGCCCGTGACGACGATGAGGCAAAGGACGCTGGTGGCCGCGCATGACGACGACGAGCCGGACGATGCCAACGGCCGCGCATGACGACCATGAGGCTCACGACGATGAAAAATAACCATATGCATCATGGCTTGATAGACGCCAGGCCCCATGGTGGGCGCCAACTGTCGTGGGTATAAGTATGACAGTAGAAAGGGGGTAAGATAACGAAGCATGATCTATCAAGATGCACATGGGTGACACGGTGGTTTTAGCGAGTTCAGGCATCTCACAGTGGAGATAACAACCCTACGTCTCGTGCTCCGGAGAGGCTTTGTTTTGTCTGTCATGGACATGAGTTACATGGTATAGAGAGAGCCAGAGCTCCAGGGAAGGAATGAGCCCGCAAGGGGAGAAGAAGAAGACGTCCCTAGCTATGTGGAGGGGGGGTGGCTTATATAGAGTGCGTCACCTCCTCACCTCTTATGTTACAAGATGGGGCATTGATGCCATAATGTCAGCCCACTACAGATGTCTTGCCGACTGTTGGTATTTGCATGACCGAGTGAGTCATACGGCCGAGTGGTTGACTGTCATCCGAGTGGATGGAATGTACTTGTCTGAGTGGATCCGTACCGAGTGGATTAGATGTTGTCACGATCCAGTAGGAATTTCCCTTGTAACCCTTAAACTAATAATGAGGTGCCCTTGGGTAGGACGTATTGGTCAGACCTATGACCCTACCCTAGGGCTATATCCCCGTCACACACCATCATAATTCTGTTGTGATTATGTTTCTTGTGTTTCTTTTTGCGTTTCTGCCAAGTAAAGCCTTTATGATAGCTTGGGTGATAGTTGTTTGATCATGCTAGAAAAAGACAGAAACTTTCTGCTCACGAAATTATTTTTCATTTCTATCCAGAAAGAGATTTTGAGTTGATTTGTTTTCCTGCTAATTGATATGCAAATTTCCCTTACTGTCGTAATCTTTCAGAATTTTTGGAGGTGCACAAGTATGGTGATAATTTAGATCATTACAAACTGTTCTGTTTTTGACAGATTCTGTTTTCAATGCATAGTTTGCTTGTTTTGGTGTTTCCATAGATTTTTCTGAGTAATATAAATTGTGGAAATAGTAAGATACAGTAGGCATTGTGTGAAAATAATTATGAGTCTTGTTTTGACAGTACCCAAGTGAATGATTTGTCTTTATTATACTAACCCATCTCACGAAGTTCCGTTAAGTTTTGTGTTGTGAAGTTTTCAAGTTTTGGGTAGAGTTTCGATGGACTATGGAACAAGGAGTGGCAAGAGCCTAAGCTTGGGGATGCCCAAGGCATCCCAAGCCATAATCAAGGATACCAAAAAGCCTAAGCTTGGGGATGCCCCGGGAAGGCATCCCGTCTTTCGTCTTCAATCCATCGGTAACTTTACTTGGGACTATATTTTTATTCACCACATGATATGTGTTTTGCTTGGAGCGTCTTGTATCGTAGGAGTCTTTTCCTTTTTTTGTGTCACAATAATCCTTGCTGCACACCCTTTTTGAGAGAGAGATACATGCACTCATCGTGGTTTTTGCTAGAACGCTCGTAGTGCTTCACTTATATCTTTTGAGCTAGATACTTTTGCTCTTGTGCTTCACTTATATCTTTTGAGCTAGATACTTTTGCTCTTGTGCTTCACTTATATCTTTTAGAGCACGGCGGTGCATGACTTGGTAGTTGGCTTATGCTATGAAAGTTGTCCCAAATGTGATAGGTACCCAAAGAGGATACAAAAACCTCCATCTTCACGTGCATTGAGTAGAAAGAGAAGTTTCGATTCCTCTCAATTAGTTTTGAGACGTGGATTCAGAAATATTAAGAGTTATGTTAGTAGGGTGTTGTGAATCTAGAAATATTTGTGTTGAAGTTAGTGATTCCCGTAGCATGCACGTATGGTGAACCGCTATGTTAGGAAGTCGGAGCATAATTGATCTATTGATTGTCATCCTTTGCGTTGAGGTCGGGATCGTGCGATGGTTTACACCTACCAACCCTTCCCCTCGGAGTATGCGTTTAGTATTTTGTTTCGAGTACTAACAAAAACTTTCGCAACAAGTATGTGAGTTCTTTATGACTAATGTTGAGTCCATGGATTATACGCACTTTCACCCTTCCACCATTGCTAGCTTCTCTAGTACCGCGCAACTCTCGCCGGTGCACAAAACCACCAGATGCCCCCCTCAACACAGCCACCATACCTACGTATTATGGCATTTTCATAGCCATTCCGAGATATATTTCCATGCAACTTTCACCGTTCCGTCTCATGACTCGTGCCATCATTGTCATATTGCTTTGCATGATCATAAGATAGCTACCGAGATGTTTCAACGTCATACGCCATGCTAGATCGTTTCTCATCCCGGTACACTGCCGGAGGCATTTCCTATGGAGTCATCATCATTGTGATCTTTGAGCTGTGAGTAAATAAAAGTGTGATGATCATCATTATTAGAGCATTGTCCCATGTGAGGAAATAATAATAATAAAAGAGAGGCCAAAGAGCCCAAAAAAATAAAAAAAGAGAGGCCTAAGAGCCCAAATGAAAAAAGAGAGAATAAGAGAGAAGGGACAATGCTACTATCTTTTTCCACACTCGTGCTTCATGTTAGCACCATGTCCTTCATGATTGAGAGCTTCTTGCTTTATCACTACCATATACACTAGTGGGAATCTTCATTATATAACTTGGCTTGTATATTCCAATGATGGGCTTCCTCAAAATTGCCCTAGGTCTTCGTGAGCAAGCAAGTTGGATGCACACCCACTAGTTTTCCTTTTGAGCTTTCACATACTTATAGCTCTAGTGCATCCTTTGTATGGCAATCCCTACTCATTCACATTGATATATATTAATGGGCATCTCCATAGCCTTTTGATACGCCAAGTCAATGTGACCATCTCCTCCTTTTTATCTCACAACCACCACCACACTCTATTCCACCTATAGTGCTATATCCATGGCTCGCGCTCATGTATTGCGTGATAGTTATAAAAAGTTTGAGAAAGTAAGAGTGCAAAAACAATTACTTGGCCAATTCCAGCGTTGTGCATGATTTACATTAGTTGTGTGAGGATGATGGAGCATAGCCAGACTATATGATTTTGTAGGGATAACTTTCATTGGCTTTGTTATTTTGAAAGTTCATGATTACTTTGCTAGTTTGCTTGAAGTATTACTGTTTTCATGTCAATAGCAAACTATTGTTTCGAATCTTACGGATTTGATCATTCATGTCACGTGAAAGAAGTTGCAAAGGACAACTATGATAGGTAGCATTCCACATCAAAAATTCATTCTTTTTCACTTCCCTACTCGAGGACGAGCAGGAGTTAAGCTTGGGGATGCTTGATACGTCTCCAACGTATCTATAATTTTTGATGGTTCCATGCTATTATGTTGTCAACTTTGGATGTTTTATATGCATGAATATGCTATTTTATATCTTTTTTGGGACTAACCTATTAAATCAGTGCCAAGTGCCAGTTTCTGTTTTTCCGTGTTTTTGACCCTTTTTCAGACGGAGTCCAAATGGAATGAAACTTTACGATGATTTTTTTTGGACCAAAAGAGACCCCCGAAGCTTTGGAAGAAGGCCAGAAGATCCACGAGGGAGTCACAAGCCCATGGAGTGCGGCCTACCGCCCTGGTCGCACCGTGTAGGCTTGTGACCTCCTCGTGGGCCCAACTGACGCAATTCCACCGCCATAAATTCCTATAAATTCAGAAACCCCCAGAAAGAAACCTAGATCGGGAATTCCGCCGCCGCAAGCCTCTGTAGCCACCAAAAACCAATCTGGAGCCCGTTCCGGCACCCTGCCGGAGGGGGAATCATCTTCGGTGGCCATCTTCATCATCCCGGCGATCTCCATCACGAGGAGGGAGTAGTTCTCCCTCGGGGCTAAAGGTATGTACCAGTAGCTATGTGTTTGATCTCTCTCTCTCTCTCTCGTGTTCTCGAGATGTCTTGATCTCGATGTACCGCGGGCTTTGCTACTATAGTTGGATCTTATGATGTTCTTCCCCCTCTCCCTTCTTGTAATGAATTGAGTTTCCCCTTTGAAGTTATCTTATCGGATTGAGTCTTTGAGAACACTTGATGTATGTCTTGCACGTGTCTATCTGCTGTGATCAACTTGCGGGTTTGTGACAATTGGGAACCTATGCATATGGGTTGGCACACATGGATTCATGTGAGTACTCGATGTATGTTTTGGTGATCAACTTGCGGGTTCGTGACATTGGGAACCTATGCATAGGGGTTGGCACACGTTTTGACTCTCCGGTAGAAACTTTGGGGCACTCTTTGAAGTTCTATGTGTTGGTTGAATAGATGATTCTGAGAATGTGTGATGCATATCGTATAGTCATGCCCACGGATACTTGAGGTGACAGTGGAGTATCTAGGTGACATTAGGGTCTTGGTTGATATGTATCTTAAGGTGTTATTCTAGTACGGATTCTATGATACATCGATCAGAAAGAATAACTTTGTGGTGGTTTCGTACCCGACAATAATCTCTTCATTTGTTCTCCGCTATTAGTGACTTTGGAGTGACTCTTTGTCGCATGTTGAGGGCTAGTTATATGATCCAATTATGTTATCGTTGTTGAGAGAACTTCACTAGTGAAAGTATGAACCCTAGGTCTTGTTTACACGCATTGCAATACCGTTCGTGCTCACTTTTGTTACTAGTTACCTTGCTGTTTTTGTAATTTCAGATTACAAAAACCAATATCTACCATCCATTTTGCACTTGTTTCACCATATCTTCGCCGAACTAGTGCACCTATACAACTTACCATTGTATTGGGTGTGTTGGGGACACAAGAGACTCTTTGTTATTTGGTTGTAGGGTTGCTTGAGAGAGACCATCTTCATCCTACGCCTCCCGCAGATTGATAAACCTTAGGTCACCCACTTGAGGGAAAATTGCTACTGTCCTACAAACCTCTGCACTTGGAGGCCCAACAACGTCTACAAGGAGAAGGTTGCATAGTAGACATCAAGGAGGCCCATAAAGAAGAAGAAGGAGCGGGCTCTCTCCCCCTCTCGCCCGGTGGCGCTGAAGTGTTGCCGGGGCAACCATCGTGACGACGATCTACACCAACAACTTCGCCACCATCACCACTAACTCTCTCCTCCTCTATGCAGCGGTATAAAACCTCTCTTCCCCACTGTAATCTCTACTTGAACATGGTGCTTAATGCTATATATTATTATCCAATGATGTGTGGCTATACTATGATGTTTGAGTAGATTTCTTTTGTCCTACGAGTTAATTGATATGAGTTGTGTGTTGATATGGTGATGTCCTAAGGTTCCTTCCGTGAGGCACACACGTGAAGGATTAACGCTAGAGGGTTTGCAATATGTTCATGATTCGCTTATAGTGGATGGCTAAAGTGATAGAAGCTTACACCCGAGTAAGTGAGTTGTGTGCATATGGGAGTAAAGAGGACTTGATGTTTAATTCTATCGTTGGGTTTACCTTAATGATTTCTAGTAGTTGCGGATGCTTGCTAGAGGTCCAATCATAAGTGCATATGATCCAAGTACAGAAATTGTGTTAGCGTATGCCTCTCCCTCATTGCATATGATAAGTATCTATCATATTATATTCAATTGTCCATGGACAATCTTTCTCTTGCGCTACACAAAAAAAATCTTTCTATTAAACAACTTACTTATTAATCTTTATCTAAACAACACATAACTTTTCTTTACTTGCTCTTTATTTTCTAGCAAAACTATCTATCTCACCTACTAAGTACTTCTAGTTTCTTTCCCGCAAAGTAGTTTCATACTTGTTCTAGGTAAAGTAAACATTAGCGTGCGTAGAGTTGTACCGGTGGTCGATAGAACTTGAGAGAATATTAATTATACCTTTAGCTCCTCGTTGGGTTTGACACTCTTACTTATCGAAAAAGGATACAAACGATCCCCTACACTTGTGGGTTATCAATGGCTGTCACTAAAGTCGTCCTGGGGTCCTCGAGCAAGGGCGCCAGACAGTTGATCTCTAGGGACTTTTCCAGTCAGATCTGTGAATGTGGAGGAAAGACAGATAAGAGACTTGTTAAAAGGGGAAAATATCGAACACATAGTAAAATCTTACCTGTCTAGGAGGGTTAGTAATATCGATGCGAATGTCCTCCTCTTCGGCCGGCCAAGTTTTCTGCGGCTTGAACAACACCTTCCACAACTTCTCATGGGTGATGCGGTAGAATTTCCGCACAGTGGTCGTGTCGTCCGGATGGTATTCCTGCATCAGAGCAGCCCGACATTGACAAGGGAGGAGGCGACGATGTAGCATTACTAGAACTACGTTGGTCAACTCGATCTTCTTCTTCAGCAAGATGGAGATGCACCTTTGCAGCGCCTCCACCTCCATGATTTCCCCCCAGTCAAGCGATCTCTCCGTCCAGGACACTAATCGGGTGGGGATGCTGGATCAAAATCCGGGGGGTGCTTCCCACCCCACATCGCATGGCTCGGTGATATAAAACCATTCCTGCTGCCAGACCTTGAAGGTATCTATGAACGAACCGTCCGACCATTGAACTAGAGGTAGCTTACTAATCATTGCCTCCCCCCTAGTCTACCTGCTCTCAATTGACTACCTCGGCTTAACGTTGAGGATTTTCAACCATAAGCCAAAGTGGGGTTGGAGCCGCAAAAAGGCCTCACAGACAACAACGAAAGCCAAAATATGCAAAAAGAAATTTGGGGAAAGATCATGGAAATCTGACCCATAGTAAAACATTATGCCCCGAACGAAGGGTGGAGAGGAAAGCCAAAGCCCCAAAGAAAGTGAGGTATAAAACCCACCCTCTCGCCTTCTTTAGGCGTGGGGATGACCTGCCCTTCTTTGGAGCGCGGTGGACGATGTCTGTCGACAAATAGTCGGCGCTCTTCAACTCCAAGCTGTCCTTTTCAGTGAGACAGGAGGCCTCCCACTTGCCTTTCGAGCCCGAGATAGCCATGGACGAACTAGGGAAGGGGTTCGAAGGGATTGGGGAAAGGAGGGAGCTTGAAAGTTGGGGCTCTGAGGATTGTGAAAGGCAACGACGATGTGAGATTTGGAAAGCGTAAGGAGGATGGGGTGGCGATTTCCTTTTTATAAGCCGTTGTAATACCAAGAGCCCCTCTCCTGCACCATGAATATCGCCATTTCCCGATAGACCTTGCAGTTATGTGTGCATGCGATAGCCTCATAAACCATATGCCTTGAAAGGTGGGACACGATCTCCATGTTGGCATAGTTTAAAAACCCGAACTGGAAATGTTGTCGGTTCAGGTTTTTACCGGTCGGATCGCCGGCTCACTGGTTGGATAGTCGTTTTAAGCAATAAATAAATAAATTTTGAGTAATATATGTTTTAATATAGTGTGAAAATATGGTCAAATAAAATTATTTTCATGTAGTGGACAACAAAGTAGCATAGACGAGTTGGTTATAGGGCCGTGGGGCCTCCCATATTCCTCACACGACCTTGGATCGAATCCCACTTCTCCCAATTTCTATTAAAATATTTTCCTAGTTTTTCCCGGTTTAATGACCCGGTTTTCACTAATTGTCCATAAGACCGGCCAGTTCGACCGGTTTTCTCCGGTCCGATTGCAGAACGGTCTTATTAGCTTAAAAACCCGATGAGGCTGTTGGTTCCACCTTTTTCCGGTCCGACCGCGAGTCTGTTCCGGTTTTTTAAACTAGGCTGGTTGGTGGAACGCGTCAGTAGCAAAACTGCCTCGAACCATGTTTTGACGAGAATTTTGAAGAACTTCATCGAGAAGTATTTGCGTTGTAGAGAAGATAGAGATATGTCTTGTGAAGAAAATATACCGAGAAGATTGCATGACAAGGTTGACCCCTTAAAATATTGTTGAAGTGAAGCAATTTTGTTTCGATGTGTCCAAGAATAAATGACTCAGTTAAGAAGATTGAATGCGAAGCAAGGCGTAGCATTTGATTAATCTTTTTTCTCTTATTTAAGTCATAGGACCACCTTACTTGTATATGTATACTTAAGTCAGTTGTGATGCTTAGCTGGATCCTATGGAAGAGTGAGAGAAATCTCTTTATGCTTCAGAACTTTACTTGCCATCCAGAGATGTTGTTCTTCTGGGCTGCGGGAGATGTGTTTCTTACCGAGGAGTCAACTCTACTTGTTTCTCAAGTATAGTTGTCGTGTGCTCGAAAATTCGACTGTTCGAAACGTGTCCGTTGGCCATTGGATGGACCGCGTGTCCTAAACGGACATTTCCCATCCGAGAAGGCCTCAAGTACAAATAACCATCTTGGTCCAATGTTTCTTGTTGGCTTCCCTGCTTGAGATTTAAAGAAGATTGTTCGAGCACCCCTCTCCAAAATATTCGAGTTTAAGACCTAGTGAGGAAAAATCAAGAGCCGAAACTTACATAGTGGTTGAGCATCACACTAGATCTGAGTTGAGAGTTCTTATACCTATTACTTTTTAGATTTGCACACTTTCTGGATGGATATGTGTGAGCCTGAGTGTCAAAGAGTAATTTTCTTCACCAACTAAAAGTAATTCTCTTCACCAAGTGAAAGTCTTCAGCAACCAAGAGTAATTGTGGTCCGTGAAGCAAGTACTCCAAAGGTTTAGAGAATAAGCATCTACGCGAGTGAAATCAACTGAAGTCTGATCAGCTTCATGTTAAAGGATAATAGAATGGAGAGATCTTTGCTCATGTGTTCAATCATAAGTCCCACCAACCAGATGTAGTTCTTTTTGCACAAGACGTCTACCAAATCACTTCGAACACCACTGGTCAGTTTTACTCTACTATAGTATTTTCAGTAGTTTATCTTCAATGCTTTATGTTCTGATATATAACATCATGATCTCATTTACCCTGGGTTTTCTTTATCAATACTGTGTAAATGTTAGTTATCATCTTTATGATAGTTGTTCCCAAAGTTCTCTTTTAGTACGCTCGTCTATTGATTATATGGTGTTACTTTGTTATTGAACTAAGTATACTCTACTGAACATCTCTCAATAGTTAAGTTGTCTTTTGTGAGTTGTTTCTTTCATATCAACCTACATGATGTTTGTGTTGTTTCCCTTCTATGTGACCATAGTTATCGAGAAAGTTCTCTGTTACTATACTAGAAAGATCATCATCACTTTCATCAAAAGTTTTGCTTAATCGTATTGTTTTAGTCTATATTCCTTTGAGTGTTTGTTTTGTTTCAACTTAAATACTCATGCAATAGTTAATTTTCCACTACACTGAACTGAGATAATTAATTGAAGTTTCAAAAGAAATTTTAATTGCCCCAACCACCCCCTCTGGTCGATATACTCTCGATCCTACAAGTGTCCACCATGTAGCACTCCTGGATGGAATAATTTTGTAAGTTGAATGCTACCCAACATAATCTTAATCTAATGATGTAAAATGTTGTGAACTCAAGATAAAAGCGATTCAAGGGAATATTCTATTAACCTGGCATTGACCAAATAATAAATGAGCTTATAGATAAACAGTCATTTCTTTTCAAGAATAAGGATGCTAAAAGACGTGTTTTCGTACTGAAGGTAAAATAAGCAAATGTATCACAAAGAGCATTACACACTAAATCTTCATTGTACAATGACAATCGTATAACGAGTAGGCTCATGCTCATGACCAGGCACTTGAGCTATTTTCACCTCGAACCAACTACTAAGCCCTAACACAATACTTGGTTGGGTGTGATCTCTGACCCAACACTTTTTGGATGTCAAATAGAATATTGAAGGGGGGGGGGCTTAAAAGAAATAAAAAATAAAAAAAATCTCACACTAAAGTACCTGTCCTTAGACAACGGAGAGACCTTTCAGTCCATATTATTGAGAGGAGTAGGGATTGCAATGTAACAAATGCACTAGAGCTATAAGTGTATGAAAGCTCTCCAAATGAAAAGTGGGGTGCCCATCAAACTTGCTTGCTCAAAAAGACCTATAGCATTTTGATTATAAAGATCCGTGCCAGTATGATAATGAAAACATAAGAACACTCCCTTTATGAAGTACACGGTGCTACTTTGAATCACAAATTACTCATGTAAAGGATGCTAGCGTACCTGACTTCTTGGGCTGCTCCACGACGAAGAGAGCCTCGTCAAGTTTGATGAATAAGCCTCATCTTCCCATCCAATAGAGTTCCAGAACAAGCCTTTAGACTGGATCCCCTTGAAACAGAAACCTACGGTAGCGGCATAGTTTAGAGAAAAAATAAATCTTGTGAAGGGTTTCATGAAATATGGAATTTATAGGGGGGAAGAATGGATGTAAGGCGGTGCACGTGGGGCCTAGAGAACCGCGAGGAACAACCATGGCCGTGCCACAAGGTTGTGTGGGGGCCCCTATGGCTCCTCTCATGTCCCTCCGGTCCTTTCTAGAACCTTCGTGCCCCAAAAAAATCGTATTAAATCACCGGAGTCTTTTGACCTCCGTAGATAATGATTTTATGTAATGTCAAAAACATATAGAAAACAATAAATCACACTGGGCACTAGATTAATAGTTTAGTTTAGAAAAATAATATAAAATGATATAAACAATATATAAAACTGATATTATAATAGCATGAAACAATAAAAAACTATAGATACGTTTGACACTTATCAGGATTGGGGAGGCCATTGTTAACCTTGTGAGGGATCGGGTTACCCATCCACTAGTGATGGGACGTGGCCTAAGTGGACCCTTATCCCACTCCCTCATGTCATGTGATGAGGATATGACTACCTTGGATACGACCAAAAATATTTCATATTTGCATATTTTTAAGGTGATTCCTTATAATAATTATGTAATAATTTATTTATGTTATTTGGAATAAAAATACTTCACCTATTTTTATTCCATGCCTAAATGCAGAATCGTCGAACGCTTGCATGGACCACGTGTGAAGATAAATGAAGAGGAAATGATTAGGTGTTGTTCAAGAAGTCCTCCCACATCAAAAGAAAAGGATTATGTGTTGTTCAAAAAGTTCTCTCACGTTACTTTTAGCCAAAGAGAAGATAAAGTCCAAGTCTCACGTTGTGGACTCAGATTCGGACTGCACAGACATACCTGTCTCAAAATGTCAACAACGTTTTCATACGGACTCCAAATTGAGTGATTCATTTTTTGCTGGAAAGTAGATTTTATGTGCGTTCGAGTCCAATTGGAATCACCTTAAGATCCGTTCGGAGCGTGGAGATATTGACGAAACAATATGACGTTGTACCAGAATCCGAGTTAAACTACAAGTCCAAAGGTGTTGCATCACCTCCACTTGGACCCATAGACCTTGTACGACTTAGGGTTAGTTTTAGGCTGCCTTGGGACGTCCTCCCACGTCCTTGGCCACCACTCCTTGCTCCTATATAAGTAGATCAATTTAGTAGCTTTTTGCTTGGGATTTCTTTAGTTAAAACTTAGTCATTGCAATTTCGTGTATTTCGTTTGTGTCCAACGACGAGACTGAGACCACTTTTGGATCCCCACCCTTATCAATACTTCATCTACACTCGCAATATTCAGATTGCTTTTATCATATTCTTGCTTGTTCTTCGATTGCTTGTAGTGATCGTGCTCCGGCGTGGTCAAAAACCTTTGGGAGTTCGTTTAGCGATTGCTAAGGCACAACATCGTGCACATTTGTAGTCGGATCGTCAAAGTCGTCTCCACCAAATCGATAGACACCATCTCATCGAAAGATCGGGCCCCTCACCTCTATCATCATGTTTATCGTTGGGTCACTTCTAACACGTGGACCAAAGGGACCTCTTGATCAAACTGATCTGGTTTGACATGATCAGATATGATGACTTTTTGAATGAAGACACAACATGGGGATTCGGCCCGTGGGGAGCTGGCTGACGGGAGGCATTTTTAGGTGCATGCCACCTATCTCCTTTAACAAGCCAAGGTTGAGGTGGTTTGCACCACTTCAGAGGCAACTCGACCGCGGGAGGTTGGTTGCATGTAGATATTGTTGGGAAAGCTTTGTTGATCCAGTTTCAACCTCAACGACAGAAGATGACATGCAACTCGGAGATTGCAGAGGTGCGGACAAGCTTGACGACCGATTTAGGAATTGCTGACGGTGTCCCGAACTAAGGGTCTCTCACCACGTCGGTCCATGTCCTGTTGGGATGGGCTGATGGCCCCAATCGATTCCGTCTTGGGCACATCAGGTAACCCATGATGAGTTCTTCAAAGAATCAAGAAGACTCGACGTACAAGCCAAAGATATAGGAACCATGTAGAACTCTACCTCCACCGACATAGTCGACTAGGATCTTTAACCCTAGGACCTTGGTATGTTATATAAGCCGGGGGTCGGGCTCATCGATAGCATACACAATCCCTTGGTACTCACATGTACTTTGTACGCACTCCTATCGCTGTATACACGATCCAGAATAGGGTATTTATCTCAATCTTGAGGGCCCGAACCTGGATAAATCCTTACTTTTGTTACCATCCAGCCCAACCGCCTAGCCAAGATACCCTAACAAGGGATCTGCGAGATTTAGTTCTAACAGTCACCGAAGGGCCGACTAGGTGATCACCTCTACCACCCTCTCCGGTAGCCTCCATGGGCACCGAGGCAACACATCCAAGGAAGGATGCCATCCTCCCGTTGTTGCCTGGCCATCGTGTTCACACAGATCAATGCCCCCCCCCCCTCCCCAAAACCATGCCGCAAAGGCAATGGCGGCAACAAGACATGTGGGAAAAAGAGCAGGAGGGAGGAGTAACGCAAGTGAGACATTTCCGCGACGTGGTAGGTTAACCGCCAAGGGCTAACGGTTCTCGACCCCACTACATCTATATTTTCCGATAGGTGGGCCCGTCGTGTCAGAAAACGTGTTATAACGACTGAATTGCACGAACAGTGCAATCTCAAACCAACCGACTGCAAAAGTGGTAGTTTTCTTGAAAAAAGATCCAGTGATGATGGTAATTCGAAACCGTAGCCCTGAACGTGGTGTTTTTTTTTTTTGGAACTTATATTCCATGCATTTAGTTCACTTTGACAGGGAAGAAGCGAGTGTGGGCTTCTTCCTTGGACCCACACTCACTCGGGCCTGCTCTTCTTTCGGCCCTCCCAACATCCACCGCACCCACTCGGCGCGAAGTTCCCCCAAGCCTTGGCGCGAACGCCACCCCGCTCCTCCACGTGGCACCCCCCACGTCGCTTCGCGCCATTCCCCCTCGCCGTTGCCTCCCGCCAAAACCCCGCCCCGATCCCGATCCCAACCCGACCCGGTAAAAAATGTTATAAACGCCTCCCTAATCCGCAGATCCTCCCCACCCCACCCCCCTCCGCCCCCGCCGCCGCACGCCGAACCCTACCGCACCCCTCCCCCCCCCCCCCCCCCCCCCCCCCCTCCTCGATGGACGCCGCCACCCCATCCAAGAAGCCCCGCACGGCGGCCGCCAGCGCCAGTTCGCCGTGGAAGGTCAAGACGTCCGTCCCCTCCTCGGCCGGCCAGTTCGCCACGCCGGAGAAGATGAAGAAGGTGGCCGCGGCCGCGTCGGATCTGGCCACGCCGGAGAAGACGGAGCCGCGGCCGCTGCTGCGTAGGGGCCGCAGCGGCGGCGCCGTCGCGCTGTCCGTCAAGGAGGTCCGGCGGGCGGCGCTCGAGCTGCACCGCGCCGGCAGGGGCCCCGCGGCGGAGGCTGATGCCGGGGTGGACGCGCTCGAGTCTGTTGAGAGGGAGCTCGGCGTGGGCGCCGGCGCCGGCCGCAGCCCCGTCAAGCGCAGGCCCGAGGTCAAGCTGCCGGAGAGGTAACGGTCACAGATCTGCGGTTACCGTTTCATTTCCTGTCATCTTTTCCTCAACTTCGCCTGAAACTGAATCATTCCTAGGATGCAGACATCTTACTGTCTGATTACCGTTGGATCCAATCCGATTTCTTGTTTGTGCCCCCAAATCGCAACAATCTCGTACATATTGTGTCTGTAATTCAGTTTACTGCAACTGCCATTAGAATAGTTCCAAGGATGCAAACATCTTCACTGATTAGCGTTGGATCTAGGCCGATTTCTTGTTTGCGCCACCCAAATCGGATCCTTTTACTTGGTTGCAGACCATCACTGAATCTGTACATATTGTTTCTGTGATGCAATTTACTACAGCTGACATTACAATCATTCCAAGGATGCAAACATCTTCTCTGATTAGCGATGGATCCAGTCCGATTTCTTGGTTGTGCCACCAAACTGAATCCTTTTACTTAGTTGCAGACCATCATCGTTTTAGTGAAACCAACAACAATCTGTATGTTTTATTTCTCTGATGCAATTTACTGCAACTGACATTAGATGATTGCAATTGTTATCTGGATGCAAAAATCACCCTGGTAATTTCCAGCATATTTTTACTGCACTAGTTCTGTTTTCTAATTTGGTTTATGTCATTGATGATCAGCTATGAGATTCTCTGCGAGTTCTTCAACTGCTTCGAGAGCTCCACCCGTCTGCTCCGCATGAAGGGATCCAAGGCAACATTCCCCAACATCTGTGCTAGCATTCAGAACTTGGCTGAGAGGTACTGGCCTCTTGTGACAAAACAATCAGATGATTGCTGCTGTGTTTGATTTGCATAATTCAGTTTCTAATTTACACGATTCTGTCTGCAGGAGGTTTACCTATGGCCATCTCGCACAGCTCAAGTACATTATGCCCGAGGCTATTGTCATCAACAAGATCCTTTTGCGTGACGACAAGACCTGCTGCATGAAGCCGGATCTTCAGGTGAACCTATTGGTTGATTCAGTTGAGGACAGTGCGATGCAGAAGGGGGAAACCCGCTACTCTGCTTTGAGAAGGATGTTCAGGCAGAGGCTCGTGGACTTCTTCAGGAAACATCCTGAGGTATGACCATCTTGTATCTTTCACACTTTCAATATACAGTAGTTACTTGTGCAAGTTTATTGTCATATGAGAACAGTTCAGTAACTGTATGGTTACTAGTGCTAGTGAAGGAAATGTACTAGTTGGTGTATGCTTAGTTGATCTGAAGTATTCTTGTTCTCTCTGTAATTTATCTTTCAGGGAGATGACATCCCGGAGCATGAGCTGCCGTATCCATTTACTCAGACGAAATCAAGTGTGGCTCAGAGCACACCAAGAGTTGTTACTGAAGTTGTATTTGCTGCGCCATCACCAAGTCTGGCTGAACAGCCGGCTGTTGCGCTGTCGCACATGTCCCAGTCTTTCAAGAGAAGGTTCTCACAGAGATCTTCAACCTGCCCTGCAACTGCCAGCACAACCGGTCTGCCGCCAAAGGCTGAGTCTACTGCTCCATCTCCACTGAGCAGGAAGTCGATGCTCGGTTCTACTTCTGGCGCCATAGGCCATGAGTCCCAAGTGCAAGAGAAAAGTAGCAAGGATGTTGCACTCAAGTTTGGTGTTACAGAAGGGACTCCTGCCAAGTTTGCCTCTACTCCAGTGAGATCAATGGCAGCCACACCGAACCTTGAGACCCCAAAGAGGCCGATCTCTGCTACTGTGTGCGACACACCACCTCTTCAAACGGTCAAGCGATCAGCTAGAGCCAAGTTATTCATGACACCTATGAAGGACTCGAGCAGTATTGAAGAAGAGAACCAAAGCACAAGCACATCTGATGGTGATGATGAGTTGATCAGTTTCCTTCCAAAGTCCCTCTTGCAATCGGTAAGCTCTTACTCATACTGATCATTGACCTACTCAGTTTTGCTGTATGAACAGAGGATAACACTTCTTACTTACAGGTGAAGAAGAAGGAGAAGAGAGCTTTGGAAGAAAAAGAAACAGGCTTTGCGGACCAGGTTCAGCGGCAGAAGCTCATATCATGCCTGCCAAGCACCTTTGACATTATCTTCCTTATCTATCAGTCAAGGCAGCGAACTGTACTGACGAAGCAGGAGCTCATTCACAAGATAATCGAAAGTAACCCGAAGGTCGTGGACAAGGGTAAGTGTGCGCTGTGCTTTCTATCTTTGTCTCTTCAGCTTGTTGTTTGCGATGTCAATCATGATGTTGAACTACTAAATCTGCAGGTGAAGTTGAGGAGCAAGTGAGGCTGCTGCTGGAGTTTGTTCCAGAGTGGATCTCTGAGAAGGCTGCAAGAAACGGAGATGTTCTCTGCTGGTAAACATTTCTTATCCAATGCATAAATGTTGAACGTGCTACTATTATGTGTCACCATTATCAGACGTGCTAATTCGTGTAAATGTTGATCTTCAGCGTCAATACGGCACTGAGCCAGTCTGAGGTTCGACAGAGGTTATATGGTGTCGAGTAGGGTGGCGCACAATACTGCTTCACCTTGTTTAGAAATGTAGCAGTATATCAGTGCAAGGTTGTGCCTAGATGCTGGAAGATACTTAGTTGTCGAAGTTGATGCTCAAGTTCAGGCACTGCCCAGTTTAGGTTCAGTTATCAGCGCCTCTGTTCAAGATCAGACACAAAGTCATTGACATGTGTAGCTTAAGTATTCTAATAGCAGATGATGTTAGGCTGCCTATTTCTTCCATAATGTGTAAAGTATTCCGAGATGTCTCTGGGATGAAATGGTTTTTGTTTCTTTATCTGGGCCTCAACTCTGAAAATATTTTATTTTATTTTTACTCTTGTCGAAGCATTTTGTGTTCTCCAAGACCAAGCAAAAAAAAAAATGAATGGCTCGTATTAACCAGGAGGATGTATACATGTCACATCATCTGCTTTTTATTAGTGTGGAACACTTTAGGATTACTGAAGATTCATAACAACCAATCTCATCTTGTTATGCAGCAAATTAAAATTGCTAAATGGTGCTAGTTAATCAGCCAGCTAGTATTTGTTCTACAGTTTTAGTTAGTAGTACAAAACAGACCGATTTGTAAGAGATGTGTCTAATTTCTTTAGGGCTCAATGTTTCTCACTCATGAAAGGGTCCAAGTACAACTCTCTGATTTGCCTTCTCTTCTGACCATCCGGTGCACCAAAACCATCCCCACCTTGGTAAACACAATGTGAGGTTCGAGCCAAATTCACGCAAGTCTTGGCAAAAGATGTAGAAAATTGGCAATGTTTAAATGCATCTTCGTTAATCGACTTCCAAGTTGCCATGGTAAGATCTTCCATGGCTTCGCGGGACTCTTGCTCACTGGAGCTGTTCTCTGACATGTGAATAGCTATTGATGACGGTGCATCCCCTCGCTCCAGCTCAGCCTGTTACACATATTTTGAAAAAATACACATGGAAATAAATGTCATAAGAGACCCTCACATAACATTAAATTTTTGGTGATGAAACATCAATGGACAAAAAATCCATTGATAGATTGTCCTTACAGAGTGGGTTGCAGAGTCGTTGCAGAGACGAAGAACTAACGATGCAGACTGAACTAATTTTGGGTAGCTTCCAACTTTAACAAGAGACATTGAGGTGAGCTTTTCTTCTAGGCGGAGCAGGGGAAACGCATGTTGCAGTAGCAATGGGGCAGATGCTGAAATTGATCCATTCTCTAGATACTCATGTAGTGTTGGTGTGTGGTTTCCATGGTGCCATTTTGCCTCCATCAGGAATGACTCCGCCATGTCTCGCCACTACAAAAACATGTAGAGTTTATTATGGTTCTTTAGTAAAAAAAAAACTATCTATATCCGATTAGGAAGTTAATTGAGTATATGAACTTACCGCTTTCTGAAGAAAATAACGAGCATCGCAACCATCTTGTTTCAACACGTTTTCAGCCACCTCGGCGGATGTGTTGTACATGACGGAATAGAGTGCTTGCATGTATTCCGGGAGCATTTCACTAGGCCTTTCTTCCCATCTGACAATATTAAAAGAGAAGCTCCATTTAACGTGAAACTTATGGTATCCTTGCAAAATGTGAAACTTATGCATCTTATTTACACATGCTACTCTATGACAAGAATACCAATTGAATTATGAGAATTGCAATGTTTTATATTGTTACCTCCCAATGGCGTCGGTGAAAAGGACGAGTTCATCCAGAGTTCCATACACATCATAAACATCATCTAAGAGAATTATTAGATTAGCAACTTTAGCAAGCACTTCCCGACATGCTCCATCATTTGGTCCCCACACAACTCCATTTGCACAATGGAAGCACTCCATGAGGCGATCCCGCGCGAACCCCAATTTTTCACTGAGGGCGGTCCCCTTCCACCACCTACAATTAATTAGGTCAATTTTCATATCTGAAATGTTTAACGTAAGTAGGTAGCTACTCATACAATCTAGTTTTGTTAGACAATTAATAAAAGAGATATGTATCTCTAAGATGTAAGATTGTGCATCATAGGATGCACACATCCAATCAACTATGTGAAGTAATCAAGTAATTAGCGGGGGATTCTTTAAATGTACGTTTCTTCATGCTCAATTACCTTGCCAATCTTGCGAGTTCTTCCTGATGCACACTTTGCACATTGTTGAAGTCCACCTTTGCAAATCCAAGGAGCAACGGGTCGGAATTGTTCTCATCTCTAGAGTAGTGATCTATGAACCATCTTGCTTCTAGTCTAGGAGACCTCCAGTGCAACGGAAGGTCCAAAGCATGAACCACACTGCGGCGTAAGTGGTGATCCATGGATGACAGGTGCTCTCTGAGAGCTTTTCTAGAAAATTCTCTAGCCTTGTCCAATGTTTCCTCGCCTCCGAACGCAAGGTATGAAGCCTCGTAGAGTGAGAGGAGCCCCTTGACATCATCTGATCGGTGCTTGAGATCTTCTAGAGATTCTATATATATTGTTACCATGAAACAATGCCAGTAATAAGTATACAAAACCGTGCCATACATATACAAGGAGAGTGGATTTTGAGCTCCCGGATGCCTAGGCTCCCTATATGAACAGTAAAATCAAAATAAATAGAAACAAAAATCACAAAATTCTGAAACTTTGCAACATCAAACATGATCAATGTTTCTAAGTGCTTGCAAGTTTTCATGCCAAAAAAACAGTCAAGGAGCTCTACACAGGAAAAACACTTCGGTGCTTTAAGTTTTGAACACTTTTAGCACTGAAATCTGAAACTTGTTTGTACACCTTTCTCTACATGATATTTTGACATGAAAACTCGCAAGAACCTATAAAGTTTGATCATCTTTGATGCTATGAAGTAACAGATTTTTTAAAATCTACTTCCTTTTTTATTTATTTTACTGTTCATAGAGGGTGCCTAGACATCCGGGAGCTGTTACACGTTTCTCATATACTCCCTCCGTCCCAAAATAAGTGTCTTGACCTTAGTACAATTTTGTACTAGAGCTAGTACAATGTTGAGACAGTTATTTTGGGACGGATGGAATACAAGTCAAAGGTTCAGCTGCGATTGAATCTGGACCATGTGTTTGGTTCAAATATGCTTAATTTCCAAAATTTTGGCTGTATATTTATGTTCCGTTCTTACATCGTTTAAGAGTCTGTTTTCCATATTTCATATTTAAGGAGGTACCTGGAGGGAAGAAGACTGGGAATCCACTGTCCCTGAGTAACCTGAACCTCAAGGCCGCGGAAGCAACGTCACCATCATCCCAGCTGCACCGGTGAGGCTCGCGGTAGACGGAGCTGAGGATTCCGTCGATCTCCTCCTCAAAATGGTAGGCGATGCCGAGCCGTTGCACCGTGTCGACTAGCCCGAGCTTCGCAGCTTGGTGGCCGCCTCCGCTCGCCGCTACCAGCCGCTCCCTCACGCCGGCCTTCAATTTATCGACCTGTGTCATCGTCGATGCATGCACGGATTAATTAATGTCCACGACTATTTGATCTACTTTAAGAAATAATTGCCGGAAGAAAATACTACTGTATGTTGAGCTGATAAATGTACTTGATCTGCTTGTCCGCCATTGTTGGGTGAGAGCTGGAGGAGGGAGTCGTAATTCCAGGAGTTGGGAGCGTAGTTGGCGGACCGCCGAGCTGCAGCCGAGCAACGCACCGTTGACGGTGACGACGTCCGGGAGAATGTAGTTGTCGTGGCCATTGTTTGCTGTAATTGGCAGGCCATGGTGCTGCGCGCTGCGATCAAGCTAGCTCTTTTGTTGCGCGGGTACTACTTGGCAGCGAGAGCTAGATAAGCTTGTACTTCTAAGCTGTAGTGGCTAATAAACTTGCCGCTGTTTGTTGTTTGAGAGTAGCGAAAATAGATGCGAATTTATAGGCGAGCTACGCCTACGACCCAGCATGCCTGGCCAACCTGGCTCGATCAGCATGGAAATCGTGGAATTAAAACTTAAAACTTACTGTCCAATCATAATAGAATTTTACCCCGCCTGGTTGCTCGGCTGCCTCGCGATCCGTAAATTAGTTGGATCCTGCGATTGCACAGTACGTTTTAAGTTTTAATTTCTGAAACATATGATTTTGCATCTCAAACTGACTGACGATATTCTCTATTGTCCGTATCAAGTTTAAGAGTTAAAACTTTAAGCAATTCTTTTATTGAAAGATACTAAAGTTGTGATTTTGTTGACCACTCCTACTATACTACTCCCTCTATAAACTAATATAAAAGCGTATTGATTACTAAAGTAATATTTTAAATGTTTTTATATTATTTACAAAGGGAGTATAATATGCATGGACGGTCGTTACTTCTTAGAAGGGATGGTCGAACCATCACGACGACGACAGATCCCTTTAATAGTAGAGAAGTTGTCCGCCCTGTTCCAGAGACACAACGCATGGAGCACATGACATGCAATTAACTCGTTCCTTCCGTATCGGGCGTACGTACGCACGTCTCACTCCCTTTTCCATTCCATGTGCGTGACGTGAGCGTGACCACACCCGACGACCATTCAACCAGCGCGGTTGCACGCCATGCACGTGCGATCCCACATCACTCTGGTCACAAACACAGTCACAACACTCTAGCTAGCAGACAACGGGACAAACCAAGGTTGGCCGTGAGCCCCATCACTGCCTGCCTGGCTACTCCATTGTCTATCGCCTAGGACATTTATAACCAGATCCTTTATATCCGTCTCAAATGTTTCGTCCGATCAGTGATCAATTATGGAAACGCGACCTAACAATACCCGTCTCAATATTACTAGGAAAAACCTTAACAGTAGAGCGGGTCAGAAGCCTATCAATAGTGCTGGCAGCCGCGTTACTGCTACGACGCTACAATTAACATTTAGCAGTAGCACGGGATGCCAGCACTAGTGGAAACTGGGTTAGTGATAGCGCGCTTTCGTAACAAGCGCTACTACTAAACGACACTACTAAACGGGCATATTAACAATTAATCATCTAAGAATTTATCATCATCTTGGTCATCTAATCATTATTACATAATGTCATAAACTGAAAGGACATCTCTCTTTGCTAACACATATTATTCTCTCCTAGGTAGAACCTACTACTCTCTACTGGGTAAAGTAGCGTAAAAAAAAGTAAGATTCACTCTCTCCATTGTGAAGAATAGAGATCCACGTATCTCCGATGTGTGGGATGCGCAAATCCTTCGTGTCTCCTCCAAGTAGTTGTCGGCGGCTTTTCATTGAATTGTCAAATCCTTTAAGTTTCACGCTTCCATCCCTTCTAAAAAACCGGTATGCATTGCGGAAATATATAGGCCACCGTGCCGTAAGATGATAAAATTCAAATACCGACCTTCTATTGATGGGGAACGTCGCATGGGAAACAAAAAATTTCCTACGCGCACGAAGACCTATTATGGTGATGTCCATCTACGAGAGGGGATTTCCGATCTACGTACCCTTGTAGATCGCACAGCAGCAGCGTTTAATAAACGCGGTTGATGTAGTGGAACGTCCTCATGTCCCTCGATCCGCCCCGCGAACCGTTCCACGAACCGTCCCGCGATCCGTCCCACGATCCGCTCCGATCTAGTGCCGAACGGATGGCACCTCCGCGTTCAGCACATGTACAGCTCGATGATGATCTCGGCCTTCTTGATCCAGCAAGAGAGACGGAGAGGTAGATGAGTTCTCCGGCAGCGTGACGGCGCTCCAAAGGTTGGTGGTGATCTAATCTCAGCAGGGCTCCGCTCGAGCTCTGCAGAAACGCGATCTAGAGGAAAAACCGTGGAGGTATCTGGTCGGGCTGCCGTGGCAAAGTTGTCTCAAATCAGCCCTAATACCTCCGTATATATAGGAGGGAGGGGAGGGGCCTTGCCTTGAGGCTCAAGGAGCCCCAAGGGGGTCGCCCGAAAGGGGGAAGGAGGAATCCTCCTCCAATCCTAGTCCAACTAGGATTGGAAGGTGGAGTCCTTCCCTTCCTTCCCACTTCCCCTTTTTTTCTTTTCTCTTTGATTTTCTCTTATTCTGCGCAGGGGCCTTCTTGGGCTTGCCCACCAGCCCACTAAGGGCTGGTGCGGCACCCCTAAGGCCTATGGGCTTTCCCGGGATGGGCTGCCCCCCCCTCGATGAACATCCGGAACCCATTCGTCACTCCCGGTACATTCCCGGTAATGGCAAAAACTTTCCGGTAATCAAATGAGGTCATCCTATATATCAATCTTCGTCTCCGGACCATTCAAGAAACCCTCGTGACGTCCGTGATCTCATCCGAGACTCCGAACAACATTCGGTAACCAACCATATAACTCAAATACGCATAAAACAACGCCGAACCTTAAGTTTGCAGACCCTGCGGGTTCGAGAACTATGTAGACATGACCCAAGGGACTCCTCGGTCAATATCCAATAGCGGGACCTGGATGCCCATATTGGATCCTACATATTCTATGAATATCTTATCGTTTGAACCTCAGTGCCAAGGATTCATATAACCTGTATGTCATTCCCTTTGTCCTTCGGTATGTTACTTGCCCGAGATTCGATCGTCAGTATCCGCATACCTATTTCAATCTCGTTTACCGGCAAGTCTCTTTACTCGTTCCGTAATACAAGATCCCGTGACTTACACTAAGTCACATTGCTTGCAAGGCTTGTGTGTGATGTTGTATTACCGAGTGGGCCCCGAGATACTTCTCCGTCAGACGGATTGACAAATCCCAGTCTTGATCCATACTAACTCAACGGACACCTTCAGAGATACCCGAGAGCATCTTTATAGTCACCCAGTTACGTTGTGACGTTTGATACACACAAAGCATTCCTCTGGTGTCAGTGAGTTATATGATCTCATGGTCATAGGAAGAAATACTTGACACGCAGAAAATAGTAGCAACAAAATGACACGATCAACATGCTATGTCTATTAGTTTCGGTCTAGTCCATCACATGATTCACCCAATGATGTGATCCAGTTATCAAGCAACAACACCTTGTACATAGCCAGAAGACCCTGACTATCCTTGATCAACTGGCTAGCCAACTAGAGGCTTGCTAGGGACAGTGTTTTGTCTATGTATCCGCACATGCATCTAAGTCTTCATTCAATACAATTATAGCATGGATAATAAACGATTATCTTGATACCGGAATTATAATAATAACTTATTTATCATTGCCTCTAGGGCATAATTCCAACAATCTCCCACTTGCACTAGAGTCAATAATCTAGTCCTCACATCGCCATGCGAATTGCATTGTAATAAATCTAACACCCATACAGTTCTGGTGTTGATCATGCTTTGCCCGTGGAAGAGGTTTAGTCAGCGGGTCTGCTACATTCATATCCGTGTGCACTTTGCATATATTTACGTCCTCCTCCTCGACGTAGTCGCGGATGAGGTTGAAGCGTCGTTTGATGTGTCTGGTCTTCTTGTGAAACCGTGGTTCCTTTGCTAAGGCAATGGCACCCGTGTTGTCACAAAACAGGGTTATTGGATTATGTGCGCTCGGCATCACTCCAAGATCCGTCATGAACTGCTTCATCTAGACACCCTCCTTAGCTGCCTCCGAGGCAGCCATGTACTCCGCTTCACATGTAGAATCAGCTACGACGCTTTCCTTGGAACTGCACCAGCTTACCGCACCCCCATTAAGAATAAATACGTATCCGGTCTGCGACTTAGATTCGTCCGGATCTGTGTCAAAGCTTGCACCGACGTAACCCTTTACGGCGAGCTCTTTGTCACCTCCATATACGAGAAACATCTCCTTAGTCCTTTTCAGGTACTTCAGGATATTCTTGACCGCCGTCCAGTGATCCACTCCTGGATTACTCTGGAACCTGCCTGCCATACTTATGGCCAGGCTAGCGTCCGGTCTAGTGCACAACATTGCATACATGATAGAACCTATGGCTGAAGCATAGGGGACGGTGCTCATATGCTCTCTATCTTTATCAGTTGCTGGGCACTGAGTCTTACTCAATCTCGTACCTTGTAAAACTGGCAAGAACCCCTTCTTGGACTGTTCCATTTTGAACCTCTTCAAAACTTTATCATGGTACGTGCTTTGTGAAAGTCCTATCAGGCGTTTTATGTCATCCCTATAGATCTTAATGCCTAGAATGTAAGCAGCTTCTCCTAGGTCCTTCATAGAGAAACTTTTATTCAAGTAATCCTTTATGCTCTCCAAAAACTCCACGTCGTTTCCAATCAGTAATATGTCATCCACATATAGTATTAGGAACGCCACAGAGCTTCCACTCACTTTCTTGTAAATACAAGATTCTCCAACCACTTGTATAAACCCAAATGCTTTGATCACCTCATCAAAGCGTTTATTCCAACTCCGAGATGCTTGCACCAGTCCATAAATGGATCGCTGGAGCTTGCACACTTTGTTAGCATTTTTAGGATCAACAAAACCTTCGGGTTGCATCATATACAACTCTTCCTTAAGGAACGCCGTTTTGACATCCATCTGCCAGATTTCATAATCGGAAAATGCAGCTATTGCTAACATGCTTCGGACGGACTTAAGCATCGCTATGGGTGAGAATGTCTCATCGTAGTCAATCCCTTGAACTTTTGAAAAACCCTTTGCCACAAGTCGAGCTTTATAAACGGTCACATTACCGTCAGCGTCCGTCTTCTTCTTAAAGATCCATTTGTTCTGAATAGCCTTGCGGCCTTCAGGTAGTACTTCCAAAGTCCACACTTTGTTTTCATACATAGATCCTATCTCGGACTTCATGGCCTCCAGCCATTTGTTGGAATCCGGGCCCACCATTGCTTCCTCATAATTCGCAGGCTCATTGTTGTCCAACAATATAATTGATAATACGGGATTACCGTACCACTCTGGAGTAGTACGCGGTCTCATCGACCTGCGAGGTTCGACGGGAACTTGATCCGGAGTTTCATGATCATCATCATTAACTTCCTCCTCAACCGGCATCGCAACGACAGGGGTTTCCCCTTGCCCTGCGCCACCATCCAGAGGGATGAGAGGTTCGACAACCTCATCAAGTTCTATCTTCCTCCCACTCAATTCTCTCGAGAGAAACTCCTTCTCAAGAAAAGCTCCGTTCTTAGCAACAAACACTTTGCCCTCGGATTTGAGATAGAAGGTATACCCAACTATCTCTTTTGGGTAACCTATGAAGACGCACTTTTCCGCTTTGGGTTCCAGCTTTTCAGGCCGAAGCTTTTTGACATAAGCATCACATCCCCAAACTTTAAGAAACGACAACTTTAGTCTTTCGCCATACCACAGTTCGTATGGTGTCGTCTCAACGGATTTTGATGGTGCCCTATTTAAAGTGAATGCAGCTGTTTCTAATGCATAACCCCAAAACAATAACGGCAAATCGGTAAGAGACATCATAGATCGCACCATCTCTAATAAAGTACGATTACGACGTTCGGACACACCATTACGCTGTGGTGTTCCAGGCGGTGTCAACTGTGAAACAATTCCACATTGTCTTAAGTGAGCACCAAACTCGAAACTCAGATATTCACCCCCACGATCAGACCGTAGGAACTAGATCTTCTTGTTACGATGATTTTCAACTTCACTCTGAAATTGCTTGAACTTTTCAAATGTTTCAGACTTGTGCTTCATCAAGTAGACATAACCATATCTACTCAAATCGTGAGTGAAGGTGAGAAAATAATGATATCCGCCGCGTGCCTCCACACTCATCGGACCACACACATCGGTATGTATGATTTCCAACAAGTCACTTGCACGCTCCATTGTTCCGGAGAACGGAGTTTTAGTTATCTTGCCCATGAGGCATGGTTCGCACGTGTCAAGTGAATCAAAGTCAAGTGACTCCAAAAGTCCATCGGTATGGAGTTTCTTCGTGCGCTTTACACCAATATGACCTAAGCGGCAGTGCCATAAAAACATGGCGCTATCATTGTTAACTCTAACTCTTTTGGTCTCAATGTTATGTATATGTGTATTATCACTATCAAGATTCAATATGAACAATCCAATCAGATTGGGTGCATGACCATAAAAGATATTACTCATAGAAATAGAACAACCATTATTCTCTGACTTAAACGAGTAACCGTCTCGCACTAAATAATGTTCATGCTTAACACATGCACTAAATAACAATTATTTAAGTTCATAACTAATCCTGATGGTAACTGAAGTGAAACTGTGCCGACGGCGATTGCATCAACCTTGGAACCATTTCCCACGCGCATCGTAACTTCATCCTTTGCCAGCCTTCGCTTATTCCGCAGTTCCTGTTTCGAGTTGCAAATATATGCAACGTAACCGGTATCGAATACTCATGCACTACTACAAGAGCTGGTTAAGTACACATCAATAACATGTAGATCAAATATACCTGATTTTTCTCTGGCCGCGTTCTTATCTGCCACATACTTGGGGCAGTTGCGCTTCGAGTGACCCATACCCTTGAAATAATAGCACTCCGTTTCAGGCTTAGGTCCAGCTTTGGGTTTCTTCGTCGGATTGGCAACAGGCTTGTCGCTCTTCTTCGAATTACCCTTCTTTCTTTTGCTGTTTCTCTTGAAACTAGCGGTCTTATTCACCATCAACACTTGATGCTCTTTACGGAGTTCTGACTCTGCGACTTTCAGCATCGCGAATAATGTTGGGGAACGTCGCATGGGAAACAAAATTTTTCCTACGCGCACGAAGACCTATCATGGTGATGTCCATCTACGAGAGGGGATTTCCGATCTACGTACTGTTGGGTAACGTCGCATGGGAAACAAAAATTTTCCTACACGCACGAAGACCTATCCGCCCCGCGAACAATCCCGCGATCAGTCCCACGATCTAGTACCGAACGGACGGCACCTCCGCGTTCAGCACACGTACAGCTCGACGATGATCTCGGCCTTCTTGATCCAGCAAGAGAGACGGAGAGGTAGAAGAGTTCTCCGGCAGCGTGACGGCGCTCCAGAGGTTGGTGATGACCTTGTCTCAGCAGGGCTCCGCCCGAGCTCCGCAGAAACGCGATCTAGAGGAAAAACCGTGGAGGTATGTGGTCGGGCTGCCGTGGAAAAGTCGTCTCAAATCAGCCCTAATACCTCAGTATATATAGGAGGGAGGGGGAGGGAAGAGGCAGCCTCAAACCCTCAAGGTTTGGCCGAAATTGGAGGTGGAGGAGTCCTACTCCAATCCTACTTGGAGTAGGATTCCACCTTCCCACTTGGAAACTCTTTCCACCTTGTGTTTTTTCCTTCTCAAACCTTATGGGCCTTAGTGGGAACTTATTCCAGCCCACTAGGGGCTGGTTTATCTCTTCCCATAGCCCATGAGATCCCTTGGGGTGTGACACCCCTCCTGATGGTCCCCGGCACCCCTCCCGGCACTCCCGGTACACTACCGATGAGCCTGAAACTTTTCCGCTAATGCACGAAAACCTTCCGGTAACCAAATGAGGTCATCCTATATATCAATCTTCGTTTCCGGACCATTCCGGAAACCCTCGTGACGCCCGTGATCTCATCCGGGACTCCGAACAACATTCGGTAACCAACCATATAACTCAAATACGCATAAAACAACGTCGAACCTTAAGTGTGCAGACCCTGCGGGTTCGAGAACTATGCAGACATGACCCGATAGACTCCCCGGTCAATATCCAATAGCGGGACCTGGATGCCCATATTGGATCCTACATATTCTACGAAGATCTTATTGTTTGAACCTCAGTGCCAAGGACTCATATAATCCCGTATGTCATTCCCTTTGTCCTTCGGTATGTTACTTGCCCGAGATTCGATCGTCAGTATCCGCATACCTATTTCAATCTCGTTTACTGGCAAGTCTCTTTACTCGTTCCGTAATACAAGATCCCGCAACTTACACTAAGTCACATTGCTTGCAAGGCTTGTGTGTGATGTTGTATTACCGAGTGGGCCCCGAGATACCTCTCCGTCACACGGAGTGACAAATCCCAGTCTCGATCCATACTAACTCAACTAACACCTTCGGAGATACCTGTAGAGCATCTTTATAGTCACCTAGTTACGTTGCGACGTTTGATACACACAAAGCATTCCTCCGGTGTGAGTGAGTTATATGATCTCATGGTCATAGGAACAAATACTTGACACGCAGAAAACAGTAGCAACAAAATGACACGATCAACATGCTACGTCTATTAGTTTGGGTCTAGTCCATCACATGATTCTCCTAATGATGTGATCCCGTTATCAAGTAACAACACTTGCCTATGGCCAGGAAACCTTGGCCATCTTTGATCAACGAGCTAGTCAACTAGAGGCTTACTAGGGACAGTGTTTTGTCTATGTATCCACACAAGTATTGTGTTTCCAATCAATACAATTATAGCATGGATAATAAACGATTATCATGAACAATGAAATATAATAATAACTAATTTATTATTGCCTCTAGGGCATATTTCCAACAGTCTCCCACTTGCACTAGAGCCAATAATCTAGTTCACATCATCATGTGATTCCAACGAATCCAACACCCATATAGTTATGGGGTCTGATCACGTCTTGCTCGTGAGAGAGGTTTTAGTCAACGGTTCTGAAACTTTCAGATCCGTGCGTTCTTTACAAATCTTTATGTCATCTTATAGATGCTGCTACTACGTGCTATTCGGAAATGCTCCAAGTATCTACTCTACTATACGAATCCGTTTGACTACTCATAGTTATTCGGATTAGTGTCAAAGCTTGTATCGACGTAACCCTTTACGACGAACTCTTTAACCACCTCCATAATCGAGAAAAATTCCTTAGGCCTTTAGTTACTAAGGATAAATTTTGACCGCTGCTAGTGATTCAATCATGGATCACTCTCTGTACCTCTCAACGAACTTTGAGTCAAGGCACACATCAGGTGCAGTACACAGGATGGCATACTTCAGATTCTACGGCTAAGGCATAGAAGACGACCTTCGTCTATTCTCTTTATTCTGCCGGGGTCGGGTTTTTAGTCTTACTCAAATTCACACCTCACAACGCAACCAAGAACTCCTTCTTTGCTGATCTTATTTTGAACTCTTTCAAAACCTGTCAAGGCATGCATCTCATTGAAACTTTCATTAAGCGCTTTTGATCTATCTCCATAGATCTTTGATGCTCAACGTTCAAGTAGCGCAATCCAGGTATTCCTTTGAAAACTCCTTTCAAACAACCTTGTATGCTTTACAGAAATTCTACATTACTTCTGATCCACAATATGTCAACCACATATACTTATCAGAAATTCTATAGTGCTCCCACTCACTTCTTTGGAAATACAAGTTTCTCATAAACCTTGTACAAACCCAAAATCTTTGATCATCTCATCAAAGTGTATATTCCAACTCCGAGATGCTTGCACCAGTCCATTGAAGGATCACTGGAGCTTGCATACTTGCTAGTATCTTTAAGATCGACAAAACCTTCTGGTTGTATCACATACAATGTTTGCTCAAGGAAACCGTCGAGAAAACAATGTTTTGACATCCTACGTGCAATATTTCATAAATAATGCATCAACAACTAACATAATTCTAACAGACCTTTAGCATCGCTACGAGTGAGAAAGTCTCATCATAGTCAACTGTTTGATCTTGTCGAAAACATCTTTGCGACAAGTCGAGCTTTTCTTAATAGTGACTTATCACCATCATCGTCTGTCTTCTTTTAAAGATCCATTTTACTCAATAGTCCTATGACCATCAAGTAGTTCTACCAAAGTCTACACTTTGTTTTCACACATGGATCCTCTCTCGGATTTCATGGCTTCCAGCCATTTGTCGGAATCTGGGCCCACCATCGCTTTCTCCATAACTCGTAGGTTCACAGTCGCTCAACAACATGACCTCCAAGACAGGGTTACCGTACTACTCTGCAGCAGTACGCGACCTTGTCGACCTACGAGGTTTGTAGTAACTTGATTCGAAGCTCAATGATCACCATCATCAGCTTCCACTTCAATTGGTGTAGGCGCCATAGGAACAACTTCCTGCGCCCTGTTACACACTGGTTGAAGTGATGGTTCAATAACCTCATCAAGTTCTACTACCCTCCCACTCAATTCTTTCGAGAGAAACCTTTCCTCGAGAAAGGATCCGTGTCTAGAAACAAACACTTTGCTCTCGGATCTGAGATAGGAGATGTACCCAACTGTTTTGGATATCCTATGAAGATGCATTTATCCGCTTTGGGTTCGAGCTTATCAGACTGAAACTTTTTCACATAAGTGTCGAAGCCCCAAACTTTCAAGAAACGACAGTTTAGATTTCTCTAAACCTCAGTCTATACTGTGTCATCTCAACGGAAATACGCGGTGCCCTATTTAAAGTGAGTGCGGTTGTCTCTAATGCATAACCCATAAACGATAGTGGTAATTCGATAAAAGACATCATCGTATGCACGATGCCAAAATAGTGCGTGGCTATGACGTTCAGACACATCATCACACTATGATGTTCTAGGTGGCATGAACTGCGAAACAATTTCCACATTGTCTTAACTGCGTACCAAAACTCGTAACTCAGATATTCATTTCCATGATCATATCGTAGACAGTTTATCCTCTTGTTACGACGAACTTCACTCTGAAACGGAATTGAACTTTTCAACATTTCAGACTTGTGATTCATTAAGTAAATACTCCTATATCTACTCAAATCGTCAGTGAAGTAAGAACATAATGATATCCACTGCGTGCCTCAGCACCCATTGGACTGCATACATCAAAATGTATTACTTCCAACAAGTTACTATCTTATCTCATCTCAATGAAAACAAGGCCTTGCTCATGTGGTATGATTTGCATGTCACTAGTGATTCGAAATCAGGTGAGTACAAAGATCCATCAGCATGGAGCCTCTTCATGCAATTTATACTAACATGACTCAAGCGGCAGTGCCACAAGTAAGTGGTACTATCATCATTAACTCGTATCTTTTGGCACCAATATTACGAACATGTGTAACACTACAATCGAGATTCAATAAACCATTGAAGGTGATTATTCAAGCAAATAGAGTAACCATTATTCTCTTTGAATGAATAATCGTATTGCAATAAACACGATCTAATCATATTCATGCTTAACGCAAGCACCAAATAACAATTATTTAGGTTTAACACCAATCCCGATGGTAGAGGGAGCGTGCGACGTTTGATCATATCAACCTTGGAAACACTTCCAACACGTATCGTCACCTCGCCTTTAGCTAGTCTCCGTTTATGCCGTAGCTTTCATTTCGCGTTACTAATCACTTAGCAACCGAACCGGTATCCAATACCCTCGTGCTACTAGGAGTACTAGTAAAGTACACATCAACATCATGTATATCAAATACACTTCTTTCGACTTTTGCCAGCCTTCTTATCTACCAAGTATCTAGAGTTGCTCCGCCTCAGTGACTGTTCCCCTCATTACAGAAGCACTTAGTCTCAGGTTTGGGTTTAATCTTGGGTCTCTTCATTAGTGCAGCAACCGTTTTGCCGTTTCATGAAGTATCCCTTCTAGCCCTTGCCTTTCTTGAAACTTAGTGGTTTTACAAACCATCAACTATTGACACTCCTTCTTGATTTCTACTTTCGCAGTGTCAAACATCGCGAATCGCTCAAGGATGATTGTATCTATCCTTGATATGTTATAGTTCATCACGAAGCTCTCACAGCTTGGTGGCAGTGACTTTGGAGAACCATCACTATCTCATCTGGAAGATTAACTCCCACTTGATTCAAGTGATTGTCGTACTCAGACAATCTGAGCACACGCTCAACGATTGAGTTTTTCTCCTTTACTTTGTGGACAAAGAATCTTGTTGGAGGTCTCGTACCTCTTAACAAGGGCACAAGCATGAAATCACAATTTCATCTCTTTAGAACGTGACGTTTTACAACGCTTTCGGCGCCTTGCTTCTAAGCCATTAAGTATTTTGCACTGAACTATCGTGTAGTCATCAGAAACGTCTATGTCGAATGTTCATAGCATCCACAGACGACGCTCGAGGTGCAGTACACCGAGTGGTGCATTAAGGACATAAGCCTTCTGCATAGCAACGAGGACAATCCTCGGTTTTACAGACTCAGTCTGCAAAGTTTGCTACTATCAATTTTCAACTAAATTTTCTCTAGGAACATATAAAAACAGTAGAGCTATAGCGCAAGCTACATCGTAATTCGCAAAGACCATTAGACTATGTTCATGACAATTAGTTCAATTAATCATATTACTTCAGAACTCCCACTCAAAAAGTACATCTCTCTAGTCATTTGAGTGGTACATGATCCAAATCCGCTATCTCAAGTCCGATCATCACGTGAGTCGAGAATGGTTTCAGTGGTAAGCATCTCTATGCTAATCATATCAACTATACGATTCATGCTCGACCTTTCGGTCTCATGTGTTCCGAGGCCATGTCTGCACATGCTAGGCTCGTCAAGCTTAACCCGAGTGTTCCGCGTGCGCAACTGTTTTGCACCCGTTGTATGTGAACGTTGAGTCTATCACACCCGATCATCACGTGGTGTCTCGAAACGACGAACTGTAGCAACGGTGCACAGTCGGGGAGAACACAATTTCATCTTGAAATTTTAGTGAGAGATCACCTCATAATGCTACCGTCGTTCTAAGCAAAATAAGGTGCATAAAAGGATTAACATCACATGCAATTCATAAGTGACATGATATGGCCATCATCACGTGCTTCTTGATCTCCATCACCAAAGCACCGGCACGATCTTCTTGTCACCGGCGTCACACCATGATCTCCATCATCATGATCTCCATCATCGTGTCGCCATCGGGGTTGTCGTGCTACTCATGCTATTACTACTAAAGCTACGTCCTAGCAAAATAGTAAACACATCTGCAAGCACAAACATTAGTTATAAAGACAACCCTATGGCTCCTGCCGGTTGCCGTACCATCGACGTGCAAGTCGATATTATCTATTACAACATGATCATCTCATACATCCAATATATCACATCACATCGTTGGCCATATCACATCACAAGCATACCCTGCAAAAACAAGTTAGACGTCCTCTAATTTTGTTGTTGCATGTTTTACGTGGTGACCATGGGTATCTAGTAGGATCGCATCTTACTTACGCAAACACCACAACAGAGATATATGAGTTGCTATTTAACCTCATCCAAGGACCTCCTCCGTCAAATCCGATTCAACTAAAGTTGGAGAAATCGACACTTGCCAGTCATCTTTGAGCAACGGGGTTACTCGTAGCGATGAAACCAGTCTCTCGTAAGCGTACGAGTAATGTCGGTCCAAGCCGCTTCAATCCAACAATACCGCGGAATCAAGAAAAGACTAAGGAGGGCAGCAAAACGCACATCACCGCCCACAAAAACTTTTGTGTTCTACTCGAGAAGACATCTACGCATGAACCTAGCTCATGATGCCACTGTTGGGTAACGTCGCATGGGAAACAAAAATTTTCCTACGCGCACGAAGACCTATCATGGTGATGTCCATCTACGAGAGGGAATGAGTGATCTACGTACCCTTGTAGATCGTATAGCAGAAGCGTTAGTGAACGCGGTTGATGTAGTGGAACGTCCTCACGTCCCTCGATCCGCCCCGCGAACAATCCCGCGATCAGTCCCACGATCTAGTACCGAACGGACGGCACCTCCGCGTTCAGCACACGTACAGCTCGACGATGATCTCGGCCTTCTTGATCCAGCAAGAGAGACGGAGAGGTAGATGAGTTCTCCCGCAGCGTGACGGCGCTTCGGAGGTTGGTGGTGATCTAATCTCAGCAGGGCTCCGCCCGAGCTCCGTAGAAACGCGATCTAGAGGAAAAACTGTGGAGGTATGTGGTCGGGCTGCCATGGCAAAAGTTGTCTCAAATCAGCTCTAATACCTCAGTATATATAGGAGGGAGGGGGAGGGAAGAGGCAGCCTCAAACCCTCAAGGTTTGGCCGAAATTGGAGGTGGAGGAGTCCTACTCCAATCCTACTTGGAGTAGGATTCCACCTTCCCACTTGGAAACTCTTTCCACCTTGTGTTTTTTCCTTCTCAAACCTTATGGGCCTTAGTGGGAACTTATTCCAGCCCACTAGGGGCTGGTTTATCTCTTCCCATAGCCCATGAGACCCCTTGGGGCGTGACACCCCTCCCGATGGTCCCCGGCACCCCTCCCGGCACTCCCGGTACACTACCGATGAGCTCGAAACTTTTCCGGTAATGCACGAAAACCTTCCGGTAACCAAATGAGGTCATCCTATATATCAATCTTCGTTTCCGGACCATTCCGGAAACCCTCGTGACGCCCGTGATCTCATCCGGGACTCCGAACAACATTCGGTAACCAACCATATAACTCAAATACGCATAAAACAACGTCGAACCTTAAGTGTGCAGACCCTGCGGGTTCGAGAACTATGCAGACATGACCCGAGAGACTCCCCGGTCAATATCCAATAGGGGGACCTGGATGCCCATATTGGATCCTACATATTCTACGAAGATCTTATCGTTTGAACCTCAGTGCCAAGGACTCATATAATCCCGTATGTCATTCCCTTTGTCCTTCGGTATGTTACTTGCCCGAGATTCGATCGTCAGTATCCGCATACCTATTTCAATCTCGTTTACCGGCAAGTCTCTTTACTCGTTCCGTAATACAAGATCCCACAACTTACACTAAGTCACATTGCTTGCAAGGCTTGTGTGTGATGTTGTATTACCGAGTGGGCCCCGAGATACCTCTCCGTCATACGGAGTGACAAATCCCAGTCTTGATCCATACTAACTCAACGAACACCTTCGGAGTTACCTGTAGAGCATCTTTATAGTCACCCAGTTACGTTGCGACGTTTGATACACACAAAGCATTCCTCCGGTGTCAGTGAGTTATATGATCTCATGGTCATAGGAACAAATACTTGACACGCAGAAAACAGTAGCAACAAAATGACACGATCAACATGCTACGTCTATTAGTTTGGGTCTAGTCCATCACATGATTCTCCTAATGATGTGATCTCGTTATCAAGTAACAACACTTGCCTATGGCCAGGAAACCTTGACCATCTTTGATCAACGAGCTAGTCAACTAGAGGCTTACTAGGGACAGTGTTTTGTCTATGTATCCACACAAGTATTGTGTTTCCAATCAATACAATTATAGCATGGATAATAAACGATTATCATGAACAAAGAAATATAATAATAACTAATTATTATTGCCTCTAGGGCATATTTCCAACAAATAACTCGCCGGGTGACTTGTTCATCCCTTGCATGTTCTAGTTCAACACAAAGCCCTTATAGCTTGGCGGCAGTGATTGAAGAATTCTGTCAGTGATAGCCTCTTGCGGGAGTTCAATCCCCAGCTCAGCTAGACGGTTTGAGTACCCAGACATTTTGAGCACATGTTCACTGACAGACGAATTCTCCTCCATCTTGCAAGCATAGGATTTATCGGAGGTCTCATACCTCTCGATCCGGGCGTTCTTCTGAAAGATAAACTTCAACTCCTGGAACATCTCATATGCTCCATGACGCTCAAAGCGACGTTGAAGTCCCGGTTCTAAGCCATAAAAGACTGCACATTGAACTACTGAGTAGTCCTCCTTACCTGTTCACCTAGCGTTCTTAACATCTTGGTCAGCCGTAGCGGGTGGTTCATCTCCTAGCGCAGCATTAAGGACATAATCCTTCTTTCCAGCTTGCAGGAGCAACTTAAGATTACGAGCCCAGTCTACAAAGTTGCTTCCATCATCTTTCAACTTAGCTTTCTCTAGGAACGTATTAAAATTCAGGGTGACTGTCGCGTGAGCCATTGATCTACAACACAAATATATTCAAAGTGGACTTAGAATATGTTCAAGATAATTAGAGTTTAACTTAATCAAATTACTTGCTAAACTCCCACTCAAAAAGTACATCTCTCTAGTCATTTGAGTGTTTCATGATCCAATTCCACTATCTCAAGTCCGATCATCACGTGAGTTGAGGATAGTTTCAGTGGTAAGCATCCCTATGCTAATCATATCAACTATATGATTCATGATTGACCTTTCGGTCTCATGTGTTCCGAGGCCATGTCTGCACATGCTAGGCTCGTCAAGCTTAACCCGAGTGTTCCGCGTGTGCAACTGTTTTGCACCTGTTGTATGTGAACGTTGAGTCTATCATACCTGATCATCACGTGGTGTCTCGAAACGACGAACTGTAGCAAAGGTGCACAGTCGGGGAGAACACAATTTCGTCTTGAAATTTTAGTGAGAGATCACCTCATAATGCTACCGTCGTTCTAAGCAAAATAAGGTGCATGAAAGGATTAACATCACATGCAATTCATAACTGACATGATATGGCCATCATCATGTGCTTCTTGATCTCTATCACCAAAGCACCGGCACGATCTTCTGTCACCGGCGCCACACCATGATCTCTATAAAAGTGTCGCCATCGGGGTTGTCGTGCTACTCATGCTATTACTACTAAAGCTACTTCCTAGCAATATAGTAAATGCATCTGCAAGCACAAACATTAGTTTAAAGACAACCCTATGGCTCCTGCCGGTTGCCGTACCATCGACGTGCAAGTCGATATTAACTATTACAACATAATCATCTCATACATCCAATATATCACATCACATCGTTGGCCATATCACATCACAAGCATACCCTGCAAAAACAAGTTAGACGTCCTCTAATTGTTGTTGCATGTTTTACGTGGTGACCATGGGTATCTAGTAGGATCGCATCTTACTTACGCAAACACCACAACGGAGATATAAGAATTGCTATTTAACCTCATCCAAGGACCTCCTCGGTCAAATCCAATTCAACTAAAGTTGGAGAAGCCGACACTCGTCAGTCATCTTTGAGCAACGGGGTTGCTCGTAGCGATGAAACCAGTCTCTCGTAAGCGTACGAGTAATGTCGGTCTGAGCCGCTTCGATCCAACAATACCGCGGAATCAAGAAAAGACTAAGGAGGGCAGCAAATCGCACATCACCGCCCACAAAAACTTTTGTGTTCTACTCGAGATGACATCTACGCATGAACCTAGCTCATGATGCCACTGATGGGGAACGCCGCATGGGAACCAAAAAATTTCCTACGCGCACGAAGACCTATCATGGTGATGTCCATCTACGAGAGGGGATTTCCGATCTACGTACCCTTGTAGATCGCACAACAGAAGCGTTTAATAAACACGGTTGATGTAGTGGAACGTCCTCACGTCCCTCGACCCGCCCCGCGAATCGTCCCACGAACCGTCCCACGATCCGCTCCGATCTAGTGCCGAACGGACGGCACCTCCGCGTTCAGCACACGTATAGCTCGACGATGATCTCGGCCTTCTTGATCCAGCAAGAGAGACGGAGAGGTAGATGAGTTCTCCGGCTGCATGACGGCGCTCCGGAGGTTGGTGGTGATCTAATCTCAGCAGGGCTCCGCCCGAGCTCCGCAGAAACGCGATCTAGAGGAAAAACCGTGGAGGTATGTTGTCGGGCTGCCGTGGCAAAGTTGTCTCAAATCAGCCCTAATACCCCCGTATATATAGGAGGGAGGGGAGGGGCCTTGCCTTGAGGCTCAAGGAGCCCGAAGGGGGTCGGCCGAAGGGGGGAAGGAGGAATCCTCCTACAATCCTAGTCCAACTAGGATTGGAAGGTGGAGTCCTTCCCTTCCTTCCCACTTCCCCTTTTTTTCTCTTTGATTTTATCTTATCCTGCGTAGGGGCCTTCTTGGGCTTGCCCACCAGCCCACTAAGGGCTGGTGCGGCACCCCTAAGGCCTATGGGCTTCCCCGGGGTGGGCTGCCCCCCCGGTGAACATTCAAAACCCATTCGTCACTCCCGGTACATTCCCGGTAATGCCAAAAACTTTCCGGTAATCAAATGAGGTCATCCTATATATCAATCTTCGTCTCCGGACTATTCCGAAACCCTCGTGACGTCCGTGATCTCATCCGGGACTCCGAACAACATACGGTAACCAAGCATATAACTCAAATACACATAAAACAATGCCGAACCTTAAGTGTGCACACCCTGCGGGTTCGAGAACTATGTAGACATGACCCGAGGGACTCCTCGGTTAATATCCAATAGCGGTACCTGGATGCCCATATTGGATCCTACATATTCTACGAAGATCTTATCGTTTGAACCTCAGTGCCAAGGATTCATATAATTCCGTATGTCATTCCGTTTGTCCTTCGGTATGTTACTTGCCCGAGATTCGATCGTCAGTATCCGCATACCTATGTCAATCTTGTTTACCGGCAAGTCTCTTTATCGTTCCGTAATACAAGATCCTGTGACTTACACTAAGTCACATTTCTTGCAAGGCTTGTGTGTGATGTTGTATTACCGAGTGGGCTCCGAGATACCTCTCCGTCACATGGAGTGACAAATCCCAGTCTTGATCCATACTAACTCAACGGACACCTTCGGGATACCTGTAGAGCATCTTTATAGTCACCCAGTTACGTTGTGACGTTTGATACACACAAAGCATTCCTTCGGTGTCAGTGAGTTATATGATCTCATGGTCATAGGAATAAATACTTGACACCCAGAAAACAGTAGCAACAAAATGACACGATCAACATGCTACGTCTATTAGTTTGGGTCTAGTCCATCACATGATTCACCCAATGATGTGATCCAGTTATCAAGCAACAACACCTTGTACATAGTCAGAAGACCCTGACTATCCTTGATCAACTGGCTAGCCAACTAGAGGCTTGCTAGGGACAGTGTTTTGTCTATGTATCCACACATGCATCTAAGTCTTCATTCAATACAATTATAGCATGGATAGTAAACGATTATCTTGATACAGGAATTATAATAATAACTTATTTATCATTGCCTCTAGGGCATAATTCCAGCATCTATAGTCATCAGTTCAGGCACAACCTCTGTCGGGAATTTCTGTTGAAGAACATAATAATAACATGATTAGCAATCTAGTTTTTCTTAAAAAATTATGTATGCAAAAGATGGACTAATTAATGACACAATAGTAAAAAATAATCTTACTATGCTATCTACATTGAAATTATTAGGGTTCAACTCATCCACTAGTGGCACATATTCAGAATAACTTTCGCCAATATCTTCATAATTGTTCTTACTATCATCAACACCATCAATAAATTAGATGAGATGTTTTTTCTCCAACCAAGTTAGATCGGAGCCAGGACTGTAGTAGGTCATGTATACTATCTTTTGAGTTTTTTAAGATGAGAAATAAGCTATCAATTAAAAATAAACAAGTTAAGTAGGGATGAACACCAACTATTTTTAAATAAAAAATGTAAATCACTTAACAAATATGGTTATCAAACTCACATTGAGGTAAAACTGAAAGCATATCGACATCCACCCAAATGTCGATATTACCTTCAATATCATCTTCAGGACGAATATCAAAGGTTATTTCCATATCCTTCTGAAATCCATAGCCTTGCCTAGAGCTTCCCAAGTTGAGCAACCAAAATGCAAGTGATTAATTGCATTATATAGTGTAACAAGAAACGTGAAACCATGTTTAGTCCTTAGGTTAGCTCTCCTCGTCTCCATATTCTCCATTTCTTGGAAACCGAGCTTCTCCAAGACATACCGTTTTGCATGGCAGGGGATGCACTAATCGAATTGTAAAAAAAACTAAAATTACACGTGATCGAAGCAAAGAAAAAATGGTGGTCATCCTTGTGTACCGTAAAAATATCAAAGGACTCACCAAGCTTGATGGTGAAGAACCAACCGTTTTGTAGGTGAGGCCTGTCGCACAGACCCCGATCTTCGCCGCAATAATCACACTCAGGGATCCCCTCGTCCTCAGACGACATTTTCTGTGTTCATGCTTCAAAGATTAAAAATCGACCACAACTATTGGTGTATATGAAAAATCAACATTGGTTGAGTTTTGGTTTGTCAAAGCTTCCTTGAAAAACTCTCATATCTCATGTTGTATATGGTGCACACTCTCTCACACTGATATGGTGGTGTATGTTTGTGGACACTCCCTCACACAACTATTTCGACCGTCAGTGATGACCGCTCCTTCCTTCGTTCCCGCGTTCATTACCAAAATCTTTAGAACACGGGAAGAAAGGAGGAAGCGCCCCCCACGACAACAGTCGGGACTCTTTCTCTGATATTTTAACCGTCGGTGCTGGTCGCACCTCTTCTTCTCTCTTTGCGCATTGTACCGAGGTATATATCGCAAGAAGAAAAGAATAGGAAGCGACCCCCCACGGCAACAGTCGGTATTAGTCGGTATTAAGAACATACTCTAAGTCACACAAGGAGCTCCGACGGACTGAAAGTCAACCCTATAAGCATTAGTCATCTGAGTGGAAAATGATAATTAAAATGTGAAAATGATAATGAAAATGAAACCTATGAGTGGCCTATGTTTCGCCGGAATGACATCTAATTCCTATTTTGACAAAATTTCGGCATAACCTTTTCTAAAAACATAACCTTTTCATTTTCCATTCTGAAAGACAACCCGGACCATCATCATTTAAAATTACATTCTATTCTACTACTAGTTAAATCAAAGTGTCGAATACATTTACATCTGCATCTACTACTACATATACTATACTAAAAACTAGAAACTAGATACTAGAAAGTACTACTACATCTACATCTACTACTACATATACTATACTAAAAACTAGAAACCGAAAATTCCTATACCTAAAACATTACTTAATTAGGAGAGAGGAGGTGGGAGGAGTGGGGAGTGAAGAGGAGGAGGAGGAGGAGGGAGGTGGGCAGCAGGAGGAGGGAGAGAGGATGGCAATGGGCGGAGGGAAGAGAGAAGAAGAGGAGGGAGGAGGACGGTCGGAGGAGGAGGGGAGGAGGAGGAGGGGAGGAGGGCTGTGGGAGGAAGGAGGAGGGAGGAGAGAGGAGGGCGACGAGAGGAGGAGGAAGGGAGACACCTGACGGTGCGTCGGTGAGAGGGTGGCGACGGTGGGCGAGGGCGACGACAATGGCGGCGGGGTGTGGCAAGAGTGTGAGAGGGGAGTGAGAGAAACGGGCGCGCAAGGGTGATGATAAGGTGACATTATTAGTAGCGCGGGTTGTGAAACAGAGCTACTGCTAAGCCCTATAGTAGTAGCGCGTAGCTGCAGTCCAGCGCTACTGCTAGTGGCAGCCCCGGTGGGTGACGATGTGACCCCCTAGCAGTAGCGCCGGCTCTCACACCTGCGCTGCTAGTACATAACTACCCGTAGCATCTATGCTTACACCATGCTACTACTAAGTAGCAATAGCGCCATGTGCAAAAGCGCGCTACTGATAAGCCTCCACGTATAAGGTTTTTTCTAGTAGTGCAAACGTCCGGACTAACCGGCACCCTTCGTATCCATCTCAAATATGAGGATGATATGAGGTCTCGCGGACACGCTCGGGCATGTTCGGTCAATCTTCCACGTAGGACGTGATCCAATCCAGGATCACCTTTTCTCTTTACTCTTTCGTTCTTTTCTTTGTCTCTCTTCTTCTACCAATCACATGTAAGTGGCTGTACATATAAGAAAAAATATGAAAAGTACGGCTGCGCGGACCAAAAAGTAAGGGCTTAAAACGAACACGCCCGGTTGCTGACCAAATGCGCCCGTGGACGTATATGAAATCGTATTTGCTAAGTCTAGCTGTCGATGCTCTTAGCATAGAGAAAATACATTTCTTTGATTCTTTCAATGAAACAGGGAGGAGACAGAACAGAAAGAAGAAAATAGTATTGCAAGATGCATCTTTCATTGTTCATGGCTGCCTCTACAACTAGCAGTAGGCCAATGTTCATGATTGCTCTCTTCAACATGTTGCTTTTTTTCTTCTTTTGAAATTTCCCCACTTGTTCTCTTACTACTAGGACTTATACTTTCACATTAAGTCAATTATAGCCAACCAGGGCATACATGGTGTTTAGATATACTTTTTCCCCTCAGTTGGGGCATACATTCAATCGTTATTTAACATCATTTTCAGTTTGTGTTTGTTCTTAATGTTTGACCCAATAAGAAGTTAGTGACAAGCAAGTGCACATCTAATATATTTTCCATATTATCCAAAACTCTCTCCCTGTAGGTGGATCCAACAAGCTTATATGAAACTTCCTAGCTTGGAGGCTTCACCTACTCCAAATGAAGTGTATGGTGGTATCCATGAGGAGACTAGGTTTCAAGGTTGAGAAAGCTCAAACTGTCAAAGATAAGAAATATATCAAATTCTCCCCATGGATCAGTTATTTGTAAGTAGGCATCATGTATAGATAGGTAAACATATAGTTTAGGTGTCGAGTTGGGAAAAAATGGAGAGAGCAGACGTTTGGCTTCCGGGAGCCATGGAGGCCGATTTTTTGAAAAATTCAAAATTTGAAAATTATGATTCGAAAAAATCTGAAAAAATAATACAACTAAAAAAGTATGTGATCCGTGTGTGTGTAATTTCAGGCCAAAATACTTTGAGACACGATCAGTACAAAAAAGATAAATTCATGATCTAAAAAGATGAATACTGTCATATGTTAAAAAGCTTTAGATTTGTCTTTTTTTGCATAGCCCTCATTTCAAAGTATTTAGTTTTGAAAATTTACACACTTGTGTATTATACCTTCATATATCTATGTATTTTTTTTAGTTTTTTTTAAATATTAAAATATAAATTTTCATGAAATTTGAAGTTTGAATTTAAAGGCCTTCATGGAGCCCGGTCTCCAAAAGCAATTTCCGAAAAATGGACTACTTCAATGACTTTGGTAGTTTAGAGGGGAAAAGGGGATGTCGTCTACTAGTTTCATGTCCTCTAGACGGGTAACAACCCTATGTCCTGCTTTGCTAGTGTACTATATCGAGGACCACCATTGGGGAGATAGTGCTAGTCTACAGGGGAACTAGTCTAGATTGATGAGGATTGTGCTCCATGAGGATGAGATGCGATTTCTCATATGAGACTTCCAAGGTTTGACCGTCTTTGACTGGTGCTAACATCCAAGGTTTGACCGTCTTTGACATATTCTCATGATTAGCATCAAGATAAGGGCTAATTTCCTCATTTGATTGGTACACCGGATCATGCAAGGCACATACAATATGTGCTCTGAACCCTTTCATGGTAAGCTATGGTACTTGTTCTCTAAAGGAAGCCATATGCATCATCTACACATATGAGTTCATATATGTACTTATAAAACATACACAAACATGTGCACGTGCACGCACACAGACACACACATGCGTGCACGCGTGCACGCACACGCACACGCACATGTATAGTCGCACATACTCACCATCACCAAGCCTCCTAATCTAGTAACTAACTAAATACAAACGTATAGGATAAAATAAAAATAAAAACCCTACTAAATAATTGGAGTTAGATTGTAATTAAAATGGGGTTAGCCTAAATCCAACATGTAGTCGTAAAATAAAAACAGGTTGGACGGACCTTTTATCATCCTCATGATATCTTTGACAATATCTTGTCAATTGATTGAGGCAACTATTTGAATGGCAAAGGAAGAGCTCATCCACATGCTTATTGCAACAAATCCATTGATTCTGGACAAAGTTAAGTGTGAGCTCTACTTCCTCTGCTTTCTATCATGTGTTTCTTCAATTGTTGTTAGCCATGGAAATCCCTAAGTTGAACTACAAAATCTATAGGTGAAGTTGATGAGCAACTGAGATTGTTGCAAGAACCTATTCCAAGTGAATATATGAAAAGACAACAAGAACTAGAAAAATTTTCGGCTCCTAACACTTTATATTCAGCCCAAATATTCTTGAACCACCAAGAAACTTACAACGATTACAACCATATTATTAGGCATTCCTATCGACTATACAATCAAAGTAATTAAGCCAAATATGTTCTTTAGGGTTTTCAGTGTTTATTCTTTCTCACTGCTGATAGGCTCCAAGAACAATTCTCTGATTTGCCTTTTCTTCTGATAATCTGGTTCCCCAAAACCATCCCCACCTTGGTAAACACAATGCGAAATTCGGGCCAAATTTACGCAAGTCTTGGCAAAATGTCCAGAAAATTTACAATTTTCGGAGGCTTCTACGTTAATTGACTTCCAAGCATCCACAATAAGGTCCTCCATGGCCTTGCGGGACTTTTTCTCACCAGAGTTATTCTCAGACATGTGGATAGCTATGGAAGATGGTGCATCTCCTCTTTGTAGCTCGGCCTGTTATGCATATTTTCCGACAACACAAGTGGAGATAAATGTCATGAGACCTTAAAGAACGATTCAAATTTAGTGATTAAACTTACATAAAAGGTTCATGGATAGTCCTTACGGAGTGTGTTGCAGAGTCATTGCAAAGCCGAACTATTAATGACGCATACTGAACTAATCTCGGGTATCTTCCAACTTTATCAAGAGATTCTGAGGTGAGTTTTTCCTCCGTGCTAAGTAGGGGAAACACATGTTGAAGCAGTAGTGGCCCAGTGGACGAAACTGATCCATTGTCCAAGTACTCTTGAAGTGTTGGTCTATGGTTTTCATGGTGCCATTTTGCCTCCACTAGGTATGACTTGGTCAAATCACCCCACTGCAAAATTATGTATAATTTATTACGGCTCTTTAGTGAAAATATCTATACCCTATTAGGAAGTGAAGGTAAGTATACATATAAACATACCACTTTTTGAAGAACATGGCGAACATCACAACCATGTTGTTTTAACACATTTTCAGCCACTTCACCTGATGTATTGTACATAATGGTGTAGAGTGCTTTCATGTATTCAGGGAGCCGTTCATCGGCACATTCTTCCCACCTGACAATATTTATTTGAGAATTATTTAGATAATTTCAGAGTTCCATTCAAGGTGAAAGAAACATGCATGTATTATATATGCATGCTACTCTATGATAAGAAGATTATTTCAATGATGATAAGAAAATTATTTCATTGATTAAATTTGCTAAATTTTGTATCTTTCCTTTGAGCCGCATTCATTTGCGAATTTTTTTACAACCACATATAGTTTACCTCCTAATGGCATCAGTGAAGAGGATGAGTTCATCAAGAGTTCCATACACATCATAAACATCATCCAACTGAACTGATAGATAAACGACTCTAGCAAGAGATTCTCGACATGCTCCTTGGTTTGGTTCCCACACTATTCCATTTGCGTAATGGTAGCACTCCATAAGACGATCCCTCGCAAAACCCAATTTGTCGCCAAGGGCAATATCCTTCCTCCACCTACAATTAAGCCAATTTTACTATCTTAAAGAACTTTAAGTAAGTATATATGCAATGATATGCAAGAAGTTCTATTAGACAATATAATGTAGATATTGCTCCTAGAGTCTGCATCATAGGATGCATACAATCCATCTACTATGGGGAGTAATTAGCAAGGTTTAATTTAATCGCAGGTTCCTTCAAGCTTAATTACCTCACGAGTCTCACAAGTTCTTGCTGATGCACACTTTGCACATGGTTAAAGTCTATCGTTGCGAATCCAAGGAGTGACGGGTCGGAATTGGTCACGTCACTAGCATAGTGATCTATGAACCATCTTGCTTCTAGTCTAGGAGACCTCCGGTGCAATGGAAGGTCCAAAGCATGAACTACACTTTGTTGTACCTGGTGATCCATGGACGGCAAGAGTTCTCTAAGAGCATCTATAGAAAATGCTTTTGCCTCATCTAATGTTTCCTCGCCTCCAAATGCAAGGTATGAAGCCTCGTAAACCGAGAGTAGTCCCTTCACATCCTCTAGTATGTGGTTGAGATTTTTCAGAGATTCTGCATATATTGATACAATGAAATAATATCAGTTAAGTACAAAAAAAAAAAAAAAAACAATTACAACACGCCGAAGTGCAAGTACAAGCAAACCATATTGCACATGTGTATACTTGATTTATTGAGTATATATGTAGACTACTTGCATAACAGAAATCAGACTGCTCAGTAAATGGAATGAGTCCAATAGCACTGTCCAACATCTATCAGGGTATGTAGCAAGCATCTTGAGATGTGTACTAATATAATAGACCTGTACTTTAACATTTAGAAAGTCTTGATTTTTTTATTTTTTTGAGAAAAATAGCAACATTCATACAACATACATATGCCATTCAACAATTTTAAGATCCAAATTTGACACACACAAAAAAAAAGAAGTCAAATCTGCTTGTGAATAGTGTCATCCGGATGCTGTCTATATTACTTGAATTTGGTACTATTCAGCTGATTATGAAGTTGTGAACTGAGTTTGGATCAATTTTATGACTTGGTGATGTATTGATGTTTCATATTTGTTCAGGTAGGTAATACCTGCTGGGAAGAAGACTGGGAAGCCACTGTCCCTGAGCAACCTGAACCTCAAGGCCGCGGAAGCAACGTCATCAGCATCATCCTCATCACAGCTACTATGGATAGTGGTGAGGATGTCGGTGATCTCGTCGTGGAAGTGGTAGGCGATGCCGAGCCGTTGCAGTGTGTCGACGAGCCTGAGCTTTGCAGGTTGGTCGTCGCTTCCGCTGATCACCATCAGCCGCTCCCTCACTCCGGCCTTCAACTTCTCGAAGCTCCGAGCTCGTAACCCGTCCAAGCGTGCACGTGTTATCTAATCTCCAAAAGTATTTTCATCATCAGCTGATATATACTGTGATCTACGTGTGCTGTATTTTGAGCCGATAATGACCTGATCATGGGTGTCATGGCTGCCATCGTCGAGCGAACACAGGAGGGAGTCGTAATCCCAGGAGCTGGGAGGGTAGTTCGCTGACCGGCGAGCCGGTGGAGTCGGCGACGACCACGACGAGGAGGAGCAGCGCACTGTTGTCCGCGGCGACGAGGTCTGCCAGAGGCATTTGCTTGCCGTGGCCATAGTTGGCAGGAATTGCCACGCCATGGTCCCGCAGAACATAGCTAAGCTTGCTTGGTGGGTAAGCAATTGCTGGTTGTTGTTTGAGAGTAGCGAGAATGCCAGCCAATTTATAGGCAAGCGAGCTAGCCCTTCCAGTGAAAATTGTGGGACAAACTGTTTTCAACTGCAGGTTTGTTTCGGTGCATGCATGACTCATCCAATTGACATATATGCTATTTGAACACTTCCATGCATATATGCTATTTTGTCACATTTAAATATCATGTAGTACAGCTACATAGGTTAGACGACTGATATATCTTTCCCAAAGAAGAAATGCATGTTGTACAAATCTGTCTAGTACATATTATCTTTTATACCAAAATAAAAGACAAAACTACTAAAATAAAACACAAACGAGTCACCACTCGTTCATAATCCACCCCATCGATTCATATGATGGGATATTAACCATCAAGATGAAAAGGCGAATATAACCGGTACATATGTGAGTGTAAAGCATATACTGACGGTTTTTTAAGCAAAAATCAGCGGCTAAAGTAAAGCAGTTCATATGTATACATGTGATGACATCAGCATGATACAAACATGACATGACCATGTTGAGGTGGAAATTCGTAGGGGCACGCAGCTGCCATGCCCTCCCCGGCCATGCGGAAATTTGTAAAGAATATATCATTGGATTCCTATTAAAATGACATTTCAATGGTATAATTTTTGCGGGATATAATTTACGTCCCATTGATTAACTTAACAATAAAAGTTTCTCGCAAAATGCATGCGGGATTTTTTTAGAAGTCCAACATCATATATTAAAAAAAAACTAGCTCTTACAAGAAGTTATTGATGTAGACCAGATGATGTCGAGGACCGCGATTTGGGAAGATCGTCCCATGGAGAAGGTAGCATCGAGGAGGGCTAGATGATAATCCGAACTCCTACTAGACTAAGGAGAGGAAAATCTCACGAGTTCTCCTATGGAGGCAAAGGGAGCAGTGTTACTAGTGTATAGTCTTTTCCAAAAACATGTTGCATCATGGATAGTGTCGTGTCCACTAGCGCTTCGCTTTCCTAGCCAGCATCTTAAACAGTTGACAGAGAACTCTGTCTACCAGCATGCTGAGTGGAAATAAACGTCTTGCATTGGTACCTGTTTGACAATTGCCATCAAGTCAAAGATGTTTCCTTGTAAGCTATAGCATGCTGTAACATCTTAAGAGTGTCTAAGCACTTGTTTGCCAATTGCCATCAAGGCAAAGATGTTTCCTCTTGTAGGCTATATCACGTAGTTACATCTTAAAGAGTGTTGAGCCGGCGGCGTTCTCTACCACGCAAGCAAGGCGCAACACATGATAGGTACCCACTTGAAATGCTCGCTTTCAGACGTCTCACTCTCTTTTCAGATATGCACGTACCACTTGATAGGAAACTGCAGAGGCTGTACACACGGCTAGTTAACTGCGAGGCTCCAGACTGCACGCCCTCCTTGCGGAAAAAGAAACATCTAGAGGGCACACATAGACGTAGGCAGTGACGGATATAGGCAGAAAACAAAAGGTTGTCCAGTGTAAACGTTGTGTTTATCAACAAAATAATGTACAATGGCCCAGAAAGTTCGAATAAACAAGTTTAACTCCGCACGTGGCAGATATAGATGCCTTACTTGCTATATCCTGTAGACGTATAGCAAGTGCAAGATTAGGAGGGGCCTCTGCCCATGTACGATGGCATGACCATATGTCGCCCCACAACTGATTAATCGTATAGACGTCGTCCTGCTCAGCTCCTGATACAAAAATCCTGATCTCTCACTCTTATTTTCTACACAGGGGACGAGTACGTCAAGATTAACCATCTTGTGTGTAGGGATGACAATGGGCCCAGCAAACACACAGGGATTTTATTTATTAGAAGGTGGGGATGCGTGAAAAACTTTCCATCAGATTGTAATCCCTAACTCTGGCGCTTAAGACAAAGTTTGAGTACTTAACAATGCTATCATATCTAACTCTAGCGTTTAGGACAAAGCGCCATAAATGCGGGCTTAGGTGACCAGGGGGGTGCGTTCCCAACAAGCTCCTGCCACCTAATAGCTGTCCATGGCCTATGGTCTTGACACGCCTCTGGACGGGTGTCAACTGGTCGTAACCTGTCTTCCGACACACCACCATGTATTCAACAAGAGCCACTTAGCCACATGGGACCTCGACACCTCATCGACAAGTGACTCGTGTAGCGATGAGGTGGAGTGGTGGCAGATTGGCCCACGCTTGACGGGGAGGCGTCTTGCCGGGTCTTGGTCTTCTGATGCGCTCCCGTCGGTGTCTGGTTTCGGTTGTTTGCTTGGGTTGGTGGTTGCATTTGAGGGGCTATGCTGTGAACGCCTGTGCAAAAGTCAGGGGCACTCGGTACCCCGTTACTAGTGCGTCGACACGAGTCCCCGGGCCAGGGTCATACACGTTCGCCCAACATTGTTGGGTCAGGCCCATAGTTCATGCACGGGCGTGAATTTTTGAAGAGGTAACCTCCAACCCGACGTTCTGCACTGTGCCACCACTTCAAGCCGTTCCCGCCACGTGCGTCGCATGCATTGCGCGAATCTCGCGGCGGGTGCACGTGGCTTAAAGGTTTGGTTGTTGCGGAACGTCGTATGGGAAAAAGTTTTTTTTTCTACGCACACGCAATACCTATCCATGGTGATGATCATCTACGAGAGGGGAGAGTGAATCCACATACCCTTGTAGATCGCTAAGCGGAAGCGTATATAACGCGGTTGATGTAGTGGAACATCTTCGCAATCCAAATCACAGCCCGTCCCGCGATCTCATCACGATCCGTCCCGCGATCCCATCACGATCTATCCTGATCTAGTGCCGAACGGACGACACCTCCGCGTTCAGCACACGTACAGCTCGATGACGATCCCCGCCTTCTTGATCCAGCAAGAGGGACGGAGAGGTAGATGAATTCTCCAGCACGGCGGCATGGTGGTGGTGGTGGTGGTGGAGCTATTCCAGCAGAGCTTCGCCTAAGCACCGCTGAAACTAGACTAGAGGAGAAACAGATCTAGAGAGAGAGGGCAACACATGGCTGTTTTTATGTGTCTCAAAAACCCGCAATGCCTCTAGTATATATAGGAGGGAGGGAGGGGAGAATGCGGCCTCAAACCTGGCCCAAATTGGAGGTGGAGGAGTCCTACCCCAATCCTGCTAGGAGTAGGATTCCTCCTTTCCACTTGAATACCCTTTCCACCTTTTTCACCTTTGGGTTTTTGCCACTCAAACCTCATGGGCCTTAGTAGGAGCTTATGTCAGCCAACTAGGGGCTCGTTTATATCCTACCACAGCCCATAAGGCTCCTCGGGGCGTGATAACCCTCTCGATGGTCCCCGGTACACTATCGATGAGCCCAAAACTTTTCCGATGACCAAAACAGAACTTCATATATATCAATCTTTACCTACGGACCATTCCGGAGCTCCTCGTGACGTCCGGGATCTCATCTGGGACTCCGAACCACTTTCGGTTACCAACACCTATAAATCAACTATACAGAAATGTCACCGAACCTTAAGTGTGCAGACCCTGCGGGTTCGAGAACTATGCAGACATGACCGAGACACCTCTACGGTCAATAACCAATAGCGGGACCTGGATGCCCATATTGGCTCCTACATATTCTACGAAGATCTTTATCGTTTGAACCTCTATGTTAAGGATTCAATTAATCCCGTATGATGTTCCCTTTGTCCTTCGATATGTTACTTGCCCGAGAGTCGATCATCGGTATCTCTATACCTAGTTCAATCTCGTTATCGACAAGTCTCTTTACTCGTTCTGTAATACAAGATCTCGTGGCTAACTCCTTACTCACATTGCTTGCAAGGCTTATTGTGATGTTGTATTAGCGAGTGGGCCCCGAGATACCTCTCCGTCATACGGAGTGACAAATCCCAGTCTTGATTCGCGCCAACCCAACAGACACCTTCGGAGCTACATGTAGAGCACCTTTATAATCACCCAGTTACATTGTGACGTTTGATACACACAAGGTATTCCTCCGGTGTCCAAGAGTTGCATGATATCATGGTCATAGGAACAGATAAATTGATATGCAGAAAACAGTAGCAATAAACTGACACGATCATATGCTACGTTTATAGTTTGAGTCTTGTCCATCACATCATTCTCCTAATGATGTGATCCCGTTATCAAGTGACAACACTTGTATATGGCTAGGAAACCTTAACCATCTTTGATCAACGAGCTAGTCAACTAAAGGCTTACTAGGGAAAGTGTTTTGTCTATGTATCCACACATGTATTTGAGTTTCCAATCAATACAATTATAGCATGGATAATAAACGATTAACATGAACAAGGAAATATAATAATAACCAATTTATTATTGCCTCTAGGGCATATTTCCAACAGTCTCCCACTTGCACTAGAGTCAATAATCTAGTTCACATCACTATGTGATTTTGAGGAATCTAACACCCAAACAATTCTGGGGTTTGATCATGTCTTGCTTGTGAGAGAGGTTTTAGTCAACGGGTCTGAACCTTTCAGATCTGAGTGTGTTTTACAAATCTCTATGTCATCCTGTAGGTACTACTACCAACGTGCCATTTTGGAACTATTCCAAATGACAACTCCACTATAGGAATCCTGTTTACTACTTAGAGTTATTCAGATTAGTGTCAAAGCATGCATCGATGTAACCCTTTACGACGAACTCTTTAATCACCTCCATAATCGAGAAAAATTCCTAGTCCACTAGTTACTAAGGATAACTTTGACCGCTGTCAGTGATTCAATCCTGGATCACTCTTTGTACCCCTTGATAGACTCATGGCAAGGCACACATCAGGTGCGGTACACAACATGGCATACTTTAGTGCCTACGGCTAAGGCATAAGGGACAACCTTCATCTTTTTTCTTTCTTTTGCCGTGGTCGGGCTTTGAGTCTTACTCAAATTCACACCTTACAACACAACCAAGAACTCCTTCTTTGCTGATCTATTTTGAACTCCTTCAAAAACTTGTCAAGGCATGCATTTCATTGAACATTCTATTAAGCGTTCTGATCTATCTCTATAGATCTTGATGCTTAATGTTCAAGTAGCTCTATCGAGGTTTTCCTTTGAAAAAATCCTTTCAAACAACCCTTTATGCTTTCCAGAAATTCTACATTACTTCCAATCAACAATATGTCAACCACATATACTTATCAGAAATTCTATAGTGATCCCACTCACTTCTTTGAAAGTAGAAGTTTCTCATAAACCTTGTATAAACCCAAAAGCTTTGATCATCTCATCAAAGCGTATATTCCAACTCCGAGATGCTTGCATCAGTCCATAGAAGGATCGCTGGAGCTTGCATACTTGTTAGCATCCTTAGGATCGACAAAACCTTCTGGTTGTATCACATACAACCTTTCCTCAAGGAAACCATCGAGGAAACAATGTTTTGACATCCTATGTGCAATATTTCATAAATAATGTAGCAACTGCTAACATAATTCCAACAGAATTTTAGCATCGCTACGAGTGAGAAAGTCTCATCATAGTCAACTCTTCGAACTTGTCGGAAACATCTTTGCGACAAGTCGAGCTTTCTTAATGGTGACTTTTCACCATCATCGTCTGTCTTCCTTTTAAAGATCCATGTGTGCTTAATAGTCTTACGACCATCAAGTAGTTCTTCCAAACTCTACACTTTGTTTTTATACATGGATCCTCTCTCGGATTTCATGGCCTCCAGCCATTTGCCGGAATCCGGGCCCACCATCGCTTCTCCATAGCTTGTAGGTTCATTGTTGTCGAACAACATGACCTCCAAGATAGGGTTACCATACCAATCTGTAGCAGTACGTGACCTTGTCGACCTACGAGGTCTGTAGTAACTTGATCCGAAGTTTCATGATCACTATCATGAACTTCTACTTCAATTGGTTTAGGTGCCACAGGAACAACTTCCTGCGCCCTACTACACACTGGTTGAAGTGAAGGTTCAATAACCTCATCAAGTTTCCACCATCCTCCCACTCAATTCTTTCGAGAGAAACTTTTCCTCGAGAAACGACCCGTTTCTAGAAACAAACACTTTGCTTTTGGATCTGAGATAAAAGGCATACCCTGTTGGAATTATGCCCTAGAGGCAATAATAAATATAGTTATTATTATAATTCCTGTATCAAGATAATCGTTTATTATCCATGCTATAACTGTATTGAATGAAGACTTATATACACGTGTGGATACATAGACAAAACACTGTCCCTAGCAAGCCTCTAGTTGGCTAGCCAGTTGATCAAAGATAGTTAGGGTCTTCTCACTATGTACAAGGTGTTGTTGCTTGATAACTGGATCACGTCATTAGGAGAATGACGTGATGGACTAGACCCAAACTAATAGACGTAGCATGTAGATCGTGTCATTTTGTTGCTACTGTTTTCTGCATGTCAAGTATTTGTTCCTATGACCATGAGATCATATAACTCACTGACACCGGAGGAATGCTTTGTGTGTATCAAACGTCGCAACGTAACTGGGTGACTATAAAGATGCTCTACAGGTATCTCCGAAGGTGTTCGTTGAGTTAGTATGGATCGAGACTGGGATTTGTCACTCCGTATGACGGAGAGGTATCTTGGGTCCCACTCGGTAATACAACATCACACACAAGCCTTGCAAGCGATGTAACTTAGTGTAAGTTGCGGGATCTTGTATTACGGAACGAGTAAAGAGACTTGCCGATAAATGAGATTGAAATAGGTATGCGGATACTGACGATCGAATCTCGGGCAAGTAAAATACCGAAGGACAAAGGGAATGACATACGGGATTATATGAATCCCTGGCACTGAGGTTCAAACGATAAGATCTTCATAGAATATGTGGGATCCAATATGGGCATCCAGGTCCCACTATTGGATATTGACCGAGGAGTCACTCGGGTCATGTCTACATAGTTCTCGAACCCGCAGGGTCTGCACACTTAAGGTTCGACGTTGTTTTATGCGTATTTGAGTTATATGGTTGGTTACCGGATGTTGTTCGGAGTCCCGGATGAGATCACGGACGTCACAAGGGTTTCCGGAATGGTCCGGAAACGAAGATTGATATATAGGATGACCTGATTTGATTACCGGAAGGTTTTCGAAGTTACCGGGAATGTACCGGGAATGACGAATGGGTTCCGGGTGTTCACCGGGGGGGGGGGGGGGGGCAGCCCACCCCGGGGAAGCCCATAGGACTTGGGGGTAGCGCACCAGCCCTTGGTGGGCTGGTGGGACAGCCCAAGAAGGCCCTATGCGCCATAGATAGAAAATCAAAGAGAAAAAGAAAAAAAAGGGAGGTGGGAAAGAAGAGAAGGACTCCACCTTCCAATCCTAGTTGGACTAGGATTGGAGGAGGACTCCTCCTCCCTTGGTGGCGCAGCCCTTGGGGCTCCTTGAGCCTCAAGACAAGCCTCCCCTCCCCTCCTCCTATATATATGGAGCTATTATGGCTGATTTGAGACGACTTTTGCCACGGCAGCCCGACCACATACCTCCACGGTTTTACCTCTAGATCGCGTTTCTGCGGAGCACGGGCGGAGCCCTGCTGAGATTAGATCACCACCAACCTCCGGAGCGCCGTCACGCTGCCGGAGAACTCATCTACCTCTCCGTCTCTCTTGCTGGATCAAGAAGGCCGAGATCATCGTCGAGCTGTACGTGTGCTGAACGCGGAGGTGCCGTCCGTTCGGCACTAGGTCGTGGAACGGATCGCGGGACGGTTCGTGGGACGGTTCGCGGGGAGGATCGAGGGACGTGAGGACGTTCCACTACATAAACCGCGTTTCTTAACGCTTCTGCTGTGCGATCTACAAGGGTACGTAATCGGAAATCCCCTCTCGTAGATGGACATCACCATGATAGGTCTTCGTGTGCGTAGGAAATTTTTTGTTTCCCATGCGACGTTCCCCAACAGTGGCATCATGAGCTAGGTTCATGCGTAGATGTCTTCTCGAGTAGAACACAAAAGTTTTTGTGGGCGGTGATGTGCGTTTTTCTGCCCTCCTTAGTCTTTTCTTGATCCCGCGGTATTGTTGGATCGAAGCGGCTCGGACCGACATTACTCCTACGCTTATGAGAGACTGGTTTCATCGCTACGAGTAACTCCGTTGCTCAAAGATGACCGGCGAGTGTCGGTTTCTCCAACTTTAGTTGAATCGGATTTGACCGAGGAGGTCCTTGGATAAGGTTAAATAGCAATTCATATATCTCCGTTGTGGTGTTTGCATAAGTAAGATGTGATCCTACTAGATACCCATGGTCACCACGTAAAACATGCAACAACAAATTAGAGGACGTCTAACTTGTTTTTGCAGGGTATGCTTATGATGTGATGTGGCCAACGATGTGATGTAATATATTGGATGTATGAGATGATCATGTTGTAATAGATAATATCGACTTGCACGTCGATGGTACGGCAACCGGCAGGAGCCATAGGGTTGTATTTAAACTAACGTTTGTGCTTGCAGATGCGTTTACTATTTTGCTAGGATGTAGCTTTAGTAGTAATAGCATGAGTAGCACGACAACCCCGATGGCGACACGTTGATGGAGATCATGTTGTGGCGCCGGTGACAAGAAGATCGTGCTGGTGCTTTGGTGATGGAGATCAAGGAGCACATGATGATGGCCATATCATGTCACTTATGAATTGCATGTGATGTTAATCCTTTTATGCACCTTATTTTGCTTAGAATGACGGTAGCATTATGAGGTGATCTCTCACTAAAATTTCAAGACGAAATTGTATTCTCCCCAACTGTGCACCGTTGCTACAGTTCGTCGTTTCGAGACACCACGTGATGATCGGGTGTGATAGACTCAACGTTTACATACAACGGGTGCAAAACAGTTGCACACGCGGAACACTCGGGTTAAGCTTGACGAGCCTAGCATGTGCAGACATGGCCTCGGAACACATGAGACCGAAAGGTCGATCATGAATCATATAGTTGATATGATTAGCATAGGGATGCTTACCACTGAAACTATACTCAACTCACGTGATGATCGGACTTGAGCTAGTGTAAGTGGGTCATGAACCACTCAAATGACTAGAGAGATGTATTTTTGAGTGGGAGTTTAGAAAATAATTTGATTAAGTTAAACTCTAATTATCTTGAACATAGTCTAAGTCCACTTTGAATATATTTGTGTTGTAGATCATGGCTCACGCGACAGTCACCCTGAATTTTAATATGTTCCTAGAGAAAGCTAAGTTGAAAGATGATGGAAGAAACTTTGTAGACTGGGCTCATAATCTTAAGTTGATCCTACAAGTTGGGAAGAAGGATTATGTCCTTAATGCTGCGCTAGGAGATGAACCACCCGCTACGGCTGACCAAGATATTAAGAACGCTTGGTTAACACGTAAGGAGGACTACTCAGTAGTTCAATGTGCAGTCTTGTATGGCTTAGAGCCGGGACTTCAACGTCGCTTTGAGCATCATGGAGCATATGAGATGTTCCAGGAGTTGAAGTTTATCTTTCAGAAGAACGCCCGGATCGAGAGGTATGAGACCTCCGATAAATTCTATGGTTGCAAGATGGAGGAGAATTCGTCTGTCAGTGAACATGTGCTCAAAATGTCTGGGTACTCAAACCGTCTAGCTGAGCTGGGTATTGAACTCCCACAAGAGGCTATCACTGGCAGAATTCTTCAATCACCGCCGCCAAGCTATAAGGGCTTTGTGTTGAACTACAACATGCAAGGGATGAACAAGTCACCCGGCGAGTTGTTTGCGATGCTGAAAGTCGCAGAGTTTGAACTCCGTAAAGAGCATCAAGTGTTGATGGTGAATAAGACCACTAGTTTCAAGAGAAACGACAAAGGGAAGAAGGGTAATTCAAAGAAGACCGGCAAGCCTGTTGCCAATCCGACGAAGAAACCCAAAGCTGGACCTAAGCCTGAAACAGAGTGCTACTATTGCAAGGGTACGGGTCACTGGAAGCGCAACTGCCCCAAGTATCTGGCTGATAAGATCACGGACGTCCCGAGGGTTTCCGGAATGGTCCAGAAATGAAGATTGATATATAGGATGACCTCATTTGATTACCGGAAGGTTTTCGGAGTTACCGAGAATGTACCGGGAATGACGAATGGGTTCCGGGTGTTCACCGGGGGGGGGGGGGGGGCAGCCCACCCGGGGTAGCCCATAGGCCTTGGGGGTAGTGCACCAGCCCTTGGTGGGCTGGTGGGACAGCCCAAGAAGGCCCTATGCGCCATAGATAGAAAATCAAAGAGAAAAAAAGGGAGGTGGGAAAGAAGAGAAGGACTCCACCTTCCAATCCTAGTTGGACTAGGATTGGAGGAGGACTCCTCCTCCCTTGGTGGCGCAGCCCTTGGGGCTCCTTGAGCCTCAAGGAAAGCCTCCCCTCCCCTCCTCCTATATATATGGAGCTATTAGGGCTGATTTGAGACGACTTTTGCCACGGCAGCCCGACCACATACCTCCACGGTTTTACCTCTAGATCGCGTTTCTGCGGAGCTCGGGCGGAGCCCTACTGAGATTAGATCACCACCAACCTCCGGAGCGCCGTCACGCTGCCGGAGAACTCATCTACCTCCCCGTCTCTCTTGCTGGATCAAGAAGGCTGAGATCATCGTCGAGATGTACGTGTGCTGAACGCGGAGGTGCCGTCCGTTCGGCACTAGGTCGTGGGACGGATCGCGGGACGGTTCGTGGGACGGTTCGCGAGGCGGATTGAGGGACGTGAGGACGTTCCACTACATCAACCGCGTTTCTTAACGCTTCTGTTGTGCGATCTACAGGGGTACGTAGATCGGAAATCCCCTATTGTAGACGGACATCACCATGATAGGTCTTCGTGCGCGTAGGAAATTTTTTGTTTCCCATGCGACGTTCCCCAACATACCCAACTATTTTGGGTGTCCTATGAAGATGCATTTATCTGCTTTGGGTTCGAGCTTATCAGGCTGAAACTTTTCACATAAGCGTCGCAGCCCCAAACTTTTAAGAAACGACAACTTAGGTTTCTCCAAACCATAGTTCATACAGTGTCATCTCAACGGAATTATGTGGTGCCCTATTTAAAGAGAATACTGTTGTCTCTAATGCCTAACCCAAAAACGATAGTGATAATTCGATAAGAGACATCGTAGTATGCACCTTATCCAATAGAGTGCGTCTGTGATGTTCGGACACACCATCCCACCATGGTGTTCCAGGTGACATTAGTTGTGAAACAATTTCCATATTATCTTAATTGTGTACCAAACTCGCAACTTAGATATTCATTTCTATGATCATTTCACGTGAAATAGCTTGAACATTTCAATATTTCAGACTTGTGATTCATCAAGCAAATACTCCTGTATCTACTCAAATCGTTAGTGAAGTAAGAACATAATGATATCCACTGCGTGCCTCAACACTCATTGGACTGAAGACATCAAAATGTATTACTTCCAACAAGTTACTTTCTTGTTCCATCTCATTGGAAAAACGAGACCTTCAGTCATCTTACCCATGTGGTATGATTTGCATGCCTCAAGTGATTCAAAATCAATTGAGTCCAAATTATCCATCTGCATGGAGTTTCTTCATGCGTTTATACCAATAGGCATGGTTTGCATGTCTCAAACATTTCAAAAATGAGTGAGTACAAAGATCCATCAGCATGGAGCTCCTTCATGCATTTTATACCAATAAAACTAAAGCGGCAGTGCCACAAGTAAGTGGTACTATCATTACTACTTTGTATCTTTTGGCATCAATATTATGAACATGTGTATCACTACGATCCAGATTCAATAAACCATTGAAGGTATTTATTCAAGCAAATAGAATAACCATTATTCTCTTTAAATGAATAATTGTATTGCAATAAACATGATCTAATCATGTTCATGCTCAACGCAAACACCAAATAACAATTATTTAGGTTTAACACTAATCCCTATGGTAGATGGGGCATGCGATGTTTGATCACATCAACCTTGAAAACACTTCCAACACATATCGTCACCTCGCCTTTAGCTAGTCTCCGTTTATTCCGTAGCTTTTATTTCGAGCTATTAACACTTAGCAACCAAACCGGTATCTAATACCCTCGTGCTACTAGAATTACTAGTAAAGTACACATTAATATCATATATATCCAATATACTTTTGTCTACTTTGCCAGCCTTCTCATCTACCAAGTATCTAGGGTAGTTCCTCTTTAGTGACTGTTCCCCTTATTACAGAAGCACTTAGTCTCGGGTTTGTGTTCAACCTTGGGTCTCTTCGCTAGAGCAGCAACTGGTTTGCCATTTCATGAAGTATCCCTTCTTGCCCTTGCCCTTCTTGAAACTAGTGCTTTTACTAACCGTCAACAATTGATGCTCCTTTTTGATTTCTATTTTCGTGGTGTCAGACATCGCAAATAGCTCAAGGATCATCATATCTATCCCTGATATGTTATAGTTCATCACGAAGCTCTAGTAGCTTGGTGGCACTGACTTTGGAGAACCATCACTATCTCATCTGAAAGATCAACTCCCACTCGATTCAAGCGATTGTAGCACTCAGACAATCTGAGCACATGCTCAACGATTGAGATTTTCTCCCTTACTTTGCAGACAAAGAATCTTGCCGGAGGTCTCATACCTCTCAACAAGGGCACGAGCATGAAATCCCAATTGCATCTCTCGGAACATCTCATATGTTCTGTGACGTTCAAAAACGTCTTTGGCGCCTCAATTCTAAGCCTTTAAGTATTATGCACTGAACTATCACGTAGTCATAAAAAACGTGTATGTGAGATGTTCGCAACATCCACGGACGACGCTCGAGGTTCAGCGCACCGAGCGGTGCATTAAGGACATAAGCCTTATGCACAGCAATGAGGACAATCCTCAGTTTACGGACTCAGTCCACATAATTGCTGCTATCATCTTTCAACTAAATTTTCTCTAGAAACATATCAAAAACGATAGAGCTACAACGCAAGCTACAACATAATTTATAAAGACCTTTTGACTATGTTCATGATAATTGAGTTTTGCCAATCATATTACTAATAACTCCCACTCAAATAGACATCCCTCTAGTTATTCGAGTGGCGCATGATCCAAATCCACTAACTCAAGTCCGATCATCACGTGAGGTGAGTATAGCTTAAGTGGTGAACATGTCCATGTTGATCATATAACCTATATGATTCATGCTCGACCTTTCTGTCTCTTGTGTTCCGAGGCCATGTCTGTACATGCTAGACTCGTCAAATTTAACCCGAGTGTTTCGCGTGTGTAACTGTTTTGCACCCGTCGTATGTGAACGTTGAGTCTATCACACCCAATCATCACGTGGTGTCTTGAAACGACAAACTGTCGCAACGGTGCACAGTCGGGGAGAACACAATTTTAGCTTGAAATTTTAGTGAGGGAACACCTTATAATGCTACCGTCATTCTAAGCAAAATAAGGTGCATAAAAGGATTAACATCGCATGCAAATCATAAGTGACATGATATGACCATGAACTTGTGCTTCTTGATCTCCATCACCAAAGCACCGGCATGATCTCCATCGTCACCGGCGCCGCACCATGATCTCCATCATCGTGCCGCCATCGAGGTTGTCGCGCTATCTATGCTATTACTATTAAAGCTACTACCTAGCGATATAGTAAAAGCATCTGTAAGCACAAACATTAGTTTAAAGACAACCCTATGGCTCCTGCCAGTTGTCGTAGCATCGACGTGCATGTCAATATTTAACTATTATAACATGATAATCTCATACATCCAGTATATCATATCATGTCTTTGGCCATATCACATCACATGCATACCTTGCAAAAACAAGTTAGACGTCCTCTAATTTGTCGTTGCAATTTTTACGTGGCTGCTATGGGTATCTAGTATGATCGCATCTTACTTACGCAAAGCCACAACGGTAATATGCAAATTGCTATTTAAACTTCTCCAAGGACCGCCTTGGTCAAATCCAATTCAACTAAAGTTGAAGAAACAGACACCCGCCAGTCATCTTTATGCAACAAGTTGCATGTCAGTCGATGAAACCGGTCTCTCGTAAGCTTATGAGTAAAGTTGGTCCAGGCTGCTTCAATCCTACAATACCGTTGAATTAAGAAAGGATTAAGGAGGGCCGCAAACGGAACATCAACGCCCACAAACTCCTTTGTGTTCTACTCGAGATATCATCTACACATGAACCTAGCTCGTGATGCCACTGTGGGGGAACGTCGCATGGGAAACAAATTTTTTTCCTATGCACACGCAATATCTATCCATGGTGATGATCATCTACGAGAGGGGAGAATGAATCTACATACCCTTGTAGACCGCTAAGCAGAAGCGTATATAACGCGGTTGATGTAGTGGAACATCTTCGCGATCCAAATCGCAGCCCGTCCCGTGCTACTGCGACAACAGACCTTCCCTCGCAACGGCGCCAGGAATCCTGCTGCTACGGCTACGCCTATAGGGACTTCCTTGGCAAATATGCAAAGGATTTCCCCGCGGCTTTGGAGCCTTGCGTTGGTGTTCCCTTGAAGAGGAAAGGGTGATGTAGCACAGCGGCGGTAAGTATTTCCCTCAGTTTGAGAACCAAGGTATCAATCCAGTAGGAGGAGCGTTCAAGTCACAAGTACCTGCACAAAGACAAAGAGCTTGCACCCAACGCTATGAAGGGGTTGTCAATACCTTATAGATTGTTTGCAAAGTGAGAACTCAAAGCAAAAAGTAAACAAAGCAAAGTAAAAGTGAAAGTGGAGACGATAGTTGTGAATAGACCCGGGGGCCGTAGTGTTCACTAGTGGCTTCTCTCATTAAAGCAAGTAGACGGTGGGTGAACGAATTACTGTCGAGCAATTGATAGAACCACGCAAAGTCGTGACGTTATCTAAGGCAATGATTATATCTATAGGCATCACGTCCAAAACAAGTAGGCCGATACTTTCTGCATCTACTACTATTACTCCACACGTCGACCGCTATCCAGCATGCATCTAGTGTATTAAGTTCATAAGAACAGAGTAACGCCTTAAGCAAGATGACATGATGTAGATGGACAATCTCATATCTACGATAAAAGCCCATCTTGTTACCCTTGATGGCAACAACACGATGTGTGCCTTGCTGCCCCTTCTGTCACTGGGAAAGGTCACCACACGGTATGAACCCAAAACCAAGCACTTCTCCCATTGCAAGAATCATAGATCTAGTTGGCCAAACAAAACCCAAGACTTGGAGAGACTTACAAGGATATAAAATCATGCATATAAGAAATCAACAAAGACTCAAATATAATTCATAGATAATCTGATCACAAATCCACAATTCATCGGATCTCGACAAACACACCGCCAAAGAGGATTACATCGGATAGATCTCCATGAAGATCATGGAGAACTTTGTATTGAAGATCCAAGAGAGAGAAGAAGACATCTAGCTACTAACTATGAACCCGTAGGTCTGAAGTGGACTACTCACGAGTCATTGGAGAGGCGATGATGTTGATGTAGAAGCCCTCCAACTCGAAAGTCCCCTCCGGCACGGCACCGGGAAGGGTCTCCAGCTGAGATCTCGCGGAAACGGAAGCTTGCAGCGGCGGAAAAGTGTTTTCGTGGATGCCCTGATTTTTTCTGGGATTTTAGGGAATTTATAGGCCAAAGAGCTAGGGCAGGGGAGCGCCAGGGAGGCCACAAGCTTGGTTGCCGCGGCCCCCTGCCCGCGGCAACATGGCTTGTGGGCTCCCTGTGGGCCCCCTACCTTGGCCCTCAAGCCTCCCGATCTTCTTCCGTTCTGGAAAAATTTATTTCAGGGATTTTATTCCATTTGTACTCCGTTCCAAAATCAGATATGAAAAGAGTCAAAAACACATAAAAAACAGGAACTGGCACTTGGCACTGGATTAATAAGTTAGTCCCAAAAAAGATATAAAAGGTAAACAAAACATCCAAAGTCGACAAGATAACAACGTGAAACCCTCAAAAATTATAGATATGTTTGAGACGTATCATCCCGCGATCTCATCATGATCCGTCCCGCGATCCCATCACGGTCCATCCCGATCTAGTGCCGAACGGACGACACCTCCATGTTCATCACACATACAACTCGATGACGATCCCCGCCTTGTTGATCCAGCAAGAGGGGCGGACAGGTAAATGAGTTCTCCAGCATGGCGGCATGGTGGTGGAGGTATTCCAGCAGGGCTTCGCCTAGGCACCGCTGAAGCTAGACAAAAATAGAAACATATCTAGAGAGAGAGGGCAGCACGTGGCTGTTTTTATGTGTCTAAAAAACCCTCAATACCTCTAGTATATATAGGAGGGAGGGAGGGGAGCAGGCAGCCTCAAACCCTCAAGGTTTGCCCGAAATTGGAGGGGGGGGGAGTCCTACTACAATCCTACTAGGAGTAGGATTCCTCCTTTCCACTTGGAAACCCTTTCCACCTTCTCCACCTTTGGTTTTTTGCCTCTCAAATCTCATGGGAGTTAGTGGGAGCTTATGTCAGCCAACGAGGGGCTGGTTTGTATCCTCCCACAGCCCATAAGGCCCCTCGGGGCGTGACACCCCTCCCTATGGTCCCCGGTACCCTCCGGGCACTCCCGGTACACTATCGATGAGCCCAAAACTTTTCCGATGACGAAAACATGATTTCCTATATATCAATATTTACCTCCGGACCATTCCGGAGCTCCTAGTGACGTCCGGGATCTCATCCAGGACTCCGAACAACTTTCGGTTACCAACACCTATAACTCAACTATACCAAAACGTCACCGAACCTTAAGTGTGCAGGCCCCGCGGGCTCGAGAACTATGCAGACATGACCGAGACACCTCTACGGTCAATAACCAATAGCGGGACCTGGATGCCCATATTGGATCCTAAATATTCTACGAAGAGCTTTATCGGTTGAACCTTTATGTCAAGGATTTAGTTAATCCCGTGTGCTGTTCCCTTTGTCCTTCGATATGTTACTTGCCCGAGATTCGATCGTCGGTATCTCTATACCTAGTTCAATCTTGTTATCGGCAAATCTCTTTACTCGTTCCGTAATACAATATCTCGTGGCTAACTCCTGAGTCACATTGCTTGCAAGGCTTATTGTGATGTTGTATTACCGAGTGGGCCCCGAGATACCTCTCCGTCATACGGAGTGACAAATCCCAGTCTTGATTCACGCCAACCAACAGACACCTTCAGATATACCTATAGAGCACCTTTATAGTCACCCAGTTACGTTGCGACGTTTGATACACACAAGGTATTCCTCCGGTGTCCGAGAGTTGCACGATCTCATGGTCATAGGAACAGATACATTGACATGTAGAAAACAGTAGCAATAAACTGACACGATCGTATGCTACGTTTATAGTTTGAGTCTTGTCCATCACATCATTCTCCTAATGATGTGATCCCGTTATCAAGTGACAACACTTGTCTATGGCTAGGAAACCTTAACCATCTTTGATCAACGAGCTAGTCAACTAGAGGCTTACTAGGGACAATGTTTTGTCTATGTATCGACACATGTATTTGAGTTTCCAATCAATACATATATAGTATGGATAATAAACGATTAACATGAACAAGGAAATATAATAATAAGCAATTTATTATTACCTCTAGGGCATATTTCCAACACTTGTCGTAGCATAAATCGGAGCATCGTGGATTGGATTGATGGGGCAGTTACCTATTCGCCCATGATGGTGGGAAATGGCATAGGTGGAGATGGGCGGCGACTCTTGGAGTGTAGGAGAGCCAGCCCCCCGCACCCTCCCTATAAAAGCGGAAGTGGTGCGATAGACAATGCTCATACATCATTCTCCTCTCCTCCAACCTAGGGTTGCTCGGTTTGCTCTTCTTTTCTCGTCCTGTGGGGTGGCTTTGATATTTTCCTATGGTGGGGAAGTGCTGGTGTCCCCCATCTTCCGCGAGGGTGGCAAGAGCCTCCGTTTTGGATCATGTAGCCACTTCAGTCGTTGCGGCGGAGGGCGGCACCAGTGCTCGAGGCGGGGGCGCTGGAAGGGCCCGGGGCCGTCGAGGAGCCTGTGCTCGAGGGGGACGGAGTGTTACCCTCGACCCTCCACCGGCGTCGCCGTTGCCGGGACACACCGAAGGCACGACGCTGGAATTCGTCGTCAGGCTGCGCGGTTACCCTCGCGGTCGTGTGCGCCTCCCTCGCCCTTTTGCTAGGGCGATGGAGCTCGACCAACCGTAGGGGATGTGGCTCTGCATGCACGGTTGCTGTAATGGCGCCGTGTATGCCAACGTTGAATATCCAACGCCCCGCATCATGTTCTTGAGGCGCGGGTGGAAGACCTTCGCGCGTGCCAACAATTTCATGGCGGGGCATGTTCTGCGCTTCAAGCCGGTGGAGGCCGACATGATCTCCGTCAAGATCTACGGGCACTCAGGAGCTCGTCTTGGTTGTTGTGAAGAGAGGTCGAGTGACACCTAAAGCTCCTCCTCGAGCGACTATGACAAGGAGGATAATGTTGGCAAAGATGGCGACAGCGAGCCCCCAACGCCAAGTCAGAGTACGTCGACTAGGGCTTCAGCTGACCAGCTGACCACTGGTTGCACGGTCACCGTTAGCTCACGCCCCTTCCCCTCCCACCAGTTCGGTCTTACCGGGGCTCCTCGTCCCGGACGCTGCCTCATCTTCCAGCTGGATCCCGACAGGCCTCGAGGACTTCGGCTTCGTCTTCACCATCGATGGCTCCCCTTGCCGACCCAAAAGACACACTTAAAGTGTTTTTCTTTTGTTTAGAAATTGCCATCTCTTAAATAAAAAAATCCATCTTTTAATAAAAACTGGCATCTCTTAAATAAGAGATGCAAGGCATTTAAGCATCACATAAAATGATATCTATTAAATAAAAAATGCCATCTCTTGAAAAATGCTATTTTTTATGTAACTAAAAAATACCATCTCTTAAGGATTAAACACACCATCTCTTAATAATAAAATTCCATCTCTTAAAAGTAGAAAATGTCATCTCTCAGTATAAAAAACTATCTTAATAAACGAAAAATATAATTCCTTAATTTCCAAAATGCAATGTTAAAAAAAATTAAAAAGGGGGAAATATTTAAAGTGCCATGTGACATAATTCAAAATTTTATAAACTACCATGTTAAAAGTTTCTAGAAAAAATGGCATCTGGTTAAAAAAAGGAGGAGCCGAGTAGTCCAGCCCATGTTTCCTAGAGCGAGGGTGTGTCGCTGGTAAATCCTATTTGACGCGGCAGGCGCCGGTAAAGTGCATTTTTCTTAACCGCCGCCTGCAATGTTCGGTCATGGGCTGGCCCAGCGGGAGGGAGGTTTTTCGGTTTTGTGAAATTTTGGACGCTTCCTAGATGATTTTTTTCATGTAGGTTTCTTCACAACTGGTTTTCTTCGTTTTTTTATTTACTCTTTTATTTAATTTTTCTTTTTCATTTTCATTTTATATTTTTGTCTTTCTACCAAAACGACACAGCCTTTTGTTTATTAACTTTTTTTCAAACGAACAAACATTTTTCCAAATCTATGAACCCTTTTAAAATTTTTATGAATTATTTATTAAAATTCTATGAATTTATTTTAATATTCATGAACTTTTTTCAAATGTTGATATTTCAAACAACTTGATGAACTTTTTGTCAAAAATGATGAAGTTTTTTTAAGATTTGTGAACTTTTTTTTCAGTTCGACGTACTTTTGAAAAACTTTTTCCAAATTCATGAATAATTTTCAAAATCAATAATTTTTTTAAAATTTGTGAACTTCCCTTTGAGATCACAGTAAAAAATTTCAAATTCGTGAACTTTTCTTTGAAAATTTGTGAACCATTTTTTCGCTTTTATGAACTTTTTGTTTTCACGTTTTTTCGATTTTGTTTCTTTAAAAATAGTCCGCCCTGTAACTCGGCTGGTCCATTTTGCAGGGTGTATAGGCACTGATTCTCCTAACCGGCGCTTAAGACGCCGACTAGGAACTCCCTGTGTCACTAGCTATATAGTGTTTCGATTTCTAACACGTTCGCTGATATAACGTGTTAGCTATATAGTGTCCGGATAACTCCCCGTTCGTAGTTGCGCAATGTATGCATTGATAAAATTTATGAACTATTGGCAGATAATTGGAAAGATTTTTATGCTAAGTAATATGCTATTTTCGATACAAATAATTAAATACTCCCTCCGCTCCTAGACCAGATGGTGTATTAGTTTATTTAAAAGTCAAACCATGTCTATGTTTGATCAACATTATAGCAAAATATATAATGGTATACAATATCAAATATATAAAATATAAGAATATATTTCATGATGAATTTAGTGATAATGATTTGGTATTCTAGACCTTGATATTTTGGTCTACAAACTCGGTCAAAGTTAGATAAAGTTAGACCTTGATAATACACCTTATATTTAGGAAGGAGTAATAAATAATGAGATGCGCTTGGAACCCAAAAAACATATTTAGCCGGAATCTGACGATAGCGTAAAATGAGAGGTATGAGAGGTGATACAATTCATTCATGGATGTACCAGTTAAACATATACAAAATACACTAATCCGACTAATTATACTTTGACATCAAACACAATAATTTTCTAAAGTCTTGTGTGTGCAGAAAGATTTAACAAAAAAATATAAGGACAACAAATTTCTGAAGGTGATAATTGCTAAGGAGAAACTCAATGCAGATATGAAGAGAAAACCTATTTGTGACATTCATGAACGAACTTGTGCACAAAAAGGTCCAAAAAAATATTGTTGATGTTGGTGCAATATACTAGAATAGTTTTTGTCAATTTTGATATACATATATACACTGAGGAAATACCACAAGGTGGTCCACGGTTTCCTCAGGTATTATCTCCTTTGGCGGCGGGGACGGATTCGGTGCAAAATGGGCTTTCAATTGGGAAGCCACGACCTTGTCGAGTTCCTCGTCGGTCATATCGTAAGATAACTACTGGGACAAAGGGGGTAGAGTCGGCTGACGCGACGGAGATCGACATGGAGTAGAGTCGGCTCACGCGGCGAAGATCAAGGTGTATTACTACTCGGAGGAGTCAGTGGCCTTGACACCGAGTTTTATAACACGATGCAATCCTTTCTCCATAAGATGACACAATGTGCGACTTCTCCTAGTGTCTCCTCCCTTCACCTCCACGAATTTCAAACTCTAGTGGCTTATATCGCGGCAGAACTTCATCCACCCCGACTTTGGCATAGCTAACTGGAATCAGATTTCCATGGATGGTTGCTTCGGGTGCATTCGGTAAAGCAAAGCCGACCACCACCTTCATGGATATGTTCTTAATTTTTTGGTGTAGCTCACAATCTGTCCTCTCTTTGATATCATCTAAGGAGTAGCAAGCCAGCAGTGCATCATCTACCAAGACCCCCGTGGAACCGATGTTGCTTTGCCGCATAGATGGGGCGACACTATCATCCAATGCTGGATCTGCTTAATCCTGCCATGGAGATGCCGCCCTTTGCTGGATAATTGTGTTGAGTTGCTCCTACTGCCATTTTACTATGCGGTACAACTCCCCGTTATTTATTTCTACCCTGTGAATACGGTCTGCATCCTGCTTCTTTTTTTTCCTTTGACAACTTCTACAAGTGTGGTTCCACTCCGAAAACCACTAAACCCACGGATCAACGCCTTTGCCTCGTGTTCATCCTCCGTGTTCAAGATTCCCCACGGCGCGTGGAAGCTCATCGTTCTCTCTCTCGGGCTGGAACACACCATTTTGAGCATCTTCTATTGCCTAGATTAGAGTGTCCGAGGCTATTTAAAGATTTTCCTTTGTAATAACATGCCCTCTCGCTGGGTCCAACTTTCCCCATGCACATAAAACCAAGTCTTGGACCTCTCGGGCCAATTTGTTGTAGCTGGAGTGACCCCTTCTGCAACCATCTTGGCCTCAGATGCTTCCCACTCAGGTTGGGCTCTCTTGTAGCCACATGTCCCCAAAACATGGTGATACTCCTTTTTCTCAGCATTTAGTTTAATTTTTCTTGAGCTTTCGATTTCGAGAGCTTCATCCGATTCCTTGTACTCCACAAATTCGTCCCAGTGAACTTTTATCTTCTCTAGTGCTCCATTGAATTTTGGAGTCTTTTTTTTGCCCTGAGGTAATCGCTGCATAATCTTTTCTTCCAGCTCTAGAATTGTGTGGCCATCTTCTCAAGAGCCCATTTCTTGACTGTCAACCGTTCGCTATCTATGAGACTTTGTGGTAGGTTGAAATGTGACATGACAGTATCCCAAAGCAAATCTTTCGATCTTTCGTCGACGTAACTAACTCCTCGATCTACCTTTGGTTGATTCCATCTCGAATGATGATTGGGATTTGGTACCTAAAAATAACTCCACATTGATTTATAAATTTACGGGAATTCTCATGAGGAGCTACCGGTTCACCATCTTTTGTGACTACATCGATGCTTAACTTTATGACATCGCCCAACTTTTTGGCCCGGCCTCATACCTTTCTAGAAGATTGGCTAGATCTGGAGGGCTAAAAGAAGAAATATTCATTTATATATACATACACACAAATCGGTTAATACAACTAATGATCATCATGTTTAATATATATACCTCGTCGGACTTTGTTAATTGTCTAACATTTTCTTTGCCATTATTTTCTTCGTCTGTTGGTTCTTACTCATGTCCCTCACTAGAGTGGTTCAGAAATTCTGAGCCGTCATGTCGTTAATTCTCTTGGTTTGGGGAGGATCTTATGATGTCGAACATGTCATCTTCATGGTATCCGCCGCTATTCTCCGCTTAACTAATCCAGAAGAAAGATAAAACAATTTAGTATTTTAAATTAGAATGCATTCAATAAGCAAAAACTAAATCATAATATAGTTATCCATCGGCGAGGTTCGATCTGAGGGGCTGCTGAGTAGGATTAAATTTTACTTATACATCTCGAATAATCCAGTTAATGCAACAATATATAATATCACCAATACACCTTGAATAATCTAGTTAATGCAACAATAATATCACATAATATTAATAATACATCTCGCCCAATCAAACTGATCACCTAACAAAGAGCTGCCACTATACTAGGTGGGAGATGAACACCCAAGCAGAAGGTACCATCACAGGATCATAGCTCGGAAGAGATCCCTGAAAAAACTGCTAGGTATTAGAGAACATGACGTCCAACGCAACCATGTAGAGATGGAAGTGCTGATCCTCCTCCCTGACACGACAACGTACCACGTCCTCGGGAGCCGGCTCCCTCTGCACCGATAGTGGCCCATGCGACCGCAACCAAAGAAGCTCTGGGTCGAGGACGAGACCTCGATTCCTTACGAAGCTGGGCATCCCGGAAGGTAGCACTTCCCAGTGCCAGCCCGGCGGAACCCAGTCCCGGACATGACGCCTATCAAACTAGTTGTCGTCGCCGATTCGACGACGAGGATGCGGCCGGTCATCATCGTCGAGAACAAATTCATATGAAAACAAATTATTATGCGAGAATTTTCATTCTATTATGCTACTTATATTTAATAAACTATGCGAGAACAAATTCCTATGAAAACAAATTCCTATGTCGGGCATCGTCCAAGACATGGCGCGTTGTGGTGGTTGTCACGGACTCCTCACCGGGGTCGTCGTGGACTCCTCACCCGTCATCGTCGGGGACTCCTCCAGCTATCGTGGGGGAAATTTTTTATTGATACATTGCACATTACAAAACTTCATTCGTATTTGTAATAGAAGTTTTTATGTGGGAAAATAGAAGTTACAAAATTTTATTCGTGTTTATAATAGAAATTACAAAATTTTGTGTGTGTTTGTAATAGAAATTACAAAATTACAAAACATTCTTGTTCGAGGGATGGCTGGTCGAGGTGCGTGATCCGTCCATTTTGCATCATGCTTTCATGTTGATATTTATTGCTTTTTGTACTGTTATATTATTTGTGGTACCATATTTATGCCTTTTCTCTCTTATTTTGCAAGGTTTATTTGAAGAGGGAGAATTCAGGCAGCTGGAATTCTAGACTGGAAAAGGAGCAAATCCTAGTCCACTATTCTGCACATCTCCAAATGCCCTGAAAATTTACGTGGATTTTTTTTGGAATAGAATAAATATACGGGGCGAAAGAACTACCAGAGGGGGGCCACCAGGGCCCCACAAGTTTGCCCACCGCCACCCCCCTGGTGGCCCAGGGCAGGCTTGTGGGCTGCCTGAAGGCCCACTAGCCCCCCTCTTTTGCTATATGAAGCGTCCTGGTCTGGAAAAAATAAAGAGGGAGCTTTTTCGTGGTTTCGCCGCCGCCACGAGGCGGAACTTGAGCAGATCCAATCTAGAGTTCCGGCTGGACGATCCTGCCGGGGAAATTTCCCTCCCGGAGGGGGAAATCGTCGCCATCGTCATCACCAACACTCCTCTCGTCGGAGGGGAGGCATCTTCATCAACATCTTCATCAGCACCATCTCCTCTCCAATCCCTAGCTCATCTCTTGTAACCAATCTTCGCCTCGCGACTCCGATTGGTACTTGTAAGGTTGCTAGTAGTGTTGATTACTCTTTGTAGTTGATGCTAGTTGGATTGCTTGGTGGAAGAGCTTATGTTCAGATCCTTGATGCTATTCATTAGACCTCTGGTCATGATTATGATTATGTCTTGTGAGTAGTTACTTTTGTTCCTGAGGACATGGGATAAGTCATGTTAATAATAGTCATGTGAATTTGATATTCGTTCGGTATTTTGATATTCTGTATGTTGTTTTTCCTCTAGCGGTGTTATGTGAATGTCGACTACATAACACTTCACCATATTTGGGCCTAGAGGAAGGCATTGGGAAGTAGTAAGTAGATGATGGGTTGCTGGAGTGACACAAGCTTAAACCCCAGTCTATGCGTTGCTTCGTGAGGGGCTGATTTGGATCCACTAGTTTAATGCTATGGTTAGACTTTGTCTTAGTTCTTCTTATGTAGTTGCGGATGCTTGCGAGAGAGCTTAATTATAAGTGGGATGCTTTTCCAAGTAAGGGCAGTACCCAAGCGCCGGTCCACCCACATATCAAACTATCAAAGTAACGAACACGAATCATATGAACATGATGAAACTAGCATGACAAAAATTCCCGTGTGTCCTCGGGAGCGTTTTTCCTCCTATAAGACTTTGTTCAGGCTTGTCCCTTGCTACAAAAGGGATTGGGCCACTTGCTGCACCGTTGCTACTACTTGTTACTTGCTACTCTTTGCTTGCTACGTTTCACCTCGCTACACAATCACTTGTTACCGCTACTTTCAGTGCTTGCAGTTATTACCTTGGTGAAATCCGTTTATCAGAGCCTTCCGCTCCTCGTTGGGTTCGACACTATTACTTATCGAAAGGACTACGATTGATCCCCTATACTTGTGGGTCATCAAGACTCTTTTCTGGCGCCGTTGCCGGGGAGTGAAGCGCCTTTGGTAAGTGGAAATTGGTAAGGAAACATTTATATACTGTGCTGAAATTTATTGTCACTTGTCACTATGGAAACTCTTCCTTTGAGGAGTTTGTTCGGGGTATATTCACCACGAACGGAAGCACGAGGAGTTGCTCCTCAACCTGAGGTACCTATAGAAAATATCTTTTATGAAATTCCTTTGGGTATGCTTGAGAAACTGCTGGCTAATCCTTTTACAGGAGATGGATCTTCACATCCAGACTTTCATCTAATCTATGTAGATGAAGTTTGTGATTTATTTAAGCTTGTAGGTTTACCCGAGGATGAGGTAAAGAAGAAAGTATTTCCTTTGTCTTTGAAGGATAAGGAGTTGAGATGGTATAGGCTATGTGATGATGCTGGATCATGGGGCTACAGTCGGTTGAAATTGGAATTTCATCAAAAGTTCTATCCTGTGCATTTAGTACATCGTGATCGGAACTTTATTTATTAATTTTGGCCTCGTGACAGGGAAAGCATAGCTCAAGCTTGGGGGAAGCTTAAATCAATGCTATATTCATGCCCCAATCATGAGCTCTCGAGAGAAATCATCACTCGAAACTTTTATGCTCGGCTTTCTCATGAAGATCGTACCATGCTTGTCACTTCTTATGCCGGTTCTTTTATGAAGAAGGATATTGATCACAAGTGGAATTTATTGGAGAGAATCAAACGCAACTCTGAAGATTGGGGGCTGGAGGAAGGTAAGGAGTCAGGTATGAATTTCCAGTTTGATTGCGTTAAATCTTTTGTTGAGACAAACACTTCTAGAGATTTTAGCGCTAAGTATGGACTTGACTCTGAGATAGTAGCTTCTCTATGTGAATCTTTTGCTGCTCATGTTGATCTTCCCAAAGAGAAGTGGTTTAAATATCATCCTCCTATAGAAAGCAACATAGCCAAAACCAATCTAGTTGAGGAGAAAATCATAGCTTTTAGTGATCCGGTTGTTCCTTGTGCTTACACTGAGAAACCATCATACCCTGCTAGGATAAAGGATTATTCTAAAGCTCCAACTATGATACGTAGGGGTTACATTAGACCACTTGCACCCCCGAGGAGATTAGAGTTGAACCTAGTGTTGCTATTATCAAAGATCTCTTAGCCGAAGACATAGACGGGCATGTTATCAAATTCTGTGAGGACTCCGCTAGAATTGCTAAACCTCACGCGAAAGACAAACACGGAGCTGTAGTTGGCCTGCCCGTTGTTTCTGTTAAGATAGGAGATCACTGTTACCATGGTTTATGTGATATGGGAGCTAGTGTTAGTGCAATACCCCGTTCTCTATATGATGAAATCAAAGATGAGATTGCACCTGCTGAGTTAGAACCCATTGATGTCACTATTACTCTAGCTAATAGAGACACTATCTGCCCTTTGGGAATTTGTGAGAGACGTAGAAGTCCTGTGTGGTAAGACGAAGTATCCTACTGATTTCCTCGTCCTTGGTACTGCACAAGATAGCTTTTGTCCCATCATATTTGGTAGACCCTTTCTCAACACTGTCAATGCTCACATTGATTGCATTAAGCAGACTGTCACAATTAGTTTTGAGGGTGTGTCTCATGAATTGAACTTCTCCAAGTTTGGAAGACAAACCCATGAAAGAGAGTCGTCTGGTAGAGATGAAATCATTGCTCTTGCCTCTATTGCCGTACCTCCTACGGATCCTTTAGAGCAATATCTGCTTGAGCATGAAAATGATATGCATATGGAGGAGAGAGATGAGATAGATAAAATTGTCTTAGAACAATATCCTATTCTCAAGAATAATCTTCCCGTTGAACTGCTTGGGGATCCTCCCCCACCAAAGGGTGATCCTGTGTTCAAGCTTAAACAGTTGCCTGATACTCTTAAGTATGCCTATCTTGATGAGAAGGAGATATATCCTGTCACTATTAGTGCCCTCCTCTCAGAGCGTGAAGAGAAGAAGTTACTAAAAACTCCAAGGAAGCACCGCGCTGCTATTGGATATACTCTTGATGATCTTAAGGGTATTAGTCCTACTCTATGTTAGCACAAGATTAAACCGATCCTGACTTTAAACCAGTTGCTGATCATCAAAGGAGATTAAATCCTAAGATGAAAGAGGTCGTTAGAAAAGAAATATTAAAGCTTCTGAAAGCAGGAATTATTTATCCTGTTGCTCATAGTGATTGGGTAAGTCTAGCACATTGCATACCTAAGAAGGGAGGTATCACCGTCGTTCCTAATGATAAGGATGAACTAATCCCACAAAGGATTATTACCGGCTATAGAATGGTGATAGACTTCCGGAAACTGAACAAGGCAACCAGGAAAGATCATTATCCTTTGCCGTTCATCGACCAAATGCTAGAAAGGCTATCAAAGCACACACACTTCTGCTTTCTAGACGGTTACTCAGGTTTCTCGCAAATACCTGTTGCACAATCTGATCAAGAGAAAACCACTTTCACCCGCCCTTTCGGTACCTTTGCCTATAGACGTATGCCTTTTGGCTTATGTAATGCACCTGCCACCTTCCAAAGATGTATGATGGCTATATTCTCTGACTTTTGCTAAAAGATTGTCGAGGTTTTCATGGATGACTTCTCCGTTTACGGGTCTTCCTTTGATGATTGCCTCAGCAACCTTGATCGAGTCTTACAGAGATGCGAAGAAACCAACCTCATCTTGAATTGGGAGAAGTGCCACTTTATGGTTAATGAAGGTATCGTCTTAGGACACAAAATCTCTGAGAGAGGCATTGAAGTTGATAAGGCTAAGGTTGATGCAATTGAGAAAATGCCTTGCCCCACAGATATCAGAGGTATACGAAGTTTCCTAGGTCATGCTAGTTTTTATAGAAGGTTCATTAAAGACTTCTCTAAGATTTCTAGGCCTCTTACCAACCTCTTGCAGAAGGATGTTCCTTTTGTTTTTGATGAGGATTGTGAGGAAGCTTTCGAAATACTTAAGAAGGCTTTGATAACCGCACCTATTGTTCAACCACCTGACTGGAACTTGCCCTTTGAAATCATGTGTGACGCTAGTGATTATGCTGTTGGTGCTGTTCTAGGACAAAGAGTTGACAAGAAGTTGAATGTCATTCACTACGCTAGTAAAACTCTAGACAGTGCCCAAAGAAACTATGCCACTACGGAGAAGGAATTTTTAGCAGTCGTGTTTGCATGTGAAAAGTTCAGATCTTACATAGTTGACTCCAAAGTCACTATTCACTCTGATCATGCTGCTATTAAGTACCTCATGGAGAAGAAGGACGCTAAGCCTAGGCTGATCAGATGGGTTCTCCTGCTACAGGAATTTGATTTGCACGTTGTTGACCGAAAGGGTGCTGATAACCCTGTAGCAGATAACTTGTCTAGGCTAGAGAATGTCCTTGATGACCCACTACCTATTGATGACAACTTTCTTGATGAGCAATTAAATGTCATCCGCACTTCACTTAGTGCACCGTGGTATGCCGATTATGAAAACTATATCGTAGCCAAATACATACCACCCAGTTTAACCTATCAGCAAAAGAAGAAATTCTTCTTTGATTTGAGACACTACTTTTGGGATAATCCTCACCTTTATAAGGAAGGAGTAGATGGTGTTATTAGACGCTGTGTGCCTGAACATGAACAGGGACAGATCCTGCAGAAGTGTCATTCCGAAGCCTACGGAGGACACCATGCTAGAGATAAAACTGCCCATAAGGTATTGCAATCAGGTTTCTATTGGCCCACTCTCTTCAAGGATGCCCGTAAGTTTGTCTTGTCTTGTGCCGAATGCCAAAGGGTAGGGAACATCAGTAAGCGTCAAGAGATGCCTATGAACTATTCACTTGTCATTGAACCATTTGATGTCTGGGGCTTTGATTATATGGGACCCTTCCCGAGTTCCAATGGGTACACTCACATCTTAGTTGCTGTGGATTACGTTACTAAGTGGGTAGAAGCTATCCCCACTAAAAATGCTGATCACCACACCTCTACTAAGATGCTTAAAGAAGTCATATTCCCAAGATTTGGAGTCCCTAGATACTTGATGACTGATGGTGGTTCACACTTCATTCATGGTGTTTTCCACAAGATTCTAGCTAAGTATGATGTCAACCATAGAGTTGCATCTCCTTATCATCTTCAGTCTAGTGGTCAAGTGCAGTTGAGTAACAGGGAGATCAAGTTGATCCTACAAAAGACCGTCAATAGATCTCGAAAGAACTGGTCTAGCAAACTTGACGATGCACTATGGGCTTATAGGACTACTTATAAGAATCCCATGGGCATGTCACCGTATAAAATGGTTTACAGTAAGGCCTGTCATTTACCTCTTGAGCTGGAACACAAAGCTTATTGGGCAATCAAAGAGCTCAACTTTGATTTCAAACTTGCCGGTGAGAAGCGGTTGTTTGATATTAGCTCGTTAGATGAATGGAGAGCCCAGGCATATGAGAATGTCAGGTTTGTTCAAGGAAAAAGTTAAGAGATGGCACGATAAATGAATACAGAAACGAGAGTTCAATGTAGGTGATTATGTCTTGCTATACAATTCTCATTTGAGATTCTTTGCAGGCAAGCTTCTCTCTAAATGGGAAGGTCCCTATGTTATCGAGGAAGTATATCGTTCCGGTGCCATCAAAATCAATAACACGCAAGGAAATTTTCCTAGAGTGGTAAATGAGCAAAGAATCAAGCATTACATCTCTGGTACTCCCATAAATGTTGAGAGCAATATCATCGATGTCATAACTCCAGAGGAGTACATAAGGGATGTTTATCAGCCTGTTTCAGACCTTGAAAATGAAGATGTATCTGTTTCGGTAAGAAGTTGGACTCCGATACTTTTCCAATAGGAAATTTCTTCCGTTTTGGAATTTTTGGAAAATTAGAAAATAAAAAGCAGTCCGGAGAGCGAACGAGGCAGCCATAAGGGCCCACTCTGCCACCACCCCCTGGTGGTCGTGGGCAAGCTTGTGGGCACCTCGTGTGCCTCCCGGACTCTGTTTTCTTGCGGAGGACTCCTTCTGGCCCAGAAAAAATCAATATATAGTTGCCCGAAGGTTTTGATCTCCGTATCGCGTAGTTTTCCTCTGTTTTTGTTTCGAGCTTGTTGTCTGCCGCAGATTTAGAGAAAAGATGTCTCAGGAATCTGTTGGGAAGAATGATGTTCACCAAGTTCATGAGGAAGTAGATGCTAATCTGAAAAGAGTAGAAGTCATGGTAGCCAGGGACCAAGCTAAGGAGAAAACCCAAGCTAGGGAGGAAGTTCAACCTATGTTCAACATTGAAGACGTTGAAGGAGTAGATTTTCTCCAACCCTCCCTCGACGTGCTGTCTCCATCCTTGATTGAACTCTTGAGGTTTTGCGAAACAACTCGTGCTCGCAATATTTCTCTTTCTCGTGAAGTTGTTTTGCTGGAAAACCATGTCACAGATCTCAAAGGTATAAATCAAAGATTGATAGCTCTCTTGGAATCAAAGGCGACAACAACAACACCATCACCACCAAAGGAAGACAACTAAGCATTGGTATGGGCAATCCCCTTGGCTTCTGCCAAGCTTGGGGGAGTTGCCCTGGTATCATATCACCTTTATATCTTTTGCTTTTACCTTTGTTTTAGTTCTTTCCTTTTTAGTTTTTATTTCTTCTTTTAGAGGAATAAGTCTTTAGTTTTTAGTTTGAGTCTTTTGCTTTTGTCTCTCCCCCGTTGTATTCGAGGTTACGAGCTATATAATAAAGAGTGTCTTAGTTAAGGGCTTTGCTTTGTGCCATGATCAAAAAGTATGAAAAGAACGATAGCATGAAAGATCATGAGACGATCTTATGGAAAGTGATAACTTCCCTTATGACACGTATGATGATTGAAACTTGTTGAGAATAAATCAACATAAACCTCAGCCATTGTTGGAATTAATAAGAAGTAATAAGGAAAGATAGGTTCACATATAAATATATCATCTTAGACACTTTTTACAATTGTGAGCACTCACCAAACTATTACATGCCTAGGAGTAGATGTTGGACAAGGAAGACAACATAATGAATTGTGTTTGCTTGGTTCCAAACAATGTTATATGATTAGAGATCCCTTAGCATGTGAAGATTGCTTCCACCTCATATTAGCCAAAACTCCCGCACCAAGTAGAGATACTACTTGTGCATCCATAAACCTCCAACCCAGTTTTGCCATGAGAGTCCACCATACCTACCTATGGATTGAATAAGATCCTTCAAGTAAGTTGTCATCGGTGCAAGCAATAAAAATTACTCTCTAATACGTATGATCTATTAGTGTGTGGAAAATAAGCTTTGTACGAACCTGTGGTGAGGAAGACATAAAAAAGACAGACTACATAATAAAGTTCTTTATCACAGGACGGAATATAAAGTGACGTTCCTCCGCAGTAAGAGGACACACATTCAAACCTCAAAAGCGCATGACAACCTCTGCTTCCCTCTGCGAAGGGCCTATCCTGTACCTTTACTTTTTACCCTTGTAAGAGTCATGGTGATCATCACCAATTCCCTTTTTGCCTTTGTCTTGGCTACCGTCACATGTTTGGGAAAGATCTATATTCATATATCAACTTGGAGTTGAGTACTCATGCTTTATTGTTGTTGACTTTACCCTTGAGGTAAATCGTTGGGAGGCAAAACTATAAGCCCCTATCTTCCTCTGTGTCCAGTTGAAACTTTGACACCATGAGTACCACGTGAGTTGTAACAATTGTGGAAAACAAAAGAGATGATTGAGCATGTGGGTTTGCCTTACAAGCTCTTATTTGACTCTTTCTGATGTTGTGATAAATTGCAATTGCTTCAGTGACTATGGACTATTGTTGGTTACTTCTCGGTAAGGTTTTTGCTTCATGCTTTGCTTTGTGAAGGAATTGTCACTTTCCCATAAGAATCTTTATGATATATTGCTGTTCTATGTGTGGTCATGATGCCCTCATGTCCGTATTATGTTTTTTTTCGACACTTTCGTCCCTCAACATGTGGACATGTTTATGGGACTTGGTTTTCGCTTGAGGACAAGCGAGGTCTAAGCTTGGGGGAGTTGATACGTCCATTTTGCATCATGCTTTCATGTTGATATTTATTGCTTTTTGGACTGTTATATTACTTGTGGTACCATATTTCTGCCTTTTCTCTCTTATTTTGCAAGGTTTATTTGAAGAGGGAGAATTCAGGCAGCTGGAATTCTGGATTGGAAAAGGAGCAAATCCTAGTCCACTATTCTGCACATCTCCAAATGCCCTGAAAATTTACGTGGATTTTTTCTGGAATATATTAAAAATACTGGGCGAGAGAACTACCGGAGTGGGGCCACCAGGGCCCCTCAAGCTTGCCCACCGCCACCACCCCCTGGTGGCGCACGGCAGGCTTGTGGGCTGCCTGAAGGCCCACTAGACCCCCTCTTTTGCTATATGAAGAGTCCTGGTCTGGAAAAAATAAAGGGGGAGATTTTTCGTGGTTTCGCCGCCGCCATGAGGCGGAACTTGAGCAGATCCAATCTAGAGCTCCGGCAGGACGATCCTGCCGGGGAAATTTCCCTCCCGGAGGGGGAAATCATCGCCATCGTCATCACCAATACTCCTCTCATCAGAGGGGAGGCATCTTCACCAACATCTTCATCAGCACCATCTCCTCTCCAATCCCTAGCTCATCTCTTCTAACCAATCTTCGTCTCGCGACTCCGATTGGTACTTGTAAGGTTGCTAGTAGTGTTGATTACTCTTTGTAGTTGATGCTAGTTGGATTACTTGGTGGAAGAGTTTATGTTCAGATCCTTGATGCTATTCATTACACCTCTGGTCATGATTATGATTATGTCTTGTGAGTAGTTACTTTTGTTCCCGAGGACATGGGGTAAGTCATGTTAATAATAGTCATGTGAATTTGATATTCGTTCGATATTTTGATATGATGTATGTTGTTTTTCCTCTAGTGGTGTTATGTGAACGTCGACTACATAACACTTCACCATATTTGGGCCTAGAGGAAGGCATTGGGAAGTAGTAAGTAGATGATGGGTTGCTGGAGTGACAGAAGCTTAAACCCCAGTCTATGCGTTGCTTCGTAAGGGGCTGATTTGGATTCACGAGTTTAATGCTATGGTTAGACTTTGTCTTAATTCTTCTTTTGTAGTTGCGGATGATTGCGAGAGAGGTTAATCATAACTGGGATGCTTGTCCAAGTAAGGGCAGTACCCAAGCACCGGTCCACCCACATATCAAACTATCAAAGTAACGAACGCGAATCATATGAGCATGATGAAACTAGCATGACAGAAATTCCCGTGTGTCCTCGGGAGCGTTTGTCCTACTATAAGACTTTGTTCAGGCTTGTCCCTTGCTACAAAAGGGATTGGGCTACTTGCTGCACCGTTGCTACTACTTGTTACTTGTTACTCTTTGCTTGCTACGTTTCACCTCGCTACACAATCACTTGCTACCGCTACTTTCAGTGCTTGCAGTTATTACCTTGCTGAAATCCGTTTATCAGAGCCTTCTGCTCCTCGTTGGGTTCGACACTCTTACTTATCGAAAGGACTACGATTGATCCCCTATACTTGTGGGTCATCAGTGCGGTCGAATAAGACGCCGGTATCGAGCTCCGCAGCGTCCAGACTAGGGCTCAAGCGATGCGGGAACTATGGTGGGCGGGGGCGAGTGATGGAGGCGGAGGCGGAGGCCGGGTCGACGGGGACAGAGGGAGGGGAAAGGGTAGGGTCCTTACCGGCGTTGCTAAGGAGAGGTGCGGCGAGGCTTAGAGGAGATCGGCGACGACGAGCAGCGAGCGACGATAGTGTCGGGAAGGATTTGGGTACCCTGGCGGCGTCGAAGTGCTCGTTCTCTCGGGTGGCAACGGGCATCGCGAGAACAGGCGCTTATGTAGACGAAGACTTTCAGTCAAGGGTGGTATCACCAACCGGGACTAAAGACCCTTTAGTCCTGGTTGGTATCACCGGCCGGGACTAAAGGTCAACCTTTTCGGTGGCCCAAATTTCGTGCGGGAAGGTGGACCTTTCATCCCGGTTGGTGATACCAACCGGGACTAAAGGGTTCTTTTTCTTTTTTTATTTGGTTTTCTAAATAAAATATTTTTTATATTTTCAATAACTTTTAGAATATTTTGTCTTTTTAGTGAATATTTTTGCTTTAGGTCACAAAAATTATAAACTTTCTGTTAGTGCCAGTTGTTTTCAAATTTTAATAGTTTAAATTTAAATTATTTACTATTTGTGTGAATCACTTGTTTGTGAACTTTAGTTTAAAAATAGATTTTTGAATTATTATTTTTCATGTTGTTTCATATTAGTGTGTTTTAACAGTACGTTTAATTTGGGAATCTGTAGGATATTTTCAAGGGGTGTTTTATCATTATGTTTCAAAATATTGGACAAATCCCTCCAAAACCCTTCCTGTTCATTTCAAGTATTTGAAATATTTCTATAAGAATTATTCTCAAATAATTCGAGGGAAATTCTAGCAAGTCACACATGGTATATATGGGGAGCTTGCCAAGTTTCATCTCAATCTAAAATTGATTTGATTCACCAAAATATTCCTAAATCATCTCTGTCCACGTCCAAACTTGGACAAGTTTACATTATCGGTTTCTTCAATTATTCTCAAACATTGTGGACATGCTCTAATACCCTAATAGTGCATCCACACCAAGTGGTGCATCAAGGAGAACATTTCCGCTGATTTTTAGAACTGAGAAATTAGACATTGTCAAATTTCCTCAATTGGTCCCAAACTTTTTGGGCATATTCTAATCCTCAAATAATGTCACCGCACCAAGTGGTGCATTAGAGGGAATAGACTTGCATAACTAGATCTAGGAAAATATATTTCTGCCCATTTCTAGGGTTTATAAAGTTTACATTGGCCACTTTCATCATATAATCCCAAAATGGCTGATCAACCTCATTTCCATCAACCCACTGATCCTGTTAAATCTCAAGGCTAGAAGAACCCTTTTACTTTCCCAAAACAGCATCAAACACCTTGTGGTGATTTGGTACAAATATTGATTTAACCCCTTTTACTATGCCCCTTGATCTCAAAATTTTACCAGAGCTCATCCTAGTTACCTTGCTTGGCCATAGCTCAATTATTGGTGGGCGAAACCCCTCCCTTACCATCCCTGCACAGCAAGAGCAGCTTTGTCCCACTCCTCAGTGGCCCTTGATCCATTGTAAAATGCATAACAATTTTAAAAATAAACCAAATGCATAACAATATAGTATAATTTTGACAATAAGATGCATAACTAATTTTGCACTTATTAATCAAAAGTTTCAAAGGACAAAGTGCCCTAGATCTTACAAAGATTCCGTTGTCAGAAAGCGTAGAAAAGTGAAACTGTTTTCTTGCTTGTGTTAAGGTAACCCCTAGGATCACCCAAAACACATGTATACCCTAGCTCTTACAAAGATTCCCTCCGATTTGTCCGAAGTTCGAAAAATTACTTGAGAGAGAGTGATGACGGTGAAGCTAGTCACTTCCGAGAGTGGTCTCTTGGGGTATAAGATTTTTTTCTTCGCGGATGTCCATTGCTTATGATTGCACCATAACCATGGAGAATCTTCATCATTTAAAAGGATGCTTGGGTCAGTGTTCAGTTTGAAGGGAGGAATTTCATCAAAAGTATTATAATCTTCTATCATTTCTACCTTGTCTTCGACTCCCACGATATTTCTTTTCCTTGAAAGAACTATGTGGCTTTTTGGCTCATCGTATGATGTATTCGCTTCCTTATATTTTCTTTTTCTCGGCTTGGTAGACATGTCCTTCACATAGAAAACCCAAGCCACATCATTTGCTAGGACAAGTGGTTTGTCTGTGTACCCAAGATTGTTGAGATCGACTGTTGTCATTTTGTACCCCGCCTCCTGCCAGATTGACCCATTTGCACCGAAATAATGGGACCTTAAAAGAACTTCCATAGTTAAGTTCCCATATCTCCTCAATGTAACCATAATATGTGTCCTTTTTCCCATTGTTGTGTGTTGCATCAAAGCGGACACCACTATTTTGGTTGGTGCTCGTTTTATCTTGGGCGATCATGTAATATGTATTCCCATTTATCTCGTACCCTTGGTAAGTCAATATAGTCGAAGATGGTGACTTTGCCAACACGTACAACTCATCTTCAACAATGACGTTATTCATGAGATGTGTTTGCAACCAACGGCCGAAAGTTGTCATGTGTGTACGTTTAATCCAGGGGTCAGACCGCTCCGGGTTCTTGGAACATACAATATTTGTGTGTTCCTTGATATATGGAGCCAGCAATGTGGAATTTTGTAGAACCGTGTAGTGTGCTTGAGTGAAAGAATACCCGTCCATACATATAACTACTCTCTTTCCTAGCGTGCCTTTTCTACTCAGGCTCTTCTCATGCCGCAATTTAGGAACACCAATCGGCTTAAGGTCAAGAATAAAGTCAACACAGAACTCAATAACCTCATTTGTTCCATAGCCCTTGGAGATACTTCCTTCTGGCCTAGCACGGTTATGAACATATTTCTTTAAGACCCTAATGAACCTCTCAAAGGGGAACATATTATGTAGAAATACAAGACCCAGAGTGGTAATCTCTCCGACTAGGTGAACTCGGGCGTGCGTCATAATATTGAAGAAGGATGGTGGGAACACCAACTCGAAATTGACAAGAAATTGGACCAAATAATTATATAACCTTGGTAGGATTTATTGATCGATTACCTGGTGATAAATTGCATTGAGGAATGAACATAGCTTTATAATGGGTAGCCAAACATTTTTCGGTACAAGCCCCCTCAATACAACCAGAAGTAATTGCGTCATAATCACGTGACACTCGTGAGACTTTAGGTTTTGAAATTTTTTCTCTGCCATATTTATATATGATTCCCTTTATATTTGACGAGAAGCCAGACGTGACATTCATACTGCTGAGGCATTCGAAAAAGATTCCATTCTCTTCTTTGCAACTGCTTTGGACGCATGTCGTCTTTTTCACTTATACGTTGCTGGACCTCCCATGCCCCCGGTGTATATTTTGTCTTCCCATACATGCCCAAGAAGCCTAGCAGGTTCACGCAAAGATTCTTTGTCACATGCATCACGCCGATTGCATTGTGGATCTCTAGGACTTCCCAACAAGGTAGCTCCCAAAATATAGATTTCTTCTTCCACATGGGTGCGTGTCCGTTAGCATGATTTGAAAGATATTTGATACGTCTCCAACGTATCTATAATTTTTGATGGTTTCATGCTATTATCTTGACAAACTTTGGATGTTTTGCATGCCTTTTATATATTTTTTGGGACTAACTTATTAACTCAGTGCCAAGTGCCAGTTCCTATTTTTCCATGTTTTTGACCCCTTTCAGAGGAGATTTTGAAACAGAGTCCAAACGGAATAAAATCCACGAAAAGAATTTTTCCGTAACGGAAGAAGATCAGGAGACTTGAGAGACAAGGCAGGGGGCCCCGAGGGGCCCCACAAGCCCTCACCCCGCGGCCAGGGGGAGGCCACGACCCACAGGCTTGTGGCCCCCCTGGTCGCCCTATGCCCTAGGGGTTGCACCTATATATTCCCTAAAAATCCCAAAAAAAATCAGGAGATCATCGAAAGTACTTTTCCACCGCCGCAAGCTTCTGTCTCCGCAAGATCCCATCTGGGGCACGTTCTGGTGCCCTGCTGGAGGGGGGATTCGGATACGGAGGGCTTCTTCATCAACACCATGACCTCTTCGATGATGCGTGAGTAGTTCACCATAGACCTACGGGTCCATAGCTAGTAACTAGATGGCTTCTTCTCACTCTTGGATCTTCAATACAAAGTTCTCCATGATCTTCATGGAGATCTATCCGATGTAATCTTCTTTTGCGGTGTGTTTGTCGAGATCCGATGAATTGTGGATTTATGATCAGATTATCTATGAATCTTATTTGAGTTTCTTCTGATCTCTCTTATGCATGATTTCATATCCTTGTAATTCTCTTCGAGTTGTGGGTTTTGCCTGGCCAACTAGATCTATGATTCTTGCAATGGGAGAAGTGCTTGGTTTTGGGTTCATACCGTGCGGTGACCTCACCCAATGACAGAAGGGGTAGCGAGGCACGCATCGTGTTGTTGCCATCAAGGGTAAAAAGATGGGGTTTTCATCATTGGTTTGAGATTATCCCTCTACATCATGTCATCTTGCTTAAGGCGTTACTCTGTTCGTCAAGAACTCAATACACTAGATGCATGTTGGATAGCGGTCGATGTGTGGAGTAATAGTAGTAGATGCAGAAAGTATCGGTCTACTTGTCTCAGACGTGATGCCTATATGTATTATCATTGCCTTAGATATCGTCATGACTTTGCGCGATTCTATCAATTGCTCGAAAGTAATTTGTTGACCCACCGTGATATTTTCTATTTTGAGAGAAGCCTCTAGTGAACACTATCGCCCCCAGGGTCTACTCGACACCATATTTTCAGCCTTACACTTTTTACATCATTGCACTTTCCGCCTTCAGATCTCACTTTGCAAACAATCTTGAAGGGATTGACAACCCCTTTGAAGCGTTGGGTGCAAGCTTGTTTGTGTTTGCGCAGGTACTCTGGACTTGACGAGACTCTCCTTCTGGATCGATACCTTGGTTCTCAAACTGAGGGAAATACTTACTGCTCCTGTGCTACATCACCCTTTCCTCTTCAAGGGAAAAAACCAATGCAAGCCCAGTCTCCGTCAATGTGTCAATTTCTAGCACTGTTGTTTGAGAAGTAGCAGAAGGATTTCTGGCGCTGTTGCCGGGGAGGATCAAGTCAAGAACTCATCCAAGTAAGTGTCGCAAACTCATCTCTTGCATTTACTTTGTTTGCCAGTTGCCTCTCGTTTTCCTCTCCCCCACTTCACAAATCTTTGCCTTTTTCGTTCACCCTTTTCTCTCGCTTGCTTTCTGTTTGCTTGTGTTGCGATGTGCCTTCAATATGCTTGCATCTTCGCTCGCTGAAAATCTAGTGATATGGATCCTCATCTAGTTGCTAATCTCTTTAAGAGATCCAATTATGTTGATCCAATTGCTAGTGAGTTGAGTGCACTTGACCATCTTTATGGAGTTTTGCTTGAGATGCGTGAATCTTAAAATTGTGAGGAAGAAACTTATGAAGTGATTCACGAGGGCTCCTTGGATGAAAATCATGATTGCAATGGTTTCACTATAAATTCTATTAGTGACAATCATGCTAAAAATATGCAAAACCCTAAGCTTGGGGATGCTAGTTTTGCTATGTCCACTACTTGTTGCAATGATCATGAGTGGGGCGATGATTTTTCTTATGATCTTGAAAATTTGTTTCAGCCTCATGATGAATATGATATTTGCAATATTATTGAAAGTGGGTTTGGAGAATTCGTGACTTTAGTTGATGATAATCCCACTATTTTTGAAGAGCGTCAACTTTGCATGCATGTGGATCATGAAAATAATATCCTATGTGATAGTTACATTGTTGAATTCGAATATGATCCCACATGTAATTATTATGAGAGAGGAAAATATGGTGGTGGAAACTTTCATATCACTAAATCACCTCTCGTTATGTTGAGATTGCTATTGTCTCTTTCTTCTTCCTTGCATATGGTAACTATTGGTTGTCTTGACAATCTGTTTTCCTATAAAAATGCCTATGCATAGGAAGTATGTTAGAATTAGATGTGATTTTAACATGCTCTATGATGCTCTCGTTGTGCTTCAATTCTTGTCTTTTGTGTGAGCATCATTGAATTATCAATGCCTAGCTAAGGGCGTTAAACAATAGCGCTTGTTGGGAGGCAACCCAATGAATTTATCTTTTTTCTTTCTGTTTTATTGCGTCCACACCATCACAATTCTGTTGTGATTGTGTTTTTTGTGTTTCTTTTTGTGTTTGAGCCAAGCAAAACCTTTATGACTAGTCTTGGTAATGGTTGTTTGATCCTGCTGGAAAAAGACAGAATCTTTTCGCTCACGAGATGATTTTTCATTTTTATTCAGAAAGAGATTTTGAGTTGATTCTTTTTTTGGATGGTTGATATGCCTTTTCCCAGGCCGTCGTAATTTTTCAGAGTTTTTGAGGTACCAGAAGTATACGAAGTGTACAGATTGCTACAGAGTGGTCTGTTTTTGACAGATTCTGTTTTTGTTTTGTTGGTTGCTTCTTTTGATGAAACTATGTTTAGTATCGGGGGGGGGGGGGGGTACTAGCCATGGAAAAGTGAGAATGCAGTAGCCCAACACCAATATATATAGAATTCAAGTTTGCTACAGTAACAAAAGAAGTGGTAGTTTGTTTTCTTGTGCTAATGTTATCACGAGTTTCTGTTTAAGTTTTGTGTTGTGAAGTTTTCAAGTTTTGGGTGATGTTCTCATGGACAAAGAGATAAGGAGTAGAAAGAGCTCAAGCTTGGGGATGCCCAAGGCATCCCAAGCCAAATTCAAGGACACCAAAAATCCTAAGCTTGGGGATGCCCCGGAAGGCATCCCCTCTTTCGTCTTCAATCCATCGGTAACATTACTTGGAGCTATATTTTTATTCACCACATGATATGTGTTTTGCTTGGAGCGTCTTGTATTATAGGAGTCTTTTCTTTTTGTTGTGTCACAATCATCCTTGCTGCACACCTTTTTGACAGAGAGAGACATGCACTCATCGTGATTTTGCTAGAATGCTCATAGTGCTTCACTTGTATCTTTTGAGCTAGATACTTTTGCTCTATGTGCTTCACTTATATCTTTAGAGCACGGCGGTGCGTGATTTGGTAGTTGGCTTATGCAATCAAAGTAGTCCCAAAGGTGATAGATACCCAAAGAGGATGCAAAAACCTCCATCTTCATGAGCATTGAGTAGAAAGAGAAGTTTTGATTCCTCTCAATTAGTTTTGAGACGTGGATTTGATAATATTAAGAGCTACGTTAGTAGAGTGTTGTGAATCTAGAAATACTTGTGTTGAAGTTAGTGATTCCCGTAGCATGCACGTATGGTGAACCGCTATGTTAGGAAGTCGGAGCATAATTGATCTATTGATTGTCATCCTTTGTGTTGAGGTCGGGATCGCGCGATGGTTAACACCTACCAACCCTTCCCCTAGGAGTATGCGTTTAGCACTTTGTTTTGATTACTAATAAAAACTTTTGCAACAAGTATGTGAGTTCTTCATGACTAATGTGAGTCCATGGTATAGATGCACTTTCACCTTCCACTATTGCTAGCCTCTCTAGTGCCGCGCAATTCTCGCCGGTGCACAAACCAACCATATGCCTTCCTCAAAACAGCCACCATACCTACCTACTATGGTATTTTCATAGCCATTCTGAGATATATTGCCATGCAACTCCCACCGTTCCGGCACATGACTTGTGCCGTCACTCTCATATTGCCATTGCATGATCGTAAGATAGCTAGCGAGATGTTTTAACGTCATACGCCATGCTAGATCGTTGCACATCCCGGTACACCGTCGGAGGCATTTCCTATGGAGTCATCATCATTGTGAGCTTTGAGCAAATAAAAGTGTGATGAACGTCATTATTAGAGCATTGTCCCATGTGAGGGAAAAAGAGAGGCCAAAGAGCCCAAAAAAAAGAGAAAAGAAAAAAAAGAAAAAAAGAGAGGCCTAAGAGCCCAAATGAAAAAAAGAGAGAAAAAGAGAGAAGGGACAATGCTACTATCTTTTTCCACACTTGTGCTTCATAATAGCACCATGTTCTTCATGATTGAGAGCTTCTTGCTTTGTCACTACCATATGCTAGTGGGAATCTTCATTATATAACTTGGCTTGTATATTCCAATGATGAGCTTCCTCAAAATTGCCCTAGGTCTTCGTGAGCAAGCAAGTTGGATGAACACCCACTAGTTTTCCTTTTGAGCTTTCACATACTTATAGATCTAGTGCATCTCTTGTATGGCAATCCCTACTCATTCACATTGATATCTATTGATGGGCATCTCCATAGCCCTTTGATACGCCGAGTCAATGTGACCATCTCCTCCTTTTTGTGTCACAACCACCACCACACTTCATTCCACCTATAGTGCTATATCCATGGCTCGCGCTCATGTATTGCGTGATAGTTATAAAAAGTTTGAGAAAGTAAGAGTGCGAAAACAATTACTTGGTCAATACTGGGGTTGTGCATGATTTACATTAGTTGTGTGAGGATGATGGAGCATAGCCAGACTATATGATTTTGTAGGGATAACTTTCCTTGTCCTTGTTACTTTAAAAGTTCATGATTACATTGCTAGTTTGCTTGAAGTATTATTGTTTTCATGTCAATAGAAAACTATTGTTTTGAATCTTACAGATCTGAACATTCATGTCACGTGAAAGAACTTGCAAAGGACAACTATGCTAGGTAGCATTCCACATCAAAAATTCATTCTTTATCACTTCCCTACTCGAGGACAAGCAGGAGTTAAGCTTGGGGATGCTTGATACGTCTCCAACGTATCTTTAATTTTTGATGGTTTCATGCTATTATCTTGACAAACTTTGGATGTTTTGCATGCCTTTTTTATATTTTTTTGGGACTAACTTATTAACTCAGTGCCAAGTGCCAGTTCCTATTTATTCCATGTTTTTGATCCCTTTCAGAGGAGATTTTGAAACGGAGTCAAAACGGAATAAAATCCCCGAAAAGGATTTTTCCGTAACGGAAGAAGATCAAGAGACTTGAGAGCCAAGGCAGGGGGATCCAGGGGCCCCACAAGCCCTCACCCCACGGCCAGGGGGAGGCCACGACCCATAGGCTTGTGGGCCCCCTGGACGCCCTCTGCCCTAGGGGTTGCGCCTATATATTCCCTAAAAATTCCAAAAAAATCAGGAGATCATCGAAAGTACTTTTCCGCCGCCGCAAACTTATGTCTCCGCAAGATCCCATCTGGGCACATTCTGGTGCCCTGCCGGAGGGGGGATTCGGATACGGAGGGCTTCTTCATCAACACCATGACCTCTTCGATGATGCGTGAGTAGTTCACCATAGACCTACGGGTCCATTGCTAGTAACTAGATGGCTTCTTCTCCCTCTTGGATCTGCAATACAAAGTTCTCCATGATCTTCATGGAGATCTATCCGATGTAATCTTCTTTTGCGGTGTGTTTGTCGAGATCCGATGAATTGTGGATTTATGATCAGATTATCTATGAATCTTATTTGAGTTTCTTCTGATCTCTCTTATGCATGATTTCATATCCTTGTAATTCTCTTCGAGTTGTGGGTTTTGCCTGGCCAACTAGATCTATGATTCTTGCAATGGGAGAAGTGCTTGGTTTTGGGTTCATACCATGCGGTGACCTCACCCAGTGACAGAAGGGGTAGCGAGGCACGCATCGTGTCGTTGCCATCAAGGGTAAAAAGATGGGGTTTTCATCATTGGTTTGAGATTATCCCTCTACATCATGTCATCTTGCTTAAGGCGTTACTCTGTTCGTCATGAACTTAATACACTAGATGCATGCTGGATAGCGGTCGATGTGTGGAGTAATAGTAGTAGATGCAGAAAGTATCGGTCTACTTGTCTCAGACGTGATGCCTATATGTATGATCATTGTCTTAGATATCGTCATGACTTTGCACGGTTCTATCAATTGCTCGACAGTAATTTGTTCACCCACCGTGATATGTGCTATTTGAGAGAAGCCTCTAGTGAACACTATGGCCCCCAGGCTCTACTCCACACCATATTTTCAGCCTTACACTTTTTACTTCGTTGCACTTTCCGCCTTCAGTTCTCACTTTGCAAACAATCTTGAATGGATTGACGACCTCTTTGAAGCGTTGGGTGTAAACTTATTTTTGTTTGCGCAGGTACTCTAGACTTGACGAGTCCCTCCTTCTGGATCGATACCTTGGTTCTCAAATTGAGGTAAATACTTACTGCTCCTGTGCTGCATCACCCTTTCCTCTTCAAGAAAAAAACCAACGCAAGCTGAGTCTCCGTCAACGTGTCAATTTCTGGCGCTGTTGTTTGAGAAGTAGCAATATTGTCCGCAGGACTCTGTCCAAAGATTACTTTAAATGCTTGATCATATCAAATATATCATCACAAGTATGGTGGTCAGGCTTCTTCCGGTGATCTGCCTCACCTTTGAAACGCTTGCCTTTCTTTCTCAAGAGACGCCTGATCGGAAGAAATCAACGATGTCCCGGATACACATTCTTCTTACATTTATCCAAATATATACTATCAGTTTCATCTAAACAGTGAGTCCATGCATTGAATCCTTGTTTGTCTATCATGAATGGTTACTAAGAGCAGGCCAATCATTGATGGTTACAAACAACAACACTCGTAGGTCAAATTCCTCCTGTTTTTGCTCATCCCACACACGTACACCTTTTTATCTCACAACTGTAAAAGTTTTTCAACTAAAGGCCTTAGGTACATATCAATGTCGTTGCCGGGTTGCTTAGGGCCTTGGATGATCACTGGTATCATAATGAACTTTTGCTTCATGTGCAACCAAGGAGGAAGGTTATAGATATATAAAGTCACAGGTCAGGTGCTATGACTGCAGATCTGCTCTCCAAAAGGATTCATGTCATCTCTACTTAGAGCAAACCATAAGTTCCTTGCGTCAACTACAAAGTCCGGGAACTCTCTCTTGATTTTTCTCCATGCGACCCATCATCGGGTACTCTCAACATCGTGTCTTTCTTACGGTCTTCTTTGTGTCACCGCAACAATTTGGCATGCTATTTGTTTTGGAATAAACGTTCAACCGTGGTATTATAGGAGAATACCACATCACCTTGGCAGGAACCCTCTTCCTAGGGCGCTCGCCCTCAACATCACCAGGGTCATCGCGGCTGATCTTATATCGCAATGCACCGCATACCGGGCATGCATTCATATTCTCATACTCCTCACCACGGTATAGGATGGAGTCATCAGGGCATGCATGTATCTTCTGCACCTCTAATCCTAGAGAGCAGACAACCTTCTTTGCTTCATACGTACTAGCGGACAATTCTCTATCCTTTGGAAGCATCTTCTTTATCATCTTCATCAACTTTTCAAACTCCGTGTCAGATACACCATTATCTGCCTTATATTGCAGCAATTCTAGTGTGGTACCCAACTTTTTCTTGTCTTCTTTGCAATTTGGGTACACCAATTTTTTGTGATCCTCTAACATGCGCTCCAATTTCAAACTCTCCTTTTCGCTTTTGCATTTTCTTTGTGCATCAACAATGGCCCAACCAAGATCATCAGCGGGCTCATCAGGTGCCTCTTGATCTTCAGCTTCTCCGTTGCAGTATCACCGTATTCAGATAACATAGGATAGTTGTCATCATCATCATCTTCTTCATTGTCTTTCATCATCAGCGCTTTTTCTCCGTGCTTGGTCTAACAATTATAGCCGAAAATGAAACTGGACTAAAGCAGGTGGTTGTGAAGGATTATTGAGGTAGATTAATCCTTATCATTCTAAATACACCACGTGGACAACACATAAACCCATTCCGCTTGTTTGCCTCATCCACACGTATAAAATTTTGCTACATCCATTGTCGGCGCATCTTCATTACACAACATCGAACTGACAAAATTAATACAAGTTCATCACATCAAAACCAAAGTAGAGTAGTGACCAAATGTTATTACTGCAAAAATATAACATAAAGTTCATACATATATACTTCTCATAAAACAACATACAACTATTTAAAGAATTTAAATGCAACAACAAATGCGATTAGAATCACAACTAAGGTAATAAATGATCCAATGGCATAATAATAACAAGCCTCTTTATTAATGACATATTTTCTAATCTTCAAGCGCATCGCATCCATCTTGATCTTGTGATCGTCGACGATATCAGCAACATACAACTCCAATTTCATCTTCTCTTCTTCATTTTTTCAATTTTTCTTTCAAATAATCATTTTCTTTTTCAACTAATTTTATCTTCTCGCCAAGAGGGTCGGTTGTAATTTCCGGTTCACGTACCTCCTATGTGAAAATATCTATATCAACTTGATGGACATGATTGTCATAAATACGAAATGAAACAAACAGTTATAAAATATAATATACCACATCCGAATCATAAACCGGACGAGGGTCGACGGGACGGATAACAAAACCATGGCACTATATATATAACAAAATCATATAAATTAGATTTTTTACAAAAAGGATAAGAACAAGAGGCTCACCAAGGTGGTGGCGGCGACGGGACGACACGGGCAATCGACTGCAGTGAGTATTGGGACGGGAAGACACTACGTAAATTGCAACACACATATGAAAACTAAGAAGTTAATTTCAGCTCAAATTGTATATAAAACTCTCACATAATTACTCACAAACTAAAACCCACAAATCACATGATGTATATAAACTTATAGAGCATGAAACGAGCTAAACTAGCAATGAGAGATGAAAGGATGAAGTTGCTAACATTTTAGAAGATTTGGATAGATGGGGTGCCTTCAATCTTGACAAATCTTGGCAAAAATGGATGATGAATTCGAGCTTGGGAAAGGAAACGGGGAGGAGAGTAAGTTTGGACTCGGGCTGGAGGAAGCAGAGCTTTATATAGGGAAAACTTTAGTTCCGATTTGTATCACCAACCAAGACTATAGGTCTATATTTAGTCCCACTTGGTGATACCAACCGGGACTGAAGAGGCTCGTAAGGGCCCCAGCCTGCCGCAACCCCTTTAGTCCCGGTTGGTATCACCAACCGGGACTAAAGGTCTCATTTCAACCGGGACTAAAGTTGACCGTGCCCCCGGACGCTCCCAGCCATTGAAATCGGGACTAATGCTCACATTAGACCCGGGCCTAAATTCAACCAGGACTAAAGGTGCGGATGAAACGTCTGTTTTACACTAGTGCCAGCAGTCACATAGATCCGAAAACCCATATAATATCCAATCACAAAACGCGTACTACATGCATCTAGTGAATTTGAATTCTTTATTCTTCGTTCCACTATCTGGCCTATCCAAACATTTGTTGGTTCTTGATTAAATATCAAGAAAGAGATAAAGATACCAATGGGCCAAAACCAACACCATTTCCAGAAAGTAAAATACATGCCTCCTCCCAAAAAGGGTAAAATGCATAACGGAGCTGGGTTATGAGGTTGGAAAAGTTATACTACTCCCTCCGTCACGGTTTAGAAGGCACAGTTAAACTTGCGTGCGTTTCCAAAATAGACAAGGTTTAAGGCGCGAAAGCAATTATTCCTATTAATTAGTACTAGTATTACTCATGCATGCGCCCTTCTAATTTGCTCCTCACGCATTAGTACAAGTATTTTCTCAATTGATTAGGCGCATTAGCATCTACACTTACTACATATCACAACCAAACGGTGACTACCTTGGTCCCAGAGACTTTCCAAACGTGCCTTCTAAACCGTGACAAAGGGAGTATGTAACTTGCGAAAAATAAAGACCTGTCACTAGTGGGAAACGGGCCTTTGGCCTGGACCCTTTAGTCCCGGCCTCAATCTGGGCCGGGACTAAAGGCCCGGCCACGTCGCCCCAAAATCGCAATGCCGCCCACGAGGCTTTGGTCCCGGCCCGTAAGGAGCCTTTAGTCCCGGTTTGTGTCTCAAACCGGGACTAAAGGGCTACGCGGTGTGCAGCCCGCATGTGCGCCACCTTTAGTCCCGGTTTGTGTCTCAAACCGGGACTAAAGTCCTCTGCCTATATATATTGGCCATAGCCCCCCTTTCCCCTCTTCCTTGCATTTTTCTTCGATGGAAGAGTGTGGGTGTGTGCTAGCTCTCCATTTTTCTTGGATGCACTAGAGGTGTTTGTTGAAATGTGTGTTAGAGCGATGCCGCTTCAGTTCACCAAACACAACTATGATATGAGATGCCCGAGCCACGCTTAAACCTCTTCCTCTTTATTTCTACTTATTCTAAAAGGTAGCAACTATATTTCCTCGTTTAGACCGTGCGGTACTAATTTTTAGGATCGTGATTGTATTTGATATACTGTCGTATAACGCAGATGAGCCATCCATGGATGTACGGTGATCGACGCACATCCGCTTACAGAGAAGGCATGCATTCTTTTCGAGATGCAGCCGATGCGAACAAGCATGGTGGTGGCTATATGTTTTGTCCATGTGTTGAATGTCGGAATGAGAAGGATTACACTTCCTCAAGAGTCATTCAGAGCCACCTGCTTCGGTCCGGTTTTTTGTCGGGCTATAATGTTTGGACCAAGCACGGAGAAAGATGGGTTATGATGGAAGACGACGATGAAGAAGAAGAGGACGATGATGACAACTACCGATCTATGTTCCCTGAGTATGCTGATACCGCAATGGAAGACAATGAAGAAGAAGATCAGGATGAAGAGCGGGAACCAGATGAGCCCGCTGATGATCTTGGCCGGGTCATTTCTGATGCACGGCGAGGTTGCGACACAGAAAAGGAGAGGTTGCAGTTTGAGCAGATGTTACAGGACCACAACAAATTGTTGTACCCAACTTGTGAAGATGGCCAGAAGAAGCTGGGTAGCACACTGGAATTGCTGAAGTGGAAGGCAGAGACCGGTGTGACTGACTCGTCATTCGAAAAGTTGCTGGTACTGATGAAGAAGATGCCTCCAAGAAAGAACGAATTGCCCGCCAACACGTACGAAGCAAAGAAGCTTGTCTGCCCTTTAGGATTAGACTGCAGAAGATACATGCATGCCCTAATGACTGCATCCTCTACCGCGGTGAGAAGTACGAGAATATGGATAAATGTCCGGTATGCACTGCATTGCGGTATAAGATCAGAAAAGATGACCCTGGTGATATTGAGAGCGAGCCACCCAGGAAGAGGGTTCCTGCCAAGGTGATGTGGTATGCTCCTATAATACCACGGTTGAAACGTCTGTTCAGAAATAAAGATCATGCGAAGTTGTTGCGATGTCACATGGAAGATCATATGAAAGACGATAAGTTGAGGCACACCGCTGATGGTCGGCAGTGGAGAAAAATCGAGGGAGAGTTCCCGAGATTTGCAAGTGACGCAAGGAACTTATGGTTTGGTCTAAGTACAGATGGCATGAATCCTTTTGGGGAGCAGAGTTGCACTCACAGCACCTGGCCCGTTACTCTATGTATCTACAACCTTCCTCCTTGGTTGTGCATGAAGCAAAAGTTCATTATGATGCCAGTGCTTATCCAAGGTCCAAAGCAACCCGGCAACGATATTGATGTGTACCCAAGGCCATTAGTCGATGAACTTTTACAGCTGTGGGCCGAACGAGGTGTACGTGTGTGGGACGAGCACAAACAAGAGGAATTTGACCTTCGATCGTTGCTTTTCGTAACCATCAATGATTGGCCTGCTTTTAGTAACATTTCAGGACAGTCAAACAAGGGATACAACGCATGCATGCACAGTTTGGATCAGACAGAAAGTATATATCTGGACAAATGTAGAAAGAATGTGTACCCGTACAATCGTCATTATCTTCCGCCCAAGCATCCCTTAAAGAAAAAAGGCAAGCATTTCAATGGCAAGGCAGAACCCCGGGGGAAGCCTGTCATCCGTACTGGTTCTGAAGTATTTGATATGGTCAAAGATTTAAAAGTAATCTTTGGAAAGGGTCCTGGCAGCCAACCTGTTCCTAACGGCCCTGATAAGCGCGTACCCATGTGGAAGAAGAAATCTATATTTTGGGAGCTATCCTACTAGGAAGTCCATGAGGTCCGCTCGGCAATCGACGTGATGCACCTGATGAAGAATCTCTGCGTGAATATTCTAGGCTTCCTCGGCTTGTATGGGAAGTCAAAAGATACACCGGAAGCACGGGAGGACCAGGAACGTCAATAAGGAAGAGATGGCATGCATCCAGGGCAGTTTTAAGGGCGTGCCAGCTACGCTCTTACTAAGTAAGAGAAGGAAATCTTCTTTGAAGTCCTTTTCAGTATCAAGGTCCCGACTGGCTGATCGTCGAATATAAAGGGAATCGTAAATATGAAAGACAAAAAATTCCAAAACCTAAAGTCTCATGACTGCCACGTGCTTATGACGCAATTGCTTCCGGTTGCATTGAGGGGAATTCTACCAGAAAATGTTCGCCTGGCAATTGTGAAGGTATGTGCATTCCTCAATGCAATTTCTCAGAAGGTAATCGATCGAGAAAGTCTATCAGGGTTACAGATTGATGTGGTCCAATGTCTGGTCAGTTTTGAGTTGTTGTTCCCACCATCCTTCTTCAATATAATGACACACCTCCTAGTTCACCTAGTCGAAGAGATTAGAATTCTCGGTCCTGTGTTTCTACACAATATGTTCCCCTTCGAGAGGTTCATGGGAGTCTTAAAGAAATATGTTCGTAACCGTGCTAGGCCAGAAGGAAGCATCTCCAAGGGCTATGGAACAGAGGAGGTCATTGAGTTTTGTGTGGACTTTCTTCCTGACCTTAAGCCGATTGGTGTTCCTGAATCTCGGTATGAGGGTAGGCTGACAGGAAAAGGCACACTAGGAAGGAAAGCAAAAGTATGTATGGACGGGCATTCTTTCTCTCAAGCACACTACACAGTTCTACACAATTCCACCGTGGTGGCTCCGTATATCGTGAGACACAAGAATATTCTATGCTCCGAAAACCCAGGGAAGACTGACTCTTGGATTAAAGGGGAACACGAGAAGACTTTCGGCAGTTGGTTGCAGACACATCTCATGAATGACGACACCGTTGGAGATCAGCTATACTGTTTGGCCAGGCCACCATCTTCGACTATATGTACTTTCCAAGGGTATGAGATAAATGGGAATAAATTTTACACGGTTGCCCAAGATAAAAAGAGCACCAACCAAAATAGTGGTGTCCGCTTTGATGCAACAGACGAGAATGGGCACTGTTTGGAAACATATTACGGGTACATAGAGGAGATATGGGAACTTGACTATGGACCTACTTTTAAGATCCCTTTGTTTCGGTGCAAATGGGTGAAGCTGACAGGAGGCGGGGTAGTTGTAGACCAAAAGTACGGCATGACAACAGTGGATCTCAACAATCTTGCGTACATGGACGAACCATTTGTCCTAGCCAATGATGTCGCTCAGGTTTTCTATGTGAAGGACATGTCTACAAAAACGAGAAAAAGAAATCAGCAAAAGAAGATATCGTCCGATGAGCCAAAACGCCACATAGTTCTTTCAGGAAAAAGAAACATCGTGGGAGTAGATGACAAGACACACATGTCAGTAGATTATAATAAGTTTCATGAAATTCCGCCCTTCAAAGTGAAAACTGACCTAAGCATCCTACTGAATGATGAAGATTCTCCATGGCTACGACCCACAAGAAAACAGAAATAATAGATAGGAATATTGGTGCAATAATGTAATAATGTATTAAACTTTTTATGTAATGCATGTATGGAATGTACTAAACCTTTTAGTTTTGAATTATTTATTCAATTTCAAACACTTTACATTATCATAGTTTTGTCAAATTCTCAAATATGCAAAAAGAATTTTAATAAACATAGTTTTTAATTGAAAATAACAAAATAGTTAATAGTTTGGATAGTCAAAATAATTAATTTTTAAAATAGAAAATAGTTTTGAATTATTTATTCAATTTCAAACACTTTTCATTATCATAGTTTTGTCAAATTCTCAAATATGCAAAAAGAATTTTACTAAACATAGTTTTTAATTGAAAATAACAAAATAGTTAATAGTTTGGATAGTCAAAATAATTAATTTCGAAAATAGAAAATAGTTTTGAATTATTTATTCAATTTCAAACACTTTTCATTTTCATAGTTTTGTCAAATTCTCAAATATGCAAAAAAGAATTTTAATAAACATAGTTTTTAATTGAAAATAACAAAATAGTTAATAGTTTGGATAGTCAAAATAATTAATTTCTAAAATAGAAAATAGTTTTGAATTATTTATTCAATTTCAAACACTTTTCAATTTCATAGTTTTGTCAAATTCTCAAATATGCAAAAAGAATTTTAATAAACATAGTTTTTAATTGAAAATAACAAAATAGTTAATAGTTTGGATAGTTAAAATAATTAATTTTCAAAATAGAAAATAGTTTTGAATTATTTATTCAATTTCAAACACTTTTCATTTTCATAGTTTTCTCAAATTCTCAAATATGCAAAAAGAATTTTTAATAAACATAGTTTTTAATTGAAAATAACAAAATAGTTAATAGTTTGGGTAGTGAAAATAATTAATTTTGAAAATAGAAAATAGTTTTGAATTATTTATTCAATTTCATACACTTTTCATTATCATAGTTTTGTCAAATTCTCAAACATGCAATAGAAAAGGTTGTCTACCCGGGGTGTCGTCAATTTCTTCCGACCAATCATACCGTAAGAAAGAAAGGCAAGCATTTCAACGGTGTGGCAGATCATCGGAAGAAGCCTAACCTCCCTACTCGTGATGAGTTATTCGCTATGGTCAAGGATTTGGATCAAATAGTAATCTTTGGAAAGGGTCCCGGTGGTCAATCTGTTCCAAAAGATGACGTTACCGGACACGTGCCCATGTGGAAAAAGAAATCTTTATTTTGGGAGCTACCCTATTGGAAACACCTAGAGGTCCGGTCTTCAATCGACATGATGCACGTGACGAAGAATCTTTGTGTGAACCTGCTAGGCTTCCTGGGAGTGTATGGAAAGACAAAAAACTGAAATCCCTTTGTAACAGATGAGTTCTCGTTCGAAACCCTGATACTTCGAGAGAGACTGTCCGTTTTGTACACGCAGTGCATCCAGTTTTTGCCGTAACCCTCTCGACTTTTTAGCACATGCTATGTGGGTGAAATGATGATACCATGCCAACTTTCAACATTTTCAGAGTTCATTTGTAGTGCTTTTCAATTTCAGGGTCAACTAGCTTGCTTAAAGAAAAATAAGTAAATGCACGAAAAATACCAAATGAAGTCAGAAATTGTTGAAAATTTGTAATGTGCCTTTGAATGGTGCATTTTGAACACACAAAAAGTATGGAGTTCAAATAAGTTCAAAAAAATGAAATCCTTTTGTAACAGATGAGTTCTCGTTCGAAAACCTCATACTTCGAGAGAGATTGTCCGTGTTGTACACGAAGTGCATCCAGTTTTTGCCGTAACCCTCTCAACTTTTTAGCACATGCTTTGTGGGTGAAATGATGATACCATGCCAACTTTCAGCATTTTCAGATTTCATTTGTTGTGCTTATCAATTTCAGGGTCAACTAGCTCAAAAAAAGTAAATGCACGAAAAATACCAAATGAAGTCGGAAATTGTTGAAAATTTGTGATGTGCCTTTGAATGGTGCATTTTGAACACACAGAAAGTATGGAGTTCAAATAAGTTCAAAAAAATGAAATCCTTTTGTAACAGATGAGTTCTCGTTCGAAACCGTGATACTTCGAGAGAGATTGTCCGTTTTGTACACGAAGTGCATCCAGTTTTTGTCGTAACCCTCTCAACTTTTTAGCACATGATGTGTGGGTGAAATGATGATACCATGCTAACTTTCAACATTTTTAGAGTTCATTTGTAGTGCTTTTCAATTTCAGGATCAACTAGCTCAAAAAAAATAAGTAAATTCACGAAAAATATCAAATGAAGTCAGAAATTTCATAAAGTTTTTTTGTTAAAATACTTAATAGAAAAAAAAGAGTCAACTAAAAAGAATCAACTAAAATATTAACTAAAATGAATGAATTAAAAATAATTAACTAAAACTATCAAAGTACTTATTTGTTGGAAACAATCAAGTAAAACATTAACTAAAAAGAAACAAAAAAGATCAACTCAATAGAAAACTAAAATAGAAGAAAAACAATATATTTAATAGCAAAGAATTAAAATATAAACTAGGACTAAAAATTATTAAAGTAAAAAAAATGCCGCCTATTGGGCCATCACGGCGTGCATACGACTAGAAACCCAACCCGACAGGTGGGCCAGGATGCAGGCCCGCGGGCCCATTAGGCCCAACATGCAACGAGAGGAGAGTTAGGCCCATAGGCCTGCAATAGAGAGAAGCTCAATTGAGCAAGGCGCGGTAGTGCTTATAAAGCACTGCTAGCGCCCCTCGCTAGGCGAGGTGGGACTAAAGGTTGCCCTGCGTCGCACCGAAGCCAGCCCAGGTTGAAGACGTTCTGGCTTCCCAAGACGACAGGTTACCCAAGCCTGTGGTAGCCCCTAAGCCACAGTTTGTCATGGGAGCGCCTTTGGTCAACAAAGATGATCTCCCAACAAATATGCGTTACTTGCATACATGGTACTTAAGTGAATCAAAGAATGGGAGAACGATGATCGTGGCGAGTGTCCCACGGGAGTACTACGGCCGCCCCGAAGAAATCCATATCGACTTTGATGAACTCTTCCAGATGTACAATGCCGACGCCTTCGAAAAATCGCTTATGAGTTGCTATTGTCTGTAAGTTTTTCAATTCGTTGTCTACATATAACTTGTTTAGTTATTTCAATTCATTGTCTACATATAACTTGTACTCTATTATGCAGAATGAAGATTCTGGAATGTAAAAGTAGGAACATCCTAAGTATTGGGTTTATTGACCCAGATAAAATACATATAGCGACGCTAACTGATAAACCCAAGGAGACGGAGGAAAACCTTCTAAGGTTTATAACAAATCAAAATTTCTGTGACCACATACTGTTTCCATACAACTTCAAGTGAGGGTCTTTACTCTGTTGTGTCCATTCACTTATAAGTGTAATTGATAAGTTACTGACACACACACACACACACACACACACACACACACACACACACACACACACACACACACACACATATATATATATATATACCTGTGCAGCTACCATTGGATTCTGTTGGACATTCAAATTGATAAGGGAAGAGTTGATGCCTTCGACCCATTATCGAGACCCTTGGAATAGTTCCAAAGCCTGCAGGACATGCTCCAAGGGTAATTTCAATCATTCTTGCGCTCTATCGGTCTCTTTCGATGATTTTCTGATATATCAATTAATGAAAAACTTAGCAAATCATTTTCCTTGTCGGGCAGGGTTTGGAAGCGGTTCAAGTGCGTGACTCCCGGTATCGAGCATGAGAAGCTGACCTTTAGAGCGGCTCAGGTAAGTAGTAGTATGATATATTTCTATTTTCAATACATTTATGATGCTAGATTATTATTTTGATTATATATATTCTATTCTCGTAAAGTGCGACCAGCAGCCACGAGGGACGCATCTATGTGGATACTATGTTTGCGAGACCATTCGCACGTTTACCTCTGAGCACAAGGATTACAGATACGACGTAAGCAATGAACATTCACACCTCTATTTTTACCCGTCATTCTTTGTTATCATGATTGATATTCATATTCATCTGCTGTACTTATATAGTACACTGCCGTGAGGAAGAAGTACCTACCAGAGCAACGCGTGATTGCTGTTGCAGAGGAGCTTGCGACCTTTCTGAGGACGGAAGCTATAGATGACAAAGGACGATTTAGTGTAGCTAGGGGCCATTACTGATGTTGGTCCATGTAATCGAACAGACGGGCTCTAGTCCCGATAATTCAGATCTCCATATAATTATATATATATGCTCGCTTGTAAGATAAGTTAATCTTATATATATATGCATAAACATGTATATTTAGAATTATATTAAAACTAATTCCCAAACACCAAACGAGGCATCACGTTAATCTCCCGAACACTTAAACGCTAAAACCCTAAAACCCTAAAATAAACAAAATCTGCAGAAACTCTTTAGTCCCCGTCCGTGTTAAGACCCGGGACTAAAGGGCCTGCCCCTGAGGGCGCTCCGAGGCGCCCACGTGGAGCACATTTGGTCCCGGCTTGAAACAGGGCCGGGACTAAAGGTTAGGCCTTTAGTCCCGCCTCTTTGGTCCCGGTTGGTGAACCGGGACTAAAGCCCCTTACGGGCCGGGACTATAGGCCCTGTCCCCACTAGTGTGTTATAAGGCTGCAAAGATTTATTTTCCCTATGAACTCCTTCTACAAAAACTCAACTGAAGGTGATAACAATACCAGTTCATATATAGAAGGGCACACCGTTAAAACAATTGATTTTTTCCAAAAAAAAAACTGTTAAATATGTGCATATATAATAAAGTGAACTCCTTGTGGCCAAGACCAGGAGCGAGAGGGTTCATGGGCAGAGCTTCCTTGATGCCCATCGTGTTGCAGATCTGGATGTGAAGTGTGTGCCTCCACGGTGTTTGTAGCAGAGCATGGGTCAGGCTGTAGTAGAGTGATGTAGCCCGCAGGAGAAGAGCAAATGGGTGAAAAGGGTCAGAGGGGAAGCTGGGGATGCATATCGAGAGAAGGGGAGTAGACGTACTTGTAGGAACACGGTGAGTTTTGAAGAAATTGAAGAATATGCAGAGGGGAAGATGTGGAGGATATCAGAGTCCCCACGATTGTTAGCAGTTAAAAAAAAAATGATGATGTGGCAGGCTGCATGTGTAGGAAGAGAATCATTTTTACATGTGGAACCTATTTGATGATGTGAATAGGCTGCAAGTTAAGATAAATATGATAGTGAAGATGAACTTCTTAGGTATATAGGATATCATACATCAAATTACATCAAAAATCTGCCTGGCTGCAAACCTGCGCCAAGATCCGTGCGACCAAATGTGACATGAAAAAAGATGTTTGTTGGCTACTGCCTTATGTGATAGAGGTAATATCTGTGACAGTTCAGTTATAGAACTTGCATCTCATGTTTAGTTTAGTGTTAAAAGTTGTAAAATACGTCATTAAAGTTACATAACTTGTTTATGCGTGTAGATACAGTCGCTTCTTTCCTATCAAGCCGTATCTAGTGCTCACGTGGCATGTGAGTATGAACGCGGCAACATGTCAGTTGGTGAGACTGGTGAGGCATTGCATGAGCCACGCCATATATTTTTGCTTTTACAGAAAACACTCTTAGCTTTTAACTAAATGCACACATGCCATAAAATTAAGAAAACCCTATAGATTCAAACCCACGACTCCTATGATTTAGAGCGCATAGATAACCAACGGACGTTTGACAATTAGATCAATATAATACATGATCAATACAAACTAAAGTAAAAATCAAAAAGGAAAATGGGTGTGCAAAAGAGGAAAATCCAGGTTTAAACCTATGACCTCCTGACATAAATTAAAGAGTTATAGGTAATTTATGTTCTATCTTTTTTTCTATGTACACAAACAACATATATTCTAGATAAAAAAATAGACAAAGCAACTAAAATTGTATTTGAATTCAAAATTTTAAATCTAGAGAAAAGGAAATATAGTGCAGAATGGATGTATGCAAATTTTTCTGACAAATCTATTTCTTTTTTGAAATCGAATAATTTTAACTTAAAAAATCTAGTGCAAAATGAATGCACGTAAATTCTTTTTTACATATTAACAAAATAATTGTTTTAATTCAAACAATTTTTTTTCAAATATAGTAGATAAAAGGAAATATAGTGCAGAATGAATGTACATATTTTTTTTGTAAAATCGATTTTTTATTCTAATAAATTTAGTTTAAATTTTTAGTATAGAATTAGTGAATATAAATTCTTTGCAACAAATCAACGAATATTTTGTTCGAATTCAAATAGTTTTAGTTTTGAAAATCTGGATAAAATAAAATATATATCAAAATGAATGTATCTAATTTTCTTGGACAAAGCAACGGATTTTTTGTTTGAATTTGAATAATTTGAAACTTGTAAATAACAATATAGGAAAATATAGGTCAGAATGCATGCATGTAATTTAATCAACTATTTGTCTTAATCTTGAAGAGTTAATTTCGTTCAACCAGATCAATGGAAATTTTATTTGAATATGAATAATTTTAATTCAAAATCTAGGTAAAATAAAACATAGGTCAAGTGATTTGTTCGAAATTAAATTAAAATTTATTAATTTTAGAATTTTAAAATAATAGACCGCTCAATTAGGATGATCCCACTCTTCCCTTGATAATTCACACATGTCATGTAGAATATCTATTGCCCGCGTAGATTTCTTAAATAGAACAATATAAATAACAACATAAACACCATACAAACAAATAACAACATACACACAAACATTACTATTCCGAGCATGAACACTTTTTTTGGTATGGATGAACATTTATAACATGCAACTTATGTTATTATAATTACACAAATTTTTTTACAAAACATTTAAAAAATATCATGTACTTTTTTTGTAACCCATGCTTTTTTAGTGTCACAAGCAATAGAATATGAGTTGTTTCTAAACTTCAATTTATTTCTGGGTGAACACTGTATTAAAGAAAATAGTGTTTGTTTTTCTTGTATCAAATTATTCCTGGTCGAGTGGATAGTTCAGTTAGTTTATGGAGTGGAGGATGTCGATCGAATCCCCTTGATGCTATCTTTTTATTCCTATTTCCCGCGAGCCACTATGTGCTGACATATGTGTTATTAAATAAAAGCTGAGGTTGTTTTACGATAAAAAGAATGCTTGGCTCACACATCGCCTCACCACTCTCGGCACTGACATGTAGGCCATATTCATGCTTATATCCATGTGAGCTCGATGTATGTCTGGATATGGAAAAAATGACCGTATATATCTGCACGAATATAGACAAGTTACGTGACAGCAATGACATATTTTACAACTTTTGGCACTAAATTGAAAATTCTATGCAAGTTATATGACTACCCGTGATATTACCTCTATATGATATCTGACCTGTGCTGATCTACGCTTTATCTGTGAGATGGGATCGCTGGTGATTACTACCCCAAGTTTTGCCTGCGAATAGTACATGAATAACAACTTGTGCGTTGGCTATTGCGTGGAGAAAAAAGGTCCGTCGAGTCTAGCCATAATGTTGGCCCTGTCCGTTTCAACCCTGACCTTGGAAGGTGCGTTGGCTATTGCCCATAATGTTGGTATTTTTCACATTTTCTCTTAGGGGGTAGCTATCAGTCAAAGACTGCATTGTCTGTTTCTTAGGAACGAAAGCTACGTTGCGCCTACCTAATTGCTCCAAGTTCAGTGCACCACAGAGCCTAATTTTGTCGGTTTTACTCTGCTGCTAGCTTATAAGAAGCCGCTCGAGCTTGTAATGATAAACTAAGCTGGTTCAGAAGAACCATTTCTGGCAGAGCTCCACACAGCGCTGGGCTAGACACTAATTTGCCATGGCAGATCTCGTCATGCTAGAATTGCTTCCACGGACATGGTTTCTGTTCCTCTTCCCCCTCTTCCTCTTCCTCTTCCTCTTGTTTGTGCATTATTATTGGTTCACTGTGAATAGGAAGACAGGAAAAAGGCAGCAGCAAGAAAGCCACCTCCTGCCTTCTCCACCTTCTCCACCGGCATTGCCCATCATCGGGCACCTACACCTCGTCGGCTCCCTCCCGCACGTCTCCCTCCGCGCCCTCGCTGCAAGGCATGGCCGCGACGGCCTCTTGCTCCTCCGTCTGGGCGCTGTGCGGACGCTAATCGTGTCGTCGCCGCGTGCCGCGGAGGCGGTGCTGCGCACGCACGACCACGTCTTTGCATCACGGCCCCGCTCCATGGTCCCCGACATCATCTTGTACGGCTCATCCGAAGTCGCCTTTGCGCCATATGGCGAGCACTGGCGGCAGGCAAAGAAGCTCCTCACGAACCACGTGTTGAGTGTTAAAATGGTGCAGTCTCTCCGCAGCGTCATCATGGAAGAGGTTATTTTTAATGTTTTTTTTTCAGTTTTTGTTTGATTTTTTATTGTGAATGTGGTTAGGTCTAGGTCGACCAAGACTTAATCAAGTCTAAATCAAGTGACATAACATGTAAGATTTTTTTTTGCATGGATCTAAACACAAGATTGTCGTAAGGAATTGCGGGGCCAGGTTTGAAATACAATATGAAGCCTTGAAATTGGAAAGTGCTCATAAGCGTTCTTCTATTTATTTATTTATTTTATGGGTGAAAAAATGTTACGGATTGCAAAAACATTTTATTCAAACCAGGAGATAGGTATGGCAAGGCACCGAGTGCGGACGTAAAATATACCATCATATTTAATTTGTAAGAAAATAAATCTTAGACAAATCAATTTATGATTGGATGGTTAGAAGGATAGTGATATTCTCATCCCATCGGGCTTCAAGTCCTAGACTTGTCATTGATGCTTGCACTTATCTGTATTTATTTTAGACTTTTAGGAGATGCTCGAGCCGGCCCAGTATCTTGGAGTTGCTCATAGTGAGCGTATATAAATGTTCATGATTATTTAGGTTTTTACTGTTTTAAATATAGGACCTTAGAAAATGAAGGTTGTACTTCATTACAAAAATCCAAACCAACTGAGTCCAGTTAGCAGTGGCCCTTTGCCGGTCTTCTTGGAGTTGGTCTACGCTTAGAGTGAGGAGCTCCTATGCAGCGCTGCAGGCACCTTTTAATGATCCGCCGCCTGCAGCTCCGCTAGCTGTGCCGGTTCATTGGAGTGCTGTCCAGTTTATTTTTATTTTCTAAATTGTTTTGGTACGAAAAAATATATAATTAAAAAGGTTTAAAAATTTAAAGAAAAAAGGTCCATCCATTTGAAAAAAAGTTCACATCTTTTAAAAAGTTTCACCAATTTTGAAAAAAGTTCATCAATTTGAAAAAAGTTCATTGAAAATGAAAAAAGTTCATCTAATTTAGGCAATGTTCATTAAAGTTTTAAAAAGTGAAATAAATATGAAAGAAATTCAAAAAATTCAAAACAAAATCATGTATTTTAAAAAAAAGTTCATTGAACCGAAAAAAAAGTTCATAAATCTCAAAAAGTCCATCCATTTTCAAAAAGATGTTTATCAAATTTCAAAAAAGTTCATCGATATTCAAAATAGTTCATAAATCTGAAAATTAATTATTTGAATTTTTTTTAAAAAAATCATTGATATCTAAATAAGTTTATGGAATTTTCAAAAAAAATGTTACCAGTGCCTAGATGGGCAGGCCCAGTTCGAACGCGACAGCCGCCAGTTAAAAAAAATACACGTTAATTGGCGCGTGTGGCACCAAATAGGAAATGCCCTTACAGTGTTATCCTTTACAAGCGTCTGATCACAAAGGATCCAGTATGGCTATTCGTGCAAAGAAAAAAAAAGGCATTTGTACCCTCCCAGACCACGCCCTACATCCTTTCCCTTTGCCTACCCACACCGCCCTTCTTCTCGCAGGCCGCCTTAGCCTTTGCCTTTTTTTTGACGGTCGGGCTTGCCATGTTGCGGAGTTAATCTTGCAGGTGGTCAGGACTCCCACAAAGTCCAACGCATGTTTCCGTGAACCAATATGGGACAACATTGGATGGCCTTCACTATTTGGATATATCAATGTGAATGTTTTAAGGCATTTTGAAGCTCCACGTTTAAGATGCCCGCACTTAGAGACTGCTGGTGACCACAACTGTCACATTTTGAGGAGAAAGCGTGAGAGCTAGCGCATATTTCGAATTGGTACAACCATAGACAACCGGTTGGTTCAAGTAATAGAGAGAGGAAAGGTCATGGATTGCCAAATCCATTATATAGATATTAAGATATACATGGAGACCTCATCCTACTTAACACCGGCATCATTCTAGGAACGAGAGGTTAGGGCATAGAATATGGCATTCTAAATACAATGATTAATTGATGAATAAACAACATCCAATAATTAGGATATTCTACATTTCTTACATTTTTATTGGGATCCAGATATCTTTATTTTTAAATCAGTATGTTACCATTACATATGTGGAAATTCAATTCGGCTCTGGGAGCATATGCTCCTGCCATCAAAAATGTTTTTTTTGCAAATGTCAAATTTTTTCGAAAAAAATTAGATGTGTTCTTTGTTAGACCCAAATGCTACCTGCTGTTTTTACTGAAAATTCTAAGCATTTTGAGCTGTGCAGAAAAACAAATCAAACATCAAATGTCACGTACAAATGTTACACTTAATTTTGTTTTTTTCAACGACGAAGTATCGCTATCCTGTTTTGCATGAAAATTGTCAAGCAAGCTTGTTAGGATAAGATAAACATCCATACAAAAATCATTGTTTTTAAAATTTATTTACTATTTGTTTTGAATTTACTATTCATCAGGGAGCATATGCTCCCAAAACGGCCCTCCCGGCGTACCATTTTTAGTCAATGATTTCTTACCACCGGGGTTGTTCGCAATTTTCTTAACACAAACTTACTGCATGACACAGAATGTAGAAAATAGACCTACATTTTTACCTATCCTACATAATCCATAAATTTTACCAACTCTCATACTTCAAGATACATGTCATCATAGGTGAGCATGGTAATGGCCAAGATTAATGAGGCCACCATAGTAGGCGGTGTTATGGACATGAGCGAACTGCTGAAGTCATTCACATGTGACATTGCATGCCGCATCGTTTCGGGAGAATTCTTACTAAAAGAAGGACGAAGCAAGTTGTTCCAGGACCTCACTACGGAAACATCACATCTTCTCGGAGGGTTCAACATGGAGAAGTTCTACCCAACATTGGCTAGGGTAGGACTACTTAAGAGGAAAATTAGTGCAAAGGCTGAGAGAGTGAAGAATAGATGGGGTGATCTGTTGGACAAGGTGATCGATTATCATGATAGCAAGGACAAGTCAATATTTGATCGCACGGGTGGCAATTTCGTAGATATTCTATTATCTGTTCAAATGGAGTATGGTCTCACAAAAGAGGACATGAAAGCTCTCCTAACCGTAAGTAAATCTATTACCTTATAATTATATGTTGATTAAAAGTAAATAAATATGAAGATATTATAGTATCCTAATAAGTTTATGTCCCCAGGATGTATTTTTTGGCTCAACGGAGACGTCATCTAACACCCTCGAATTCACCTTGGCTGAGCTCGTGAGGAGCCCATGCTTGATTGGGAAGCTACAAGACGAGGTAAGGAGTATCGTACCGAGTGGACAAGAAGTTGTCACCGAAGCTGACATTAGCAAAATGACATACCTAAGAGCAGTCATAAAGGAGTCACTCCGACTTCATCCTGTCGCGCCTTTACTTGTTCCACACCTGGCTATGATTGACGGCAACATCGATGGGTACATGGTTCCAGCTGGGACACATGTCTTGATCAATGTATGGGCCATTGGTAGAGACTCTAGCTATTGGGAGGAAGCTGAAGAGTTCATACCTGAAAGATTTCTAGATGAAGGTAGTGCCGCGGGTGTCAATTTCAAGGGGAATGATTTCCAGTTCTTGCCGTTCGGGGCAGGACGCAGGATGTGTCCTGGTATAAACCTCGGAATCGCGACCGTTGAGCTTATGTTGGCAAACTTGATGTACCATTTCGACTGGGAGTTGCCGCTTGGGGTTGAGAGGAAAGATATCAATATGACAGAGTTATTTGGGCTAACCATGCGCCGGAAGGAGAAACTTATGTTAGTTCCGAAATCACACATGTAGTTGGATGGATAAATTCTTCAAACCTAAGTATTTTGTGATACCAGTATACTGTTGTGAAATAATTAAGGGAAAATCATGCAATTGGCGGAGCCAAGATTTGATCATAGGAGAGGCTAAGGAAATAATAACCAAAGAAGTATACCATATGTTGTACATTTTTGTTTGAATTACCGTGTAATTATCTACTTATGCAACAATATATTTTGTGAGCATACATATCAAACGAAATGACATCTTGGCTAGCTCCGTCTCCCCATACATGTAATGCATGTGGTTCGCGCGTTTGATAGTAGCGACGCGAGAGGTGTTGTTCTTATTAATGATGCCACCATTACACTTATTCCAAAGGGGCATGGGGTTGTGACATCAAGATTACCGCCCTATCAGCTTGGTGGGGAAAATTCTTTCGAAGTTGATGTCCATTCAAGAAACAACGCTGATCCCAAAACCGGTGCATGCAAATCAGATTGATTTCAATGTTGGGCATTCGACTGTGGATAATTTTGTCATCGTGCAGTAATCAATCTGTGCTCTCCATGGTTACAACTTTGTGTCCATAATGCTGAAACTGAATATTGCCAATGCATTGGACTCTATCGACTGGCCTTCTTGATGAAACTTCTTGGCCACAAGGGTTTTGTTGCGAACCGACTAAACATGTAACGCAATTAGCGAACCGTCATTAGGACGGGATTAGTCCGTTATTAGTCTAAACGTCGTACGGACGCATCCGTCCGTATGGACGCCTTTTTGTACAGACGCCTTTACATCTCGCGTCCCAAATCCTTGTATAAATATCTCAGATCAATGAAAGAAAGAAGATTCGCACAAACATTTTCGTTCCTATTCTTTACACGTTATTAGCACTGCCTCTGCGAGAGAGAAAGACAGAGACATCACGAAGAGAAAGAGGTGAGAACATGGCAGGAGATTTGTCATCCCTTGCCTTTGCCTTCGCGCGCTTCATCCAGCGAGAAAGCCATCGCCGTCGCTTTCCTCGCTCTCAGGAACACCGTGCCGCACGTCGTCGTCATGGACTTGGCGTAAATAGTGGCCCTCGCCGCCGCTCTTTCACCAGGAACAACCGCCGTCGTGGAGATGCACGCCACAGCAACCACCCGGTGCATCAGGCCGGGACTTCTGCTCCAGCCGCCGCCAACGTGACCGGACCGGGAACTACTCCAACCGCTTTCTCCATCCCTCCAATGGAGTGGCTGGTTGCAGGGCCATCAGCCCCGTTCCTCGGAGAAGAGGAGTTGCTCCCATGGCAAGCCCCGCCACCACTCCCACCGTACTGCCTGCAGCACCTCCCATGCCCGGCACATACGGGCGCACCGCCGCGGCTGCCGTCACCGACGCCGTCGGACGAACTTCCGGAGCACTTCTTCCCTCCGGGATACGGCCCAATCCCGGAACTCCCGTCCCCAACTCCGGCTGCAGAAGAACACCATGGCACCCCCACCGTCCCGGATCTGAACATGGAGGTCAAGGTGGGAGAGGAGGAGATGGAAGTGCACGGCTCCCCGTTGACACCGCCAGCACCACACCTTCCTCCCACACCCCCACCAGAAGCACGCCGCATCCTGCGGCAGTTTGCCGCAGCCATGGCCCAAAACCGAGCCGCACTCCGGGGAGCATGGTCACCGGCGGCCCTCGGCCTCGCCGGCGCCCCCGGGGAGAGCAGCAGCGGCTGGAACTCGGCGGCGCGGGCTGCACCAGAAGGGGTGGATGGACGCCATGGGGAGGGGAGAGGAGAGCCGGCGTGGTGAGGTGGGGAAAAGGGGAGATGGGGAAGCGAGAGAAGAGAGGAGTCGGTCTCTGGATCTGGTGACGACCAGACCGAGACGAGGGGAACGGGAGAAGAGGAGGCGCTGGTCTCTGGATTGAGCGTCTCGCTCTCCTTATCCTCTCTCTCTGTGTCGGTGCACTGGATCGGGCCTCTTTTCCTCTCTCTCTCTGTCGGTCGGTACAATGGGCCGAATCCCCTTTTTCCTCTCTCTGTCGGTGCCAGGCCTGGGCCTACTCCCCCCCATCCGGAAAATATATATATATTAGTAGAGGCTGCTGGTGTTTTGAGTATTTTCATCAGAAAAAAAAACCCATACACATATATTGCATAGCAGCCTTGTTTTCTTTTCTTTTCTTTTAGTGTGATATATTATTGTATTTGAACCTCGGTTTATTCCATGTCTCTGTTGTATTAGCAATTTGTATATACTTAGACTATGTATCGTCTAAAAAATAAATAAAGTCTCAGACTATGTGTACATATTCTATAAGATTGCCTCAACATTTTTCATTTTTTTAGAATATGTAATTCTCAAGTACAACAATTTATTTTCACAATTCGAATTTTGGGAATCACAAGATAGATGAGGCATCTACTAAACTTTGCAAATTATCCTCATCACTCAAAGAATATCTTTGAGTGCTCTCCCAAATATGCGAATTGATGTATAAAGCATCAGCTATACTTGCAAATTTTGCTTCATCAAAGCATTCGTTGTTACTTATATTTTACTCTCATAGTAAAACTAAATCATGCATGAAATACCATGCAGGAAATGGCTCGCGTCATGAATCGTGAATTTCATGAACTTGAACTAGATGGTAGTAACTATTTACCATGGGCTATGGATGCAAAGATAGCCCTCGAAAGCCGTAAACTCGGTTTCACTATCACCACACCCGATGAAGGCGTCGGAGAAATCCCCACGGCAGCCAAATATACAGCTTTAAGTTTCTTAAGGCACCATCTTCATCCGGACTTAAAGTCGGAATATTTGATGGAAGAAGATCCACTAGTTTTTGTGGAATTCCCTCAAGGAGAGATATGACCAACAAAGAGCAGTTATGCTGCCAGAAGCACAGAGAGAATGGTCCCTCATAAGGTTCCAAGACTTCAAATCTGTGGCAGCATATAACTCTGCAGTTCACAAGGTCAACTCAAAACTAAGGTTTTGTAATCAGGCAATTTCTGAAGAAGACCTTATTGAGAAGACCTTGTGCACTTTCCACCCCTCGATGAGGGTACTACAACAGCAGTACCGTAAAAAAAAATACAAAAAGTATTCTGAGCTCATATACACTCTACTTCAGGCTGAGAAACATGATGAACTTCTCATGAAGAATCATCAAACACGCCCAACGGGCTCAATGCCACTCCCTGAAGCACATGCTAACACTCAGTTTACCAAAAAGTATGGGGGCAACAAAAAGAATTTCAAGAAATTAAATGGAAAGTGGAAAAAGAACAACAAGCAGAAAAGCTTTGGTCAATCTATAGGTAAAGGTCACTTCAAGAAAAATGACCGAAACACCAACTCCGAGATTTGTCAAAGGTGTGGATGTACTAACCATCATACTAGCAAATGCCGAACTCCCAAGCATCTAGCGGATTTATACATAAAATCCATTGGGAAAGGCAAACAAGTTCATGGGAAAGCCGAAGCTCACTTCAACGCTTTACAACAAGAAGGAAACCTTGAAGCTAGCACTTCTCAAAGCGCTCCTAAGGAAACAAGGCAGAAGGATGAAGACCTTCTTGATATTGACAACCTGATGGTGGAATACACCCAAGACGCATATGGAGATCTCATATAATCTCCGCATCACTCATTTGATGTTATCAGCTATATTATTGTAATAATGGATGTTATAATTTGTATAACTCTAAGTAGAATAAAGTCCTACGGACCAATTGTATTATGTAGTTCAAACATAATATCATATTTCTATTTGTAACTGTAATATGAATACTTTGTATATGTATATTTATATGTGAGTAATATGAATAAAGTTTCCTAAAATATTCTCTTACTCTATATAGATTTTACGGGAAAATAATCCAATGGAAGAAGAATTATGTTTAGTGGACAGTTGTACCACTAACACAATTTTAAGGGAAATAAAATATTTCCAAACTCTAACTAAGAGAAAAGGGAACATTATGACCATCGCCGGTCGTGATGCATCAATTATTGGTTCAGGACGAGCCACACTTGTTCTACCTATGGGTACTACGATTGTAATTGAGATGCACTCTTGTATCCTGAATCTACACGCACCCTTCTAAGTTTCAAAGACCTCAGATCAAATAATTTCCATCTGGAAACAATTTCTGAAAATAATTCTGAATATTTGCTTTTAACAAAAAGCAATGGGTCTGAGAAACAACTTCTTGAAAAATTCCCCTCACTTTCATCTGGATTATATTACAGTTATATAAAACCCGTACCACATGTTGCGTACAAAATAATTTTTCAAGATCTTGATAAATTCAAGACTTGGCATGATCGCCTAGGTCATCCTGGTATAGGGATGATGAGAAAAATTATTGACAATTCTATTGGTCACAGCCTTCCAACTAAATTTTTTCCAAAATCATGAGATTTTGTGTGCACCGCATGTGCAACTGGGAAATTAATTATAAGACCATCTTATCTTAAGGTAAAAAGTGAGTCACTTAACTTTCTTGAACGCATTCAAGGAGATATATGTGGTCCAATTCAACCACTATCAGGACCTTTTAGATATTTTATGGTGCTCATAGATGCATCTACTAGATGGTCACATGTATGTCTATTGTCTACACAAAATCATGCTTTTGCCAAGATAATTGCTCAAATTATCAAATTAAGAGCAAATCATCCTGAAAATAGGATAAAAACAATTCGAATGGACAATGCCGCTGAATTCTCTTCACGAGCATTCAATGACTACTGCATGGCTATGGGCATTCATTTAGAACATTCTGTGCCTTATGTCCATACTCAAAATGGTTTGGCTGAGTCTCTTATAAAAAGAGTAAAATTAGTTGCTCGACCACTATTACAGAATTGTAATTTACCAGCATCTTGTTGGGCACATGCGGTATTACACGCCGCAGATCTGATACAAATCAGACCAACTGCGTATCATACAACCTCCCCACTTCAACAAGTACGTGGCACTCGGCCAAGTATTTCCCATCTGCGAAAATTCGGTTGCGCAGTATACGTACCGATATCACCACCGCAGCGTACCACAATGGGCCCCCACAGAAAACTAGGGATCTATGTGGGTTATAATTCTCCGTCAATTATTAAATACCTTGAACCTCTTACAGGGGACCTGTTTACTGCCCGCTACGCTGATTCAATTTTTGATGAGGACCATTTCCCGGCATTAGGGGGAGAATCAAACCACAAAGAATGCCAAGAAATAGATTGGAATGTAACAGGCATTCAGTCCTTAGATCCACGTACTAAAGAATCTGAAACAGAAGTTCAGAGGATCATAGATTTGCAACACATTGCAAATAATCTGCCAGATGCATTTACTGACCATAAAGGTGTCACTAAATTGCATATTCCCGCTGTTAATGCACCAGAATGAGTGGAGGTACTAACTAAAACCATTCAAACCCCAAATGAGAGCAAGAGGGGGAGAAATCTGGTTAGCCGGAATATAGCTTCTCAAAAGCCTCCGCGGAAACAGAGGAAACCAAATCCTCTACGAGTAAATGCAATTCAACCTCAAGTTGAAGGACACCAACCAGATGCTCAACATCTTGAACCCAGCATAAATGCGCATAAAAACATAATAGCTGGGACATCGGAACACCATGACTCTATTGTTGTGGGAAATCACATAGAGTCTGAGGGTATAAAAGAAATTTCCATAAACTATATAGAATCAGGAGAATCATATAATAGAGAGACTACAATTGTCGACATATATTTTGCCTCTGAAATTGCTGAAACCCTTCAACTGGATCCAGAACCAAAGACCGTCAGGGAGTGCCTCAAGCGTCCTGATTGGCCTAAATGGAAGGAAGCAATTGAGGCAGAACTGCACTCGCTCAACCAAAGAGAGGTATTTTCCTCAGTAATACCTACTCCTCAAAATGTCTTCCCTGTGGGAGCAAAATGGGCTTTTGTTCGAAAAAGGAACGAAAACAATGAGGTGGTGAGATACAAAGCGAGGCTTGTAGCACAAGGGTTCACGCAGAGACCCGACATCGATTACGATGATACATACTCTCCTGTTATGAGTGGAATAACGTTTCGATACTTAATATCTATGGCAGTACATATGAGTTTATCCATGCAGTTGATGGATGTAGTGACAGCATACTTATATGGGTCACTCAAATCGGACATATATATGAAAGTCCCTGAAGGACTTAAAATGCCGAATCCAAAAGCAAATCGCAACGCATATGGTGTAAAATTACAGAAGTCACTATATGGCTTAAAACAGTCGGGTAGAATGTGGTATAACCGACTAAGTGAGTTCCTTATTCAGAAAGGCTACTCAAATAATGATGATTGCCCTTGTGTATTTATAAAGAAGTCCTCAAATGGATTTTGCATCATCTCAGTGTACGTTGATGACCTCAATATCATTGGAAGTATACCTAATATCGAAGAAGCACGCAATCATCTAATGGCGGAATTTGAGATGAAAGATTTGGGAAAAAACAAATTCTGCTTAGGCTTACAGCTTGAGCACCTTCCCTCAGGAATTTTAGTATACCAACCTGCCTATATTCAAAAGGTTTTGGAAAAATTTAATATGGATAAATCATATCCAACCAAAACACCCATGGTTGTCAGATCCCTTGATATGAATAAAGATCCTTTTAGACCTCGGGATAATGACGAAGAGATATTGGGACCTGAGTTCCCATATCTCAGTGCCATTGGTGTGCTAATGTACCTTGCAAATTGCACCAGGCCTGATATTGCATTTGCGGTAAATTTACTAGCTAGACATAGCGCTGCTCCAACAAAGCATCATTGGACGGGAGTAAAGAATATCCTTACATATTTACATGGCACAAAAGATCTTGGCTTATTCTATCAGAAAAACCAAAACATGACTATGGTAGGATATACTAACGCTGGCTATCTATCTGATCCTCACAATGCCAGGTCACAGACAGGTTTCGTATTCTTATATGGTGGAACTGCTTTTTCATGGAAGTCAACAAAACAGACTCTCGTAGCAACCTCCACTAATCATTCTGAAATCATTGCATTATTTGAAGCATCAAAAGAATGTGTATGGCTTCGCAGGATGATTATGTTGGAATTATGCCCTAGAGGCAATAATAAGTATAGTTATTATTATAATTCCTGTATCAAGATAATAGTTTATTATCCATGCTATAATTGTATTGAATGAAGACTCATTTACATGTGTGGATACATAGACAAAACACCGTCCCTAGCATGCCTCTAGTTGGCTAGCCAGTTGATCAATGATAGTCAGTGTCTTCTGATTATGAACAAGGTGTTGTTGCTTGATAACTGGATCACGTCATTGGGAGAATCACGTGATGGACTAGACCCAAACTAATAGACGTAGCATGTTGATCGTGTCATTTTGTTGCTACTGTTTTCTGCGTGTCAAGTATTTATTCCTATGACCATGAGATCATATAACTCACTGACACCGGAGGAATGCTTTGTGGGTATCAAACGTCGCAACGTAACTGGGTGACTATAAAGATGCTCTACAGGTATCTCCGAAGGTGTTAGTTGAGTTAGTATGGATCAAGACTGGGATTTGTCACTCCGTGTGACGGAGAGGTATCTCGGGGCCCACTCGGTAATACAACATCACACACAAGCCTTGCAAGCAATGTAACTTAGTGTAAGTTGCGGGATCTTGTATTACGGAACGAGTAAAGAGACTTGCCGTAAACGAGATTGAAATAGGTATGCGGATACTGACGATCGAATCTCGGGCAAGTAACATACCGAAGGACAAAGGGAATGACATACGGGATTATACGAATCCTTGGCACTGAGGTTCAAACGATAAGATCTTCGTAGAATATGTAGGATCCAATATGGGCATCCAGGTCCCGCTATTGGATATTGACCGAGGAGTCTCTCGGGTCATGTCTACATAGTTCTCGAACCCGCAGGGTCTGCACACTTAAGGTTCGACGTTGTTTTATGCGTATTTGAGTTATATGGTTGGTTATCGAATGTTGTTCGGAGTCCCGGATGAGATCACGGACGTCACGAGGGTTTCCGGAATGGTCCGGAAACGAAGATTGATATATAGGATGACCTCATTTGATTACCGGAAGGTTTTCGGAGTTACCGGGAATGTACCGAGAATGACGAATGGGTTCCGGGAGTTCACCGGGGGGGGGGGGGGGGGGCAACCCACCCCGGGGAAGCCCATAGGCCTTGGGGGAGACACACCAGCCCTTAGTGGGCTGGTGGGACAGCCCACAAGTGCCCTATGCGCCAAGGAGAAGAAAATCAAGAGAGAAAAGAAAAAAAAGGAGGAGGTGGGAAGGAAGGGGGACTCCCTCCCACCAAACCTAGTCCAACTCGGTTTGGGGGGGGGGAGAGTCCTCCCCCTTGGACTCGGCCGACCCCCTTGGGGCTCCTTGAGCCCCAAGGCAAGGCCCCCTCCCTCCCACCTATATATACGGAGGTTTTAGGGCTGATTTGAGACGACTTTTCCACGGCAGCCCGACCACATACCTCCACGGTTTTTCCTCTAGATCGCGTTTCTGTGGAGCTCGGGCGGAGCCCTGCTGAGACAAGGTCATCACCAACCTCCGGAGCGCCGCCACGCTGCCGGAGAACTCTTCTACCTCTCCGTCCCTCTTGCTGGATCAAGAAGGCCGAGATCATCGTCGAGCTGTACGTGTGCTGAACGCGGAGGTGCTGTCCGTTCGGTACTAGATCGTGGGACTGATCGCGGGATTGTTCGCGGGGCGGATCGAGGGACGTGAGGACGTTCCACTACATCAACCGCGTTCTCTAACGCTTCTGCTGTATGATCTACGAGGGTACGTAGATCACTCATCCCCTCTCGTAGATGGACATCACCATGATAGGTCTTCGTGCGCGTAGGAAAATTTTTGTTTCCCATGCGACGTTCCCCAACAGATTAACCACATTCAAACAGCATGTGGTGTTGGTTCATTAGGATCACCAACTATTATTTATGAAGATAATGCAGCTTGTATTGCTCAAATGCAAATGGGTTATATAAAAAGCAATATCACAAAACACATTTCTCCTAAATTATTCTATCCTCATGAATTACAGAAAAATGGAGAAATTGATATTTTGCAAACTAAATCATGTGACAATCTAGCAGATCTATTCACAAAGTCTTTACCGAATTCAACATTCCAGAAATACATTCATGGAATTGGTATGAGACGACTTCGTGATTTGAAAAGTTCAGGGGGAGAAATCTCCTGAAAATATAACCCTTTTAATTATCATCTGGTAATGAATATTGTACTCTTTTCCTTTATGAGTTTTTCCAACAGGTTTCTCATAAAAGGTTTTAACGAGACAATTAAATACAAGCATTGATGCATGCCATATCATGTTTCTCCTTATATTTTTCCTACTAGGTTTTAAAGGAGTTTTTCATGGCACATCTCATTGTACTCTTTTCATTATGAGTTTCTTTGAAATTTTCTTTCATAATGTTTTTAATGAGACAATATCTTCATTAAGATCATATGCTATACTTTCTATTTTTCCTATGAAGGTTTTTAAAGGAAAGTGTCTAAAGCATATTTATTGTTCTCTAAAACTCACTAATAATTTTCTCCTTCTTTGAAGGTTTTTCTCATATGAGTTATCAAGAGACAATAATCACTATATGTTGTATCATTTTCTCCTTATCATTTTCCCCACTGGGTTTAAAGGGAGTTTTAACAACATATCTATACATTTCTCCTCATATTTTTTCCCACCGGGTTTTTGGGGGAGAATCTCAAGAATTGACTGATGAATATACAAGGAGCTTTCCATAGTGGATTACTCAAGACGGCGTTGTACAAGGGGGAGTGTTGCGAACCGACTAAACATGTAACGCAATTAGCGAACCGTCACTAGGACGGGATTAGTCCGTTATTAGTCTAAACGTCGTACGGACGCATCCGTCCGTACGGACGCCTTTTTGTACAGACGGCTTTACATCTCGCGTCCCAAATCCTTGTATAAATATCTCAGATCAATGAAAGAAAGAAGATTCGCACAACCACTTTCGTTCCTATTCTTTACAGGTTTTGCCCCTAAGTAGATTGTTGTGATGGCTATGCTTCTCTCTACCGCTAGCACGAGAGTGCGCTAATCAATTGCTTGACTGGAGACAAATTGTGGCATGCCTATGGGATGCGGCATGGAGACCCTTGATACGTCTTCAATGTATCTATAATTTTTTATGGTTCCATGCTATTATCTTGTCAACCTTTGGATGTTTTGTATGCCTTTTATATCTTTTTGGGGACTAACTTATTAACTCAGTGCCAAGTGTCAGTTCCTGTATTTTTTCGTGTTTTTGACCCTTTTTAGAGGAGGATTTTAAACGGTGTCCAAACGGAATAATACTTCCGAAAAGATTTTTTCCGGAACAGAAGATACGCACGGGACTTGAGAACCAAGGCAGAGGCCACCAGGGGACCCCACAAGCCCCCTAGGCGCGGCTAGGGGGGCCGCGCCTAGTAGGCTTGTGGGCCCCTTGTGGCTCGTCTGCCCTACCTCTTCCGCCTATAAATTCTGGAAAAATTCAAAACTGCGCGAGAGATCCACGAAAATACTTTTCCGCCGCCGCAAGCTTCTGTCTCCGCAAGATCCCATCTGGGGCACGTTCTGGTGCCCTGCCGGAGGAGGGATTCGGATACGGAGGGCTTCTTCATCAACACCATGAACTCTCGGATGATGCATGAGTAGTTCACCATAGACCTTCGGGTCCACATCTAGTAGCTAGATGGCTTCTTCTCTCTCTTGGATCTTCAATACAAAGTTCTCCATGATCTTCATGGAGATCTATCCAATGTAATCTTCTTTGCGGTGTGTTTGTCGAGATCCGATGAATTGTGGATTTATGATCAGATTATCTATGAATCTTATTTGAGTTTCTTCTGATCTCTTATATGCATGATTTCATATCCTTCTAATTCTCTTCGAGTTGTGGGTTTTGTTTGGCCAACTTGATCTATGATTCTTGCAATGGGAGAAGTGCTTGGTTTTGGGTTCATACCGTGCGGTGACCTCACCCAGTGACAGAAGGGGTAGCAAGGCACGCATCATGTTGTTGCCATCAAGGGTAAAAAGATGGGGTTTTCATCATTGGTTTGAGTTTATCCCTCTACATCATGTCATCTTGCTTAAGGCGTTACTCTGTTCGTCATGAACTCAATACACTAGATGCATGCTGGATAGCGGTCGATGTGTGGAGTAATAGTAGTAGATGGAGAAAGTATCGGTCTACTTGTCTCGGGTGTGATGCCTATATGTATGATCATTGCCTTAGATATCGTCATGACTTTGCGCGGTTCTGTCAATTGCTCGATAGTAATTTGTTCACCCACCGTATTATTTGCTATTTTGAGAGAAGCCTCTAGTGAACACTATGGCCCCCGGGTCTACTTCACGCCATATTTTCAGCCTTACACTTTTACTTCGTTGCACTTTCCGCCTTCAGATCTCACTTTGCAATCAATCTTGAAGGGATTGACAACCCCTTTATAGCGTTGGGTGCAAGCTCTTTTGCGTTTGCGTAGGTACTCTGGACTTGGCGCGATTCTCCTACTGGATTGATACCTTGGTTCTCAAACTGAGGGAAATACTTACTGCTCCTGTGCTGCATCACCCTTTCCTCTTCAAGGGAAAAACCAATGCAAGCTCAAGAGGGAGCAGAAGGATTTCTGGCGCCGTTGCCCGGGAGTATCAAGTCAAGAATAGTCTCCCGACAACGTGTCAATCTCTGGCACTGGGGATTATTCTAAGTGAAGCTTATCCAAGTAACTCTCGCAAACTCATGTCTTACATTTACTTTTTTTGCCTCTCGGTTTCCTCTCCCCCACTTCTGAAAAACTAAAATTTCCAAAAATATTTGCCTTTTTCGTTCGCCCTTTTCTTTCGCTTGCCTTTCCTTTGCTTGTGTGCTATGTGCCTTCAATATGCTTGCATCTTCACTTGCTGAAAATCTATTGATATGGATACTCATCCACTTGCTAATCTTCTTAAGAGATCCAATTATGTTGATCCAATTGCTAGTGAGTTGAGTGCATTTGACTATCTTTATGGAGTTTTGCTTGAGATGCGTGAATCTGAAATTCGTGATGAAGAAATTCATGAAGTGATTCACGAGGGCTCCTTGAATGAAAAGCATGATTGCAATGATTTCATTATAAATTCTATTAATGACAATCATGCTAAAAATATGCAAAACCCTAAGCTTGGGGATGCTAGTTTTGCTATGTCCTCTACTTGTTGCAATGATCATGAATGGGGTGATGATTTCTCTTATGATCTTGAAAATTTGTTTAAACCTCATGATGAATATGATATTTGCAATATTATTGAAAGTGGGTTTGGAGAAGTCATGACTTTAATCGATGATAATCCCACTATTTTTGAAGAGCGTCAACTTTGCATGCATTTGGATCATGAAAAGAATATCCTATGGGATAGCTATATTGTTGAATTTGAATATGAGCCCACATGTAATTATTATGAGATAGGAAAATATTGTGGTAGAAACTTTCATGTTACTAAACCACCTCTCGTTGTGTTGAGATTGCTGTTGTCTCTTTCTTCTTCCTTGCATATGGTAACTATTGGTTGTCTTGACAATCTGTTTTCCTATAAAATGCCTATGCATAGGAAGTATGTTAGACTTAGATGTGATTTTCACATGCTTTATGATGCTCTCGTTGTGCTTCAATTCTTGTCTTTTGTGTGAGCATCATTGAATTATCAATGCCTAGCTAAGGGCGTTAAACAATAGCGTTTGTTGGGAGGAAACCCAATGGATTTATTTTTGCTTTTTACTTTCTGTTTTGTTGTGTCAACACCATCACAATTCTGTTATAATTGTGTTTTTATGTTTATTTTTATGTTTGAGCCAAGCAAAACCTTTATGACTAGTTTTGGTGATGGTTATTTGATCCTGCTGGAAAAAGACATAAACTTTTCGCTCACGAGATCATTTTTCATTTTTATTCATAAAGAGCTTTTGAGTTGATTCATTTTGATGCTGGTTGATATACTTTTGCCCAGGCGGTCATAATTTTTCAGAATTTTTGAGGTACCAGAAGTATACGGAGTAAACAGATTGCTACAGACTGGTCTGTTTTTGATAGATTCTGTTTTTGACAGATTCTGTTTTTGTTGTGTTGGTTGCTTGTTTTGATGAAACTATGGATAGTATCGGGGGGGGGGGGGTACTAGCCATGGAAAAGTGAGAATACAGTAACCTAACACCAATATAAATAGAAATCAAGATTGCTGCAGTACCTAAAGAGGTGGTAGTTTGTGTTCTTGTGCTAATGATATCACGAGTTTCTGTTTAAGTTTTGTGCTGTGAAGTTTTCAAGTTTTGGGTGATGTTCTCATGGACAAAGGGATAAAGAGTGGAAAGAGCTCAAGCTTGGGGATTCCCAAGGCATCTCAAGACACATTCAAGCACACCAAAAATCCTAAGCTTGGGGATGCCCCGGGAAGGCATCCCCTCTTTCGTCTTCAATCCATCGGTAACATTATTTGGAGCTATATTTTTATTCACCACATGATATGTGTCTTGCTTGGAGCGTCTTGTATCGTAGGAGTCTTTTATTTTTGTTGTTTCACAATCATCCTTGCTGCACACCTTTTGAGAGAGACACGCCCTCATCGTGAATTTGCTAGAATACTCTTTGTGCTTCACTTATATCTTTTGAGATAGACAATTTTGCTCTATGTGCTTCACTTAGATCTTTTAGACCATGGCGGTGCGTGACTTGGTAGTTGGTTTGTGCCATGAAAATAGTCCCAAAGGTGATAGGTACCCAAAGAGGATACAAAAACTTCCATCTTCATGTGCATGGAGTAGAAAGAGAAGTTTGATTCCTCTCAATTAGTTTTGAGACATGGATTTGGTAATATTAAGAGTTATGTTAGGAGGGTGTTGTGAATCTAGAAATACTTGTGTTGAAGTAAGTGATTCCCGTAACATGCACGTATGGTGAACCGCTATGTTAGGAAGTCGGAGCATAATTGATCTATTGATTGTCATCCTTTGTGTTGCGGTCGGGATCGCGCGATGGTTAACACCTACCAACCCTTGCCCTAGGAGTATGCGTTTAGCACATTGTTTCGATTACTAATAAAAACTTTCGCCAGAAGTATGTGAGTTCTTCATGACTAATGTGAGTCCATGGTATAGATGCACTTTCACCTTCCACCATTGCTAGCCTCTCTAGTACCGCGCAATTTTCGCCAGTGCACAAACCCACCATATACCTTCCTCAAAACAGCCACCATACCTACCTACTATGGCATTTTCATAGCCATTCCGAGATATATTGCCATGCAACTCCCACCGTTCCGTCTTATAACTTGTGCCGTCACTATCATATTGCCATTGCATGATCGTAAGATAGCTAGCGAGATGTTTCAGCGTCACACGCCAAGCTAGATCGTTGCACATCCCGGTACACTGCCGGAGGCATTTCCTATAGAGTCATCATCGTTCTAAGCTTTGAGTTGTGTGTAAATAAAAGTGTGATGATCATCATTATTAGAGCATTGTCCCATGTTAGGAAATAAAAAAAAGATCCCAAAGTTTCCCACATAAAAAAGAGAGGCCAAAGAGCCCAAATAAAAAAAGAGAGAAAATGAGAGAAGGGAAAATGCTACTATCTTTTTCCACAGTTGTGCTTCATAATAGCACCATGTTCTTCATGATTGAGATGTTGGGGAACGTCGCATGGGAAACAAAAAATTTCCTACGCGCACGAAGACCTATCATGGTGATGTCCATCTGCGAGAGGGGATGAGTGATCTACGTACCCTTGTAGATCGTACAGCAGAAGCGTTAGTGAATGCGGTTGATGTAGTGGAACGTCCTCACGTCCCTCGATCCGCCCCGCGAACAATCCCGCGATCAGTCCCACGATCTAGTACCGAACGGACGGCACCTCCGCGTTCAGCACACGTACAGCTCGACGATGATCTCGGCCTTCTTGATCCAGCAAGAGAGACGGAGAGCTAGAAGAGTTCTCCGGCAGCGTGACGGCGCTCCGGAGGTTGGTGATGACCTTGTCTCAGCAGGGCTCCGCCCGAGCTCCGCAGAAACGCGATCTAGAGGAAAAACTGTGGAGGTATGTGGTCGGGCTGCCGTGGAAAAGTCGTCTCAAATCAGCCCTAAAACCTCCGTATATATAGGTGGGAGGGAGGGGAGGAGGCAGCCTCAAAACCTAAAGGTTTGGCCGAAATTGGAGGTGGAGGAGTCCTACTCCAATCCTACTTGGAATAGGATTCCACCTTCCCACTTGGAAACTCTTTCCACCTTGTGTTTTTTCCTTCTCAAACCTTATGGGCCTTAGTGGGAACTTATTCAAGCCCACTAGGGGCTGGTTTATCTCTTCCCATAGCCCATAAGACCCCTTGGGGCGTGACACCCCTCCCGATGGTCCCCGGCACCCCTCCCGACACTCCCGGTACACTACCGATGAGCCCGAAACTTTTCCGGTAATGCACGAAAACCTTCCGGTAACCAAATGAGGTCATCCTATATATCAATCTTCGTTTCCGGACCATTCCGGAAACCCTCGTGATGTCCGTGATCTCATCCGGGACTCCGAACAACATTCGGTAACCAACCATATAACTCAAATACGCATAAAACAACGTCGAACCTTAAGTGTGCAGACCCTGCGGGTTCGAGAACTATGTAGACATGACCCGAGAGACTCCTCGGTCAATATCCAATAGCGGGACCTGGATGCCCATATTGGATCCTACATATTCTACGAAGATCTTATCGTTTGAACCTCAGTGCCAAGGATTCATATAATCCCGTATGTCATTCCCTTTGTCCTTCGGTATGTTACTTGCTCGAGATTCGATCGTTAGTATCCGCATACCTATTTCAATCTCGTTTACCGGCAAGTCTCTTTACTCGTTCCGTAATACAAGATCCCGCAACTTACATTAAGTTACATTGCTTGCAAGGCTTGGGTGTGATGTTGTATTACCGAGTGGGCCCCGAGATACCTCTCCGTAACACGGAGTGACAAATCCCAGTCTCGATCTATACTAACTCAACGAACACCTTCGGAGATACCTGTAGAGCATCTTTATAGTCACCCAGTTACGTTGCGACGTTTGATACACACAAAGCATTCCTCCGGTGTCCGTGAGTTATATGATCTCATGGTCATAGGAACAAATACTTGACACGTAGAAAACAGTAGCAACAAAATGACTCGATCAACATGCTACGTATATTAGTTTGGGTCTAGTCCATCACATGATTCTCCTAATGATGTGATTCCGTTATCAAGTGACAACACTTGCCTATGGCCAGGAAACCTTGACCATCTTTGATCAACGAGCTAGTCAACTAGAGGCTTACTAGGGACAGTGTTTTGTCTATGTATCCACACAAGTATTGTGTTTCCAATCAATACAATTATAGCATGGATAATAAACGATTATCATGAACTAAGAAATATAATAATAACTAATTTATTATTGCCTCTAGGGCATATTTCCAACAGTCTCCCACTTGCACTAGAGTCAATAATCTAGTTCACATCACCATGTGATTCCAACGAATCCAACACCCATATAGTTATGGGGTCTGATCACGTCTTGCTCGTGAGAGAGGTTTTTGTCAACGGTTCTGAAACTTTCAGATTCGTGCGTTCTTTACAATTCTTTATGTCATCTTATAGATGCTGCTACTACGTGCTATTCGGAAATGCTCCAAATATCTACTCTACTATACGAATCCGTTTCACTACTCATAGTTATCCGGATTAGTGTCAAAGCTTGCATTGACGTAACCCTTTACGACAAACTCTTTAACCACCTCCATAATCGAGAAAAATTCCTTAGTCCATTAGTTACTATGGATAAATTTTGACCGCTGCTAGTGATCCAATCATGGATCACTCTCTGTACCTCTCAACATACTTTGAGTCAAGGCACACTTCAGGTGCGGTACACAGCATGGCATACTTTAGATTCTACGGCTAAGGCATAGAAGACGACCTTCGTCTATTCTCTTTATTCTGCCGTGGTCGGGTTTTGAGTCTTACTCAAATTTTCACCTCACAACGCAACCAAGAACTCCTTCTTTGCTGGTCTATTTTGAACTCTTTCAAAAACTTGTCAAGGCATGCCTCTTGTTGAAACTTCTATTAAGCGCTTTCGATCTATCTCCATAGATCTTTGATGCTCAATGTTCAAGTAGCGTAATCCAGGTACTCCTTTGAAAACTTCTTTCAAACAACCTTGTATGCTTTACAGAAATTCTACATTACTTCTGATCCACAATATGTCAACCACATATACCTATCAGAAATTCTATAGTGCTCCCACTCACTTCTTTGGAAATACAAGTTTCTCATAAACCTTGTACAAACCAAAAATCTTTGATCATCTCATCAAAGTGTATATTCCAACTCCGAGATGCTTGCACCAGTCCATTGAAGGATCACTAGAGCTTGCTTACTTGCTAGTATCTTTAGGATCGACAAAACCTTCTGGTTGTATCACATACAATGTTTACTCAAGGAAACCGTCGAGAAAACGATGTTTTGACATCCTACGTGCAATATTTCATAAATAATGCATCAACAACTAACATAATTCTAACAGACTTTTAGCATCACTACGAGTGAGAAAGTCTCATCATAGTCAACTGTTTGATCTTATCGAAAACATCTTTGCGACAAGTCGAGCTTTTCTTAATAGTGACTTATCACCATCATCGTCTGTCTTCTTTTAAAGATCCATTTTTACTCAATAGTCCTATGACCATCAAGTAGTTCTACCAAAGTCTACACTTTGTTTTCACACATGGATCCTCTCTCGGATTTCATGGCTTCCAGCCATTTGTCGGAATCTTGGCCCACCATCGCTTTCTCCATAACTCGTAGGTTCACTGTTGCTCAACAACATGACCTCCAAGACAGGGTTACCGTACTACTCTGCAGCAGTACGCGACCTTGTCGACCTACGAGGTTTGTAGTAACTTGATTCGAAGCTCAATGATCATCATCATCAGCTTCCACTTCAATTGGTGTAGGCGCCACATGAACAACTTCCTGCGCCCTGCTACACACTGGTTGAAGTGATGGTTCAATAACCTCATCAAGTTTTACTACCCTCCCACTCAATTCTTTCGAGAGAAACCTTTCCTCGAGAAAGGATCCGTTTCTAGAAACAAACACTTTGCTTTCGGATCTGAGATAGGAGATGTACCCAACTGTTTTGGATATCCTATGAAGATGCATTTATCCGTTTTGGGTTCGAGCTTATCAGACTGAAACTTTTTCACATAAGTGTCGAAACCCCAAACTTTCAAGAAACGACAGTTTAGATGTCTCTAAACCTCAGTCTATACTGTGTCATCTCAACGGAAATACGCGGTGCCCTATTTAAAGTGAGTGCGGTTGTCTCTAATGCATAACCCATAAACGATAGTGGTAATTCGATAAGAGACATCATAGTATGCACCATACCAAATAGTGCGTGGCTATGACGTTCAAACACATCATCACACTATGATGTTCCAGGTGGCATGAACTGCGAAACAATTTCCACATTGTCTTAACTGTGTACCAAAACTCATAACTCTGATATTCATTTCCATGATCATATCGTAGACAGTTTATCCTCTTGTTACGACGAACTTCACTCTGAAACGGAATTGAACTTTTCAACATTTTAGACTTGTGATTCATTAAGTAAATACTCCTGTATCTACTCAAATCGTCAGTGAAGTAAGAACATAATGATATCCACTGCGTGCCTCAGCACCCATTGGACTGCATACATCAAAATGTATCACTTCCAACAAGTTACTATCTTATTTCATCTCAATGAAAACAAGGCCTTGCTCATGTGGTATGATTCGCATGTCACTAGTGATTCGAAATCAGGTGAGTACAAAGATCCATCAGCATGGAGCCTCTTCATGCAATTTATACTAACATGACTCAAGCGGCAGTGCCACAAGTAAGTGGTACTATCATCATCAACTCGTATCTTTTGGCACCAATATCATGAACATGTGTAACACTACGATCGAGATTCAATAAACCATTGAAGGTGATTATTCAAGAAAATAGAGTAACCATTATTCTCTTTAAATGAATAATCGTATTGCAATAAACATGATCCAATCATGTTCATGCTTAACGCAAGCACCAAATAACAATTATTTAGGTTTAACACCAATCCCGATGGTAGAGGGAGCGTGCGACGTTTGATCATATCAATCTTGGAAACACTTCCAACACGTATCGTCACCTCGCCTTTATCTAGTCTCAATTTATGCCGTAGCTTTCATTTCGCGTCACTAATCACTTAGCAACCGAACCGGTATCCAATACCCTCGTGCTACTAGGAGTACTAGTAAAGTATACATCAACATCATGTATATCACATACACTTCTTTCGACTTTTGCCAGCCTTCTTATCTACCAAGTATCTTGAGTTGCTCCGCCTCAGTGATTGTTCCCCTCATTACAGAAGCACTTAGTCTCGGGTTTGGGTTTAATCTTGGGTCTCTTCATTAGTGCAGCAACTGTTTTGCCGTTTCACGAAGTATCCCTTCTAGCCCTTTCCTTTCTTGAAACTTAGTGGTTTTACAAACCATCAACTATTGATGCTCCTTCTTGATTTCTACTTTCGCAGTGTCAAACATCGCGAATCTCTCAAGGATCATTGTATGTATCCTTGATATGTTATAGTTCATCACGAAGCTCTCACAGCTTGGTGGCAGTGACTTTGGAGAACTATCACTATCTCATCTGGAAGATTAACTCCCACTTGATTCAAGTGATTGTCGTACTCAGACAATCTGAGCACATGCTCAACGATTGAGCCTTTTCTCCTGTGCTTTGTGGACAAAGAATCTTGTCGGAGGTCTCGTACCTCTTAACAAGGGCACAAGCATGAAATCATAATTTCATCTCTTTAGAACATCACTTATTTTCCGTGACGTTTTACAACGTTTTCGGCGCCTTGCTTCTAAGCCATTGTGACGCCCTCGGCTTAATCGTACGCTAAACATACACGCAAATGCGTACGATCAAACCCAAGGACTCACGGGGAGATATCACAACACAACTCTAGACACAAATAAAATAACATCAGCTTCATATTACAAGCCAGGGGCCTCGAGGGCTAGAATACGAAAGCTCGATAAGCACACGAGTCAGCGGAAGCAACAAATATCTGGGTACAGACATAAAACAACATGGGGTGCCTTAGAGAAGGCTAGCACAAAAGATACAACGATCGAACGAGGCGAGGCCTCCTGCCTGGGAACCTCCTAACTACTCCTGATCATCAGCGGCCTCCACGTAGTAGTAGGCACCGTCGGGGTAACAGTCGTCGGTGGCGGGGACCTCCATCTCCTGGGCTTCATCATCTGGTCGCAGCAAACGGATCAAGGGAACAAGGGGGAAGCAAAGCAGCGGTGAGTACTCATCCAAAGTACTCGCAAGTCTTACATCAGCACTAGTCTAAGTATGCATCAGTATCAAAGAAGGGGGTTATATGTGGACTGACTGCAGCAATGCGAGAATAGAGAGAGAAGGCCTAGTCCTATCGAAGACTAGCATCTTCAGGGTCTTGCAGCAATAGACGAGAGTAGAACAGGGGGGGTAACACATTAATAGTCATATTGTTGCAGCAATATTAAAGTGAGGTCACGCCTGAAGATCCTCCCTCGACTCCCTGCGAGGAAGCAATCCCGAGGCAAACTAATTCCAGTTAAGTAACAATTGTAGTTGTATAAGATCGGGGCACAACTCCAAGTCGTCCTGTAACCGTGGACACGGCTATCCGAATAGTTAATTTTCATCCCTGCAGGGGTGCACCACATGTCCCGTCACGCTCGATAACACTCTGGCCGGACATACTTTTCTGGGTCCTGCCCGGCCTCGGAATATCGACACGTCGCAGCCCCACCTAAGACAAATCAGAGAGGCCAGCCCGCCGGTCTAAAACCTAAGCACAAAGGGTTCGTGGGCCCAGTTCCCCTTCACGCTCCTGCACGTGGCGTGGGCGGCCGACGTCAGTCCTAGCATCCCTTAATCACAAGCGCGATGCATCTCGGGACCACTCGGGCGCGCGCCGCTACACTGCTGGCATCTGAAAAGCTTCGGCTGATACCGCGACGTCGAGTACCCATAATTCTTCCCGCGTAGCCGGTTAGTGCGAAAAGGTCTCCGACCAACCCAGATCAAATACCCAAATCCATTAGCATTTTAATTAGGCCAGCAACACAGTCTCGCGGGAATCCACCCGTCTTACAACTAATCACCCATGATCCCAGTAACATGGTCGAGTAACTGTGTGGTCGTAACATCGGGGGGAATCCGAGGTATCACCCTCGTTGGATTCCGAACGACGTACCCGGCAAGGTGGGCTTAGAGGAATCACCCTCGGGGGTCCCACACTCGCGGGGTGGCACGACAGAGACGTCATCGGGAATGGTGAAAGAGGAATCACCCTCGATAACCACGACCGACTAGCTATACTACAGAGATATCATCAGGAGTACTTAGCGAGGTGTCACCCTCGGTACCCGATAGTATCCCTGTAGCGTCGTACAACGAAGGGGGGTGAACGTGCTGTGTCGGGTCTGGCTCGTCGATCAGAGATCGAGATTTGAAAACAAGCGGGGCAACTGATCTACGGGGTCAGAGAGGATGACTGCTCCACCTATACTAAGCAGATTAAAGGTACAGGACTGAAAGTAGCAGTTCATCAAAAACAGGCTATGCATCAGATATAGGAGCTAACTACAACAGTAGCAAAATACTAATGCAAGCAGTAGGAAGAAAGACATAGGCGATATAGGAATGATCAAGGGGAATTTGCTTGCCTTGCTGCTCTGCGGCAAAGGACTGATCGGCAGGGTCGTAGATGTACCCGGCAGCAGCGTCAGTCTCGGGGTCTACCGGTAAGAAGAGGGGGAAGAAACAATAAATAATAGCACCGATGCAACACAAAGCATGACATGGAAATATGCAGGCTAGGCATGAGCTAACGCAGGAACATCCGTCATAGACGGGTCGGAAGAATACCTGACGATATTTTCCGGGTCTCGGGCTACTACCGGTTACACTGGAAACGATGGAAAAGTTCCATGTTTGCTATGCTAGGGACGCGTGACAGACGAACGGGCCGTGGATCCGGGTTCGTCTCGCTTTGCTGATCAACTTTGATGTTGAAATTATTTTGATCTGACTTACGGATTATTTAATATTAATTTTTAAAGTTTTATTAATTATTTAAGAATTAAAAACAGATTTAAAAGATTTAGAAAAATCCTAATATGACATCATCGCGATGTCAGGCTGACATCACATTTGACCGGTCAACTGACCAGCGGGTCCCGAACGTCATAGGCACAAGTTTTATTTAAGATTAATTATTTATTAATCAGATTAATTCAACGAGGGACCCACGTGTCATACTCTAATTATGTTAATTAATTATTTTAACTAATATATCTATTTATTTATCTATTTTAAGAAAACATTATTTTTAATCATCGCGTGGGGCCTCCCTGTCATTGACAGCGGTGCATTGGCCCCACCGGTAAGTGGCCTAAGGTTATTTCCTCATTTATTTTTATTAGATACATATCCGTGCAAATACCGTATTTCTCTAAATATCCAAATACACAAATACATACATAATACGGGCATCGAATACATACATACATACATACGCATCTAATACACCATTTATTCTTTTTCATTTTTTTTTTCTTTTCTCTCAACACTCATCTCTCATCTCTCTGCTAACAGAGAAGTTCTTTTGCTACTCCACCTAGAAGAACACCAACTTCGAATCCTTCTATCGGAGTCCACCGTCGACGGATCGAGGCCCCGTTTGCCGGAACGGAACCGTGACGTCGAGAAGAACGGTAAGGTGGGAGGAGCCCGAGGAGGGGCTCACCGACGGTGACGTGACGGCCCGGTGAAGCCGGAGTTCGCGCGAAGTGACGGTGGAGACGGTGACGGTGAGGTTCCGGTGGTGATGTGCCGGCGAGGAGGAGCCGGTGTGGAGGCCCCGGTGAGGAGAGGCCCCCGGAGATGGGGCCGCCGACGGTGAGGGGCTCGGCCGGCGTGGTGAGGGGCCGAGAGAGGCCGGCCGAGGTGGAGGCCGAGGGAGCCGGGGCCCCCTGCCGGCGGGGGTGGAGGGGCCGCCGGGGAGGAGGATGAGGGGAGGGGCGGCCGCGGGAGGAAGGGGGCCGTGGAGGGAGGAGGCCGGCGGGGTAGAGGGCTGCCGGCGGGGAGAGGTGGAGGCCGTGGGGGAGGTGAGGTGGGTGGCCGCCGGCGGAGGGAGAGGGGCCGCCGGGGAGGGCTGCCGGCGGGAGAGGGGTGGCCAGGGAGGGGCGAGATGGGGGGAGAGGGGCGTGGCCCGACAGGGGAGGGAGAGAGATCGTGGGAGAGGGAGGGAGTCACGGGAGGGTGAGAGGTGGGGGGCTCGGCAGGGGGGGGTTGTCGGTGGGGTGGGGAGGTGGCGCGTGGGGGTGGGGCCCCCCACGAGGGGGGGGGGGGCTGGCGGCGGCGGCGTGGGAAAAGGAGGGAGTGGCGGGAGGAGGGGGGTGGCGCCCAGGAGGGCTAGGGTTTGGGGAGGTGGGGGCGCGGGAGGTGGCCGGCTGGGCCCTTTTGGCCCAGTTGGGCCACGGGGGAGTGGGGGTTGTTTTCATTTTTTTTTTTTTTTTGATTTGTTTTGTTTTATTATCTCTTTTCCCTTTTCTTTTTATTATTTCTTTCTTTCGGTTTTCTTTCTTTCTTTTATCTTTATTGTTTCTTTAATACTTTCCTCGTCTTTACATATATATTCTTGTAATATTTGCAATGAACTCATAACGTACTCCCCTTTTCTTTCAAATCATCGATCCGGACAGACGCGAATCCACGCGGGTCTGAGATGGGAATTCGATGACGTGGCATCGATAGCGGTTGATCACTGTAGTTTAATTACAATCACTACTGTAGCAAAAGTCGAGGATGTCACAATTCTCCCCTACTAACAAGAATTCTCGTCCCGAGAATTAAGAGGTAGAGGGAAAGAGCCCGGGGTATTCATCACGAAGGTGATCCTCGCGTTCCCAAGTGGCTTCATCTTCAGAGTGATTTGACCACTGCACCTTAAGGAACTTAGTGACCTTGCGACGAGTCTTACGTTCAGCTTGGTCGAGAATGCGAACCGGATGCTCTTTATAAGAGAGGTCTTGTTGTAGCTCTAGCATATCGTGATCCACTGCTCGAATAGGGTCCTTGAAGCAGCGACGGAGCTGAGAAACATGGAAGACATCGTGAACCTGAGAAAGGTTCGCCGGCAGTTCCAATTGATAAGCCACTCTTCCACGCCTTTCGAGAACAGTGAAAGGACCAATATAACGAGGAGCTAACTTGCCCTTGATTCCGAAACGGTGTGCACCTCTCATTGGTGTGACACGAAGATAAGCCTTTTCGCCAGGTTGATAGACCATATCTTGATGATGACGGTCATACTGACTTTTCTGACGAGACTGAGCAGCCTTCAGATTCTCATGAATAATGCGGACTTGATCTTCGGCATGTTGAATAATATCCGGACCAAAGAGTGATCGTTCCCCAGTTTCTGACCAATTCAGAGGAGTTCGACACCTTCGCCCATACAATACTTCGAAAGGGGCCATCTTCAGACTAGCTTGATAACTATTGTTGTAAGAGAACTCGGCATACGGGAGAGATTCCTCCCATTTCTTACCGAAAGAAATGACACAAGCTCGAAGCATGTCCTCGAGAATTTGGTTGACTCGTTCAACTTGTCCCTGGGATTGAGGATGAAATGCAGTGCTGAAGGACAGATGAGTCCCCATAGCCTTCTGAAAACTTTCCCAGAATTTTGAAGTAAACAAGCTGCCACGGTCCGAACTGATTACCAACGGAATACCGTGCAGTGAAACAACTCTTGACATATAAAGATCTGCCAGCTGACTAGCATTAATCGTTTCTTTGACGGCCAGGAAATGTGCAACTTTGGACAGTCGATCAATGACGACAAGAATAGCATCATTACCTTTCTGAGACCTGGGAAAACCAGTGACGAAGTCCATTTCAACGTGATCCCATTTCCACTCGGGAATAGAGATAGGTTGCAGAGTTCCAGCAGGCTTTTGGTGCTCTGCCTTGATACGCCGGCATATATCACATTCTGCCACATAGCGTGCAATGTCTTGTTTCATATTGGGCCACCAGAATCTTTGCCGGATGTCTTGGTACATCTTGGTACTACCCGGGTGAATAGACAATGGTGTGTCATGAGCTTCTTCCATCACCTTCCCAGTCATCCTGAGATTTTCCTTCTTATTTGGAACGAATAGGCGACCCTTGAAATACAAGGCGCCACCTTCATCAACAGTGAAAAAGGAGGGTTTACCCTTTGCAATATAGCTCTTAATCCTGTCGACATCATCGTCAAAGTTCTGTATATTCTTTATGGAGCTCACAAGATCTGGTTCAACCACTAGGTTACTGAGGGAACCCTGATTAACAACACGAAGGTTCATCTTTTGATACTCTTCAGGGGGAGGAACAAGGTAACCCTGAGGAACAATGTGGAGGTTCAGCTTACGGAATTCCTCTTGCAGACGATCGTGAACCTCATGAACCTGGAGGTGGTTGCAGTATGACTTGCGACTTAAGGCATCAGCCATTACATTAGCCTTGCCAGGGGTATATGATATACTACAGTCAAAATCTGCTATACGCTCCATCCATCTTTGTTGACGCAGGTTCAGCTCCGGTTGAGTGAACAAGTACTTCAGACTTTGATGGTCGGTGTAGATTTCACAGCGATTACCGACAAGGTATTGTCGCCATTCCTTCAATGCATGAATGACTGCGGCAAGTTCGAGATCATGAACTGGGTAGTTCTCTTCATGAGCACGCAGTTGACGTGAAGCATAAGCGATCACCTTGCGATCCTGCATTAGGACACAACCTATTCCTTGACGAGAAGCATCACAGTATATGACGAAATCCCTTTTCGTATCTGGAGGAGCAAGTACTGGAGCGGACGTCAGTTTGTCCTTGAGTGCCTGGAAACTTTCCTGACATTTATCAGTCCATTCATACTTAACACCTTTGTGAAGCAGGTTGGTTAAGGGCTTCGCAATCTTGGAGAAGTTCTCGACGAATCGACGGCAATAGCTGGCGAGTCCGAGAAAACTTCTGACTTGCTTGACATTCTTCGGGGGAGTCCAGTCAAGAATAGCTTGAATTCGTTCGGGGTTGACCGCAATACCATCCTTGGAAATCACATGACCAAGGTAAGTCACTTCGTCTAGCCAGAACTCACATTTGGAATACTTCGCATAGAGTTTATGCTCCCGAAGCTTATCCAGTACAAGATGAAGATGTTCAGCATGCTCTTCTTTGTTCTTTGAAAACACCAGAATATCATCCAGATATACCACGACAAATTTGTCAAGGTAGTCCATGAATATATAATTCATCAATCGAGAGAAAGTTGCCGGTGCATTGGTTAAGCCGAAGGACATGACGGTGTACTCGTATGATCCATATCGAGTAACAAAGGCGGTCTTTGGAATATCCTCCTTGCGAACACGGATCTGGTGGTATCCCAATCTCAAGTCGAGCTTAGAGAAAACGGTGGAACCAGCAAGTTGATCATACAAATCATTTATCCGAGGGAGAGGATATTTGTTTTGAATAGTGGCCTGGTTGATAGGACGATAGTCTTGAACCAATCGATTTGTCCCATCCTTCTTCTTAACAAAGAGAGAAGGTGCTCCCCAAGCAGAGGAACTCGGACGGATGAAACCCAGACGGAGCGAGTTGTCAATTTCTTGCTTAAGTTCAAGGAGTTCATGTGGTGGCATTTTATAAGGACGCTTGGCAATAGGAGTGGTACCGGGTACCAAGTCAATGACAAACTCGACAGCTCGAGCAGGGGGAATCCCCGGAAGTTCTTCTGGGAAGACATCTTGGAACTCTCGGACCACTGGAATGTTTTCAATCCCTTCAAGAGGCGACGCATTTAATGCATTCAAGGCATACAGCCGTGCCTCAGCATTACGGACGAGATGAGCATGGTAGCTTACTAGTTCATCTGAAGGGTGTAGGAGGTGGACGGTTTTGGTGGCACAAACGATCGATGCCGTATGAGCTTTCAACCAGTCCATCCCCAATATGAGGTCAATGTTGGATGACTTTAGTAGGATGGGGTTGGCAAGGAATTCTAATCCTTCAATTTCAACTGGAACATGGGGGCAAACCACAGAGGTTCGACATTCGCCCCCAGGGGTGTTTACCACTATCGGGAGGTTCATCTCTTCGCTCCTAATGTCATGCATGTATGCAAAATTTTCCGACATAAAGGAATGCGATGCTCCTGTATCAAACAATACAGAAGCAGGTACTGAGTTAACGAGAAGTGTACCCATCACGGTAGCAGGCTGGTCTTGAGCTTGACCCATATCAATGTTGTTGGCCTGACCACGAACATAAGCAGGCTTAGTGTTGAAGTTGCGGTTCTGGTTGTTGCCACGGCCAGTTGCGGGAAGTGCCAGCTGATTCTGATTCTGCCTGCAGTCTCTAGCACGGTGACCTGGACGACCACACTTGAAGCACAGCCCGTCCTCAGGACGGGATGGAGGAACTCGAGGTGGTGGAGCTGGAAGCCTCGGCTGCCTAGGTGGTGGAGGAGGCAGGCGAGGTGCAGCATAGGACGGCCTCGGAGTAGGAGCAGGTGCATGGTACATGTTGTTGGGGATCCAGATCTTCCGCTTCTGTGCAGATGAGCCCGAAGATGAGCCCATGTCACGGTTGCGCTTGCTGCTATCTTTGTATTCCTGCAGACCAGTCTCAACCTGAATAGCCTTGTTCACGAGGGTGGCGAAATCAGCATAGTCCTGAACGAGGAGTGTCAGCTTGATATCAGGGTGGAGGCCTTCACGGAACTTCTCCTGCCTGCGTGCATCAGTCGCAATGTCTTCTTCAGCATAGCGAGATAATTCCAGAAATTCCCGCTGATAAGCATCCACAGTCTTGTTGCCCTGGACCAAGTTGCGGAACTCACGCTTCTTCCGGTCCATGATTCCCTGGGGAATGTATCGAGCACGGAAAGCAGCCTTGAACTCTGCCCAAGTGATGATAGTTCCATCGGGCTGAGAGCGCCTGTGGCTGTCCCACCATTGAGCAGCGGGACCCTTCAGAAAGTAGGCGGCAAAGTTGACATAGCTCGCCAGGGGCACATTGGCAGACTCTAGCTCATAAGAAATGTCACGGAGCCAGTCATCAACATCTAGAGGCTGAGTTGAGCTGCGGTAGATCGCAGGGTTGAGGCGGCAGAAGTCTTGCAGTGTCACGCCTTGTGGTTGGTTCATGTTCGGCCTTTGGAACTGATCCATGAGCCCTTGCATAAACTGGCGGTTCAGCTCAAACTGTTGGATCATCCCCGCCATATACTCAGGAGGCGGGGGTGGTGCATCGTTGGCACGGCCACGCGGGCGGCCAGCTGGTCTAACCATCCTGTTAAATATTTAGCAGGGGTAGTTTAGCTTAAAGTAATCGAAAGGCATCGCACGCATTCATGAAGTAATCAAGCATAATGAAAGGGAAACGCGATAGATACTCCATAGTAGTTGAGTTCGACATACAGACCCATGCATAAGTTCGATTACAGACTAACGATTAAAAACTCGAAATTTGGCGATAGCCCGGACGCATTTGACGATACCCTAGACTCAGTAGGCGGCGCGCAGGCACGCGGTGGAAGAGTACCACAACGAGATGTAGCGATAAGGCTACATCAACGTCGGAGAGGACGATCGAATCCTGGTAGCTGGCGGTGATAGAAGGTAGGGACAGGACCCTGTGTCCCGTTGTGACTCTGATGAGGGTACCGCATCCAGTCGAGGAGCTGAGGTCCAAGTGCAGGGGTTCTACCCCCAACATCAGTCCACTCGAGAGCTGATGGTAGCTCTGTCCTGCTCGGCTCGCGGATGCGCATAGGTGGAACCCTCGGACAGTGTGATGGCTGCAGCTCTGTCAACGCGTCGTAAATACGAGCACGCGTAGCATACAACTCCACAGTCAGATCTCGGAAAGCACGATCCATTGCCTCAGTGTACTGCACCAGAATCCGCGCGTCGTACCGACGCGTCACGTAGGGGGCGCAGACAGCGACGTAGGAACGGTCGCTGCGCTCCCGAACGTCAGAAGCGTAGGCAGTGAGATCAGACCCAGTCTCATCCCCAGCGGGAGCATGCGGGATGTATCTGAAAGGGCTCTCCTCCAGGTGAGGGTACGCTCCACGGAGACGGGTGATGGCGATGTAGGCCGCATCATGGACGGCCATCTCGACCGACACTCCAATACCACAAAACACGTGGCGCTCGAGGGTCTCGCCGCCCCTCTGGTCGAAGATGCGAACCTCAGCCTGGTACTGGTACTGGTTGTACTCGCGGAAATCCTCGAACACAGTGTACTCGGGGTACCAGCGATATCCCAGCCTGGTCAGGAGATCGACCAAAATGGCCGGGAACCCAGTCGTCTCAGTGGCCTGTGTCAGGCGCACGTGCTGTCTTGCGGGACGCATCTGAAAATAAGATTGACGGATGTCAATGACAGTGTGTGTAATACATATTCAGGAGAAAAAGAGTAGATAGTCCAGCGCTCCGGATTGATGTGATTCGAGAACCTAATGTTAGAGTTAGTAAAATCTTTGACCCGAAAGAGAAGAGAAAGTAGAGCCCAGAGTATAGGAAAGGAGTAAAAGATACTAATACCACCCAATTGAGATGTGGGCCCGTAAGCCACAACATCAGTGTTAGTAAAGTTTTTCAAACACTAGACTCAACTTCGGCCAAGGAGTTGGAAAGGGGGCTACCTACAGGCAGTTGGCTCTGATACCAACTTGTGACGCCCTCGGCTTAATCGTACGCTAAACATACACGCAAATGCGTACGATCAAACCCAAGGACTCACGGGGAGATATCACAACACAACTCTAGACACAAATAAAATAACATCAGCTTCATATTACAAGCCAGGGGCCTCGAGGGCTAGAATACGAAAGCTCGATAAGCACACGAGTCAGCGGAAGCAACAAATATCTGGGTACAGACATAAAACAACATGGGGTGCCTTAGAGAAGGCTAGCACAAAAGATACAACGATCGAACGAGGCGAGGCCTCCTGCCTGGGAACCTCCTAACTACTCCTGATCATCAGCGGCCTCCACGTAGTAGTAGGCACCGTCGGGGTAACAGTCGTCGGTGGCGGGGACCTCCATCTCCTGGGCTTCATCATCTGGTCGCAGCAAACGGATCAAGGGAACAAGGGGGAAGCAAAGCAGCGGTGAGTACTCATCCAAAGTACTCGCAAGTCTTACATCAGCACTAGTCTAAGTATGCATCAGTATCAAAGAAGGGGGTTATATGTGGACTGACTGCAGCAATGCGAGAATAGAGAGAGAAGGCCTAGTCCTATCGAAGACTAGCATCTTCAGGGTCTTGCAGCAATAGACGAGAGTAGAACAGGGGGGGTAACACATTAATAGTCATATTGTTGCAGCAATATTAAAGTGAGGTCACGCCTGAAGATCCTCCCTCGACTCCCTGCGAGGAAGCAATCCCGAGGCAAACTAATTCCAGTTAAGTAACAATTGTAGTTGTATAAGATCGGGGCACAACTCCAAGTCGTCCTGTAACCGTGGACACGGCTATCCGAATAGTTAATTTTCATCCCTGCAGGGGTGCACCACATGTCCCGTCACGCTCGATAACACTCTGGCCGGACATACTTTTCTGGGTCCTGCCCGGCCTCGGAATATCGACACGTCGCAGCCCCACCTAAGACAAATCAGAGAGGCCAGCCCGCCGGTCTAAAACCTAAGCACAAAGGGTTCGTGGGCCCAGTTCCCCTTCACGCTCCTGCACGTGGCGTGGGCGGCCGACGTCAGTCCTAGCATCCCTTAATCACAAGCGCGATGCATCTCGGGACCACTCGGGCGCGCGCCGCTACACTGCTGGCATCTGAAAAGCTTCGGCTGATACCGCGACGTCGAGTACCCATAATTCTTCCCGCGTAGCCGGTTAGTGCGAAAAGGTCTCCGACCAACCCAGATCAAATACCCAAATCCATTAGCATTTTAATTAGGCCAGCAACACAGTCTCGCGGGAATCCACCCGTCTTACAACTAATCACCCATGATCCCAGTAACATGGTCGAGTAACTGTGTGGTCGTAACATCGGGGGGAATCCGAGGTATCACCCTCGTTGGATTCCGAACGACGTACCCGGCAAGGTGGGCTTAGAGGAATCACCCTCGGGGGTCCCACACTCGCGGGGTGGCACGACAGAGACGTCATCGGGAATGGTGAAAGAGGAATCACCCTCGATAACCACGACCGACTAGCTATACTACAGAGATATCATCAGGAGTACTTAGCGAGGTGTCACCCTCGGTACCCGATAGTATCCCTGTAGCGTCGTACAACGAAGGGGGGTGAACGTGCTGTGTCGGGTCTGGCTCGTCGATCAGAGATCGAGATTTGAAAACAAGCGGGGCAACTGATCTACGGGGTCAGAGAGGATGACTGCTCCACCTATACTAAGCAGATTAAAGGTACAGGACTGAAAGTAGCAGTTCATCAAAAACAGGCTATGCATCAGATATAGGAGCTAACTACAACAGTAGCAAAATACTAATGCAAGCAGTAGGAAGAAATACATAGGCGATATAGGAATGATCAAGGGGAATTTGCTTGCCTTGCTGCTCTGCGGCAAAGGACTGATCGGCAGGGTCGTAGATGTACCCGGCAGCAGCGTCAGTCTCGGGGTCTACCGGTAAGAAGAGGGGGAAGAAACAATAAATAATAGCACCGATGCAACACAAAGCATGACATGGAAATATGCAGGCTAGGCATGAGCTAACGCAGGAACATCCGTCATAGACGGGTCGGAAGAATACCTGACGATATTTTCCGGGTCTCGGGCTACTACCGGTTACACTGGAAACGATGGAAAAGTTCCATGTTTGCTATGCTAGGGACGCGTGACAGACGAACGGGCCGTGGATCCGGGTTCGTCTCGCTTTGCTGATCAACTTTGATGTTGAAATTATTTTGATCTGACTTACGGATTATTTAATATTAATTTTTAAAGTTTTATTAATTATTTAAGAATTAAAAACAGATTTAAAAGATTTAGAAAAATCCTAATATGACATCATCGCGATGTCAGGCTGACATCACATTTGACCGGTCAACTGACCAGCGGGTCCCGAACGTCATAGGCACAAGTTTTATTTAAGATTAATTATTTATTAATCAGATTAATTCAACGAGGGACCCACGTGTCATACTCTAATTATGTTAATTAATTATTTTAACTAATATATCTATTTATTTATCTATTTTAAGAAAACATTATTTTTAATCATCGCGTGGGGCCTCCCTGTCATTGACAGCGGTGCATTGGCCCCACCGGTAAGTGGCCTAAGGTTATTTCCTCATTTATTTTTATTAGATACATATCCGTGCAAATACCGTATTTCTCTAAATATCCAAATACACAAATACATACATAATACGGGCATCGAATACATACATACATACATACGCATCTAATACACCATTTATTCTTTTTCATTTTTTTTTTCTTTTCTCTCAACACTCATCTCTCATCTCTCTGCTAACAGAGAAGTTCTTTTGCTACTCCACCTAGAAGAACACCAACTTCGAATCCTTCTATCGGAGTCCACCGTCGACGGATCGAGGCCCCGTTTGCCGGAACGGAACCGTGACGTCGAGAAGAACGGTAAGGTGGGAGGAGCCCGAGGAGGGGCTCACCGACGGTGACGTGACGGCCCGGTGAAGCCGGAGTTCGCGCGAAGTGACGGTGGAGACGGTGACGGTGAGGTTCCGGTGGTGATGTGCCGGCGAGGAGGAGCCGGTGTGGAGGCCCCGGTGAGGAGAGGCCCCCGGAGATGGGGCCGCCGACGGTGAGGGGCTCGGCCGGCGTGGTGAGGGGCCGAGAGAGGCCGGCCGAGGTGGAGGCCGAGGGAGCCGGGGCCCCCTGCCGGCGGGGGTGGAGGGGCCGCCGGGGAGGAGGATGAGGGGAGGGGCGGCCGCGGGAGGAAGGGGGCCGTGGAGGGAGGAGGCCGGCGGGGTAGAGGGCTGCCGGCGGGGAGAGGTGGAGGCCGTGGGGGAGGTGAGGTGGGTGGCCGCCGGCGGAGGGAGAGGGGCCGCCGGGGAGGGCTGCCGGCGGGAGAGGGGTGGCCAGGGAGGGGCGAGATGGGGGGAGAGGGGCGTGGCCCGACAGGGGAGGGAGAGAGATCGTGGGAGAGGGAGGGAGTCACGGGAGGGTGAGAGGTGGGGGGCTCGGCAGGGGGGGGTTGTCGGTGGGGTGGGGAGGTGGCGCGTGGGGGTGGGGCCCCCCACGAGGGGGGGGGCTGGCGGCGGCGGCGTGGGAAAAGGAGGGAGTGGCGGGAGGAGGGGGTGGCGCCCAGGAGGGCTAGGGTTTGGGGAGGTGGGGGCGCGGGAGGTGGCCGGCTGGGCCCTTTTGGCCCAGTTGGGCCACGGGGGAGTGGGGGTTGTTTTCATTTTTTTTTTTTTTGATTTGTTTTGTTTTATTATCTCTTTTCCCTTTTCTTTTTATTATTTCTTTCTTTCGGTTTTCTTTCTTTCTTTTATCTTTATTGTTTCTTTAATACTTTCCTCGTCTTTACATATATATTCTTGTAATATTTGCAATGAACTCATAACGTACTCCCCTTTTCTTTCAAATCATCGATCCGGACAGACGCGAATCCACGCGGGTCTGAGATGGGAATTCGATGACGTGGCATCGATAGCGGTTGATCACTGTAGTTTAATTACAATCACTACTGTAGCAAAAGTCGAGGATGTCACAGCCATTAAGTATTTTTGTACCGAACTATCGTGTAGTCATCAGAAACGTGTATGTAGGATGTTCACAGCATCCACAGACGACGCTCGAGGTGCAGCACACCGAGTGGTGCATTAAGGACATAAGCCTTCTGTGCAGCAACGAGGACAATCCTCGGTTTTACAGACTCAGTCTGCAACGTTTGCTACTATCAACTTTCAACTAAATTTTCTCTAGGAACATATAAAACAGTAGAGCTATAGCGCAAGCTACATCGTAATTCGCAAAGACCATTAGACTATGTCATGACAATTAGTTCAATTAATCATATTACTTAAGAACTCCCACTCAAAAAGTACATCTCTCTAGTCATTTGAGTGGTACATGATCCAAATCCACTATCTCAAGTCCGATCATCACGTGAGTCGAGAATAGTTTCAGTGGTAAGCATCTCTATGCTAATCATATCAACTATACGATTCATGCTCGACCTTTCGGTCTCATGTGTTCCGAGGCCATGTCTGCACATGCTAGGCTCGTCAAGCTTAACCCGAGTGTTCCGCGTGCGCAACTGTTTTGCACCCGTTGTATGTGAACGTTGAGTCTATCACACCCGATCATCACGTGGTGTCTCGAAACGACGAACTGTAGCAACGGTGCACAGTCGGGGAGAACACAATTTCGTCTTGAAATTTTAGTGAGAGATCACCTCATAATGCTACCGTCATTCTAAGCAAAATAAGGTACATAAAAGGATTAACATCACATGCAATTTATAAGTGACATGATATGGCCATCATCACGTGCTTCTTGATCTCCATCACCAAAGCACCGGCACGATCTTCTTGTCACCGGCGTCACACCATGATCTCCATCATCATGATCTCCATCAACGTGTCGCCATCGGGGTTGTCGTGCTACTCATGCTATTACTACTAAAGCTACGTCCTAGCAAAATAGTAAACGCATCTGCAAGCACAAACGTTAGTTATAAAGACAACCCTATGGCTCCTGCCGGTTGCCGTACCATCGACGTGCAAGTCGATATTATCTATTACAACATGAGCAGCTCATACATCCAATATATCACATCACATCGTTGGCCATATCACATCACAAGCATACCCTGCAAAAACAAGTTAGACGTCCTCTAATTTTGTTGTTGCATGTTTTACGTGGTGACCATGGGTATCTAGTAGGATCGCATCTTACTTACGCAAACACCACAACGGAGATATATGAGTTGCTATTTAACCTCATCCAAGGACCTCCTCGGTCAAATCCGATTCAACTAAAGTTGGAGAAACCGACACTTGCCAGTCATCTTTGAGCAACGGGGTTACTCGTAGCGATGAAACCAGTCTCTCGTAAGCGTACGAGTAATGTCGGTCCAAGCCGCTTTAATCCAACAATACCGCGGAATCAAGAAAAGACTAAGGAGGGCAGCAAAACGCACATCACCGCCCACAAAAACTTTTGTGTTCTACTCGAGAAGACATCTACGCATGAACCTAGCTCATGATGCCACTGTTGGGGAACGTCGCATGGGAAACAAAAAATTTCCTACGCGCACGAAGACCTATCATGGTGATGTCCATCTGCGAGAGGGGATGAGTGATCTACGTACCCTTGTAGATCGTACAGCAGAAGCGTTAGTGAACGCGGTTGATGTAGTGGAACGTCCTCACGTCCCTCGATCCGCCCCACGAACAATCCCGCGATCAGTCCCACGATCTAGTACCGAACGGACGGCACCTCCGCGTTCAGCACACGTACAGCTCGACGATGATCTCGGCCTTCTTGATCCAGCAAGAGAGACGGAGAGGTAGAAGAGTTCTCCGGCAGCGTGATGGCACTCCGGAGGTTGGTGATGACCTTGTCTCAGCAGGGCTCCGCCCGAGCTCCGCAGAAACGCGATCTAGAGGAAAAACCATGGAGGTATGTGGTCGGGCTGCCGTGGAAAAGTCGTCTCAAATCAGCCCTAAAACCTCCGTATATATAGGTGGGAGGGAGGGGAGGAGGCAGCCTCAAAACCTAAAGGTTTGGCCGAAATTGGAGGTGGAGGAGTCCTACTCCAATCCTACTTGGAATAGGATTCCACCTTCCCACTTGGAAACTCTTTCCACCTTGTGTTTTTTCCTTCTCAAACCTTATGGGCCTTAGTGGGAACTTATTCAAGCCCACTAGGGGCTGGTTTATCTCTTCCCATAGCCCATGAGACCCCTTGGGGCGTGACACCCCTCCCGATGGTCCCCGGCACCCCTCTCGGCACTCCCGGTACACTACCGATGAGCCCGAAACTTTTCCGGTAATGCACGAAAACCTTCCGGTAACCAAATGAGGTCATCCTATATATCAATCTTCGTTTCCGGACCATTCCGGAAACCCTCGTGACGTCCGTGATCTCATCCGGGACTCCGAACAACATTCGGTAACCAACCATATAACTCAAATACGCATAAAACAACGTCGAACCTTAAGTGTGCAGACCCTGCGGGTTCGAGAACTATGTAGACATGACCCGAGAGACTCCTCGGTCAATATCCAATAGCGGGACCTGGATGCCCATATTGGATCCTACATATTCTACGAAGATCTTATCGTTTGAACCTCAGTGCCAAGGATTCATATAATCCCGTATGTCATTCCCTCTGTCTTTCGGTATGTTACTTGCCCGAGATTCGATCGTTAGTATCCGCATACCTATTTCATTCTCGTTTACCGGCAAGTCTCTTTACTCGTTCCGTAATACAAGATCCCGCAACTTACATTAAGTTACATTGCTTGCAAGGCTTGGGTGTGATGTTGTATTACCGAGTGGGCCCCGAGATACCTCTCCGTAACACGGAGTGACAAATCCCAGTCTCGATCTATACTAACTCAACGAACACCTTCGGAGATACCTGTAGAGCATCTTTATAGTCACCCAGTTACGTTGCGACGTTTGATACACACAAAGCATTCCTCCGGTGTCCGTGAGTTATATGATCTCATGGTCATAGGAACAAATACTTGACACGCAGAAAACAGTAGCAACAAAATGACACGATCAACATGCTACGTCTATTAGTTTGGGTCTAGTCCATCACATGATTCTCCTAATGTTGTGATCCCGTTATCAAGTGACAACACTTGCCTATGCCCAGGAAACCTTGACCATCTTTGATCAACGAGCTAGTCAACTAGAGGCTTACTAGGGACAGTGTTTTGTCTATGTATCCACACAAGTATTGTGTTTCCAATCAATACAATTATAGCATGGATAATAAACGATTATCATGAACTAAGAAATATAATAATAACTAATTTATTATTGCCTCTAGGGCATATTTCCAACATGAGAGCCTCTTGTTTTGTCACCACCATATACTAGTGGGAATCTTTATTTTATAACTTGGCTTGTATATTCCAATGATGGGCTTCCTCAAAATTGCCCTAGGTATTCGTGAGCAAGCAAGTTGGATGCACACCCACTAGTTCTCCTTTTGAGCTTTCACAGCTCTAGTGCATCCTTTGTATGGAAATCCCTAGTCATTCACATTGATATCTATTAATGGGCATCTCCATAGCCCTTTGATACGCCGAGTCAATGTGACCATCTCCTCCTTTTTGTCTCACAACCACCACCACACTCTATTCCACCTATAGTGCTATATCCATGGCTCACTCTCATGTATTGCGTGAGAGTTGAAAAAGGTTTGAGAAAGTAAGAGTGCGAAAACAATTACTTGGCCAATACCGGGGTTGTGCATGATTTAAATTAGTTGTGTGAGGATGATGGAGCATAGCCAGACTATATGATTTTGTAGGGATAACTTTCTTTGGCCTTGTCATTTCGAAAGTTCATGATTACCTTGCTAGTTTGCTTGAAGTATTATCGTTTTCATGTCAATAGAAAACTATTGTTTTGAATCTTACGGATCTGAACATTAATGTCACATGAAAGAAGTTACAAAGGACAACTAAGCTAGGTAGCATTCCACATCAAAAATTCAGTCTTTATCACTTCCCTACTCGAGGACGAGCATGAGTTAAGCTTGGGGATGCTTGATATGTCTCCAACGTATCTATAATTTTTGATGGTTCCATGCTATTATCTTGTCAAACTTTGGATGTTTTGTATGCCTTTTATATCTTTTTTGGGACTAACTTATTAACTCAGTGCCAAGTGCCAGTTCTTGTTTTTTCCGTGTTTTTGACCCTTTTCAGAGGAGGAGTTTAAACGGTGTCCAAACGCAATAAAACTTCCGAAAAGATTTTTTCCGGAACAAAAGATACGCACGGGACTTGATAACCAAGGTAGAGGCCACCAGGGGACCCCACAAGCCCCCTAGGCGCGGCCAGGGGGGCCGCGCCTAGCAGGCTTGTGGGCCCCCTATTGCTCGTCTGCCCTACCTCTTCCGCCTATAAATTCAGGAAAAATCCAAAACTGCACGAGAGATCCACGAAAATACTTTTCCGCCGCCGCAAGCTTCTGTCTCCGCAAGATCCCATCTGGAGCACATTTAGGTGCCCTGCCGGAGGCGAGATTCGTATACAGAGGGCTTCTTAATCAACACCATGACCTCTCCGATGATGCGTGAGTAGTTCACCATAGACCTTCGGGTCCATAGCTAGTAGCTAGATGGCTTCTTCTCTCTCTTGTATCTTCAATACAAAGTTCTCCATGATCTTCATGGAGATCTATCCGGTGTAATGTTCTTTGCGGTGTGTTTGTCGAGATCCGATGAATTGTGGATTTATGATCAGATTATCTATGAATCTTATTTGAGTTTCTTCTGATCTCTTATATGCATGATTTCATATCCTTCTAATTCTCTTCGAGTTGTGGGTTTTGTTTGGCCAACTTGATCTATGATTCTTGCAATGGGAGAAGTGCTTGGTTTTGGGTTCATACCATGCGGTAACCTCACCCAGTGACAGAAGGGGTAGCAAGGCACGCATCGTGTTGTTGTCATCAAGGGTAAAAAGATGGGGGTTTCATCATTGGTTTGAGTTTATCCCTCTACACCATGTCATCTTGCTTAAGGCGTTACTCTGTTCGTCATGAACTCAATACACTAGATGCATGCTGGATAGCGGTCGATGTGGAGTCATAGTAGAAGATGCAGAAAGTATCGGTCTACTTGTCTCGGACGTGATGCCTATATGTATGATCATTGCGTTAGATATTGTCATGACTTTGCGCGGTTCTATCAATTGCTCGACGGTAATTTGTTCACCCACCGTATTATTTGCTATTTTGAGAGAAGCCTCTAGTGAACACTATGGCCCCCGGGTCTACTTCACACCATATTTCCAGCCTTACACTTTTACTTCGTTGCACTTTCCGCCTTCAGATGTCACTTTGCAATCAATCTTGAAGGGATTGACAACCCCTTTATAGCGTTGGGTGCAAGCTATTTTGTGTTTGCGCGGGTACTATGGACTTGGCGCGATTCTCCTATTGGATTGATACATTGGTTCTCAAACTGAGGGAAATACTTACTGCTCCTGTGCTGCATCACCCTTTCCTCTTCAAGGGAAAAACCAACGCAAGCTCAAGAGGCAGCAACCCTCTGTCCCCCCTCCTATTCGTCCTTATCATTTGCGTTGACAACATTACCCTAGAAAGGACAACTTATTTTGTTCCATTGCTCACCCGTGTATTAGGCACCGACTCTGTTTGTGTAGATGAAGTGGTATTACTAATCAGGCTCCAAATGTAGGTGGTCGAGGCGTACATTGTATTTTCTTCATATGTACGGACGACATATGGACGGCGTTGTAATTTGGGGGAAATTCTACCTCCCTCATGCGCTGTGAAGCAACGAATATAGTTGTGGTGCTCCTTAAACTCGCCTATCCTATCAAGAGGTTTCGAGTGCATTACCTTGGCCTTCCTCTCTCTATTTCTCGACTCACAAAGATGGGTCTTTAGCAATATGCGGATCGTGTTGCTAGCCGTTTGCCTACCTTGAAGGCCTTGTGCCTGCACCGTGCTAGAAGATTGGTGCTTCTGAACTCCACCCTGAAAGCCATTTGAATCTACCCCATGTTGTTCTAGATTTGCCAGCTTGGTTGTTTTTCTGGGTTGACAAATTCCATAGAGATTTCTTTTGGTGTGGGCACACATAAGCAAACCTGGCCAACTGGGCTATGCCTGGAAGGCCAGCCATTAGCACGCGTGCCTGGCCAGTGACGGGCCGGCTTGACATGTGATTAATCGGGCCATGCCTAGCATGTGACCCACCTAGGGCCGTGCCTCGGTCCTAGATGTTGGGAGATCATTATGGGTGATCTTCTTACTATCTTTGAGGATTTAAACAATGATGGTCTTTCGTTGTTTCATCTCAACTTTGAAATTATCACGCTTCTACCTAAGAAAGTGGATCTTGTTCGGATTGAGCAATTTAAATTCATATGCTTGTTGAACATCAATTTAATTTTTTTCAAAAGGTGGACACTCATAGATAGTATATTATTGCTCATAAGATTATGCACCTAGTGCATACTGTCTTTATGTCTTGCTGTGATATTTTTGATGGGGTGGTTTTCCTTCATGAGATAGCCTACATACTCCACACGGACCTTTCATGAGATAGCCTACATACTCCACACGGACGCACGCACGTGGGCAAATACACACACACATTCAGAGAGAGAGAGGGGGGGAGAGAGGGGGGGGGAGATCTTTTGCTCCTGTTCTTTATTAATCATAGTCATAGGGATGTCATCAACAACATGACAAGATTTGAACACCTTATGATACATCCGATGAAATAAATCAAGATAGAAAACACAAACATAAAACAATACTATGTGATGGCTTGGTGTGGACCCCAGTTTTAGATGGTCGGGACATTGTGTTCGCATTCCTTTGTTGTTGGGTTTGTTGATGTGGAGTGGTGCCTTCAGATTATTTGATGAATGTTTTTATTAGACATATATTAAATAATTTAATAAAAATGATTGCGTGCATTCTTGGATGTACAAGCGAGAGGACCAATCTCCTTCTCAAAACAAAGAGAGGAATTTCATTTGTCGACCGCGCATGTGAATGGCCTCGTACAATCGTCACCATGGGATGTCTTTAATTTATGGATTCAGGAGCAGTCCAGACGTCACATTACATAATATCAATATGTCACGATGGGATGTCTTTAATTATGGCACTGATAGATGGCTTGGATGTACGTTAAGGCCATGAACGAAAGCAATCACTTCGTAAAGAAAGAAAAAGAGGGAGTCATTCTCTTCAACAGACGCACACCACACTACATAAAGGCGTGGTCACAGGCTACAAAGGTCACACAAGCCAGACCAAGGTCATCGTGGCCACACAAGCGATCGAGAGAAGGTTCATTTTGGTTACACAAACAACGAAACCATGCACGGTTGGACTTAGCTTTTTCTCTTCACCGTCCGGATGCGTTCTCTCCATACACGTTGATTGTAGCACGTCATTCTCGTATGGAGCACATGATGGACATGTTACGTACGATGGAGAGCGAATATTTTTAAAACATTGTCATCCACGAAAGCACATCCACTTGACACGAGACATGATTAACTTGCTCCTTTTCTGCCGTATGTACTGATGCGTCACATATACTCCTTTTGTTTCATAATGTACAGCATATAAATTTCTAAAAAATTCAAACCACACAAATTTTGATGAAGTTTGTGAAGAAAAACATTTACATTTAGACTATCAAAGCTATATAATTAGATTTATGTAGTAGGATTTTCTACCATAGCTTGCCACATAATTAGTTAAGATTTTTGACGGTGTAAAAATTCTGAAACAACACACCTATAATCTAAACCGTCCAATGGAGTGACTGAAAAAATATTACTCTGTGTATGCTGAACAAAAAAACAAATGGTTCAGTATATATTTATGTCTACTTGAGCTAAAAATATTGTTTTTTTGCCGAGGACACATAAACTCATATTTTTAGCTCAAGTAGACATATTTATGTCTACTTGAGCTAAAAATATTGTATGGAACACAATACGGTCGATCATCTTACTAGATTAGAGTGATGATCCACTATTTATTATATATTTTTAATAATTTTAAACCGTTGAAAGCTTAACGAGGCTATAACTTTAAACTAGTTACGTGGTAAGCAATAGATACAGTTTTACTTTAAAATGTAGTCTTGTATGTATATATTATGTATTGTAGATATAAAAAGGATTTTTTGTAAACTGGATCTAATTTTGTAAAGTTAGACTTCTCAAAAAAAAAACACACTACATTATAAAACGGAGGGTACATACATCAGATGTGACAACCTCGTACATACGTTCTTGATGAAAATAAACGGGCACCGATTCTCTCGTGGGATCGTGCAGGTGTCGTTTCCTTCACTCTTGTCTTACTCATTCACACACTATGTGGATGTTGTCCGCTGTATAAGATGATGTTTTTTCTAAAGATCCAGCATCGCTGGCGTTCATTGATAATAGCAGGAAGCAACGAAAAACAATAAGGTGATAAAGATGTTAGGACCAAAGTTCCAAAGATTAAAGAAAAAAAAAAGCAACCCTAATAGCTGCAGCCCAACACTCCACACAAACCGAACTAGGCAGCTCCGTCTCAGACGGTAAGCTAACAAGGCGAGGTTGGTGTCCCGACGTGTCACCGAACGAACCGCCTGTAACGCGTCATAGTATACCACCGCCCCCACCCCCCCCCCCCCCCCCCCCCCCCCCCGCGGCTTCGACTTCACAACAACAGACAATCGGGGCACAGCCAGGACACGCCGAAGAAGAAGAGCCGGCTACCAGGACCAAGGCCACGCCTCCGATATTGCTCAACGCTGTCATCGTTGCCACAACAACCACCGTGCACGTCCAGTCATAGGAAGCACCAAAGGGATCAAAGTCTTCAAGACGGTGCCCTAAAGAGAGGAACGACGTTGAAGACGACGCCACTACCCGACCCTACAGCAGGATCTGGGCTTGCACCCGAAGAACTTGATCCGGAAGAACTGGGTGTAATGTTCCCGACGACTCCTTCAAGGAGGATAGCGATGCCCGCAGGCACCGTCGGCGTCGGCCGGTCAGCACCGGCCAGGCTTTCACCCGAACAGCCACTCCCGCGCAGCAGGTCGAGGACGACCCGTACCTCCATTGGACCGTGCACCCCCCACACAACGAGCACGACCACTGTGCAAGGCCACCTGCAAGCCTTCCAACGACGGGCCTGCAGAAACTAGATCGGATCCTGCACCCTGCATCCAACCGCTGCCGAAGCCTTCCGACAAACTCGACGCGCCCCCAAAACCTTGCATCCACGATCCCCCGCTGGACGGAGGATGCAACCTCCGCGACGCCATTCGTTGGAAGATGATATGATTGGCTTTTCTTTTCTCATACACACACTAGTGTCTGCTGACCGGCCAGTGACCTAGACTCTGGTGATCACAGGTCACACCTAGAAGACGAGCTAAGGTCCCCAGTCTCTTGAATTGCCCCAACGATGTTAACGCGTACTACTTTGCATTTGGTGTTAAAAGGGAACGACAACTGTTACAAACTATCCTTTCGTTCAGCTTTGTTGGTAAAGCAACTGTGTTAACAGTCCCTGTTATAACAATTGATTTCAAACGAATATTATCTTAAAGTATAAAAAATAAGTTTGGACCAATTCAATATTCTCGTTTTTCTAACGTCATAATTCTAATTTTGTTTTAGGACTAACATTATGTTTAACAATATTCTTAGATCCGGAAAACATGATCACTAATAACACTTGAGCTAGTCTTCGAAACAAGACTAAGAATATCTATTTAACCATTCATCATTCCACACGTGCATATGAATTTCTCACTAGATCACATATTTCAGAATCATAGCAGTTATAGCATAAGATATAAACTAGTAATTATGAATATGAAGATGTAATAATACAATATTATTACATCTCGGGCATATTTCCACATGTTACACATCTGATGGTTAGGCACGAATAATTGGGGGAGGGGGGGGGGGGGGGGAGGAGGGGGCAGATTCCGAAATAAGTTATTTGGTGGGTCAGTGCGCGGAGTAAGTTTTTCAAGGGCTCATTTGGTACAAAAAAACACTATGATGAAGGCATTTTGCCACTGTCACCTACAACAAGAAACCCCAACAGGCGATGGTGAAGATCATTTTCGGCCGTGTGCGCATAGGTAGTACGTGAGGCCATGGCAGGCCTAGTGATTAGGTTTTTTTCCTTTCCAATTTACAAAATATCCAACCGCCCCAAACTCTAAAATAAGTCCAATGGTTTAAATTACATTCCGAGTTCGACTCATCCTTCTCTTTCGCATAGACCAAGGATGTGAATGATTAGTAGACCTTATTCTCATTGGGCCAGGGTGGACGAAAGACTCCATCAATGGCAGATTCCTCCATCGCGAATTCCAACTCTCTCGAGGACTCTATTTCTCCGCGTCACACCTTTGATGGCTAGATTCGACACCTCCTCGCCTTCAGTCTGAATCATCCAGGTCCGAGTCCTCCCACATCACTTTTAAGAATTTGTAAATGATAAATCCTGAACGTGTTTTGCATTTTACCATGGTAAATCGACTATTTTTATTGAAATTTTAGTGATGCAGGAATGACAAGTTTAGTTGACACACATGGCAAATTTCCGGGGAAAAAAATACACCAAGCATAAAATTCCCAGGCCGTGGTGGGAGATGTTGATGATGACCCATGTTTTTTCTAAGGATGGGAGCGGCGACAAGGTTAAGAGTCGTGTCTTAGTGTTTGTAATATGTTAGTGGAGTCTACATATTATTGTGTCAGTCCAGTCGAGGTCGTCTATGTGTCTCGACAAGGAGATCAAGTTTAGGTGGTGTGATCCACAAGGAGCCAGCATGTAACTCGCTAGGGTGGATGGTGTAGTCGATCGGTGTATATTGATGATGTGTATGTCGTTGTTTCTCTTAGTGGTGTCGTGTGAACGTCACCTACACGACACTTCACCATGCAATATGCTGATGATACTATTATCATAGTTGTAGGAGGGGGAGGAGTCTCCGTCCTGCAATATGCTGATGATACTATTGTCATGGTGGAAGGCTCCGAGGATGACATTATCAACCTCAAATTCCTCCTACTGTGCTTTCAGCAGATCAGGGCTCAAGATATACTTCGACTAGAGCGAAGTTATGATCCTTGGATACTCTCCTCACTAGGTCCAGCTCATTATCGACCGCCTCAACTGCCAGCTTGGGTACTTCCCCTCCTCCTACCTGGGGATACCCATTAGTGACTCGCGCCTCTCCGTTGCGGACTTGCGGCATACGGTGACTAAGATCCAACACCGGATAGAACCGTGGCAAGGAAGGTGGTTGTCCAAGGCGGCCAGGACCGTGCTCATCAATTCCTCCCTATTCAGCCTTCTCATATTCGTGATGAGCTTCTGCAATCTCCATGAAACTCTGCATCACAAGATTGCAAAGTACCAGTCTAGATTTTACTCGGGTGGCAAGGGCGACAAGAATAAAAATGACATGGTCAGCAGGACCGACATCTACAAGCCTCGTCACCAGGGAGGTCTGGGGATCATCTCGTTGAAGCGCATGAACATCGCCTTGCTGACTAATTGGCTGTGGAGGATTGCCAATGGTGACAGTGGCTTCTGGTTGGACATCATTAGGAAGAAGTACCTTCGGGGCAACCCACTGGCCTTCTGCCAATGCTCCGGAGGCTCTCAGTTCTGGCAATCGGTCATCTAGCTGCTCCCTGTCGTACGCATTGGATCTTCCATCTCGATTGGATCCGGGTCCGATACGCTGTTTTGGTATGATCGATGGGCCGGTGACTCATCGTTTGATGTCTGCTTCCCGGACTTATTCTTCATCACGGTCGAGCCTAGGACTTCGGTCGAGGTGGCCCTTTATTTAGGGAGCCTCGCGTTCTGCCGCACCTTCGGTCCCCCTAAGATCGTTGCCTAGAATGAGATGTTGGAGTGCATCACCCTCCACATGCCTGACGTTGACATTGCCATGGACCGCATGTCTTGCCACCTGGAATCCTCGGGCCGCTTCTCTTCTAGGTCTTCGTACCAGGCCATCGCCCTGTCGACTGCCCCGGAGGCCCTCACTACCATGCGGGCAATTAGGTTATCACTCAAAATCAGAAGCTTCCTCTCGCAATGGATTAGGGGTCGGGTACCTTAAGGGGTGGAGATTCTCAAACGTAATGGCCCTAGAGATGGGATCTGCCCCCTGTGCGACATGATGGAGGACTCGAATACATCTTCTTCACTTGCGTCACGGCACAATTCCTCTGGAGTTGCTTTTGCGATGCCGTCGGTGGTCACTGGTGCCATACCAATGTACATGACCTCTTCGCGGAGATTCAGTCCGCCCCCTCGTCGGCCCGCCACATTAGGTGGCTGACCATTGCGGTGCTCACGTGGATTTTGTGGACTGTCCGCAACAACCTTGTGATTCAGCGTGTGCCACTCCGATGTGCCACTTACGTAATTTTTAAAATGTGTGGTTTCCTGCAGCTCTCGCAGCCGCTTAGCTGCTCCTCCGATCGAGACGCCATCAACAAAATCATTGCCGACCATCGCTCGATTGCTCTCCGCATGGTGCCCCCGCTTCTGCCACCACCTCCCGAGCCGGATTAGATTGATGTGGCTTCTCCACCCGTTGTTGGGTTTGGATGTGGGTGTGTGTGTTCCTTAGGGCTTGTTGAGTTGTGCCCTCAGCTGAACCCTCTCGTGTTGTCTTGTTCTACTTTTTTGTATACGTGTGTGTGTGTTGCCTATGTCGAATGTTGTGATCTGGGGGTTTGCTTTATTTATAAAACGGGGCGAAAGCCTTTTTCGGTAAGTATTCTAACTGCTGATGATGTAAAATCCGATGCTCCAAGATGTTTCATCCTTGATCTAGGCCTCAACTCTGAAAACTTTTTATTTCTCTCTCTTGCTGAAGCATTTTGTGTTCTCCAACACCAAACATAAAAATGAATAAGGCTCGTATTGACCAGGATCCAGGAGGACGTACAAGACACATTACACACAACCTTGTATTTTACTGGTCACAGTACTTCCTTTTTGAAGCAAGGTCACATAAGTGTTTAGTACGTCACTTTTAAACTTTATGAATCCTGAAAATTCCTAACCTTTCTCATCTTGTTATGGAGCAAATTAAACTCGGTACTTCATGAGCACCAAATCAGAATCAGAATCAATACCTATAAATCATTAATTCTATATAACATCTTTCAAAGATAGGTGTCTAATTTAGTAATATAGAAATTAGACACCTAGCAATTCTTTAGGTTTCTCACTGTTTACTGTTTCTCACTAATGAGAGAGTCCAAGAACAACTCTCTGATTTGCGTTTTCTTCTGACCATCCGGCGCACCAAAACCATCCCCACCTTGGTAAACACAATGCGAGATTCGAGCTAAATTCACGCAACTCGTGGCAAAACATCCAGAAAATTTGCAATGTTTGAATGCATCTTCATTAATCGACTTCCAAGCTTCCATGGTAAGATCTTCCATGGCTTGGCGAGACTCTTGTTCACTGAAGTTGTTCTCTGACATGTGAATAGCTATTGATGATGGTGCATCCCCTCGCTCCAGCTCTGCCTGTTATACATATTTTGAAATAATACACATGCAAATAAATATTGTAAGACACCTGAAATAGAGATGAAATTTCGATGATGGAAAATCGAAGGACAAAAAATCTGGATAAGTTGTCCTTACAGAGTGGGTTGCAGAGTCGTTGCAGAGGCGAAGAACTAATGATGCGGACTGCACTAATTTTGGGTAGCTCCCAACCGTAGCAAGAGATATTGCGTTCAACTTTTCTTCTAACCGGAGCAGGGGAAACGCGTGTTGTAGTAGGAGTGGTGCAGAGGATGAAATTGATCCATTGTCCAGATATTCACACAGTGTTGGTTTGTGGTTTCCATGGTGCCACTTTGCCTCCATCAGGAAAGACTCCGCCATGTCTCGCCACTTCAAAGTCATGTGAAATTTATTACAGGTCCTTGTGAAAACACTCTCCAATCTATATACTATTAGGAACTTAAATGTGTATGTGAACTTACCGCTTTCTGAAGAACATAACTTGTGTCACAACCATGTTGTTTCAACACATTTTCAGCCACCTCAGTGGATGTGTTATATATGACAGAATAGAGTGCTTGCATGTATTTGGGGAGCATTTCACTTGGAGTTTCTTCCCATCTGACATTATTTATTTTAGAGAACTTTAGATAATGGAAAGTTTCAGTTAATGTAAACCTAATGTGTCCTATATATGTTACATACGCTACTCTATCAGAAGAATATTATTTGACTTATGAGAATGGCAATGCTGCATATAGTTACCTTCCAATGGCATCAGTGAAGAGAACAAGTTCATCAAGAGTTCCATACACATCGTAAACATCATCTAAATAAACTATTAGATTGGCGACTTTAGCAAGCACTTCTCGACATGCTCCATCGTTTGGCTCCCACACAATTCCATTTGCGTAATGGAAGCACTCCATGAGACGATCCCTAGCGAACCCCAATTTTTCACTAAGGGCAGTCCCCTTCCACCACCTACAATCAAGTATGTCAATATTAATATCTTAGAAAGCCATCAACTGTGTGACGTACTCCCTGCGTCCCAAAATAAGTGACTCAACTTTGTACTAACTTTAGTGCAAAGTTGAGTCACTTATTTTAGGACGGAGGGATTAATTAGCAGGCTACTTTAAATGTACACATCTTCACGTGCAATTACCTTGCCAGCCTCGCAAGTTCTTCCTGATGCCCACTTTGCACATTGTTAAAGTCAATTGTTGCCAATCTAATGAGCAACGGATCAGAATTGCTCTCATCTTTAGCATACTGGTCTATGAACCATCTAGCTTCAAGTCTAGGAGACCTCCGGTGCAATGGAAGTTCCAAAGAACGAACTACATTGCGCCGTAAGTATTGATCCATGGATGGCAAGAGCTTTATGAGAGCTTTCTTGGAAAATGCTCTTGCCTCGTCCAGTGCTTCCTCGCCTCCGAATGCAAGGTACGAAGCCTCGTAGAGTGAGAGGAGTCCATTGGCATCGTTGGATCTATGCTTGACAGCTTCCAGAGATTCTGTATATATTGTTACCATGAAATAATGTCAGTTAAGTACTTAAGTATGCGAAACCTCTTGCCATCTCTGTTTTGGGTACCGCCCGAGAAAAACGGTTACCGGGCGGTAACCGCGTTTCTCGCCGTCCCACGAGAAATATGTATCCCAAGCAAAAAATTCCGAATATTTTGAAGTTTTTGAATTTAAAAGCTAGAGTTGTAGTCAAATAGAGCGACATCTTAGTAATGTTATATCTACTCCCTCCTTTTCGGTTTATAGGGCTTAAATATGAAATCTCATCAACCAAGATGAATTGTGAGTGGATGACACTAGTTTAACTAGCCAATGAAATATTTCTCACACATTCAATTTTCAAGGTAATAAATGTAGCATGTTCCTTCTCATTGGACTTGCATGGTGAATGTAGAAAACGATACATGCATAGCTACTTATTTTCTTTCTCTAAACTCTATAAATTAAATATGTGGTGGGACTCAAAGCACTTTAACTCAATTAGACTCAAAATGAGCCTAATATAATGGAAATCTAATTTTTTGGGATGAGCCCTATAAACCGAAAAGGAGGAAGTACATTTGTGGCGTGGTGGTAGCCTTCTCCTTTCTTACATCGTCTAAAAGTCTAATTTCCACATTACATATTTAAGGAGGTACCTGGAGGGAAGTAGACTGGGAAACCACTGTCCCTGAGCAACCTGAACCTCAAGGCCGCGGAAGCAACATCACCATCATCCCAGCTACACCCGTGAGGCTTGTGGTGAACGGAGCTGAGGATGCCGGTGATCTCCTCCTTGAAATGGTAGGCGATGCCGAGCCGTTGCACTGTGTCGACAAGCCCGAGCTTCACAGTTTGGTGGTCGCCTCGGCTCGCTGCAACCAGCCGCTCCCTCACGCAGGCCTTCAACTTATCGACCTGTGACATCATCCATGCATGCACGGAAAAATTTCCATCAGTATTTCATCCGATTTATTTACTACTTGCCGGTGGAAAATATGATATGTGTTCAGCTGATAAATGTACTTCATCTGCCTGTCCGCCATTGTTGGGGGAGAGCTGGAGGAGGGAGTCGTAATCCCAGGAGCTGGGAGCGTAGTTGGCAGACCGCCGAGCTGCAGCCGAGCAGCGCACCGTTGCCGGCGAGGACGTCGGGAAGCATGTGCTCGTGGTGGCCATTGCTTGCAGTAATTGCCACGCCATGGTGTTGCGCGCTGCAATCTAGCTAGCTTTTGCTTCGTGCGTACTAGTGGAGTACTACTTGTTACTTGGCAGCGAGAGCTAGGCAACCAAGTAAGTAGTTCTAAGCTGTAGGAGCTAATAAACTTACTGCTGTTTGTTGTTTGAGAGTAGCGAGAATACGTGCCAATTTATAGGCGAGCTACCTGCATCCAGCAGCATACCTGGCTCTGCCCGCATGAAAATCGTGGACATAACGCATTCCGAAATGGTGTAGTACTATTTCTTTTAAGCCACATATTTTGTGGTGACAATGGATGCGAGTATTTCTTTTAATACGGTATAGACACAGACATTGGTACATACATAAATATACTCATCCTTATGAATGTATGAACATACTGCAATCACACCTTAACTTTATGAATGAACCGACACATTTATTTGAGATTGATGATGTCGCTACAAAACGCATTTGTAGTCGACTGAAACGAGATCCTTTCATATGCACACCCTATCTTTATGAACACCTTAAAAAATTGAGCCAACGCATTATTCTAAGATTGAAAAAGTCGTCTTAATGTCTTCGTTAGTCGACCGGAACGTGCCCGTTCATTGAAAAGATAATGTCGGAAGGCTTGAAATTAATGTAATAAAATACGATAACCCATGTTAAGTCTAGAACTTGAACCATGTTGTGTTGGTTTCAAAACAAGAAATCAAACCATGGGAGCTACACTTAGTTTCTTCTTATGATAGATACTTTTTTCTGAACCAAATTTCGTACATACGATACGCCTATTCCTGAACCATGCTGGAACTGAAATCACCACGAAGAAAACATAAAGGGACTGCCTAAAAAACCATGTTAGAACTGGAACCAACGGCCGATGTGCTCCATCTTCAACTTCCTGATGAATTGTTCCTCTTCAACCTCCCAACGCCAACATTTCTTCTTCCCTCCTCTAGTCCAATTATCTAACCACTAGCCTAATTATCTAACCTTCCAATTCCTGGTGCTAACGTGCATGCCTAGTCGCCCATCGTTGCCCGAGCCATCACCTCTTGCCATCCCGCTATGCCCTTCACAATTCCGTGGCCGAAAACCTCCTCGCGGCCCCATACACGAACCTGTCAAACCTTCGATACATCTCCGCGTGTGAAACCGCGGCTAAACGCATCATTGTTGCTTTCGGCATGCTCCTGCCTAGGCTTGGTCAGGATGACGCGGTTGGCGTTCGCGGCTCAGCCTTGAGCGCTGTCTCTTCTACTTGACGCAGTTGACATGCCTGCTTTTGGTTGGCTAGCCGGACTTTCATACTCTCGCAAATGATCCTTAGGTTTGCTTCTAGTATGTAAAATCTCAGACAGTGAATGTGTCCACAGACATACATGTGTCCGTGTTGGACAATAAAATGCGTTCGAATAGATCGGTCCGAACATATACAAACACATATGTGTCCGTGTTGAATGACAAAATGCGTGCGAGTAGCTCGGTCCGAACGTATACAAACGGTTTAAGACATGCCTTCAACTAATATTTATAAACAAGTGGTTCATAGGCTTTAGGCCTACATTCATAGGTGTCAGACAAAGAACGAACGTTCCATTATTGTCGATTAGCCTCGTGCTTCCTCCATTTCTAAATATAAGACCTTTTAGAATTTTTAATATAAAGTACATACGGATGTATATAGACATATTTTAGAGTATAAAAGTCTTATACTCCGTCCGTTTCTAAATATAAGTCTTTTAAGATATTTCACTAGGGGACATACGAAGAAAAATGAGTGGATCTACACTCTAAATTATGTCTATATACATTCGTATGTAGTCCACTAATGAAACCTCTTAAAAGACTTATATTTAGGAACGAAGGGAGTACTATGCATGAATTATGTATGTAGTCCACTAATGAAACCTTTTTAAAGACTTATATTTAGAAACGAAGAAAGTATTTAGAAACGAAGGGAGTACTATGCATGGATTGTCTTCTACTCGTCAACAGTTGTCCGTTTCCTCTTGCAAACACGCAAGCCACAGGTAGCACATGAGACACAATTAACTCAATTTTCATTAATTCCAAGTATATAGAAACAGCAGGGAAGAGAGAGGCATGCATCTCTGCAGACGTGTCAACCTCGGACGTACATACGTGTGTACTCTCGGCGACTATTCAACTCATAGCGCGATTACACGCCATGCACGACTCTTCTCTTCACTGTCCGGCGGCAGTCGGATGACTCGCCTCGAGGACATGATTATGATAACTGATAAGTACATATGTAGTCGACTGAAACGAGATCCTTTTATATACACACCCTATCTTTATGAACACCTCGAAAAATTAAGCCAACACATTATTCTAAGATTGAAAAAGTCGTCTTAATGTCTTCGTTAGTCGACCGGAACGTGCCCGTTCATTGAAAAGATAATGTCGGAAGGCTTGAAATTAATGTAATAAAATACGATAACCCATGTTAAGTCTAGAACTTGAACCATATTGTGTTGGTTTCAAAATAAGAAATCAAACCATGGGAGCTACACTTAGTTTCGTCTTATGATGGATACTTTTTTCTGAACCAAATTTCGTACATACCATACGCCTATTCCTGAACCATGCTGGAACTGAAATCACCACGGAGAAAACATAAAGGGACTGCCTAAAAAACCATGTTAGAACTGGAACCAACGGCTGATGTGCTCCATCTTCAACTTCCTGATGAATTGTTCCTCTTCAACCTCCCAACGCGAACATTTCTTCTTCCCTCCTCTAGTCCAATTATCTAACCACTAGCCTAATTATCTAACCTTCCAATTCCTGGTGCTAACGTGCATGCCTAGTCGCCCATCGTTGCCCGAGCCATCACCTCTTGCCATCCCGCTATGCCCTTCACAATTCCGTGGCCGAAAACCTCCTCGCGGCCCCATACACGAACCTGTCAAACCTTCGATACATCTCCGCGTGTGAAACCGCGGCTAAACGCATCATTGTTGCTTTCGGCATGCTCCTGCCTAGGCTTGGTCAGGATGACGCGGTTGGCGTTCGCGGCTCAGCCTTGAGCGCTGTCTCTTCTACTTGACGCAGTTGACATGCCTGCTTTTGGTTGGCTAGCCGGACTTTCATACTCTCGCAAATGATCCTTAGGTTTGCTTCTAGTATGTAAAATCTCAGACAGCGACTGTATCCACAGACATAGATGTGTCCTTGTTGAAGGATAAAATGCGTTCGAATAGATCGGTCCGAACATATACAAACACATATGTGTCCGTGTTGAATGACAAAATGCGTGCGAGTAGCTCGGTCCGAACGTATACAAACGGTTTAAGACATGCCTTCAACTAATATTTATAAACAAGTGGTTCATAGGCTTTAGGCCAACATTCATAGGTGTCAGACAAAGAACGAACGTTCCATTATTGTCGATTAGCCTCGTGCTTCCTCCATTTCTAAATATAAGACCTTTTAGAATTTTTAATATAAAGTACATACGGATGTATATAGACATATTTTAAAGTATAAAAGTCTTATACTCCGTCCGTTTCTAAATATAAGTCTTTTAAGACATTTCACTAGGGGACATACGAAGAAAAATGAGTGGATCTACACTCTAAATTATGTCTATATACATTCGTATGTAGTCCACTAATGAAACCTCTTAAAAGACTTATATTTAGGAACGAAGGGAGTACTATGCATGAATTATGTATGTAGTCCACTAATGAAACCTCTTTAAAGACTTATATTTAAAAACGAAGAAAGTATTTAGAAACGAAGGGAGTACTATGCATGGATTGTCTTCTACTCGTCAACAGTTGTCCGTTTCCTCTTGCAAACACGCAAGCCACAGGTAGCACATGATACACAATTAACTCAATTTTCATTAATTCCAAGTATATAGAAACAGCAGGGAAGAGAGAGGCATGCATCTCTGCAGACGTGTCAACCTCGGACGTACATACGTGTGTACTCTCGGCGACTATTCAACTCATAGCGCGATTACACGCCATGCACGACTCTTCTCTTCACTGTCCGGCGGCAGTCGGATGACTCGCCTCGAGGACATGATTATGATAACTGATAAGTACATATGTAGTCGACTGAAACGAGATTCTTTCATATACACACCCTATCTTTATGAGCACCTCGAAAAATTAAACCAACACATTATTCTAAGATTGAAAAAGTCGTCTTAATGTCTTCGTTAGTCGACCGGAACGTGCCCGTTCATTGAAAAGATAATGTCGGAAGGCTTGAAATTAATGTAATAAAATACGATAACCCATGTTAAGTCTAGAACTTGAACCATGTTGTGTTGGTTTCAAAATAAGAAATCAAACCATGGGAGCTACACTTAGTTTCGTCTTATGATGGATACTTTTTTCTGAACCAAATTTCGTACATACCATACGCCTATTCCTGAACCATGCTGGAACTGAAATCACCACGGAGAAAACATAAAAGGACTGCCTAAAAAACCATGTTAGAACTGGAACCAACGGCTGATGTGCTCCATCTTCAACTTCCTGATGAATTGTTCCTCTTCAACCTCCCAACGCGAACATTTCTTCTTCCCTCCTCTAGTCCAATTATCTAACCACTAGCCTAATTATCTTATCTTCCAATTCCTGGTGCTAACGTGCATGCCTAGTCGCCCATCCTTGCCCGAGCCACCACCTCTTGCCATCCCTCTATGCCCTTCACAACTCCGTGGCCGAAAACCTCCTCGCGGCCCCATACACGAACCTGTCAAACCTTCGATACATCTCCGCATGTGAAACCGCGGCTAAACGCATCATTGTTGCTTTCGGCATGCTCCTGCCTAGGCTTGGTCAGGATGACCCGGTTGGCGTTCGCGGCTCGGCCTTGAGCGCTGCACCTTCTACTTGACGCAGTTGAGATGCCTGCTTTTGGTTGGCTAGGCGGACTTTCATACTCTCGCAAATGATCCTTAGGTTTGCTTCTAGTATGTAAAATCTCGGACAGCGACTGTATCCACAGATATATATGTGTCCTTGTTGAAGGACAAAATGCGACAAATTGCGTTTGAATAGCTCGGTCCGAACGTATACAAACATATATGTGTCCGTGTTAACTGACAAAATGCGATAAAATGCGTTCGAATAGCTGGATCTGAACGTATACAAACGGTTTAAGACATGCCCTCAACTAATCTTTATAAACAAGTGGTTCATAGGCTTTATTCATACATGCATCGGTGTCAGACAAAGAACGAACGTTCATTGTCGATTAGCCTCGTACTATGCATGGATTGTCTTCTACTCGTCAACAGTTGTCGGATTCCTCTTGCAAACTCGCAAGCCACAGGTAGCATATGATACACAATTAACTCAATTTTCATTAATTCCAAGTATATACGTGTGTACTCTCGGCGACTATTCAACTCTCCTCTTCGCTGTCCGGTGGCAGTCGGGTGACTCGCCTCGAGGACATGAATGTGATAACTGATAAGTACAGCTAGCTAGCAGACAAACTAGTCTACGGGCCAGTTTTTTTTTTAAATATCCTTCAAAAATAAGCTCCTATGAAAAATTAGCCATAGTCCCTAGATAAGGACGTGTGAAAATAAACATGAGTTAATAAGCTAGCCAGTGTTCACTACCGGAATATCCCTAGTTGCCGACGCCTTTTTCTATGCGGACGGCCTCATCGACATCGATGAGTATATGCCGACGGCCCGTGAAAAGCCGTGGGCGTAGAAAGGCCGTCGGCATCCATTCATCTATGCCAACGGGGGCCCTCGGCATAGAAAGTGTTAGAGCATATATCTTCATATGTGGTTTTGGTAATTGATGACAATTCCTATGGACTAATGGTTGCCTTAAGTTATATTTATAGGATTTGTCCATAGGCACTCCTTGAAGTTCATCTGTTGGGTTCAAGGATTTTATATGATGACCAAGGTGGTATTCAAGGTATTATCCAAAGAATGGTCATAGAGACACAAGGTTGATCAAGATCGTCAGACAAAGAGTAAATCAAGATGATCAACACACAAAGCGTACAAGATGTACCGAAAGGGATCAAGTGATCCCATGGTATGGTAAGCATTGTCCAGTACGTATTTGTGTACTAACCCATGGTCTTTGTGAGAGTTTTATGTGGGGGTTAGGTGTGTTTCCATGGGCTTGCGTCTAGAGGAAGATCTCATACAACCCATGAAGGATGACGTCAAGTGGTGATAGTCATCAAGATTGCGGTGTGCAAGTTCAAGAGGATCAGCACGAATATATCGTGCTTGAAGCTTGCCGTCCATTGTGGTGGCAATGGACTTGTGAAGATATGCTGAAGAGTGGCTCACCCATAGTAAGTATGGGGGAGCAATGAACTAGTCTTCATCAAGCCAACGCAATCAAGAAAGGTGATCCATCTTGAGGAAGCCAAGATCATCATCATCTAGCTCAAGAGGACGAGGTGCAAGGTATAGGTTTGCCCTTAATAGGTTTTCTGTTTAGGGTAGATTGTTGTACTATCAAGGGGGGCTCTCAAGTGACTAGCTTGATCGTATCGTTCGTTGAGAGCTCAAACCATTTGCATCCTTGCATCATACTTCTTGGTTCTTGTTTGGTGTTTCTCTTTATGAGTTTTAGAGCTTATGGTCATCTTCGTGACAAGCTCGAGTTCATCGAAAACGGAGTCCATATGCATCTACTATGATGTTTTCGATGTTGGAGTTTTTGCCGGTTCTTCATTCATACAGGACTCACATCTCTATATCATTGGCATTTTCATATCTGAATGGTCTTAAGATTTCCAACTCCACATTGATTTATAAATTTACGGGAATTCTCATGAGGAGCTACCGGTTCACCATCTTCTATGACTACATCGATGCTTAACTTTATGACATTGCCCAACTTTTTGGCCCGGCCTCATACCTTTCTAGAAGATTGGCTAGATCTGGAGGGCTAAAAGAAGAAATATTCATTTATATATACACACACAAATCGGTTAATACAACTAATGATCATCAGGTTTAATATATATACCTCGTCGGGCTTTGTTAATTGTCTAACATTTTCTTTCCCATTATTTTCTTTGTCTGTTGGTTCTTACTCATGTCCCTCACTAGAGTGGTTCAAAAATTCTGAGCCGTCATGTCGTTAATTCTCTTGGTTTGGAGAGGATCTTATGATCTCGAACATGTCATCTTCATGGTATCCGCCGCTATTCTCTGCTTAACTAATCTAGAAGAAAGATAAAACAATTTAGTATTTTAAATTAGAATGCATTCAATAGGAAAAAGCTGAATCACAATATAGTTATCCGTCGGCGAGGTTCGATCTGAGGGGCTGCTGAGTAGGATTAAATTTTACTTATACATCTCGAATAAACCAGTTAATGCAACAATATATAATATCACCAATACACCTTGAATAATCTAGTTAATGCAACAATAATATCACATAATATTAATAATACATCTCGCCCAATCAAACTGATCACCTAACAAAGAGCTGAATCCAACAAGCTTGGGTTTGCTCGATTCGGAGCTCGTATGCGGAAGTTATGGCTGTTTCACTGGCGAGCGGTAGTACCGCTCGACCTAGCAGTAGTACCGCTAGAGTTGGCGGTAGTACCGCTGGCCCTAGCGGTAGTACCGCTAGAACTGGCGGTAGTACCGCTGGCCCAACGGTAGTACCGCCTCTGGTCAGCGGTAGTACCGCTCCAGGACTTTTAGTACCGTCATCTTTGCGGTTGTACTGCGTCGGACTTTTTTCGAAGACTTCCTTGGCGGTGGTTGGCCCGGTAGTATCTTTGCGCTACCATGGGCTCAATGGTAGTACCGCTACAGCCAGCGGTAGTACCGCTGGAGGATCAGCGGTAGTACCGCTGCAGCCAGCGGTAGTACCGCTGGAGCAAGCGGTAGTACCGCTGGGCTCGGGCTGTAAGTGGGGGTAACGGTATAATTCCTTCCCCACTATATAAAGGGGGTCTTCTTCCCCCTTGGTCTTATCCATCCGTTGAACTCTTGTTCTACCTCCATTGTTGACATTCTTAGAGCTTGCTTACTCTCAATTCCTCCAACGATTCTTGCTTGTTCCTGAGGGAGAAGAGAGAGGAGATCTAGATCCACATCTCCACCAATCACTTTCTCCTCTATGTGAGGCACTACTAGGAAAAGGGCTATAGATGATATAGATACTAATGACGCACCACACAAGCAGTGCGCCACTACTATATAGTAGTGGCGCACCATGTGCAGGTGTGCCATTAGTGTGATGGACACTAATGGCGCACCACACACTCGGTGCGCCACTACTATATTTTTTTTATTTTTATTTTTTTTGCAAAACTACTAATGGCGCACCAGCAGTTGGTGCGCCATTAGTAACCAGGGTTACTAATGGCGCATCTGTTGGTAGTGCGCCACTATTATAAAAAAAATTTGGTTTTTTTTGCAAACTACTAATGGCGCACCACAGCTAGTGCGCCGTTAGTAACCAGTGTTACTAATGGCGCATCTGTTGGTGGTGCTTCACTAGTATTTTTTTTGCAGAACTACTATTGGCGCACCACATGAGGTGCGCCATTAGTAACCAGGGTTACTAATGGCGCATCTGTAGGTGGTGCGCCACTACTATAATATATATATATATTTCCAAAACTACGGTGCGCCATTAGTAACTAGTGCCCTAATCCAAACAAGCATCGAAAATTCCCCAAACCAAGGCCACCTTCTCGGTCTCTCCCTCTCCCACCGCCGCCGCCCGCCACCACCTACAACTTCAAGCGTCGCCGCCACCCACCACCGGCGGCCTCCATCCTCTCCCACAACACGCGCACTAGTCTCCCACCTCGCCCCCACCCTCTCCTCCTCACCTCACCTCACCTTTTCGTATTTAACTGTTTGTATCACCTTCTCGTATTTCACCAGAGCAGGATAATCCGTCGCCGGCCGATTCCGGCGCCACCCCGCGCCGCAGCTCGCCGGCCCGACTCCCTCTCTCCCTCCTCTACCGATTCGCCGCATCCGCCCCGGCCTCCCGCCCCCGCGCGCGCCACCCAGGCAAACCCTAGCTCGCCGGCGCGGCGTTGCGGTGGCCGTCTTCCGCTCCTCCTCCCCAGCTCCGGCGCCCCCGCCTCGCTTACTCAGCGCGAGCTTCCTCCGCCACGACGTCTTCTGGTCCCACGGCGGTGGCGTTGGCCGTTCCTCCTTCGTCTCTGCCTCGGTAGTCCCTCGGTTCTTCCCCCCTTTCTCTCTCTCCTGCTCTGGGTGACACGGCCAACGAGCCGTGGCTGATTATGGGGCCATTGCTTGGCTACTAGTCCCATGGCCGTCAAATGGTTGCTCAATTCCTGCTCTAGCGTGTCTGTATCGCTGCTGGCTGTGGTTTTCTGTTGATGACATGGTTGTAAGTGATGGTTGTGTACAAGGTTGTTATTAGCTACTGATGCCATGCGTTACTGGGTTCCTAGAGCTTCCGATTGTACTTCTGTTCTGTGGTTAGCTATAGATCATGCATAGCTGCCTTTCCTGTATTTTATACTAGTTAGCAATGGACCATGCTTCTGTTCCTTGGTTTCTAATGGTAGCTAAATTTCTACTTAATGGTATTGGCCACTCTGTTTTTTTTGTAATGTGCTTGGTGGTCATTATCCGTATCCTATACTAATTGGTGCGCTCCATGGATGGATGGATTGGATGGAAAAACTTTAGCACTCCCTCCGTCCACAAATACAAGAATCATGTATCCCTCGTTCCGGTGTTTTGAAATAGAGCTGGCAGAAGAAGGTTATAATATTGAGAGTACATAAACACAAGTGTTGCGCCGTTGCTTGTGTTCATTATCTATAGCTCTGGTTGCTGATAAATAAGGGAACAACAATCCTGGATTATGCTACAAATCTTGTTATAATGGACATCAAGATGATCAGGGTTCACTAGTGGGGACAGGACCTATAGCCCCGGTCCGTAAGGGGCTTTAGTCCCGGTTCACCAACCGGGACTAAAGGGGCGGGACTAAAGGCCTAACCTTTTCGTCCCGGCCCTCTTACACGCCGGGACTAAAGGTGCTCCACGTGGGCACCTCGTAGCGCCCCAGGGGCAGGTCCTTTAGTCCCGGCTCGTTACATGGACCGGGACTCAAGATTTTCAGATTTTGCTGGTTTTTGGCTTTTTTTTAATGAAATTATTTTTGGGTTTTAGGGTTTTAGGGTTTAGGTGTTCAGGAGATTAACGTGATGCCTCGTTTTGTGTTAGGGAATTAGTTTTCATATAATTTAAAATAGAAATAATTATGCATATATATATATATATAAGATTAACTCATCTTACAAGCGATCATATACAATTATATGGAGATATGAATTATCGGAACTAGAGCCTGTCTATTCGATTACATGGACGAACATCAGTAATGGCCCTTAGCTACACTAAATCGTCCTTTGTCTTCTATAGCTTCCGTCCTCAGAAATCCCGCAAGCTCCTCTGCAACAGCAATCGCGCGTTGCTCTGGTAGGACCTTCGTCCTCATGGCCTCGTGCTATATAAGAAGAGGAGATGAATATGAATATCAATCATGATAACAAAGAATGACGGGTAAAAATAGAGGTGTGAATGTTCATTGCTTACGTCGAATCTGTGCTCCTTGAACTCAGAGGTAAACGTGCGAATGGTCTCGCAAACATAGTATCCGCATAGATGTGTTCCCCGTGGCTGCTGGTCGCACTTTACGAGAATGGAATATATATAATCAAAATAATAATCTAGCATCATAAATGTATTGAAAATTAATAGAAGTATATCATACTACTACTTACCTGAGCCGCTCTAAAGGTCAGCTTCTCAGGAAAGTTACCGGGAGTCACGCACTTGAACCGATTCCAAACCCTGCCCGACAAGGATAATGATTTGCTAAGTTTTTCATTAATTTATATATCAGAAAATCATCGAAAGAGACCGATAGAGCACAAGAATGATTAAAATTACACTCGGAGCATGTCCTGCAGGCTTTGGAACTGTTCCAAGGGTCTCGATAATGGCTCGAAGGCATCAACTATTCCCTTATCAATTTGAATGTCCAACAGAATCCAATGAAAGCTGCACATGTATATATATATATATGTGTGTGTGTGTGTGAGTAACTTATCAATTACACTTATAAGTGAATGGACACAACAGAGTAAAGACCCTCACCTGAAGTTGTATGGAAACAGTATGTGGTCACAAAAATTTTGATCTCTTAGAAACCTTAGAAGGTTTTCCTCCGTCTCCTTGGGATAATTAGTTAGCGTCGCTATATGTATTTTATCTGGATCAACAAACCCAATATTTATGATGCCCTTACTTTTACACTCCAGAATCTTCATTCTGCATAATAGAGTACAAGTTATATATAGACAATGAATTGAAATAACTAAACAAGTTATATGTAGACAACGAATTGAAAAACTTACCGACAATAGCAACTCATAAGCGATTTGTCGAGGGCGTCGCCATTGTACATCTGGAAGAGTTCATCAAAGTCGATATGGATTTCTTCGGAGCGGCCGTAGTACTCCTGTGGGACACTCAGCACGATCATCGTTCTCCCATTCTTTGATTCGCTTAAGTACCATTTATGCAAGTAACGCATATTTGTTGGGAGATCATCTTTGCTGACCAAAGGCTCTCCCATGACAAACTGTGGCTTAGGGGCTACCACAGCCTTGGGTATCCTGTCGTCTTGGGAATTAGCCAGCAAATTTTCAACTGAGATACCACATTCATCCGCCAACTCCTTTGCGTTTTCAAAAGCTTGCCCCTGCATCGGAGGGGGAACATTCTCGGTTAACACCTTGAGGGGTGGGATCGACTGTTTGGCCTGTTGTCCAAGCTGGGGAACGTCTGATTTTTTCTTGCTTGTAGTTGAACTTGATTTGCTCCCACTTGCACTTGCCTGTGACTTTCTCTTTTTCACTTCCTTCTGCAATGTGCATGTATAGTCATCAGGCTTATAGTGTAAGTCATACTGTGATGGAGTGGTTATGAAGTCTTTTGCCCATGCTATGTTCTTCTCGGTGTATTTCGGGCGGGGCTCGGGTTCCTTCCTTTTCATCTGCGCCTCATGTTGTTCCTTTTCTATCCTGGCGTTTTCCTCGGGGGTACGATCATAAGGTCTGATAGGAAGATTAACATGAGGTACCTTTGGGAGGGGCGACAGTTTGCGCTTTGGGGAGCTCCGTTGCTTAGAAATCATCGATGAAGCGTTCTTGCTGGCACGCTTCCGCTTAGTATCATGTGCGGGCGGCGGCGAAGACGGACGACCCAAGTCCGGCGGCGGTGATCGAGATGGATTCGTGTTGTGCTGGCCGACGTCATGTGGAGGGCTTGGAGGTAATGGAGGTGTAGGTGACCTGCGACGACTCGGAGGCGGTGTTGTCCTTGGGGCCGAGCCTGGAAGCTTGATGTAGTTCTTGTCCCATAGGATGACTCCACCCGGTACTTCTCCGAGTGTCCTCTCATCTTCGGGTCCAGCTATGTCGAACTCCATATCATTAAACCCCGTCATGATTTCATCCACCCCGACTTTAGCAAAGCCAGCTGGAATCTCACGGCCATGCGAGCGTGCATCAGGGCCAGAAGGTAAAGCTTGTCCGACGGCCACCTTCATGGATATGTTCTTGAATTTCGGATGGAGTTCACATGATGTTGATTCCTTGATTCCATCCACGGGGTAGCCGGGACCGCCCTCTATCATTCTTCGTTCATCGTCGGGCGGGGCCTCAGATTCAGCCACGGTGCTTTTCTGCTTAGATGGGGCGCCGGTAATATCAACTGCAGGATCTTCCTAGCGCGGTACTCCTCTAAGCTCATCAATCTGCTTCTCTTGCTCGTTAATCCTGGCAAGCAACTGGTTGAACTTGTCATTCTCCTCATCCTGCTACCGCTTCTTTGCTCTCTCTCGGCTTCTGTAAGTGTCTTGGTCTCTGGCAAACCCAAGCCACCAGGGGTAAGAAGGACCGAAGCCTCGCGTTCGTCCTCCATGTTCGTCATTGCCGAGGACCAGTGTGAGCAAATCTTTCTCTCTATCTGCAGTGAACTTTCTTCTTCCCTCCTTAATTTCTTTCACTATCCTTTTCCAATTCTCCCTGGGTATCCTAAGATTTTCATTGCAGATGAGGTCCCCTGTTGTTTCGTCGTACGACCCATCATGCGCAAGGAACCAATTTCTTGCTCTCAATTCCCACTCATCACGGAGTGGTTCAGGTACGACGCCTTTATCTATCAGATCTTGCTCTTTCTTATCCCACTTTGGGATGGCAGTCTCATAGCCCCCTGGCCCCAGCTTGTGGTGATATATCTTCTTGTCGGCATTTATCTTGTTCTTTTGTGATAATGTCTGGGCATCTTCTGACTCCTTGTACTCTTGAAATGCCTTCCAGTGATTCTCCTGCTTGGCTAGATACCCCTCGAATACTGGCACTTTGTGTGTCTTCAGATAGTTTTTCCATAGCTTCTTCTTCCAGCTACGGAACAGTTCGGCCATCTTCTTCAGAGTCCACTGCTTGACTTTGGCCCTCAGTTTGTTTGCGGCGTGTTCATTCTCACATTCTGGCAGGTTGAAATGTGACATGAGATCCTTCCAAAGATTATCTTTGTACCTTTCGGCGACATAGTCACTATCGGCTGCCCCTTTGCGCTTGTTCCACTCCCGAACGCTGATCGGGACGTGATCCCTAACGAGAACTCCGCATTGCTTCTTGAATGTGTCAGCAGCATTCTTAGGAAGCTTGGGTTCGCCCGTAGGAAATATCACCTCAAATGTGTAATGCGTCCGTGCATCCAACTTTCTAGTCGGGCCTCGTTTCGTAGTTTTGCTCGATGTGGAGGCCTAAGAGGGAGAAACATTTGTCAAATGAATGTATATGTATACAATATAGAGCTATCTCCAATATTTTTCACATATTACAAGTGATTGTCGAACTTCATATGTATACCTCGTCGGACTTCTCCTCTTCACCGGCTTCTCCATCAGTGGAGCTATCACCTTCTCCGTCATTGGACCTATCTCCTGCCCCATCGGCTTCATCTTCGTGTCGCTCGACCTCCATTCCAACGTCCTGGTTTAGATATAACGACGGAGATTCAACTGGTTCAACGTCGGGGCCGTCTTTGATTATATCTTCGAGAAGTTCTTCCTCTTCGAGGTTCCTGATATGTGGATCCATAGTTCTGCAAAAAACGGATTCTCTTAACCTTTGTACCAAAAACCAAAGTAGGAGTACTTTTCCAATTTGAGACTCCTAGATTTCTCCATAGTATTCAAAGTAGGAGTAAATTTCCAATTTGAGCATTCACTAAGAAAAACCAAATCGTAAAATAAAGTAGTATTCAAATTAGCATGCATTCAATTATAAGCTGATACATCATCACTTTTGTCCGTACATCATCGAATATTATCATTAATACTCCTCGAATACTATCATACATATAGCATCACTAATACATCTAGAACCGTAGCGCCTGACGGGTATCGACGCGGGCGGTGGACACCCAAAGAGAAGGAACCATCACAGGATCATAGCTCAACTGAGATCCCCGAAGAACCTGCCAGGTATGCTCGAACCTGCCCTCCAACGCAACCATGTAGCGACGGACGTGCTCATCCTCCTCGCTGACACGGTGACGTACCACCTCCGCGGTGTGCGGAAGCCTCGGCACCCTCACTGGCCCACGCGACCGCCACCAAACAAGGATCGGGTCAACGACGGGCTGGCTCCTCACCAACCTACGCCCCCCGGAAGGTACACCTCCCAATACCAGCCGGGCGGAGCCCAGTCCCGGACAGGGCCCCTCTGATCAAGCAGGTGTCCTCCGCCGAGTCGATGACGAGGATGCGGGATAGGCATCGTAAAATGAACTAAAAAAATAAACTAGTTCTATTAATTTTCTTGCTAAAAATAAACTATTAACACTTAAGCATATACAATAGGAAAATTAAACTATTAACACTTATTTTGATTTTTCTTCTCCTCCTCTTCTTTCTTCTCTTCTCCTCTTCTTTTCTTCTCTTCTCCTCCTCTTCTTTTCTTCTTTTCTTATACACTATACACTATATACACTATAGAAAAATTCCTCCTCTCCTTATACACTATACACTATATACACTATACACTTAAGCATATACACTATACAATATACACTTTTTCTTCTTTTCTTCTCATCCTCTTCTTATTTTCATTTTTCCTAATCTTATTTTCTTATTTTTGTTCGTATTTCTTCTTCTTGTAACCCTAACCTAATTCTAAATATTACTAACCCTAATAATCTAGCACAAACCTAATAACAATAGGAATTAAATGACAAAAAAATCTTTTCTTTTTCTTCTTTTCTTCTCCTTTTTCTTCCTTTCTTCTCCTTTTTCTTCTTCTCTTGTCCTTTTTCTTCTTTTCTTCTATACTGGCCGGAGTGTTGGGGAGGAGGGGGCGGGGGGCTTACTGGCCGGAGTGTTGGCGAGGAGGACGGCGCGACGGCGAGGAGCACGGCGCGACGACGAGGAGGACGGCGCGGCGGCGAGGAGGACAGCGAGGAGGATAGCGCGACGGCGAGGAGGACGGCCGACGGCTAGCAGGATGGCGGGCAGCCTGACAGCGTCGGTTACGTTCGTCGCTGTGCCGCGCCGGGCAGGAGAACGAGAGGAAGAAGAAGAGAAATGGACGAATTGGGTTGGAAATTTTCGAAGTCCCTCTTATATAGGTGGATCTATAGTCCCGGTGCGTGGCTCGGGCCGGGACCAAAGACCCCCTTTAGTCCCGGGTGGAGCCACGACCCGGGACTAAAGGCCTCTTTTGGGGCAGACCAAAAGGCGGGAAGCAGGGGGTCTTTAGTCCCGGGGCGTGGCTCCAACCGGGACTAAAGGGGGTCTTTAGTCCCGGGGCATGGCTCCAACCGGGACTAAAGCCCCTCCTCGGCTGCACGATAAGTTTAGTCCCACCTCGCCCAGCGAGGGGGACTAACACTTGTTTATAAGCCCCGTCGCAGCTTCTCCATCGAGCTTCTCTCTAAGGCAGGCTTACGGGCCTAAACTCACTGAAAATTGTAACTATATTAGAAATTATAGGGAAAATTCAATCTAAATTCAAATGAGAATTTAGGTTGAATTTTCTCTATGATCTCGAATATAGTTTCAATTTTTTTTATTTTCATAATTAATAATTTTTACTATCCAAACTATTATCTATTTTGTTATTTTCAATTAAAAACTATGTTTATTAAAAATTCTTTTTGCATATTTGAGAATTTGACAAAACTATGATAATGAAAAGTGTTTCAAATTGAATAAATAATGCAAAACTATTTTTTATTTCCATAATTAATAATTTTGACTATCCAAACTATTATCTATTTTTTATTTTCAATTAAAAACTATGTTTATTAAAAATTCTTTTTGCATATTTGAGAATTTGACAAAACTATGATAATGAAAAGTGTTTCAAATTGAATAAATAATGCAAAACTATTTTTTATTTTCATAATTAATAATTTTGACAATCCAAACTATTATCTATTTTGTTATTTTCAATTAAAAACTATGTTTATTAAAAATTCTTTTTGCATATTTGAGAATTTGACAAAACTATGATAATGAAAAGTGTTTCAACATGACTTCATTTGTTCTATTTCGTGCATTTACTTATTTTTTTGAGCTAGTTGACCCTGAAATTGAAAAGCACTACAAATGAACTCTGAAAATGTTGAAAGTTGGCATGCTATCATCATTTCACCCACATAGCATGTGTTAAAAAGTTGAGAGGGCTACGACAAAGACTGGATGCAGTTCGTGTACAAAACTGACAATCTCTCTCGAAGTAGGAGGGTTTCGAACGAGAACTCATCTCTTACAAAGGGATTTCATTTTTTTTTAACTTATTTGAACTCCATACTTTTTGTGTGTTCAAAATGCACCATTCAAAGGCACATCACAAGATTTCAACAATTTCTGACTTCATTTGTTACATTTCGTGCATTTACTTCTCTTTTTTGAGCTAGTTGACCCTGAAATTGAAAAGCACTACAAATGAACTCTGAAAATGTTGAAAGTTGGCATGCTATCATCATTTCACCCACATAGCATGTGTTAAAAAGTTTAGAGGGCTACGACAAAGACTGGATGCAGTTCGTGTACAAAACTCACAATCTCTCTCGAAGTAGCAGGGTTTCGAACGAGAACTCATCTCTTACAAAGGGATTTCATTTTTTTAAACTTATTTGAACTCCATACTTTTTGTGTGTTCAAAATGCACCATGCAAATGCACATCACAAAATTTCAACAATTTCTGACTTAATTTGGTATATTTCGTGCATTTACTTATTTTTTTTGAGCTAGTTCACCCTGAAATTGAAAAGCACTACAAATGAACTCTGAAAATGTTGAAAGTTGGCATGCTATCATAATTTCACCCACATAGCATGTGTTAAAAAGTTGAGAGGGCTACGAGAAAGACTGGATGAAGTTCGTGTACAAAACTGACAATCTCTCTCGAAGTAGCAGGGTTTCGAACGAGAACTCATCTCTTACAAAGGGATTTCATTTTTTAAACTTATTTGAACAACATACTTTTTGTGTGTTCAAAATGCACCATTCAATGGCACATCACAAAATTTCAACAATTTCTGACTTCATTTGTTATATTTCGTGCATTTACTTATTTTTTTGAGCTAGTTGACCCTTAAATTGAAAAGCACTACAAATGAACTGTGAAAATGTTGAAAGTTGGCATGATATCATCATTTCACCCAAATAGCATGTGTTAAAAAGTTGAGAGGGCTACGACAAAGGCTGGATGCAGTTCGTGTACAAAACTGACAATCTCTCTTGAAGTAGCAGGGTTTCGAACGAGAACTCATCTCTTACAAAGGGATTTCATTTTTTTTAAACTTATTTGAACTCCATACTTTTTGTATGTTCAAAATGCACCATTCAAAGGCACATCACAAAATTTCAACAATTTCTGACTTAATTTGGTATTTTTCGTGCATTTACTTATTTTTTTTGAGCTAGTTGACCCTGAAATTGAAAAGCTCTACAAATGAACTCTGGAAATCTTGAAAGTTGGCATGCTATCATCATTTCACCCAAGTAGCATGTGTTAAAAAGTTGAGAGGGCGACGACAAAGACTGGATGCAGTTCGTGTACAAAACTGACAATCTGTCTCGAAGTAGCAGGGTTTCGAACGAGAACTTATCTCTTACAAAGGGATTTCATTTTTTTAAAACTTATTTGAACTACATACTTTTTGTGTGTTCAAAATGCACCATTCAAAGGCACATCACAAAATTTCAACAATTTCTGACTTAATTTGGTATATTTCTTGCATTCACTTTTTTTTTGAGCTAGTTGACCCTCAAATTGAAAAGCACTACAAATGAACTCTGGAAATGTTGAAAGTTGGCATGCTATCATCATTTCACCCACATAGCTTGTGTTAAAAAGTTGAGAGGGCAACGACAAAGAATGGATGCAGTTCGTGTCTCTCGAAGTAGCAGGGTTTCGAACGAGAACTCATCTCTTACAAAGGGATTTCATTTTTTTAAACTTATTTGAACTCCATACTTTTTGTGTGTTCAAAATGCACCATTCAAACGCACATCACAAAATTTCAACAATTTCGGACTTCATTTGGTATATTTCTTGCATTTACTTTTTTTTGAGCTAGTTGACCCTGAAATTGAAAAGCACTACAAATGAACTCTGGAATTGTTGAAAGTTGGCATGCTATCATCATTTCACCCACGTAGCATCTCTTAAAAAGTTGAGAGGGCTACGACAAAGACTGGATGCAGTTCGTGTACAAAACTGACAATCTCTCTCGAAGTAGCAGGGTTTCGAACGAGAACTCATCTCTTACAAAGGGATTTCATTTTTTTTAAACTTATTTGAACTCCATACTTTTTGTGTTCTCAAAATGCACCATTCAAAGGCAAATCACAAAATTTCAACAATTTCTGACATCATTTGTTACATTTCCTGCATTTACTTATTTGTTTTGAGCTAGCTGACCCTGAAATTGAAAAGCACTACAAATGAACTCTGAAAATGTTGAAAGTTGCCATGCTATCATCATTTCACCCACATAGCATGTGTTCAAAAGTTGAGAGGGCTACGACAAAGATTGGATGCAGTTCGTGTACAAAACTGACAATCTCTCTCGAAGTAGCAGGGTTTCGAACGAGAACTCATCTCTTACAAAGGGATTTCATTTTCTTAAACTTATTTGAACTCCATACTTTTTGTGTGTTCAAAATGCACCATTCAAAGGCACATCACAAAATTTCAACAATTTCGGACTTCATTTGGTATATTTCTTGCGGTTACTTTTTTTTGAGCTAGTTGACCCTGAAATTGAAAAGCACTACAAATGAACTCTGGAAATGTTGAAAGTTGGCATGCTATCATAATTTCACCCACATAGCATGTGTTAAAAAGTTGAGAGCGCTACGACAAAGACTGGATGCTGTTCGTGTAGAAAACTGACAATCTCTCTCGAAGTAGGAGGGTTTCGAACGAGAACTCATCTCTTACAAAGGGATTTCATTTTTTTAAACTTATTTGAACTCCATACTTTTTGTGTGATCAAAATGCACCATTCAAAGGCACATCACAAAATTTCAAAAATTTCTGACTTCATTTGGTATATTTCGTGCATTTTTTTAGCTAGTTGACCCTGAAATTGAAAAGCACTACAAATGAAGTCTGAAAATGTTGAAAGTTGGCATGCTATCATCATTTCACCCACATAGCATGTGTTAAAAAGTTGAGAGGGCTACGACAAAGACTGGATGCAGTTCGTGTACAAAACTGACAATCTCTCTCGAAGTAGCAGGGTTTCGAACGAGAACTCATCTCTTACAAAGGGATTTCATTTTTTTAAACTTATTTGAACTCCATACTTTTTGTGTGTTCAAAATGCACCATGCAAAGGCACATCACAAAATTTCAACAATTTCTGACTTAATTTGGTATATTTCGTGCATTTACTTATTTTTTTTGAGCTAGTTCACCCTGAAATTGAAAAGCACTACAAATGAACTCTGAAAATGTTGAAAGTTGGCATGCTATCATAATTTCACCCACATAGCATGTGTTAAAAAGTTGAGAGGGCTACGAGAAAGACTGGATGAAGTTCGTGTACAAAACTGACAATCTCTCTCGAAGTAGCAGGGTTTCGAACGAGAACTCATCTCTTACAAAGGGATTTCATTTTTTTAAACTTATTTGAACAACATACTTTTTGTGTGTTCAAAATGCACCATTCAAAGGCACATCACAAAATTTCAACAATTTCTGACTTCATTTGTTATATTTCGTGCATTTACTTATTTTTTTGAGCTAGTTGACCCTTAAATTGAAAAGCACTACAAATGAACTGTGAAAATGTTGAAAGTTGGCATGATATCATCATTTCACCCAAATAGCATGTGTTAAAAAGTTGAGAGGGCTACGACAAAGGCTGGATGCAGTTCGTGTACAAAACTGACAATCTCTCTTGCAGTAGCAGGGTTTCGAACGAGAACTCATCTCTTACAAAGGGATTTCATTTTTTTTAAACTTATTTGAACTCCATACTTTTTGTATGTTCAAAATGCACCATTCAAAGGCACATCACAAAATTTCAACAATTTCTGACTTAATTTGGTATTTTTCGTGCATTTACTTATTTTTTTTGAGCTAGTTGACCCTGAAATTGAAAAGCTCTACAAATGAACTCTGGAAATCTTGAAAGTTGGCATGCTATCATCATTTCACCCAAGTAGCATGTGTTAAAAAGTTGAGAGGGCGACGACAAAGACTGGATGCAGTTCGTGTACAAAACTGACAATCTGTCTCGAAGTAGCAGGGTTTCGAACGAGAACTTATCTCTTACAAAGGGATTTCATTTTTTAAAAACTTATTTGAACTCCATACTTTTTGTGTGTTCAAAATGCACCATTCAAAGGCACATCACAAAATTTCAACAATTTCTGACTTAATTTGGTATATTTCTTGCATTCACTTTTTTTTTGAGCTAGTTGACCCTCAAATTGAAAAGCACTACAAATGAACTCTGGAAATGTTGAAAGTTGGCATGCTATCATCATTTCACCCACATAGCTTGTGTTAAAAAGTTGAGAGGGCAACGACAAAGAATGGATGCAGTTCGTGTCTCTCGAAGTAGCAGGGTTTCGAACGAGAACTCATCTCTTACAAAGGGATTTCATTTTTTTAAACTTATTTGAACTCCATACTTTTTGTGTGTTCAAAATGCACCATTCAAACGCACATCACAAAATTTCAACAATTTCGGACTTCATTTGGTATATTTCTTGCATTTACTTTTTTTTGAGCTAGTTGACCCTGAAATTAAAAAGCACTACAAATGAACTCTGGAATTGTTGAAAGTTGGCATGCTATCATCATTTCACCCACGTAGCATCTCTTAAAAAGTTGAGAGGGCTACGACAAAGACTGGATGCAGTTCGTGTACAAAACTGACAATCTCTCTCGAAGTAGCAGGGTTTCGAACGAGAACTCATCTCTTACAAAGGGATTTCATTTTTTTTAAACTTATTTGAACTCCATACTTTTTGTGTTCTCAAAATGCACCATTCAAAGGCAAATCACAAAATTTCAACAATTTCTGACATCATTTGTTACATTTCCTGCATTTACTTATTTGTTTTGAGCTAGCTGACCCTGAAATTGAAAAGCACTACAAATGAACTCTGAAAATGTTGAAAGTTGCCATGCTATCATCATTTCACCCACATAGTATGTGTTCAAAAGGTGAGAGGGCTACGACAAAGATTGGATGCAGTTCGTGTACAAAACTGACAATCTCTCTCGAAGTAGCAGGGTTTCGAACGAGAACTCATCTCTTACAAAGGGATTTCATTTTTTTAAACTTATTTGAACTCCATACTTTTTGTGTGTTCAAAATGCACCATTCAAAGGCACATCACAAAATTTCAACAATTTCGGACTTCATTTGGTATATTTCTTGCAGTTACTTTTTTTTGAGCTAGTTGACCCTGAAATTGAAAAGCACTACAAATGAACTCTGGAAATGTTGAAAGTTGGCATGCTATCATAATTTCACCCACATAGCATGTGTTAAAAAGTTGAGAGCGCTACGACAAAGACTGGATGCTGTTCGTGTAGAAAACTGACAATCTCTCTCGAAGTAGGAGGGTTTCGAACGAGAACTCATCTCTTACAAAGGGATTTCATTTTTTTAAACTTATTTGAACTCCATACTTTTTGTGTGTTCAAAATGCACCATTCAAAGGCACATCACAAAATTTCAACAATTTCTGACTTCATTTCGTATATTTCATGCATTTACCTTTTTTTGAGCTAGTTGACCCTGAAATTGAAAAGCACTACAAATGAACTCTGGAAATGTTGAAAGTTGGCATGCTATCATCATTTCACCCACATAGCATGTGTTAAAAAGTTGAGAGGGCTACGACAAAGAGTGGATGCAGTTCGTGTACAAAACTGACAATCTCTCTCGAAGTAGCAGGGTTTCGAACGAGAACTCATCTCTTACAAAGCGATTTCATTTTTTTTAAAATTATTTGAACTCCATACTTTTTGTGTGTTCAAAATGCACCATCCAAAGGCACATCACAAAATTTCAACAATTTCTGACTTAATTTGGTATATTTCGTGCATTTACTTATTTTTTTGAGCTATTTACCCTGAAATTGAAAAGCACTACAAATGAACTCTGAAAATGTTGAAAGTTGGCATGCTATCATAATTTCACCCACATAGCATGTGTTAAAAAGTTGAGAGGGCTACGACAAAGACTGGATGCAGTTCGTGTACAAAACTGACAATCTCTCTCGAAGTAGCAGGGTTTCGAACGAGAACTCATCTCTTATAAAGGGATTTTATTTTTTTAAACTTATTTGAACTCCATACTTTTTGTGTGTTCAAAATGCACCATTCAAAGGCACATCACAAAATTTCAACAATTTCTGACTTCATTTGTTATATTTCGTGCATTTACTTATTTTTTTTGAGCTAGTTGACCCTGAAATTGAAAAGCACTACAAATGAACTCTGAAAATGTTGAAAGTTGGCATGATATCATCATTTCACACACATAGCATGTGTTAAAAAGTTGAGAGGGCTACGACAAAGACTGGATGCAGTTCGTGTACAAAACTGACAATCTCTCTCGAAGTAGCAGGGTTTCGAACGAGAACTCATCTCTTACAAAGGGATTTCATTTTTTTAAACTTATTTGAACTCCATACTTTTTGTGTGTTCAAAATGAACCATTCAAAGGCACATCACAAAATTTCAACAATTTCTGACTTAATTTGGTATATTTCGTGCATTTACTTATTTTTTTGAGCTAGTTGACCCTGAAATTGAAAAGCACTACAAATGAACTCTGAAAATGTTGAAAGTTGGCATGCTATCATCATTTCACCCACATAGCATGTGTTAAAATGTTGAGAGGGTGTGACGCCCTCGGCTTAATCGTACGCTAATCATACACGCAAATGCGTACGATCAAACCCAAGGACTCACGGGGAGATATCACAACACAACTCTAGACACAAATAAAATAACATCAGCTTCATATTACAAGCCAGGGGCCTCGAGGGCTAGAATACGAAAGCTCGATAAACACACGAGTCAGCGGAAGCAACAAATATCTGAGTACAGACATAAAACATGGGGTGGCTTAGAGAAGGCTAGCACAAAAGATACAACGATCGAACGAGGCGAGGCCTCCTGCCAGGGAACCTCCTAACTACTCCTAGTCATCAGCGGCCTCCACGTAGTAGTAGGCACCGTCGGGGTAGCAGTCGTCGGCGGCGGGGACCTCCATCTCCTGGGCTTCATCATCTGGTCGCAGCAAACGGATCAAGGGGACAAGGGGGGAGCAAAGCAGCGGTGAGTACTCATCCAAAGTACTCGCAAGTCTTACATCAGAACTATTCTAATTATGCATCAGTATCAAAGAAGGGGGTTATATGTGGACTGACTGCAGCAATGCGAGAATAGAGAGAGAGGGCCTAGTCCTATCGAAGACTAGCATCTTCAGGGTCTTGCAGCAATAGACGAGAGTAGAGCAGGGGTAACACATTAATAGTCATATTGTTGCAGCAATATTAAAGTGAGGTCACGCCTAAAGATCCTCCCTCGACTCCCTGCGAGGAAGCAATCCCGAGACAAACTAATTCCAGTTAAGTAACCATTGTAGTTGTATAAGATCGGGGCACAACTCCAAGTCGTCCTGTAACCGTGGACACGGCTATCCGAATAGTTAATTTTCATCCCTGCAGGGGTGCACCACATGTCCCGTCACGCTCGATAACACTCTGGCCGGACATACTTTTCTGGGTCCTGCCCGGCCTCGGAATATCGACACGTCACAGCCCCACCTAAGACTAATCAGAGAGGCCAGCCCGCCGGTCTAAATCCTAAGCACAAAGGGTTCGTGGGCCCAGTTCCCCTTCACGCTCCTGCACGTGGCGTGGGCGGCCGACGTCAGTCCTAGCATCCCTTAATCACAAGCGCGATGCATCTCGGGACCACTCGGGCGCGCGCCGCTACACTGCTGGCATCTGAAAAGCTTCGGCTGATACCGCGACGCCGAGTACCCATAATTCTTCCCGCGTAGCCGGTTAGTGCGAAAAGGTCTCCGACCAACCCAGATCAAATACCCAAATCCATTAGCATTTTAATTAGGCCAGCAACACACTCTCGTGGGAATCCACCCGTCTTACAACTAATCACCAATGATCCCAGTAACATGGTCGAGTAACTGTGTGGTTGTAACATCGGGGGGAATCCGAGGAATCACCCTCGTTGGATCCCGAACGATGTACCCGTCAAGGTGGGCTTAGAGGAATCACCCTCGGGGGTCCCACACTTGCGGGGTTGCACGATGGAGGCGTCATCGGGAATGGTGAAAGAGGAATCACCCTCGATAACCATGACCGACTAGCTATACTACAGAGATATCATCAGGAGTACTTAGCGAGGTGTCACCCTCGGTACCCGATAGTATCTCTGTAGCGTCGTACAACAAGGGGGGGGGGTGAATGTGCTGTGTCGGGTCTGGCTCGTCGATCAGAGGTCGAGATTTGAAAACAAGCGGGGCAACTGAGCTACGGGGTCAGAGGGGATGACTGCTCCACCTATACTAAGCATATTAAAAGTACAGGACTGAAAGTAGCAGTTCATCAAAAACAGGCTATGCATCAGATATAGGAGCTAACTACAACAGTAGCAAAATACTAATGCAAGCAGTAGGAAGAAAGACATAGGCGATATAGGAATGATCAAGGGGAGTTTGCTTGCCTTGCTGCTCTGCGGCAAAGGACTGATCGGCAGGGTCGTAGATGTACCCGGCAGCAGCGTCAGTCTCGGGGTCTACCGGTAAGAAGAGGGGGAAGAAACAATAAATAATAGCACCGATGCAACACAAAGCATGACATGGAAAGATGCAGGCTAGACATGAGCTAACGCAGCAACATCCGTCATAGACGGGTCGGAGAATATCAGACGATATTTTCCGGGTCTCGGGCCAGTACCGGTTATACTGGAAACGATGGAAAAGTTCCATGTTTGCTATGCTAGGGACGCGTGACAGATGAACGGGCCATGTATCCGGGTTCGTCTCGCTTTGCTGATCAACTTTCATGTTGAAAATATTTTGATCTGACTTACGGATTATTTAATATTAATTTTCAAAGTTTTATTAATTATTTAGGAATTAAAAACAGATTTAAAAGATTTAATAAAATTCCATTATGACATCATCGCGATGTCATGCTGACATCAACATTTGACCGGTCAACTAACCAGCGGGTCCCGAACGTCATGGGCACAAGTTTTTATTAAGATTAATTATTTATTAATCAGATTAATTCAACGAGGGACCCACGTGTCATACTCTAATTATTCTAATTAATTAATTTAACTAAATATATCTATTTATTTATTTAATAAAACATTATTTTTTATTATTTATTTTAACTACCGCGTGGGGCCTCCCTGTCATAGACATCGGGTGCATTGGCCCCACCGGTAAGTGGCCTAAGGCTATTTTCTCATCTCTTTTATTATATACCTAACCGTGCAAACACCGTATTTCTTTAAATATCCAAATACGCAAATACAGACATCACATCTCATACATACATACATACATACATACGCATTTAATACATCAATTGTTTTTATTCATTTTTCTTTCAAAACTCTCAACACTCATCTCTCTGTTAACACAGACAGAGAACTCTCTCTGCTAACTCCACCTAGAAGAACACAAACTTCAATCCTCCCCACCGGTGTCTACCGTTGATGGATCGAGGCCCCGTTTGCCGGAACGGAACCGGGGCGGTGAGGAGATCGACATTGTGGGAGGAGCCCGAGGAGGGGCTCACCGACGGTGACGAGACGGCCCGGTGAAGTCGGAGTTCGCACGAAGGTGACGGTGGAGACGGCGTGGAGGCGGACGAGGCGGTGACGGTGACGGTGACGGCGCGGTTCCGGCAAGGAGGAGCCCGAGGTGGCCGGGACGCCGTGACCGTGGTGGTGGTGGTTGCCGGCGTTGGTGAAGGGGGGCCGGCCGATGGTGGGCCGGGGGGGTGGCCGGCGAGGTGAGGGCCGAGGCAGCCGGGGCCCCCCTGCCGGTGGGGTGGAGGCCGAGGGGCTCGCCGGCCGGGAAAGGGGCCGACGGGGGGGAGAGGCCGCCGGCGGGAGGAGGGGGCCGTGGGGTGGTGGTGCTGCCCGGCGTGAGGAGGAGAGGCCGCCGGGGTGGCTCAACGGAGGGAGGGCTGCTCGCCGGCGGGGGGGGGGGGGGGGGGGGGGAATGGCCGCCGGCCGAGGTAGGAGGAGGATGGATCTGGGAGAGGAGGCCACGGGAGGAGGGAGGGATCGTGGGGATGGGGGGCTCTCGGTTGGTGGGGGGCCGAGAGAGAGAGGGAGTTACGGGAGGAGAGGAGAGCGTGGGAGGGAGGCGGGTCGCGTGGGGTGAGTGGGGGGGTCTCGTGGGCAGGGAGTCACGAGAGGGAGGGAGTGTCGGTGGGTGGGGTGGGGCCCCCCCACGAGGGGGGTGGCAGGCGGCGACGCACACGGGGGGGGGGGGGGGGGGAGGGAGCTGGCGTGGGGGGTTCGCGGCTCCCTCGCCAGGGAGCTAGGGTTTGGCCGGTTGGGCCCTTTTTGGCCCAGCTGGGCCAAGGGGTCGGGTTGCTTCCTCTGTTTTTTTGATTTGTTTTGTTTTGTTTTACCTTTCCCCTTTTTTATTATTCCTTTCTTTCAATTTTCTTTTCTATCTTTTATCATAATTTTTTTTAATACTTTCCTTTACAATTTATTATACCTAATTTTAATTCTTTCTTTCATAAACATAATCTTTTAAAATTTGTAATGAACTTATAAAGTACATTACTTTTGTTTTCAAATTTGAAATCCGGACAAACTCGAACCAACGCGGGTCTGAGATGGAAATTCGATGACGTGGCATCATTAGCGGTTGATCACTGTACCTTAATTACAATAGTTACTGTTGCAAAAGTCGAGGATGTCACAGAGGGCTACGACAAAGACTGGATGCAGTTCGTGTACAAAACTGACAATCTCTCTCGAAGTAGTAGGGTTTCGAACGAGAACTCATCTCTTACAAAGGGATTTCATTTTTTTAAACTTATTTTAAATCCATACATTTTGTGTGTTCAAAATGCACCATGCAAAGGCACATCACAAAATTTCAACAATTTCTGACTTAATTTGGTATATTTCGTGCATTTACTTATTTTTTTGAGCTAGTTGACCCTGAAATTGAAAAGCACTACAAATGAAGTCTGAAAATGTTGAAAGTTGGCATGCTATCATAATTTCACCCACATAGCATGTGTTAAAAAGTTGAGAGGGCTACGACAAAGACTGGATGCAGTTCGTGTACAAAACTGACAATCTCTCTCGAAGTAGCAGGGTTTCGAACGAGAACTCATCTCTTACAAAGGGATCTCATTTTTTTTAAACTTATTTGAACTCCATACTTTTTGTGTGTTTAAAATGCACCATTCAAAGGCACATCACAAAATTTCAACAATTTCTGACTTAATTTGGTATATTTCTTGCATTCACTTTTTTTTTGAGCTAGTTTACTCCCAAATTGAAAAGCACCACAAATGAACTCTGGAAATGTTGAAAGTTGGCATGCTATCATCATTTCACCCACATAGCATGTGTTAAAAAGTTGAGAGGGCTACGACAAAGACTGGATGCAGTTCGTGTCTCTCGAAGTAGCAGGGTTTCGAACGAGAACTCATCTCTTACAAAGGGATTTCATTTTTTGTAAACCTATTTGAACTCCATACTTTTTGTGTGTTCAAAATGCACCATTCAAAGGCACATCACAAAATTTGAACAATTTCGGACTTCATTTGGTATATTTCTTGCATTTACTTTTTTATGAGCTAGTTGACCCTGAAATTGAAAAGCACTACAAATGAACTCTGGAATTGTTGAAAGTTGGCATGCTATCATCATTTCACCCACATAGCATGTGTTAAAAAGTTGAGAGGGCTACGACAAAGAGTGGATGCAGTTCGTGTACAAAACTGACAATCTCTCTCAAAGTAGCAGGGTTTCGAACGAGAACTCATCTCTTACAAAGGGATTTCATTTTTTTAAAACTTATTTGAACTCCATACTTTTTGTGTTCTCAAAATGCACCATTCAAAGGCACATCACCAAATTTCAACAATTTCTGACTTCATTTGTTACATTTCCTGCATTTACTTATTTTTTTTGAGCTAGCTGACCCTGAAATTGAAAAGCACTACAAATGAACTCTGAAAATGTTGAAAGTTGCCATGCTATCATCATTTCACCCACATAGCATGTGTTAAAAAGTTGAGAGGGTTACGACAAAGATTGGATGCAGTTCGTTTACAGAACTGACAATCTCTCTCGAAGTTGCAGGCTTTCGAACGAGAACTCATCTCTTACAAAGGGATTTCATTTTTTTTAAACTTATTTGAACTCCATACTTTTTGTGTGTTCAAAATGCACCATTCAAAGGCGCATCACAAAATTTCAACAATTTTTGACTTCATTTCGTATATTTCATGCATTTACCTTTTTTTGAGCTAGTTGACTCTCAAATTGAAAAGCACTACAAATGAACTCTGGAATTGTTGAAAGTTGGCATGCTATCATCATTTCACCCACATAGCATGTGTTAAAAAGTTGAGAGGGCTACGACAAAGAGTGTATGCAGTTCGTGTACAAAACTGACAATCTCTCTAGAAGTAGCACGGTTTCGAACGAGAACTCATCTCTTACAAAGGGATTTCATTTTCTTAAACTTATTTGAACTCCATACTTTTTGTGTGTTCAAAATGGACCATCCAAAGGCACATCACAAAATTTCAACAATTTCTTACTTAATTTGGTATATTTCGTGCATTTACTTATTTTTTTGAGCTATTTGACCCTGAAATTGAAAAGCAGTACAAATGAACTCTCAAAATGTTGAAAGTTGGCATGCTATCATAATTTCACCCACATAGAATGTGTTAAAAAGTTGAGTGGGCTACGACAAAGACTGGATGCAGTTCGTGTCTCTCGATGTAGCAGGGTTTCGAACGAGAACTCATCTCTTACAAAGGGATTTCATTTTTTTAAACTTATTTGAACTCCATACTTTTTGTGTTTTCAAAATGCACCATTCAAAGGCACATCACAAAATTTCAACAATTTCGGACTTCATTTGGTATATTTCTTGCATTTACTTTTTTTTGAGCTAGTTGACCCAGAAATTGAAAAGCACTACAAATGAACTCTGGAAATGTTGAAAGTTGGCATGATATCATCATTTCACCAACATAGCATGTGTTAAAAAGTTGAGAGGGCTACGACAAAGAGTGGATGCAGTTCGTGTACAAAACTGACAATCTCTCTCGAAGTAGCAGGGTTTCGAACAAGAACTCATCTCTTACAAAGGGATTTAATTTTTTTAAACATATTTGAACTCCATACTTTTTGTTTTCTCAAAATGCACCATTCAAAGGCACATCACAAAATTCTAACAATTTCTGACTTCATTTGTTACATTTCCTGCATTTTTTTTTGAGCTAGCTGACCCCGAAATTGAAAAGCACTACAAATGAACTCTGAAAATGTTGAAAGTTGGCATGCTATCATCATTTCACCCACATAGCATGTGTTAAAAAGTTGAGAGGTCTACGACAAAGACTGGATGCAGTTCGTGTACAAAACTGACAATCTCTCTCGAAGTAGCAGGGTTTCGAACGAGAACTCATCTCTTACAAAGGGATTTCATTTTTTTAAACTTATTTTAACTCCATACTTTTTGTGTGTTCAAAATGCACCATGCAAAGGCACATCACAAAATTTCAACAATTTCTGACTTAATTTGGTATATTTCGTGCATTTACTTATTTTTTTGAGCTAGTTGACCCTGAAATTGAAAAGCACTACAAATGAAGTCTGAAAATGTTGAAAGTTGGCATGCTATCATAATTTCACCCACATAGCATGTGTTAAAAAGTTGAGAGGGCTACGACAAAGACTGGATGCAGTTCGTGTACAAAACTGACAATCTCTCTCGAAGTAGCAGGGTTTCGAACGAGAACTCATCTCTTACAAAGGGATTTCATTTTTTTAAACTTATTTGAACTCCATACTTTTTGTGTGTTCAAAATGCACCATTCAAAGGCACATCACAAAATTTCAACAATTTTTGACTTAATTTGGTATATTTCTTGCATTCACTTTTTTTTTGAGCTAGTTGACTCTCAAATTGAAAAGCACTACAAATGAACTCTGGAAATGTTGAAAGTTGGCATGCTATCATCATTTCACAAACATAGCATGTGTTAAAAAGTTGAGAGGGCTACGACAAAGACTGGATGCAGTTCGTGTCTCTCGAAGTAGGAGGGTTTCGAACGAGAACTCATCTCTTACAAAGGGATTTCATTTTTTTAAAACTTATTTGAACTCCATACTTTTTGTGTGTTCAAAATGCACCATTCAAAGGCACATCACAAAACTTCAGCAATTTCGGACTTCATTTGGTATATTTCTTGCATTTACTTTTTTTTGAGCTAGTTGACCCTGAAATTGAAAAGCACTACAAATGAACTCTGGAATTGTTGAAAGTTGGCATGCTATCATCATTTCACCCACATAGCATGTGTTAAAAAGTTGAGAGGGCTACGACAAAGAGTGGATGCAGTTCGTGTACAAAACTGACAATCTCTCTCAAAGTAGCAGGGTTTCGAACGAGAACTCATCTCTTACAAAGGGATTTCATTTTTTTTAAACTTATTTGAACTCCATACTTTTTGTGTATTCAAAATGCACCATTCAAAGGCACATCACCAAATTGCAACAATTTCTGACTTCATTTGTTACATTTCCTGCATTTACTTATTTTTTTGAGCTAGTTGACCCTGAAATTGAAAAGCACTACAAATGAACTCTGAAAATGTTGAAAGTTGGCATGCTATCATCATTTCACCCACATAGCATGTGTTAAAAAGTTGAGAGGGCTACGACAAAGAGTGGATGCAGTTCGTGTACAAAACTGACAATCTCTCTCAAAGTAGCAGGGTTTCGAACGAGAACTCATCTCTTACAAAGGGATTTCATTTTTTTTAAACTTATTTGAACTCCATACTTTTTGTGTTCTCAAAATGCACCATTCAAAGGCACATCACCAAATTTCAACAATTTCTGACTTCATTTGTTACATTTCCTGCATTTACTTATTTTTTTTGAGCTAGTTGACCCTGAAATTGAAAAGCACTACAAATGAACTCTGAAAATGTTGAAAGTTGGCATGCTATCATCATTTCACCCACATAGCATGTGTTAAAAAGTTGAGAGCGCTACGACAAAGACTGGATGCTGTTCGTGTAGAAAACTGACAATCTCTCTCGAAGTAGCAGGGTTTCGAACGAGAACTCATTTCTTACAAAGGGATTTCTTTTTTTTAAACTTATTTGAACTCCATACTTTTTGTGTGTTCAAAATGCACCATTCAAAGGCACATCACAAAATTTCAACAATTTCGGACTTCATTTGGTATATTTCTTGCATTTACTTTTTTTTGAGCTAGTTGACCCTGAAATTGAAAAGCACTACAAATGAACTCTGGAAATGTTGAAAGTTGGCATCCTATCATCATTTCACCCACATAGCATGTGTTAAAAAGTTGAGAGGGCTACGACAAAGACTGGATGCTGTTCGTGTACAAAACTGACAATCTCTCTCGAAGTAGCAGGGTTTCGAACGAGAACTCATCTCTTATAAAGGGATTTCATTTTTTTAAACTTATTTGAACTCCATACTTTTTGTGTGTTCAAAATGCACCATTCAAAGGCACATCACAAAATTTCAACAATTTCTGACTTCATTTGTTATATTTCGTGCATTTACTTATTTTTTTTTTGAGCTAGTTGACCCTGAAATTGAAAAGCACTACAAATGAACTGTGAAAATGTTGAAAGTTGGCATGATATCATCATTTCACCCAAATAGCATGTGTTAAAAAGTTGAGAGGGCTACGACAAAGACTAGATGCAGTTCGTGTACAAAACTGACAATCTGTCTCGAAGTAGCAGGGTTTCGAACGAGAACTCATCTCTTACAAAGGGATTTCATTTTTTTTAAACTTATTTGAACTCCATACTTTTTGTGTGTTCAAAATGCACCATTCAAAGGCACATCACAAAATTTCAACAATTTCTTACTTAATATGGTATATTTCTTGCATTCACTTTTTTTTGAGCTAGTTGACCCTCAAATTGAAAAGCACTCCAAATGAACTCTGGAAATGTTGAAAGTTGGCATGCTATCATCATTTCACCCACATAGCATGTGTTAAAAAGTTGAGAGGGCTACGACAAAGACTGGATGCAGTTCGTGTACAAAACTGACAAAGGGATTTCATTTTTTTAAAACTTATTTGAACTCCATACTTTTTGTGTGTTCAAAATGCACCATTCAAAGGCACATCACAAAATTTCAACAATTTCGGACTTCATTTGGTATATTACTTACATTTACTTTTTTTTTTGAGCTAGTTGACCCTGAAATTGAAAAGCACTACAAATGAACTCTGGAATTGTTGAAAGTTGGCATGCTATCATCATTTCACCCACATAGCATGTGTTAAAAAGTTGAGAGGGCTACGACAAAGAGTGGATGCAGTTCGTGTACAAAACTGACAATCTCTCTCAAAGTAGCACGGTTTCGAACGAGAACTCATCTCTTACAAAGGGATTTCATTTTTTTAAACTTATTTGAACTCCATACTTTTTGTGTTCTCAAAATGCACCATTCAAAGGCACATCACCAAATTTCAACAATTTCTGACTTCATTTGTTACATTTCCTGCATTTACTTATTTTTTTTGAGCTAGCTGACCCTGAAATTGAAAAGCACTACAAATGAACTCTGAAAATGTTGAAAGCTGGCATGCTATCATCATTTCACCCACATAGCATGTGTTAAAAAGTTGAGAGGGCTACGACAAAGACTGGATGCAGTTCGTGTACAAAACTGACAATCTCTCTCGAAGTAGCAGGGTTTCGAACGAGAACTCATCTCTTACAAAGGGATTTCATTTTTTTAAACTTATTTTAACTCCATACTTTTTGTGTGTTCAAAATGCACCATGCAAAGGCACATCACAAAATTTCAACAATTTCTGACTTAATTTGGTATATTTCGTGCATTTACTTATTTTTTTGAGCTAGTTGACCCTGAAATTGAAAAGCACTACAAATGAACTCTGGAAATGTTGAAAGTTGGCATGCTATCATAATTTCACCCACATAGCATGTGTTAAAAAGTTGAGAGGGCTAAGACAAAGACTGGATGCAGTTCGTGTACAAAACTGACAATCTCTCTCGAAGTAGCAGGGTTTCGAACGAGAACTCATCTCTTACAAAGGGATTTCATTTTTTTAAAACTTATTTGAACTCCATACTTTTTGTGTGTTCAAAATGCACCATTCAAAGGCACATCACAAAATTTCAACAATTTTTGACTTAATTTGGTATATTTCTTGCATTCACTTTTTTTTGAGCTAGTTGACTCTTAAATTGAAAAGCACTACAAATGAACTCTGGAAATGTTGAAAGTTGGCATGCTATCATCATTTCACACACATAGCATGTGTTAAAAAGTTGAGAGGGCTACGACAAAGACTGAATGCAGTTCGTGTCTCTCGAAGTAGGAGGGTTTCGAACGAGAACTCATCTCTTACAAAGGGATTTCATTTTTTTAAAACTTATTTGAACTCCATACTTTTTGTGTGTTCAAAATGCACCATTCAAAGGGACATCACAAAATTTCAGCAATTTCGGACTTCATTTGGTATATTTCTTGCATTTACTTTTTTTTGAGCTAGTTGACCCTGAAATTGAAAAGCACTACAAATGAACTCTGGAAATGTTGAAAGTTGGCATGATATCATCATTTCACCCACATAGCATGTGTTAAAAAGTTGAGAGGGCTACGACAAACAGTGGATGCAGTTCGTGTACAAAACTGACAATCTCTCTCGAAGTAGCAGGGTTTCGAACGAGAACTCATCTCTTACAAAGGGATTTCATTTTTTTAAACTTATTTGAACTCCATACTTTTTGTGTTCTCAAAATGCACCATTCAAAGGCACATCACAAAATTCTAACAATTTCTGACTTCATTTGTTACATTTCCTGCATTTATTTATTTTTTTTGAGCTAGCTGACCCCGAAATTGAAAAGCACTACAAATGAACTCTGAAAATGTTGAAAGTTGGCATGCTATCATCATTTCACCCACATAGCATGTGTTAAAAAGTTGAGAGGGCTACGACAAAGACTGGATGCAGTTCGTGTACAAAACTGACAATCTCTCTCGAAGTAGCAGGGTTTCGAACGAGAACTCATCTCTTACAAAGGGATTTCATTTTTTTAAACTTATTTGAACTCCATACTTTTTGTGTGTTCAAAATGCACCATGCAAAGGTACATCACAAAATTTCAACAATTTCTGACTTAAGTTGGTATATTTCGTGCATTTACTTATTTTTTTGAGCTAGTTGACCCTGAAATTGAAAAGCACTACAAATGAACTCTGAAAATTTTGAAAGGTTGCATGATATCATAATTTCACCCACACTGCTTGTGTTAAAAAGTTGAGAGGGCTACGACAAAGACTGGATGCAGTTCGTGTACAAAACTGACAATCTCTCTCGAAGTAGCAGGGTTTCGAACGAGAACTCATCTCTTATAAAGGGATTTCATTTTTTTAAACTTATTTGAACTCCATACTTTTTGTGTGTTCAAAATGCACCATTCAAAGGCACATCACAAAATTTCAACAATTTCTGACTTCATTTGTTATATTTCGTGCATTTACTTATTTTTTTTTTGAGCTAGTTGACCCTGAAATTGAAAAGCACTACAAATGAACTGTGAAAATGTTGAAAGTTGGCATGATATCATCATTTCACCCAAATAGCATGTGTTAAAAAGTTGAGAGGGCTACGACAAAGACTAGATGCAGTTCGTGTACAAAACTGACAATCTGTCTCGAAGTAGCAGGGTTTCGAACGAGAACTCATCTCTTACAAAGGGATTTCATTTTTTTTAAACTTATTTGAACTCCATACTTTTTGTGTGTTCAAAATGCACCATTCAAAGGCACATCACAAAATTTCAACAATTTCTTACTTAATATGGTATATTTCTTGCATTCACTTTTTTTTGAGCTAGTTGACCCTCAAATTGAAAAGCACTCCAAATGAACTCTGGAAATGTTGAAAGTTGGCATGCTATCATCATTTCACCCACATAGCATGTGTTAAAAAGTTGAGAGGGCTACGACAAAGACTGGATGCAGTTCGTGTACAAAACTGACAAAGGGATTTCATTTTTTTAAAACTTATTTGAACTCCATACTTTTTGTGTGTTCAAAATGCACCATTCAAAGGCACATCACAAAATTTCAACAATTTCGGACTTCATTTGGTATATTACTTACATTTACATTTTTTTTGAGCTAGTTGACCCTGAAATTGAAAAGCACTACAAATGAACTCTGGAATTGTTGAAAGTTGGCATGCTATCATCATTTCACCCACATAGCATGTGTTAAAAAGTTGAGAGGGCTACGACAAAGAGTGGATGCAGTTCGTGTACAAAACTGACAATCTCTCTCAAAGTAGCACGGTTTCGAACGAGAACTCATCTCTTACAAAGGGATTTCATTTTTTTAAACTTATTTGAACTCCATACTTTTTGTGTTCTCAAAATGCACCATTCAAAGGCACATCACCAAATTTCAACAATTTCTGACTTCATTTGTTACATTTCCTGCATTTACTTATTTTTTTTGAGCTAGCTGACCCTGAAATTGAAAAGCACTACAAATGAACTCTGAAAATGTTGAAAGCTGGCATGCTATCATCATTTCACCCACATAGCATGTGTTAAAAAGTTGAGAGGGCTACGACAAAGACTGGATGCAGTTCGTGTACAAAACTGACAATCTCTCTCGAAGTAGCAGGGTTTCGAACGAGAACTCATCTCTTACAAAGGGATTTCATTTTTTTAAACTTATTTTAACTCCATACTTTTTGTGTGTTCAAAATGCACCATGCAAAGGCACATCACAAAATTTCAACAATTTCTGACTTAATTTGGTATATTTCGTGCATTTACTTATTTTTTTGAGCTAGTTGACCCTGAAATTGAAAAGCACTACAAATGAACTCTGGAAATGTTGAAAGTTGGCATGCTATCATAATTTCACCCACATAGCATGTGTTAAAAAGTTGAGAGGGCTAAGACAAAGACTGGATGCAGTTCGTGTACAAAACTGACAATCTCTCTCGAAGTAGCAGGGTTTCGAACGAGAACTCATCTCTTACAAAGGGATTTCATTTTTTTAAAACTTATTTGAACTCCATACTTTTTGTGTGTTCAAAATGCACCATTCAAAGGCACATCACAAAATTTCAACAATTTTTGACTTAATTTGGTATATTTCTTGCATTCACTTTTTTTTGAGCTAGTTGACTCTTAAATTGAAAAGCACTACAAATGAACTCTGGAAATGTTGAAAGTTGGCATGCTATCATCATTTCACACACATAGCATGTGTTAAAAAGTTGAGAGGGCTACGACAAAGACTGAATGCAGTTCGTGTCTCTCGAAGTAGGAGGGTTTCGAACGAGAACTCATCTCTTACAAAGGGATTTCATTTTTTTAAAACTTATTTGAACTCCATACTTTTTGTGTGTTCAAAATGCACCATTCAAAGGGACATCACAAAATTTCAGCAATTTCGGACTTCATTTGGTATATTTCTTGCATTTACTTTTTTTTGAGCTAGTTGACCCTGAAATTGAAAAGCACTACAAATGAACTCTGGAAATGTTGAAAGTTGGCATGATATCATCATTTCACCCACATAGCATGTGTTAAAAAGTTGAGAGGGCTACGACAAACAGTGGATGCAGTTCGTGTACAAAACTGACAATCTCTCTCGAAGTAGCAGGGTTTCGAACGAGAACTCATCTCTTACAAAGGGATTTCATTTTTTTAAACTTATTTGAACTCCATACTTTTTGTGTTCTCAAAATGCACCATTCAAAGGCACATCACAAAATTCTAACAATTTCTGACTTCATTTGTTACATTTCCTGCATTTATTTATTTTTTTTGAGCTAGCTGACCCCGAAATTGAAAAGCACTACAAATGAACTCTGAAAATGTTGAAAGTTGGCATGCTATCATCATTTCACCCACATAGCATGTGTTAAAAAGTTGAGAGGGCTACGACAAAGACTGGATGCAGTTCGTGTACAAAACTGACAATCTCTCTCGAAGTAGCAGGGTTTCGAACGAGAACTCATCTCTTACAAAGGGATTTCATTTTTTTAAACTTATTTTAACTCCATACTTTTTGTGTGTTCAAAATGCACCATGCAAAGGCACATCACAAAATTTCAACAATTTCTGACTTAATTTGGTATATTTCGTGCATTTACTTATTTTTTTTGAGCTAGTTGACCCTGAAATTGAAAAGCACTACAAATGAAGTCTGAAAATGTTGAAAGTTGGCATGCTATCATAATTTCACCCACATAGCATGTGTTAAAAAGTTGAGAGGGCTACGACAAAGACTGGATGCAGTTCGTGTACAAAACTGACAATCTCTCTCGAAGTAGGAGGGTTTCGAACGAGAACTCATCTCTTACAAAGGGATTTCATTTTTTTAAACTTATTTGAACTCCATACTTTTTGTGTGTTCAAAATGCACCATTCAAAGGCACATCACAAAATTTCAACAATTTCTGACTTAATTTGGTATATTTCTTGCATTCACTTTTTTTTTGAGCTAGTTGACTCTCAAATTGAAAAGCACTACAAATGAACTCTGGAAATGTTGAAAGTTGGCATGCTATCATCATTTCACCCACATAGCATGTGTTAAAAAGTTGAGAGGGCTACGACAAAGACTGGATGCAGCTCGTGTCTCTCGAAGTAGCAGGGTTTCGAACGAGAACTCATCTCTTACAAAGGGATTTCATTTTTTTAAAACTTATTTGAACTCCATACTTTTTGTGTGTTCAAAATGCACCATTCAAAGGCACATCACAAAGTTTCAACAATTTCGGACTTCATTTGGTATATTTATTGCATTTACTTTTTTTTTGAGCTAGTTGACCCTGAAATTGAAAAGCACTACAAATGAACTCTGGAAATGTTGAAAGCTGGCATGATATCATCATTTCACCCACATAGCATGTGTTAAAAAGTTGAGAGGGCTACGAAAAAGAGTGGATGCAGTTCGTGTACAAAACTGACAATCTCTCTGGAAGTAGCAGGGTTTCGAACGAGAACTCATCTCTTACAAAGGGATTTCATTTTTTTTAAACTTATTTGAACTCCATAATTTTTTTGTTCTCAAAATGCACCATTCAAAGGCACATCACAAAATTCTAACAATTTCTGACTTCATTTGTTACATTTCCTGCATTACCTTATTTTTTTTGAGCTAGCTGACCCCGAAATTGAAAAGCACTACAAATGAACTCTGAAAATGTTGAAAGTTGGCATGCTATCATCATTTCACCCACATAGCATGTGTTAAAAAGTTGAGAGGGCTACAACAAAGACTGGATGCAGTTCGTGTATAAAACTGACAATCTCTCTCGAAGTAGCAGGGTTTCGAACGAGAACTCATCTCTTACAAAGGGATTTCATTTTTTTAAACTTATTTGAACTCCATACTTTTTGTGTGTTCCAAATGCACCATGAAAAGGCACATCACAAAATATCAACAATTTCTGACTTAATTTGGTATATTTCGTGCATTTACTTATTTTTTTGAGCTAGTTGACCCTGAAATTGAAAAGCACTACAAATGAACTCTGAAAATGTTGAAAGTTGGCATGCTATCATAATTTCACCCACATAGCATGTGTTAAAAAGTTGAGAGGGCTACGACAAAGAATGGATGCAGTTCGTGTACAAAACTGACAATCTCTCTCGAAGTAGCAGGGTTTCGAACGAGAACTCATCTCTTACAAAGGGATTTCATTTTTTTTAAACTTATTTGAACTCCATACTTTTTGTGTGTTCAAAATGCACCATTCAAAGGCACATCACAAAATTTCAACAATTTCTGAATTCGTTTGTTATATTTCGTGCATTTACTTATTTTTTTTGAGCTAGTTGACCCTGAAATTGAAAAGCACTACAAATGAACTGTGAAAATGTTGAAAGTTGGCATGATATCATCATTTCACCCAAATAGCATGTGTTAAAAAGTTGAGAGGGCTACGACAAAGACTGGATGCTGTTCGTGTACAAAACTGACAATCTCTCTCGAAGTAGCAGGGTTTCGAACGAGAACTCATCTCTTACAAAGGGATTTCATTTTTTTAAAACTTATTTGAACTCCATACTTTTTGTATGTTCAAAATGCACCATTCAAAGGCACATCACAAAATTTCAACAATTTCTGACTTAATTTGGTATATTTCGTGCATTTACTTATTTATTTTTTTGAGCTAGTTGACCCGGAAATTGAAAAGCACTACAAATGAACTCTGGAAATCTTGAAAGTTGGCATGCTATCATCATTTCACCCAAGTAGCAGGTGTTAAAAAGTTGAGAGGGCTACGACAAAGAGTGGATGTAGTTCGTGTACAGAACTGACAATCTGTCTCGAAGTAGGAGGGTTTCGAACGAGAACTCATCTCTTACAAAGGGATTTCATTTTTTTAAACTTATTTGAACTCCATACTTTTTGTGTGTTCAAAATGCACCATTCAAAGGCACATCACAAAATTTCAACAATTTCTGACTTAATTTGGTATATTTCTTGCATTCACTTTTTTTCGAGCTAGTTGACCCTCAAATTGAAAAGCACTCCAAATGAACTCTGGAAATGTTGAAAGTTGGCATGCTATCATAATTTCACCCACATAGCATGTGTTAAAAAGTTGAGAGGGCTACGACAAAGAGTGGATGCAGTTTGTGTACAAAACTGACAATCTCTCTCGAAGTAAGAGGGTTTCGAACGAGAACTCATCTCTTACAAAGGGATTTCATTTTTTTTAAACTTATTTGAACTCCATACTTTTTGTGTGTTAAAAATGCTCCATGCAAAGGCACATCACAAAATTTCAACAATTTCTGACTTAATTTGGTATATTTCGTGCATTTACTTATTTTTTTGAGCTATTTGACCCTGAAATTGAAAAGCACTACAAATGAACTCTGGAAATGTTGAAAGTTGGCATGCTATCATAATTTCACCCACATAGCATGTGTTAAAAAGTTGAGAGGGCTACGACAAAGACTGGATGCAGTTCGTGTATAAAACTGACAATCTCTCTCGAAGTAGCAGGGTTTCGAACGAGAACTCATCTCTTACAAAGGGATTTCATTTTTTAAAAACTTATTTGAACTCTATACTTTTTGTGTGTTCAAAATGCACCATTCAAAGGCACATCACAAAATTTCAACAATTTCTCACTTCATTTGTTACATTTCCTGCATTTACTTATTTTTTTTGAGCTAGGTGACCCTGAAATTGAAAAGCACTACAAATGAACTCTGAAAATGTTGAAAGTTGGCATGCTATCATCATTTCACCCACATAGCATGTGTTAAAAAGTTGAGAGGGCTACGACAAAGATTGGATGCAGTTCGTGTACAAAACTGACAATCTCTCTCGAAGTAGCAGGGTTTCGTACGAGAACTCATCTCTTACAAAGGGATTTCATTTTTTAAACTTATCTGAACTCCATACTTTTTGTGTGTTCAAAATGCACCATTCAAAGGCACATCACAAAATTTCAACAATTTCGGACTTCATTTGGTATATTTCTTGCATTTACTTTTTTTGAGCTAGTTGACCCTGAAATTGAAAAGCACTACAAATGAACTCTGGAAATGTTGAAAGTTGGCATGCTATCATCATTTCACCCACATACCATGTGTTAAAAAGTTGAGAGGGCTACGACAAGGACTGGATGTTGTTCGTGTTCAAAACTGACAATCTCTCTCGAAGTAGCAGGGTTTCGAACGAGAACTCATCTCTTACAAAGGGATTTCATTTTTTTAAACTTATTTGAACTCCATACTTTTTGTGTTCTCAAAATGCACCATTCAAAGGCACATCACAAAATTCTAACAATTTCTGACTTCATTTGTTACATTTCCTGCATTACCTCATTTTTTTTGAGCTAGCTGACCCCGAAATTGAAAAGCACTACAAATGAACTCTGAAAATGTTGAAAGTTGGCATGCTATCATCATTTCACCCACATAGCATGTGTTAAAAAGTTGAGAGGGCTACGACAAAGACTGGATGCAGTTCGTGTACAAAACTGACAATCTCTCTCGAAGTAGCAGGGTTTCGAACGAGAACTCATCTCTTACAAAGGGATTTCATTTTTTTAAACTTATTTGAACTCCATACTTTTTGTGTGTTCCAAATGCACCATGAAAAGGCACATCACAAAATATCAACAATTTCTGACTTAATTTGGTATATTTCGTGCATTTACTTATTTTTTTTGAGCTAGTTGACCCTGAAATTGAAAAGCACTACAAATGAACTCTGAAAATGTTGAAAGTTGGCATGCTATCATAATTTCACCCACATAGCATGTGTTAAAAAGTTGAGAGGGCTACGAAAAAGACTGGATGCAGTTCGTGTACAAAACTGACAATCTCTCTCGAAGTAGGAGGGTTTCGAACGAGAACTCATCTCTTACAAAGGGATTTCATTTTTTTAAACTTATTTGAACTCCATACTTTTTGTGTGTTCAAAATGCACCATTCAAAGGCACATCACAAAATTTCAACAATTTCTGACTTAATTTGGTATATTTCTTGCATTCACTTTTTTTTTGAGCTAGTTGACTCTCAAATTGAAAAGCACTACAAATGAACTCTGGAAATGTTGAAAGTTGGCATGCTATCATCATTTCACCCACATAGCATGTGTTAAAAAGTTGAGAGGGCTACGACAAAGACTGGATGCAGCTCGTGTCTCTCGAAGTAGCAGGGTTTCGAACGAGAACTCATCTCTTACAAAGGGATTTCATTTTTTTAAAACTTATTTGAACTCCATACTTTTTGTGTGTTCAAAATGCACCATTCAAAGGCACATCACAAAGTTTCAACAATTTCGGACTTCATTTGGTATATTTCTTGCATTTACTTTTTTTTGAGCTAGTTGACCCTGAAATTGAAAAGCACTACAAATGAACTCTGGAAATGTTGAAAGCTGGCATGATATCATCATTTCACCCACATAGCATGTGTTAAAAAGTTGAGAGGGCTACGAAAAAGAGTGGATGCAGTTCGTGTACAAAACTGACAATCTCTCTCGAAGTAGCAGGGTTTCGAACGAGAACTCATCTCTTACAAAGGGATTTCATTTTTTTTAAACTTATTTGAACTCCATAATTTTTTTGTTCTCAAAATGCACCATTCAAAGGCACATCACAAAATTCTAACAATTTCTGACTTGATTTGTTACATTTCCTGCATTACCTTATTTTTTTTGAGCTAGCTGACCCCGAAATTGAAAAGCACTACAAATGAACTCTGAAAATGTTGAAAGTTGGCATGCTATCATCATTTCACCCACATAGCATGTGTTAAAAAGTTGAGAGGGCTACGACAAAGACTGGATGCAGTTCGTGTACAAAACTGACAATCTCTCTCGAAGTAGCAGGGTTTCGAACGAGAACTCATCTCTTACAAAGGGATTTCATTTTTTTTAAACTTATTTGAACTCCATACTTTTTGTGTGTTCAAAATGCACCATTCAAAGGCACATCACAAAATTTCAACAATTTCTGAATTCATTTGGTATATTTCGTGCATTTACTTATTTTTTTTGAGCTAGTTGACCCTGAAATTGAAAAGCACTACAAATGAACTGTGAAAATGTTGAAAGTTGGCATGATATCATCATTTCACCCAAATAGCATGTGTTAAAAAGTTGAGAGGGCTACGACAAAGACTGGATGCAGTTCGTGTACAAAACTGACAATCTCTCTCGAAGTAGCAGGGTTTCGAACGAGAACTCATCTCTTACAAAGGGATTTCATTTTTTTAAAACTTATTTGAACTCCATACTTTTTGTGTGTGCAAAATGCACCATTCAAAGGAACATCACAAAATTTCAACAATTTCTGACTTAATTTGGTATATTTCGTGCATTTACTTATTTATTTTTTTGAGCTAGTTGACCCTGAAATTGAAAAGCACTACAAATGAACTCTGGAAATCTTGAAAGTTGGCATGCTATCATCATTTCACCCAAGTAGCAGGTGTTAAAAAGTTGAGAGGGCTACGACAAAGAGTGGATGCAGTTCGTGTACAAAACTGACAATCTGTCTCGAAGTAGGAGGGTTTCGAACGAGAACTCATCTCTTACAAAGGGATTTCATTTTTTTAAACTTATTTGAACTCCATACTTTTTGTGTGTTCAAAATGCACCATTCAAAGGCACATCACAAAATTTCAACAATTTCTGACTTAATTTGGTATATTTCTTGCATTCACTTTTTTTCGAGCTAGTTGACCCTCAAATTGAAAAGCACTCCAAATGAACTCTGGAAATGTTGAAAGTTGGCATGCTATCATAATTTCACCCACATAGCATGTGTTAAAAAGTTGAGAGGGCTACGACAAAGACTGGATGCAGTTCGTGTCTCTCGAAGTAGCAGGGTTTCGAACGAGAACTCATCTCTTACAAAGGGATTTCATTTTTTTAAACTTATTTGAACTCCATACTTTTTGTGTGTTCAAAATGCACCATTCAAAGGCACATCACAAAATTTCAACAATTTCGGACTTCATTTGGTATATTTCTTGCATTTACTTTTTTTTTGAGCTAGTTGACCCTGAAATTGAAAAGCACTACAAATGAACTCTGGAAATGTTGAAAGTTGGCATGCTATCATCATTTCACCCACATAGCATGTGTTAAAAAGTTGAGAGGGCTACGACAAAGAGTGGATGCAGTTCGTGTACAAAACTGACAATCTCTCTCGAAGTAAGAGGGTTTCGAACGAGAACTCATCTCTTACAAAGGGATTTCATTTTTTTAAAACTTATTTGAACTCCATACTTTTTGTGTGTTAAAAATGCACCATGCAAAGGCACATCACAAAATTTCAACAATTTCTGACTTAATTTGGTATATTTCGTGCATTTACTTATTTTTTTGAGCTATTTGACCCTGAAATTGAAAAGCACTACAAATGAACCTGGAAATGTTGAAAGTTGGCATGCTATCATAATTTCACCCACATAGCATGTGTTAAAAAGTTGAGAGGGCTACGACAAAGACTGGATGCAGTTCGTGTATAAAACTGACAATCTCTCTCGAAGTAGCAGGGTTTCGAACGAGAACTCATCTCTTACAAAGGGATTTCATTTTTTTAAAACTTATTTGAACTCTATACTTTTTGTGTGTTCAAAATGCACCATTCAAAGGCACATCACAAAATTTCAACAATTTCTGACTTCATTTGTTACATTTCCTGCATTTACTTATTTTTTTTGAGCTAGGTGACCCTGAAATTGAAAAGCACTACAAATGAACTCTGAAAATGTTGAAAGTTGGCATGCTATCATCATTTCACCCACATAGCATGTGTTAAAAAGTTGAGAGGGCTACGACAAAGATTGGATGCAGTTCGTGTACAAAACTGACAATCTCTCTCGAAGTAGCAGGGTTTCGAACGAGAACTCATCTCTTACAAAGGGATTTCATTTTTTAAACTTACCTGAACTCCATACTTTTTGTGTGTTCAAAATGCACCATTCAAAGGCACATCACAAAATTTCAACAATTTCGGACTTCATTTGGTATATTTCTTGCATTTACTTTTTTTGAGCTAGTTGACCCTGAAATTGAAAAGCACTACAAATGAACTCTGGAAATGTTGAAAGTTGGCATGCTATCATCATTTCACCCACATACCATGTGTTAAAAAGTTGAGAGGGCTACGACAAAGACTGGATGTTGTTCGTGTTCAAAACTGACAATCTCTCTTGAAGTAGCAGGGTTTCGAACGAGAACTCATCTCTTACAAAGGGATTTCATTTTTTTAAACTTATTTGAACTCCATACTTTTTGTGTGTTCAAAATGCACCATTCAAAGGCACATCTCAAAATTTCAACAATTTCTGACTTAATTTGGTATTTTTCTTGCATTAACTTTTTTTTTGAGCTAGTTGACCCTGAAATTGAAAAGCTCTACAAATGAACTCTGGAAATCTTGAAAGTTCGCATGCTATCATCATTTCACCCACATAGCATGTGTTAAAAAGTTGAGAGGGCTACGACAAAGACTGGATGCAGTTCGTGTACAAAACTGACAATCTCTCTCGAAGTAGCCGGGTTTCGAACGAGAACTCATCTCTTACAAAGGGATTTCTTTTTTTTTAAAACTTATTTGAACTCCGTACTTTTCGTGTGTTCAAAATGCACCATTCAAAGGCACATCACAAAATTTCAACAATTTCGGACTACATTTGGTATATTTCTTGCATTTACTTTTTTTCGAGCTAGTTGACCCTGAAATTGAAAAGCACTACAAATGAACACTGGAAATGTTGAAAGTTGGCATGCTATCATCATTTCACCCACATAGCATGTGTTAAAAAGTTGAGAGGGCTACGACAAAGGCTGGATGCTGTTCGTGTACAAAACTGACAATCTCTCTCGAAGTAGCAGGGTTTCGAACGAGAACTCATCTCTTACAAAGGGATTTCATTTTTTTAAACTTATTTGAACTCCATACTTTTTGTGTGTTCAAAATGCACCATTCAAAGGCACATCACAAAATTTCAACAATTTCTGACTTCATTTGTTACATTTCCTGCATTTACTTATTTTTTTTGAGCTAGTTGACCCTGAAATTGAAAAGCACTACAAATGAACTCTGAAAATGTTGAAAGCTGGCATGCTATCATCATTTCACCCACATAGCATGTGTTAAAAGTTGAGAGGGCTACGACAAAGAGTGGATGCAGTTCGTGTACAAAACTGACAATCTCTCTCGAAGTAGCAGGGTTTCGAACGAGAACTCATCTCTTACAAAGAGATTTCATTTTTTTAAACTTATTTGAACTCCATACTTTTTGTGTGTTCAAAATGCACCATCCAAAGGCACATCACAAAATTTCAACAATTTCTGACTTCATTTGTTACATTTCGTGCATTTACTTATTTTTTTTGAGCTAGTTGACCCTGAAATTGAAAAGCACTACAAATGAACTCTGAAAATGTTGAAAGCTGGCATGCTATCATCATTTCACCCACATAGCATGTGTTAAAAAGTTGAGAGGGCTACGACAAAGACTGGATGCAGTTCGTGTACAAAACTGACAATCTCTCTCGAAGTAGCAGGGTTTCGAACGAGAACTCATCTCTTACAAAGAGATTTCATTTTTTTAAACTTATTTGAACTCCATACTTTTTGTGTGTTCAAAATGCACCATTCAAAGGCACATCACAAAATGTCAACAATTTCTGACTTAATTTGGTATATTTCTTGCATTCACTTTTTTTCGAGCTAGTTGACCCTCAAATTGAAAAGCACTCCAAATGAACTCTGGAAATGTTGAAAGTTGGCATGCTATCATCATTTCACCCACATAGCATGTGTTAAAAAGTTGAGAGGGCTACGACAAAGACTGGATGCAGTTCGTGTCTCTCGAAGTAGCAGGGTTTCGAACGAGAACTCATCTCTTACAAAGGGATTTCATTTTTTTAAACTTATTTGAACTCCATACTTTTTGTGTGTTCAAAATGCACCATTCAAAGGCACATCACAAAATTTCAACAATTTCGGACTTCATTTGGTATATTTCTTGCATTTACTTTTTTTTTGAGCTAGTTGACCCTGAAATTGAAAAGCACTACAAATGAACTCTGGAAATGTTGAAAGTTGGCATGCTATCATCATTTCACCCACATAGCATGTGTTAAAAAGTTGAGAGGGCTACGACAAAGAGTGGATGCAGTTCGTGTACAAAACTGACAATCTCTCTCGAAGTAAGAGGGTTTCGAACGAGAACTCATCTCTTACAAAGGGATTTCATTTTTTTTAAACTTATTTGAACTCCATACTTTTTGTGTGTTCAAAATGCACCATCCAAAGGCACATCACAAAATTTCAACAATTTCTCACTTAATTTGGTATATTTCGTGCATTTACTTATTTTTTTGAGCTATTTGACCCTGAAATTGAAAAGCACTACAAATGAACCTGGAAATGTTGAAAGTTGGCATGCTATCATAATTTCACCCACATAGCATGTGTTAAAAAGTTGAGAGGGCTACGACAAAGACTGGATGCAGTTCGTGTATAAAACTGACAATCTCTCTCGAAGTAGCAGGGTTTCGAACGAGAACTCATCTCTTACAAAGGGATTTCATTTTTTTAAAAGTTATTTGAACTCTATACTTTTTGTGTGTTCAAAATGCACCATTCAAAGGCACATCACAAAATTTCAACAATTTCTGACTTCATTTGTTACATTTCCTGCATGTACTTATTTTTTTTGAGCTAGGTGACCCTGAAATTGAAAAGCACTACAAATGAACTCTGAAAATGTTTAAAGTTGGCATGCTATCATCATTTCACCCACATAGCATGTGTTAAAAAGTTGAGAGGGCTACGACAAAGATTGGATGCAGTTCGTGTACAAAACTGACAATCTCTCTCGAAGTAGCAGGGTTTCGAACGAGAACTCATCTCTTACAAAGGGATTTCATTTTTTAAACTTATCTGAACTCCATACTTTTTGTGTGTTCAAAATGCACCATTCAAAGGCACATCACAAAATTTCAACAATTTCGGACTTCATTTGGTATATTTCTTGCATTTACTTTTTTTGAGCTAGTTGACCCTGAAATTGAAAAGCACTACAAATGAACTCTGGAAATGTTGAAAGTTGGCATGCTATCATCATTTCACCCACATACCATGTGTTAAAAAGTTGAGAGGGCTACGACAAAGACTGGATGTTGTTCGTGTTCAAAACTGACAATCTCTCTCGAAGTAGCAGGGTTTCGAACGAGAACTCATCTCTTACAAAGGGATTTCATTTTTTTAAACTTATTTGAACTCCATACTTTTTGTGTGTTCAAAATGCACCATTCAAAGGCACATCTCAAAATTTCAACAATTTCTGACTTAATTTGGTATTTTTCTTGCATTAACTTTTTTTTTGAGCTAGTTGACCCTGAAATTGAAAAGCACTACAAATGAACTCTGGAAATCTTGAAAGTTCGCATGCTATCATCATTTCACCCACATAGCATGTGTTAAAAAGTTGAGAGGGCTACGACAAAGACTGGATGCAGTTCGTGTACAAAACTGACAATCTCTCTCGAAGTAGCCGGGTTTCGAACGAGAACTCATCTCTTACAAAGGGATTTCTTTTTTTTTAAAACTTATTTGAACTCCGTACTTTTCGTGTGTTCAAAATGCACCATTCAAAGGCACATCACAAAATTTCAACAATTTCGGACTACATTTGGTATATTTCTTGCATTTACTTTTTTTCGAGCTAGTTGACCCTGAAATTGAAAAGCACTACAAATGAACACTGGAAATGTTGAAAGTTGGCATGCTATCATCATTTCACCCACATAGCATGTGTTAAAAAGTTGAGAGGGCTACGACAAAGGCTGGATGCTGTTCGTGTACAAAACTGACAATCTCTCTCGAAGTAGCAGGGTTTCGAACGAGAACTCATCTCTTACAAAGGGATTTCATTTTTTTAAACTTATTTGAACTCCATACTTTTTGTGTGTTCAAAATGCACCATTCAAAGGCACATCACAAAATTTCAACAATTTCTGACTTCATTTGTTACATTTCCTGCATTTACTTATTTTTTTTGAGCTAGTTGACCCTGAAATTGAAAAGCACTACAAATGAACTCTGAAAATGTTGAAAGCTGGCATGCTATCATCATTTCACCCACATAGCATGTGTTAAAAAGTTGAGAGGGCTACGACAAAGAGTGGATGCAGTTCGTGTACAAAACTGACAATCTCTCTCGAAGTAGCAGGGTTTCGAACGAGAACTCATCTCTTACAAAGAGATTTCATTTTTTTAAACTTATTTGAACTCCATACTTTTTGTGTGTTCAAAATGCACCATCCAAAGGCACATCACAAAATTTCAACAATTTCTGACTTCATTTGTTACATTTCGTGCATTTACTTATTTTTTTTGAGCTAGTTGACCCTGAAATTGAAAAGCACTACAAATGAACTCTGAAAATGTTGAAAGCTGGCATGCTATCATCATTTCACCCACATAGCATGTGTTAAAAAGTTGAGAGGGCTACGACAAAGACTGGATGCAGTTCGTGTACAAAACTGACAATCTCTCTCGAAGTAGCAGGGTTTCGAGCGAGAACTCATCTCTTACAAAGAGATTTCATTTTTTTAAACTTATTTGAACTCCATACTTTTTGTGTGTTCAAAATGCACCATTCAAAGGCACATCACAAAATTTCAACAATTTCTGACTTAATTTGGTATATTTCTTGCATTCACTTTTTTTCGAGCTAGTTGACCCTCAAATTGAAAAGCACTCCAAATGAACTCTGGAAATGTTGAAAGTTGGCATGCTATCATCATTTCACCCACATAGCATGTGTTAAAAAGTTGAGAGGGCTACGACAAAGACTGGATGCAGTTCGTGTCTCTCGAAGTAGCAGGGTTTCGAACGAGAACTCATCTCTTACAAAGGGATTTCATTTTTTTAAACTTATTTGAACTCCATACTTTTTGTGTGTTCAAAATGCACCATTCAAAGGCACATCACAAAATTTCAACAATTTCGGACTTCATTTGGTATATTTCTTGCATTTACTTTTTTTTGAGCTAGTTGACCCTGAAATTGAAAAGCACTACAAATGAACTCTGGAAATGTTGAAAGTTGGCATGCTATCATCATTTCACCCACATAGCATGTGTTAAAAAGTTGAGAGGGCTACGACAAAGAGTGGATGCAGTTCGTGTACAAAACTGACAATCTCTCTCGAAGTAAGAGGGTTTCGAACGAGAACTCATCTCTTACAAAGGGATTTCATTTTTTTTAAACTTATTTGAACTCCATACTTTTTGTGTGTTCAAAATGCACCATGCAAAGGCACATCACAAAATTTCAACAATTTCTGACTTAATTTGGTATATTTCGTGCATTTACTTATTTTTTTGAGCTATTTGACCCTGAAATTGAAAAGCACTGCAAATGAACTCTGGAAATGTTGAAAGTTGGCATGCTATCATAATTTCACCCACATAGCATGTGTTAAAAAGTTGAGAGGGCTATGACAAAGACTGGATGCAGTTCGTGTATAAAACTGACAATCTCTCTCGAAGTAGCAGGGTTTCGAACGAGAACTCATCTGTTACAAAGGGATTTTATTTTTTTAAAACTTATTTGAACTCTATACTTTTTGTGTGTTCAAAATGCACCATTCAAAGGCACATCACAAAATTTCAACTATTTCTGACTTCATTTGTTACATTTCCTGCATTTACTTATTTTTTTTGAGCTAGTTGACCCTGAAATTGAAAAGCACTACAAATGAACTCTGAAAATGTTGAAAGTTGGCATGCTATCAGCATTTCACCCACATAGCATGTGTTAAAAAGTTGGGAGGGCTACGACAAAGACTGGATGCTGTTCGTGTACAAAACTGACAATCTCTCTCGAAGTAGCAGGGTTTCGAACGAGAACTCATCTCTTACAAAGGGATTTCATTTTTTTAAACTTATTTGAACTCCATACTTTTTGTGTGTTCAAAATGCACCATTCAAAGGCACATCACAAAATTTCAACAATTTCTGACTTCATTTGTTACATTTCCTGCATTTACTTATTTTTTTTGAGCTAGTTGACCCTGAAATTGAAAAGCACTACAAATGAACTCTGAAAATGTTGAAAGCTGGCATGCTATCATCATTTCACCCACATAGCATGTGTTAAAAAGTTGAGAGGGCTACGACAAAGACTGGATGCAGTTCGTGTACAAAACTGACAATCTCTCTCGAAGTAGCAGGGTTTCGAACGAGAACTCATCTCTTACAAAGAGATTTCATTTTTTTAAACTTATTTGAACTCCATACTTTTTGTGTGTTCAAAATGCACCATTCAAAGGCACATCACAAAATTTCAACAATTTCTGACTTAATTTGGTATATTTCTTGCATTCACTTTTTTTCGAGCTAGTTGACCCTCAAATTGAAAAGCACTCCAAATGAACTCTGGAAATGTTGAAAGTTGGCATGCTATCATCATTTCACCCACATAGCATGTGTTAAAAAGTTGAGAGGGCTACGACAAAGAGTGGATGCAGTTCGTGTACAAAACTAACAATCTCTCTCGAAGTAGCCGGGTTTCGAACGAGAACTCATCTCTTAGAAAGGGATTTCTTTTTTTTAAAACTTATTTGAACTCCCTACTTTTCGTATGTTCAAAATGCACCATTCAAAGGCACATCACAAAATTTCAACAATTTCGGACTACATTTGGTATATTTCTTGCATTTACTTTTTTTTGAGCTAGTTGACCCTGAAATTGAAAAGCACTACAAATGAACACTGGAAATGTTGAATGTTGGCATGCTATCATCATTTCACCCACAATACATGTGTTAAAAAGTTGAGAGGGCTACGACAAAGACTGGATACTGTTCGTGTACAAAACTGACAATCTCTCTCGAAGTAGCAGGGTTTCGAACGAGAACTCATCTCTTACAAAGGGATTTCATTTTTTAAACTTATCTGAACTCCATACTTTTTGTGTGTTCAAAATGCACCATTCAAAGGCACATCACAAAATTTCAACAATTTCGGACTTCATTTGGTATATTTCTTGCATTTACTTTTTTTGAGCTAGTTGACCCTGAAATTGAAAAGCACTACAAATGAACTCTGGAAATGTTGAAAGTTGGCATGCTATCATCATTTCACCCACATACCATGTGTTAAAAAGTTGAGAGGGCTACGACAAAGACTGGATGTTGTTCGTGTTCAAAACTGACAATCTCTCTCGAAGTAGCAGGGTTTCGAACGAGAACTCATCTCTTACAAAGGGATTTCATTTTTTTAAACTTATTTGAACTCCATACTTTTTGTGTGTTCAAAATGCACCATTCAAAGGCACATCTCAAAATTTCAACAATTTCTGACTTAATTTGGTATTTTTCTTGCATTAACTTTTTTTTTGAGCTAGTTGACCCTGAAATTGAAAAGCACTACAAATGAACTCTGGAAATCTTGAAAGTTCGCATGCTATCATCATTTCACCCACATAGCATGTGTTAAAAAGTTGAGAGGGCTACGACAAAGACTGGATGCAGTTCGTGTACAAAACTGACAATCTCTCTCGAAGTAGCCGGGTTTCGAACGAGAACTCATCTCTTACAAAGGGATTTCTTTTTTTTTAAAACTTATTTGAACTCCGTACTTTTCGTGTGTTCAAAATGCACCATTCAAAGGCACATCACAAAATTTCAACAATTTCGGACTACATTTGGTATATTTCTTGCATTTACTTTTTTTCGAGCTAGTTGACCCTGAAATTGAAAAGCACTACAAATGAACACTGGAAATGTTGAAAGTTGGCATGCTATCATCATTTCACCCACATAGCATGTGTTAAAAAGTTGAGAGGGCTACGACAAAGGCTGGATGCTGTTCGTGTACAAAACTGACAATCTCTCTCGAAGTAGCAGGGTTTCGAACGAGAACTCATCTCTTACAAAGGGATTTCATTTTTTTAAACTTATTTGAACTCCATACTTTTTGTGTGTTCAAAATGCACCATTCAAAGGCACATCACAAAATTTCAACAATTTCTGACTTCATTTGTTACATTTCCTGCATTTACTTATTTTTTTTGAGCTAGTTGACCCTGAAATTGAAAAGCACTACAAATGAACTCTGAAAATGTTGAAAGCTGGCATGCTATCATCATTTCACCCACATAGCATGTGTTAAAAAGTTGAGAGGGCTACGACAAAGAGTGGATGCAGTTCGTGTACAAAACTGACAATCTCTCTCGAAGTAGCAGGGTTTCGAACGAGAACTCATCTCTTACAAAGAGATTTCATTTTTTTAAACTTATTTGAACTCCATACTTTTTGTGTGTTCAAAATGCACCATCCAAAGGCACATCACAAAATTTCAACAATTTCTGACTTCATTTGTTACATTTCGTGCATTTACTTATTTTTTTTTAGCTAGTTGACCCTGAAATTGAAAAGCACTACAAATGAACTCTGAAAATGTTGAAAGCTGGCATGCTATCATCATTTCACCCACATAGCATGTGTTAAAAAGTTGAGAGGGCTACGACAAAGACTGGATGCGGTTCGTGTACAAAACTGACAATCTCTCTCGAAGTAGCAGGGTTTCGAGCGAGAACTCATCTCTTACAAAGAGATTTCATTTTTTTAAACTTATTTGAACTCCATACTTTTTGTGTGTTCAAAATGCACCATTCAAAGGCACATCACAAAATTTCAACAATTTCTGACTTAATTTGGTATATTTCTTGCATTCACTTTTTTTCGAGCTAGTTGACCCTCAAATTGAAAAGCACTCCAAATGAACTCTGGAAATGTTGAAAGTTGGCATGCTATCATCATTTCACCCACATAGCATGTGTTAAAAAGTTGAGAGGGCTACGACAAAGACTGGATGCAGTTCGTGTCTCTCGAAGTAGCAGGGTTTCGAACGAGAACTCATCTCTTACAAAGGGATTTCATTTTTTTAAACTTATTTGAACTCCATACTTTTTGTGTGTTCAAAATGCACCATTCAAAGGCACATCACAAAATTTCAACAATTTCGGACTTCATTTGGTATATTTCTTGCATTTACTTTTTTTTGAGCTAGTTGACCCTGAAATTGAAAAGCACTACAAATGAACTCTGGAAATGTTGAAAGTTGGCATGCTATCATCATTTCACCCACATAGCATGTGTTAAAAAGTTGAGAGGGCTACGACAAAGAGTGGATGCAGTTCGTGTACAAAACTGACAATCTCTCTCGAAGTAAGAGGGTTTCGAACGAGAACTCATCTCTTACAAAGGGATTTCATTTTTTTTAAACTTATTTGAACTCCATACTTTTTGTGTGTTCAAAATGCACCATGCAAAGGCACATCACAAAATTTCAACAATTTCTGACTTAATTTGGTATATTTCGTGCATTTACTTATTTTTTTGAGCTATTTGACCCTGAAATTGAAAAGCACTACAAATGAACTCTGGAAATGTTGAAAGTTGGCATGCTATCATAATTTCACCCACATAGCATGTGTTAAAAAGTTGAGAGGGCTATGACAAAGACTGGATGCAGTTCGTGTATAAAACTGACAATCTCTCTCGAAGTAGCAGGGTTTCGAACGAGAACTCATCTGTTACAAAGGGATTTTATTTTTTTAAAACTTATTTGAACTCTATACTTTTTGTGTGTTCAAAATGCACCATTCAAAGCCACATCACAAAATTTCAACTATTTCTGACTTCATTTGTTACATTTCCTGCATTTACTTATTTTTTTTGAGCTAGTTGACCCTGAAATTGAAAAGCACTACAAATGAACTCTGAAAATGTTGAAAGTTGGCATGCTATCAGCATTTCACCCACATAGCATGTGTTAAAAAGTTGAGAGGGCTACGACAAAGACTGGATGCTGTTCGTGTACAAAACTGACAATCTCTCTCGAAGTAGCAGGGTTTCGAACGAGAACTCATCTCTTACAAAGGGATTTCATTTTTTTAAACTTATTTGAACTCCATACTTTTTGTGTGTTCAAAATGCACCATTCAAAGGCACATCACAAAATTTCAACAATTTCTGACTTCATTTGTTACATTTCCTGCATTTACTTATTTTTTTTGAGCTAGTTGACCCTGAAATTGAAAAGCACTACAAATGAACTCTGAAAATGTTGAAAGCTGGCATGCTATCATCATTTCACCCACATAGCATGTGTTAAAAAGTTGAGAGGGCTACGACAAAGACTGGATGCTGTTCGTGTACAAAACTGACAATCTCTCTCGAAGTAGCAGGGTTTCGAACGAGAACTCATCTCTTACAAAGGGATTTCATTTTTTTAAACTTATTTGAACTCCATACTTTTTGTGTGTTCAAAATGCACCATTCAAAGGCACATCACAAAATTTCAACAATTTCTGACTTCATTTGTTACATTTCCTGCATTTACTTATTTTTTTTGAGCTAGTTGACCCTGAAATTGAAAAGCACTACAAATGAACTCTGGAAATGTTGAAAGTTGGCATGCTATCATCATTTCACCCACATAGCATGTGTTAAAAAGTTGAGAGGGCTACGACAAAGACTGGATGCTGTTCGTGTACAAAACTGACAATCTCTCTCGAAGTAGCCGGGTTTCGAACGAGAACTCATCTCTTACAAAGGGATTTCTTTTTTTTTAAAACTTATTTGAACTCCGTACTTTTCGTGTGTTCAAAATGCACCATTCAAAGGCACATCACAAAATTTCAACAATTTCGGACTACATTTGGTATATTTCTTGCATTTACTTTTTTTCGAGCTAGTTGACCCTGAAATTGAAAAGCACTACAAATGAACACTGGAAATGTTGAAAGTTGGCATGCTATCATCATTTCACCCACATAGCATGTGTTAAAAAGTTGAGAGGGCTACGACAAAGGCTGGATGCTGTTCGTGTACAAAACTGACAATCTCTCTCGAAGTAGCAGGGTTTCGAACGAGAACTCATCTCTTACAAAGGGATTTCATTTTTTTAAACTTATTTGAACTCCATACTTTTTGTGTGTTCAAAATGCACCATTCAAAGGCACATCACAAAATTTCAACAATTTCTGACTTCATTTGTTACATTTCCTGCATTTACTTATTTTTTTTGAGCTAGTTGACCCTGAAATTGAAAAGCACTACAAATGAACTCTGAAAATGTTGAAAGCTGGCATGCTATCATCATTTCACCCACATAGCATGTGTTAAAAGTTGAGAGGGCTACGACAAAGAGTGGATGCAGTTCGTGTACAAAACTGACAATCTCTCTCGAAGTAGCAGGGTTTCGAACGAGAACTCATCTCTTACAAAGAGATTTCATTTTTTTAAACTTATTTGAACTCCATACTTTTTGTGTGTTCAAAATGCACCATCCAAAGGCACATCACAAAATTTCAACAATTTCTGACTTCATTTGTTACATTTCGTGCATTTACTTATTTTTTTTGAGCTAGTTGACCCTGAAATTGAAAAGCACTACAAATGAACTCTGAAAATGTTGAAAGCTGGCATGCTATCATCATTTCACCCACATAGCATGTGTTAAAAAGTTGAGAGGGCTACGACAAAGACTGGATGCAGTTCGTGTACAAAACTGACAATCTCTCTCGAAGTAGCAGGGTTTCGAACGAGAACTCATCTCTTACAAAGAGATTTCATTTTTTTAAACTTATTTGAACTCCATACTTTTTGTGTGTTCAAAATGCACCATTCAAAGGCACATCACAAAATGTCAACAATTTCTGACTTAATTTGGTATATTTCTTGCATTCACTTTTTTTCGAGCTAGTTGACCCTCAAATTGAAAAGCACTCCAAATGAACTCTGGAAATGTTGAAAGTTGGCATGCTATCATCATTTCACCCACATAGCATGTGTTAAAAAGTTGAGAGGGCTACGACAAAGACTGGATGCAGTTCGTGTCTCTCGAAGTAGCAGGGTTTCGAACGAGAACTCATCTCTTACAAAGGGATTTCATTTTTTTAAACTTATTTGAACTCCATACTTTTTGTGTGTTCAAAATGCACCATTCAAAGGCACATCACAAAATTTCAACAATTTCGGACTTCATTTGGTATATTTCTTGCATTTACTTTTTTTTTGAGCTAGTTGACCCTGAAATTGAAAAGCACTACAAATGAACTCTGGAAATGTTGAAAGTTGGCATGCTATCATCATTTCACCCACATAGCATGTGTTAAAAAGTTGAGAGGGCTACGACAAAGAGTGGATGCAGTTCGTGTACAAAACTGACAATCTCTCTCGAAGTAAGAGGGTTTCGAACGAGAACTCATCTCTTACAAAGGGATTTCATTTTTTTTAAACTTATTTGAACTCCATACTTTTTGTGTGTTCAAAATGCACCATCCAAAGGCACATCACAAAATTTCAACAATTTCTGACTTAATTTGGTATATTTCGTGCATTTACTTATTTTTTTGAGCTATTTGACCCTGAAATTGAAAAGCACTACAAATGAACCTGGAAATGTTGAAAGTTGGCATGCTATCATAATTTCACCCACATAGCATGTGTTAAAAAGTTGAGAGGGCTACGACAAAGACTGGATGCAGTTCGTGTATAAAACTGACAATCTCTCTCGAAGTAGCAGGGTTTCGAACGAGAACTCATCTCTTACAAAGGGATTTCATTTTTTTAAAAGTTATTTGAACTCTATACTTTTTGTGTGTTCAAAATGCACCATTCAAAGGCACATCACAAAATTTCAACAATTTCTGACTTCATTTGTTACATTTCCTGCATGTACTTATTTTTTTTTGAGCTAGGTGACCCTGAAATTGAAAAGCACTACAAATGAACTCTGAAAATGTTTAAAGTTGGCATGCTATCATCATTTCACCCACATAGCATGTGTTAAAAAGTTGAGAGGGCTACGACAAAGATTGGATGCAGTTCGTGTACAAAACTGACAATCTCTCTCGAAGTAGCAGGGTTTCGAACGAGAACTCATCTCTTACAAAGGGATTTCATTTTTTAAACTTATCTGAACTCCATACTTTTTGTGTGTTCAAAATGCACCATTCAAAGGCACATCACAAAATTTCAACAATTTCGGACTTCATTTGGTATATTTCTTGCATTTACTTTTTTTGAGCTAGTTGACCCTGAAATTGAAAAGCACTACAAATGAACTCTGGAAATGTTGAAAGTTGGCATGCTATCATCATTTCACCCACATACCATGTGTTAAAAAGTTGAGAGGGCTACGACAAAGACTGGATGTTGTTCGTGTTCAAAACTGACAATCTCTCTCGAAGTAGCAGGGTTTCGAACGAGAACTCATCTCTTACAAAGGGATTTCATTTTTTTAAACTTATTTGAACTCCATACTTTTTGTGTGTTCAAAATGCACCATTCAAAGGCACATCTCAAAATTTCAACAATTTCTGACTTAATTTGGTATTTTTCTTGCATTAACTTTTTTTTTGAGCTAGTTGACCCTGAAATTGAAAAGCACTACAAATGAACTCTGGAAATCTTGAAAGTTCGCATGCTATCATCATTTCACCCACATAGCATGTGTTAAAAAGTTGAGAGGGCTACGACAAAGACTGGATGCAGTTCGTGTACAAAACTGACAATCTCTCTCGAAGTAGCCGGGTTTCGAACGAGAACTCATCTCTTACAAAGGGATTTCTTTTTTTTTAAAACTTATTTGAACTCCGTACTTTTCGTGTGTTCAAAATGCACCATTCAAAGGCACATCACAAAATTTCAACAATTTCGGACTACATTTGGTATATTTCTTGCATTTACTTTTTTTCGAGCTAGTTGACCCTGAAATTGAAAAGCACTACAAATGAACACTGGAAATGTTGAAAGTTGGCATGCTATCATCATTTCACCCACATAGCATGTGTTAAAAAGTTGAGAGGGCTACGACAAAGGCTGGATGCTGTTCGTGTACAAAACTGACAATCTCTCTCGAAGTAGCAGGGTTTCGAACGAGAACTCATCTCTTACAAAGGGATTTCATTTTTTTAAACTTATTTGAACTCCATACTTTTTGTGTGTTCAAAATGCACCATTCAAAGGCACATCACAAAATTTCAACAATTTCTGACTTCATTTGTTACATTTCCTGCATTTACTTATTTTTTTTGAGCTAGTTGACCCTGAAATTGAAAAGCACTACAAATGAACTCTGGAAATGTTGAAAGTTGGCATGCTATCATCATTTCACCCACATAGCATGTGTTAAAAAGTTGAGAGGGCTACGACAAAGACTGGATGCAGTTCGTGTACAAAACTGACAATCTCTCTCGAAGTAAGAGGGTTTCGAACGAGAACTCATCTCTTACAAAGGGATTTCATTTTTTTTAAACTTATTTGAACTCCATACTTTTTGTGTGTTCAAAATGCACCATCCAAAGGCACATCACAAAATTTCAACAATTTCTGACTTAATTTGGTATATTTCGTGCATTTACTTATTTTTTTGAGCTATTTGACCCTGAAATTGAAAAGCACTACAAATGAACCTGGAAATGTTGAAAGTTGGCATGCTATCATAATTTCACCCACATAGCATGTGTTAAAAAGTTGAGAGGGCTACGACAAAGACTGGATGCAGTTCGTGTATAAAACTGACAATCTCTCTCGAAGTAGCAGGGTTTCGAACGAGAACTCATCTCTTACAAAGGGATTTCATTTTTTTAAAAGTTATTTGAACTCTATAGTTTTTGTGTGTTCAAAATGCACCATTCAAAGGCACATCACAAAATTTCAACAATTTCTGACTTCATTTGTTACATTTCCTGCATGTACTTATTTTTTTTGAGCTAGGTGACCCTGAAATTGAAAAGCACTACAAATGAACTCTGAAAATGTTTAAAGTTGGCATGCTATCATCATTTCACCCACATAGCATGTGTTAAAAAGTTGAGAGGGCTACGACAAAGATTGGATGCAGTTCGTGTACAAAACTGACAATCTCTCTCGAAGTAGCAGGGTTTCGAACGAGAACTCATCTCTTACAAAGGGATTTCATTTTTTAAACTTATCTGAACTCCATACTTTTTGTGTGTTCAAAATGCACCATTCAAAGGCACATCACAAAATTTCAACAATTTCGGACTTCATTTGGTATATTTCTTGCATTTACTTTTTTTGAGCTAGTTGACCCTGAAATTGAAAAGCACTACAAATGAACTCTGGAAATGTTGAAAGTTGGCATGCTATCATCATTTCACCCACATACCATGTGTTAAAAAGTTGAGAGGGCTACGACAAAGACTGGATGTTGTTCGTGTTCAAAACTGACAATCTCTCTCGAAGTAGCAGGGTTTCGAACGAGAACTCATCTCTTACAAAGGGATTTCATTTTTTTAAACTTATTTGAACTCCATACTTTTTGTGTGTTCAAAATGCACCATTCAAAGGCACATCTCAAAATTTCAACAATTTCTGACTTAATTTGGTATTTTTCTTGCATTAACTTTTTTTTTGAGCTAGTTGACCCTGAAATTGAAAAGCACTACAAATGAACTCTGGAAATCTTGAAAGTTCGCATGCTATCATCATTTCACCCACATAGCATGTGTTAAAAAGTTGAGAGGGCTACGACAAAGACTGGATGCAGTTCGTGTACAAAACTGACAATCTCTCTCGAAGTAGCCGGGTTTCGAACGAGAACTCATCTCTTACAAAGGGATTTCTTTTTTTTTAAAACTTATTTGAACTCCGTACTTTTCGTGTGTTCAAAATGCACCATTCAAAGGCACATCACAAAATTTCAACAATTTCGGACTACATTTGGTATATTTCTTGCATTTACTTTTTTTCGAGCTAGTTGACCCTGAAATTGAAAAGCACTACAAATGAACACTGGAAATGTTGAAAGTTGGCATGCTATCATCATTTCACCCACATAGCATGTGTTAAAAAGTTGAGAGGGCTACGACAAAGGCTGGATGCTGTTCGTGTACAAAACTGACAATCTCTCTCGAAGTAGCAGGGTTTCGAACGAGAACTCATCTCTTACAAAGGGATTTCATTTTTTTAAACTTATTTGAACTCCATACTTTTTGTGTGTTCAAAATGCACCATTCAAAGGCACATCACAAAATTTCAACAATTTCTGACTTCATTTGTTACATTTCCTGCATTTACTTATTTTTTTTGAGCTAGTTGACCCTGAAATTGAAAAGCACTACAAATGAACTCTGAAAATGTTGAAAGCTGGCATGCTATCATCATTTCACCCACATAGCATGTGTTAAAAAGTTGAGAGGGCTACGACAAAGAGTGGATGCAGTTCGTGTACAAAACTGACAATCTCTCTCGAAGTAGCAGGGTTTCGAACGAGAACTCATCTCTTACAAAGAGATTTCATTTTTTTAAACTTATTTGAACTCCATACTTTTTGTGTGTTCAAAATGCACCATCCAAAGGCACATCACAAAATTTCAACAATTTCTGGCTTCATTTGTTACATTTCGTGCATTTACTTATTTTTTTTGAGCTAGTTGACCCTGAAATTGAAAAGCACTACAAATGAACTCTGAAAATGTTGAAAGCTGGCATGCTATCATCATTTCACCCACATAGCATGTGTTAAAGAGTTGAGAGGGCTACGACAAAGACTGGATGCAGTTCGTGTACAAAACTGACAATCTATCTCGAAGTAGCAGGGTTTCGAGCGAGAACTCATCTCTTACAAAGAGATTTCATTTTTTTAAACTTATTTGAACTCCATACTTTTTGTGTGTTCAAAATGCACCATTCAAAGGCACATCACAAAATTTCAACAATTTCTGACTTAATTTGGTATATTTCTTGCATTCACTTTTTTTCGAGCTAGTTGACCCTCAAATTGAAAAGCACTCCAAATGAACTCTGGAAATGTTGAAAGTTGGCATGCTATCATCATTTCACCCACATAGCATGTGTTAAAAAGTTGAGAGGGCTACGACAAAGACTGGATGCAGTTCGTGTCTCTCGAAGTAGCAGGGTTTCGAACGAGAACTCATCTCTTACAAAGGGATTTCATTTTTTTAAACTTATTTGAACTCCATACTTTTTGTGTGTTCAAAATGCACCATTCAAAGGCACATCACAAAATTTCAACAATTTCGGACTTCATTTGGTATATTTCTTGCATTTACTTTTTTTTGAGCTAGTTGACCCTGAAATTGAAAAGCACTACAAATGAACTCTGGAAATGTTGAAAGTTGGCATGCTATCATCATTTCACCCACATAGCATGTGTTAAAAAGTTGAGAGGGCTACGACAAAGAGTGGATGCAGTTCGTGTACAAAACTGACAATCTCTCTCGAAGTAAGAGGGTTTCGAACGAGAACTCATCTCTTACAAAGGGATTTCATTTTTTTTAAACTTATTTGAACTCCATACTTTTTGTGTGTTCAAAATGCACCATGCAAAGGCACATCACAAAATTTCAACAATTTCTGACTTAATTTGGTATATTTCGTGCATTTACTTATTTTTTTGAGCTATTTGACCCTGAAATTGAAAAGCACTGCAAATGAACTCTGGAAATGTTGAAAGTTGGCATGCTATCATAATTTCACCCACATAGCATGTGTTAAAAAGTTGAGAGGGCTATGACAAAGACTGGATGCAGTTCGTGTATAAAACTGACAATCTCTCTCGAAGTAGCAGGGTTTCGAACGAGAACTCATCTGTTACAAAGGGATTTTATTTTTTTAAAACTTATTTGAACTCTATACTTTTTGTGTGTTCAAAATGCACCATTCAAAGGCACATCACAAAATTTCAACTATTTCTGACTTCATTTGTTACATTTCCTGCATTTACTTATTTTTTTTGAGCTAGTTGACCCTGAAATTGAAAAGCACTACAAATGAACTCTGAAAATGTTGAAAGTTGGCATGCTATCAGCATTTCACCCACATAGCATGTGTTAAAAAGTTGAGAGGGCTACGACAAAGACTGGATGCTGTTCGTGTACAAAACTGACAATCTCTCTCGAAGTAGCAGGGTTTCGAACGAGAACTCATCTCTTACAAAGGGATTTCATTTTTTTAAACTTATTTGAACTCCATACTTTTTGTGTGTTCAAAATGCACCATTCAAAGGCACATCACAAAATTTCAACAATTTCTGACTTCATTTGTTACATTTCCTGCATGTACTTATTTTTTTTGAGCTAGTTGACCCTGAAATTGAAAAGCACTACAAATGAACTCTGAAAATGTTGAAAGCTGGCATGCTATCATCATTTCACCCACATAGCATGTGTTAAAAAGTTGAGAGGGCTACGACAAAGACTGGATGCAGTTCGTGTACAAAACTGACAATCTCTCTCGAAGTAGCAGGGTTTCGAACGAGAACTCATCTCTTACAAAGAGATTTCATTTTTTTAAACTTATTTGAACTCCATACTTTTTGTGTGTTCAAAATGCACCATTCAAAGGCACATCACAAAATTTCAACAATTTCTGACTTAATTTGGTATATTTCTTGCATTCACTTTTTTTCGAGCTAGTTGACCCTCAAATTGAAAAGCACTCCAAATGAACTCTGGAAATGTTGAAAGTTGGCATGCTATCATCATTTCACCCACATAGCATGTGTTAAAAAGTTGAGAGGGCTACGACAAAGAGTGGATGCAGTTCGTGTACAAAACTAACAATCTCTCTCGAAGTAGCCGGGTTTCGAACGAGAACTCATCTCTTAGAAAGGGATTTCTTTTTTTTAAAACTTATTTGAACTCCCTACTTTTCGTATGTTCAAAATGCACCATTCAAAGGCACATCACAAAATTTCAACAATTTCGGACTACATTTGGTATATTTCTTGCATTTACTTTTTTTTGAGCTAGTTGACCCTGAAATTGAAAAGCACTACAAATGAACACTGGAAATGTTGAATGTTGGCATGCTATCATCATTTCACCCACAATGCATGTGTTAAAAAGTTGAGAGGGCTACGACAAAGACTGGATACTGTTCGTGTACAAAACTGACAATCTCTCTCGAAGTAGCAGGGTTTCGAACGAGAACTCATCTCTTACAAAGGGATTTCATTTTTTAAACTTATCTGAACTCCATACTTTTTGTGTGTTCAAAATGCACCATTCAAAGGCACATCACAAAATTTCAACAATTTCGGACTTCATTTGGTATATTTCTTGCATTTACTTTTTTTGAGCTAGTTGACCCTGAAATTGAAAAGCACTACAAATGAACTCTGGAAATGTTGAAAGTTGGCATGCTATCATCATTTCACCCACATACCATGTGTTAAAAAGTTGAGAGGGCTACGACAAAGACTGGATGTTGTTCGTGTTCAAAACTGACAATCTCTCTCGAAGTAGCAGGGTTTCGAACGAGAACTCATCTCTTACAAAGGGATTTCATTTTTTTAAACTTATTTGAACTCCATACTTTTTGTGTGTTCAAAATGCACCATTCAAAGGCACATCTCAAAATTTCAACAATTTCTGACTTAATTTGGTATTTTTCTTGCATTAACTTTTTTTTTGAGCTAGTTGACCCTGAAATTGAAAAGCACTACAAATGAACTCTGGAAATCTTGAAAGTTCGCATGCTATCATCATTTCACCCACATAGCATGTGTTAAAAAGTTGAGAGGGCTACGACAAAGACTGGATGCAGTTCGTGTACAAAACTGACAATCTCTCTCGAAGTAGCCGGGTTTCGAACGAGAACTCATCTCTTACAAAGGGATTTCTTTTTTTTTAAAACTTATTTGAACTCCGTACTTTTCGTGTGTTCAAAATGCACCATTCAAAGGCACATCACAAAATTTCAACAATTTCGGACTACATTTGGTATATTTCTTGCATTTACTTTTTTTCGAGCTAGTTGACCCTGAAATTGAAAAGCACTACAAATGAACACTGGAAATGTTGAAAGTTGGCATGCTATCATCATTTCACCCACATAGCATGTGTTAAAAAGTTGAGAGGGCTACGACAAAGGCTGGATGCTGTTCGTGTACAAAACTGACAATCTCTCTCGAAGTAGCAGGGTTTCGAACGAGAACTCATCTCTTACAAAGGGATTTCATTTTTTTAAACTTATTTGAACTCCATACTTTTTGTGTGTTCAAAATGCACCATTCAAAGGCACATCACAAAATTTCAACAATTTCTGACTTCATTTGTTACATTTCCTGCATTTACTTATTTTTTTTGAGCTAGTTGACCCTGAAATTGAAAAGCACTACAAATGAACTCTGAAAATGTTGAAAGCTGGCATGCTATCATCATTTCACCCACATAGCATGTGTTAAAAAGTTGAGAGGGCTACGACAAAGAGTGGATGCAGTTCGTGTACAAAACTGACAATCTCTCTCGAAGTAGCAGGGTTTCGAACGAGAACTCATCTCTTACAAAGAGATTTCATTTTTTTAAACTTATTTGAACTCCATACTTTTTGTGTGTTCAAAATGCACCATCCAAAGGCACATCACAAAATTTCAACAATTTCTGACTTCATTTGTTACATTTCGTGCATTTACTTATTTTTTTTAGCTAGTTGACCCTGAAATTGAAAAGCACTACAAATGAACTCTGAAAATGTTGAAAGCTGGCATGCTATCATCATTTCACCCACATAGCATGTGTTAAAAAGTTGAGAGGGCTACGACAAAGACTGGATGCGGTTCGTGTACAAAACTGACAATCTCTCTCGAAGTAGCAGGGTTTCGAGCGAGAACTCATCTCTTACAAAGAGATTTCATTTTTTTAAACTTATTTGAACTCCATACTTTTTGTGTGTTCAAAATGCACCATTCAAAGGCACATCACAAAATTTCAACAATTTCTGACTTAATTTGGTATATTTCTTGCATTCACTTTTTTTCGAGCTAGTTGACCCTCAAATTGAAAAGCACTCCAAATGAACTCTGGAAATGTTGAAAGTTGGCATGCTATCATCATTTCACCCACATAGCATGTGTTAAAAAGTTGAGAGGGCTACGACAAAGACTGGATGCAGTTCGTGTCTCTCGAAGTAGCAGGGTTTCGAACGAGAACTCATCTCTTACAAAGGGATTTCATTTTTTTAAACTTATTTGAACTCCATACTTTTTGTGTGTTCAAAATGCACCATTCAAAGGCACATCACAAAATTTCAACAATTTCGGACTTCATTTGGTATATTTCTTGCATTTACTTTTTTTTGAGCTAGTTGACCCTGAAATTGAAAAGCACTACAAATGAACTCTGGAAATGTTGAAAGTTGGCATGCTATCATCATTTCACCCACATAGCATGTGTTAAAAAGTTGAGAGGGCTACGACAAAGAGTGGATGCAGTTCGTGTACAAAACTGACAATCTCTCTCGAAGTAAGAGGGTTTCGAACGAGAACTCATCTCTTACAAAGGGATTTCATTTTTTTTAAACTTATCTGAACTCCATACTTTTTGTGTGTTCAAAATGCACCATGCAAAGGCACATCACAAAATTTCAACAATTTCTGACTTAATTTGGTATATTTCGTGCATTTACTTATTTTTTTGAGCTATTTGACCCTGAAATTGAAAAGCACTACAAATGAACTCTGGAAATGTTGAAAGTTGGCATGCTATCATAATTTCACCCACATAGCATGTGTTAAAAAGTTGAGAGGGCTATGACAAAGACTGGATGCAGTTCGTGTATAAAACTGACAATCTCTCTCGAAGTAGCAGGGTTTCGAACGAGAACTCATCTGTTACAAAGGGATTTTATTTTTTTAAAACTTATTTGAACTCTATACTTTTTGTGTGTTCAAAATGCACCATTCAAAGCCACATCACAAAATTTCAACTATTTCTGACTTCATTTGTTACATTTCCTGCATTTACTTATTTTTTTTGAGCTAGTTGACCCTGAAATTGAAAAGCACTACAAATGAACTCTGAAAATGTTGAAAGTTGGCATGCTATCAGCATTTCACCCACATAGCATGTGTTAAAAAGTTGAGAGGGCTACGACAAAGACTGGATGCTGTTCGTGTACAAAACTGACAATCTCTCTCGAAGTAGCAGGGTTTCGAACGAGAACTCATCTCTTACAAAGGGATTTCATTTTTTTAAACTTATTTGAACTCCATACTTTTTGTGTGTTCAAAATGCACCATTCAAAGGCACATCACAAAATTTCAACAATTTCTGACTTCATTTGTTACATTTCCTGCATTTACTTATTTTTTTTGAGCTAGTTGACCCTGAAATTGAAAAGCACTACAAATGAACTCTGAAAATGTTGAAAGCTGGCATGCTATCATCATTTCACCCACATAGCATGTGTTAAAAAGTTGAGAGGGCTACGACAAAGACTGGATGCAGTTCGTGTACAAAACTGACAATCTCTCTCGAAGTAGCAGGGTTTCGAACGAGAACTCATCTCTTACAAAGAGATTTCATTTTTTTAAACTTATTTGAACTCCATACTTTTTGTGTGTTCAAAATGCACCATTCAAAGGCACATCACAAAATTTCAACAATTTCTGACTTAATTTGGTATATTTCTTGCATTCACTTTTTTTCGAGCTAGTTGACCCTCAAATTGAAAAGCACTCCAAATGAACTCTGGAAATGTTGAAAGTTGGCATGCTATCATCATTTCACCCACATAGCATGTGTTAAAAAGTTGAGAGGGCTACGACAAAGAGTGGATGCAGTTCGTGTACAAAACTAACAATCTCTCTCGAAGTAGCCGGGTTTCGAACGAGAACTCATCTCTTAGAAAGGGATTTCTTTTTTTTAAAACTTATTTGAACTCCCTACTTTTCGTATGTTCAAAATGCACCATTCAAAGGCACATCACAAAATTTCAACAATTTCGGACTACATTTGGTATATTTCTTGCATTTACTTTTTTTTGAGCTAGTTGACCCTGAAATTGAAAAGCACTACAAATGAACACTGGAAATGTTGAATGTTGGCATGCTATCATCATTTCACCCACAATGCATGTGTTAAAAAGTTGAGAGGGCTACGACAAAGACTGGATACTGTTCGTGTACAAAACTGACAATCTCTCTCGAAGTAGCAGGGTTTCGAACGAGAACTCATCTCTTACAAAGGGATTTCATTTTTTTAAACTTATTTGAACTCCATACTTTTTGTGTGTTCAAAATGCACCATTCAAAGGCACATCACAAAATTTCAACAATTTCTGACTTCATTTGTTACATTTCCTGCATTTACTTATTTTTTTTGAGCTAGTTGACCCTGAAATTGAAAAGCACTACAAATGAACTCTGAAAATGTTGAAAGCTGGCATGCTATCATCATTTCACCCACATACCATGTGTTAAAAAGTTGAGAGGGCTACGACAAAGACTGGATGCGGTTCGTGTACAAAACTGACAATCTCTCTCGAAGTAGCAGGGTTTCGAACGAGAACTCATCTCTTACAAAGAGATTTCATTTTTTTAAACTTATTTGAACTCCATACTTTTTGTGTGTTCAAAATGCACCATTCAAAGGCACATCACAAAATTTCAACAATTTCTGACTTAATTTGGTATATTTCTTGCATTCACTTTTTTTCGAGCTAGTTGACCCTCAAATTGAAAAGCACTCCAAATGAACTCTGGAAATGTTGAAAGTTGGCATGCTATCATCATTTCACCCACATAGCATGTGTTAACAAGTTGAGAGGGCTACGACAAAGACTGGATGCAGTTCGTGTCTCTCGAAGTAGCAGGGTTTCGAACGAGAACTCATCTCTTACAAAGGGATTTCATTTTTTTAAACTTATTTGAACTCCATACTTTTTGTGTGTTCAAAATGCACCATTCAAAGGCACATCACAAAATTTCAACAATTTCGGACTTCATTTGGTATATTTCTTGCATTTACTTTTTTTTGAGCTAGTTGACCCTGAAATTGAAAAGCACTACAAATGAACTCTGGAAATGTTGAAAGTTGGCATGCTATCATCATTTCACCCACATAGCATGTGTTAAAAAGTTGAGAGGGCTACGACAAAGAGTGGATGCAGTTCGTGTACAAAACTGACAATCTCTCTCGAAGTAAGAGGGTTTCGAACGAGAACTCATCTCTTACAAAGGGATTTCATTTTTTTTAAACTTATTTGAACTCCATACTTTTTGTGTGTTCAAAATGCACCATGCAAAGGCACATCACAAAATTTCAACAATTTCTGACTTAATTTGGTATATTTCGTGCATTTACTTATTTTTTTGAGCTATTTGACCCTGAAATTGAAAAGCACTACAAATGAACTCTGGAAATGTTGAAAGTTGGCATGCTATCATAATTTCACCCACATAGCATGTGTTAAAAAGTTGAGAGGGCTATGACAAAGACTGGATGCAGTTCGTGTATAAAACTGACAATCTCTCTCGAAGTAGCAGGGTTTCGAACGAGAACTCATCTGTTACAAAGGGATTTTATTTTTTTAAAACTTATTTGAACTCTATACTTTTTGTGTGTTCAAAATGCACCATTCAAAGGCACATCACAAAATTTCAACTATTTCTGACTTCATTTGTTACATTTCCTGCATTTACTTATTTTTTTTGAGCTAGTTGACCCTGAAATTGAAAAGCACTACAAATGAACTCTGAAAATGTTGAAAGTTGGCATGCTATCAGCATTTCACCCACATAGCATGTGTTAAAAAGTTGAGAGGGCTACGACAAAGACTGGATGCTGTTCGTGTACAAAACTGACAATCTCTCTCGAAGTAGCAGGGTTTCGAACGAGAACTCATCTCTTACAAAGGGATTTCATTTTTTTAAACTTATTTGAACTCCATACTTTTTGTGTGTTCAAAATGCACCATTCAAAGGCACATCACAAAATTTCAACAATTTCTGACTTCATTTGTTACATTTCCTGCATTTACTTATTTTTTTTGAGCTAGTTGACCCTGAAATTGAAAAGCACTACAAATGAACTCTGAAAATGTTGAAAGCTGGCATGCTATCATCATTTCACCCACATAGCATGTGTTAAAAAGTTGAGAGGGCTACGACAAAGACTGGATGCAGTTCGTGTACAAAACTGACAATCTCTCTCGAAGTAGCAGGGTTTCGAACGAGAACTCATCTCTTACAAAGAGATTTCATTTTTTTAAACTTATTTGAACTCCATACTTTTTGTGTGTTCAAAATGCACCATTCAAAGGCACATCACAAAATTTCAACAATTTCTGACTTAATTTGGTATATTTCTTGCATTCACTTTTTTTCGAGCTAGTTGACCCTCAAATTGAAAAGCACTCCAAATGAACTCTGGAAATGTTGAAAGTTGGCATGCTATCATCATTTCACCCACATAGCATGTGTTAAAAAGTTGAGAGGGCTACGACAAAGAGTGGATGCAGTTCGTGTACAAAACTAACAATCTCTCTCGAAGTAGCCGGGTTTCGAACGAGAACTCATCTCTTAGAAAGGGATTTCTTTTTTTTAAAACTTATTTGAACTCCCTACTTTTCGTATGTTCAAAATGCACCATTCAAAGGCACATCACAAAATTTCAACAATTTCGGACTACATTTGGTATATTTCTTGCATTTACTTTTTTTTGAGCTAGTTGACCCTGAAATTGAAAAGCACTACAAATGAACACTGGAAATGTTGAATGTTGGCATGCTATCATCATTTCACCCACAATGCATGTGTTAAAAAGTTGAGAGGGCTACGACAAAGACTGGATACTGTTCGTGTACAAAACTGACAATCTCTCTCGAAGTAGCAGGGTTTCGAACGAGAACTCATCTCTTACAAATTGATTTCATTTTTTTAAACTTATTTGAACTCCATACTTTTTGTGTGTTCAAAATGCACCATTCAAAGGCACATCACAAAATTTCAACAATTTCTGACTTCATTTGTTACATTTCCTGCATTTACTTATTTTTTTTGAGCTAGTTGACCCTGAAATTGAAAAGCACTACAAATGAACTCTGAAAATGTTGAAAGCTGGCATGCTATCATCATTTCACCCACATAGCATGTGTTAAAAAGTTGAGAGGGCTACGACAAAGACTGGATGCAGTTCGTGTACAAAACTGACAATCTCTCTCGAAGTAGCAGGGTTTCGAACGAGAACTCATCTCTTACAAAGAGATTTCATTTTTTTAAACTTATTTGAACTCCATACTTTTTGTGTGTTCAAAATGCACCATTCAAAGGCACATCACAAAATTTCAACAATTTCTGACTTAATTTGGTATATTTCTTGCATTCACTTTTTTTCGAGCTAGTTGACCCTCAAATTGAAAAGCACTCCAAATGAACTCTGGAAATGTTGAAAGTTGGCATGCTATCATCATTTCACCCACATAGCATGTGTTAAAAAGTTGAGAGGGCTACGACAAAGACTGGATGCAGTTCGTGTCTCTCGAAGTAGCAGGGTTTCGAACGAGAACTCATCTCTTACAAAGGGATTTCATTTTTTAAACTTATTTGAACTCCATACTTTTTGTGTGTTCAAAATGCACCATTCAAAGGCACATCACAAAATTTCAACAATTTCGGACTTCATTTGGTATATTTCTTGCATTTACTTTTTTTTGAGCTAGTTGACCCTGAAATTGAAAAGCACTACAAATGAACTCTGGAAATGTTGAAAGTTGGCATGCTATCATCATTTCACCCACATAGCATGTGTTAAAAAGTTGAGAGGGCTACGACAAAGAGTGGATGCAGTTCGTGTACAAAACTGACAATCTCTCTCGAAGTAAGAGGGTTTCGAACGAGAACTCATCTCTTACAAAGAGATTTCATTTTTTTAAACTTATTTGAACTCCATACTTTTTGTGTGTTCAAAATGCACCATTCAAAGGCACATCACAAAATTTCAACAATTTCTGACTTAATTTGGTATATTTCTTGCATTCACTTTTTTTCGAGCTAGTTGACCCTCAAATTGAAAAGCACTCCAAATGAACTCTGGAAATGTTGAAAGTTGGCATGCTATCATCATTTCACCCACATAGCATGTGTTAAAAAGTTGAGAGGGCTACGACAAAGAGTGGATGCAGTTCGTGTAAAAAACTAACAATCTCTCTCGAAGTAGCCGGGTTTCGAACGAGAACTCATCTCTTAGAAAGGGATTTCTTTTTTTTAAAACTTATTTGAACTCCCTACTTTTCGTATGTTCAAAATGCACCATTCAAAGGCACATCACAAAATTTCAACAATTTCGGACTACATTTGGTATATTTCTTGCATTTACTTTTTTTTGAGCTAGTTGACCCTGAAATTGAAAAGCACTACAAATGAACACTGGAAATGTTGAATGTTGGCATGCTATCATCATTTCACCCACAATGCATGTGTTAAAAAGTTGAGAGGGCTACGACAAAGACTGGATACTGTTCGTGTACAAAACTGACAATATCTCTCGAAGTAGCAGGGTTTCGAACGAGAACTCATCTCTTACAAAGGGATTTCATTTTTTTAAACTTATTTGAACTCCATACTTTTTGTGTGTTCAAAATGCACCATTCAAAGGCACATCACAAAATTTCAACAATTTCTGACTTCGTTTGTTACATTTCCTGCATTTACTTATTTTTTTTTGAGCTAGTTGACCCTGAAATTGAAAAGCACTACAAATGAACTCTGAAAATGTTGAAAGCTGGCATGCTATCATCATTTCACCCACATAGTATGTGTTAAAAAGTTGAGAGGGCTACGACAAAGACTGGATGCAGTTCGTGTACAAAACTGACAATCTCTCTCGAAGTAGCAGGGTTTCGAACGAGAACTCATCTCTTACAAAGAGATTTCATTTTTTTAAACTTATTTGAACTCCATACTTTTTGTGTGTTCAAAATGCACCATTCAAAGGCACATCACAAAATTTCAACAATTTCTGACTTAATTTGGTATATTTCTTGCATTCACTTTTTTTCGAGCTAGTTGACCCTCAAATTGAAAAGCACTCCAAATGAACTCTGGAAATGTTGAAAGTTGGCATGCTATCATCATTTCACCCACATAGCATGTGTTAAAAAGTTGAGAGGGCTACGACAAAGACTGGATGCAGTTCGTGTCTCTCGAAGTAGCAGGGTTTCGAACGAGAACTCATCTCTTACAAAGGGATTTCATTTTTTTAAACTTATTTGAACTCCATACTTTTTGTGTGTTCAAAATGCACCATTCAAAGGCACATCACAAAATTTCAACAATTTCGGACTTCATTTGGTATATTTCTTGCATTTACTTTTTTTTGAGCTAGTTGACCCTGAAATTGAAAAGCACTACAAATGAACTCTGGAAATGTTGAAAGTTGGCATGCTATCATCATTTCACCCACATAGCATGTGTTAAAAAGTTGAGTGGGCTACGACAAAGAGTGGATGCAGTTCGTGTACAAAACTGACAATCTCTCTCGAAGTAAGAGGGTTTCGAACGAGAACTCATCTCTTACAAAGGGATTTCATTTTTTTTAAACTTATTTGAACTCCATACTTTTTGTGTGTTCAAAATGCACCATGCAAAGGCACATCACAAAATTTCAACAATTTCTGACTTAATTTGGTATATTTCGTGCATTTACTTATTTTTTTGAGCTATTTGACCCTGAAATTGAAAAGCACTACAAATGAACTCTGGAAATGTTGAAAGTTGGCATGCTATCATAATTTCACCCACATAGCATGTGTTAAAAAGTTGAGAGGGCTATGACAAAGACTGGATGCAGTTCGTGTATAAAACTGACAATCTCTCTCGAAGTAGCAGGGTTTCGAACGAGAACTCATCTCTTACAAAGGGATTTCATTTTTTTAAAACTTATTTGAACTCTATACTTTTTGTGTGTTCAAAATGCACCATTCAAAGGCACATCACAAAATTTCAACTATTTCTGACTTCATTTGTTACATTTCCTGCATTTACTTATTTTTTTTGAGCTAGCTGACCCTGAAATTGAAAAGCACTACAAATGAACTCTGAAAATGTTTAAAGTTGGCATGCTATCATCATTTCACCCACATAGCATGTGTTAAAAAGTTGAGAGGGCTACGACAAAGATTGGATGCAGTTCGTGTACAAAACTGAAAATCTCTCTCGAAGTAGCAGGGTTTCGAACGAGAACTCATCTCTTACAAAGGGATTTCATTTTTTAAACTTATCTGAACTCCATACTTTTTGTGTGTTCAAAATGCACCATTCAAAGGCACATCACAAAATTTCAACAATTTCGGACTTCATTTGGTATATTTCTTGCATTTACTTTTTTTGAGCTAGTTGACCCTGAAATTGAAAAGCACTACCAATGAACTCTGGAAATGTTGAAAGTTGGCATGCTATCATCATTTCACCCACATACCATGTGTTAAAAAGTTGAGAGGGCTACGACAAAGACTGGATGTTGTTCGTGTTCAAAACTGACAATCTCTCTTGAAGTAGCAAGGTTTCGAACGAGAACTCATCTCTTACAAAGGGATTTCATTTTTTTAAACTTATTTGAACACCATACTTTTTGTGTGTTCAAAATGCACCATTCAAAGGCACATCTCAAAATTTCAACAATTTCTGACTTAATTTGGTATTTTTCTTGCATTCACTTTTTTTTTGAGCTAGTTGACCCTGAAATTGAAAAGCACTACAAATGAACTCTAGAAATCTTGAAAGTTCGCATGCTATCATCATTTCACCCACATAGCATGTGTTAAAAAGTTGAGAGGGCTACGACAAAGACTGGATGCAGTTCGTGTACAAAACTGACAATCTCTCTCGAAGTAGCCGGGTTTCAAACGAGAACTCATCTCTTACAAAGGGATTTCTTTTTTTTAAAACTTATTTGAACTCCGTACTTTTCGTGTGTTCAAAATGCACCATTCAAAGGCACATCACAAAATTTCAACAATTTCGGACTACATTTGGTATATTTCTTGCATTTACTTTTTTTTGAGCTAGTTGACCCTGAAATTGAAAAGCACTACAAATGAACACTGGAAATGTTGAAAGTTGGCATGCTATCATCATTTCACCCACATAGCATGTGTTAAAAAGTTGAGAGGGCTACGACAAAGGCTGGATGCTGTTCGTGTACAAAACTGACAATCTCTCTCGAAGTAGCAGGGTTTCGAACGAGAACTCATCTCTTACAAACGGATTTCATTTTTTTAAACTTATTTGAACTCCATACTTTTTGTGTGTTCAAAATGCACCATTCAAAGGCACATCACAAAATTTCAACAATTTCTGACTTCATTTGTTACATTTCCTGCATTTACTTATTTTTTTTGAGCTAGTTGACCCTGAAATTGAAAAGCACTACAAATGAACTCTGAAAATGTTGAAAGCTGGCATGCTATCATCATTTCACCCACATAGCATGTGTTAAAAAGTTGAGAGGGCTACGACAAAGAGTGGATGCAGTTCGTGTACAAAACTGACAATCTCTCTCGAAGTAGCAGGGTTTCGAACGAGAACTCATCTCTTACAAAGGGATTTCATTTTTTTAAACTTATTTGAACTCCATACTTTTTGTGTGATCAAAATGCACCATCCAAAGGCACATCACAAAATTTCAACAATTTCTGAGTTCATTTGTTACATTTCCTGCATTTACTTATTTTTTTTGAGCTAGTTGACCCTGAAATTGAAAAGCACTACAAATGAACTCTGAAAATGTTGAAAGCTGGCATGCTATCATCATTTCACCCACATAGCATGTGTTAAAAAGTTGAGAGGGCTACGACAAAGACTGGATGCAGTTCGTGTACAAAACTGACAATCTCTCTCGAAGTAGCAGGGTTTCGAACGAGAACTCATCTCTTACGAAGAGATTTCATTTTTTTAAACTTATTTGAACTCCATACTTTTTGTGTGTTCAAAATGCACCATTCAACGGCACATCACAAAATTTCAACAATTTCTGACTTAATTTGGTATATTTCTTGCATTCACTTTTTTTCGAGCTAGTTGACCCTCAAATTGAAAAGCACTCCAAATGAACTCTGGAAATGTTGAAAATTGGCATGCTATCATCATTTCACCCACATAGCATGTGTTAAAAAGTTGAGAGGGCTACGACAAAGAGTGGATGCAGTTCGTGTACAAAACTAACAATCTCTCTCGAAGTAGCCGGGTTTCGAACGAGAACTCATCTCTTAGAAAGGGATTTCTTTTTTTTAAAACTTATTTGAACTCCCTACTTTTCGTATGTTCAAAATGCACCATTCAAAGGCACATCACAAAATTTCAACAATTTCGGACTACATTTGGTATATTTCTTGCATTTACTTTTTTTGAGCAAGTTGACCCTGAAATTGAAAAGCACTACAAATGAACACTAGAAATGTTGAAAGTTGGCATGCTATCATCATTTCACCCAGATAGCATGTGTTAAAAAGTTGAGAGGGCTACGACAAAGGCTGGATGCTGTTCGTGTACAAAACTGACAATCTCTCTCGAAGTAGCAGGGTTTCGAACGAGAACTCATCTCTTACAAAGGGATTTCATTTTTTTAAACTTATTTTACCTCCATACTTTTTGTGTGTTCAAAATGCACCATTCAAAGGCACATCACAAAATTTCAACAATTTTTGACTTCATTTGTTACATTTCCTGCATTTACTTATTTTTTTTGAGCTAGTTGACCCTGAAATTGAAAAGCACTACAAATGAACTCTGAAAATGTTGAAAGCTGGCATGCTATCATCATTTCACCCACATAGCATGTGTTAAAAAGTTGAGAGGGCTACGACAAAGACTGGATGCAGTTCGTGTACAAAACTGACAATCTCTCTCGTAGTAGCAGGTTTTCGAACGAGAACTCATCTCTTACAAAGATATTTCATTTTTTTAAACTTATTTGAACTCCATACTTTTTGTGTGTTCAAAATGCACCATTCAAAGGCACATCACAAAATTTCAACAATTTCTGACTTAATTTGGTATATTTCTTGCATTCACTTTTTTTCGAGCTAGTTGACCCTCAAATTGAAAAGCACTCCAAATGAACTCTGGAAATGTTGAAAGTTGGCATGCTATCATCATTTCACCCACATAGCATGTGTTAAAAAGTTGAGAGGGCTACGACAAAGACTGGATGCAGTTCGTGTCTCTCGAAGTACTAGGGTTTCGAACGAGAACTCATCTCTTACAAAGGGATTTCATTTTTTTAAACTTATTTGAACTCCATACTTTTTGTGTGTTCAAAATGCACCATGCAAAGGCACATCACAAAATTTCAACAATTTCTGACTTAATTTGGTATATTTCGTGCATTTACTTATTTTTTTGAGCTATTTGACCCTGAAATTGAAAAGCACTACAAATGAACTCTGGAAATGTTGAAAGTTGGCATGCTATCATAATTTCACCCACATAGCATGTGTTAAAAAGTTGAGAGGGCTATGACAAAGACTGGATGCAGTTCGTGTATAAAACTGACAATCTCTCTCGAAGTAGCAGGGTTTCGAACGAGAACTCATCTCTTACAAAGGGATTTCATTTTTTTAAAACTTATTTGAACTCTATACTTTTTGTGTGTTCAAAATGCACCATTCAAAGGCACATCACAAAATTTCAACAATTTCTGACTTCATTTGTTACATTTCCTGCATTTACTTATTTTTTTTGAGCTAGGTGACCCTGAAATTGAAAAGCACTACAAATGAACTCTGAAAATGTCGAAAGTTGGCATGCTATCATCATTTCACCCACATAGCATGTGTTAAAAAGTTGAGAGGGCTACGACAAAGATTGGATGCAGTTCGTGTACAAAACTGACAATCTCTCTCGAAGTAGCAGTGTTTCGAACGAGAACTCATCTCTTACAAAGGGATTTCATTTTTTAAACTTATCTGAACTCCATACTTTTTGTGTGTTCAAAATGCACCATTCAAAGGCACATCACAAAATTTCAACAATTTCGGACTTCATTTGGTATATTTCTTGCATTTACTTTTTTTGAGCTAGTTGACCCTGAAATTGAAAAGCACTACCAATGAACTCTGGAAATGTTGAAAGTTGGCATGCTATCATCATTTCACCCACATACCATGTGTTAAAAAGTTGAGAGGGCTACGACAAAGACTGGATGTTGTTCGTGTTCAAAACTGACAATCTCTCTTGAAGTAGCAGGGTTTCGAACGAGAACTCATCTCTTACAAAGGGATTTCATTTTTTTAAACTTATTTGAACACCATACTTTTTGTGTGTTCAAAATGCACCATTCAAAGGCACATCTCAAAATTTCAACAATTTCTGACTTAATTTGGTATTTTTCTTGCATTCACTTTTTTTTTGAGCTAGTTGACCCTGAAATTGAAAAGCACTACAAATGAACTCTAGAAATCTTGAAAGTTCGCATGCTATCATCATTTCACCCACATAGCATGTGTTAAAAAGTTGAGAGGGCTACGACAAAGACTGGATGCAGTTCGTGTACAAAACTGACAATCTCTCTCGAAGTAGCCGGGTTTCGAACGAGAACTCATCTCTTACAAAGGGATTTCTTTTTTTTAAAACTTATTTGAACTCCGTACTTTTCGTGTGTTCAAAATGCACCATTCAAAGGCACATCACAAAATTTCAACAATTTCGGACTACATTTGGTATATTTCTTGCATTTACTTTTTTTTGAGCTAGTTGACCCTGAAATTGAAAAGCACTACAAATGAACACTGGAAATGTTGAAAGTTGGCATGCTATCATCATTTCACCCACATAGCATGTGTTAAAAAGTTGAGAGGGCTACGACAAAGGCTGGATGCTGTTCGTGTACAAAACTGACAATCTCTCTCGAAGTAGCAGGGTTTCGAACGAGAACTCATCTCTTACAAAGGGATTTCATTTTTTTAAACTTATTTGAACTCCATACTTTTTGTGTTTTCAAAATGCACCATTCAAAGGCACATCACAATATTTCAACAATTTCTGACTTCATTTGTTACATTTCCTGCATTTACTTATTTTTTTTGAGCTAGTTGACCCTGAAATTGAAAGCACTACAAATGAACTCTGAAAATGTTGAAAGCTGGCATGCTATCATCATTTCACCCACATAGCATGTGTTAAAAAGTTGAGAGGGCTACGACAAAGAGTGGATGCAGTTCGTGTACAAAACTGACAATCTCTCTCGAAGTAGCAGGGTTTCGAACGAGAACTCATCTCTTACAAAGAGATTTCATTTTTTTAAACTTATTTGAACTCCATACTTTTTGTGTGTTCAAAATGCACCATCCAAAGGCACATCACAAAATTTCAACAATTTCTGACTTAATTTGGTATATTTCGTGCATTTACTTATTTTTTTTGAGCTATTTGACCCTTAAATTGAAAAGCACTACAAATGAACTCTGAAAATGTTGAAAGTTGGCATGCTATCATCATTTCACCCACATAGCATGTGTTAAAAAGTTGAGAGGGCTACGACAAAGACTGGATGCAGTTCGTGTACAAAACTGACAATCTCTCTCGAAGTAGCAGGGTTTCGAACGAGAACTCATGTCTTACAAAGGGATTTCATTTTTTTAAACTTATTTGAACTCCATACTTTTTGTGTGTTAAAAGTGCACCATTCAAAGGCACATCACAAAATTTCAACAATTTCTGACTTCATTTGTTACATTTCCTGCATTTACTTATTTTTTTGAGCTAGTTGACCCTGAAATTGAAAAGCACTACAAATGAACTCTGAAAATGTTGAAAGCTGGCATGCTATCATCATTTCACCCACATAGCATGTGTTAAAAAGTTGAGAGGGCTACGACAAAGACTGGATGCAGTTCGTGTACAAAACTGACAATCTCTCTCGAAGTAGCAGGTTTTCGAACGAGAACTCATCTCTTACAAAGATATTTCATTTTTTTAAACTTATTTGAACTCCATACTTTTTGTGTGTTCAAAATGCACCATTCAAAGGCACATCACAAAATTTCAACAATTTCTGACTTAATTTGGTATATTTCTTGCATTCACTTTTTTTCGAGCTAGTTGACCCTCAAATTGAAAAGCACTCCAAATGAACTCTGGAAATGTTGAAAGTTGGCATGCTATCATCATTTCACCCACATAGCATGTGTTAAAAAGTTGAGAGGGCTACGACAAAGACTGGATGCAGTTCGTGTCTCTCGAAGTACTAGGGTTTCGAACGAGAACTCATCTCTTACAAAGGGATTTCATTTTTTTAAACTTATTTGAACTCCATACTTTTTGTGTGTTCAAAATGCACCATTCAAAGGCACATCACAAAATTTCAACAATTTCGGACTTCATTTGGTATATTTCTTGCATTTACTTTTTTTTGAGCTAGTTGACCCTGACATTGAAAAGCACTACAAATGAACTCTGGAAATGTTGAAAGTTGGCATGCTATCATCATTTCACCCACATAGCATGTGTTAAAAAGTTGAGAGGGCTACGACAAAGAGTGGATGCAGTTCGTGTACAAAACTGACAATCTCTCTCGAAGTAAGAGGGTTTCGAACGAGAACTCATCTCTTACAAAGGGATTTCATTTTTTTTAAACTTATTTGAACTCCATACTTTTTGTGTGTTCAAAATGCACCATGCAAAGGCACATCACAAAATTTCAACAATTTCTGACTTAATTTGGTATATTTCGTGCATTTACTTATTTTTTTGAGCTATTTGACCCTGAAATTGAAAAGCACTACAAATGAACTCTGGAAATGTTGAAAGTTGGCATGCTATCATAATTTCACCCACATAGCATGTGTTAAAAAGTTGAGAGGGCTATGACAAAGACTGGATGCAGTTCGTGTATAAAACTGACAATCTCTCTCGAAGTAGCAGGGTTTCGAACGAGAACTCATCTCTTACAAAGGGATTTCATTTTTTTAAAACTTATTTGAACTCTATACTTTTTGTGTGTTCAAAATGCACCATTCAAAGGCACATCACAAAATTTCAACAATTTCTGACTTCATTTGTTACATTTCCTGCATTTACTTATTTTTTTTGAGCTAGGTGACCCTGAAATTGAAAAGCACTACAAATGAACTCTGAAAATGTCGAAAGTTGGCATGCTATCATCATTTCACCCACATAGCATGTGTTAAAAAGTTGAGAGGGCTACGACAAAGATTGGATGCAGTTCGTGTACAAAACTGACAATCTCTCTCGAAGTAGCAGTGTTTCGAACGAGAACTCATCTCTTACAAAGGGATTTCATTTTTTAAACTTATCTGAACTCCATACTTTTTGTGTGTTCAAAATGCACCATTCAAAGGCACATCACAAAATTTCAACAATTTCGGACTTCATTTGGTATATTTCTTGCATTTACTTTTTTTGAGCTAGTTGACCCTGAAATTGAAAAGCACTACCAATGAACTCTGGAAATGTTGAAAGTTGGCATGCTATCATCATTTCACCCACATACCATGTGTTAAAAAGTTGAGAGGGCTACGACAAAGACTGGATGTTGTTCGTGTTCAAAACTGACAATCTCTCTTGAAGTAGCAGGGTTTCGAACGAGAACTCATCTCTTACAAAGGGATTTCATTTTTTTAAACTTATTTGAACACCATACTTTTTGTGTGTTCAAAATGCACCATTCAAAGGCACATCTCAAAATTTCAACAATTTCTGACTTAATTTGGTATTTTTCTTGCATTCACTTTTTTTTTGAGCTAGTTGACCCTGAAATTGAAAAGCACTACAAATGAACTCTAGAAATCTTGAAAGTTCGCATGCTATCATCATTTCACCCACATAGCATGTGTTAAAAAGTTGAGAGGGCTACGACAAAGACTGGATGCAGTTCGTGTACAAAACTGACAATCTCTCTCGAAGTAGCCGGGTTTCGAACGAGAACTCATCTCTTACAAAGGGATTTCTTTTTTTTAAAACTTATTTGAACTCCGTACTTTTCGTGTGTTCAAAATGCACCATTCAAAGGCACATCACAAAATTTCAACAATTTCGGACTACATTTGGTATATTTCTTGCATTTACTTTTTTTTGAGCTAGTTGACCCTGAAATTGAAAAGCACTACAAATGAACACTGGAAATGTTGAAAGTTGGCATGCTATCATCATTTCACCCACATAGCATGTGTTAAAAAGTTGAGAGGGCTACGACAAAGGCTGGATGCTGTTCGTGTACAAAACTGACAATCTCTCTCGAAGTAGCAGGGTTTCGAACGAGAACTCATCTCTTACAAAGGGATTTCATTTTTTTAAACTTATTTGAACTCCATACTTTTTGTGTTTTCAAAATGCACCATTCAAAGGCACATCACAATATTTCAACAATTTCTGACTTCATTTGTTACATTTCCTGCATTTACTTATTTTTTTTGAGCTAGTTGACCCTGAAATTGAAAGCACTACAAATGAACTCTGAAAATGTTGAAAGCTGGCATGCTATCATCATTTCACCCACATAGCATGTGTTAAAAAGTTGAGAGGGCTACGACAAAGAGTGGATGCAGTTCGTGTACAAAACTGACAATCTCTCTCGAAGTAGCAGGGTTTCGAACGAGAACTCATCTCTTACAAAGAGATTTCATTTTTTTAAACTTATTTGAACTCCATACTTTTTGTGTGTTCAAAATGCACCATCCAAAGGCACATCACAAAATTTCAACAATTTCTGACTTAATTTGGTATATTTCGTGCATTTACTTATTTTTTTTGAGCTATTTGACCCTTAAATTGAAAAGCACTACAAATGAACTCTGAAAATGTTGAAAGTTGGCATGCTATCATCATTTCACCCACATAGCATGTGTTAAAAAGTTGAGAGGGCTACGACAAAGACTGGATGCAGTTCGTGTACAAAACTGACAATCTCTCTCGAAGTAGCAGGGTTTCGAACGAGAACTCATGTCTTACAAAGGGATTTCATTTTTTTAAACTTATTTGAACTCCATACTTTTTGTGTGTTAAAAGTGCACCATTCAAAGGCACATCACAAAATTTCAACAATTTCTGACTTCATTTGTTACATTTCCTGCATTTACTTATTTTTTTTGAGCTAGTTGACCCTGAAATTGAAAAGCACTACAAATGAACTCTGAAAATGTTGAAAGCTGGCATGCTATCATCATTTCACCCACATAGCATGTGTTAAAAAGTTGAGAGGGCTACGACAAAGACTGGATGCAGTTCGTGTACAAAACTGACAATCTCTCTCGAAGTAGCAGGGTTTCGAACGAGAACTCATCTCTTACAAAGAGATTTCATTTTTTTAAACTTATTTGAACTCCATACTTTTTGTGTGTTCAAAATGCACCATTCAAAGGCACATCACAAAATTTCAACAATTTATGACTTAATTTGGTATATTTCTTGCATTCACTTTTTTTCGAGCTAGTTGACCCTCAAATTGAAAAGCACTCCAAATGAACTCTGGAAATGTTGAAAGTTGGCATGCTATCATCATTTCACCCACATAGCATGTGTTAAAAAGTTGAGAGGGCTACGACAAAGAGTGGATGCAGTTCGTGTACAAAACTAACAATCTCTCTCGAAGTAGCCGGGTTTCGAACGAGAACTCATCTCTTAGAAAGGGATTTCTTTTTTTTAAAACTTATTTGAACTCCCTACTTTTCGTATGTTCGAAATGCACCATTCAAAGGCACATCACAAAATTTCAACAATTTCGGACCACATTTGGTATATTTCTTGCATTTACTTTTTTTTGAGCTAGTTGACCCTGAAATTGAAAAGCACTACAAATGAACACTGGAAATGTTGAAAGTTGGCATGCTATCATCATTTCACCCACATAGCATGTGTTAAAAAGTTGAGAGGGCTACGACAAAGACTGGATGCTGTTCGTGTACAAAACTGACAATCTCTCTCGAAGTAGCAGGGTTTCGAACGAGAACTCATCTCTTACAAAGGGATTTCATTTTTTTAAACTTATTTGAACTCCATACTTTTTGTGTGTTCAAAATGCACCATTCAAAGGCACATCACAAAATTTCAACAATTTCTGACTTCATTTGTTACATTTCCTGCATTTACTTATTTTTTTTGAGCTAGTTGACCCTGAAATTGAAAAGCACTACAAATGAACTCTGAAAATGTTGAAAGCTGGCATGCTATCATCATTTCACCCACATAGCATGTGTTAAAAAGTTGAGAGGGCTACGACAAAGACTGGATGCAGTTCGTGTACAAAACTGACAATCTCTCTCGAAGTAGCAGGGTTTTGAACGAGAACTCATCTCTTACAAAGAGATTTCATTTTTTTAAACTTATTTGAACTCCATACTTTTTGTGTGTTCAAAATTCACCATTCAAAGGCACATCACAAAATTTCAACAATTTCGGACTTAATTTGGTATATTTCTTGCATTCACTTTTTTTCGAGCTAGTTGACCCTCAAATTGAAAAGCACTCCAAATGAACTCTGGAAATGTTGAAAGTTGGCATGCTATCAACATTTCACCCACATAGCATGTGTTAAAAAGTTGAGAGGGCTACGACAAAGAGTGGATGCAGTTCGTGTACAAAACTAACAATCTCTCTCGAAGTAGCAGGGTTTCGAACGAGAACTCATCTCTTACAAAGAGATTTCATTTTTTTAAACTTATTTGAACTCCATACTTTTTGTGTGTTCAAAATGCACCATTCAAAGGCACATCACAAAATTTCAACAATTTCTGACTTAATTTGGTATATTTCTTGCATTCACTTTTTTTCGAGCTAGTTGACCCTCAAATTGAAAAGCACTCCAAATGAACTCTGGAAATGTTGAAAGTTGGCATGCTATCACCATTTCACCCACATAGCATGTGTTAAAAAGTTGAGAGGGCTACGACAAAGACTGGATGCAGTTCGTGTCTCTCGAAGTAGCCGGGTTTCGAACGAGAACTCATCTCTTACAAAGGGATTTCTTTTTTTTAAAACTTATTTGAACTCCGTACTTTTCGTGTGTTCAAAATGCACCATTCAAAGGCACATCACAAAATTTCAACAATTTCGGACTACATTTGGTATATTTCTTGCATTTACTTTTTTTTGAGCTAGTTGACCCTGAAATTGAAAAGCACTACAAATGAACACTGGAAATGTTGAAAGTTGGCATGCTATCATCATTTCACCCACATAGCATGTGTTAAAAAGTTGAGAGGGCTACGACAAAGGCTGGATGCTGTTCGTGTACAAAACTGACAATCTCTCTCGAAGTAGCAGGGTTTCGAACGAGAACTCATCTCTTACAAAGGGATTTCATTTTTTTAAACTTATTTGAACTCCATACTTTTTGTGTTTTCAAAATGCACCATTCAAAGGCACATCACAATATTTCAACAATTTCTGACTTCATTTGTTACATTTCCTGCATTTACTTATTTTTTTTGAGCTAGTTGACCCTGAAATTGAAAGCACTACAAATGAACTCTGAAAATGTTGAAAGCTGGCATGCTATCATCATTTCACCCACATAGCATGTGTTAAAAAGTTGAGAGGGCTACGACAAAGAGTGGATGCAGTTCGTGTACAAAACTGACAATCTCTCTCGAAGTAGCAGGGTTTCGAACGAGAACTCATCTCTTACAAAGAGATTTCATTTTTTTAAACTTATTTGAACTCCATACTTTTTGTGTGTTCAAAATGCACCATCCAAAGGCACATCACAAAATTTCAACAATTTCTGACTTAATTTGGTATATTTCGTGCATTTACTTATTTTTTTTGAGCTATTTGACCCTTAAATTGAAAAGCACTACAAATGAACTCTGAAAATGTTGAAAGTTGGCATGCTATCATCATTTCACCCACATAGCATGTGTTAAAAAGTTGAGAGGGCTACGACAAAGACTGGATGCAGTTCGTGTACAAAACTGACAATCTCTCTCGAAGTAGCAGGGTTTCGAACGAGAACTCATGTCTTACAAAGGGATTTCATTTTTTTAAACTTATTTGAACTCCATACTTTTTGTGTGTTAAAAGTGCACCATTCAAAGGCACATCACAAAATTTCAACAATTTCTGACTTCATTTGTTACATTTCCTGCATTTACTTATTTTTTTTGAGCTAGTTGACCCTGAAATTGAAAAGCACTACAAATGAACTCTGAAAATGTTGAAAGCTGGCATGCTATCATCATTTCACCCACATAGCATGTGTTAAAAAGTTGAGAGGGCTACGACAAAGACTGGATGCAGTTCGTGTACAAAACTGACAATCTCTCTCGAAGTAGCAGGGTTTCGAACGAGAACTCATCTCTTACAAAGAGATTTCATTTTTTTAAACTTATTTGAACTCCATACTTTTTGTGTGTTCAAAATGCACCATTCAAAGGCACATCACAAAATTTCAACAATTTATGACTTAATTTGGTATATTTCTTGCATTCACTTTTTTTCGAGCTAGTTGACCCTCAAATTGAAAAGCACTCCAAATGAACTCTGGAAATGTTGAAAGTTGGCATGCTATCATCATTTCACCCACATAGCATGTGTTAAAAAGTTGAGAGGGCTACGACAAAGAGTGGATGCAGTTCGTGTACAAAACTAACAATCTCTCTCGAAGTAGCCGGGTTTCGAACGAGAACTCATCTCTTAGAAAGGGATTTCTTTTTTTTAAAACTTATTTGAACTCCCTACTTTTCGTATGTTCGAAATGCACCATTCAAAGGCACATCACAAAATTTCAACAATTTCGGACCACATTTGGTATATTTCTTGCATTTACTTTTTTTTGAGCTAGTTGACCCTGAAATTGAAAAGCACTACAAATGAACACTGGAAATGTTGAAAGTTGGCATGCTATCATCATTTCACCCACATAGCATGTGTTAAAAAGTTGAGAGGGCTACGACAAAGACTGGATGCTGTTCGTGTACAAAACTGACAATCTCTCTCGAAGTAGCAGGGTTTCGAACGAGAACTCATCTCTTACAAAGGGATTTCATTTTTTTAAACTTATTTGAACTCCATACTTTTTGTGTGTTCAAAATGCACCATTCAAAGGCACATCACAAAATTTCAACAATTTCTGACTTCATTTGTTACATTTCCTGCATTTACTTATTTTTTTTGAGCTAGTTGACCCTGAAATTGAAAAGCACTACAAATGAACTCTGAAAATGTTGAAAGCTGGCATGCTATCATCATTTCACCCACATAGCATGTGTTAAAAAGTTGAGAGGGCTACGACAAAGACTGGATGCAGTTCGTGTACAAAACTGACAATCTCTCTCGAAGTAGCAGGGTTTCGAACGAGAACTCATCTCTTACAAAGAGATTTCATTTTTTTAAACTTATTTGAACTCCATACTTTTTGTGTGTTCAAAATGCACCATTCAAAGGCACATCACAAAATTTCAACAATTTATGACTTAATTTGGTATATTTCTTGCATTCACTTTTTTTCGAGCTAGTTGACCCTCAAATTGAAAAGCACTCCAAATGAACTCTGGAAATGTTGAAAGTTGGCATGCTATCATCATTTCACCCACATAGCATGTGTTAAAAAGTTGAGAGGGCTACGACAAAGAGTGGATGCAGTTCGTGTACAAAACTAACAATCTCTCTCGAAGTAGCCGGGTTTCGAACGAGAACTCATCTCTTAGAAAGGGATTTCTTTTTTTTAAAACTTATTTGAACTCCCTACTTTTCGTATGTTCGAAATGCACCATTCAAAGGCACATCACAAAATTTCAACAATTTCGGACCACATTTGGTATATTTCTTGCATTTACTTTTTTTTGAGCTAGTTGACCCTGAAATTGAAAAGCACTACAAATGAACACTGGAAATGTTGAAAGTTGGCATGCTATCATCATTTCACCCACATAGCATGTGTTAAAAAGTTGAGAGGGCTACGACAAAGACTGGATGCTGTTCGTGTACAAAACTGACAATCTCTCTCGAAGTAGCAGGGTTTCGAACGAGAACTCATCTCTTACAAAGGGATTTCATTTTTTTAAACTTATTTGAACTCCATACTTTTTGTGTGTTCAAAATGCACCATTCAAAGGCACATCACAAAATTTCAACAATTTCTGACTTCATTTGTTACATTTCCTGCATTTACTTATTTTTTTTGAGCTAGTTGACCCTGAAATTGAAAAGCACTACAAATGAACTCTGAAAATGTTGAAAGCTGGCATGCTATCATCATTTCACCCACATAGCATGTGTTAAAAAGTTGAGAGGGCTACGACAAAGACTGGATGCAGTTCGTGTACAAAACTGACAATCTCTCTCGAAGTAGCAGGGTTTTGAACGAGAACTCATCTCTTACAAAGAGATTTCATTTTTTTAAACTTATTTGAACTCCATACTTTTTGTGTGTTCAAAATGCACCATTCAAAGGCACATCACAAAATTTCAACAATTTCGGACTTAATTTGGTATATTTCTTGCATTCACTTTTTTTCGAGCTAGTTGACCCTCAAATTGAAAAGCACTCCAAATGAACTCTGGAAATGTTGAAAGTTGGCATGCTATCAACATTTCACCCACATAGCATGTGTTAAAAAGTTGAGAGGGCTACGACAAAGAGTGGATGCAGTTCGTGTACAAAACTAACAATCTCTCTCGAAGTAGCAGGGTTTCGAACGAGAACTCATCTCTTACAAAGAGATTTCATTTTTTTAAACTTATTTGAACTCCATACTTTTTGTGTGTTCAAAATGCACCATTCAAAGGCACATCACAAAATTTCAACAATTTCTGACTTAATTTGGTATATTTCTTGCATTCACTTTTTTTCGAGCTAGTTGACCCTCAAATTGAAAAGCACTCCAAATGAACTCTGGAAATGTTGAAAGTTGGCATGCTATCACCATTTCACCCACATAGCATGTGTTAAAAAGTTGAGAGGGCTACGACAAAGACTGGATGCAGTTCGTGTCTCTCGAAGTAGCAGGGTTTCGAACGAGAACTCATCTCTTACAAAGGGATTTCATTTTTTTAAACTTATTTGAACTCCATACTTTTTGTGTGTGCAAAACACACCATTCAAAGGCACATCACAAAATTTCAACAATTTCGGACTTCATTTGGTATATTTCTTACATTTACTTTTTTTTGAGCTAGTTGACCCTGAAATTGAAAAGCACTACAAATGAACTCTGGAAATGTTGAAAGTTGGCATGCTATCATCATTTCACCCACATAGCATGTGTTAAAAAGTTGAGAGGGCTACGACAAAGAGTGGATGCAGTTCGTGTACAAAACTGACAATCTCTCTCGAAGTAAGAGGGTTTCGAACGAGAACTCGTCTCTTACAAAGGGATTTCATTTTTTTTAAACTTATTTGAACTCCATACTTTTTGTGTGTTCAAAATGCACCATGCAAAGGCACATCACAAAATTTCAACAATTTCTGACTTAATTTGGTATATTTCGTGCATTTACTTATTTTTTGAGCTATTTGACCCTGAAATTGAAAAGCACTACAAATGAACTCTGGAAATGTTGAAAGTTGGCATGCTATCATAATTTCACCCACATAGCATGTCTTAAAAAGTTGAGAGGGCTACGACAAAGACTGGATGCAGTTCGTGTATAAAACTGACAATCTCTCTCGAAGTAGCAGGGTTTCGAACGAGAACTCATCTCTTACAAAGGGATTTCATTTTTTTAAAACTTATTTGAACTCTATACTTTTTGTGTGTTCAAAATGCACCATTCAAAGGCACATCTCAAAATTTCAACAATTTCTGACTTAATTTGGTATTTTTCTTGCATTCACTTTTTTTTTGAGCTAGTTGACCCTGAAATTGAAAAGCACTACCAATGAACTCTAGAAATCTTGAAAGTTCGCATGCTATCATCATTTCACCCACATAGCATGTGTTAAAAAGTTGAGAGGGCTACGACAAAGACTGGATGCAGTTCGTGTACAAAACTGACAATCTCTCTCGAAGTAGCCGGGTTTCGAACGAGAACTCATCTCTTACAAAGGGATTTCTTTTTTTTAAAACTTATTTGAACTCCGTACTTTTCGTGTATTCAAAATGCACCATTCAAAGGCACATCACAAAATTTCAACAATTTCGGACTACATTTGGTATATTTCTTGCATTTACTTTTTTTTGAGCTAGTTGACCCTGAAATTGAAAAGCACTACAAATGAACACTGGAAATGTTGAAAGTTGGCATGCTATCATCATTTCACCCACATAGCATGTGTTAAAAAGTTGAGAGGGCTACGACAAAGGCTGGATGCTGTTCGTGTACAAAACTGACAATCTCTCTCGAAGTAGCAGGGTTTCGAACGAGAACTCATCTCTTACAATGGGATTTCATTTTTTTAAACTTATTTGAACTCCATACTTTTTGTGTGTTCAAAATGCACCATTCAAAGGCACATCACAAAATTTCAACAATTTCTGACTTAATTTGGTATATTTCTTGCATTCACTTTTTTTCGAGCTAGTTGACCCTCAAATTGAAAAGCACTCCAAATGAACTCTGGAAATGTTGAAAGTTGGCATGCTATCATCATTTCACCCACATAGCATGTGTTAAAAAGTTGAGAGGGCTACGACAAAGAGTGGATGCAGTTCGTGTACAAAACTAACAATCTCTCTCGAAGTAGCCGGGTTTCGAACGAGAACTCATCTCTTAGAAAGGGATTTCTTTTTTTTAAAACTTATTTGAACTCCCTAATTTTCGTATGTTCAAAATGCACCATTCAAAGGCACATCACAAAATTTCAACAATTTCGGACTACATTTGGTATATTTCTTGCATTTACTTTTTTTTGAGCTAGTTGACCCTGAAATTGAAAAGCACTACAAATGAACACTGGAAATGTTGAAAGTTGGCATGCTATCATCATTTCACCCACATAGCATGTGTTAAAAAGTTGAGAGGGCTACGACAAAGACTGGATGCTGTTCGTGTACAAAACTGACAATCTCTCTCGAAGTAGCAGGGTTTCGAACGAGAACTCATCTCTTACAAAGGGATTTCATTTTTTTAAACTTATTTGAACTCCATACTTTTTGTGTGTTCAAAATGCACCATTCAAAGGCACATCACAAAATTTCAACAATTTCTGACTTCATTTGTTACATTTCCTGCATTTACTTATTTTTTTTGAGCTAGTTGACCCTGAAATTGAAAAGCACTACAAATGAACTCTGAAAATGTTGAAAGCTGGCATGCTATCATCATTTCACCCACATAGCATGTGTTAAAAAGTTGAGAGGGCTACGACAAAGACTGGATGCAGTTCGTGTACAAAACTGACAATCTCTCTCGAAGTAGCAGGGTTTCGAACGAGAACTCATCTCTTACAAAGAGATTTCATTTTTTTAAACTTATTTGAACTCCATACTTTTTGTGTGTTCAAAATGCACCATTCAAAGGCACATCACAAAATTTCAACAATTTCTGACTTAATTTGGTATATTTCTTGCATTCACTTTTTTTCGAGCTAGTTGACCCTCAAATTGAAAAGCACTCCAAATGAACTCTGGAAATGTTGAAAGTTGGCATGCTATCATCATTTCACCCACATAGCATGTGTTAAAAAGTTGAGAGGGCTATGACAAAGAGTGGATGCAGTTCGTGTACAAAACTAACAATCTCTCTCGAAGTAGCCGGGTTTCGAACGAGAACTCATCTCTTAGAAAGGGATTTCTTTTTTTTAAAACTTATTTGAACTCCCTACTTTTCGTATGTTCAAAATGCACCATTCAAAGGCACATCACAAAATTTCAACAATTTCGGACTACATTTGGTATATTTCTTGCATTTACTTTTTTTTGAGCTAGTTGACCCTGAAATTGAAAAGCACTACAAATGAACACTGGAAATGTTGAAAGTTGGCATGCTATCATCATTTCACCCACATAGCATGTGTTAAAAAGTTGAGAGGGCTACGACAAAGACTGGATGCTGTTCGTGTACAAAACTGACAATCTCTCTCGAAGTAGCAGGGTTTCGAACGAGAACTCATCTCTTACAAAGGGATTTCATTTTTTTAAACTTATTTGAACTCCATACTTTTTGTGTGTTCAAAATGCACCATTCAAAGGCACATCACAAAATTTCAACAATTTCTGACTTCATTTGTTACATTTCCTGCATTTACTTATTTTTTTTGAGCTAGTTGACCCTGAAATTGAAAAGCACTACAAATGAACTCTGAAAATGTTGAAAGCTGGCATGCTATCATCATTTCACCCACATAGCATGTGTTAAAAAGTTGAGAGGGCTACGACAAAGACTGGATGCAGTTCGTGTACAAAACTGACAATCTCTCTCGAAGTAGCAGGGTTTCGAACGAGAACTCATCTCTTACAAAGAGATTTCATTTTTTTAAACTTATTTGAACTCCATACTTTTTGTGTGTTCAAAATGCACCATTCAAAGGCACATCACAAAATTTCAACAATTTCTGACTTAATTTGGTATATTTCTTGCATTCACTTTTTTTCGAGCTAGTTGACCCTCAAATTGAAAAGCACTCCAAATGAACTCTGGAAATGTTGAAAGTTGGCATGCTATCATCATTTCACCCACATAGCATGTGTTAAAAAGTTGAGAGGGCTACGACAAAGAGTGGATGCAGTTCGTGTACAAAACTAACAATCTCTCTCGAAGTAGCCGGGTTTCGAACGAGAACTCATCTCTTAGAAAGGGATTTCTTTTTTTTAAAACTTATTTGAACTCCCTAATTTTCGTATGTTCAAAATGCACCATTCAAAGGCACATCACAAAATTTCAACAATTTCGGACTACATTTGGTATATTTCTTGCATTTACTTTTTTTTGAGCTAGTTGACCCTGAAATTGAAAAGCACTACAAATGAACACTGGAAATGTTGAAAGTTGGCATGCTATCATCATTTCACCCACATAGCATGTGTTAAAAAGTTGAGAGGGCTACGACAAAGACTGGATGCTGTTCGTGTTCAAAACTGACAATCTCTCTCGAAGTAGCAGGGTTTCGAACGAGAACTCATCTCTTACAAAGGGATTTCATTTTTTTTAAACTTATTTGAACTCTATACTTTTTGTGTGTTCAAAATGCACCATTCAAAGGCACATCACAAAATTTCAACAATTTCTGACTTCATTTGTTACATTTCCTGCATTTACTTATTTTTTTGAGCTAGGTCACCCTGAAATTGAAAAGCACTACAAATGAACTCTGAAAATGTCGAAAGTTGGCATGCTATCATCATTTCACCCACATAGCATGTGTTAAAAAGTTGAGAGGGCTACGACAAAGATTGGATGCAGTTCGTGTACAAAACTGACAATCTCTCTCGAAGTAGCAGGGTTTCGAACGAGAACTCATCTCTTACAAAGGGATTTCATTTTTTAAACTTATCTGAACTCCATACTTTTTGTGTGTTCAAAATGCACCATTCAAAGGCACATCACAAAATTTCAACAATTTCGGACTTCATTTGGTATATTTCTTGCATTTACTTTTTTTGAGCTAGTTGACCCTGAAATTGAAAAGCACTACAAATGAACTCTGGAAATGTTGAAAGTTGGCATGCTATCATCATTTCACCCACATACCATGTGTTAAAAAGTTGAGAGGGCTACGACAAAGACTGGATGTTGTTCGTGTTCAAAACTGACAATCTCTCTTGAAGTAGCAGGGTTTCGAACGAGAACTCATCTCTTACAAAGGGCTTTCATTTTTTAAAACTTATTTGAACTCCATACTTTTTGTGTGTTCACAATGCACCATTCAAAGGCACATCTCAAAATTTCAACAATTTCTGACTTAATTTGGTATTTTTCTTGCATTCACTTTTTTTTGAGCTAGTTGACCCTGAAATTGAAAAGCACTACAAATGAACTCTAGAAATCTTGAAAGTTCGCATGCTATCATCATTTCACCCACATAGCATGTGTTAAAAAGTTGAGAGGGCTACGACAAAGACTGGATGCAGTTCGTGTACAAAACTGACAATCTCTCTCGAAGTAGCCGGGTTTCGAACGAGAACTCATCTCTTACAAAGGGATTTCTTTTTTTTAAAACTTATTTGAACTCCGTACTTTTCGTGTGTTCAAAATGCACCATTCAAAGGCACATCACAAAATTTCAACAATTTCGGACTACATTTCGTATATTTCTTGCATTTACTTTTTTTTGAGCTAGTTGACCCTGAAATTGAAAAGCACTACAAATGAACACTGGAAATGTTGAAAGTTGGCATGCTATCATCATTTCACCCACATAGCATGTGTTAAAAAGTTGAGAGGGCTACGACAAAGGCTGGATGCTGTTCGTGTATAAAACTGACAATCTCTCTCGAAGTAGCAGGGTTTCGAACGAGAACTCATCTCTTACAAAGGGATTTCATTTTTTTAAACTTATTTGAACTCCATACTTTTTGTGTGTTCAAAATGCACCATTCAAAGGCACATCACAAAATTTCAACAATTTCTGACTTAATTTGGTATATTTCTTGCATTCACTTTTTTTCGAGCTAGTTGACCCTCAAATTGAAAAGCACTCCAAATGAACTCTGGAAATGTTGAAAGTTGGCATGCTATCATCATTTCACCCACATAGCATGTGTTAAAAAGTTGAGAGGGCTATGACAAAGAGTGGATGCAGTTCGTGTACAAAACTAACAATCTCTCTCGAAGTAGCCGGGTTTCGAACGAGAACTCATCTCTTAGAAAGGGATTTCTTTTTTTTAAAACTTATTTGAACTCCCTACTTTTCGTATGTTCAAAATGCACCATTCAAAGGCACATCACAAAATTTCAACAATTTCGGACTACATTTGGTATATTTCTTGCATTTACTTTTTTTTGAGCTAGTTGACCCTGAAATTGAAAAGCACTACAAATGAACACTGGAAATGTTGAAAGTTGGCATGCTATCATCATTTCACCCACATAGCATGTGTTAAAAAGTTGAGAGGGCTACGACAAAGACTGGATGCTGTTCGTGTACAAAACTGACAATCTCTCTCGAAGTAGCAGGGTTTCGAACGAGAACTCATCTCTTACAAAGGGATTTCATTTTTTTAAACTTATTTGAACTCCATACTTTTTGTGTGTTCAAAATGCACCATTCAAAGGCACATCACAAAATTTCAACAATTTCTGACTTCATTTGTTACATTTCCTGCATTTACTTATTTTTTTTGAGCTAGTTGACCCTGAAATTGAAAAGCACTACAAATGAACTCTGAAAATGTTGAAAGCTGGCATGCTATCATCATTTCACCCACATAGCATGTGTTAAAAAGTTGAGAGGGCTACGACAAAGACTGGATGCAGTTCGTGTACAAAACTGACAATCTCTCTCGAAGTAGCAGGGTTTCGAACGAGAACTCATCTCTTACAAAGAGATTTCATTTTTTTAAACTTATTTGAACTCCATACTTTTTGTGTGTTCAAAATGGACCATTCAAAGGCACATCACAAAATTTCAACAATTTCTGACTTAATTTGGTATATTTCTTGCATTCACTTTTTTTCGAGCTAGTTGACCCTCAAATTGAAAAGCACTCCAAATGAACTCTGGAAATGTTGAAAGTTGGCATGCTATCATCATTTCACCCACATAGCATGTGTTAAAAAGTTGAGAGGGCTACGACAAAGACTGGATGCAGTTCGTGTCTCTCGAAGTAGCAGGGTTTCGAACGAGAACTCATCTCTTACAAAGGGATTTCATTTTTTTAAACTTATTTGAACTCCATACTTTTTGTGTGTGCAAAATGCACCATTCAAAGGCACATCACAAAATTTCAACAATTTCGGACTTCATTTGGTATATTTCTTGCATTTACTTTTTTTTGAGCTAGTTGACCCTGAAATTGAAAAGCACTACAAATGAACTCTGGAAATGTTGAAAGTTAGCATGCTATCATCATTTCACCCACATAGCATGTGTTAAAAAGTTGAGAGGGCTACGACAAAGAGTGGATGCAGTTCGTGTACAAAACTGACAATCTCTCTCGAAGTAAGAGGGTTTCGAACGAGAACTCATCTCTTACAAAGGGATTTCATTTTTTTTAAACTTATTTGAACTCCATACTTTTTGTGTGTTCAAAATGCACCATGCAAAGGCACATCACAAAATTTCAACAATTTCTGACTTAATTTGGTATATTTCGTGCATTTACTTATTTTTTTGAGCTATTTGACCCTGAAATTGAAAAGCACTACAAATGAACTCTGGAAATGTTGAAAGTTGGCATGCTATCATAATTTCACCCACATAGCATGTGTTAAAAAGTTGAGAGGGCTACGACAAAGACTGGATGCAGTTCGTGTATAAAACTGACAATCTCTCTCGAAGTAGCAGGGTTTCGAACGAGAACTCATCTCTTACAAAGGGATTTCATTTTTTTTAAACTTATTTGAACTCTATACTTTTTGTGTGTTCAAAATGCACCATTCAAAGGCACATCACAAAATTTCAACAATTTCTGACTTCATTTGTTACATTTCCTGCATTTACTTATTTTTTTTGAGCTAGGTGACCCTGAAATTGAAAAGCACTACAAATGAACTCTAAAAATGTCGAAAGTTGGCATGCTATCATCATTTCACCCACATAGCATGTGTTAAAAAGTTGAGAGGGCTACGACAAAGATTGGATGCAGTTCGTGTACAAAACTGAAAATCTCTCTCGAAGTAGCAGGGTTTCGAACGAGAACTCATCTCTTACAAAGGGATTTCATTTTTTAAACTTATCTGAACTCCATACTTTTTGTGTGTTCAAAATGCACCATTCAAAGGCACATCACAAAATTTCAACAATTTCGGACTTCATTTGGTATATTTCTTGCATTTACTTTTTTTGAGCTAGTTGACCCTGAAATTGAAAAGCACTACAAATGAACTCTGGAAATGTTGAAAGTTGGCATGCTATCATCATTTCACCCACATACCATGTGTTAAAAAGTTGAGAGGGCTACGACAAAGACTGGATGTTGTTCGTGTTCAAAACTGACAATCTCTCTTGAAGTAGCAGGGTTTCGAACGAGAACTCATCTCTTAGAAAGGGATTTCATTTTTTTAAACTTATTTGAACTCCATACTTTTTGTGTGTTCAAAATGCACCATTCAAAGGCACATCTCAAAATTTCAACAATTTCTGACTTAATTTGGTATTTTTCTTGCATTCACTTTTTTTTTGAGCTAGTTGACCCTCAAATTGAAAAGCACTACAAATGAACTCTAGAAATCTTGAAAGTTCGCATGCTGTCATCATTTCACCCACATAGCATGTGTTAAAAAGTTGAGAGGGCTACGACAAAGACTGGATGCAGTTCGTGTACAAAACTGACAATCTCTCTCGAAGTAGCCGGGTTTCGAACGAGAACTCATCTCTTACAAAGGGATTTCTTTTTTTTAAAACTTATTTGAACTCCGTACTTTTCGTGTGTTCAAAATGCACCATTCAAAGGCACATCACAAAATTTCAACAATTTCGGACTACATTTGGTATATTTCTTGCATTTACTTTTTTTGAGCTAGTTGACCCTGAAATTGAAAAGCACTACAAATGAACACTGGAAATGTTGAAAGTTGGCATGCTATCATCATTTCACCCACATAGCATGTGTAAAAAAGTTGAGAGGGCTACGACAAAGGCTGGATGCTGTTCGTGTACAAAACTGACAATCTCTCTCGAAGTAGCAGGCTTTCGCACGAGAACTCATCTCTTACAAAGGGATTTCATTTTTTTAAACTTATTTGAACTCCATACTTTTTGTGTGTTCAAAATGCACCATTCAAAGGCACATCACAAAATTTCAACAATTTCTGACTTCATTTGTTACATTTCCTGCATTTACTTATTTTTTTTGAGCTAGTTGACCCTGAAATTGAAAAGCACTACAAATGAACTCTGAAAATGTTGAAAGCTGGCATGCTATCATCATTTCACCCACATAGCATGTGTTAAAAAGTTGAGAGGGCTACGACAAAGAGTGGATGCAGTTCGTGTACAAAACTGACAATCTCTCTCGAAGTAGCAGGGTTTCGAACGAGAACTCATCTCTTATAAAGGGATTTCATTTTTTTAAACTTATTTGAACTCCATAATTTTTGTGTGTTAAAAGTGGACCATTCAAAGGCACATCACAAAATTTTAACAATTTCTGACTTCATTTGTTATATTTCGTGCATTTACTTTTTTTTTGAGCTAGTTGACCCTGAAATTGAAAAGCACTACAAATGAACTCTGAAAATGTTGAAAGTTGGCATGATATCATCATTTCACCCACATAGCATGTGTTAAAAAGTTGAGAGGGCTACGACAAAGACTAGATGCAGTTCATGTACAAAACTGACAATCTCTCTCGAAGTAGCAGGGTTTCGAACGAGAACTCATCTCTTACAAAGGGATTTCATTTTTTTAAACTTATTTGAACTCCATACTTTTTGTGTGTTCAAAATTCACCATTCAAAGGCACATCACAAAATTTCAACAATTTCTGACTTAAGTTGGTATATTTCGTGCATTTACTTATTTTTTTTGAGCTAGTTGACCCTGAAATTGAAAAGCACTACAAATGAACTCTGGAAATCTTGAAAGTTCGCATGCTATCATCATTTCACCCACATAGCATGTGTTAAAAAGTTGAGAGGGCTACGACAAAGACTGGATGCAGTTCGTGTACAAAACTGACAATCTCTCTCGAAGTAGCCGGGTTTCGAACGAGAACTCATCTCTTAGAAAGGGATTTCTTTTTTTTAAAACTTATTTGAACTCCGTACTTTTCGTATGTTCAAAATGCACCATTCAAAGGCACATCACAAAATTTCAACAATTTCGGACTACATTTGGTATATTTCTTGCATTTACTTTTTTTTGAGCTAGTTGACCCTGAAATTGAAAAGCACTACAAATGAACACTGGAAATGTTGAAAGTTGGCATGCTATCATCATTTCACCCACATAGCATGGGTTAAAAAGTTGAGAGGGCTACGACAAAGACTGGATGCTGTTCGTGTACAAAACTGACAATCTCTCTCGAAGTAGCAGGGTTTCGAACGAGAACTCATCTCTTACAAAGGGATTTCATTTTTTTAAACTTATTTGAACTCCATACTTTTTGTGTGTTCAAAATGCACCATTCAAAGGCACATCACAAAATTTCAACAATTTCTGACTTAATTTGGTATATTTCGTGCATTTACTTATTTGTTTTGAGCTATTTGACCCTTAAATTGAAAAGCACTACAAATGAACTCTGAAAATGTTGAAAGTTGGCATGCTATCATAATTTCACCCACATAGCATGCGTTAAAAAGTTGAGAGGGCTACGACAAAGACTGGATGCAGTTCGTGTACAAAACTGACAATCTCTCTCGAAGTAGCAGGGTTTCGAACGAGAACTCATCTCTTATAAAGGGATTTCATTTTTTTAAACTTATTTGAACTCCATAATTTTTGTGTGTTAAAAGTGCACCATTCAAAGGCACATCACAAAATTTTAACAATTTCTGACTTCATTTGTTATATTTCGTGCATTTACTTTTTTTTTGAGCTAGTTGACCCTGAAATTGAAAAGCACTACAAATGAACTCTGAAAATGTTGAAAGTTGGCATGATATCATCATTTCACCCACATAGCATGTGTTAAAAAGTTGAGAGGGCTACGACAAAGACTAGATGCAGTTCATGTACAAAACTGACAATCTCTCTCGAAGTAGCAGGGTTTCGAACGAGAACTCATCTCTTACAAAGGGATTTCATTTTTTTAAACTTATTTGAACTCCATACTTTTTGTGTGTTCAAAATGCACCATTCAAAGGCACATCACAAAATTTCAACAATTTCTGACTTAAGTTGGTATATTTCGTGCATTTACTTATTTTTTTTGAGCTAGTTGACCCTGAAATTGAAAAGCACTACAAATGAACTCTGGAAATCTTGAAAGTTCGCATGCTATCATCATTTCACCCACATAGCATGTGTTAAAAAGTTGAGAGGGCTACGACAAAGACTGGATGCAGTTCGTGTACAAAACTGACAATCTCTCTCGAAGTAGCCGGGTTTCGAACGAGAACTCATCTCTTAGAAAGGGATTTCTTTTTTTTTAAACTTATTTGAACTCCGTACTTTTCGTATGTTCAAAATGCACCATTCAAAGGCACATCACAAAATTTCAACAATTTCGGACTACATTTGGTATATTTCTTGCATTTACTTTTTTTTGAGCTAGTTGACCCTGAAATTGAAAAGCACTACAAATGAACACTGGAAATGTTGAAAGTTGGCATGCTATCATCATTTCACCCACATAGCATGGGTTAAAAAGTTGAGAGGGCTACGACAAAGACTGGATGCTGTTCGTGTACAAAACTGACAATCTCTCTCGAAGTAGCAGGGTTTCGAACGAGAACTCATCTCTTACAAAGGGATTTCATTTTTTTAAACTTATTTGAACTCCATACTTTTTGTGTGTTCAAAATGCACCATTCAAAGGCACATCACAAAATTTCAACAATTTCTGACTTCATTTGTTACATTTCCTGCATTTACTTATTTTTTTTGAGCTAGTTGACCCTGAAATTGAAAAGCACTACAAATGAACTCTGAAAATGTTGAAAGCTGGCATGCTATCATCATTTCACCCACATAGCATGTGTTAAAAAGTTGAGAGGGCTACGACAAAGACTGGATGCAGTTCGTGTACAAAACTGACAATCTCTCTCGAAGTAGCAGGGTTTCGAACGAGAACTCATCTCTTACAAAGAGATTTCATTTTTTAAAACTTATTTGAACTCCATACTTTTTGTGTGTTCAAAATGCACCATGCAAAGGCACATCACAAAATTTCAACAATTTCTGACTTAATTTGGTATATTTCGTGCATTTACTTATTTTTTTGAGCTAGTTGACCCTGAAATTGAAAAGCACTACAAATGAACTCTGAAAATGTTGAAAGTTGGCATGCTATCATAATTTCACCCACATAGCATGTGTTAACAAGTTGAGAGGGCTACGACAAAGACTGGATCCAGTTCGTGTACAAAACTAACAATCTCTCTCGAAGTAGCAGGGTTTCGAACGAGAACTCATCTTTTATAAAGGGCTTTCATTTTTTTAAAACTTATTTGAACTCCATACTTTTTGTGTGTTCAAAATGCACCATTCAAAGGCACATCACAAAATTTCAACAATTTCTGACTTCATTTGTTATATTTCGTGCATTTACTTATTTTTTTTGAGCTAGTTGACCCTGAAATTGAAAAGAACTACAAATGAGCTGTGAAAATGTTGAAAGTTGGCATGATATCATCATTTCACCCAAATAGTATGTGTTAAAAAGTTGAGAGGGCTACGACAAAGACTGGATGCAGTTCGTGTACAAAACTGTCAATCTGTCTCGAAGTAGCAGGGTTTCGAACGAGAACTCATTTCTTACAAAGGGATTTCATTTTTTTAAACTTATTTGAACTCCATACTTTTTGTGTGTTCAAAATGCACCATTCAAAGGCACATCACAAAATTTCAACAATTTCTGTCTTAATTCGGTATATTTCTTGCATTCACTTTTTTTCTGAGCTAGTTGACCCTGAAATTGAAAAGCACTCCAAATGAACTCTGGAAATGTTGAAAGTTGGAATGCTATCATCATTTCACCCACATAGCATTTGTTAAAATGTTGAGAGGGCTACGACAAAGACTGGATGCAGTTCGTGTACAAAACTGTCAATCTGTCTCGAAGTAGGAGGGTTTCGAACGAGAGCTCATCTCTTACAAAGGGATTTCATTTTTTCTAAACTTATTTGAACTCCATACTTTTTGTTTGTTCAAAATGCACCATTCAAAGGCACATCACAAAATTCTAACAATTTCTGACTTCATTTGTTACATTTCCTGCATTACCTTATTTTTTTTGAGCTAGCTGACCCCGAAATTGAAAAGCACTACAAATGAACTCTGAAAATGTTGAAAGTTGGCATGCTATCATAATTTCACCCACATAGCATGTGTTAAAAAGTTGAGAGGGATACGACAAAGACTGGATGCAGTTCGTGTACAAAACTGACAATCTCTCTCGAAGTAGCAGGGTTTCGAACGAGAACTCATCTCTTACAAAGGGATTTCATTTTTTTTAAACTTATTTGAACTCCATACTTTTTGTGTGTTCAAAATGCACCATTCAAAGGCACATCACAAAATTTCAACAATTTCTGACTTAATTTGTTATATTTCGTGCATTTACTTATTTTTTTTTGAGGTAGTTGACCCTGAAATTGAAAAGCACTACAAATGAACTGTGAAAATGTTGAAAGTTGGCATGATATCATCATTTCACCGAAATAGCATGTGTTAAAAAGTTGAGAGGGCTACGACAAAGATTGGATGCAGTTCGTGTACAAAACTGACAATCTCTCTCGAAGTAGTAGGGTTTCGAACGAGAACTCATCTCTTACAAAGGGATTTCATTTTTTTAAACTTATTTGAACTCCATACATTTTGTATGTTCAAAATGCACCATTCAAAGGCACATCACAAAATTTCAACAATTTCTGACTTAATTTGGTATATTTCGTGTATTTACTTATTTTTTTTGAGCTAGTTGACCCTGAAATTGAAAAGCACTACAAATGAACTCTGGAAATCTTGAAAGTTGGCATGCTAGCATCATTTCACCCAAGTAGCATGTGTTAAAAAGTTGAGCGGGCTACGACAAAGATTGGATGCAGTTCGTGTACAAAACTGACAATCTCTCTCGAAGTAGCAGGGTTTCGAACAAGAACTCATCTCTTACAAGGGATTTCATTTTTTTTAAACTTATTTGAACTCCATACTTTTTGTGTGTTCAAAATGTACCATTCAAAGGCACATCACAAAATTTCAACAATTTCTGACTTAATTTGTTATATTTCGTGTATTTACTTATTTTTTTGAGCTAGTTGACCCTGAAATTGAAAAGCACTACAAATGAACTCTGGAAATGTTGAAAGTTGGCATGCTATCATCATTTCACCCACATAGCATGTGTTAAAAAGTGGAGAGGGCTACGACAAAGACTGGATGCAGTTCGTGTACAAAACTGACAATCTCTCTCGAAGTAGCAGGGTTTCGAACGAGAACTCATCTCTTACAAAGGGATTTCATTTTTTTAAACTTATTTGAACTACATACTTTTTGTGTGTTCAAAATGCACCATTCAAAGGCACATCACAAAATTTCAACAATTTTGGACTTCATTTGGTATATTTCTTGCATTTACTTTTTTTTTTGAGCTAGTTGACCCTGAAATTGAAAAGCACTACAAATGAACTCTGGAAATGTTGAAAGTTGGCATGCTATCATCATTTCACCCACATAGCATGTGTTAAAAAGTTGAGAGGGCTACGACAAAGAGTGGATGCAGTTCGTGTACAAAACTGACAATCTCTCTCGAAGTAGCAGGGTTTCGAACGAGAACTCATCTGTTACAAAGGGATTTCATTTTTTCTAAACTTATTTGAACTCCATACTTTTTCTGTGTTCAAAATGAACCATCCAAAGGCACATCATAAAATATCAACAATTTCTGACTTAATTTGGTATATTTCGTGCATTTACTTATTTTTTTTGAGCTATTTGACCCTGAAATTGAAAAGCACTACAAATGAACTCTGAAAATGTTGAAAGTTGGCATGCTATCATAATTTCACCCACATAGCATGTGTTAAAAAGTTGAGAGGGCTACGACAAAGACTGGATGCAGTTCGTGTACAAAACTAACAATCTCTCTCGAAGTAGCAGGGTTTCGAACGAGAACTCATCTCTTATAAAGGGATTTCATTTTTTTAAACTTATTTGAAGTCCATACTTTTTGTGTGTTAAAAATGCACCATTCAAAGGCACATCACAAAATTTCAACAATTTCTGACTTCATTTGATATATTTCGTGCATTTACTTATTTTTTTTGAGCTAGTTGACCCTGAAATTGAAAAGCACTACAAATGAACTCTGAAAATGTTGAAAGTTGGCATGATATCATCATTTCACCCACATAGCATGTGTTATAAAGTTGAGAGGGCTACGACAAAGACTAGATGCAGTTCATGTACAAAACTGACAATCTCTCTCGAAGTAGCGGGGTTTCGAACGAGAACTCATCTCTTACAAAGGGATTTCATTTTTTTAAACTTATTTGAACTCCATACTTTTTGTGTGTTCAAAATGCACCATTCAAAGGCACATCACAAAATTTCAACAATTTCTGACTTAATTTGGTATATTTCGTGTATTTACTTATTTTTTTTGAGCTAGTTGACCCTGAAATTGAAAAGCACTACAAATGAACTCTGAAAATCTTGAAAGTTGGCATGCTAGCATCATTTCACCCAAGTAGCATGTGTTAAAAAGTTGAGCGGGCTACGACAAAGATTGGATGCAGTTCGTGTACAAAACTGACAATCTCTCTCGAAGTAGCAGGGTTTCGAACGAGAACTCATCTCTTACAAGGGATTTCATTTTTTTTAAACTTATTTGAACTCCATACTTTTTGTGTGTTCAAAATGTACCATTCAAAGGCACATCACAAAATTTCAACAATTTCTGACTTAATTTGTTATATTTCGTGTATTTACTTATTTTTTTGAGCTAGTTGACCCTGAAATTGAAAAGCACTACAAATGAACTCTGGAAATGTTGAAAGTTGGCATGCTATCATCATTTCACCCACATAGCATGTGTTAAAAAGTGGAGAGGGCTACGACAAAGACTGGATGCAGTTCGTGTACAAAACTGACAATCTCTCTCGAAGTAGCAGGGTTTCGAACGAGAACTCATCTCTTACAAAGGGATTTCATTTTTTTAAACTTATTTGAACTACATACTTTTTGTGTGTTCAAAATGCACCATTCAAAGGCACATCACAAAATTTCAACAATTTTGGACTTCATTTGGTATATTTCTTGCATTTACTTTTTTTTTTGAGCTAGTTGACCCTGAAATTGAAAAGCACTACAAATGAACTCTGGAAATGTTGAAAGTTGGCATGCTATCATCATTTCACCCACATAGCATGTGTTAAAAAGTTGAGAGGGCTACGACAAAGAGTGGATGCAGTTCGTGTACAAAACTGACAATCTCTCTCGAAGTAGCAGGGTTTCGAACGAGAACTCATCTGTTACAAAGGGATTTCATTTTTTCTAAACTTATTTGAACTCCATACTTTTTCTGTGTTCAAAATGAACCATCCAAAGGCACATCATAAAATTTCAACAATTTCTGACTTAATTTGGTATATTTCGTGCATTTACTTATTTTTTTTGAGCTATTTGACCCTGAAATTGAAAAGCACTACAAATGAACTCTGAAAATGTTGAAAGTTGGCATGCTATCATAATTTCACCCACATAGCATGTGTTAAAAAGTTGAGAGGGCTACGACAAAGACTGGATGCAGTTCGTGTACAAAACTAACAATCTCTCTCGAAGTAGCAGGGTTTCGAACGAGAACTCATCTCTTATAAAGGGATTTCATTTTTTTAAACTTATTTGAAGTCCATACTTTTTGTGTGTTAAAAATGCACCATTCAAAGGCACATCACAAAATTTCAACAATTTCTGACTTCATTTGATATATTTCGTGCATTTACTTATTTTTTTTGAGCTAGTTGACCCTGAAATTGAAAAGCACTACAAATGAACTCTGAAAATGTTGAAAGTTGGCATGATATCATCATTTCACCCACATAGCATGTGTTATAAAGTTGAGAGGGCTACGACAAAGACTAGATGCAGTTCATGTACAAAACTGACAATCTCTCTCGAAGTAGCGGGGTTTCGAACGAGAACTCATCTCTTACAAAGGGATTTCATTTTTTTAAACTTATTTGAACTCCATACTTTTTGTGTGTTCAAAATGCACCATTCAAAGGCACATCACAAAATTTCAACAATTTCTGACTTAATTTGGTATATTTCGTGTATTTACTTATTTTTTTTGAGCTAGTTGACCCTGAAATTGAAAAGCACTACAAATGAACTCTGAAAATCTTGAAAGTTGGCATGCTAGCATCATTTCACCCAAGTAGCATGTGTTAAAAAGTTGAGCGGGCTACGACAAAGATTGGATGCAGTTCGTGTACAAAACTGACAATCTCTCTCGAAGTAGCAGGGTTTCGAACGAGAACTTATCTCTTACAAGGGATTTCATTTTTTTTAAACTTATTTGAACTCCATACTTTTTGTGTGTTCAAAATGTACCATTCAAAGGCACATCACAAAATTTCAACAATTTCTGACTTAATTTGTTATATTTCGTGTATTTACTTATTTTTTTGAGCTAGTTGACCCTGAAATTGAAAAGCACTACAAATGAACTCTGGAAATGTTGAAAGTTGGCATGCTATCATCATTTCACCCACATAGCATGTGTTAAAAAGTGGAGAGGGCTACGACAAAGACTGGATGCAGTTCGTGTACAAAACTGACAATCTCTCTCGAAGTAGCAGGGTTTCGAACGAGAACTCATCTCTTACAAAGGGATTTCATTTTTTTAAACTTATTTGAACTACATACTTTTTGTGTGTTCAAAATGCACCATTCAAAGGCACATCACAAAATTTCAACAATTTTGGACTTCATTTGGTATATTTCTTGCATTTACTTTTTTTTTTGAGCTAGTTGACCCTGAAATTGAAAAGCACTACAAATGAACTCTGGAAATCTTGAAAGTTGGCATGCTATCATCATTTCACCCACATAGCATGTGTTAAAAAGTTGAGAGGGCTACGACAAAGAGTGGATGCAGTTCGTGTACAAAACTGACAATCTCTCTCGAAGTAGCAGGGTTTCGAACGAGAACTCATCTGTTACAAAGGGATTTCATTTTTTCTAAACTTATTTGAACTCCATACTTTTTCTGTGTTCAAAATGAACCATCCAAAGGCACATCATAAAATTTCAACAATTTCTGACTTAATTTGGTATATTTCGTGCATTTACTTATTTTTTTTGAGCTATTTGACCCTGAAATTGAAAAGCACTACAAATGAACTCTGAAAATGTTGAAAGTTGGCATGCTATCATAATTTCACCCACATAGCATGTGTTAAAAAGTTGAGAGGGCTACGACAAAGACTGGATGCAGTTCGTGTACAAAACTAACAATCTCTCTCGAAGTAGCAGGGTTTCGAACGAGAACTCATCTCTTATAAAGGGATTTCATTTTTTTAAACTTATTTGAAGTCCATACTTTTTGTGTGTTAAAAATGCACCATTCAAAGGCACATCACAAAATTTCAACAATTTCTGACTTCATTTGATATATTTCGTGCATTTACTTATTTTTTTTGAGCTAGTTGACCCTGAAATTGAAAAGCACTACAAATGAACTCTGAAAATGTTGAAAGTTGGCATGATATCATCATTTCACCCACATAGCATGTGTTATAAAGTTGAGAGGGCTACGACAAAGACTAGATGCAGTTCATGTACAAAACTGACAATCTCTCTCGAAGTAGCGGGGTTTCGAACGAGAACTCATCTCTTACAAAGGGATTTCATTTTTTTAAACTTATTTGAACTCCATACTTTTTGTGTGTTCAAAATGCACCATTCAAAGGCACATCACAAAATTTCAACAATTTCTGACTTCATTTGGTATATTTCTTGCATTTACTTATTTTTTTTGAGCTAGTTGACCCTGAAATTGAAAAGCACTACAAATGAACTCTGAAAATCTTGAAAGTTGGCATGCTAGCATCATTTCACCCAAGTAGCATGTGTTAAAAAGTTGAGCGGGCTACGACAAAGATTGGATGCAGTTCGTGTACAAAACTGACAATCTCTCTCGAAGTAGCAGGGTTTCGAACGAGAACTCATCTCTTACAAAGGGATTTCATTTTTTTTAAACTTATTTGAACTCCATACTTTTTGTGTGTTCAAAATGTACCATTCAAAGGCACATCACAAAATTTCAACAATTTCTGACTTAATTTGTTATATTTCGTGCATTTACTTATTTTTTTTGAGCTATTTGACCCTGAAATTGAAAAGCACTACAAATGAACTCTGGAAATGTTGAAAGTTGGCATGCTATCATAATTTCACCCACATAGCATGTGTTAAAAAGTGGAGAGGGCTACGACAAAGACTGGATGCAGTTCGTGTACAAAACTAACAATCTCTCTCGAAGTAGCAGGGTTTCGAACGAGAACTCATCTCTTATAAAGGGATTTCATTTTTTTAAACTTATTTGAAGTCCATACTTTTTGTGTGTTAAAAATGCACCATTCAAAGGCACATCACAAAATTTCAACAATTTCTGACTTCATTTGATATATTTCGTGCATTTACTTATTTTTTTTGAGCTAGTTGACCCTGAAATTGAAAAGCACTACAAATGAACTCTGAAAATGTTGAAAGTTGGCATGATATCATCATTTCACCCACATAGCATGTGTTATAAAGTTGAGAGGGCTACGACAAAGAGTGGATGCAGTTCGTGTACAAAACTGACAATCTCTCTCGAAGTAGCGGGGTTTCGAACGAGAACTCATCTGTTACAAAGGGATTTCATTTTTTCTAAACTTATTTGAACTCCATACTTTTTCTGTGTTCAAAATGAACCATCCAAAGGCACATCATAAAATTTCAACAATTTCTGACTTAATTTGGTATATTTCGTGCATTTACTTATTTTTTTTGAGCTATTTGACCCTGAAATTGAAAAGCACTACAAATGAACTCTGAAAATGTTGAAAGTTGGCATGCTATCATAATTTCACCCACATAGCATGTGTTAAAAAGTTGAGAGGGCTACGACAAAGACTGGATGTAGTTCGTGTACAAAACTAACAATCTCTCTCGAAGTAGCAGGGTTTCGAACGAGAACTCATCTCTTATAAAGGGATTTCATTTTTTTAAACTTATTTGAAGTCCATACTTTTTGTGTGTTAAAAATGCACCATTCAAAGGCACATCACAAAATTTCAACAATTTCTGACTTCATTTGATATATTTCGTGCATTTACTTATTTTTTTTGAGCTAGTTGACCCTGAAATTGAAAAGCACTACAAATGAACTCTGAAAATGTTGAAAGTTGGCATGATATCATCATTTCACCCACATAGCATGTGTTATAAAGTTGAGAGGGCTACGACAAAGACTAGATGCAGTTCATGTACAAAACTGACAATCTCTCTCGAAGTAGCGGGGTTTCGAACGAGAACTCATCTCTTACAAAGGGATTTCATTTTTTTAAACTTATTTGAACTCCATACTTTTTGTGTGTTCAAAATGCACCATTCAAAGGCACATTACAAAATTTCAACAATTTCTGACTTAATTTGGTATATTTCGTGCATTTACTTATTTTTTTTGAGCTAGTTGACCCTGAAAATGAAAAGCACTACAAATGAACTCTGGAAATCTTGAAAGTTCGCATGCTATCATCATTTCACCCACATAGCATGTGTTAAAAAGTTGAGAGGGCTACGACAAAGACTGGATGCAGTTCGTGTACAAAACTGACAATCTCTCTCGAAGTAGCAGGGTTTCGAACGAGAACTCATCTGTTACAAAGGGATTTCATTTTTTCTAAACTTATTTGAACTCCATACTTTTTCTGTGTTCAAAATGAACCATCCAAAGGCACATCATAAAATTTCAACAATTTCTGACTTAATTTGGTATATTTCGTGCATTTACTTATTTTTTTTGAGCTATTTGACCCTGAAATTGAAAAGCACTACAAATGAACTCTGAAAATGTTGAAAGTTGGCATGCTATCATAATTTCACCCACATAGCATGTGTTAAAAAGTTGAGAGGGCTACGACAAAGACTGGATGTAGTTCGTGTACAAAACTAACAATCTCTCTCGAAGTAGCAGGGTTTCGAACGAGAACTCATCTCTTATAAAGGGATTTCATTTTTTTAAACTTATTTGAAGTCCATACTTTTTGTGTGTTAAAAATGCACCATTCAAAGGCACATCACAAAATTTCAACAATTTCTGACTTCATTTGATATATTTCGTGCATTTACTTATTTTTTTTGAGCTAGTTGACCCTGAAATTGAAAAGCACTACAAATGAACTCTGAAAATGTTGAAAGTTGGCATGATATCATCATTTCACCCACATAGCATGTGTTATAAAGTTGAGAGGGCTACGACAAAGACTAGATGCAGTTCATGTACAAAACTGACAATCTCTCTCGAAGTAGCGGGGTTTCGAACGAGAACTCATCTCTTACAAAGGGATTTCATTTTTTTAAACTTATTTGAACTCCATACTTTTTGTGTGTTCAAAATGCACCATTCAAAGGCACATTACAAAATTTCAACAATTTCTGACTTAATTTGGTATATTTCGTGCATTTACTTATTTTTTTTGAGCTAGTTGACCCTGAAATTGAAAAGCACTACAAATGAACTCTGGAAATCTTGAAAGTTCGCATGCTATCATCATTTCACCCACATAGCATGTGTTAAAAAGTTGAGAGGGCTATGACAAAGACTGGATGGAGTTCGTGTCTCTCGAAGTAGCAGGGTTTCGAACGAGAACTCATCTCTTACAAAGGGATTTCATTTTTTTAAACTTATTTGAACTCCATACTTTTTGTGTGTTCAAAATGCACCATGCAAAGGCACATCACAAAATTTCAACAATTTCGGACTTAATTTGGTATATTTCGTGCATTTACTTATTTTTTTTGAGCTAGTTGACCCTGAAATTGAAAAGCACTACAAATGAACTCTAAAAATGTTGAAAGTTGGCATGATATCATCATTTCACCCACATAGCATGTGTTAAAATGTTGAGAGGGCTACGACAAAGACTGGATGCAGTTCGTGTACAAAACTGTCAATCTGTCTCAAAGTAGGAGGGTTTCGAACGAGAACTCATTTCTTACAAAGGGATTTCATTTTTTTAAAACTTATTTGAACTCCATACTTTTTGTTTGTTCAAAATGCACCATTCAAAGGCACATCACAAAATTTCAACAATTTCTGACTTCATTTGTTATATTTCGTGCATTTACTTATTTTTTTTGGAGCTAGTTGACCCTGAAATTGAAAAGCACTACAAATGAACTGTGAGAATGTTGAAAGTTGGCATGATATCATCATTTCACCCAAATAGCATGTGTTAAAAAGTTGAGAGGGCTACGACAAAGACTGGATGCAGTTCGTGTACAAAACTGTCAATCTGTCTCGAAGTAGGAGGGTTTCGAACGAGAACTCATTTCTTACAAAGGGATTTCATTTTTTTTAAACTTATTTGAACTCCATACTTTTTGTTTGTTCAAAATACACCATTCAAAGGCACATCACAAAATTTCAACAATTTCTGACTTAATTTGATATATTTCTTGCATTCACTTTTTTTTTGAGCTAGTTGACCCTCAAATTGAAAAGCACTCCAAATGAACTCTGGAAATGTTGAAAGTTGGCATGCTATCATCATTTCACCCACATAGCATGTGTTAAAAAGTTGAGAGGGCTACGACAAAGACTGGATGCAGTTCGTGTACAAAACTGACAATCTCTCTCGAAGTAGCCGGGTTTCGAACAAGAACTCATCTCTTACAAAGGGATTTCTTTTTTTAAACTTATTTGAACTCCGTACTTTTCGTGTGTTCAAAATGCACCATTCAAAGGCACATCACAAAATTTCAACAATTTCGGACTACATTTGGTATATTTCTTGCATTTACTTTTTTTGAGCTAGTTGACCCTGAAATTGAAAAGCACTACAAATGAACACTGGAAATGTTGAAAGTTGGCATGCTATCATCATTTCACCCACATAGCATGTGTTAAAAAGTTGAGAGGGCTACGACAAAGACTGGATGCTGTTCGTGTACAAAACTGACAATCTCTCTCGAAGTAGCAGGGTTTCGAACGAGAACTCATCTCTTACAAAGGGATTTCATTTTTTTTAAACTTATTTGAACTCCATACTTTTTGTGTGTTCAAAATGCACCATTCAAAGGCACATCACAAAATTTCAACAATTTCTGACTTCATTTGTTACATTTCCTGCATTTACTTATTTTTTTTGAGCTAGTTGACCCTGAAATTGAAAAGCACTACAGATGAACTCTGAAAAATGTTGAAAGCTGGCATGCTATCATCATTTCACCCACATAGCATGTATTAAAAATTTGAGAGGGCTACGACAAAGACTGGATGCAGTTCGTGTACAAAACTGACAATCTTTCTCGAAGTAGCAGGGTTTCGAACGAGAACTCATCTCTTACAAAGGGATTTCATTTTTTTAAACTTATTTGAACTCCATACTTTTTGTGTGTTCAAAATGCACCATTGAAAGGCACATCACAAAATTTCAACAATTTCGGACTTAATTTGGTATATTTCGTGCATTTACTTATTTTTTTTGAGCTAGTTGACCGTGAAATTGAAAAGCACTACAAATGAACTCTAAAAATGTTGAAAGTTGGCATGATATCATCATTTCACCCACATAGCATGTGTTAAAAAGTTGAGAGGGCTACGACAAAGACTGGATGCAGTTCGTGTACAAAACTGACAATCTGTCTCAAAGTAGGAGGGTTTCGAACGAGAACTCATTTCTTACAAAGGGATTTCATTTTTTTTAAACTTATTTGAACTCCATACTTTTTGTTTGTTCAAAATGCACCATTCAAAGGCACATCACAAAATTTCAACAATTTCTGACTTCATTTGTTATATTTCGTGCATTTACTTATTTTTTTTGGAGCTAGTTGACCCTGAAATTGAAAAGCACTACAAATGAACTGTGAAAATGTTGAAAGTTGGCATGCTATCATCATTTCACCCACATAGCATGTGTTAAAAAGTGGAGAGGGCTACGACAAAGACTGGATGCAGTTCGTGTACAAAACTGACAATCTCTCTCGAAGTAGCAGGGTTTCGAACGAGAACTCATCTCTTACAAAGGGATTTCATTTTTTTAAACTTATTTGAACTACATACTTTTTGTGTGTTCAAAATGCACCATTCAAAGGCACATCACAAAATTTCAACAATTTCGGACTTCATTTGGTATATTTCTTGCATTTACTTTTTTTTTGAGCTAGTTGACCCTGAAATTGAAAAGCACTACAAATGAACTCTGGAAATGTTGAAAGTTGGCATGCTATCATCATTTCACCCACATAGCATGTGTTAAAAAGTTGAGAGGGCTACGACAAAGAGTGGATGCAGTTCGTGTACAAAACTGACAATCTCTCTCGAAGTAGCAGGGTTTCGAACGAGAACTCATCTGTTACAAAGGGATTTCATTTTTTCTAAACTTATTTGAACTCCATACTTTTTCTGTGTTCAAAATGAACCATCCAAAGGCACATCATAAAATTTCAACAATTTCTGACTTAATTTGGTATATTTCGTGCATTTACTTATTTTTTTTGAGCTATTTGACCCTGAAATTGAAAAGCACTACAAATGAACTCTGAAAATGTTGAAAGTTGGCATGCTATCATAATTTCACCCACATAGCATGTGTTAAAAAGTTGAGAGGGCTACGACAAAGACTGGATGAAGTTCGTGTACAAAACTGACAATCTCTCTCGAAGTAGCAGGGTTTCGAACGAGAACTCATCTCTTATAAAGGGATTTCATTTTTTTAAACTTATTTGAAGTCCATACTTTTTGTGTGTTAAAAATGCACCATTCAAAGGCACATCACAAAATTTCAACAATTTCTGACTTCATTTGATATATTTCGTGCATTTACTTATTTTTTTTGAGCTAGTTGACCCTGAAATTGAAAAGCACTACAAATGAACTCTGAAAATGTTGAAAGTTGGCATGATATCATCATTTCACCCACATAGCATGTGTTAAAAAGTTGAGAGGGCTACGACAAAGACTAGATGCAGTTCATGTACAAAACTGACAATCTCTCTCGAAGTAGCGCGGTTTCGAACGAGAACTCATCTCTTACAAAGGGATTTCATTTTTTTAAAATTATTTGAACTCCATACTTTTTGTGTGTTCAAAATGCACCATGCAAAGGCACATCACAAAATTTCAACAATTTCGGACTTAATTTGGTATATTTCGTGCATTTACTTTTTTTTTTTTGAGCTAGTTGACCCTGAAATTGAAAAGCACTACAAATGAACTCTAAAAATGTTGAAAGTTGGCATGATATCGTCATTTCACCCACATAGCATGTGTTAAAATGTTGAGAGGGCTACGACAAAGACTGGATGCAGTTCGTGTACAAAACTGTCAATCTGTCTCAAAGTAGGAGGGTTTCGAACGAGAACTCATTTCTTACAAAGGGATTTCATTTTTTTTAAACTTATTTGAACTCCATACTTTTTGTTTGTTCAAAATGCACCATTCAAAGGCACATCACAAAATTTCAACAATTTCTGACTTCATTTGTTATATTTCGTGCATTTACTTATTTTTTTTGGAGCTAGTTGACCCTGAAATTGAAAAGCACTACAAATGAACTGTGAAAATGTTGAAAGTTGGCATGATATCATCATTTCACCCAAATAGCATGTGTTAAAAAGTAGAGAGGGCTACGACAAAGACTGGATGCAGTTCGTGTACAAAACTGTCAATCTGTCTCGAAGTAGGAGGGTTTCGAACGAGAACTCATTTCTTACAAAGGGATTTCATTTTTTTAAACTTATTTGAACTCCATACTTTTTGTTTGTTCAAAATACACCATTCAAAGGCACATCACAAAATTTCAACAATTTCTGACTTAATTTGATATATTTCTTGCATTCACTTTTTTTTTGAGCTAGTTGACCCTCAAATTGAAAAGCACTCCAAATGAACTCTGGAAATGTTGAAAGTTGGCATGCTATCATCATTTCACCCACATAGCATGTGTTAAAAAGTTGAGAGGGCTACGACAAAGACTGGATGCAGTTCGTGTACAAAACTGACAATCTCTCTCGAAGTAGCCGGGTTTCGAACGAGAACTCATCTCTTACAAAGGGATTTCTTTTTTTAAAACTTATTTGAACTCCGTACTTTTCGTGTGTTCAAAATGCACCATTCAAAGGCACATCACAAAATTTCAACAATTTCGGACTACATTTGGTATATTTCTTGCATTTACTTTTTTTGAGCTAGTTGACCCTGAAATTGAAAAGCACTACAAATGAACACTGGAAATGTTGAAAGTTGGCATGCTATCATCATTTCACCCACATAGCATGTGTTAAAAAGTTGAGAGGGCTACGACAAAGACTGGATGCTGTTCGTGTACAAAACTGACAATCTCTCTCGAAGTAGCAGGGTTTCGAACGAGAACTCATCTCTTACAAAGGGATTTCATTTTTTTTAAACTTATTTGAACTCCATACTTTTTGTGTGTTCAAAATGCACCATTCAAAGGCACATCACAAAATTTCAACAATTTCTGACTTCATTTGTTCCATTTCCTGCATTTACTTATTTTTTTTGAGCTAGTTGACCCTGAAATTGAAAAGCACTACAAATGAACTCTGAAAAATGTTGAAAGCTGGCATGCTATCATCATTTCACCCACATAGCATGTGTTAAAAAGTTGAGAGGGCAACGACAAAGACTGGATGCAGTTCGTGTACAAAACTGACAATCTCTCTCGAAGTAGCAGGGTTTCGAACGAGAACTCATCTCTTACAAAGGGATTTCATTTTTTTTAACTTATTTGAACTCCATACTTTTTGTGTGTTCAAAATGCACCATTCAAAGGCACATCACAAAATTTCAACAATTTCTGACTTCATTTGTTGTATTTCGTGCATTTACTTATATTTTTTGAGCTAGTTGACCATGAAATTGAAAAGCACTACAAATGAACTGTGAAAATGTTGAAAGTAGGCATGATATCATCATTTCACCCAAATAGCATGTGTTAAAAAGTTGAGAGGGCTACGACAAAGACTGGATGCAGTTCGTGTACAAAACTGACAATCTGTCTCGAAGTAGCCGGCTTTCGAACGAGAACTCATCTCTTACAAAGGGATTTCATTTTTTTTAAAATTATTTGAACTCCATACTTTTTGTGTGTTCAAAATGCACCATTCAAAGGCACATCACAAAATTTCAACAATTTCTAACTTAATTTGGTATATTTCTTGCATTCACTTTTTTTTTGAGCTAGTTGACCCTCAAATTGAAAAGCACTCCAAATGAACTCTGGAAATGTTGAAAGTTGGCATGCTATCATCATTTCACCCACATGGCATGTCTTAAAAAGTTGAGAGGGCTACGACAAAGACTGGATGTAGTTCGTGTCTCTCGAAGTAGCAGGGTTTCGAACGAGAACTCATCTCTTACAAAGGGATCTCATTTTTCTAAACTTATTTGAACTACGTACTTTTTGTGTGTTCAAAATGCACCATTCAAAGGCACATCACAAAATTTCAACAATTTCGGACTTCATTTGGTATATTTCTTGCATTTACTTTTTTTTTGAGCTAGTTGACCCTGAAATTGAAAAGCACTACAAATGAACTCTGGAAATGTTGAAAGTTGGCATGCTATCATCCTTTCACCCACATAGCATGTGTTAAAAAGTTGAGAGGGGTACGACAAAGAGTGGATGCAGTTCGTGTACAAAACTGACAATCTCTCTCGAAGTAGCAGGGTTTCGAACGAGAACTCATCTCTTACAAAGGGATTTCATTTTTTTTAAACTTATTTGAACTCCATACTTTTTGTGTTCTCAAAATGCACCATTCAAAGGCACATCACAAAATTCTAACAATTTCTGACTTCATTTGTTACATTTCCTGCATTTACTTATTTTTTTTGAGCTAGCTGACCCTGAAATTGAAAAGCACTACAAATGAACTCTGAAAATGTTGAAAGTTGGCATGCTATCATCATTTCACCCACATAGCATGTGTTAAAAAGTTGAGAGGGCTACGACAAAGATTGGATGCAGTTCGTGTACAAAACTGACAATCTCTCTCGAAGTAGCAGGGTTTCGAACGAGAACTCATCTCTTACAAGGGATTTCATTGTTTTTAAACTTATTTGAACTCCATACTTTTTGTGTGTTCAAAATGTACCATTCAAAGGCACATCACAAAATTTCAACAAATTCTGACTTAATTTGTTATATTTCGTGCATTTACTTATTTTTTTGAGCTAGTTGACCCTGAAATTGAAAAGCACTACAAATGAACTCTGGAGAAGTTGAAAGTTGGCATGCTATCATCATTTCACCCACATAGCATGTGTTAAAAAGTGGAGAGGGCTACGACAAAGACTGGATGCAGTTCGTGTACAAAACTGACAATCTCTCTCGAAGTAGCAGGGTTTCGAACAAGAACTCATCTCTTACAAAGGGATTTCATTTTTTTAAACTTATTTGAACTACATACTTTTTGTGTGTTCAAAATGCACCATTCAAAGGCACATCACAAAATTTCAACAATTTCGGACTTCATTTGGTATATTTCGTGTATTTACTTATTTTTTTTGAGCTATTTGACCCTGAAATTGAAAAGCACTACCAATGAACTCTGAAAATGTTGAAAGTTGGCATGCTATCATCATTTCACCCACATAGCATGTGTTAAAAAGTTGAGAGGGCTACGACAAAGAGTGGATGCAGTTCGTGTACAAAACTGACAATCTCTCTCGAAGTAGCAGGGTTTCGAACGAGAACTCATCTCTTACAAAGGGATTTCATTTTTTCTAAACTTATTTGAACTCCATACTTTTTGTGTGTTCAAAATGAACCATCCAAAGGCACATCATAAAATTTCAACAATTTCTGACTTAATTTGGTATATTTCGTGTATTTACTTATTTTTTTTTGAGCTATTTGACCCTGAAATTGAAAAGCACTACCAATGAACTCTGAAAATGTTGAAAGTTGGCATGCTATCATAATTTCACCCACATAGCATGTGTTAAAAAGTTGAGAGGGCTACGACAAAGACTGGATGCAGTTCGTGTACAAAACTGACAATCTCTCTCGAAGTAGCAGGGTTTCGAACGAGAACTCATCTCTTACAAAGGGATTTCATTTTTTTTAAACTTATTTGAACTCCATACTTTTTGTGTGTTAAAAATGCACCATTCAAAGGCACATCACAAAATTTCAACAATTTCTGACTTCATTTGTTATATTTCGTGCATTTACTTATTTTTTTTTGAGCTAGTTGACCCTGAAATTGAAAAGCACTACAAATGAACTCTGAAAATGTTGAAAGTTGGCATGATATCATCATTTCACCCACGTAACATGTGTTAAAAAGTTGAGAGGGCTACGACAAAGTCTAGATGCAGTTCATGTACAAAACTGACAATCTCTCTCGAAGTAGCGGGGTTTCGAATGAGAACTCATCTCTTACAAAGGGATTTCATTTTTTTAAACTTATTTGAACTCCATACCTTTTGTGTGTTCAAAATGCACCATTCAAAGGCACATCACAAAATTTCAACAATTTCTGACTTAATTTGGTATATTTCGTGCATTTACTTATTTGTTTTGAGGTAGTTGACCCTGAAATTGAAAAGCACTACAAATGAACTCTTGAAATCTTGAAAGCTCGCATGCTATCATCATTTCACCCACATAGCATGTGTTAAAAAGTTGAGAGGGCTATGACAAAGACTGGATGCAGTTCGTGTACAAAACTGACAATCTCTCTCGAAGTAGCCGGGTTTCGAACGAGAACTCATCTCTGACAAAGGGATTTATTTTTTTTTAAAACTTATTTGAACTCCGTACTTTTCGTGTGTTCAAAATGCACCATTCAAAGGCACATCACAAAATTTCAACAATTTCGGACTACATTTGGTATATTTCTTGCATTTACTTTTTTTTGAGCTAGTTGTCCCTGAAATTGAAAAGCACTACAAATGAACACTGGAAATGTTGAAAGTTGGCATGCTATCATCATTTCACCCACATAGCATGTGTTAAAAAGTTGAGAGGGCTACGACAAAGACTGGATGCTGTTCGTGTACAAAACTGACAATCTCTCTCGAAGTAGCAGGGTTTCGAACGAGAACTCATCTCTTACAAAGGGATTTCATTTTTTTTAAACTTATTTGAACTCCATACTTTTTGTGTTTTCAAAATGCACCATTCAAAGGCACATCACAAAATTTCAACAATTTCTGACTTCATTTGTTACATTTCCTGCATTTACTTATTTTTTTTGAGCTAGTTGACCCTGAAATTGAAAAGCACTACAAATGAACTCTGAAAATGTTGAAAGCTGGCATGCTATCATCATTTCACCCACATAGCATGTGTTAAAAAGTTGAGAGGGCTACGACAAAGACTAGATGCAGTTCGTGTACAAAACTGACAATCTCTCTCGAAGTAGCAGGGTTTCGAACGAGAACTCATCTCTTACAAAGGGATTTCATTTTTTTAAACTTATTTGAACTCCATACTTTTTGTGTGTTCAAAATGCACCATTCAAAGGCACATCACAAAATTTCAACAATTTCTGACTTCATTTGTTATATTTCGTGCATTTACCTATTTTTTTTGAGCTAGTTGACCCTGAAATTGAAAAGCACTACAGATGAACTGTGAAAATGTTGAAAGTTGGCATGATATCATCATTTCACCCAAATAGCATGTGTTAAAAAGTTGAGAGGGCTACGACAAAGACTGGATGCAGTTCGTGTACAAAACTAACAATCTGTCTCGAAGTAGCCGGGTTTCGAACGAGAACTCATCTCTTACAAAGGGATTTCATTTTTTTTAAAAATTATATGAACTCCATACTTTTTGTGTGTTCAAAATGCACCATTCAAAGGCACGTCACAAAATTTCAACAATTTCTGACTTAATTTGGTATATTTCTTGCATTCACTTTTTTCTTGAGCTAGTTGACCCTCAAATTGAAAAGCACTCCAAATGAACTCTGGAAATGTTGAAAGTTGGCATGCTATCATCATTTCACCCGCATAGCATGTCTTAAAAAGTTGAGAGGGCTACGACAAAGACTGGATGTAGTTCGTGTCTCTCGAAGTAGCAGGGTTTCGAACGAGAACTCATCTCTTACAAAGGGATTTCATTTTTTTAAACTTATTTGAACTACATACTTTTTGTGTGTTCAAAATGCACCATTCAAAGGCACATCACAAAATTTCAACAATTTCGGACTTCATTTGGTATATTTCTTGCACTTACTTTTTTTTGAGCTAGTTGACCCTGAAATTGAAAGCACTACAAATGAACTCTGGAAATGTTGAAAGTTGGCATGCTATCATCCTTTCACCCACATAGCATGTGTTAAAAAGTTGAGAGGGGTACGACAAAGAGTGGATGCAGTTCGTGTACAAAACTGACAATCTCTCTCGAAGTAGCAGGGTTTCGAACGAGAACTCATCTCTTACAAAGGGATTTCATTTTTTTTAAACTTATTTGAACTCCATACTTTTTGTGTTCTCAAAATGCACCATTCAAAGGCACATCACAAAATTCTAGCAATTTCTGACTTCATTTGTTACATTTCCTGCATTTACTTATTTTTTTGAGCTAGCTGACCCTGAAATTGAAAAGCACTACAAATGAACTCTGAAAATGTTGAAAGTTGGCATGCTATCATCATTTCACCCACATAGCATGTGTTAAAAAGTTGAGAGGGCTACGACAAAGATTGGATGCAGTTCGTGTACAAAACTGACAATCTCTCTCGAAGTAGCAGGGTTTCGAACGAGAACTCATCTCTTACAAAGGGATTTCATTTATTTTAAACTTATTTGAACTCCATACTTTTGTTTGTTCAAAATGCACCATCCAAAGGCACATCACAAAATTTCAACAATTTCTGACTTAATTTGGTATATTTCGTGCATTTACTTATTTTTTTTGAGCTATTTGACCCTGAAATTGAAAAGCACTACAAATGAACTCTGGAAATGTTGAAAGGTGGCATGCTATCATAATTTCACCCACATAGGATGTGTTAAAAGGTTGAGAGGGCTACGACAAAGACTGGATGTTGTTCGTGTACAAAACTGACAATCTCTCTCGAAGTAGGAGGGTTTCGAACGAGAACTCATCTCTTACAAAGGGATTTCATTTTTTTTAAACTTATTTGAACTCCATACTTTTTGTGTGTTCAAAATGCACCATTCAAAGGCACATCACAAAATTTCAACAATTTCTGACTTCATTTCGTATATTTCATGCATTTACCTTTTTTTTGAGCTATTTGACCCTGAAATTGAAAAGCACTACAAATGAACTCTGGAAATGTTGAAAGTTGGCATGCTATCATCATTTCACCCACATAGCAAGTGTTAAAAAGTTGAGAGGGCTACGACAAAGACTGGATGCAGTTCGTGTACAAAACTGACAAACTCTCTCGAAGTAGCAGGGTTTCGAACGAGAACTCATCTCTTACAAAGGGATTTCATTTTTTTAAACTTATTTGAACTCCATACTTTTTGTGTGTTCAAAATGCACCATTCAAAAGCACATCACAAAATTTCAACAATTTCTGACTTAATTTGGTATGTTTCGTGCATTTACTTATTTTTTTTGGCTAGTTGATCCTGAAATTGAAAAGCACTACAAATGAACTCTGGAAATATTGAAAGTTCGCATGCTATCATCATTTCACCCACATAGCATGTGTTAAAAAGTTGAGAGGGCTACGACAAAGACTGGATGCAGTTCGTGTACAAAACTGACAATCTCTCTCGAAGTAGCCGGGTTTCGAACGAGAACTCATCTCTTACAAAGGGATTTCTTTTTTTTAACTTATTTGAACTCCGTACTTTTCGTGTGTTCAAAATGCACCATTCAAAGGCACATCACAAAATATCAACAATTTCGGACTACATTTGGTATACTTCTTGCATTTACTTTTTTTTGAGCTAGTTGACACTGAAATTGTAAAGCACTACAAATGAACACTGGAAATGTTGAAAGTTGGCATGCTATCATCATTTCACCCACATAGCATGTGTTGAAAAGTTGAGAGGGCTACGACAAAGACTGGATGTTGTTCGTGTACAAAACTGACAATCTCTCTCGAAGTAGCAGGGTTTCGAACGAGAACTCATCTCTTACAAAGGGATTTCATTTTTTTTAAACTTATTTGAACTCCATACTTTTTGTGTGTTCAAAATGCACCATTCAAAGGCACATCACAAAATTTCAACAATTTCTGACTTCATTTGTTACATTTCCTGCATTTACTTATTTTTTTGAGCTAGTTGACCCTGAAATTGAAAAGCACTACAAATGAACTCTGAAAATGTTGAGAGTTGGCATGCTATCATCATTTCACCCACATAGCATGTGTTAAAAAGTTGAGAGGGCTACGACAAAGACTGGATGCAGTTCGTGTACAAAACTGACAATCTCTCTCGAAGTAGCAGGGTTTCGAACGAGAACTCATCTCTTACAAAGGGATTTCATTTTTTTTAAACTTATTTGAAGTCCATACTTTTTGTGTGTTCAAAATGCACCATTCAAAGGCACATCACAAAATTTCAACAATTTCTGACTTCATTTGTTATATTTCGTGCATTTACTTTTTTTTTTGAGCTAGTTGACCCTGAAATTCAAAAGCACTACAAATGAACTGTGAAAATGTTGAAAGTTAGCATGATATCATCATTTCACCCAAATAGCATGTGTTAAAAGGTTGAGAGGGCTACGACAAAGACTGGATGCAGTTCGTGTACAAAACTGACAATCTCTCTCGAAGTAGCCGGGTTTCGAACAAGAACTCATCTCTTACAAGGGATTTCATTTTTTTAAAACTTATTTGAACTCCATACTTTTTGTGTGTTCAAAATGCACCATTCAAAGGCACATCACAAATTTTCAACAATTTCTGACTTAATTTGGTATATTTCTTGCATTCACTTTTTTTTGAGCTAGTTGACCCTCAAATTGAAAAGCACTCCAAATGAACTCTGGAAATGTTGAAAGTTGGCATGCTATCATCATTTCAACCACATAGCATGTGTTAAAAAGTTGAGAGGGCTACGACAAAGACTGGATGCAGTTCGTGTCTCTCGAAGTAGCAGGGTTTCGAACGAGAACTCATCTCTTACAAAGGGATTTCATTTTTTTAAACTTATTTGAACTCCATACTTTTTTTGTGTTCAAAATGCACCATTCAAAGGCACATCACAAAATTTCAACAATTTCGGACTTCATTTGGTATATTTCTTGCATTTACTTTTTTTTGAGCTAGTTGACCCTGAAATTGAAAAGCACTACAAATGAACTCTGGAAATGTTGAAAGTTGGCATGATATCATCATTTCACCCACATAGCATGTGTTAAAAAGTTGAGAGGGCTACGACAAAGAGTGGATGTAGTTCGTGTTAAAAACTGACAATCTCTCTCGAAGTAGCAGGGTTTCGAACGAGAACTCATCTCTTACAAAGGGATTTCATTTTTTTTAAACTTATTTGAACTCCATACTTTTTGTGTTCTCAAAATGCACCATTCAAAGGCACATCACAAAATTCTAACAATTTCTGACTTCGTTTGTTACATTTCCTGCATTTACTTATTTTTTTTGAGATAGCTGACCCTGAAATTGAAAAGCACTACAAATGAACTCTGAAAATGTTGAAAGTTGGCATGATATCATCATTTCACCGAAATAGCATGTGTTAAAAAGTTGAGAGGGCTACGAGAAAGACTGGATGCAGTGTGTGTACAAAACTGACAATCTCTCTCGAAGTAGCAGGGTTTCGAACGAGAACTCATCTCTTACAAAGGGATTTCATTATTTTTAAACTTATTTGAACTCCATACTTTTTGTATGTTCAAAATGCACCATTCAAAGGCACATCACAAAATTTCAACAATTTCGGACTTAATTTGGTATATTTCGTGCATTTACTTATTTTTTTTGAGCTAGTTGACCCTGAAATTGAAAAGCACTACAAATGAACTCTGGAAATCTTGAAATTTGGCATGCTATCATCATTAAACCCAAGTAGCATGTGTTAAAAAGTTGAGAGGGCTACGACAAAGACTGGATGCAGTTCGTGTACAAATCTGACAATCTCTCTCGAAGTAGCAGGGTTTCGAACGAGAACTCATCTCTTACAAAGGGATTTCATTTTTTTTAAACTTATTTGAACTCCATACTTTTTGTGTGTTCAAAATGCACCATTCAAAGGCACATCACAAAATTTCAACAATTTCTGACTTCATTTGTTACATTTCCAGCATTTACTTATTTTTTTTGAGCTAGTTGACCCTGAAATTGAAAAGCACTACAAATGAACTCTGAAAATGTTGACAGTTGGCATGCTATCAGCATTTCACCCACATAGCATGTGTTAAAAAGTTGAGAGGGCTACGACAAAGACTGGATGCAGTTCGTGTACAAAACTGACAATCTCTCTCGAAGTAGCAGGGTTTCGAACGAGATCTCATCTCTTACAAAGGGATTTCATTTTTTTTAAACTTATTTGAACTCCATACTTTTTGTGTGTTCAAAATGCACCATTCAAAGGCACATCACAAAATTTCAAAAATTTCTGACTTCATTTGTTATATTTCGTGCATTTACTTATTTTTTTGAGCTAGCTGACCCTGAAATTGAAAAGCACTACAAATGAACTCTGAAAATGTTGAAAGTTGGCATGCTATCATCATTTCACCCACATAGCATGTGTTAAAAAATTGAGAGGGCTAGGACAAAGATTGGATGCAGTTCGTGTACAAAACTGACAATCTCTCTCGAAGTAGGAGGGTTTCGAACGAGAACTCATCTCTTACAAAGGGATTTCATTTTTTTTAAACTTATTTGAATCCCATACTTTTTGTGTGTTCAAAATGCACCATCCAAAGGCACATCACAAAATTTCAACAATTTCTGACTTAATTTGGTATATTTCGTGCATTTACTTATTTTTTTGAGCTATTTGACCCTCAAATTGAAAAGCACTACAAATGAACTCTGGAAATGTTGAAAGTTGGCATGCTATCATAATTTCACCCACATAGCATGTGTTCAAAAGTTGAGAGGGCTACGACAAAGACTGGATGCTGTTCGTGTACAAAACTGACAATCTCTCTCGAAGTAGCAGGGTTTCGAACGAGAACTCATCTCTTACAAAGGGATTTCATTTTTTGTAAACTTATTTGAACTCCATACTTTTTTTGTGTTCAAAATGCACCATTCAAAGGCACATCACAAAATTTCAACAATTTCTGACTTCATTTGTTACATTTCCTGCATTTACTTTTTTTTTTGAGCTAGTTGACCCTGAAATTGAAAAGCACTACAAATGAACTCTGAAAATGTTGAAAGTTGGCATGCTATCAGCATTTCACCCACATAGCATGTGTTAAAAAGTTGAGAGGGCTACGACAAAGACTGGATGCAGTTCGTGTACAAAACTGACAATCTCTCTCGAAGTAGCAGGGTTTCGAACGAGAACTCATCTCTTACAAAGGGATTTCATTTTTTTAAACTTATTTGAATTCCATACTTTTTGTGTGTTCAAAATGCACCATTCAAAGGCACATCACAAAATTTCGACAATTTCTGACTTCATTTGTTACATTTCCTGCATTTACTTATTTTTTTTGAGCTAGTTGACCCTGAAATTGAAAAGCACTACAAATGAACTCTGAAATGTTGAAAGTTGGAATGCTATCAGCATTTCACCCACATAGCATGTGTTAAAAAGTTGAGAGGGCTACGACAAAGACTGGATGCAGTTCGTGTACAAAACTGACAATCTCTCTCGAAGTAGCAGGGTTTCGAACGAGAACTCATCTCTTACAAAGGGATTTCATTTTTTTAAAACTTATTTGAACTCCATACTTTTTGTGTGTTCAAAATGCACCATTCAAAGGAACATCACAAAATTTCAACAATTTCTGACTTCATTTGTTATATTTCGTGCATTTACTTATTTTTTTTGAGCTAGTTGACCCTGAAATTGAAAAGCACTACAAATGAACTGTGAAAATGTTGAAAGTTGGCATGATATCATCATTTCACCCAAATAGCATGTGTTAAAAAGTTGAGAGGGCTACGACAAAGACTGGATGCAGTTCGTGTACAAAACTGGCAATCTCTCTCGAAGTAGCCGGGTTTCGAACGAGAACTCATCTCTTACAAAGGGATTTCATTTTTTTAAAACTTATTTGAACTCCATACTTTTTGTGTGTTCAAAATGCACCATTCAAAGGCACATCACAAAATTTCAACAATTTCTGACTTAATTTGGTATATTTCTTGCATTCACTTTTTTTTGAGCTAGTTGACCCTCAAATTGAAAAGCACTCCAAATGAACTCTGGAAATGTTGAAAGTTGGCATGCTATCATCATTTCACCCACATAGCATGTGTTAAAAAGTTGAGAGGGCTACGACAAAGATTGGATGCAGTTCGTGTCTCTCGAAGTAGCAGGATTTCGAAAGAGAACTCATCTCTTACAAAGGGATTTCATTTTTTAAACTTATTTGAACTCCATACTTTTTGTGTGTTCAAAATGCACCATTCAAAGGCACATCACAAAATTTCAACAATTTCGGACTTCATTTGGTATATTTCTTGCATTTACTTTTTTTTAGCTAGTTGACCCTGAAATTGAAAAGCACTACAAACGAACTCTGGAAATGTTGAAAGTTGGCATGCTATCATCATTTCACCCACGTAGCATGTGTTAAAATGTTGAGAGGGCTACGACAAAGAGTGGATGCAGTTCGTGTACAAAACTGACAATCTCTCTCGAGGTAGCAGGGTTTCGAACGAGAACTCATCTCTTACAAAGGGATTTCATTTTTTTAAACTTATTTGAACTCCATACTTTTTGTGTGTTCAAAATGCACCATTCAAAGGCACATCACAAAATTTCAACAATTTCTGACTTCATTTGTTATATTTCGTGCATTTACTTATTTTTTTTGAGCTAGTTGACCCTGAAATTGAAAAGCACTACAAATGAACTGTGAAAATGTTGAAAGTTGGCATGATATCATCATTTCACCCAAATAGCATGTGTTAAAAAGTTGAGAGGGCTACGACAAAGACTGGATGCAGTTCGTGTACAAAACTGACAGTCTCTCTCGAAGTAGCCGGGTTTCGAACGAGAACTCATCTCTTACAAAGGGATTTCATTTTTTTTAAACTTATTTCAACTCCATACTTTTTGTGTGTTCAAAATGCACCATTAAAAGGCACATCACAAAATTTCAACAATTTCTGACTTAATTTGGTATATTTCTTGCATGAGCTAGTTGACCCTTAAATTGAAAAGCACTCCAAATGAACTCTGGAAATGTTGAAAGTTGGCATTCTATCATCATTTCACCCACATATCATGTGTTAAAAAGTTGAGAGGGCTACGACAAAGACTGGATGCATTTCATGTTTCTCGAAGTAGTAGGGTTTCGAACGAGAACTCATCTCTTACAAAGGGATTTCATTTTTTTAAACTTATTTGAACTCCATACTTTTTGTGTGTTCAAAATGCACCATTCAAAGGCACATCACAAAATTTCAACAATTTCTGACTTAATTTGGTATATTTCGTGCATTTACTTATTTTTTTGAGCTAGTTGATCCTGAAATTGAAAAGCACTACAAATGAACTCTCGAAATCTTGAAAGTTCGCGTGCTATCATCATTTCACCCACATAGCATGTGTTAAAAAGTTGAGAGGGCTACGACAAAGACTGGATGCAGTTCGTGTACAAAACTGACAATCTCTCTCGAAGTAGCCGGGTTTCGAACGAGAACTCATCTCTTACAAAGGGATTTCATTTTTTTTAAACTTATTTGAACTCCATACTTTTTGTGTGTTCAAAATGCACCATTCAAAGGCACATCACAAAATTTCAACAATTTCTGACTTAATTTGGTATATTTCTTGCATTCACTTTTTTTTGAGCTAGTTGACCCTCAAATTGAAAAGCACTCCAAATGAACTCTGGTAATGTTGAAAGTTGGCATGCTATCATCATTTCACCCACATAGCATGTGTTAAAAAGTTGAGAGGGCTTCGACAAAGACTGGATGGAGTTCGTGTCTCTCGAAGTAGCAGGGTTTCGCACGAGAACTCATCTCTTACAAAGGGATTTCATTTTTTTAAACTTATTTGAACTCCATACTTTTTGTGTGTTCAAAATGCACCATTCAAGGCACATCACAAAATTTCAACAATTTCGGACTTCATTTGGTATATTTCTTGCATTAACTTTTTTTTAGCTAGTTGACCCTGAAATTGAAAAGCACTACAAATGAACTCTGGAAATGTTGAAAGTTGGCATGCTATCATCATTTCACCCACATAGCATGTGTTAAAAAGTTGAGAGGGCTACGGCAAAGAGTGGATGCAGTTCGTGTACAAAACTGACAATCTCTCTCGAAGTAGCAGGGTTTCGAACGAGAACTCATGTCTTACAAAGGGATTTCATTTTTTTAAACTTATTTGAACTCCATACTTTTTGTGTGTTCAAAATGCACCATTCAAAGGCACATCACAAAATTTCAACAATTTCTGACTTAATTTGGTATATTTCGTGCATTTACTTATTTTTTTTGAGCTAGTTGAGCCTGAAATTGAAAAGCACTACAAATGAACTCTGGAAATCTTGAAAGTTCGCATGCTATCAACATTTCACCCACATAGCATGTGTTAAAAAGTTGAGAGGGCTACGACAAAGACTGGATGCAGTTCGTGTACAAAACTGACAATCTCTCTCGAAGTAGCCGGGTTTCGAACGAGAACTCATCTCTTACAAAGGGATTTCTTTTTTTTTAAACTTATTTGAAATCCGTACTTTTTGTGTGTTCAAAATGCACCATACAAAGGCACATCACAAAATTTCTACAATTTCGGACTACATTTGGTATATTTCTTGCATTTACTTTTTTTGAGCTAGTTGACCCTGAAATTGAAAAGCACTACAAATGAACACTAGAAATGTTGAAAGTTGGCATGCTATCATCATTTCACCCACATAGCATGTGTTAAAAAGTTGAGAGGGCTACGACAAAGACTGGATGCTGTTCGTGTACAAAACTGACAATCTCTCTCGAAGTAGCAGGGTTTCGAACGAGAACTCATCTCTTACAAAGGGATTTCATTTTTTTTATACTTATTTGAACTCCATACTTTTTGTGTGTTCAAAATGCACCATTCAAAGGCACATCACAAAATTTCAACAATTTCTGACTTAATTTGGTATATTTCTTGCATTCACTTTTCTTTTTGAGCTAGTTGATCCTCAAATTGAAAAGCACTCCAAATGAACTCTGGAAATGTTGAAAGTTGGCATGCTATCATCATTTCACCCACATAGCATGTGTTAAAAAGTTGAGAGGGCTACGACAAAGACTGGATGCAGTTCGTGTCTCTCGAAGTAGCCGGGTTTCGAACGAGAACTCATCTCTTACAAAGGGATTTTTTTTAAACTTATTTGAACTCCATACTTTTTGTGTTCTCAAAATGCACCATTCAAAGGCACATCACAAAATTTCAACAATTTCGGACTACATTTGGTATATTTCTTGCATTTACTTTTTTTTGAGCTAGCTGACCCTGATATTGAAAAGCACTACAAATGAACACTGGAAATGTTGAAAGTTGGCATGATATCATCATTTCACCCACATAGCATGTGTTAAAAAGTTGTGAGGGCTACGACAAAGACTGGATGCAGTTCGTGTACAAAACTGACAATCTCTCTCGAAGTAGCAGGGTTTCGAACGAGAACTCATCTCTTACAAAGGGATTTCATTTTTTTAAACTTATTTGAACTCCATACTTTTTGTGTGTTCAAAATGCACCATCCAAAGGCACATCACAAAATTTCAACAATTTCTGACTTCATTTGTTATATTTCGTGCATTTACTTTTTTTTTTTGAGCTACTTGACCCTGAAATTGAAAAGCACTACAAATGAACTGTGAAAATGTTGAAAGTTGGCATGATATCATCATTTCACCCAAATAGCATGTGTTAAAAAGTTGAGAGGGCTACGACAAAGACTGGATGCAGTTCGTGTACAAAACTGACAATCTCTCTCGAAGTAGCAGGGTTTCGAACGAGAACTCATCTCTTACAAAGGGATTTCATTTTTTTAAACTTATTTGAAATCCATACTTTTTGTGTGTTCAAAATGCACCATTCAAAGGCACATCACAAAATTTCAACAATTTCTGACTTAATTTGGTATATTTCGTGCATTTACTTATTTTTTTTGAGCTAGTTGAGCCTGAAATTGAAAAGCACTACAAATGAACTCTGGAAATCTTGAAAGTTCGCATGCTATCAACATTTCACCCACATAGCATGTGTTAAAAAGTTGAGAGGGCTACGACAAAGACTGGATGCAGTTCGTGTACAAAACTGACAATCTCTCTCGAAGTAGCCGGGTTTCGAACGAGAACTCATCTCTTACAAAGGGATTTCTTTTTTTTTAAACTTATTTGAAATCCGTACTTTTTGTGTGTTCAAAATGCACCATACAAAGGCACATCACAAAATTTCTACAATTTCGGACTACATTTGGTATATTTCTTGCATTTACTTTTTTTGAGCTAGTTGACCCTGAAATTGAAAAGCACTACAAATGAACACTAGAAATGTTGAAAGTTGGCATGCTATCATCATTTCACCCACATAGCATGTGTTAAAAAGTTGAGAGGGCTACGACAAAGACTGGATGCTGTTCGTGTACAAAACTGACAATCTCTCTCGAAGTAGCAGGGTTTCGAACGAGAACTCATCTCTTACAAAGGGATTTCATTTTTTTTATACTTATTTGAACTCCATACTTTTTGTGTGTTCAAAATGCACCATTCAAAGGCACATCACAAAATTTCAACAATTTCTGACTTAATTTGGTATATTTCTTGCATTCACTTTTCTTTTTGAGCTAGTTGATCCTCAAATTGAAAAGCACTCCAAATGAACTCTGGAAATGTTGAAAGTTGGCATGCTATCATCATTTCACCCACATAGCATGTGTTAAAAAGTTGAGAGGGCTACGACAAAGACTGGATGCAGTTCGTGTCTCTCGAAGTAGCCGGGTTTCGAACGAGAACTCATCTCTTACAAAGGGATTTTTTTTAAACTTATTTGAACTCCATACTTTTTGTGTTCTCAAAATGCACCATTCAAAGGCACATCACAAAATTTCAACAATTTCGGACTACATTTGGTATATTTCTTGCATTTACTTTTTTTTGAGCTAGCTGACCCTGATATTGAAAAGCACTACAAATGAACACTGGAAATGTTGAAAGTTGGCATGATATCATCATTTCACCCACATAGCATGTGTTAAAAAGTTGTGAGGGCTACGACAAAGACTGGATGCAGTTCGTGTACAAAACTGACAATCTCTCTCGAAGTAGCAGGGTTTCGAACGAGAACTCATCTCTTACAAAGGGATTTCATTTTTTTAAACTTATTTGAACTCCATACTTTTTGTGTGTTCAAAATGCACCATCCAAAGGCACATCACAAAATTTCAACAATTTCTGACTTCATTTGTTATATTTCGTGCATTTACTTTTTTTTTTTGAGCTACTTGACCCTGAAATTGAAAAGCACTACAAATGAACTGTGAAAATGTTGAAAGTTGGCATGATATCATCATTTCACCCAAATAGCATGTGTTAAAAAGTTGAGAGGGCTACGACAAAGACTGGATGCAGTTCGTGTACAAAACTGACAATCTCTCTCGAAGTAGCAGGGTTTCGAACGAGAACTCATCTCTTACAAAGGGATTTCATTTTTTTAAACTTATTTGAAATCCATACTTTTTGTGTGTTCAAAATGCACCATTCAAAGGCACATCACAAAATTTCAACATTTTCTGACTTAATTTGGTATATTTCGTGCATTTACTTATTTTTTTTGAGCTAGTTGACCCTGAAATTGAAAAGCACTACAAATGAACTCTCGAAATCTTGAAAGTTCGCATGCTATCATCATTTCACCCACATAGCATGTGTTAAAAAGTTGAGAGGGCTACGACAAAGACTGGATGCAGTTCGTGTACAAAACTGACAATCTCCCTCGAAGTAGCCAGGTTTCGAACGAGAACTCATCTCTTACAAAGGGATTTCATTTTTTTAAACTTATTTGAACTCCATACTTTTTGTGTGTTCAAAATGCACCATCCAAAGGCACATCACAAAATTTCAACAATTTCTGACTTCATTTGTTATATTTCGTGCATTTACTTTTTTTTTTTTGAGCTACTTGACCCTGAAATTGAAAAGCACTACAAATGAACTGTGAAAATGTTGAAAGTTGGCATGATATCATCATTTCACCCAAATAGCATGTGTTAAAAAGTTGAGAGGGCTACGACAAAGACTGGATGCAGTTCGTGTACAAAACTGACAATCTCTCTCGAAGTAGCAGGGTTTCGAACGAGAACTCATCTCTTACAAAGGGATTTCATTTTTTTAAACTTATTTGAAATCCATACTTTTTGTGTGTTCAAAATGCACCATTCAAAGGCACATCACAAAATTTCAACAATTTCTGACTTAATTTGGTATATTTCGTGCATTTACTTATTTTTTTTGAGCTAGTTGACCCTGAAATTGAAAAGCACTACAAATGAACTCTCGAAATCTTGAAAGTTCGCATGCTATCATCATTTCACCCACATAGCATGTGTTAAAAAGTTGAGAGGGCTACGACAAAGACTGGATGCAGTTCGTGTACAAAACTGACAATCTCCCTCGAAGTAGCCAGGTTTCGAACGAGAACTCATCTCTTACAAAGGGATTTCTTTGTTTTTAAACTTATTTGAACTCCATACTTTTTGTGTTCTCAAAATGCACCATTCAAAGGCACATCACAAAATTTCAACAATTTCGGACTACATTTGGTATATTTCTTGCATTTACTTTTTTTTGAGCTAGCTGACCCTAATATTGAAAAGCACTACAAATGAACACTAGAAATGTTGAAAGTTGGCATGATATCATCATTTCACACACATAGCATGTGTTAAAAAGTTGACAGGGCTACGACAAAGACTGGATGCAGTTCGTGTACAAAACTGACAATCTCTCTCGAAGTAGCAGGGTTTCGAACGAGAACTCATCTCTTACAAAGGGATTTCATTTTTTTAAACTTATTTGAACTCCATACTTTTTGTGTGTTCAAAATGCACCATCCAAAGGCACATCACAAAATTTCAACAATTTCTGACTTCATTTGTTATGTTTCGTGCATTTACTTATTTTTTTTTGAGCTAGTTGACCCTGAAATTGAAAAGCACTACAAATGAACTGTGAAAATGTTGAAAGTTGGCATGATATCATCTTTTCACGCAAATAGCATGTGTTAAAAAGTTGACAGGGCTACGACAAAGACTGGATGCAGTTCGTGTACAAAACTGACAATCTCTCTCGAAGTAGCAGGGTTTCGAACGAGAACTCATCTCTTACAAAGGGATTTCAATTTTTTTAAACTTATTTGAAATCCATACTTTTTGTGTGTTCAAAATGCACCATTCAAAGGCACATCACAAAATTTCAACAATTTCTGACTTCATTTGTTATATTTCGTGCATTTACTTATTTTTTTTGAGCTAGTTGACCCTGAAATTGAAAAGCACTACAAATGAACTGTGAAAATGTTGAAAGTTGGCATGCTATCATCATTTCACCCAAATAGCATGTGTTAAAAAGATGAGAGGGCTACGACAAAGATTGGATGCAGTTCGTGTACAAAACTGACAATCTCTCTCGAAGTAGCAGGGTTTCGAACGAGAACTCATCTCTTACAAAGGGATTTCATTTTTTTTAAACTTATTTGAACTCCATACTTTTTGTGTGTTCAAAATGCACCATTCAAAGGCACATCACAAAATTTCAACAATTTCTGACTTAATTTGGTATATTTCTTGCATTCACTTTTTTTTTGAGCTAGTTGACCCTTAAATTGAAAAGCACTCCAAATGAACTCTGGAAATGTTGAAAGTTGGCATTCTATCATCATTTCACCCACATAGCATGTGTTTAAAAGTTGAGAGGGCTACGACAAAGACTGGATGCAGTTCGTGTCTCTCGAAGTAGTAGGGTTTCGAACGAGAACTCATCTCTTACAAAGGGATTTCATTTTTTAAAACTTATTTGAACTCCATACTTTTTGTGTGTTCAAAATGCACCATTCAAAGGCACATCACAAAATTTCAACAATTTCTGACTTAATTTGGTATATTTCGTGCATTTACTTATTTTTTTGAGCTAGTTGACCCTGAAATTGAAAAGCACTACAAATGAAATCTCGAAATCTTGAAAGTTCGCATGCTATCATCATTTCACCCACATAGCATGTGTTAAAAAGTTGAGAGGGCTACGACAAAGACTGGATGCAGTTCGTGTACAAAACTGACAATCTCTCTCGAAGTAGCCGGGTTTCGAACGAGAACTCGTCTCTTACAAAGGGATTTCATTTTTTTTAAACTTATTTGAACTCCATACTTTTTGTGTGTTCAAAATGCACCATTCAAAGGCACATCACAAAATTTCAACAATTTCTGACTTAATTTGGTATATTTCTTGCATTCACTTTTTTTTTGAGCTAGTTGACCCTCAAATTGAAAAGCACTCCAAATGAACTCTGGAAATGTTGAAAGTTGGCATTCTATCATCATTTCACCCACATAGCATGTGTTAAAAAGTTGAGAGGGCTACGACAAAGACTGGATGCAGTTCGTGTCTCTCGAAGTAGTAGGGTTTCGAACGAGAACTCATCTCTTACAAAGGGATTTCATTTTTTTAAACTTATTTGAACGTCGTACTTTTTGTGTGTTCAAAATGCACCATTCAAAGGCACATCACAAAAATTTCAACAATTTCTGACTTAATTTGGTATATTTCGTGCATTTACTTATTTTTTTTGAGCTAGTTGACCCTGAAATTGAAAAGCACTACAAATGAACTCTCAAAATCTTGAAAGTTCGCATGCTATCATCATTTCACCCACATAGCATGTGTTAAAAAGTTGAGAGGGCTACGACAAAGAGTGGATGCAGTTCGTGTACAAAACTGACAATCTCTCTCGAAGTAGCAGGGTTTCGAACGAGAACTCATCTCTTACAAAGGGATTTCATTTTTTTAAACTTATTTGAACTCCATACTTTTTGTGTGTTCAAAATGCACCATCCAAAGGCACATCACAAAATTTCAACAATTTCTGACTTCATTTGTTATGTTTCGTGCATTTACTTATTTTTTTTTGAGCTAGTTGACCCTGAAATTGAAAAGCACTACAAATGAACTGTGAAAATGTTGAAAGTTGGCATGATATCATCTTTTCACGCAAATAGCATGTGTTAAAAAGTTGACAGGGCTACGACAAAGACTGGATGCAGTTCGTGTACAAAACTGACAATCTCTCTCGAAGTAGCAGGGTTTCGAACGAGAACTCATCTCTTACAAAGGGATTTCAATTTTTTTAAACTTATTTGAAATCCATACTTTTTGTGTGTTCAAAATGCACCATTCAAAGGCACATCACAAAATTTCAACAATTTCTGACTTCATTTGTTATATTTCGTGCATTTACTTATTTTTTTTGAGCTAGTTGACCCTGAAATTGAAAAGCACTACAAATGAACTGTGAAAATGTTGAAAGTTGGCATGCTATCATCATTTCACCCAAATAGCATGTGTTAAAAAGATGAGAGGGCTACGACAAAGATTGGATGCAGTTCGTGTACAAAACTGACAATCTCTCTCGAAGTAGCAGGGTTTCGAACGAGAACTCATCTCTTACAAAGGGATTTCATTTTTTTTAAACTTATTTGAACTCCATACTTTTTGTGTGTTCAAAATGCACCATTCAAAGGCACATCACAAAATTTCAACAATTTCTGACTTAATTTGGTATATTTCTTGCATTCACTTTTTTTTTGAGCTAGTTGACCCTTAAATTGAAAAGCACTCCAAATGAACTCTGGAAATGTTGAAAGTTGGCATTCTATCATCATTTCACCCACATAGCATGTGTTTAAAAGTTGAGAGTGCTACGACAAAGACTGGATGCAGTTCGTGTCTCTCGAAGTAGTAGGGTTTCGAACGAGAACTCATCTCTTACAAAGGGATTTCATTTTTTAAAACTTATTTGAACTCCATACTTTTTGTGTGTTCAAAATGCACCATTCAAAGGCACATCACAAAATTTCAACAATTTCTGACTTAATTTGGTATATTTCGTGCATTTACTTATTTTTTTGAGCTAGTTGACCCTGAAATTGAAAAGCACTACAAATGAAATCTCGAAATCTTGAAAGTTCGCATGCTATCATCATTTCACCCACATAGCATGTGTTAAAAAGTTGAGAGGGCTACGACAAAGACTGGATGCAGTTCGTGTACAAAACTGACAATCTCTCTCGAAGTAGCCGGGTTTCGAACGAGAACTCGTCTCTTACAAAGGGATTTCATTTTTTTTAAACTTATTTGAACTCCATACTTTTTGTGTGTTCAAAATGCACCATTCAAAGGCACATCACAAAATTTCAACAATTTCTGACTTAATTTGGTATATTTCTTGCATTCACTTTTTTTTTGAGCTAGTTGACCCTCAAATTGAAAAGCACTCCAAATGAACTCTGGAAATGTTGAAAGTTGGCATTCTATCATCATTTCACCCACATAGCATGTGTTAAAAAGTTGAGAGGGCTACGACAAAGACTGGATGCAGTTCGTGTCTCTCGAAGTAGTAGGGTTTCGAACGAGAACTCATCTCTTACAAAGGGATTTCATTTTTTTAAACTTATTTGAACGTCGTACTTTTTGTGTGTTCAAAATGCACCATTCAAAGGCACATCACAAAAATTTCAACAATTTCTGACTTAATTTGGTATATTTCGTGCATTTACTTATTTTTTTTGAGCTAGTTGACCCTGAAATTGAAAAGCACTACAAATGAACTCTCAAAATCTTGAAAGTTCGCATGCTATCATCATTTCACCCACATAGCATGTGTTAAAAAGTTGAGAGGGCTACGACAAAGACTGGATGCAGTTCGTGTACAAAACTGACAATCTCTCTCGAAGTAGCCGGGTTTCGAACGAGAACTCATCCCTTACAAAGGGATTTCTTTTTTTTAAAACTTATTTGAACTCCATACTTTTTGTGTTCTCAAAATGCACCATTCAAAGGCACATCACAAAATTTCAACAATTTCGGACTACATTTGGTATATTTCTTGCATTTACTTTTTTTTGAGCTAGCTGACCCTGATATTGAAAAGCACTACAAATGAACACTGGAAATGTTGAAAGTTGGCATGATATCATCATTTCACCCACATAGCATGTGTTAAAAAGTTGAGAGGGCTACGACAAAGACTGGATGCAGTTCATGTACAAAACTGACAATCTCTCTCGAAGTAAAAGGGTTTCGAACGAGAACTCATCTCTTACAAAGGGATTTCATTTTTTTAAACTTATTTGAACTCCATACTTTTTGTGTGTTCAAAATGCACCATCCAAAGACACATCACAAAATTTCAACAATTTCTGACTTCATTTGTTATATTTCGTGCATTTACTTATTTTTTTTGAGCTAGTTGACCCTGAAATTGAAAAGCACTACAAATGAACTGTGAAAATGTTGAAAGTTGGCATGCTATCATCATTTCACCCAAATAGCATGTGTTAAAAAGTTGAGAGGGCTACGACAAAGACTGGATGCAGTTCGTGTACAAAACTGACAATCTCTCTCGAAGTAGCAGGGTTTCGAACGAGAACTCATCTCTTACAAAGGGATTTCATTTTTTTAAACTTATTTGAACTCCATACTTTTTGTGTGTTCAAAATGCACCATTCAAAGGCACATCACAAAATTTCAACAATTTCTGACTTAATTTGGTATATTTCTTGCATTCACTTTTTTTTGAGCTAGTTGACCCTCAAATTGAAAAGCACTCCAAATGAACTCTGGAAATGTTGAAAGTTGGCATTCTATCATCATTTCACCCACATAGCATGTGTTAAAAAGTTGAGAGGGCTAAGACAAAGACTGGATGCAGTTCGTGTCTCTCGAAGTAGTAGGGTTTCGAACGAGAACTCATCTCTTACGAAGGGATTTCATTTTTTTTAAACTTATTTGAAATCCATACTTTCTGTGTGTTCAAAATGCACCATTCAAAGGCACATCACAAAATTTCAACAATTTCTGACTTCATTTGGTATATTTCTTGCATTTACTTATTTTTTTTGAGCTAGTTGACCCTGAAATTGAAAAGCACTACAAATGAACTCTGGAAATCTTGAAAGGTCGCACGCTATCATCATTTCACCCAAGTAGCATGTGTTAAAAAGTTGAGAGGGCTACGACAAAGACTCGATGCAGTTCGTGTACAAAACTGACAATCTGTCTCGAAGTAGCAGGGTTTCGAACGAGAACTCATCTCTTACAAAGGGATTTCATTTTTTTAAACTTATTTGAACTCCATACTTTTTGTGTGTTCAAAATGCACCATTCAAGGCACATCACAAAATTTCAACAATTTCTGACTTAATTTGGTATATTTCTTGCATTCACTTTTTTTTGAGCTAGTTGACCCTCAAATTGAAAAGCACTCCAAATGAACTCTCGAAATGTTGAAAGTTGGCATGCTATCATCATTTCACCCACATAGCATGTGTTAAAAATTTGAGAGGGCTACGACAAAGACTGGATGCAGTTCGTGTCTCTCGAAGTAGCAGGGTTTCGAACGAGAACTCATCTCTTACAAAGGGATTTCATTTTTTTTTAACTTATTTGAACTCCATACTTTTTGTGTGTTCAAAATGCACCATTCAAAGGCACATTACAAAATTTCAACAATTTCTGACTTCATTTGTTACATTTCCTGCATTTACTTATTTTTTTTGAGCTAGTTGACCCTGAAATTGAAAAGCACTACAAATGAACTCTAAAAATGTTGAAAGTTGGCATGCTATCAGCATTTCACCCACATAGCATGTGTTAAAAAGTTGAGAGGGCTACGACAAAGACTGGATGCAGTTCCTGTACAAAACTGACAATCTCTCTCGAAGTAGCAGGGTTTCGAACGAGAACTCATCTCTTACAAAGGGATTTCATTTTTTTTAAACTTATTTGAACTCCATACTTTTTGTGTGTTCAAAATGAACCATTCAAAGGCACATCACAAAATTTCAACAATTTCTGACTTCATTTGTTATATTTCGTGCATTTACTTATTTTTTTTGAGCTAGTTGACCCTGAAATTGAAAAGCACTACAAATGAACTGTGAAAATGTTGAAAGTTGGCATTCTATCATCATTTCACCCACATAGCATGTGTTAAAAAGTTGAGAGGGCTACGACAAAGACTGGATGCAGTTCGTGTACAAAACTGACAATCTCTCTCGAAGTAGCCGGGTTTCGAACGAGAACTCATCTCTTACAAAGGGATTTCATTTTTTTTAAACTTATTTGAACTCCATAGTTTTTGTGTGTTCAAAATGCACCATTAAAAGGCACATCACAAAATTTCAACAATTTCTGACTTAATTTGGTATATTTCTTGCATTCACTTTTTTTTTGAGCTAGTTGACCCTCAAATTGAAAAGCACTCCAAATGAACTCTGGAAATGTTGAAAGTTGGCATGCTATCATCATTTCACCCACATAGCATGTGTTAAAAAGTTGAGAGGGCTACGACAAAGACTGGATGCAGTTCGTGTCTCTCGAAGTAGCAGGGTTTCGAACGAGAACTCATCTCTTACAAAGGGATTTCATTTTTTTAAACTTATTTGAACTCCATAATTTTTGTGTGTTCAAAATGCACCATTCAAAGGCACATCACAAAATTTCAACAATTTCGGACTTCATTTGGTATATTTCTTGCATTTACTTTTTTTTGAGCTAGTTGACCCTGAATTTGAAAAGCACTACAAATGAACTCTGGAAATGTTGAAAGTTGGCATGCTATCATCATTTCACCCACATAGCATGTGTTAAAAAGTTGAGAGGGCTACGACAAAGAGTGGATGCAGTTCGTGTACAAAACTGACAATCTCTCTCGAAGTAGCAGGGTTTCGAACGAGAACTCATCTCTTACAAAGGGATTTCATTTTTTTAAATTATTTGAACTCCATACTTTTTGTGTTCTCAAAATGCACCATTCAAAGGCACATCACAAAATTCTAACAATTTCTGACTTCATTTGTTACATTTCCTGCATTTACTTATTTTTTTGAGCTATTTGACCCTGAAATTGAAAAGCACTACAAATGAACTCTGAAAATGTTGAAAGTTGGCATGCTATCATCATTTCACCCACATAGCATGTGTTAAAAAGTTGAGAGGGCTACGACAAAGATGGGATGCAGTTCGTGTACAAAACTGACAATCTCTCTCGAAGTAGCAGGGTTTCGAACGAGAACTCATCTCTTACAAAGGGATTTCATTTTTTTTAAACTTATTTGAACTCCATACTTTTTGTGTGTTCAAAATGCACCATACAAAGGCACATCACAAAATTTCAACAATTTCTGACTTAATTTGGTATATTTCATGCATTTACTTTTTTTTTGAGCTATTTGACCCTGAAATTGAAAAGCACTACAAATGAACACTGGAAATGTTGAAAGTTGGCATGCTATCATAATTTCACCCACATAACATGTGTTAAAAAGTTGAGAGGGCTACGACAAAGACTGGATGCAGTTCGTGTACAAAACTGACAATCTCTCTCGAAGTAGCCGGGTTTCGAACGAGAACTCATCTCTTACAAAGGGATTTCATTTTTTTTAAACTTATTTGAACTCCATAGTTTTTGTGTGTTCAAAATGCACCATTAAAAGGCACATCACAAAATTTCAACAATTTCTGACTTAATTTGGTATATTTCTTGCATTCACTTTTTTTTTGAGCTAGTTGACCCTCAAATTGAAAAGCACTCCAAATGAACTCTGGAAATGTTGAAAGTTGGCATGCTATCATCATTTCACCCACATAGCATGTGTTAAAAAGTTGAGAGGGCTACGACAAAGACTGGATGCAGTTCGTGTCTCTCGAAGTAGCAGGGTTTCGAACGAGAACTCATCTCTTACAAAGGGATTTCATTTTTTTAAACTTATTTGAACTCCATACTTTTTGTGTGTTCAAAATGCACCATTCAAAGGCACATCACAAAATTTCAACAATTTCGGACTTCATTTGGTATATTTCTTGCATTTACTTTTTTTTGAGCTAGTTGACCCTGAATTTGAAAAGCACTACAAATGAACTCTGGAAATGTTGAAAGTTGGCATGCTATCATCATTTCACCCACATAGCATGTGTTAAAAAGTTGAGAGGGCTACGACAAAGAGTGGATACAGTTCGTGTACAAAACTGACAATCTCTCTCGAAGTAGCAGGGTTTCGAACGAGAACTCATCTCTTACAAAGGGATTTCATTTTTTTAAATTATTTGAACTCCATACTTTTTGTGTTCTCAAAATGCACCATTCAAAGGCACATCACAAAATTCTAACAATTTCTGACTTCATTTGTTACATTTCCTGCATTTACTTATTTTTTTGAGCTATTTGACCCTGAAATTGAAAAGCACTACAAATGAACTCTGAAAATGTTGAAAGTTGGCATGCTATCATCATTTCACCCACATAGCATGTGTTAAAAAGTTGAGAGGGCTACGACAAAGATGGGATGCAGTTCGTGTACAAAACTGACAATCTCTCTCGAAGTAGCAGGGTTTCGAACGAGAACTCATCTCTTACAAAGGGATTTCATTTTTTTTAAACTTATTTGAACTCCATACTTTTTGTGTGTTCAAAATGCACCATACAAAGGCACATCACAAAATTTCAACAATTTCTGACTTAATTTGGTATATTTCATGCATTTACTTTTTTTTGAGCTATTTGACCCTGAAATTGAAAAGCACTACAAATGAACACTGGAAATGTTGAAAGTTGGCATGCTATCATAATTTCACCCACATAACATGTGTTAAAAAGTTGAGAGGGCTACGACAAAGACTGGATGCAGTTCGTGTACAAAACTGACAATCTCTCTCGAAGTAGCCGGGTTTCGAACGAGAACTCATCTCTTACAAAGGGATTTCATTTTTTTTAAACTTATTTGAACTCCATAGTTTTTGTGTGTTCAAAATGCACCATTAAAAGGCACATCACATAATTTCAACAATTTCTGACTTAATTTGGTATATTTCTTGCATTCACTTTTTTTTGAGCTAGTTGACCCTCAAATTGAAAAGCACTACAAATGAACTCTGGAAATGTTGAAAGTTGGCATGCTATCATCATTTCACCCACATAGCATGTGTTAAAAAGTTGAGAGGGCTACGACAAAGACTGGATGCAGTTCGTGTCTCTCGAAGTAGCAGGGTTTCGAACGAGAACTCATCTCTTACAAAGGGATTTCATTTTTTTAAACTTATTTGAACTCCATACTTTTTGTGTGTTCAAAATGCACCATTCAAAGGCACATCACAAAATTTCAACAATTTCGGACTTCATTTGGTATATTTCTTGCATTTACTTTTTTTGAGCTAGTTGACCCTGAATTTGAAAAGCACTACAAATGAACTCCGGAAATGTTGAAAGTTGGCATGCTATCATCATTTCACCCACATAGCATGTGTTAAAAAGTTGAGAGGGCTACGACAAAGAGTGGATGCAGTTCGTGTACAAAACTGACAATCTCTCTCGAAGTAGCAGGGTTTCGAACGAGAACTCATCTCTTACAAAGGGATTTCATTTTTTTAAATTATTGGAACTCCATACTTTTTGTGTTCTCAAAATGCACCATTCAAAGGCACATCACAAAATTCTAACAATTTCTGACTTCATTTGTTACATTTCCTGCATTTACTTATTTTTTTGAGCTATTTGACCCTGAAATTGAAAAGCACTACAAATGAACTCTGAAAATGTTGAAAGTTCGCATGCTATCATCATTTCACCCACATAGCATGTGTTAAAAAGTTGAGAGGGCTACGACAAAGATGGGATGCAGTTCGTGTACAAAACTGACAATCTCTCTCGAAGTAGCAGGGTTTCGAACGAGAACTCATCTCTTACAAAGGGATTTCATTTTTTTAAACTTGTTTGAACTCCATACTTTTTGTGTGTTCAAAATGCACCATACAAAGGCACATCACAAAATTTCAACAATTTCTGACTTAATTTGGTATATTTCATGCATTTACTTTTTTTTTGAGCTATTTGACCCTGAAATTGAAAAGCACTACAAATGAACACTGGAAATGTTGAAAGTTGGCATGCTATCATAATTTCACCCACATAACATGTGTTAAAAAGTTGAGAGGGCTACGACAAAGACTGGATGCAGTTCGTGTACAAAACTGACAATCTCTCTCGAAGTAGTCGGGTTTCGAACGAGAACTCATCTCTTACAAAGGGATTTCATTTTTTTTAAACTTATTTGAACTCCATAGTTTTTGTGTGTTCAAAATGCACCATTAAAAGGCACATCACATAATTTCAACAATTTCTGACTTAATTTGGTATATTTCTTGCATTCACTTTTTTTTGAGCTAGTTGACCCTCAAATTGAAAAGCACTCCAAATGAACTCTGGAAATGTTGAAAGTTGGCATGCTATCATCATTTCACCCACATAGCATGTGTTAAAAAGTTGAGAGGGCTACGACAAAGACTGGATGCAGTTCGTGTCTCTCGAAGTAGCAGGGTATCGAACGAGAACTCATCTCTTACAAAGGGATTTCATTTTTTTAAACTTATTTGAACTCCATACTTTTTGTGTGTTCAAAATGCACCATTCAAAGGCACATCACAAAATTTCAACAATTTCGGACTTCATTTGGTATATTTCTTGCATTTACTTTTTTTTGAGCTAGTTGACCCTGAATTTGAAAAGCACTACAAATGAACTCTGGAAATGTTGAAAGTTGGCATGCTATCATCATTTCACCCACATAGCATGTGTTAAAAAGTTGAGAGGGCTACGACAAAGAGTGGATGCAGTTCGTGTACAAAACTGACAATCTCTCTCGAAGTAGCAGGGTTTCGAACGAGAACTCATCTCTTACAAAGGGATTTCATTTTTTTAAATTATTTGAACTCCATACTTTTTGTGTTCTCAAAATGCACCATTCAAAGGCACATCACAAAATTCTAACAATTTCTGACTTCATTTGTTACATTTCCTGCATTTACTTATTTTTTTTGAGCTATTTGACCCTGAAATTGAAAAGCACTACAAATGAACTCTGAAAATGTTGAAAGTTGGCATGCTATCATCATTTCACCCACATAGCATGTGTTAAAAAGTTGAGAGGGCTACGACAAAGATGGGATGCAGTTCGTGTACAAAACTGACAATCTCTCTCGAAGTAGCAGGGTTTCGAACGAGAACTCATCTCTTACAAAGGGATTTCATTTTTTTTAAACTTATTTGAACTCCATACTTTTTGTGTGTTAAAAATGCACCATACAAAGGCACATCACAAAATTTCAACAATTTCTGACTTAATTTGGTATATTTCATGCATTTACTTTTTTTTGAGCTATTTGACCCTGAAATTGAAAAGCACTACAAATGAACACTGGAAATGTTGAAAGTTGGCATGCTATCATAATTTCACCCACATAACATGTGTTAAAAAGTTGAGAGGGCTACGACAAAGACTGGATGCAGTTCGTGTACAAAACTGACAATCTCTCTCGAAGTAGCCGGGTTTCGAACGAGAACTCATCTCTTACAAAGGGATTTCATTTTTTTTAAACTTATTTGAACTCCATAGTTTTTGTGTGTTCAAAATGCACCATTAAAAGGCACATCACATAATTTCAACAATTTCTGACTTAATTTGGTATATTTCTTGCATTCACTTTTTTTTTGAGCTAGTTGACCCTCAAATTGAAAAGCACTCCAAATGAACTCTGGAAATGTTGAAAGTTGGCATGCTATCATCATTTCACCCACATAGCATGTGTTAAAAAGTTGAGAGGGCTACGACAAAGACTGGATGCAGTTCGTGTCTCTCGAAGTAGCAGGGTTTCGAACGAGAACTCATCTCTTACAAAGGGATTTCATTTTTTTAAACTTATTTGAACTCCATACTTTTTGTGTGTTCAAAATGCACCATTCAAAGGCACATCACAAAATTTCAACAATTTCGGACTTCATTTGGTATATTTCTTGCATTTACTTTTTTTGAGCTAGTTGACCCTGAATTTGAAAAGCACTACAAATGAACTCCGGAAATGTTGAAAGTTGGCATGCTATCATCATTTCACCCACATAGCATGTGTTAAAAAGTTGAGAGGGCTACGACAAAGAGTGCATGCAGTTCGTGTACAAAACTGACAATCTCTCTCGAAGTAGCAGGGTTTCGAACGAGAACTCATCTCTTACAAAGGGATTTCATTTTTTTAAATTATTGGAACTCCATACTTTTTGTGTTCTCAAAATGCACCATTCAAAGGCACATCACAAAATTCTAACAATTTCTGACTTCATTTGTTACATTTCCTGCATTTACTTATTTTTTTGAGCTATTTGACCCTGAAATTGAAAAGCACTACAAATGAACTCTGAAAATGTTGAAAGTTCGCATGCTATCATCATTTCACCCACATAGCATGCGTTAAAAAGTTGAGAGGGCTACGACAAAGATGGGATGCAGTTCGTGTACAAAACTGACAATCTCTCTCGAAGTAGCAGGGTTTCGAACGAGAACTCATCTCTTACAAAGGGATTTCATTTTTTTAAACTTATTTGAACTCCATACTTTTTGTGTGTTCAAAATGCACCATACAAAGGCACATCACAAAATTTCAACAATTTCTGACTTAATTTGGTATATTTCATGCATTTACTTTTTTTTTGAGCTATTTGACCCTGAAATTGAAAAGCACTACAAATGAACACTGGAAATGTTGAAAGTTGGCATGCTATCATAATTTCACCCACATAACATGTGTTAAAAAGTTGAGAGGGCTACGACAAAGACTGGATGCAGTTCGTGTACAAAACTGACAATCTCTCTCGAAGTAGTCGGGTTTCGAACGAGAACTCATCTCTTACAAAGGGATTTCATTTTTTTTAAACTTATTTGAACTCCATAGTTTTTGTGTGTTCAAAATGCACCATTAAAAGGCACATCACATAATTTCAACAATTTCTGACTTAATTTGGTATATTTCTTGCATTCACTTTTTTTTGAGCTAGTTGACCCTCAAATTGAAAAGCACTCCAAATGAACTCTGGAAATGTTGAAAGTTGGCATGCTATCATCATTTCACCCACATAGCATGTGTTAAAAAGTTGAGAGGGCTACGACAAAGACTGGATGCAGTTCGTGTCTCTCGAAGTAGCAGGGTATCGAACGAGAACTCATCTCTTACAAAGGGATTTCATTTTTTTAAACTTATTTGAACTCCATACTTTTTGTGTGTTCAAAATGCACCATTCAAAGGCACATCACAAAATTTCAACAATTTCGGACTTCATTTGGTATATTTCTTGCATTTACTTTTTTTTGAGCTAGTTGACCCTGAATTTGAAAAGCACTACAAATGAACTCTGGAAATGTTGAAAGTTGGCATGCTATCATCATTTCACCCACATAGCATGTGTTAAAAAGTTGAGAGGGCTACGACAAAGAGTGGATGCAGTTCGTGTACAAAACTGACAATCTCTCTCGAAGTAGCAGGGTTTCGAACGAGAACTCATCTCTTACAAAGGGATTTCATTTTTTTAAATTATTTGAACTCCATACTTTTTGTGTTCTCAAAATGCACCATTCAAAGGCACATCACAAAATTCTAACAATTTCTGACTTCATTTGTTACATTTCCTGCATTTACTTATTTTTTTTGAGCTATTTGACCCTGAAATTGAAAAGCACTACAAATGAACTCTGAAAATGTTGAAAGTTGGCATGCTATCATCATTTCACCCACATAGCATGTGTTAAAAAGTTGAGAGGGCTACGACAAAGATGGGATGCAGTTCGTGTACAAAACTGACAATCTCTCTCGAAGTAGCAGGGTTTCGAACGAGAACTCATCTCTTACAAAGGGATTTCATTTTTTTTAAACTTATTTGAACTCCATACTTTTTGTGTGTTCAAAATGCACCATACAAAGGCACATCACAAAATTTCAACAATTTCTGACTTAATTTGGTATATTTCATGCATTTACTTTTTTTTGAGCTATTTGACCCTGAAATTGAAAAGCACTACAAATGAACACTGGAAATGTTGAAAGTTGGCATGCTATCATAATTTCACCCACATAACATGTGTTAAAAAGTTGAGAGGGCTACGACAAAGACTGGATGCAGTTCGTGTACAAAACTGACAATCTCTCTCGAAGTAGTCGGGTTTCGAACGAGAACTCATCTCTTACAAAGGGATTTCATTTTTTTTAAACTTATTTGAACTCCATAGTTTTTGTGTGTTCAAAATGCACCATTAAAAGGCACATCACATAATTTCAACAATTTCTGACTTAATTTGGTATATTTCTTGCATTCACTTTTTTTTGAGCTAGTTGACCCTCAAATTGAAAAGCACTCCAAATGAACTCTGGAAATGTTGAAAGTTGGCATGCTATCATCATTTCACCCACATAGCATGTGTTAAAAAGTTGAGAGGGCTACGACAAAGACTGGATGCAGTTCGTGTCTCTCGAAGTAGCAGGGTTTCGAACGAGAACTCATCTCTTACAAAGGGATTTCATTTTTTTAAACTTATTTGAACTCCATACTTTTTGTGTGTTCAAAATGCACCATTCAAAGGCACATCACAAAATTTCAACAATTTCGGACTTCATTTGGTATATTTCTTGCATTTACTTTTTTTTGAGCTAGTTGACCCTGAATTTGAAAAGCACTACAAATGAACTCTGGAAATGTTGAAAGTTGGCATGCTATCATCATTTCACCCACATAGCATGTGTTAAAAAGTTGAGAGGGCTACGACAAAGAGTGGATGCAGTTCGTGTACAAAACTGACAATCTCTCTTGAAGTAGCAGGGTTTCGAACGAGAACTCATCTCTTACAAAGGGATTTCATTTTTTTAAATTATTTGAACTCCATACTTTTTGTGTTCTCAAAATGCACCATTCAAAGGCACATCACAAAATTCTAACAATTTCTGACTTCATTTGTTACATTTCCTGCATTTACTTATTTTTTTTGAGCTATTTGACCCTGAAATTGAAAAGCACTACAAATGAACTCTGAAAATGTTGAAAGTTGGCATGCTATCATCATTTCACCCACATAGCATGTGTTAAAAAGTTGAGAGGGCTACGACAAAGATGGGATGCAGTTCGTGTACAAAACTGACAATCTCTCTCGAAGTAGCAGGGTTTCGAACGAGAACTCATCTCTTACAAAGGGATTTCATTTTTTTTAAACTTATTTGAACTCCATACTTTTTGTGTGTTCAAAATGCACCATACAAAGGCACATCACAAAATTTCAACAATTTCTGACTTAATTTGGTATATTTCATGCATTTACTTTTTTTTTGAGCTATTTGACCCTGAAATTGAAAAACACTACAAATGAACACTGGAAATGTTGAAATTTGGCATGCTATCATAATTTCACCCACATAACATGTGTTAAAAAGTTGAGAGGGCTACGACAAAGACTGGATGCAGTTCGTGTACAAAACTAACAATCTCTCTCGAAGTAGCAGGGTTTCGAACGAGAACTCATCTCTTACAAAGGGATTTCATTTTTTTTAAACTTATTTGAACTCCATACTTTTTGTGTGTTCAAAATGCACCATTCAAAGGCACATCACAAAATTTCAACAATTTCTGACTTCATTTGTTATATTTCGTGCATTTACTTATTTTTTTTGAGCTAGTTGACCCTGAAATTGAAAAGCACTACAAATGAACTGTGAAAATGTTGAAAGTTGGCATGATATCATCATTTCACCCAAATAGCATGTGTTAAAAAGTTGAGAGGGCTACGACAAAGACTGGATGCAGTTCGTGTACAAATCTGACAATCTCTCTCGAAGTAGCCGGGTTTCGAACGAGAACTCATCTCTTACAAAGGGATTTCATTTTTTTAAACTTATTTCAACTCCATACTTTTTGTGTGTTCAAAATGCACTATTCAAAGGCACATCACAAAATTTCAACAATTTCTGACTTAATTTGGTATATTTCTTGCATTCACTTTTTTTTTGAGCTAGTTGACCCTTAAATTGAAAAGCACTCCAAATGAACTCTGGAAATGTTGAAAGTTGGCATTCTATCATCATTTCACCCACATAGCATGTGTTAAAAAGTTGAGAGGGCTACGACAAAGACTGGATGCAGTTCGTGTCTCTCGAAGTAGTAGGGTTTCGAATGAGAACTCATCTCTTACAAAGGATTTCATTTTTTTAAACTTATTTGAACTCCATACTTTTTTTGTGTTCAAAATGCACCATTCAAAGGCACATCACAAAATTTCAACAATTTCTGACTTAATTTGGTATATTTCGTGCATTTACTTATTTTTTTGAGCTAGTTGACCCTGAAATTGAAAAGCACTACAAATGAACTCTCGAAATCTTGAAAGTTCGCATGCTATCATCATTTCACCCACACAGCATGTGTTAAAAAGTTGAGAGGGCTACGACAAAGACTGGATGCAGTTCGTGTACAAAACTGACAATCTCTCTCGAAGTAGCCGGGTTTCGAACGAGAACTCATCTCTTACAAAGGGATTTCATTTTTTTAAACTTATTTGAACTCCATACTTTTTGTGTGTTCAAAATGCACCTTTCAAAGGCACATCACAAAATTTCAACAATTTCTGACTTAATTTGGTATATTTCGTGCATTTACTTATTTTTTTTGAGCTAGTTGACCCTGAAATTGAAAAGCACTACAAATGAACTCTCGAAATCTTGAAAGTTCGCATGCTATCATCATTTCACCCACATAGCATGTGTTAAAAAGTTGAGAGGGCTACGACAAAGACTGGATGCAGTTCGTGTACAAAACTGACAATCTCTCTCGAAGTAGCCGGGTTTCGAACGAGAACTCATCTCTTACAAAGGGATTTCTTTTTTTTTTAAACTTATTTGAACTCCATACTTTTTGTGTTCTCAAAATGCACCATTTAAAGGCACATCACAAAATTTCAACAATTTTGGACTACATTTGGTATATTTCTTGCATTTACTTTTTTTTGAGCTAGCTGACCCTGATATTGAAAAGCACTACAAATGAACACTGGAAATGTTGAAAGTTGGCATGATATCATCATTTCACCCACATAGCATGTGTTAAAAAGTTGAGAGGGCTACGACAAAGACTGGATGCAGTTCGTGTACAAAACTGACAATCTCTCTCGAAGTAAAAGGGTTTCGAACGAGAACTCATCTCTTACAAAGGGATTTCATTTTTTTTAAACTTATTTGAACTCCATACTTTTTGTGTGTTCAAAATGCACCATCCAAAGACACATCACAAAATTTCAACAATTTCTGACTTCATTTGTTATATTTCGTGCATTTCCTTTTTTTTTTTGAGCTAGTTGACCCTGAAATTGAAAAGCACTACAAATGAACTGTGAAAATGTTGAAAGTTGGCATGATATCATCATTTCACCCAAATAGCATGTGTTAAAAAGTTGAGAGGGCTACGACAAAGACTGGATGCAGTTCGTGTACAAAACTGACAATCTCTCTCGAAGTAGCCGGGTTTCGAACGAGAACTCATCTCTTACAAAGGGATTTCTTTTTTTTTTTAAACTTATTTGAACTCCATACTTTTTGTGTTCTCAAAATGCACCATTCAAAGGCACATCACAAAATTTCAACAATTTTGGACTACATTTGGTATATTTCTTGCATTTACTTTTTTTTGAGCTAGCTGACCCTGATATTGAAAAGCACTACAAATGAACTGTGAAAATGTTGAAAGTTGGCATGATATCATCATTTCACCCACATAGCATGTGTTAAAAAGTTGAGAGGGCTACGACAAAGACTGGATGCAGTTCGTGTACAAAACTGACAATCTCTCTCGAAGTAAAAGGGTTTCGAACGAGAACTCATCTCTTACAAAGGGATTTCATTTTTTTTAAACTTATTTGAACTCCATACTTTTTGTGTGTTCAAAATGCACCATACAAAGACACATCACAAAATTTCAACAATTTCTGACTTCATTTGTTATATTTCGTGCATTTCCTTATTTTTTTTGAGCTAGTTGACCCTGAAATTGAAAAGCACTACAAATGAACTGTGAAAATGTTGAAAGTTGGCATGATATCATCATTTCACCCAAATAGCATGTGTTAAAAAGTTGAGAGGGCTACGACAAAGACTGGATGCAGTTCGTGTACAAAACTGACAATCTCTCTCGAAGTAGCAGGGTTTCGAACGAGAACTCATCTCTTACAAAGGGATTTCAGTTTTTTTTAAACTTATTTGAAATCCATACTTTTTGTGTGTTCAAAATGCACCATTCAAAGGCACATCACAAAATTTCAACAATTTCTGACTTCATTTGGTATATTTCTTGCATTTACTTATTTTTTTTGAGCTAGTTGACCCTGAAATTGAAAAGCACTACAAATGAACTCTGGAAATCTTGAAAGTTGGCACGCTATCATCATTTCACCCAAGTAGCATGTGTTAAAAAGTTGAGAGGGCTACGACAAAGACTGCATGCAGTTCGTGTACAAAACTGACAATCTGTCTCGAAGTAGCAGGGTTTCGAACGAGAACTCATCTCTTACAAAGGGATTTCATTTTTTTAAACTTATTTGAACTCCATCCTTTTTGTGTGTTCAAAATGCACCATTCAAAGGCACATCACAAAATGTCAACAATTTCTGACTTAATTTGATATATTTCTTGCATTCACTTTTTTTTGAGCTAGTTGACCCTCAAATTGAAAAGCACTCCAAATGAACTCTGGAAATGTTGAAAGTTGGCATGCTATCATCATTTCACCCACATAGCATGTGTTAAAAAGTTGAGAGGGCTACGACAAAGACTGGATGCAGTTCGTGTTTCTCGAAGTAGCAGGGTTTCGAACGAGAACTCATCTCTTACAAAGGGATTTCATTTTTTTAAACTTATTTGAACTCCATACTTTTTGTGTGTTCAAAATGCACCATTCAAAGGCACATCACAAAATTTCAACAATTCCGGACTTCATTTGGTATATTTCTTGGATTTACTTTTTTTGAGCTAGTTGACCCTGAAATTGAAAAGCACTACAAATGAACTCTGGAAATGTTGAAAGTTGGCATGCTATCATCATTTCACCCACATAGGATGTGTTAAAAAGTTGAGAGGGCTACGACAAAGAGTGGATGCAGTTCGTGTACAAAACTGACAATCTCTCTCGAAGTAGCAGGGTTTCGAACGAGAACTCATCTCTTACAAAGGGATTTCATTTTTTTAAACTTATTTGAACTCCATACTTTTTGTGTTTTCAAAATGCACCATTCAAAGGCACATCACAAAATTCTAACAATTTCTGACTTCATTTGTTACATTTCCTGCATTTACTTATTTTTTTTGAGCTATTTGACCCTGAAATTGAAAAGCACTACAAATGAACTCTGAAAATGTTGAAAGTTGGCATGCTATCATCATTTCACCCACATAGCATGTGTTAAAAAGTTGAGAGGGCTACGACAAAGACTGGATGCAGTTCGTGTACAAAACTGACAATCTCTCTCGAAGTAGCAGGGTTTCGAACGAGAACTCATCTCTTACAAAGGGATTTCATTTTTTTTAAACTTATTTGAACTCCATACTTTTTGTGTGTTCAAAATGCACCATTCAAAGGCACATCACAAAATTTCAACAATTTCTGACTTCATTTGTTATATTTGGTGCATTTACTTATTTTTTTTGTGCTAGTTGACCCTGAAATTGAAAAGCACTACAAATGAACACTGGAAATGTTGAAAGTTGGCATGATATCATCATTTCACCCAAATAGCATGTGTTAAAAAGTTGAGAGGGCTACGACAAAGACTGGATGTAGTTCGTGTACAAAACTGACAATCTCTCTCGAAGTAGCCTGGTTTCGAACGAGAACTCATCTCTTACAAAGGGATTTCATTTTTTTAAACTTATTTCAACTCCATAATTTTTGTGTGTTCAAAATGCACCATTCAAAGGCACATCACAAAATTTCAACAATTTCTGACTTAATTTGGTATATTTCTTGCATTCACTTTTTTTTTGAGCTAGTTGACCCTTAAATTGAAAAGCACTCCAAATGAACTCTGGAAATGTTGAAAGTTGGCATTCTATCATCATTTCACCCACATAGCATGTGTTAAAAAGTTGAGAGGGCTACGACAAAGACTGGATGCAGTTCATGTCTCTCGAAGTAGTAGGGTTTCGAATGAGAACTCATCTCTTACAAAGGATTTCATTTTTTTAAACTTATTTGAACTCCATACTTTTTGTGTGTTCAAAATGCACCATTCAAAGGCACATCACAAAATTTCAACAATTTCTGACTTAATTTGGTATATTTCGTGCATTTACTTATTTTTTTGAGCTATTTGACCCTGAAATTGAAAAGCACTACAAATGAACTCTGAAAATGTTGAAATTTGGCATGCTATCATCATTTCACCCACATAGCATGTGTTAAAAACTTGAGAGGGCTACGACAAAGATGGGATGCAGTTCGTGTACAAAACTGACAATCTCTCTCGAAGTAGCAGGGTTTCGAACGAGAACTCATCTCTTACAAAGGGATTTCATTTTTTTAAAACTTATTTGAACTCCATACTTTTTGTGTGTTCAAAATGCACCATACAAAGGCACATCACAAAATTTCAACAATTTCTGACTTAATTTGGTATATTTCGTGCATTTACTTTTTTTTTTGAGCTATTTGACCGAGAAATTGAAAAGCACTACAAATGAACACTGGAATTGTTGAAAGTTGGCATGCTATCATAATTTCACCCACATAACATGTGTTAAAAAGTTGAGAGGGCTACGACAAAGACTGGATGCAGTTCGTGTACAAAACTGACAATCTCTCTCGAAGTAGCAGGGTTTCGAACGAGAACTCATCTCTTACAAAGGGATTTCATTTTTTTTAAACTTATTTGAACTCCATACTTTTTTTGTGTTCAAAATGCACAATTCAAAGGCACATCACAAAATTTCAACAATTTCTGACTTCATTTGTTATATTTCGTGCATTTACTTATTTTTTTTGAGCTAGTTGACCCTGAAATTGAAAAGCACTACAAATGAACTGTGAAAATGTTGAAAGTTGGCATGATATCATCATTTCACCCAAATAGCATGTGTTAAAAAGTTGAGAGGGCTACGACAAAGACTGGATGCAGTTCGTGTACAAAACTGACAATCTCTCTCGAAGTAGCCTGGTTTCGAACGAGAACTCATCTCTTACAAAGGGATTTCATTTTTTTAAAACTTATTTCAACTCCATACTTTTTGTGTGTTCAAAATGCACCATTCCAAGGCACATCACAAAATTTCAACAATTTCTGACTTAATTTGGTATATTTCTTGCATTCACTTTTTTTTGAGCTAGTTGACCCTTAAATGGAAAAGCACTCCAAATGAACTCTGGAAATGTTGAAAGTTGGCATTCTATCATCATTTCACCCACATAGCATGTGTTAAAAAGTTGAGAGGGCTACGACAAAGACTGGATGCAGTTCGTGTCTCTCGAAGTAGTAGGGTTTCGAATGAGAACTCATCTCTTACAAAGGATTTCATTTTTTTAAACTTATTTGAACTCCATACTTTTTGTGTGTTTAAAATGCACCATTCAAAGGCACATCACAAAATTTCAACAATTTCTGACTTAATTTGGTATATTTCGTGCATTTACTTATTTTTTTGAGCTAGTTGACCCTGAAATTGAAAAGCACTACAAATGAACTCTCGAAATCTTGAAAGTTCGCATGCTATCATCATTTCACCCACATAGCATGTGTTAAAAAGTTGAGAGGGATACGACAAAGACTGGATGCAGTTCGTGTACAAAACTGACAATCTCTCTCGAAGTAGCCGGGTTTCGAACGAGAACTCATCTCTTACAAAGGGATTTCATTTTTTTAAACTTATTTGAACTCCATACTTTTTGTGTCTTCAAAATGCACCATTCAAAGGCACATCACAAAATTTCAACAATTTCTGACTTAATTTGGTATATTTCTTGCATTCACTTTTTTTTGAGCTAGTTGACCCTCAAATTGAAAAGCACTCCAAATGAACTCTGGAAATGTTGAAAGTTGGCATGATATCATCATTTCACCCACATAGCATGTGTTAAAAAGTTGAGAGGGCTACGACAAAGACTGGATGCAGTTCGTGTACAAAACTGACAATCTCTCTCGAAGTAAAAGGGTTTCGAACGAGAACTCATCTCTTACAAAGGGATTTCATTTTTTTTAAACTTATTTGAACTCCATACTTTTTGTGTGTTCAAAATGCACCATCCAAAGACACATCACAAAATTTCAACAATTTCTGATTTCATTTGTTATATTTCGTGCATTTCCTTATTTTTTTTGAGCTAGTTGACCCTGAAATTGAAAAGCACTACAAATGAACTGTGAAAATGTTGAAAGTTGGCATGATATCATCATTTCACCCACATAGCATGTGTTAAAAAGTTGAGAGGGCTACGACAAAGACTGGATGCAGTTCGTGTACAAAACTGACAATCTCTCTCGAAGTAAAAGGGTTTCGAACGAGAACTCATCTCTTACAAAGGGATTTCATTTTTTTTAAACTTATTTGAACTCCATACTTTTTGTGTGTTCAAAATGCACCATCCAAAGACACATCACAAAATTTCAACAATTTCTGACTTCATTTGTTATATTTCGTGCATTTCCTTATTTTTTTTGAGCTAGTTGACCCTGAAATTGAAAAGCACTACAAATGAACTGTGAAAATGTTGAAAGTTGGCATGATATCATCATTTCACCCAAATACCATGTGTTAAAAAGTTGAGAGGGCTACGACAAAGACTGGATGTAGTTCGTGTACAAAACTGACAATCTCTCTCGAAGTAGCAGGGTTTCGAACGAGAACTCATCTCTTACAAAGGGATTTCAGTTTTTTTAAACTTATTTGAAATCCATACTTTTTGTGTGTTCAAAATGCACCATTCAAAGGCACATCACAAAATTTCAACAATTTCTGACTTCATTTGGTATATTTCTTGCATTTACTTATTTTTTTTGAGCTAGTTGACCCTGAAATTGAAAAGCACTACAAACGAACTCTGGAAATCTTGAAAGTTGGCACGCTATCATCATTTCACCCAAGTAGCATGTGTTAAAAAGTTGAGAGGGCTACGACAAAGACTGCATGCAGTTCGTGTACAAAACTGACAATCTGTCTCGAAGTAGCAGGGTTTCGAACGAGAACTCATCTCTTACAAAGGGATTTCATTTTTTTAAACTTATTTGAACTCCATACTTTTTGTGTGTTCAAAATGCACCATTCAAAGGCACATCACAAAATGTCAACAATTTCTGACTTAATTTGATATATTTCTTGCATTCACTTTTTTTTGAGCTAGTTGACCCTCAAATTGAAAAGCACTCCAAATGAACTCTGGAAATGTTGAAAGTTGGCATGCTATCATCATTTCACCCACATAGCATGTGTTAAAAAGTTGAGAGGGCTACGACAAAGACTGGATGCAGTTCGTGTTTCTCGAAGTAGCAGGGTTTCGAACGAGAACTCATCTCTTGCAAAGGGATTTCATTTTTTTAAACTTATTTGAACTCCATACTTTTTGTGTGTTCAAAATGCACCATTCAAAGGCACATCACAAAATTTCAACAATTCCGGACTTCATTTGGTATATTTCTTGGATTTACTTTTTTTGAGCTAGTTGACCCTGAAATTGAAAAGCACTACAAATGAACTCTGGAAATGTTGAAAGTTGGCATGCTATCATCATTTCACCCACATAGGATGTGTTAAAAAGTTGAGAGGGCTACGACAAAGAGTGGATGCAGTTCGTGTACAAAACTGACAATCTCTCTCGAAGTAGCAGGGTTTCGAACGAGAACTCATCTCTTACAAAGGGATTTCATTTTTTTAAACTTATTTGAACTCCATACTTTTTGTGTTTTCAAAATGCACCATTCAAAGGCACATCACAAAATTCTAACAATTTCTGACTTCATTTGTTACATTTCCTGCATTTACATATTTTTTTTGAGCTATTTGACCCTGAAATTGAAAAGCACTACAAATGAACTCTGAAAATGTTGAAAGTTGGCATGCTATCATCATTTCACCCACATAGCATGTGTTAAAAAGTTGAGAGGGCTACGACAAAGACTGGATGTAGTTCGTGTACAAAACTGACAATCTCTCTCGAAGTAGCAGGGTTTCGAACGAGAACTCATCTCTTACAAAGGGATTTCATTTTTTTTAAACTTATTTGAACTCCATACTTTTTGTGTGTTCAAAATGCACCATCCAAAGACACATCACAAAATTTCAACAATTTCTGACTTCATTTGTTATATTTGGTGCATTTACTTATTTTTTTTGTGCTAGTTGACCCTGAAATTGAAAAGCACTACAAATGAACACTGGAAATGTTGAAAGTTGGCATGATATCATCATTTCACCCAAATAGCATGTGTTAAAAAGTTGAGAGGGCTACGACAAAGACTGGATGCAGTTCGTGTACAAAACTGACAATCTCTCTCGAAGTAAAAGGGTTTCGAACGAGAACTCATCTCTTACAAAGGGATTTCATTTTTTTTAAACTTATTTGAACTCCATACTTTTTGTGTGTTCAAAATGCACCATCCAAAGACACATCACAAAATTTCAACAATTTCTGACTTCATTTGTTATATTTCGTGCATTTCCTTATTTTTTTTGAGCTAGTTGACCCTGAAATTGAAAAGCACTACAAATGAACTGTGAAAATGTTGAAAGTTGGCATGATATCATCATTTCACCCAAATAGCATGTGTTAAAAAGTTGAGAGGGCTACGACAAAGACTGGATGCAGTTCGTGTACAAAACTGACAATCTCTCTCGAAGTAGCAGGGTTTCGAACGAGAACTCATCTCTTACAAAGGGATTTCAGTTTTTTTTAAACTTATTTGAAATCCATACTTTTTGTGTGTTCAAAATGCACCATTCAAAGGCACATCACAAAATTTCAACAATTTCTGACTTAATTTGGTATATTTCTTGCATTTACTTATTTTTTTTGAGCTAGTTGACCCTGAAATTGAAAAGCACTACAAATGAACTCTGGAAATCTTGAAAGTTGGCACGCTATCATCATTTCACCCAAGTAGCATGTGTTAAAAAGTTGAGAGGGCTACGACAAAGACTGCATGCAGTTCGTGTACAAAACTGACAATCTGTCTCGAAGTAGCAGGGTTTCGAACGAGAACTCATCTCTTACAAAGGGATTTCATTTTTTTAAACTTATTTGAACTCCATACTTTTTGTGTGTTCAAAATGCACCATTCAAAGGCACATCACAAAATGTCAACAATTTCTGACTTAATTTGATATATTTCTTGCATTCACTTTTTTTTGAGCTAGTTGACCCTCAAATTGAAAAGCACTCCAAATGAACTCTGGAAATGTTGAAAGTTGGCATGCTATCATCATTTCACCCACATAGCATGTGTTAAAAAGTTGAGAGGGCTACGACAAAGACTGGATGCAGTTCGTGTTTCTCGAAGTAGTAGGGTTTCGAACGAGAACTCATCTCTTACAAAGGGATTTCATTTTTTTAAACTTATTTGAACTCCATACTTTTTGTGTGTTCAAAATGCACCATTCAAAGGCACATCACAAAATTTCAACAATTCCGGACTTCATTTGGTATATTTCTTGGATTTACTTTTTTTGAGCTAGTTGACCCTGAAATTGAAAAGCACTACAAATGAACTCTGGAAATGTTGAAAGTTGGCATGCTATCATCATTTCACCCACATAGGATGTGTTAAAAAGTTGAGAGGGCTACGACAAAGAGTGGATGCAGTTCGTGTACAAAACTGACAATCTCTCTCGAAGTAGCAGGGTTTCGAACGAGAACTCATCTCTTACAAAGGGATTTCATTTTTTTAAACTTATTTGAACTCCATACTTTTTGTGTTTTCAAAATGCACCATTCAAAGGCACATCACAAAATTCTAACAATTTCTGACTTCATTTGTTACATTTCCTGCATTTACTTATTTTTTTGAGCTATTTGACCCTGAAATTGAAAAGCACTACAAATGAACTCTGAAAATGTTGAAAGTTGGCATGCTATCATCATTTCACCCACATAGCATGTGTTAAAAAGTTGAGAGGGCTACGACAAAGACTGGATGCAGTTTGTGTACAAAACTGACAATCTCTCTCGAAGTAGCAGGGTTTCGAACGAGAACTCATCTCTTACAAAGGGATTTCATTTTTTTTAAACTTATTTGAACTCCATACTTTTTGTGTGTTCAAAATGCACCATTCAAAGGCACGTCACAAAATTTCAACAATTTCTGACTTCATTTGTTATATTTCGTGCATTTACTTATTTTTTTTGTGCTAGTTGACCCTGAAATTGAAAAGCACTACAAATGAACACTGGAAATGTTGAAAGTTGGCATGATATCATCATTTCACCCAAATAGCATGTGTTAAAAAGTTGAGAGGGCTACGACAAAGACTGGATGTAGTTCGTGTACAAAACTGACAATCTCTCTCGAAGTAGCCTGGTTTCGAACGAGAACTCATCTCTTACAAAGGGATTTCATTTTTTTAAACTTATTTCAACTCCATAATTTTTGTGTGTTCAAAATGCACCATTCAAAGGCACATCACAAAATTTCAACAATTTCTGACTTAATTTGGTATATTTCTTGCATTCACTTTTTTTTTGAGCTAGTTGACCCTTAAATTGAAAAGCACTCCAAATGAACTCTGGAAATGTTGAAAGTTGGCATTCTATCATCATTTCACCCACATAGCATGTGTTAAAAAGTTGAGAGGGCTACGACAAAGACTGGATGCAGTTCATGTCTCTCGAAGTAGTAGGGTTTCGAATGAGAACTCATCTCTTACAAAGGATTTCATTTTTTTAAACTTATTTGAACTCCATACTTTTTGTGTGTTCAAAATGCACCATTCAAAGGCACATCACAAAATTTCAACAATTTCTGACTTAATTTGGTATATTTCGTGCATTTACTTATTTTTTTGAGCTATTTGACCCTGAAATTGAAAAGCACTACAAATGAACTCTGAAAATGTTGAAATTTGGCATGCTATCATCATTTCACCCACATAGCATGTGTTAAAAAATTGAGAGGGCTACGACAAAGATGGGATGCAGTTCGTGTACAAAACTGACAATCTCTCTCGAAGTAGCAGGGTTTCGAACGAGAACTCATCTCTTACAAAGGGATTTCATTTTTTTTAAACTTATTTGAACTCCATACTTTTTGTGTGTTCAAAATGCACCATACAAAGGCACATCACAAAATTTCAACAATTTCTGACTTAATTTGGTATATTTCGTGCATTTACTTTTTTTTTTGAGCTATTTGACCGAGAAATTGAAAAGCACTACAAATGAACACTGGAATTGTTGAAAGTTGGCATGCTATCATAATTTCACCCACATAACATGTGTTAAAAAGTTGAGAGGGCTACGACAAAGACTGGATGCAGTTCGTGTACAAAACTGACAATCTCTCTCGAAGTAGCAGGGTTTCGAACGAGAACTCATCTCTTACAAAGGGATTTCATTTTTTTTAAACTTATTTGAACTCCATACTTTTTTTGTGTTCAAAATGCACAATTCAAAGGCACATCACAAAATTTCAACAATTTCTGACTTCATTTGTTATATTTCGTGCATTTACTTATTTTTTTTGAGCTAGTTGACCCTGAAATTGAAAAGCACTACAAATGAACTGTGAAAATGTTGAAAGTTGGCATGATATCATCATTTCACCCAAATAGCATGTGTTAAAAAGTTGAGAGGGCTACGACAAAGACTGGATGCAGTTCGTGTACAAAACTGACAATCTCTCTCGAAGTAGCCTGGTTTCGAACGAGAACTCATCTCTTACAAAGGGATTTCATTTTTTTTCAACTTATTTCAACTCCATACTTTTTGTGTGTTCAAAATGCACCATTCCAAGGCACATCACAAAATTTCAACAATTTCTGACTTAATTTGGTATATTTCTTGCATTCACTTTTTTTTTGAGCTAGTTGACCCTTAAATTGAAAAGCACTCCAAATGAACTCTGGAAATGTTGAAAGTTGGCATTCTATCATCATTTCACCCACATAGCATGTGTTAAAAAGTTGAGAGGGCTACGACAAAGACTGGATGCAGTTCGTGTCTCTCGAAGTAGTAGGGTTTCGAATGAGAACTCATCTCTTACAAAGGATTTCATTTTTTTAAACTTATTTGAACTCCATACTTTTTGTGTGTTTAAAATGCACCATTCAAAGGCACATCACAAAATTTCAACAATTTCTGACTTAATTTGGTATATTTCGTGCATTTACTTATTTTTTTGAGCTAGTTGACCCTGAAATTGAAAAGCACTACAAATGAACTCTCGAAATCTTGAAAGTTCGCATGCTATCATCATTTCACCCACATAGCATGTGTTAAAAAGTTGAGAGGGCTACGACAAAGACTGGATGCAGTTCGTGTACAAAACTGACAATCTCTCTCGAAGTAGCCGGGTTTCGAACGAGAACTCATCTCTTACAAAGGGATTTCATTTTTTTAAACTTATTTGAACTCCATACTTTTTGTGTGTTCAAAATGCACCATTCAAAGGCACATCACAAAATTTCAACAATTTCTGACTTAATTTGGTATATTTCTTGCATTCACTTTTTTTTGAGCTAGTTGACCCTCAAATTGAAAAGCACTCCAAATGAACTCTGGAAATGTTGAAAGTTGGCATTCTATCATCATTTCACCCACATAGCATGTGTTAAAAAGTTGAGAGGGCTAAGACAAAGACTGGATGCAGTTCGTGTCTCTCGAAGTAGTAGGGTTTCGAACGAGAACTCATCTCTTACGAAGGGATTTCATTTTTTTAAACTTATTTGAACTCCATAGTTTTTGTGTGTTCAAAATGCATCTTTCAAAGGCACATCACAAAATTTCAACAATTTCTGACTTAATTTGGTATATTTCGTGCATTTACTTATTTTTTTTTGAGCTAGTTGACCCTGAAATTGAAAAGCACTACAAATGAACTCTCGAAATCTTGAAAGGTCGCATGCTATCATCATTTCACCCACATAGCATGTGTTAAAAAGTTGAGAGGGCTACGACAAAGACTGGATGCAGTTCGTGTACAAAACTGACAATCTCTCTCGAAGTAGCGGGGTTTCGAACGAGAACTCATCTCTTACAAAGGGATTTCTTTTTTTAAAACTTATTTGAACTCCATACTTTTTGTGTTCTCAAAATGCACCATTCAAAGGCACATCACGAAATTTCAACAATTTCGGACTACATTTGGTATATTTATGGCATTTACTTTTTTTTGAGCTAGCTGACCCTGATATTGAAAAGCACTACAAATGAACACTGGAAATGTTGAAAGTTGGCATGATATCATCATTTCACCCACATAGCATGTGTTAAAAAGTTGAGAGGGCTACGACAAAGACTAGATGCAGTTCGTGTACAAAACTGACAATCTCTCTCGAAGTAAAAGGGTTTCGAACGAGAACTCATCTCTTACAAAGGGATTTCATTTTTTTTAAACTTATTTGAACTCCATAATTTTTGTGTGTTCAAAATGCACCATCCAAAGACACATCACAAAATTTCAACAATTTCTGACTTCATTTGTTATATTTCGTGCATTTACTTATTTTTTTTGAGCTAGTTGACCCTGAAATTGAAAAGCACTACAAATGAACTGTGAAAATGTTGAAAGTTGGCATGATATCATCATTTCACCCAAATAGCATGTGTTAAAAAGTTGAGAGGGCTACGACAAAGACTGGATGCAGTTCGTGTACAAAACTGACAATCTCTCTCGAAGTAGCCTGGTTTCGAACGAGAACTCATCTCTTACATAGGGATTTCATTTTTTTTAAACTTATTTGAACTCCATACTTTTTGTGTGTTCAAAATGCACCATACAAAGGCACATCACAAAATTTCAACAATTTCTGACTTAATTTGGTATATTTCGTGCATTTACTTTTTTTTTTGAGCTATTTGACCGAGAAATTGAAAAGCACTACAAATGAACACTGGAATTGTTGAAAGTTGGCATGCTATCATAATTTCACCCACATAACATGTGTTAAAAAGTTGAGAGGGCTACGACAAAGACTGGATGCAGTTCGTGTACAAAACTGACAATCTCTCTCGAAGTAGCAGGGTTTCGAACGAGAACTCATCTCTTACAAAGGGATTTCATTTTTTTTAAACTTATTTGAACTCCATACTTTTTTTGTGTTCAAAATGCACAATTCAAAGGCACATCACAAAATTTCAACAATTTCTGACTTCATTTGTTATATTTCGTGCATTTACTTATTTTTTTTGAGCTAGTTGACCCTGAAATTGAAAAGCACTACAAATGAACTGTGAAAATGTTGAAAGTTGGCATGATATCATCATTTCACCCAAATAGCATGTGTTAAAAAGTTGAGAGGGCTACGACAAAGACTGGATGCAGTTCGTGTACAAAACTGACAATCTCTCTCGAAGTAGCCTGGTTTCGAACGAGAACTCATCTCTTACAAAGGGATTTCATTTTTTTTAAACTTATTTCAACTCCATACTTTTTGTGTGTTCAAAATGCACCATTCCAAGGCACATCACAAAATTTCAACAATTTCTGACTTAATTTGGTATATTTCTTGCATTCACTTTTTTTTTGAGCTAGTTGACCCTTAAATTGAAAAGCACTCCAAATGAACTCTGGAAATGTTGAAAGTTGGCATTCTATCATCATTTCACCCACATAGCATGTGTTAAAAAGTTGAGAGGGCTACGACAAAGACTGGATGCAGTTCGTGTCTCTCGAAGTAGTAGGGTTTCGAATGAGAACTCATCTCTTACAAAGGATTTCATTTTTTTAAACTTATTTGAACTCCATACTTTTTGTGTGTTTAAAATCCACCATTCAAAGGCACATCACAAAATTTCAACAATTTCTGACTTAATTTGGTATATTTCGTGAATTTACTTATTTTTTTGAGCTAGTTGACCCTGAAATTGAAAAGCACTACAAATGAACTCTCGAAATCTTGAAAGTTCGCATGCTATCATCATTTCACCCACATAGCATGTGTTAAAAAGTTGAGAGGGCTACGACAAAGACTGGATGCAGTTCGTGTACAAAACTGACAATCTCTCTCGAAGTAGCCGGGTTTCGAACGAGAACTCATCTCTTACAAAGGGATTTCATTTTTTTAAACTTATTTGAACTCCATACTTTTTGTGTGTTCAAAATGCACCATTCAAAGGCACATCACAAAATTTCAACAATTTCTGACTTAATTTGGTATATTTCTTGCATTCACTTTTTTTTGAGCTAGTTGACCCTCAAATTGAAAAGCACTCCAAATGAACTCTGGAAATGTTGAAAGTTGGCATTCTATCATCATTTCACCCACATAGCATGTGTTAAAAAGTTGAGAGGGCTACGACAAAGACTGGATGCAGTTCGTGTCTCTCGAAGTAGTAGGGTTTCGAACGAGAACTCATCTCTTACGAAGGGATTTAATTTTCTTAAACTTATTTGAACTCCATAGTTTTTGTGTGTTCAAAATGCACCTTTCAAAGGCACATCACAAAATTTCAACAATTTCTGACTTAATTTGGTATATTTCGTGCATTTACTTATTTTTTTTTGAGCTAGTTGACCCTGAAATTGAAAAGCACTACAAATGAACTCTCGAAATCTTGAAAGGTCGCATGCTATCATCATTTCACCCACATAGCATGTGTTAAAAAGTTGAGAGGGCTACGACAAAGACTGGATGCAGTTCGTGTACAAAACTGACAATCTCTCTCGAAGTAGCGGGGTTTCGAACGAGAACTCATCTCTTACAAAGGGATTTCTTTTTTTAAAACTTATTTGAACTCCATACTTTTTGTGTTCTCAAAATGCACCATTCAAAGGCACATCACGAAATTTCAACAATTTCGGACTACATTTGGTATATTTCTGGCATTTACTTTTTTTTGAGCTAGCTGACCCTGATATTGAAAAGCACTACAAATGAACACTGGAAATGTTGAAAGTTGGCATGATATCATCATTTCACCCACATAGCATGTGTTAAAAAGTTGAGAGGGCTACGACAAAGACTAGATGCAGTTCGTGTACAAAACTGACAATCTCTCTCGAAGTAAAAGGGTTTCGAACGAGAACTCATCTCTTACAAAGGGATTTCATTTTTTTTAAACTTATTTGAACTCCATAATTTTTGTGTGTTCAAAATGCACCATCCAAAGACACATCACAAAATTTCAACAATTTCTGACTTCATTTGTTATATTTCGTGCATTTACTTATTTTTTTTGAGCTAGTTGACCCTGAAATTGAAAAGCACTACAAATGAACTGTGAAAATGTTGAAAGTTGGCATGATATCATCATTTCACCCAAATAGCATGTGTTAAAAAGTTGAGAGGGCTACGACAAAGACTGGATGCAGTTCGTGTACAAAACTGACAATCTCTCTCGAAGTAGCCTGTTTTCGAACGAGAACTCATCTCTTACAAAGGGATTTCATTTTTTTTAAACTTATTTGAACTCCATACTTTTTGTGTGTTCAAAATGCACCATACAAAGGCACATCACAAAATTTCAACAATTTCTGACTTAATTTGGTATATTTCGTGCATTTACTTTTTTTTTTGAGCTATTTGACCGAGAAATTGAAAAGCACTACAAATGAACACTGGAATTGTTGAAAGTTGGCATGCTATCATAATTTCACCCACATAACATGTGTTAAAAAGTTGAGAGGGCTACGACAAAGACTGGATGCAGTTCGTGTACAAAACTGACAATCTCTCTCGAAGTAGCAGGGTTTCGAACGAGAACTCATCTCTTACAAAGGGATTTCATTTTTTTTAAACTTATTTGAACTCCATACTTTTTTTGTGTTCAAAATGCACAATTCAAAGGCACATCACAAAATTTCAACAATTTCTGACTTCATTTGTTATATTTCGTGCATTTACTTATTTTTTTTGAGCTAGTTGACCCTGAAATTGAAAAGCACTACAAATGAACTGTGAAAATGTTGAAAGTTGGCATGATATCATCATTTCACCCAAATAGCATGTGTTAAAAAGTTGAGAGGGCTACGACAAAGACTGGATGCAGTTCGTGTACAAAACTGACAATCTCTCTCGAAGTAGCCTGGTTTCGAACGAGAACTCATCTCTTACAAAGGGATTTCATTTTTTTTAAACTTATTTCAACTCCATACTTTTTGTGTGTTCAAAATGCACCATTCCAAGGCACATCACAAAATTTCAACAATTTCTGACTTAATTTGGTATATTTCTTGCATTCACTTTTTTTGAGCTAGTTGACCCTCAAATTGAAAAGCACTCCAAATGAACTCTGAAAATGTTGAAAGTTGGCATGCTATCATCATTTCACCCACATAGCATGTGTTAAAAAGTTGAGAGGGCTACGACAAAGACTGGATGCAGTTCGTGTCTCTCGAAGTAGTAGGGTTTCGAATGAGAACTCATCTCTTACAAAGGATTTCATTTTTTTAAACTTATTTGAACTCCATACTTTTTGTGTGTTTAAAATGCACCATTCAAAGGCACATCACAAAATTTCAACAATTTCTGACTTAATTTGGTATATTTCGTGCATTTACTTATTTTTTTGAGCTAGTTGACCCTGAAATTGAAAAGCACTACAAATGAACTCTCGAAATCTTGAAAGTTCGCATGCTATCATCATTTCACCCACATAGCATGTGTTAAAAAGTTGAGAGGGCTACGACAAAGACTGGATGCAGTTCGTGTACAAAACTGACAATCTCTCTCGAAGTAGCCGGGTTTCGAACGAGAACTCATCTCTTACAAAGGGATTTCATTTTTTTAAACTTATTTGAACTCCATACTTTTTGTGTGTTCAAAATGCACCATTCAAAGGCACATCACAAAATTTCAACAATTTCTGACTTAATTTGGTATATTTCTTGCATTCACTTTTTTTTGAGCTAGTTGACCCTCAAATTGAAAAGCACTCCAAATGAACTCTGGAAATGTTGAAAGTTGGCATTCTATCATCATTTCACCCACATAGCATGTGTTAAAAAGTTGAGAGGGCTACGACAAAGACTGGATGCAGTTCGTGTCTCTCGAAGTAGTAGGGTTTCGAACGAGAACTCATCTCTTACGAAGGGATTTAATTTTCTTAAACTTATTTGAACTCCATAGTTTTTGTGTGTTCAAAATGCACCTTTCAAAGGCACATCACAAAATTTCAACAATTTCTGACTTAATTTGGTATATTTCGTGCATTTACTTATTTTTTTTTGAGCTAGTTGACCCTGAAATTGAAAAGCACTACAAATGAACTCTCGAAATCTTGAAAGGTCGCATGCTATCATCATTTCACCCACATAGCATGTGTTAAAAAGTTGAGAGGGCTACGACAAAGACTGGATGCAGTTCGTGTACAAAACTGACAATCTCTCTCGAAGTAGCGGGGTTTCGAACGAGAACTCATCTCTTACAAAGGGATTTCTTTTTTTAAAACTTATTTGAACTCCATACTTTTTGTGTTCTCAAAATGCACCATTCAAAGGCACATCACGAAATTTCAACAATTTCGGACTACATTTGGTATATTTCTGGCATTTACTTTTTTTTGAGCTAGCTGACCCTGATATTGAAAAGCACTACAAATGAACACTGGAAATGTTGAAAGTTGGCATGATATCATCATTTCACCCACATAGCATGTGTTAAAAAGTTGAGAGAGCTACGACAAAGACTAGATGCAGTTCGTGTACAAAACTGACAATCTCTCTCGAAGTAGCAGGGTTTCGAACGAGAACTCATCTCTTACAAAGGGATTTCATTTTTTTTAAACTTATTTGAACTCCATACTTTTTTTGTGTTCAAAATGCACCATCCAAAGACACATCACAAAATTTCAACAATTTCTGACTTCATTTGTTATATTTCGTGCATTTACTTATTTTTTTTGAGCTAGTTGACCCTGAAATTGAAAAGCACTACAAATGAACTGTGAAAATGTTGAAAGTTGGCATGATATCATCATTTCACCCAAATAGCATGTGTTAAAAAGTTGAGAGGGCTACGACAAAGACTGGATGCAGGTCGTGTACAAAACTGACAATCTCTCTCGAAGTAGCCTGGTTTCGAACGAGAACTCATCTCTTACAAAGGGATTTCATTTTTTTTAAACTTATTTCAACTCCATACTTTTTGTGTGTTCAAAATGCACCATTCCAAGGCACATCACAAAATTTCAACAATTTCTGACTTAATTTGGTATATTTCTTGCATTCACTTTTTTTTGAGCTAGTTGACCCTTAAATTGAAAAGCACTCCAAATGAACTCTGGAAATGTTGAAAGTTGGCATGCTATCATCATTTCACCCACATAGCATGTGTTAAAAAGTTGAGAGGGCTACGACAAAGACTGGATGCAGTTCGTGTCTCTCGAAGTAGTAGGGTTTCGAATGAGAACTCATCTCTTACAAAGGATTTCATTTTTTTAAACTTATTTGAACTCCATACTTTTTGTGTGTTTAAAATGCACCATTCAAAGGCACATCACAAAATTTCAACAATTTCTGACTTAATTTGGTATATTTCGTGCATTTACTTATTTTTTTGAGCTAGTTGACCCTGAAATTGAAAAGCACTACAAATGAACTCTCGAAATCTTGAAAGTTCGCATGCTATCATCATTTCACCCACATAGCATGTGTTAAAAAGTTGAGAGGGCTACGACAAAGACTGGATGCAGTTCGTGTACAAAACTGACAATCTCTCTCGAAGTAGCCGGGTTTCGAACGAGAACTCATCTCTTACAAAGGGATTTCATTTTTTTAAACTTATTTGAACTCCATACTTTTTGTGTGTTCAAAATGCACCATTCAAAGGCACATCACAAAATTTCAACAATTTCTGACTTAATTTGGTATATTTCTTGCATTCACTTTTTTTTGAGCTAGTTGACCCTCAAATTGAAAAGCACTCCAAATGAACTCTGGAAATGTTGAAAGTTGGCATGCTATCATCATTTCACCCACATAGCATGTGTAAAAAAGTTGAGAGGGCTACGACAAAGACTAGATGCAGTTCGTGTTTCTCGAAGTAGCAGGGTTTCGAACGAGAACTCATCTCTTACAAAGGGATTTCATTTTTTTAAACTTATTTGAACTCCATACTTTTTGTGTGTTCAAAATGCACCATTCAAAGGCACATCACAAAATTTCAACAATTTCTGACTTAATTTGGTATATTTCGTGCATTTACTTATTTTTTTGAGCTATTTGACCCTGAAATTGAAAAGCACTACAAATGAACTGTGAAAATGTTGAAATTTGGCATGCTATCATCATTTCACCCACATAGCATGTGTTAAAAAATTGAGAGGGCTACGACAAAGATGGGATGCAGTTCGTGTACAAAACTGACAATCTCTCTCGAAGTAGCAGGGTTTCGAACGAGAACTCATCTCTTACAAAGGGATTTCATTTTTTTTAAACTTATTTGAACTCCATACTTTTTGTGTGTTCAAAATGCACCATACAAAGGCACATCACAAAATTTCAACAATTTCTGACTTAATTTGGTATATTTCGTGCATTTACTTTTTTTTTTGAGCTATTTGACCGAGAAATTGAAAAGCACTACAAATGAACACTGGAATTGTTGAAAGTTGGCATGCTATCATAATTTCACCCACATAACATGTGTTAAAAAGTTGAGAGGGCTACGACAAAGACTGGATGCAGTTCGTGTACAAAACTGACAATCTCTCTCGAAGTAGCAGGGTTTCGAACGAGAACTCATCTCTTACAAAGGGATTTCATTTTTTTTAAACTTATTTGAACTCCATACTTTTTTTGTGTTCAAAATGCACAATTCAAAGGCACATCACAAAATTTCAACAATTTCTGACTTCATTTGTTATATTTCGTGCATTTACTTATTTTTTTTGAGCTAGTTGACCCTGAAATTGAAAAGCACTACAAATGAACTGTGAAAATGTTGAAAGTTGGCATGATATCATCATTTCACCCAAATAGCATGTGTTAAAAAGTTGAGAGGGCTACGACAAAGACTGGATGCAGTTCGTGTACAAAACTGACAATCTCTCTCGAAGTAGCCTGGTTTCGAACGAGAACTCATCTCTTACAAAGGGATTTCATTTTTTTTCAACTTATTTCAACTCCATACTTTTTGTGTGTTCAAAATGCACCATTCCAAGGCACATCACAAAATTTCAACAATTTCTGACTTAATTTGGTATATTTCTTGCATTCACTTTTTTTTTGAGCTAGTTGACCCTTAAATTGAAAAGCACTCCAAATGAACTCTGGAAATGTTGAAAGTTGGCATTCTATCATCATTTCACCCACATAGCATGTGTTAAAAAGTTGAGAGGGCTACGACAAAGACTGGATGCAGTTCGTGTCTCTCGAAGTAGTAGGGTTTCGAATGAGAACTCATCTCTTACAAAGGATTTCATTTTTTTAAACTTATTTGAACTCCATACTTTTTGTGTGTTTAAAATGCACCATTCAAAGGCACATCACAAAATTTCAACAATTTCTGACTTAATTTGGTATATTTCGTGCATTTACTTATTTTTTTGAGCTAGTTGAACCTGAAATTGAAAAGCACTACAAATGAACTCTCGAAATCTTGAAAGTTCGCATGCTATCATCATTTCACCCACATAGCATGTGTTAAAAAGTTGAGAGGGCTACGACAAAGACTGGATGCAGTTCGTGTACAAAACTGACAATCTCTCTCGAAGTAGCCGGGTTTCGAACGAGAACTCATCTCTTACAAAGGGATTTCATTTTTTTAAACTTATTTGAACTCCATACTTTTTGTGTGTTCAAAATGCACCATTCAAAGGCACATCACAAAATTTCAACAATTTCTGACTTAATTTGGTATATTTCTTGCATTCACTTTTTTTTGAGCTAGTTGACCCTCAAATTGAAAAGCACTCCAAATGAACTCTGGAAATGTTGAAAGTTGGCATTCTATCATCATTTCACCCACATAGCATGTGTTAAAAAGTTGAGAGGGCTACGACAAAGACTGGATGCAGTTCGTGTCTCTCGAAGTAGTAGGGTTTCGAACGAGAACTCATCTCTTACGAAGGGATTTCATTTTTTTAAACTTATTTGAACTCCATAGTTTTTGTGTGTTCAAAATGCACCTTTCAAAGGCACATCACAAAATTTCAACAATTTCTGACTTAATTTGGTATATTTCGTGCATTTACTTATTTTTTTTGAGCTAGTTGACCCTGAAGTTGAAAAGCACTACAAATGAACTCTCGCAATCTTGAAAGGTCGCATGCTATCATCATTTCACCCACATAGCATGTGTTAAAAAGTTGAGAGGGCTACGACAAAGACTGGATGCAGTTCGTGTACAAAACTGACAATCTCTCTCGAAGTAGCGGGGTTTCGAACGAGAACTCATCTCTTACAAAGGGATTTCTTTTTTTTTAAACTTATTTGAACTCCATACTTTTTGTGTTCTCAAAATGCACCATTCAAAGGCACATCACGAAATTTCAACAATTTCGGACTACATTTGGTATATTTCTGGCATTTACTTTTTTTTGAGCTAGCTGACCCTGATATTGAAAAGCACTACAAATGAACACTGGAAATGTTGAAAGTTGGCATGATATCATCATTTCACCCACATAGCATGTGTTAAAAAGTTGAGAGGGCTACGACAAAGACTAGATGCAGTTCGTGTACAAAACTGACAATCTCTCTCGAAGTAAAAGGGTTTCGAACGAGAACTCATCTCTTACAAAGGGATTTCATTTTTTTTAAACTTATTTGAACTCCATAATTTTTGTGTGTTCAAAATGCACCATCCAAAGACACATCACAAAATTTCAACAATTTCTGACTTCATTTGTTATATTTCGTGCATTTACTTATTTTTTTTGAGCTAGTTGACCCTGAAATTGAAAAGCACTACAAATGAACTGTGAAAATGTTGAAAGTTGGCATGATATCATCATTTCACCCAAATAGCATGTGTTAAAAAGTTGAGAGGGCTACGACAAAGACTGGATGCAGTTCGTGTACAAAACTGACAATCTCTCTCGAAGTAGCAGGGTTTCGAACGAGAACTCATCTCTTACAAAGGGATTTCATTTTTTTAAACTTATTTGAAATCCATACTTTTTGTGTGTTCAAAATGCACCATTCAAAGGCACATCACAAAATTTCAACAATTTCTGACTTCATTTGGTATATTTCTTGCATTTACTTATTTTTTTTGAGCTAGTTGACCCTGAAATTGAGAAGCACTACAAATGAACTCTGGAAATCTTGAAAGTTGGCACGCTATCATCATTTCACCCAAGTAGCATGTGTTAAAAAGTTGAGAGGGCTACGACAAAGACTGGATGCAGTTCGTGTACAAAACTGACAATCTGTCTCGAAGTAGCAGGGTTTCGAACGAGAACTCATCTCTTACAAAGGGATTTCATTTTTTTAAACTTATTTGAACTCCATACTTTTTGTGTGTTCAAAATGCACCATTCAAAGGCACATCACAAAATTTCAACAATTTCTGACTTAATTTGGTATATTTCTTGCATTCACTTTTTTTTGAGCTAGTTGACCCTCAAATTGAAAAGCACTCGAAATGAACTCTGGAAATGTTGAAAGTTGGCATGCTATCATCATTTCACCCACATAGCATGTGTTAAAAAGTTGAGAGGGCTACGACAAAGACTGGATGCAGTTCGTGTCTCTCGAAGTAGCAGGGTTTTGAACGAGAACTCATCTCTTACAAAGGGATTTCATTTTTTTAAACTTATTTGAACTCCATACTTTTTGTGTGTTCAAAATGCACCATTCAAAGGCACATCACAAAATTTCAACAATTTCGGACTTCATTTGGTATATTTCTTGCATTTACTTTTTTTTGAGCTAGTTGACCCTGAAATTGTAAAGCACTACAAATGAACTCTGGAAATGTTGAAAGTTGGCATGCTATTATCATTTCACCCACATAGCATGTGCTAAAAAGTTGAGAGGGATACGACAAAGAGTGGATGCAGTTCGTGTACAAAACTGACAATCTCTCTCGAAGTAGCAGGGTTTCGAACGAGAACTCATCTCTTACAAAGGGATTTCATTTTTTTTAAACTTATTTGAACTCCATACTTTTTGTGTTCTCAAAATGCACCATTCAAAGGCACATCACAAAATTCTAACAATTTCTGACTTCATTTGTTACATTTCCTGCATTTACTTATTTTTTTTGAGCTAGTTGACCCTGAAATTGAAAAGCACTACAAATGAATTGTGAAAATGTTGAAAGTTGGCATGATATCATCATTTCACCCAAATAGCATGTGTTAAAAAGTTGAGAGGGCTACGACAAAGACTAGATGCAGTTCGTGTACAAAACTAACAATCTCTCTCGAACTAGCAGGGTTTCGAACGAGAACTCATCTCTTACAAAGGGATTTCATTTTTTTTAAACTTATTTGAAATCCATACTTTTTGTGTGTTCAAAATGCACCATTCAAAGGCACATCACAAAATTTCAACAATTTCTGACTTCATTTGGTATATTTCTTGCATTTACTTATTTTTTTTGAGCTAGTTGACCCTGAAATTGAGAAGCACTACAAATGAACTCTGGAAATCTTGAAAGTTGGCACGCTATCATCATTTCACCCAAGTAGCATGTGTTAAAAAGTTGAGAGGGCTACGACAAAGACTGGATGCAGTTCGTGTACAAAACTGACAATCTGTCTCGAAGTAGCAGGGTTTCGAACGAGAACTCATCTCTTACAAAGGGATTTCATTTTTTTAAACTTATTTGAACTCCATACTTTTTGTGTGTTCAAAATGCACCATTCAAAGGCACATCACAAAATTTCAACAATTTCTGACTTAATTTGGTATATTTCTTGCATTCACTTTTTTTTGAGCTAGTTGACCCTCAAATTGAAAAGCACTCGAAATGAACTCTGGAAATGTTGAAAGTTGGCATGCTATCATCATTTCACCCACATAGCATGTGTTAAAAAGTTGAGAGGGCTACGACAAAGACTGGATGCAGTTCGTGTCTCTCGAAGTAGCAGGGTTTTGAACGAGAACTCATCTCTTACAAAGGGATTTCATTTTTTTAAACTTATTTGAACTCCATACTTTTTGTGTGTTCAAAATGCACCATTCAAAGGCACATCACAAAATTTCAACAATTTCGGACTTCATTTGGTATATTTCTTGCATTTACTTTTTTTTTGAGCTAGTTGACCCTGAAATTGAAAAGCACTACAAATGAACTCTGGAAATGTTGAAAGTTGGCATGCTATTATCATTTCACCCACATAGCATGTGCTAAAAAGTTGAGAGGGATACGACAAAGAGTGGATGCAGTTCGTGTACAAAACTGACAATCTCTCTCGAAGTAGCAGGGTTTCGAACGAGAACTCATCTCTTACAAAGGGATTTCATTTTTTTTAAACTTATTTGAACTCCATACTTTTTGTGTTCTCAAAATGCACCATTCAAAGGCACATCACAAAATTCTAACAATTTCTGACTTCATTTGTTACATTTCCTGCATTTACTTATTTTTTTTGAGCTAGTTGACCCTGAAATTGAAAAGCACTACAAATGAATTGTGAAAATGTTGAAAGTTGGCATGATATCATCATTTCACCCAAATAGCATGTGTTAAAAAGTTGAGAGGGCTACGACAAAGACTAGATGCAGTTCGTGTACAAAACTAACAATCTCTCTCGAAGTAGCAGGGTTTCGAACGAGAACTCATCTCTTACAAAGGGATTTCATTTTTTTTAAACTTATTTGAAATCCATACTTTTTGTGTGTTCAAAATGCACCATTCAAAGGCACATCACAAAATTTCAACAATTTCTGACTTCATTTGGTATATTTCTTGCATTTACTTATTTTTTTTGAGCTAGTTGACCCTGCAATTGAAAAGCACTACAAATGAACTCTGGAAATCTTGAAAGTTGGCACGCTATCATCATTTCACCCAAGTAGCATGTGTTAAAAAGTTGAGAGGGCTACGACAAAGACTGGATGCAGTTCGTGTACAAAACTGAAAATCTGTCTCGAAGTAGCAGGGTTTCGAACGAGAACTCATCTCTTACAAAGGGATTTCATTTTTTTAAACTTATTTGAACTCCATACTTTGTGTGTGTTCAAAATGCACCATTCAAAGGCACATCACAAAATTTCAACAATTTCTGACTTAATTTGGTATATTTCTTGCATTCACTTTTTTTTGAGCTAGTTGACCCTCAAATTGAAAAGCACTCGAAATGAACTCTGGAAATGTTGAAAGTTGGCATGCTATCATCATTTCACCCACATAGCATGTGTTAAAAAGTTGAGAGGGCTACGACAAAGACTGGATGCAGTTCGTGTCTCTCGAAGTAGCAGGGTTTCGAACGAGAACTCATCTCTTACAAAGGGATTTCATTTTTTTAAACTTATTTGAACTCCATACTTTTTGTGTGTTCAAAATGCACCATTCAAAGGCACATCACAAAATTTCAACAATTTCGGACTTCATTTGGTATATTTCTTGCATTTACTTTTTTTTGAGCTAGTTGACCCTGAAATTGAAAAGCACTACAAATGAACTCTGGAAATGTTGAAAGTTGGCATGCTATCATCATTTCACCCACATAGCATGTGCTAAAAAGTTGAGAGGGATACGACAAAGACTGGATGCAGTTCGTGTACAAAACTGACAATCTCTCTCGAAGTAGCAGGGTTTCGAACGAGAACTCATCTCTTACAAAGGGATTTCATTTTTTTTAAACTTATTTGAACTCCATACTTTTTGTGTTCTCAAAATGCACCATTCAAAGGCACATCACAAAATTCTAACAATTTCTGACTTCATTTGTTACATTTCCTGCATTTACTTATTTTTTTTGAGCTAGTTGACCCTGAAATTGAAAAGCACTACAAATGAACTCTGAAAATGTTGAAAGTTGGCATGCTATCATCATTTCACCCACATAGCATGTGTTAAAAAGTGGAGAGGGCTACGACAAAGATTGGATGCAGTTCGTGTACAAAACTGACAATCTCTCTCGAAGTAGCAGGGTTTCGAACGAGAACTCATCTCTTACAAAGGGATTTCATTTTTTAAACTTATTTGAACTCCATACTTTTTGTGTGTTCAAAATGCACCATTCAAAGGCACATCACAAAATTTCAACAATTTCGGACTTCATTTGGTATATTTCTTGCATTTACTTATTTTTTTTGAGCTAGTTGACCCTGAAATTGAAAAGCACTACAAATGAACTCTGGAAATCTTGAAAGTTGGCATGCTATCATCATTTCACCCACATAGCATGTGCTAAAAAGTTGAGAGGGCTACGACAAAGAGTGGATGCAGTTCGTGTACAAAACTGACAATCTCTCTCGAAGTAGCAGGGTTTCGAACGAGAACTCATCTCTTACAAAGGGATTTCATTTTTTTTAAACTTATTTGAACTCCATACTTTTTGTGTTCTCAAAATGCACCATTCAAAGGCACATCACAAAATTCTAACAATTTCTGACTCCATTTGTTACATTTCCTGCATTTACTTATTTTTTTTGAGCTAGCTGACCCTGAAATTGAAAAGCACTACAAATGAACTCTGAATATGTTGAAAGTTGGCATGCTATCATCATTTCACCCACATAGCATGTGTTAAAAAGTTGAGAGGGCTACGACAAAGAGTGGATGCAGTTCATGTACAAAACTGACAATCTCTCTCGAAGTAGCAGGGTTTCGAACGAGAACTCATCTCTTACAAAGGGATTTCATTTTTTTTAAACTTATTTGAACTCCATACTTTTTGTGTGTTCAAAATGCACCATTCAAAGGCACATCACAAAATTTCAACAATTTCTGACTTCATTTGGTATATTTCTTGCATTTACTCATTTGTTTTGAGCTAGTTGACCCTGAAATTGAAAAGCACTACAAATGAACTCTGGAAATCTTGAAAGTTGGCACGCTATCATCATTTCACCCAAGTAGCATGTGTTAAAAAGTTGAGAGGGCTACGACAAAGACTGGATGCAGTTCGTGTACAAAACTGACAATCTGTCTCGAAGTAGCAGGGTTTCGAACGAGAACTCATCTCTTACAAAGGGATTTCATTTTTTTTAAACTTATTTGAACTCCATACTTTTTGTGCGTTCAAAATGCACCATTCAAAGGCACATCACAAAATTTCAACAATTTCTGACTTAATTTGGTATATTTCTTGCATTAACTTTTTTTTCGGCTAGTTGACCCTCAAATTGAAAAGCACTCAAATGAACTCTGGAAATGTTGAAAGTTGGCATGCTATCATCATTTCACCCACATAGCATGTGTTAAAAAGTTGAGAGGGCTACGACAAAGACTGGATGCAGTTCGTGTCTCTCGAAGTAGCAGGGTTTCGAACGAGAACTCATCTCTTACAAAGGGATTTCATTTTTTTAAACTTATTTGAACTCCATACTTTTTGTGTGTTCAAAATGCACCATTCAAAGGCACATCACAAAATTTCAACAATTTCTGACTTAATTTGGTATATTTCTTGCATTCACTTTTTTTTGAGCTAGTTGACCCTCAAATTGAAAAGCACTCGAAATGAACTCTGGAAATGTTGAAAGTTGGCATGCTATCATCATTTCACCCACATAGCATGTGTTAAAAAGTTGAGAGGGCTACGACAAAGACTGGATGCAGTTCGTGTCTCTCGAAGTAGCAGGGTTTCGAACGAGAACTCATCTCTTACAAAGGGATTTCATTTTTTTAAACTTATTTGAACTCCATACTTTTTGTGTGTTCAAAATGCACCATTCAAAGGCACATCACAAAATTTCAACAATTTCGGACTTCATTTGGTATATTTCTTGCATTTACTTTTTTTTGAGCTAGTTGACCCTGAAATTGAAAAGCACTACAAATGAACTCTGGAAATGTTGAAAGTTGGCATGCTATCATCATTTCACCCACATAGCATGTGCTAAAAAGTTGAGAGGGATACGACAAAGACTGGATGCAGTTCGTGTACAAAACTGACAATCTCTCTCGAAGTAGCAGGGTTTCGAACGAGAACTCATCTCTTACAAAGGGATTTCATTTTTTTTAAACTTATTTGAACTCCATACTTTTTGTGTTCTCAAAATGCACCATTCAAAGGCACATCACAAAATTCTAACAATTTCTGACTTCATTTGTTACATTTCCTGCATTTACTTATTTTTTTTGAGCTAGTTGACCCTGAAATTGAAAAGCACTACAAATGAACTCTGAAAATGTTGAAAGTTGGCATGCTATCATCATTTCACCCACATAGCATGTGTTAAAAAGTGGAGAGGGCTACGACAAAGATTGGATGCAGTTCGTGTACAAAACTGACAATCTCTCTCGAAGTAGCAGGGTTTCGAACGAGAACTCATCTCTTACAAAGGGATTTCATTTTTTAAACTTATTTGAACTCCATACTTTTTGTGTGTTCAAAATGCACCATTCAAAGGCACATCACAAAATTTCAACAATTTCGGACTTCATTTGGTATATTTCTTGCATTTACTTATTTTTTTTGAGCTAGTTGACCCTGAAATTGAAAAGCACTACAAATGAACTCTGGAAATCTTGAAAGTTGGCATGCTATCATCATTTCACCCACATAGCATGTGCTAAAAAGTTGAGAGGGCTACGACAAAGAGTGGATGCAGTTCGTGTACAAAACTGACAATCTCTCTCGAAGTAGCAGGGTTTCGAACGAGAACTCATCTCTTACAAAGGGATTTCATTTTTTTTAAACTTATTTGAACTCCATACTTTTTGTGTTCTCAAAATGCACCATTCAAAGGCACATCACAAAATTCTAACAATTTCTGACTCCATTTGTTACATTTCCTGCATTTACTTATTTTTTTTGAGCTAGCTGACCCTGAAATTGAAAAGCACTACAAATGAACTCTGAATATGTTGAAAGTTGGCATGCTATCATCATTTCACCCACATAGCATGTGTTAAAAAGTTGAGAGGGCTACGACAAAGAGTGGATGCAGTTCATGTACAAAACTGACAATCTCTCTCGAAGTAGCAGGGTTTCGAACGAGAACTCATCTCTTACAAAGGGATTTCATTTTTTTTAAACTTATTTGAACTCCATACTTTTTGTGTGTTCAAAATGCACCATTCAAAGGCACATCACAAAATTTCAACAATTTCTGACTTCATTTGGTATATTTCTTGCATTTACTCATTTGTTTTGAGCTAGTTGACCCTGAAATTGAAAAGCACTACAAATGAACTCTGGAAATCTTGAAAGTTGGCACGCTATCATCATTTCACCCAAGTAGCATGTGTTAAAAAGTTGAGAGGGCTACGACAAAGACTGGATGCAGTTCGTGTACAAAACTGACAATCTGTCTCGAAGTAGCAGGGTTTCGAACGAGAACTCATCTCTTACAAAGGGATTTCATTTTTTTTAAACTTATTTGAACTCCATACTTTTTGTGCGTTCAAAATGCACCATTCAAAGGCACATCACAAAATTTCAACAATTTCTGACTTAATTTGGTATATTTCTTGCATTAACTTTTTTTTCGGCTAGTTGACCCTCAAATTGAAAAGCACTCAAATGAACTCTGGAAATGTTGAAAGTTGGCATGCTATCATCATTTCACCCACATAGCATGTGTTAAAAAGTTGAGAGGGCTACGACAAAGACTGGATGCAGTTCGTGTCTCTCGAAGTAGCAGGGTTTCGAACGAGAACTCATCTCTTACAAAGGGATTTCATTTTTTTAAACTTATTTGAACTCCATACTTTTTGTGTGTTCAAAATGCACCATTCAAAGGCACATCACAAAATTTCAACAATTTCTGACTTAATTTGGTATATTTCTTGCATTCACTTTTTTTTTAGCTAGTTGACCCTCAAATTGAAAAGCACTCGAAATGAACTCTGGAAATGTTGAAAGTTGGCATGATATCATCATTTCACCCACATAGCATGTGTTAAAAAGTTGAGAGGGCTACGACAAAGACTGGATGCAGTTCGTGTCTCTCGAAGTAGGAGGGTTTCGAACGAGAACTCATCTCTTACAAAGGGATTTCATTTTTTTAAACTTATTTGAACTCCATACTTTTTGTGTGTTCAAAATGCACCATTCAAAGGCACATCACAAAATTTCAACAATTTCGGACTTCATTTGGTATATTTCTTGCATTTACTTTTTTTTTGAGCTAGTTGACCCTGAAATTGAAAAGCACTACAAACGAACTCTGGAAATGTTGAAAGTTGGCATGCTATCATCATTTCACCCACATAGCATGTGCTAAAAAGTTGAGAGGGATACGACAAAGAGTGGATGCAGTTCGTGTACAAAACTGACAATCTCTCTCGAAGTAGCAGGGTTTCGAACGAGAACTCATCTCTTACAAAGGGATTTCATTTTTTTTAAACTTATTTGAACTCCATACTTTTTGTGTTCTCAAAATGCACCATTCAAAGGCACATCACAAAATTCTAACAATTTCTGACTTCATTTGTTACATTTCCTGCATTTACTTATTTTTTTTGAGCTAGTTGACCCTGAAATTGAAAAGCACTACAAATGAACTCTGAAAATGTTGAAAGTTGGCATGCTATCATCATTTCACCCACATAGCATGTGTTAAAAAGTTGAGAGGGCTACGACAAAGATTGGATGCAGTTCGTGTACAAAACTGACAATCTCTCTCGAAGTAGCAGGGTTTCAAACGAGAACTCATCTCTTACAAAGGGATTTCATTTTTTAAACTTATTTGAACTCCATACTTTTTGTGTGTTCAAAATGCACCATTCAAAGGCACATCACAAAATTTCAACAATTTCGGACTTCATTTGGTATATTTCTTGCATTTACTTATTTTTTTTGAGCTAGTTGACCCTGAAATTGAAAAGCACTACAAATGAACTCTGGAAATCTTGAAAGTTGGCATGCTATCATCATTTCACCCACATAGCATGTGCTAAAAAGTTGAGAGGGCTACGACAAAGAGTGGATGCAGTTCGTGTACAAAACTGACAATCTCTCTCGAAGTAGCAGGGTTTCGAACGAGAACTCATCTCTTACAAAGGGATTTCATTTTTTTTAACTTATTTGAACTCCATACTTTTTGTGTTCTCAAAATGCACCATTCAAAGGCACATCACAAAATTCTAACAATTTCTGACTTCATTTGTTACATTTCCTGCATTTACTTATTTTTTTTGAGCTAGCTGACCCTGAAATTGAAAAGCACTACAAATGAACTCTGAAAATGTTGAAAGTTGGCATGCTATCATCATTTCACCCACATAGCATGTGTCAAAAAGTTGAGAGGGCTACGACAAAGAGTGGATGCAGTTCATGTACAAAACTGACAATCTCTCTCGAAGTAGCAGGGTTTCGAACGAGAACTCATCTCTTACAAAGGGATTTCATTTTTTTTAAACTTATTTGAACTCCATACTTTTTGTGTGTTCAAAATGCACCATTCAAAGGCACATCACAAAATTTCAACAATTTCTGACTTCATTTGGTATATTTCTTGCATTTACTCATTTGTTTTGAGCTAGTTGACCCCGAAATTGAAAAGCACTACAAATGAACTCTGGAAATCTTGAAAGTTGGCACGCTATCATCATTTCACCCAAGTAGCATGTGTTAAAAAGTTGAGAGGGCTACGACAAAGACTGGATGCAGTTCGTGTACAAAACTGACAATCTGTCTCGAAGTAGCAGGGTTTCGAACGAGAACTCATCTCTTACAAAGGGATTTCATTTTTTTTAAACTTATTTGAACTCCATACTTTTTGTGTTCTCAAAATGCACCATTCAAAGGCACATCACGAAATTTCAACAATTTCGGACTACATTTGGTATATTTCTGGCATTTACTTTTTTTTGAGCTAGCTGACCCTGATATTGAAAAGCACTACAAATGAACACTGGAAATGTTGAAAGTTGGCATGATATCATCATTTCACCCACATAGCATGTGTTAAAAAGTTGAGAGGGCTACGACAAAGACTAGATGCAGTTCGTGTACAAAACTGACAATCTCTCTCGAAGTAAAAGGGTTTCGAACGAGAACTCATCTCTTACAAAGGGATTTCATTTTTTTTAAACTTATTTGAACTCCATAATTTTTGTGTGTTCAAAATGCACCATCCAAAGACACATCACAAAATTTCAACAATTTCTGACTTCATTTGTTATATTTCGTGCATTTACTTATTTTTTTTGAGCTAGTTGACCCTGAAATTGAAAAGCACTACAAATGAACTGTGAAAATGTTGAAAGTTGGCATGATATCATCATTTCACCCAAATAGCATGTGTTAAAAAGTTGAGAGGGCTACGACAAAGACTGGATGCAGTTCGTGTACAGAATTGACAATCTCTCTCGAAGTAGCAGGGTTTCGAACGAGAACTCATCTCTTACAAAGGGATTTCATTTTTTTTAAACTTATTTGAAATCCATACTTTTTGTGTGTTCAAAATGCACCATTCAAAGGCACATCACAAAATTTCAACAATTTCGGACTTCATTTGGTATATTTCTTGCATTTACTTATTTTTTTTGAGCTAGTTGACCCTGAAATTGAAAAGCACTACAAATGAACTCTGGAAATGTTGAAAGTTGGCATGCTATCATCATTTCACCCACATAGCATGTGCTAAAAAGTTGAGAGGGCTACGACAAAGAGTGGATGCAGTTCGTGTACAAAACTGACAATCTCTCTCGAAGTAGCAGGGTTTCGAACGAGAACTCATCTATTACAAAGGGATTTCATTTTTTTTAACTTATTTGAACTCCATACTTTTTGTGTTCTCAAAATGCACCATTCAAAGGCACATCACAAAATTCTAACAATTTCTGACTTCATTTGTTACATTTCCTGCGTTTACTTATTTTTTTTGAGCTAGATGACCCTGAAATTGAAAAGCACTACAAATGAACTCTGAAAATGTTGAAAGTTGGCATGCTATCATCATTTCACCCACATAGCATGTGTCAAAAAGTTGAGAGGGCTACGACAAAGAGTGGATGCAGTTCATGTACAAAACTGACAATCTCTCTCGAAGTAGCAGGGTTTCGAACGAGAACTCATCTCTTACAAAGGGATTTCATTTTTTTTAAACTTATTTGAACTCCATACTTTTTGTGTGTTCAAAATGCACCATTCAAAGGCACATCACAAAATTTCAACAATTTCTGACTTCATTTGGTATATTTCTTGCATTTACTCATTTGTTTTGAGCTAGTTGACCCTGAAATTGAAAAGCACTACAAATGAACTCTGGAAATCTTGAAAGTTGGCACGCTATCATCATTTCACCCAAGTAGCATGTGTTAAACAGTTGAGAGGGCTACGACAAAGACTGGATGCAGTTCGTGTACAAAACTGACAATCTGTCTCGAAGTAGCAGGGTTTCGAACGAGAACTCATCTCTTACAAAGGGATTTCATTTTTTTTAAACTTATTTGAACTCCATACTTTTTGTGTTCTCAAAATGCACCATTCAAAGGCACATCACGAAATTTCAACAATTTCGGACTACATTTGGTATATTTCTGGCATTTACTTTTTTTTGAGCTAGCTGACCCTGATATTGAAAAGCACTACAAATGAACACTGGAAATGTTGAAAGTTGGCATGATATCATCATTTCACCCACATAGCATGTGTTAAAAAGTTGAGAGGGCTACGACAAAGACTAGATGCAGTTCGTGTACAAAACTGACAATCTCTCTCGAAGTAAAAGGGTTTCGAACGAGAACTCATCTCTTACAAAGGGATTTCATTTTTTTAAAACTTATTTGAACTCCATAATTTTTGTGTGTACAAAATGCACCATCCAAAGACACATCACAAAATTTCAACAATTTCTGACTTCATTTGTTATATTTCGTGCATTTACTTATTTTTTTTGAGCTAGTTGACCCTGAAATTGAAAAGCACTACAAATGAACTGTGAAAATGTTGAAAGTTGGCATGATATCATCATTTCACCCAAATAGCATGTGTTAAAAAGTTGAGAGGGCTACGACAAAGACTGGATGCAGTTCGTGTACAGAATTGACAATCTCTCTCGAAGTAGCAGGGTTTCGAACGAGAACTCATCTCTTACAAAGGGATTTCATTTTTTTTAAACTTATTTGAAATCCATACTTTTTGTGTGTTCAAAATGCACCATTCAAAGGCACATCACAAAATTTCAACAATTTCTGACTTCATTTGGTATATTTCTTGCATTTACTTATTTTTTTTGAGCTAGTTGACCTTGAAATTGAAAAGCACTACAAATGAACTCTGGAAATCTTGAAAGTTGGCACGCTATCATCATTTCACCCAAGTAGCATGTGTTAAAAAGTTGAGAGGGCTACGACAAAGACTGGATGCAGTTCGTGTACAAAACTGACAATCTGTCTCGAAGTAGCAGGGTTTCGAACGAGAACTCATCTCTTACAAAGGGATTTCATTTTTTTAAACTTATTTGAACTCCATACTTTTTGTGTGTTCAAAATGCACCATTCAAAGGCACATCACAAAATTTCAACAATTTCTGACTTAATTTGGTATATTTCTTGCATTCACTTTTTTTTGAGCTAGTTGACCCTCAAATTGAAAAGCACTCGAAATGAACTCTGGAAATGTTGAAAGTTGGCATGCTATCATCATTTCACCCACATAGCATGTGTTAAAAGTTGAGAGGGCTACGACAAAGACTGGATGCAGTTCGTGTCTCTCGAAGTAGCAGGGTTTCGAACGAGAACTCATCTCTTACAAAGGGATTTCATTTTTTTAAACTTATTTGAACTCCATACTTTTTGTGTGTTCAAAATGCACCATTCAAAGGCACATCACAAAATTTCAACAATTTCGGACTTCATTTGGTATATTTCTTGCATTTACTTTTTTTTTGAGCTAGTTGACCCTGAAATTGAAAAGCACTACAAATGAACTCTGGAAATGTTGAAAGTTGGCATGCTATCATCATTTCACCCACATAGCATGTGCTAAAAAGTTGAGAGGGATACGACAAAGAGTGGATGCAGTTCGTGTACAAAACTGACAATCTCTCTCGAAGTAGCAGGGTTTCGAACGAGAACTCATCTCTTACAAAGGGATTTCATTTTTTTTAAACTTATTTGAACTCCATACTTTTTGTGTTCTCAAAATGCACCATTCAAAGGCACATCACAAAATTCTAACAATTTCTGACTTCATTTGTTACATTTCCTGCATTTACTTATTTTTTTTGAGCTAGTTGACCCTGAAATTGAAAAGCACTACAAATGAATTGTGAAAATGTTGAAAGTTGGCATGATATCATCATTTCACCCAAATAGCATGTGTTAAAAAGTTGAGAGGGCTACGACAAAGACTAGATGCAGTTCGTGTACAAAACTAACAATCTCTCTCGAAGTAGCAGGGTTTCGAACGAGAACTCATCTCTTACAAAGGGATTTCATTTTTTTAAACTTATTTGAAATCCATACTTTTTGTGTGTTCAAAATGCACCATTCAAAGGCACATCACAAAATTTCAACAATTTCTGACTTCATTTGGTATATTTCTTGCATTTACTTATTTTTTTCGAGCTAGTTGACCCTGAAATTGAAAAGCACTACAAATGAACTCTGGAAATCTTGAAAGTTGGCACGCTATCATCATTTCACCCAAGTAGCATGTGTTAAAAAGTTGAGAGGGCTACGACAAAGACTGGATGCAGTTCGTGTACAAAACTGACAATCTGTCTCGAAGTAGCAGGGTTTCGAACGAGAACTCATCTCTTACAAAGGGATTTCATTGTTTTAAACTTATTTGAACTCCATACTTTGTGTGTGTTCAAAATGCACCATTCAAAGGCACATCACAAAATTTCAACAATTTCTGACTTAATTTGGTATATTTCTTGCATTCACTTTTTTTTGAGCTAGTTGACCCTCAAATTGAAAAGCACTCGAAATGAACTCTGGAAATGTTGAAAGTTGGCATGCTATGATCATTTCACCCACATAGCATGTGTTAAAAAGTTGAGAGGGCTACGACAAAGACTGGATGCAGTTCGTGTCTCTCGAAGTAGCAGGGTTTCGAACGAGAACTCATCTCTTACAATGGGATTTCATTTTTTTAAACTTATTTGAACTCCATACTTTTTGTGTGTTCAAAATGCACCATTCAAAGGCACATCACAAAATTTCAACAATTTCGGACTTCATTTGGTATATTTCTTGCATTTACTTTTTTTTTGAGCTAGTTGACCCTGAAATTGAAAAGCACTACAAATGAACTCTGGAAATGTTGAAAGTTGGCATGCTATCATCATTTCACCCACATAGCATGTGCTAAAAAGTTGAGAGGGATACGACAAAGAGTGGATGCAGTTCGTGTACAAAACTGACAATCTCTCTCGAAGTAGCAGGGTTTCGAACGAGAACTCATCTCTTACAAAGGGATTTCATTTTTTTTAAACTTATTTGAACTCCATACTTTTTGTGTTCTCAAAATGCACCATTCAAAGGCACATCACAAAATTCTAACAATTTCTGACTTCATTTGTTACATTTCCTGCATTTACTTATTTTTTTTGAGCTAGTTGACCCTGAAATTGAAAAGCACTACAAATGAACTCTGAAAATGTTGAAAGTTGGCATGCTATCATCATTTCACCCACATAGCATGTGTTAAAAAGTGGAGAGGGCTACGACAAAGATTGGATGCAGTTCGTGTACAAAACTGACAATCTCTCTCGAAGTAGCAGGGTTTCGAACGAGAACTCATCTCTTACAAAGGGATTTCATTTTTTAAACTTATTTGAACTCCATACTTTTTGTGTGTTCAAAATGCACCATTCAAAGGCACATCACAAAATTTCAACAATTTCGGACTTCATTTGGTATATTTCTTGCATTTACTTATTTTTTTTGAGCTAGTTGACCCTGAAATTGAAAAGCACTACAAATGAACTCTGGAAATCTTGAAAGTTGGCATGCTATCATCATTTCACCCACATAGCATGTGCTAAAAAGTTGAGAGGGCTACGACAAAGAGTGGATGCAGTTCGTGTACAAAACTGACAATCTCTCTCGAAGTAGCAGGGTTTCGAACGAGAACTCATCTCTTACAAAGGGATTTCATTTTTTTTAAACTTATTTGAACTCCATACTTTTTGTGTTCTCAAAATGCACCATTCAAAGGCACATGACAAAATTCTAACAATTTCTGACTCCATTTGTTACATTTCCTGCATTTACTTATTTTTTTTGAGCTAGCTGACCCTGAAATTGAAAAGCACTACAAATGAACTCTGAATATGTTGAAAGTTGGCATGCTATCATCATTTCACCCACATAGCATGTGTTAAAAAGTTGAGAGGGCTACGACAAAGAGTGGATGCAGTTGATGTACAAAACTGACAATCTCTCTCGAAGTAGCAGGGTTTCGAACGAGAACTCATCTCTTACAAAGGGATTTCATTTTTTTAAACTTATTTGAACTCCATACTTTTTGTGTGTTCAAAATGCACCATTCAAAGGCACATCACAAAATTTCAACAATTTTTGACTTCATTTGGTATATTTCTTGCATTTACTCATTTGTTTTGAGCTAGTTGACCCTGAAATTGAAAAGAACTACAAATGAACTCTGGAAATCTTGAAAGTTGGCACGCTATCATCATTTCACCCAAGTAGCATGTGTTAAAAAGTTGAGAGGGCTACGACAAAGACTGGATGCAGTTCGTGTACAAAACTGACAATCTGTCTCGAAGTAGTAGGGTTTCGAACGAGAACTCATCTCTTACAAAGGGATTTAATTTTTTTAAACTTATTTGAACTCCATACTTTTTGTGCGTTCAAAATGCACCATTCAAAGGCACATCACTAAATTTCAACAATTTCTGACTTAATTTGGTATATTTCTTGCATTAACTTTTTTTTGGGCTAGTTGACCCTCAAATTGAAAAGCACTCAAATGAACTCTGGAAATGTTGAAAGTTGGCATGCTATCATCATTTCACCCACATAGCATGTGTTAAAAAGTTGAGAGGGCTACGACAAAGACTGGATGCAGTTCGTGTCTCTCGAAGTAGCAGGGTTTCGAACGAGAACTCATCTCTTACAAAGGGATTTCATTTTTTTAAACTTATTTGAACTCCATACTTTTTGTGTGTTCAAAATGCACCATTCAAAGGCACATCACAAAATTTCAACAATTTCTGACTTAATTTGGTATATTTCTTGCATTCACTTTTTTTTGAGCTAGTTGACCCTCAAATTGAAAAGCACTCGAAATGAACTCTGGAAATGTTGAAAGTTGGCATGCTATCATCATTTCACCCACATAGCATGTGTTAAAAAGTTGAGAGGGCTACGACAAAGACTGGATGCAGTTCGTGTCTCTCGAAGTAGCAGGGTTTCGAACGAGAACTCATCTCTTACAAAGGGATTTCATTTTTTTAAACTTATTTGAACTCCATACTTTTTGTGTGTTCAAAATGCACCATTCAAAGGCACATCACAAAATTTCAACAATTTCGGACTTCATTTGGTATATTTCTTGCATTTACTTTTTTTTTGAGCTAGTTGACCCTGAAATTGAAAAGCACTACAAATGAACTCTGGAAATGTTGAAAGTTGGCATGCTATCATCATTTCACCCACATAGCATGTGCTAAAAAGTTGAGAGGGATACGACAAAGAGTGGATGCAGTTCGTGTACAAAACTGAAAATCTCTCTCGAAGTAGCAGGGTTTCGAACGAGAACTCATCTCTTACAAAGGGATTTCATTTTTTTTAAACTTATTTGAACTCCATACTTTTTGTGTTCTCAAAATGCACCATTCAAAGGCACATCACAAAATTCTAACAATTTCTGACTTCATTTGTTACATTTCCTGCATTTACTTATTTTTTTTGAGCTAGTTGACCCTGAAATTGAAAAGCACTACAAATGAACTCTGAAAATGTTGAAAGTTGGCATGCTATCATCATTTCACCCACATAGCATGTGTTAAAAAGTTGAGAGGGCTACGACAAAGATTGGATGCAGTTCGTGTACAAAACTGACAATCTCTCTCGAAGTAGCAGGGTTTCAAACGAGAACTCATCTCTTACAAAGGGATTTCATTTTTTAAACTTATTTGAACTCCATACTTTTTGTGTGTTCAAAATGCACCATTAAAAGGCACATCACAAAATTTCAACAATTTCGGACTTCATTTGGTATATTTCTTGCATTTACTTATTTTTTTTGAGCTAGTTGACCCTGAAATTGAAAAGCACTACAAATGAACTCTGGAAATCTTGAAAGTTGGCATGCTATCATCATTTCACCCACATAGCATGTGCTAAAAAGTTGAGAGGGCTACGACAAAGAGTGGATGCAGTTCGTGTACAAAACTGACAATCTCTCTCGAAGTAGCAGGGTTTCGAACGAGAACTCATCTCTTACAAAGGGATTTCATTTTTTTTAACTTATTTGAACTCCATACTTTTTGTGTTCTCAAAATGCACCATTCAAAGGCACATCACAAAATTCTAACAATTTCTGACTTCATTTGTTACATTTCCTGCATTTACTTATTTTTTTTGAGCTAGCTGACCCTGAAATTGAAAAGCACTACAAATGAACTCTGAAAATGTTGAAAGTTGGCATGCTATCATCATTTCACCCACATAGCATGTGTTAAAAAGTTGAGAGGGCTACGACAAAGAGTGGATGCAGTTCATGTACAAAACTGACAATCTCTCTCGAAGTAGCAGGGTTTCGAACGAGAACTCATCTCTCACAAAGGGATTTCATTTTTTTTAAACTTATTTGAACTCCATACTTTTTGTGTGTTCAAAATGCACCATTCAAAGGCACATCACAAAATTTCAACAATTTCTGACTTCATTTGGTATATTTCTTGCATTTACTCATTTGTTTTGAGCTAGTTGACCCTGAAATTGAAAAGCACTACAAATGAACTGTGGAAATCTTGAAAGTTGGCACGCTATCATCATTTCACCCAAGTAGCATGTGTTAAAAAGTTGAGAGGGCTACGACAAAGACTGGATGCAGTTCGTGTACAAAACTGACAATCTGTCTCGAAGTAGCAGGGTTTCGAACGAGAACTCATCTCTTACAAAGGGATTTCATTTTTTTTAAACTTATTTGAACTCCATACTTTTTGTGCGTTCAAAATGCACCATTCAAAGGCACATCACAAAATTTCAACAATTTGTGACTTAATTTGGTATATTTCTTGCATTAACTTTTTTTTGGGCTAGTTGACCCTCAAATTGAAAAGCATTCAAATGAACTCTGGAAATGTTGAAAGTTGGCATGCTATCATCATTTCACCCACATAGCATGTGTTAAAAAGTTGAGAGGGCTACGACAAAGACTGGATGCAGTTCGTGTCTCTCGAAGTAGCAGGGTTTCGAACGAGAACTCTTCTCTTACAAAGGGATTTCATTTTTTTAAACTTATTTGAACTCCATACTTTTTGTGTGTTCAAAATGCACCATTCAAAGGCACATCACAAAATTCTAACAATTTCTGACTTCATTTGTTACATTTCCTGCATTTACTTATTTTTTTTGAGCTAGGTGACCCTGAAATTGAAAAGCACTACAAATGAACTCTGAAAATGTCGAAAGTTGGCATGCTATCATTATTTCACCCACATAGCATGTGTTAAAAAGTTGAGAGGGCTACGAGAAAGATTGGATGCAGTTCGTGTACAAAACTGACAATCTCTCTCGAAGTAGCAGGGTTTCGAACGAGAACTCATCTCTTACAAAGGGATTTCATTTTTTTTAAACTTATTTGAACTCCATACTTTTTGTGTTCTCAAAATGCACCATTCAAAGGCACATCACAAAATTCTAACAATTTCTGACTTCATTTGTTACATTTCCTGCATTTACTTATTTTTTTTGAGCTAGTTGACCCTGAAATTGAAAAGCACTACAAATGAACTCTGAAAATGTTGAAAGTTGGCATGCTATCATCATTTCACCCACATAGCATGTGTTAAAAAGTTGAGAGGGCTACGACAAAGATTGGATGCAGTTCGTGTACAAAACTGACAATCTCTCTCGAAGTAGCAGGGTTTCAAACGAGAACTCATCTCTTACAAAGGGATTTCATTTTTTAAACTTATTTGAACTCCATACTTTTTGTGTGTTCAAAATGCACCATTCAAAGGCACATCACAAAATTTCAACAATTTCGGACTTCATTTGGTATATTTCTTGCATTTACTTATTTTTTTTGAGCTAGTTGACCCTGAAATTGAAAAGCACTACAAATGAACTCTCGAAATCTTGAAAGTTGGCATGCTATCATCATTTCACCCACATAGCATGTGCTAAAAAGTTGAGAGGGCTACGACAAAGAGTGGATGCAGTTCGTGTACAAAACTGACAATCTCTCTCGAAGTAGCAGGGTTTCGAACGAGAACTCATCTCTTACAAAGGGATTTCATTTTTTTTTAACTTATTTGAATCCATACATTTTGTGTTCTCAAAATGCACCATTCAAAGGCACATCACAAAATTCTAACAATTTCTGACTTCATTTGTTACATTTCCTGCATTTACTTATTTTTTTTGAGCTAGCTGACCCTGAAATTGAAAAGCACTACAAATGAACTCTGAAAATGTTGAAAGTTGGCATGCTATCATCATTTCACCCACATAGCATGTGTTAAAAAGTTGAGAGGGCTACGACAAAGAGTGGATGCAGTTCATGTACAAAACTGACAATCTCTCTCGAAGTAGCAGGGTTTCGAACGAGAACTCATCTCTTACAAAGGGATTTCATTTTTTTTAAACTTATTTGAACTCTATACTTTTTGTGTGTTCAAAATGCACCATTCAAAGGCACATCACAAAATTTCAACAATTTCTGACTTCATTTGGTATATTTCTTGCATTTACTCATTTGTTTTGAGCTAGTTGACCCTGAAATTGAAAAGCACTACAAATGAACTCTGGAAATCTTGAAAGTTGGCACGCTATCATCATTTCACCCAAGTAGCATGTGTTAAAAAGTTGAGAGGGCTACGACAAAGACTGGATGCAGTTCGTGTACAAAACTGACAATCTGTCTCGAAGTAGCAGGGTTTCGAACGAGAACTCATCTCTTACAAAGGGATTTCATTTTTTTCAAACTTATTTGAACTCCATACTTTTTGTGCGTTCAAAATGCACCATTCAAAGGCACATCACAAAATTTCAACAATTTCTGACTTAATTTGGTATATTTCTTGCATTAACTTTTTTTTGGGCTAGTTGACCCTCAAATTGAAAAGCACTCAAATGAACTCTGGAAATGTTGAAAGTTGGCATGCTATCATCATTTCACCCACATAGCATGTGTTAAAAAGTTGAGAGGGCTACGACAAAGACTGGATGCAGTTCGTGTCTCTCGAAGTAGCAGGGTTTCGAATGAGAACTCATCTCTTACAAAGGGATTTCATTTTTTCAAACTTATTTGAACTCCATACTTTTTGTGTGTTCAAAATGCACCATTCAAAGGCACATCACAAAATTTCAACAATTTCGGACTTCATTTGGTATATTTCTTGCATTTACTTTTTTTTTGAGCTAGTTGACCCTGAAATTGAAAAGCACTACAAATGAACTCTGGAAATGTTGAAAGTTGGCATGCTATCATCATTTCACCCACATAGCATGTGCTAAAAAGTTGAGAGGGATACGACAAAGAGTGGATGCAGTTCGTGTACAAAACTGACAATCTCTCTCGAAGTAGCAGGGTTTCCAACGAGAACTCATCTCTTACAAAGGGATTTCACTTTTTTTAAACTTATTTGAACTCCATACTTTTTGTGTTCTCAAAATGCACCATTCAAAGCCACATCACAAAATTCTAACAATTTCTGACTTCATTTGTTACATTTCCTGCATTTACTTATTTTTTTTGAGCTAGTTGACCCTGAAATTGAAAAGCACTACAAATGAACTCTGAAAATGTTGAAAGTTGGCATGCTATCATCATTTCACCCACATAGCATGTGTTAAAAAGTTGAGAGGGCTACGACAAAGATTGGATGCAGTTCGTGTACAAAACTGACAATCTCTTTCGAAGTAGCAGGGTTTCAAACGAGAACTCATCTCTTACAAAGGGATTTCATTTTTTAAACTTATTTGAACTCCATACTTTTTGTGTGTTCAAAATGCACCATTCAAAGGCACATCACAAAATTTCAACAATTTCGGACATCATTTGGTATATTTCTTGCATTTACTTATTTTTTTTGAGCTAGTTGACCCTGAAATTGAAAAGCACTACAAATGAACTCTGGAAATCTTGAAAGTTGGCATGCTATCATCATTTCACCCACATAGCATGTGCTAAAAAGTTGAGAGGGCTACGACAAAGAGTGGATGCAGTTCGTGTACAAAACTGACAATCTCTCTCGAAGTAGCAGGGTTTCGAACGAGAACTCATCTCTTACAAAGGGATTTCATTTTTTTTAACTTATTTGAACTCCATACTTTTTGTGTTCTCAAAATGCACCATTCAAAGGCACATCACAAAATTCTAACAATTTCTGACTTCATTTGTTACATTTCCTGCATTATTTATTTTTTTTGAGCTAGCTGACCCTGAAATTGAAAAGCACTACAAATGAACTCTGAAAATGTTGAAAGTTGGCATGCTATCATCATTTCACCCACATAGCATGTGTTAAAAAGTTGAGAGGGCTACGACAAAGAGTGGATGCAGTTCATGTACAAAACTGACAATCTCTCTCGAAGTAGCAGGGTTTCGAACGAGAACTCATCTCTTACAAAGGGATTTCATTTTTTTAAACTTATTTGAACTCCATACTTTTTGTGTGTTCAAAATGCACCATTCAAAGGCACATCACAAAATTTCAACAATTTCTGACTTCATTTGGTATATTTCTTGCATTTACTCATTTGTTTTGAGCTAGTTGACCCTGAAATTGAAAAGCACTACAAATGAACTCTGGAAATCTTGAAAGTTGGCACGCTATCATCATTTCACCCAAGTAGCATGTGTTAAAAAGTTGAGAGGGCTACGACAAAGACTGGATGCAGTTCGTGTACAAAACTGACAATCTGTCTCGAAGTAGCAGGGTTTCGAACGAGAACTCATCTCTTACAAAGGGATTTCATTTTTTTTAAACTTATTTGAACTCCATACTTTTTGTGCGTTCAAAATGCACCATTCAAAGGCACATCACAAAATTTCAACAATTTCTGACTTAATTTGGTATATTTCTTGCATTAACTTTTTTTTGGGCTAGTTGACCCTCAAATTGAAAAGCACTCAAATGAACTCTGGAAATGTTGAAAGTTGGCATGCTATCATCATTTCACCCACATAGCATGTGTTAAAAAGTTGAGAGGGCTACGACAAAGACTGGATGCAGTTCGTGTCTCTCGAAGTAGCAGGGTTTCGAACGAGAACTCATATCTTACAAAGGGATTTCATTTTTTTAAACTTATTTGAACTCCATACTTTTTGTGTGTTCAAAATGCACCATTCAAAGGCACATCACAAAATTTCAACAATTTCGGACTTCATTTGGTATATTTCTTGCATTTACTTTTTTTTTGAGCTAGTTGACCCTGAAATTGAAAAGCACTACAAATGAACTCTGGAAATGTTGAAAGTTGGCATGCTATCATCATTTCACCCACATAGCATGTGCTAAAAAGTTGAGAGGGCTACGACAAAGAGTGGATGCAGTTCGTGTACAAAACTGACAATCTCTCTCGAAGTAGCAGGGTTTCGAACGAGACCTCATCTCTTACAAAGGGATTTCATTTTTTTTAAACTTATTTGAACTCCATACTTTTTGTGTTCTCAAAATGCACCATTCAAAGGCACATCACAAAATTCTAACAATTTCTGACTTCATTTGTTACATTTCCTGCATTTACTTATTTTTTTTGAGCTAGGTGACCCTGAAATTGAAAAGCACTACAAATGAACTCTGAAAATGTTGAAAGTTGGCATGCTATCATTATTTCACCCACATAGCATGTGTTAAAAAGTTGAGAGGGCTACGAGAAAGATTGGATGCAGTTCGTGTACAAAACTGACAATCTCTCTCGAAGTAGCAGGGTTTCGAACGAGAACTCATCTCTTACAAAGGGATTTCATTTTTTTAAACTTATTTGAACTCCATACTTTTTGTGTGTTCAAAATGCACCATTCAAAAGCACATCACAAAATTTCAACAATTTCGGACTTCATTTGGTATATTTCTTGCATTTACTTATTTTTTTTGAGCTAGTTGACCCTGAAATTGAAAAACACTACAAATGAACTCTGGAAATCTTGAAAGTTGACATGCTATCATCATTTCACCCACATAGCATGTGCTAAAAAGTTGAGAGGGCTACGACAAAGAGTGGATGCAGTTCGTGTACAAAACTGACAATCTCTCTCGAAGTAGCAGGGTTTCGAACGAGAACTCATCTCTTACAAAGGGATTTCATTTTTTTAAACTTATTTGAACTCCATACTTTTTGTGTTCTCAAAATGCACCATTCAAAGGCACATCACAAAATTCTAACAATTTCTGACTTCATTTGTTACATTTCCTGCATTTACTTATTTTTTTTGAGCTAGCTGACCCTGAAATTGAAAAGCACTACAAATGAACTCTGAAAATGTTGAAAGTTGGCATGCTATCATCATTTCACCCACATAGCATGTGTTAAAAAGTTGAGAGGGCTACGACAAAGAGTGGATGCAGTTCATGTACAAAACTGACAATCTCTCTCGAAGTAGCAGGGTTTCGAACGAGAACTCATCTCTTACAAAGGGATTTCATTTTTTTTAAACTTATTTGAACTCCATACTTTTTGTGTGTTCAAAATGCACCATTCAAAGGCACATCACAAAATTTCAACAATTTCTGACTTCATTTGGTATATTTCTTGCATTTACTCATTTGTTTTGAGCTAGTTGACCCTGAAATTGAAAAGCACTACAAATGAACTCTGGAAATCTTGAAAGTTGGCACGCTATCATCATTTCACCCAAGTAGCATGTGTTAAAAAGTTGAGAGGGCTACGACAAAGACTGGATGCAGTTCGTGTACAAAACTGACAATCTCGCTCGAAGTAGCACGGTTTCGAACGAGAACTCATCTCTTACAAAGGGATTTCATTTTTTTTAAACTTATTTGAACTCCATACTTTTTGTGCGTTCAAAATGCACCATTCAAAGGCACATCACAAAATTTCAACAATTTCTGACTTAATTTGGTATATTTCTTGCATTAACTTTTTTTTGGGCTAGTTGACCCTCAAATTGAAAAGCACTCAAATGAACTCTGGAAATGTTGAAAGTTGGCATGCTATCATCATTTCACCCACATAGCATGTGTTAAAAAGTTGAGAGGGCTACGACAAAGACTGGATGCAGTTCGTGTCTCTCGAAGTAGCAGGGTTTCGAACGAGAACTCATATCTTACAAAGGGATTTCATTTTTTTAAACTTATTTGAACTCCATACTTTTTGTGTGTTCAAAATGCACCATTCAAAGGCACATCACAAAATTTCAACAATTTCGGACTTCATTTGGTATATTTCTTGCATTTACTTTTTTTTTGAGCTAGTTGACCCTGAAATTGAAAAGCACTACAAATGAACTCTGGAAATGTTGAAAGTTGGCATGCCATCATCATTTCACCCACATAGCATGTGCTAAAAAGTTGAGAGGGGTACGACAAAGAGTGGATGCAGTTCGTGTACAAAACTGACAATCTCTCTCGAAGTAGCAGGGTTTCGAACGAGACCTCATCTCTTACAAAGGGATTTCATTTTTTTAAACTTATTTGAACTCCATACTTTTTGTGTTCTCAAAATGCACCATTCAAAGGCACATCACAAAATTCTAACAATTTCTGACTTCATTTCTTACATTTCCTGCATTTACTTATTTTTTTTGAGCTAGCTGACCCTGAAATTGAAAAGCACTACAAATGAACTCTGAAAATGTTGAAAGTTGGCATGCTATCATCATTTCACCCACATAGCATGTGTTAAAAAGTTGAGAGGGCTACGAGAAAGATTGGATGCAGTTCGTGTACAAAACTGACAATCTCTCTCGAAGTAGCGGGGTTTCGAACGAGAACTCATCTCTTACAAAGGGATTTCATTTTTTTAAACTTATTTGAACTCCATACTTTTTGTGTGTTCAAAATGCACCATTCAAAAGCACATCACAAAATTTCAACAATTTCGGACTTCATTTGGTATATTTCTTGCATTTACTTATTTTTTTTGAGCTAGTTGACCCTGAAATTGAAAAACACTACAAATGAACTCTGGAAATCTTGAAAGTTGACATGCTATCATCATTTCACCCACATAGCATGTGCTAAAAAGTTGAGAGGGCTACGACAAAGAGTGGATGCAGTTCGTGTACAAAACTGACAATCTCTCTCGAAGTAGCAGGGTTTCGAACGAGAACTCATCTCTTACAAAGGGATTTCATTTTTTTAAACTTATTTGAACTCCATACTTTTTGTGTTCTCAAAATGCACCATTCAAAGGCACATCACAAAATTCTAACAATTTCTGACTTCATTTGTTACATTTCCTGCATTTACTTATTTTTTTTGAGCTAGCTGACCCTGAAATTGAAAAGCACTACAAATGAACTCTGAAAATGTTGAAAGTTGGCATGCTATCATCATTTCACCCACATAGCATGTGTTAAAAAGTTGAGAGGGCTACGACAAAGATTGGATGCAGTTCGTGTACAAAACTGACAATCTCGCTCGAAGTAGCACGGTTTCGAACGAGAACTCATCTCTTACAAAGGGATTTCATTTTTTTTGAACTTATTTCAACTCCATACTTTTTGTGTGTTCAAAATGCACCATTCAAAGGCACATCACAAAATTTCAACAATTTCGGACTTCATTTGGTATATTTCTTGCATTTACTTTTTTTTTTGAGCTAGTTGACCCTGAAATTGAAAAGCACTACAAATGAACTCTGGAAATCTTGAAAGTTGGCATGATATCATCATTTCACCCAACTAGCATGTGTTAAAAAGTTGAGAGGGCTACGACAAAGACTGGATGCAGTTCGTGTACAAAACTGACAATCTGTCTCGAAGTAGCAGGGTTTCAAACGAGAACTCATCTCTTACAAAGGGATTTCATTTTTTTTAAACTTATTTGAACTCCATACTTTTTGTGTTCTCAAAATGCACCATTCAAAGGCACATCACAAAATTCTAACAATTTCTGACTTCATTTCTTACATTTCCTGCATTTACTTATTTTTTTTGAGCTAGCTGACCCTGAAATTGAAAAGCACTACAAATGAACTCTGAAAATGTTGAAAGTTGGCATGCTATCATCATTTCACCCACATAGCATGTGTTAAAAAGTTGAGAGGGCTACGAGAAAGATTGGATGCAGTTCGTGTACAAAACTGACAATCTCTCTCGAAGTAGCAGGGTTTCGAACGAGAACTCATCTCTTACAAAGGGATTTCATTTTTTTAAACTTATTTGAACTCCATACTTTTTGTGTGTTCAAAATGCACCATTCAAAAGCACATCACAAAATTTCAACAATTTCGGACTTCATTTGGTATATTTCTTGCATTTACTTATTTTTTTTGAGCTAGTTGACCCTGAAATTGAAAAACACTACAAATGAACTCTGGAAATCTTGAAAGTTGACATGCTATCATCATTTCACCCACATAGCATGTGCTAAAAAGTTGAGAGGGCTACGACAAAGAGTGGATGCAGTTCGTGTACAAAACTGACAATCTCTCTCGAAGTAGCAGGGTTTCGAACGAGAACTCATCTCTTACAAAGGGATTTCATTTTTTTAAACTTATTTGAACTCCATACTTTTTGTGTTCTCAAAATGCACCATTCAAAGGCACATCACAAAATTCTAACAATTTCTGACTTCATTTGTTACATTTCCTGCATTTACTTATTTTTTTTGAGCTAGCTGACCCTGAAATTGAAAAGCACTACAAATGAACTCTGAAAATGTTGAAAGTTGGCATGCTATCATCATTTCACCCACATAGCATGTGTTAAAAAGTTGAGAGGGCTACGACAAAGATTGGATGCAGTTCGTGTACAAAACTGACAATCTCGCTCGAAGTAGCACGGTTTCGAACGAGAACTCATCTCTTACAAAGGGATTTCATTTTTTTAAACTTTTTTCAACTCCATACTTTTCGTGTGTTCAAAATGCACCATTCAAAGGCACATCACAAAATTTCAACAATTTTGGACTTCATTTGGTATATTTCTTGCATTTACTTTTTTTTTTGAGCTAGTTGACCCTGAAATTGAAAAGCACTACAAATGAACTCTGGAAATCTTGAAAGTTGGCATGATATCATCATTTCACCCAACTAGCATGTGTTAAAAAGTTGAGAGGGCTACGACAAAGACTGGATGCAGTTCGTGTACAAAACTGACAATCTGTCTCGAAGTAGCAGGGTTTCAAACGAGAACTCATCTCTTACAAAGGGATTTCATTTGTTTAAACTTATTTAAACTCCATACTTTTTGTGTGGTCAAAATGCACCATTCAAAGGCACATCACAAAATTTCAACAATTTCTGACTTAATTTGGTATATTTCTTGCATTCACTTTTTTTTGAGCTAGTTGACCCTCAAATTGAAAAGCACTCGAAATGAACTCTGGAAATGTTGAAAGTTGGCATGCTATCATCATTTCACCCACATAGCATGTGTTAAAAAGTTGAGAGGGCTACGAGAAAGACTGGATGCAGTTCGTGTCTCTCGAAGTAGCAGGGTTTCGAACGAGAACTCATCTCTTACAAAGGGATTTCATTTTTTTAAACTTATTTGAACTCCATACTTTTGTGTGTTCAAAGTGCACCATTCAAAGGCACATCACAAAATTTCAACAATTTCGCACTTCATTTGGTATATTTCTTGCATTTACCCTTTTTTGAGCTAGTTGACCCTGAAATTGAAAAGCACTACAAATGAACTCTGGAAATGTTGAAAGTTGGCATGCTATCATCATTTCACCCACATAGCATGTGCTGAAAAGTTGAGAGGGCTACGACAAAGAGTGGATGCAGTTCGTGTACAAAACTGACAATCTCTCTCGAAGTAGCAGGGTTTCGAACGAGAACTCATCTCTTATAAAGGGATTTCATTTTTTTTAAAGTTATTTGAACTCCATACTTTTTGTGTTCTCAAAATGCACCATTCAAAGGCACATCACAAAATTCTAACAATTTCTGACTTCATTTGTTACATTTCCTGCATTTACTTATTTTTTTGAGCTAGCTGACCCTGAAATTGAAAAGCACTACAAATGAACTCTGAAAATGTTGAAAGTTGGCATGCTATCATCATTTCACCCACATAGCATGTGTTAAAAAGTTGAGAGGGCTACCACAAAGATTGGATGCAGTTCGTGTACAAAACTGACAATCTCTCTCGAAATAGCAGGGTTTCGAACGAGAACTCATCTCTTACAAAGGGATTTCATTTTTTAAACTTATTTGAACTCCATACTTTTTGTGTGTTCAAAATGCACCATTCAAAGGTACATCACAAAATTTCAACAATTTCGGACTTCATTTGGTATATTTCTTGCATTTACTTCTTTTTGAGCTAGTTGATCCTGAAATTAAAAAGCACTAAAAATGAACTCTGGAAATGTTGAAAGTTGGCATGCTATCATCATTTCACCCACATAGCATGTGTTAAAAAGTTGAGAGGGCTACGACAAAGACTGGATGTTGTTCGTGTACAAAACTGACAATCTCTCTCGAAGTAGCAGGGTTTCGAACGAGAACTCATCTCTTACAAAGGGATTTCATTTTTTTTAAACTTATTTGAACTCCATACTTTTTGTGCGTTCAAAATGCACCATTCAAAGGCACATCACAAAATTTCAACAATTTCTGACTTAATTTTGTATATTTCTTGCATTAACTTTTTGTTGGGCTAGTTGACCCTCAAATTGAAAAGCACTCCAAATGAACTCTGGAAATGTTGAAAGTTGGCATGCTATCATCATTTCACCCACATAGCATGTGTTAAAAAGTTGAGAGGGCTACGACAAAGACTGGATGCAGTTCGTGTCTCTCGAAGTAGCAGGGTTTCGAACGAGAACTCATATCTTACAAAGGGATTTCATTTTTTTAAACTTATTTGAACTCCATACTTTTTGTGTGTTCAAAATGCACCATTCAAAGGCACATCACAAAATTTCAACAATTTCGGACTTCATTTGGTATATTTCTTGCATTTACTTTTTTTTTGAGCTAGTTGACCCTGAAATTGAAAAGCACTACAAATGAACTCTGGAAATGTTGAAAGTTGGCATGCTATCATCATTTCACCCACATAGCATGTGCTAAAAAGTTGAGAGGGCTACGACAAAGAGTGGATGCAGTTCGTGTACAAAACTGACAATCTCTCTCGAAGTAGCAGGGTTTCGAACGAGACCTCATCTCTTACAAAGGGATTTCATTTTTTTTAAACTTATTTGAACTCCATACTTTTTGTGTTCTCAAAATGCACCATTCAAAGGCACATCACAAAATTCTAACAATTTCTGACTTCATTTGTTACATTTCCTGCATTTACTTATTTTTTTTGAGCTAGCTGACCCTGAAATTGAAAAGCACTACAAATGAACTCTGAAAATGTTGAAACTTGGCATGCTATCATCATTTCACCCACATAGCATGTGTTAAAAATTTGAGAGGGCTACCACAAAGATTGGATGCAGTTCGTGTACAAAACTGACAATCTCTCTCGAAGTAGCAGGGTTTCGAACGAGAACTCATCTCTTACAAAGGGATTTCATTTTTTTAAACTTATTTGAACTCCATACTTTTTGTGTGTTCAAAATGCACCATTCAAAGGCACATCACAAAATTTCAACAATTTCGGACTTCATTTGGTATATTTCTTGCATTTACTTATTTTTTTTGAGCTAGTTGACCCTGAAATTGAAAAACACTACAAATGAACTCTGGAAATCTTGAAAGTTGACATGCTATCATCATTTCACACACATAGCATGTGCTCAAAAGTTGAGAGGGCTACGACAAAGAGTGGATGCAGTTCGTGTACAAAACTGACAATCTCTCTCGAAGTAGCAGGGTTTCGAACGAGAACTCATCTCTTACAAAGGGATTTCATTTTTTTTAAACTTATATGAACTCCATACTTTTTGTGTTCTCAAAATGCACCATTCAAAGGCACATCACAAAATTCTAACAATTTCTGACTTCATTTGTTACATTTCCTGCACTTACTTATTTTTTTGAGCTAGCTGACCCTGAAATTGAAAAGCTCTACAAATGAACTCTGAAAATGTTGAAAGTTGGCATGCTATCATCATTTCACCCACATATCATGTGTTAAAAAGTTGAGAGGGCTACGACAAAGATTGGATGCAGTTCGTGTACAAAACTGACAATCTCTCTCGAAGTAGCAGGGTTTCGAACGAGAACTCATCTCTTACAAAGGGATTTCATTTTTTTAAACTTATTTCAACTCCATACTTTTTGTGTGTTCAAAATGCACCATTCAAAGGCACATCACAAAATTTCAACAATTTCGGACTTCATTTGGTATATTTCTTGCATTTACTTTTTTTTTGAGCTAGTTGACCCTGAAATTGAAAAGCACTACAAATGAACTCTGGAAATCTTGAAAGTTGGCATGCTATCATCATTTCACCCAACTAGCATGTGTTAAAAAGTTGAGAGGGCTACGACAAAGACTGGATGCAGTTCGTGTACAAAACTGACAATCTGTCTCGAAGTAGCAGGGTTTCAAACGAGAACTCATCTCTTACAAAGGGATTTCATTTGTTTAAACTTATTTAAACTCCATACTTTTTGTGTGGTCAAAATGCACCATTCAAAGGCACATCACAAAATTTCAACAATTTCTGACTTAATTTGGTATATTTCTTGCATTCACTTGTTTTTGAGCTAGTTGACCCTCAAATTGAAAAGCACTCCAAATGAACTCTGGAAATGTTGAAAGTTGGCATGCTATCATCATTTCACCCACATAGCATGTGTTAAAAAGTTGAGAGGGCTACGACAAAGACTAGATGCAGTTCGTGTCTCTCGAAGTAGCAGGGTTTCGAATGAGAACTCATCTCTTACAAAGGGATTTCATTTTTTTAAACTTATTTGAACTCCATACTTTTGTGTGTTCAAAATGCACCATTCAAAGGCACATCACAAAATTTCAACAATTTCGGACTTCATTTGGTATATTTCTTGCATTTACCTTTTTTTGAGCTAGTTGACCCTGAAATTGAAAAGCACTACAAATGAACTCTGGAAATGTTGAAAGTTGGCATGCTATCATCATTTCACCCACATAGCATGTGCTGAAAAGTTGAGAGGGCTACGACAAAGAGTGGATGCAGTTCGTGTACAAAACTGACAATCTCCCTCGAAGTAGCAGGGTTTCGAACGAGAACTCATCTCTTACAAAGGGATTTCATTTTTTTTAAAGTTATTTGAACTCCATACTTTTTGTGTTCTCAAAATGCACCATTCAAAGGCACATCACAAAATTCTAACAATTTCTGACTTCATTTGTTACATTTCCTGCATTTACTTATTTTTTTTGAGCTAGCTGACCCTGAAATTGAAAAGCACTACAAATAAACTCTGAAAATGTTGAAAGTTGGCATGCTATCATCATTTCACCCACATAGCATGTGTTAAAAAGTTGAGAGGGCTACCACAAAGATTGGATGCAGTTCGTGTACAAAACTGACAATCTCTCTCGAAATAGCAGGGTTTCGAACGAGAACTCATCTCTTACAAAGGGATTTCATTTTTTTAAACTTATTTGAACTCCATACTTTTTGTGTGTTCCAAATGCACCATTCAAAGGTACATCACAAAATTTCAACAATTTCAGACTTCATTTGGTATATTTCTTGCATTTACTTCTTTTTTGAGCTAGTTGATCCTGAAATTAAAAAGCACTACAAATGAACTCTGGAAATGTTGAAAGTTGGCATGCTATCATCATTTCACCCACATAGCATGTGTTAAAAAGTTGAGAGGGCTACGACAAAGACTGGATGTTGTTCGTGTACAAAACTGACAATCTCTCTCGAAGTAGCAGGGTTTCGAACGAGAACTCATCTCTTACAAAGGGATTTCATTTTTTTAAACTTATTTGAACTCCATACTTTTTGTGTGTTCAAAATGCACCATTGAAAGGCACATCACAAAATTTCAACAATTTCTGACTTCATTTCGTATATTTCATGCATTTACCTTTTTTTTGAGCTAGTTGACCCTGAAATTGAAAAGCACTACAAATGAACTCTGGAAATGTTGAAAGTTGGCATGCTATCATCATTTCACCCACATAGCATGTGTTAAAAAGTTGAGAGGGCTACGACAAAGAGTGGATGCAGTTCGTGTACAAAACTGACAATCTCTCTCGAAGTTGCAGGGTTCCGAACGAGAACTCATCTCTTACAAAGGGATTTCATTTTTTTTAAACTTATTTGAACTCCATACTTTTTGTGTGTTCAAAATGCACCATCCAAAGGAACATCACAAAATTTCAACAATTTCTGACTTAATTTGGTATATTTCGTGCATTTACTTATTTTTTTGAGCTATTTGACCCTGAAATTGAAAAGCACTACAAATGAACTCTGAAAATGTTGAAAGTTGGCATGCTATCATAATTTCACCCACATCGCATGTGTTAAAAAGTTGAGAGGGCTACGACAAAGACTGGATGCAGTTCGTGTACAAAACTGACAATCTCTCTCGATGTAGCAGGGTTTCGAACGAGAACTCATCTCTTACAAAGGGATTTCATTTTTTTAAAACTTATTTGAACTCCATACTTTTTGTGTGTCCAAAATGCACCATTCAAAGGCACATCACAAAATTTCAACAATTACTGACTTCATTTGGTATATTTCTTGCATTTACTTATTTGTTTTGAGCTAGTTGACCTTGAAATTGAAAAGCACTACAAATGAACTCTGGAAATCTTGAAAGTTGGCACGCTATCATCATTTCACCCAAGTAGCATGTGTTAAAAAGTTGAGAGGGCTACGACAAAGACTGGATGCAGTTCGTGTACAAAACTGACAATCTGTCTCGAAGTAGCAGGGTTTCGAACGAGAACTCATCTCTTACAAAGGGATTTCATTTTTTTTAAACTTATTTGAACTCCATACTTTTTGTGTGTTCAAAATGCACCATTCAAAGGCACATCACAAAATTTCAACAATTTCTGACTTAATTTGGTATATTTCTTGCATTCACTTTTTTTGAGCTAGTTGACCCTAAATTGAAAAGCACTCCAAATGAACTCTGAAAATGTTGAAAGTTGGCATGCTATCATCATTTCACCCACATAGCATGTGTTAAAAAGTTGAGAGGGCTACGACAAAGACTGAATGCAGTTTGTGTCTCTCGAAGTAGCAGGGTTTCGAACGAGAACTCATCCCTTACAAAGGGATTTCATTTTTTTAAACTTATTTGAACTCCATACTTTTTGTGTGTTCAAAATGCACCATTCAAAGGCACATCACAAAATTTCAACAATTTCGGACTTCATTTGGTATATTTCTTGCATTTACTTTTTTTTTGAGCTAGTTGACCCTGAAATTGAAAAGCACTACAAATGAACTCTGGAAATCTTGAAAGTTGGCATGCTATCATCATTTCACCCAACTAGCATGTGTTAAAAAGTTGAGAGGGCTACGACAAAGACTGGATGCAGTTCGTGTACAAAACTGACAATCTGTCTCGAAGTAGCAGGGTTTCAAACGAGAACTCATCTCTTACAAAGGGATTTCATTTGTTTAAACTTATTTAAACTCCATACTTTTTGTGTGGTCAAAATGCACCATTCAAATTCACATCACAAAATTTCAACAATTTCTGACTTAATTTGGTATATTTCTTGCATTCACTTGTTTTTGAGCTAGTTGACCCTCAAATTGAAAAGCACTCCAAATGAACTCTGGAAATGTTGAAAGTTGGCATGCTATCATCATTTCACCCACATAGCATGTGTTAAAAAGTTGAGAGGGCTACGACAAAGACTGGATGCAGTTCGTGTCTCTCGAAGTAGCAGGGTTTCGAATGAGAACTCATCTCTTACAAAGGGATTTCATTTTTTTAAACTTATTTGAACTCCATACTTTTGTGTGTTCAAAATGCACCATTCAAAGGCACATCACAAAATTTCAACAATTTCGGACTTCATTTGGTATATTTCTTGCATTTACCTTTTTTTGAGCTAGTTGACCCTGAAATTGAAAAGCACTACAAATGAACTCTGGAAATGTTGAAAGTTGGCATGCTATCATCATTTCACCCACATAGCATGTGCTGAAAAGTTGAGAGGGCTACGACAAAGAGTGGATGCAGTTCGTGTACAAAACTGACAATCTCTCTCGAAGTAGCAGGGTTTCGAACGAGAACTCATCTCTTACAAAGGGATTTCATTTTTTTTAAAGTTATTTGAACTCCATACTTTTTGTGTTCTCAAAATGCACCATTCAAAGGCACATCACAAAATTCTAACAATTTCTGACTTCATTTGTTACATTTCCTGCATTTACATATTTTTTTTGAGCTAGCTGACCCTGAAATTGAAAAGCACTACAAATGAACTCTGAAAATGTTGAAAGTTGGCATGCTATCATCATTTCACCCACATAGCATGTGTTAAAAAGTTGAGAGGGCTACCACAAAGATTGGATGCAGTTCGTGTACAAAACTGACAATCTCTCTCGAAATAGCAGGGTTTCGAACGAGAACTCATCTCTTACAAAGGGATTTCATTTTTTTAAACTTATTTGAACTCCATACTTTTTGTGTGTTCAAAATGCACCATTCAAAGGTACATCACAAAATTTCAACAATTTCGGACTTCATTTGGTATATTTCTTGCATTTACTTCTTTTTTGAGCTAGTTGATCCTGAAATTAAAAATCACTACAAATGAACTCTGGAAATGTTGAAAGTTGGCATGCTATCATCATTTCACCCACATAGCATGTGTTAAAAAGTTGAGAGGGCTACGACAAAGACTGGATGTTGTTCGTGTACAAAACTGACAATCTCTCTCGAAGTAGCAGGGTTTCGAACGAGAACTCATCTCTTACAAAGGGATTTCATTTTTTTTAAACTTATTTGAACTCCATACTTTTTGTGTGTTCAAAATGCACCATTGAAAGGCACATCACAAAGTTTCAACAATTTCTAACTTCATTTCGTATATTTCATGCATTTACCTTTTTTTTTGAGCTAGTTGACCCTGAAATTGAAAAGCACTACAAATGAACTCTGGAAATGTTGAAAGTTGGCATGCTATCATCATTTCACCCACATAGCATGTGTTAAAAAGTTGAGAGGGCTACGACAAAGAGTGGATGCAGTTCGTGTACAAAACTGACAATCTCTCTCGAAGTTGCAGGGTTCCGAACGAGAACTCATCTCTTACAAAGGGATTTCATTTTTTTTAAACTTATTTGAACTCCATACTTTTTGTGTGTTCAAAATGCACCATCCAAAGGCACATCACAAAATTTCAACAATTTCTGACTTAATTTGGTATATTTCGTGCATTTACTTTTTTTTTGAGCTATTTGACCCTGAAATTGAAAAGCACTACAAATGAACTCTGAAAATGTTGAAAGTTGGAATGCTATCATAATTTCACCCACATAGCATGAGTTAAAAAGTTGAGAGGGCTACGACAAAGACTGGATGCAGTTCGTGTACAAAACTGACAATCTCTCTCGAAGTAGCAGGGTTTCGAACGAGAACTCATCTCTTACAAAGGGATTTCATTTTTTTAAAACTTATTTGAACTCCATACTTTTTGTGTGTCCAAAATGCACCATTCAAAGGCACATCACAAAATTTCAACAATTTCTGACTTCATTTGGTATATTTCTTGCATTTACTTATTTGTTTTGAGCTAGTTGACCTTGAAATTGAAAAGCACTACAAATGAACTCTGGAAATCTTGAAAGTTGGCACGCTATCATCATTTCACCCAAGTAGCATGTGTTAAAAAGTTGAGAGGGCTACGACAAAGACTGGATGCAGTTCGTGTACAAAACTGACAATCTGTCTCGAAGTAGCAGGGTTTCGAACGAGAACTCATCTCTTACAAAGGGATTTCATTTTTTTAAACTTATTTGAACTCCATATTTTTTGTGTGTTCAAAATGCACCATTCAAAGGCACATCACAAAATTTCAACAATTTCTGACTTAATTTGGTATATTTCTTGCATTCACTTTTTTTGAGCTAGTTGACCCTCAAATTGAAAAGCACTCCAAATGAACTCTGAAAATGTTGAAAGTTGGCATGCTATCATCATTTCACCCACATAGCATGTGTTAAAAAGTTGAGAGGGCTACGACAAAGACTGAATGCAGTTTGTGTCTCTCGAAGTAGCAGGGTTTCGACCGAGAACTCATCTCTTACAAAGGGATTTCATTTTTTTAAACTTATTTGAACTCCATACTTTTTGTGTGTTCAAAATGCACCATTCAAAGGCACATCACAAAATTTCAACAATTTCGGACTTCATTTGGTATATTTCTTGCATTTACTTTTTTTTGAGCTAGTTGACCCTGAAATTGAAAAGCACTACAAATGAACTCTGGAAATGTTGAAAGTTTGCATGCTATCATCATTTCACCCACATACCATATGCTAAAAAGTTGAGAGGGCTACGACAAAGAGTGGATGCAGTTCGTGTACAAAACTGACAATCTCTCTCGAAGTAGCAGGGTTTCGAACGAGAACTCATCTCTTACAAAGGGATTTCATTTTTTTTAAAGTTATTTGAACTCCATACTTTTTGTGTTCTCAAAATGCACCATTCAAAGGCACATCACAAAATTCTAACAATTTCTGACTTCATTTGTTACATTTCCTGCATTTACTTATTTTTTTTGAGCTAGCTGACCCTGAAATTGAAAAGCACTACAAATGAACTCTGAAAATGTTGAAAGTTGGCATGCTATCATCATTTCACCCACATAGCATGTGTTAAAAAGTTGAGAGGGCTACCACAAAGATTGGATGCAGTTCGTGTACAAAACTGACAATCTCTCTCGAAATAGCAGGGTTTCGAACGAGAACTCATCTCTTACAAAGGGATTTCATTTTTTTAAACTTATTTGAACTCCATACTTTTTGTGTGTTCAAAATGCACCATTCAAAGGTACATCACAAAATTTCAACAATTTCGGACTTCATTTGGTATATTTCTTGCATTTACTTCTTTTTTGAGCTAGTTGATCCTGAAATTAAAAAGCACTACAAATGAACTCTGGAAATGTTGAAAGTTGGCATGCTATCATCATTTCACCCACATAGCATGTGGTAAAAAGTTGAGAGGGCTACGACAAAGACTGGATGTTGTTCGTGTACAAAACTGACAATCTCTCTCGAAGTAGCAGGGTTTCGAACGAGAACTCATCTCTTACAAAGGGATTTCATTTTTTTAAACTTATTTGAACTCCATATTTTTTGTGTGTTCAAAATGCACTATTCAAAGGCACTTCACAAAATTTCAACAATTTCTGACTTAATTTGGTATATTTCTTGCATTCACTTTTTTTGAGCTAGTTGACCCTCAAATTGAAAAGCACTCCAAATGAACTCTGAAAATGTTGAAAGTTGGCATGCTATCATCATTTCACCCACATAGCATGTGTTAAAAAGTTGAGAGGGCTACGACAAAGACTGAATGCAGTTTGTGTCTCTCGAAGTAGCAGGGTTTCGACCGAGAACTCATCTCTTACAAAGGGATTTCATTTTTTTAAACTTATTTGAACTCCATACTTTTTGTGTGTTCAAAATGCACCATTCAAAGGCACATCACAAAATTTCAACAATTTCGGACTTCATTTGGTATATTTCTTGCATTTACTTTTTTTTGAGCTAGTTGACCCTGAAATTGAAAAGCACTACAAATGAACTCTGGAAATGTTGAAAGTTGGCATGCTATCATCATTTCACCCACATACCATATGCTAAAAAGTTGAGAGGGCTACGACAAAGAGTGGATGCAGTTCGTGTACAAAACTGACAATCTCTCTCGAAGTAGCAGGGTTTCGAACGAGAACTCATCTCTTACAAAGGGATTTCATTTTTTTTAAAGTTATTTGAACTCCATACTTTTTGTGTTCTCAAAATGCACCATTCAAAGGCACATCACAAAATTCTAACAATTTCTGACTTCATTTGTTACATTTCCTGCATTTACTTATTTTTTTTGAGCTAGCTGACCCTGAAATTGAAAAGCACTACAAATGAACTCTGAAAATGTTGAAAGTTGGCATGCTATCATCATTTCACCCACATAGCATGTGTTAAAAAGTTGAGAGGGCTACCACAAAGATTGGATGCAGTTCGTGTACAAAACTGACAATCTCTCTCGAAATAGCAGGGTTTCGAACGAGAACTCATCTCTTACAAAGGGATTTCATTTTTTAAAACTTATTTGAACTCCATACTTTTTGTGTGTTCAAAATGCACCATTAAAAGGTACATCACAAAATTTCAACAATTTCGGACTTCATTTGGTATATTTCTTGCATTTACTTCTTTTTTGAGCTAGTTGATCCTGAAATTAAAAAGCACTACAAATGAACTCTGGAAATGTTGAAAGTTGGCATGCTATCATCATTTCACCCACATAGCATGTGTTAAAAAGTTGAGAGGGCTACGACAAAGACTGGATGTTGTTCGTGTACAAAACTGACAATCTCTCTCGAAGTAGCAGGGTTTCGAACGAGAACTCATCTCTTACAAAGGGATTTCATTTTTTTTAAACTTATTTGAACTCCATACTTTTTGTGTGTTCAAAATGCACCATTGAAAGGCACATCACAAAGTTTCAACAATTTCTGACTTCATTTCGTATATTTCATGCATTTACCTTTTTTTTTGAGCTAGTTGACCCTGAAATTGAAAAGCACTACAAATGAACTCCGGAAATGTTGAAAGTTGGCATGCTATCATCATTTCACCCACATAGCATGTGTTAAAAAGTTGAGAGGGCTACGACAAAGAGTGGATGCAGTTCGTGTACAAAATTGACAATCTCTCTCGAAGTTGCAGGGTTCCGAACGAGAACTCATCTCTTACAAAGGGATTTCATTTTTTTTAAACTTATTTGAACTCCATACTTTTTGTGTGTTCAAAATGCACCATCCAAAGGCACATCACAAAATTTCAACAATTTCTGACTTAATTTGGTATATTTCGTGCATTTACTTATTTTTTTGAGCTATTTGACCCTGAAATTGAAAAGCACTACAAATGAACTCTGAAAATGTTGAAAGTTGGCATGCTATCATAATTTCACCCACATAGCATGTGTTAAAAAGTTGAGAGGGCTACGACAAAGACTGGATGCAGTTCGTGTACAAAACTGACAATCTCTCTCGAAGTAGCAGGGTTTCGAACGAGAACTCATCTCTTACAAAGGGATTTCATTTTTTTAAAACTTATTTGAACTCCATACTTTTTGTGTGTCCAAAATGCACCATTCAAAGGCACATCACAAAATTTCAACAATTTCTGACTTCATTTGGTATATTTCTTGCATTTACTTATTTGTTTTGAGCTAGTTGACCTTGAAATTGAAAAGCACTACAAATGAACTCTGGAAATCTTGAAAGTTGGCACGCTATCATCATTTCACCCAAGTAGCATGTGTTAAAAAGTTGAGAGGGCTACGACAAAGACTGGATGCAGTTCGTGTACAAAACTGACAATCTGTCTCGAAGTAGCAGGGTTTCGAACGAGAACTCATCTCTTACAAAGGGATTTCATTTTTTTTAAACTTATTTGAACTCCATATTTTTTGTGTGTTCAAAATGCACCATTCAAAGGCACATCACAAAATTTCAACAATTTCTGACTTAATTTGGTATATTTCTTGCATTCACTTTTTTTGAGCTAGTTGACCCTCAAATTGAAAAGCACTCCAAATGAACTCTGAAAATGTTGAAAGTTGGCATGCTATCATCATTTCACCCACATAGCATGTGTTAAAAAGTTGAGAGGGCTACGACAAAGACTGAATGCAGTTTGTGTCTCTCGAAGTAGCAGGGTTTCGAACGAGAACTCATCTCTTACAAAGGGATTTCATTTTTTAAAACTTATTTGAACTCCATACTTTTTGTGTGTTCAAAATGCACCATTCAAAGGCACATCACAAAATTTCAACAATTTCGGACTTCATTTGGTATATTTCTTGCATTTACTTTTTTTTGAGCTAGTTGACCCTGAAATTGAAAAGCACTACAAATGAACTCTGGAAATGTTGAAAGTTGGCATGCTATCATCATTTCACCCACATAGCATGTGTTAAAAAGTTGAGAGGGCTACGACAAAAACTGGATGCAGTTCGTGTACAAAACTGACAATCTCTCTCGAAGTAGCAGGGTTTCGAACGAGAACTCGTCTCTTACAAAGGGATTTCATTTTTTTGAACTTATTTGAACTCCATAGTTTTTGTGTATTAAAAATTCACCATTCAAAGGCACATCACAAAATTTCAACAATTTCTGACTTAATTTGGTATATTTCGTGCATTTACTTATTTGTTTTGAGCTAGTTGACCCTGAAATTAAAAAGCACTACAAATGAACTCTGAAAATGTTGAAAGTTGGCATGCTATCATCATTTCACCCACATAGCATGTGTTAAAAAGTTGAGAGGGCTACGACAAAGACTGAATGCAGTTTGTGTCTCTCGAAGTAGCAGGGTTTCGACCGAGAACTCATCTCTTACAAAGGGATTTCATTTTTTTAAACTTATTTGAACTCCATACTTTTTGTGTGTTCAAAATGCACCATTCAAAGGCACATCACAAAATTTCAACAATTTCGCACTTCATTTGGTATATTTCTTGCATTTACTTTTTTTTGAGCTAGTTGACCCTGAAATTGAAAAGCACTACAAATGAACTCTGGAAATGTTGAAAGTTGGCATGCTATCATCATTTCACCCACATACCATATGCTAAAAAGTTGAGAGGGCTACGACAAAGAGTGGATGCAGTTCGTGTACAAAACTGACAATCTCTCTCGAAGTAGCAGGGTTTCGAACGAGAACTCATCTCTTACAAAGGGATTTCATTTTTTTTAAAGTTATTTGAACTCCATACTTTTTGTGTTCTCAAAATGCACCATTCAAAGGCACATCACAAAATTCTAACAATTTCTGACTTCATTTGTTACATTTCCTGCATTTACTTATTTTTTTTGAGCTAGCTGACCCTGAAATTGAAAAGCACTACAAATGAACTCTGAAAATGTTGAATGTTGGCATGCTATCATAATTTCACCCACATAGCATGTGTTAAAAAGTTGAGAGGTCTACCACAAAGATTGGATGCAGTTCGTGTACAAAACTGACAATCTCTCTCGAAATAGCAGGGTTTCGAACGAGAACTCATCTCTTACAAAGGGATTTCATTTTTTTAAACTTATTTGAACTCCATACTTTTTGTGTGTTCAAAATGCACCATTCAAAGGTACATCACAAAATTTCAACAATTTCGGACTTCATTTGGTATATTTCTTGCATTTACTTCTTTTTTGAGCTAGTTGATCCTGAAATTAAAAAGCACTACAAATGAACTCTGGAAATGTTTAAAGTTGGCATGCTATCATCATTTCACCCACATAGCATGTGTTAAAAAGTTGAGAGGGCTACGACAAAGACTGGATGTTGTTCGTGTACAAAACTGACAATCTCTCTCGAAGTAGCAGGGTTTCGAACGAGAACTCATCTCTTACAAAGGGATTTCATTTTTTTTAAACTTATTTGAACTCCATACTTTTTGTGTGTTCAAAATGCACCATTGAAAGGCACATCACAAAGTTTCAACAATTTCTGACTTCATTTCGTATATTTCATGCATTTACCTTTTTTTTTGAGCTAGTTGACCCTGAAATTGAAAAGCACTACAAATGAACTCTGGAAATGTTGAAAGTTGGCATGCTATCATCATTTCACCCACATAGCATGTGTTAAAAAGTTGAGAGGGCTACGACAAAGAGTGGATGCAGTTCGTGTACAAAACTGACAATCTCTCTCGAAGTTGCAGGGTTCCGAACGAGAACTCATCTCTTACAAAGGGATTTCATTTTTTTAAAACTTATTCGAACTCCATACTTTTTGTGTGTTCAAAATGCACCATCCAAAGGCACATCACAAAATTTCAACAATTTCTGACTTAATTTGGTATATTTCGTGCATTTACTTATTTTTTTGAGCTATTTGACCCTGAAATTGAAAAGCACTACAAATGAACTCTGAAAATGTTGAAAGTTGGCATGCTATCATAATTTCACCCACATAGCATGTGTTAAAAAGTTGAGAGGGCTACGACAAAGACTGGATGCAGTTCGTGTACAAAACTGACAATCTCTCTCGAAGTAGCAGGGTTTCGAACGAGAACTCATCTCTTACAAAGGGATTTCATTTTTTTAAAACTTATTTGAACTCCATACTTTTTGTGTGTCCAAAATGCACCATTCAAAGGCATATCACAAAATTTCAACAATTTCTGACTTCATTTGGTATATTTCTTGCATTTACTTATTTGTTTTGAGCTAGTTGACCTTGAAATTGAAAAGCACTACAAATGAACTCTGGAAATCTTGAAAGTTGGCACGCTATCATCATTTCACCCAAGTAGCATGTGTTAAAAAGTTGAGAGGGCTACGACAAAGACTGGATGCAGTTCGTGTACAAAGCTGACAATCTGTCTCGAAGTAGCAGGGTTTCGAACGAGAACTCATCTCTTACAAAGGGATTTCATTTTTTTTAAACTTATTTGAACTCCATATTTTTTGTGTGTTCAAAATGCACCATTCAAAGGCACATCACAAAATTTCAACAATTTCTGACTTAATTTGGTATATTTCTTGCATTCACTTTTTTTGAGCTAGTTGACCCTCAAATTGAAAAGCACTCCAAATGAACTCTGAAAATGTTGAAAGTTGGCATGCTATCATCATTTCACCCACATAGCATGTGTTAAAAAGTTGAGAGGGCTACGACAAAGACTGAATGCAGTTTGTGTCTCTCGAAGTAGCAGGGTTTCGAACGAGAACTCATCTCTTACAAAGGGATTTCATTTTTTTAAACTTATTTGAACTCCATACTTTTTGTGTGTTCAAAATGCACCATTCAAAGGCACATCACAAAATTTCAACAATTTCGGACTTCATTTGGTATATTTCTTGCATTTACTTTTTTTTGAGCCAGTTGACCCTGAAATTGAAAAGCACTACAAATGAACTCTGGAAATGTTGAAAGTTGGCATGCTATCATCATTGCACCCACATACCATATGCTAAAAAGTTGAGAGGGCTACGACAAAGAGTGGATGCAGTTCGTGTACAAAACTGACAATCTCTCTCGAAGTAGCAGGGTTTCGAACGAGAACTCATCTCTTACAAAGGGATTTAATTTTTTTTAAACTTATTTGAACTCCATACTTTTTGTGTTCTCAAAATGCACCATTCAAAGGCACATCACAAAATTCTAACAATTTCTGACTTCATTTGTTACATTTCCTGCATTTACTTATTTTTTTTGAGCTAGCTGACCCTGAAATTGAAAAGCACTACAAATGAACTCTGAAAATGTTGAAAGTTGGCATGCTATCATCATTTCACCCACATAGCATGTGTTAAAAAGTTGAGAGGGCTACGACAAAGATTGGATGCAGTTCGTGTACAAAACTGACAATCTCTCTCGAAGTAGCAGGGTTTCGAACGAGAACTCATCTCTTACAAAGGGATTTCATTTTTTTAAACTTATTTGAACTCCATACTTTTTGTGTGTTCAAAATGCACCATTCAAAGGCACATCACAAAATTTCAACAATTTCGGACTTCATTTGGTATATTTCTTGCATTTACTTATTTTTTTGAGCTAGTTGACCCTGAAATTGAAAAACACTACAAATGAACTCTGGAAATCTTGAAAGTTGACATGCTATCATCATTTCACCCACATAGCATGTGCTAAAAAGTTGAGAGGGCTAGGACAAAGAGTGGATGCAGTTCGTGTACAAAACTGACAATCTCTCTCGAAGTAGCAGGGTTTCGAACGAGAACTCATCTCTTACAAAGGGATTTCATTTTTTTAAAACTTATTTGAACTCCATACTTTTTGTGTTCTCAAAATGCACCATTCAAAGGCACATCACAAAATTCTAACAATTTCTGACTTCATTTGTTACATTTCCTGCATTTACTTATTTTTTTTGAGCTAGCTGACCCTGAAATTGAAAAGCACTACAAATGAACTCTGAAAATGTTGAAAGTTGGCATGCTATCATCATTTCACCCACATAGCATGTGTTAAAAAGTTGAGAGGGCTACGACAACGATTGGATGCAGTTCGTGTACAAAACTGACAATCTCTCTCGAAGTAGCAGGGTTTCGAACGAGAACTCATCTCTTACAAAGGGATTTCATTTTTTTAAACTTATTTGAACTCCATAATTTTTGTGTGTTCAAAATGCACCATTCAAAGGCACATCACAAAATTTCAACAATTTCGGACTTCATTTGGTATATTTCTTGCATTTACTTATTTTTTTTGAGCTAGTTGACCCTGAAATTGAAAAACACTACAAATGAACTCTGGAAACCTTGAAAGTTGACATGCTATCATCATTTCACCCACATAGCATGTGCTAAAAAGTTGAGAGGGCTACGACAAAGAGTGGATGCAGTTCGTGTACAAAACTGACAATCTCTCTCGAAGTAGCAGGGTTTCGAACGAGAACTCATCTCTTACAAAGGGATTTCATTTTTTTAAAACTTATTTGAACTCCATACTTTTTGTGTTCTCAAAATGCACCATTCAAAGGCACATCACAAAATTCTAACAATTTCTGACTTCATTTGTTACATTTCCTGCATTTACTTATTTTTTTTGAGCTAGCTGACCCTGAAATTGAAAAGCACTACAAATGAACTCTGAAAATGTTGAAAGTTGGCATGCTATCATCATTTCACCCACATAGCATGTGTTAAAAAGTTGAGAGGGCTACGACAAAGATTGGATGCAGTTCGTGTACAAAACTGACAATCTCTCTCGAAGTAGCAGGGTTTCGAACGAGAACTCATCTCTTACAAAGGGATTTCATTTTTTTAAACTTATTTGAACTCCATACTTTTTGTGTGTTCAAAATGCACCATTCAAAGGCACATCACAAAATTTCAACAATTTCGGACTTCATTTGTTACATTTCCTGCATTTACTTATTTTTTTTGAGCTAGCTGACCCTGAAATTGAAAAGCACTACAAATGAACTCTAAAAATGTTGAAAGTTGGCATGCTATCATCATTTCACCCACATAGCATGTGTTAAAAAGTTGAGAGGGCTACGACAAAGATTGGATGCAGTTCGTGTACAAAACTGACAATCTCTCTCGAAATAGCAGGGTTTCGAACGAGAACTCATCTCTTACAAAGGGATTTCATTTTTTTAAACTTATTTGAACTCCATACTTTTTGTGTGTTCAAAATGCACCATTCAAAGGTACATCACAAAATTTCAACAATTTCGGACTTCATTTGGTATATTTCTTGCATTTACTTTTCTTTTGAGCTAGTTGATCCTGAAATTAAAAAGCACTACAAATGAACTCTGGAAATGTTGAAAGTTGGCATGCTATCATCATTTCACCCACATAGCATGTGTTAAAAAGTTGAGAGGGCTACGACAAAGACTGGATGTTGTTCGTGTACAAAACTGACAATCTCTCTCGAAGTAGCAGGGTTTCGAACGAGAACTCATCTCTTACAAAGGGATTTCATTTTTTTTAAACTTATTGGAACTCCATACTTTTTGTGTGTTCAAAATGCACCATTAAAAGGCACATCACAAAATTTCAACAATTTCTGACTTCATTTCGTATATTTCATGCATTTACCTTTTTTTTGAGCTAGTTGACCCTGAAATTGAAAAGCACTACAAATGAACTCTGGAAATGTTGAAAGTTGGCATGCTATCATCATTTCACCCACATAGCATGTGGTAAAAAGTTGAGAGGGCTACGACAAAGAGTGGATGCAGTTCGTGTACAAAACTGACAATCTCTCTCGAAGTAGCAGGGTTTCGAACGAGAACTCATCTCTTACAAAGGGATTTCATTTTTCTTTAAACTTATTTGAACTCCATACTTTTTGTGTGTTCAAAATGCACCATCCAAAGGCACATCACAAAATTTCAACAATTTCTGACTTAATTTGGTATATTTCGTGCATTTACTTTTTTTTTGAGCTATTTGACCCTGAAATTGAAAAGCACTACAAATGAACTCTGAAAATGTTGAAAGTTGGCATGCTATCATAATTTCACCCACATAGCATGTGTTAAAAAGTTGAGAGGGCTACGAGAAAGACTGGATGCAGTTCGCGTACAAAACTGACAATCTCTCTCGAAGTAGCAGGGTTTCGAACGAGAACTCATCTCTTACAAAGGGATTTCATTTTTTTTAAACTTATTTGAACTCCATACTTTTTGTGTGTTCAAAATGCACCATTCAAAGGCACATCACAAAATTTCAACAATTTCTGACTTCATTTGGTATATTTCTTGCATTTACTTATTTGTTTTGAGCTAGTTGACTCTGACATCCTCGACTTTTGCTACAGTAGTGATTGTAATTAAGCTACAGTGATCACCCGCTAATGATGCCACGTCATCGAATTCCCATCTCAGACCCGCGTTGATTCGAGTTTTGTCCGGATTCAAAAATTGAAGACAAACGAAGAGTACGATATGAGTTCATTGCAAGTATTAAAAAAATATGTATATGAAAGAGATGATTAAAAGTATGTATAATAAATTGTAAAAGAAAGTATATTAAAAGAAAGTATTTAAAAAGAAAAATTGAATAATAAAATAAATAGGAAAGTATTAAAGAAATAATAATGATAAAAGAAAGAAAAGAAAACTGAAAGAAAGAAAATAAATAAGAATAGAATAATAAAAGGGATTAGAAGAAGTAATAATAATAAAAATAAAAAAAAAGAGAAAACAAAATAAAACAAATCAAAAAAAAAGAAAGGAAACAACCCCCCTGGCCCAACTGGGCTCAAGGCCCAGCCGGCCACCTCCCGCGCCCCCTCCCACCAAACCCTAGCGAGATTAGCCCCTCCCTCGCTACTCCCACCGCCGCCGCCAGCCCACCCCTCGTGGGGGACCCCACCCCACGACGCCAGCCCCCCCCCCCCGCGCCTCCTGCCCCCCACGACCTCTCACCCTCCCGTGACTCCCTCCTCTCCCACGTTGCCGAGCCCCCCATCTCCATCCCACGTCGCCTCCTCCTCTCCCCTAGATCGCCTCCACCTCGCCCCTCCCCCTCCCCGGCCGGCGGCCTCCCCTGCCCCCGCCGGCGAGCTCCCCCGCCGGCCTCCTCCCTCCACCGACCCTCCTCTCCCGGTGGCCCCCCACCTCACGGCCCCCTCCCTCCCGCGGCGACCCCTCCCCTCATCCTCCTCTCCGGCGGCCCCTCATCCTCCCGGCCGGCGAGCCGCCCGCCCCTCGGCCTCCACCTCAGCCGGCCTCCCTCGGCCCCTTCACCACGCCGGCGAGCTCCTCCCCCACCGGGCCTCCCCTATGCCTCTTCCTCGCCGGATCCGGCCGGTTCCCCCTCGCCGGCGCGTCACCACCATCGTCACCGTCACCGTCACCGCCTCCACGCCGTCTCCACGGTCACCTTCGTGCGAACTCCGGCTTCACCGGGCCGTCACGTCACCGTCGGTGAGCCCCTCCTCGGGCTCCTCCCACCTTGTCGTTCTCCTCGACGTCCCGTTTCCGTTCCGGCAAACGGGGCCTCGATCCGTCGATGGTGGACTCCGGTAGGAGGATTTGAAGTTTAGGTTCTTCTAGGTGGAGTTGGAGCAAAGTGAGTTCTGTGTCTCTCTGTTAGCAGAGAGAGAGATGAGTGTTGAGAGCTTTTGAGAGAAAAGAAATAAAATCAAATGTTGTATTCCGTATGTATGTATGTATGTATTCGATACCCGTATTATGTATGTGTTTGCGTATATAGGCATGTGGAGAGATACGACATTTGTATGGTTATTTATTTGTGATTAAAATGTGTAAATGTCCTAGGGTCACTTACCGGTGGGGCCAATGCACCCGGGTCTATGACAAGGAGGCCCCAAGCAATAGTTGATATAAATTAGAAAAATAATGTTTTTATTAAATAAATAAATAAATAGATATATTAGTTAAAGTAATTAATTAACATAATTAGAGTACGACACGCGGGTCCCCCACTAAACTAATCTGATTAAATAATATTTAATCTTAAATAAAACTTGTGCCTATGACGTTCGGGACCCGCTGGTCAGTTGACCAGTCAAATGCGATGTCAGCATGACATCGCGATGATGTCATAATAGGATTTTATTAAATCATTTAAATCTGTTTTTAATTCTTAAATAATTAATAAAACTTTGAAAATTAATATTAAATAATCCGTAAGTCAGATCAAAATATTTTCAACATGAAAGTTGATCAGCAAAGCGAGACGAACCCGGATACACGGTCCGTTCGTCTGTCACGCGTCCCTAGCATAGCAAACATGGAACTTTTCCATCGTTTCCAGTATAACCGGTAGTAGCCCGAGACCCGGAAAATATCGTCAGATATTCTTCCGACCCGTGTATGACGGATGTTCCTGCGTTAGCTCATGTCTAGCCTGCATCTTTTCATGTCATGCTTTGTGTTGCATCGGTGCTATTATTTATTGTTTCTTCCCCCTCTTCTTACCAGTAGACCCGGAGACTGACGCTGCTGCCGGATACATCTACGACCCTGCCGATCAGTCCTTTGCCGCAGAGCAGCAAGGCAAGCAAATTCCCCTTGATCATTCCTATATCGCCTATGTCTTTCTTTCTACTGCTTGCATTAGTATTTTGCTACTGTTGTAGTTAGCTCCTACATCTGATGCATAGCCTGTTTCTGATGAACTGCTACTTTCAGTCCTGTATCCTTAATATGCTTAGTATAGGTGGAGCAGTCATCCCCTCTGACCCCGTAGATCAGTTGCCCCGCTTGTATTTAAATCTCGATCTCTGATCGACGAGCCAGACCCGACACAGCACGTTAACCCCCCTTCGTTGTACGACGCTACAGGGATACTATCGGGTACCGAGGGTGACACCTCGCTAAGTACTCCTGATGATATCTCTGTAGTATAGCTAGTCGGTCGTGGTTATCGGGGGTGATTCCTCTTTCACCATTCCCGATGACGCCCCTGTCGTGCAACCCCGCGAGTGTGGGACCCCCGAGGGTGATTCCTCTAAGCCCACCTTGACGGGTACATCGTTCGGGATCCAACGAGGGTGATACCTCGGATTCCCCCGATGTTACAACCACACAGTTACTCGACCATGTTACTGGGATCATTGGTGATTAGTTGTAAGACGGGTGGATTCCCGCGAGACTGTGTTGCTGGCCTAATTAAAATGCTAATGGATTTGGGTATTTGATCTGGGTTGGTCGGAGACCTTTTCGCACTAACCGGCTACGCGGGAAAAATTATGGGTACTCAACGTCGCGGTATCAGCCGAAGCTTTTCAGATGCCAGCAGTGTAGCGGCACGCGCCCGAGTGGTCCCGAGATGCATCGCGCTTGTGATTAAGGGATGCTAGGACTGACGTCGGCCGCCCACGCCACATGCAGGAGCGTGAAGGGGAACTGGGCCCATGAACCCTTTGTGCTTAGGATTTAGACCGGCGGGCTGGCCTCTCTGATTAGTCTTAGGTGGGGCTGCGACGTGTCGATATTCCGAGGCCGGGCAGGACCCAGAAAAGTATGTCCGGCCAGAGTGTTATCGAGCGTGACGGGACATGTGGTGCACCCCTGCAGGGATGAAAATTAACTATTCGGATAGCCGTGTCCACGGTTACAGGACGACTTGGAGTTGTGCCCCGATCTTATACAACTACAATTTTTACTTAACTGGAATTAGTTTGCCTCGGGATTGCTTCCTCGCAGGGAGTCGAGGGAGGATCTTTAGGCGTGACCTCACTTTAATATTGCTGCAACAATATGACTATTAATGTGTTACCCCTGTTCTACTCTCGTCTATTGCTGCAAGACCCTGAAGATGCTAGTCTTCGATAGGACTAGGCCTTCTCTCTCTATTCTCGCATTGCTGCAGTCAGTCCACATATAACCCCCTTCTTTGATACTGGTGCATAATTAGAATAGTTCTGATGTAAGACTTGCGAGTACTTTGGATGAGTACTCACCGCTGCTTTGCTCCCCCCTTGTCCCCTTGATCCGTTTGCTGCGACCAGATGATGAAGCCCAGGAGATGGAGGTCCCCGCCGCCGACGACTGCTACCCCGACGGTGCCTACTACTACGTGGAGGCCGCTGATGATCAGGAGTAGTTAGGAGGTTCCCAGGCAGGAGGCCTCGCCTCGTTCGATCGTTGTATCTTTTGTGCTAGCCTTCTCTAAGGCACCCCATGTTGATTTATGTTGGTACTCAGATATTGTTTCTTCCGCTGACTCGTGTGCTTATCGAGCTTTCGTATTCTAGCCCTCGAGGCCCCTGGCTTGTAATATGAAGCTGATGTTATTTTATTTGTGTCTAGTGTTGTGTTGTGATATCCTCCCGTGAGTCCTTGGGTTTGATCGTACGCAATTGCGTGTTTGGTTAGCGTACGATTAAGTCGAGGGCGTCACAAGTTGGTATCAGAGCCAACTGCCTGTAGGTAGCCCCCTTTCCAACTCCTTGGCCGAAGTTGAGTCTAGTGTTTGAAAAACTTTACTAACACTGATGTTGTGGCTTACGGGCCCACATCTCAATTGGGTGGTATTAGTATCTTTTACTCCTTTTCTATACTCTGGGCTCTACTTTCTCTTCTCTTTCGGGTCAAAGATTTTACTAACTCTAACATTAGGTTCTCGAATCACATCAATCCGGAGCGCTGGACTATCTACTCTTTTTCTCCTGAATATGTATTACACACACTGTCATTGACATCCGTCAATCTTATTTTCAGATGCGTCCCGCAAGGCAGCACGTGCACCTGACACAGGCCACCGAGACGACTGGGTTCCCGGCCATTTTGGTCGATCTCCTGACCAGGCTGGGATATCGCTGGTACCCCGAGTACACTGTGTTCGAGGATTTCCGCGAGTACAACCAGTACCAGTACCAGGCTGAGGTTCGCATCTTCGACCAGAGGGGCGGCGAGACCCTCGAGCGCCACGTGTTCTGTGGTATTGGAGTGTCGGTCGAGATGGCCGTCCATGATGCGGCCTACATCGCCATCACCCGTCTCCGTGGAGCGTACCCTCACCTGGAGGAGAGCCCTTTCAGATACATCCCGCATGCTCCTGCTGGGAATGAGACTGGATCTGATCTCACTGCCTACGCTTCTGACGTTCGGGAGCGCAGCGACCGTTCCTACGTCGCTGTCTGCGCCCCCTACGTGACGCGTCGCTACGACGCGCGGATTCTGGTGCAGTACACTGAGGCAATGGATCGTGCTTTCCGAGCTCTGACTGTGGAGCTGTATGCTACGCGCGCTCGTCTTTACGACGCGTTGACAGAGCTGCAGCCATCACACTGTCCGAGGGTTCCACCTATGCGCATCCGCGAGCCGAGCAGGACAGAGCTACCATCAGCTCTCGAGTGGACTGATGTTGGGGGTAGAACCCCTGCACGTGGACCTCAGCTGCTCGACTGGATGCGGTACCCTCACCAGAGTCACAACGGGACACAGGGTCCTGTCCCTACCTTCTATCACCGCCAGCTACCAGGATTCGATCGTCCTCTCCGACGTTGATGTAGCCTTATCGCTACATCTCGTTGTGGTACTCTTCCACCGCGTGCCTGCGCGCCGCCTATTGAGTCCAGGGTATCGTCAAATGCGTCCGGGCTATCGCCAAATTTCGAGTTTTTAATCGTTAGTCTGTAATCGAACTTTTGTAGGGGTCTGTATGTCGAACTCAACTACTATGGAGTATCTATCGCATTTCGCTTTCATTATGCTTGATTACTTCATGAATGCGTGCGATGCCTTTGCAATTACTTTAAGCTAAAATACCCCTGCTAAATATTTAACAGGATGGTTAGACCAGTTGGCCGTCCGCGTGGCCCTGCCAACGATGCACCACCCCCGCCTCCTGAGTACATGGCGGGGATGATCCAACAGTTTGAGCTGAACTGCCAGTTTATGCAAGGGCTCATGGATCAGTTCCAAAGGCCGAACATGAACCAACCACAAGGCGTGACACTGCAAGACTTCTGCCGTCTCAACCCTACGATCTACCGCAGCTCAACTCAGCCTCTAGATGTTGATGACTGGCTCCGTGACATTTTTTATGAGCTAGAGTCTGCCAATGTGCCCCTGGTGAGCTATGTCAACTTTGCCGCCTACTTTCTGAAGGGTCCCGCTGCTCAATGGTGGGACAGCCACAGGCGCTCTCAGCCCGATGGAACTATCATCACTTGGGCAGAGTTCAAGGCTGCTTTCCGTGCTCGATACATTCCCCAGGGAATCATGGACCGGAAGAAGCGTGAGTTCCGCAACTTAGTCCAGGGCAACAAGACCGTGGATGCTTATCAGCGGGAATTTCTGGAATTATCTCGCTATGCTGAAGAAGACATTGCGACTGATGCACGCAGGCAGGAGAAGTTCCGTGAAGGCCTCCACCCTGATATCAAGCTGACACTCCTCGTTCAGGACTATGCTGATTTCGCCACCCTGGTGAACAAGGCTATTCAGGTTGAGACTGGTCTGCAGGAATACAAAGATAGCAGCAAGCGCAACTGTGACATGGGCTCATCTTCGGGCTCATCTGCACAGAAGCGGAAGATCTGGATTCCCAACAACATGTACCATGCACCTGCTCCTACTCCGAAGCCGTCCTATGCTGCACCTCGCCTGCCTCCTCCACCACCTAGGCAGCCGAGGCTCCCAGCTCCACCGCCTCGAGTTCCTCCTTCCCGTCCTGAGGACGGGCTGTGCTTCAAGTGTGGCCGTCCAGGTCACCGTGCTAAAGACTGCAGGCAGAATCAGAATCAGCTGGCACTTCCCGCAACTGGCCGTGGCAACAACCAGAACCGCAACTTCAACACTAAGCCTGCTTATGTTCGTGGTCAGGCCAACAACATTGATATGGGTCAAGCTCAAGACCAGCCTGCTACCGTGATGGGTACACTTCTCGTTAACTCAGTACCTGCTTCTGTATTGTTTGATACAGGAGCATCGCATTCCTTTATGTCGGAAAATTTTGCATACATGCATGACATTAGGAGCGAAGAGATGAACATCCCGATAGTGGTAAACACCCCTGGGGGCGAATGCCGAACCTCTGTGGTTTGCCCCCATGTTCCAGTTGAAATTGAAGGATTAGAATTCCTTGCCAACCCCATCCTACTAAAGTCATCCAACATTGATCTCATATTGGGGATGGACTGGTTGAAAGCTCATACGGCATCGATCGTTTGTGCCACCAAGACCGTCCACCTCCTACACCCTTCAGATGAACTAGTAAGCTACCATGCTCATCTCGTCCGTAATGCTGAGGCACGGCTGTATGCTTTGAATGCATTAAATGCGTCGCCTCTTGAAGGGATTGAAAACATACCAGTGGTCCGAGAGTTCCAAGATGTCTTTCCAGAAGAACTTCCGGGGATTCCCCCTGCTCGAGCTGTCGAGTTTGTCATTGACTTGGTACCCGGTACCACTCCTATTGCCAAGCGTCCTTATAAAATGCCACCACATGAACTCCTTGAACTTAAGCAAGAAATTGACAACTCGCTCCGTCTGGGTTTCATCCGTCCGAGTTCCTCTGCTTGGGGAGCACCTTCTCTCTTTGTTAAGAAGAAGGATGGGACAAATCGATTGGTTCAAGACTATCGTCCTATCAACCAGGCCACTATTCAGAACAAATATCCTCTCCCTCGGATAAATGATTTGTATGATCAACTTGCTGGTTCCACCGTTTTCTCTAAGCTCGACTTGATATTGGGATACCACCAGATCCGTGTTCGCAAGGAGGATATTCCAAAGACCGCCTTTGTTACTCGATATGGATCATACGAGTACACCGTCATGTCCTTCGGCTTAACCAATGCACCGGCAACTTTCTCTCGATTGATGAATTATATATTCATGGACTACCTCGACAAATTTGTCGTGGTATATCTAGATGATATTCTGGTGTTTTCAAAGAACAAGGAAGAGCATGCTGAACATCTTCGTCTTGTACTGGATAAGCTTCGGGAGCATAAACTCTATGCGAAGTATTCCAAATGTGAGTTTTGGCTAGACGAAGTGACTTACCTTGGTCATGTGATTTCCAAGGATGGTATTGCGGTCAACCCTGAACGAATTCAAGCTATTCTTGACTGGACTCCCCCGAAGAATGTCAAGCAAGTCAGAAGTTTTCTCGGACTCGCCAGCTATTGCCGTCGATTCGTCGAGAACTTCTCCAAGATTGCGAAGCCCTTAACCAACCTGCTTCACAAAGGTGTTAAGTATGAATGGACTGATAAATGTCAGGAAAGTTTCCAGGCAATCAAGGACAAACTGACGTCCGCTCCAGTACTTGCTCCTCCAGATACGAAAAGGGATTTCGTCATATACTGTGATGCTTCTCGTCAAGGAATAGGTTGTGTCCTAATGCAGGATCGCAAGGTGATCGCTTATGCTTCACGTCAATTGCGTGCTCATGAAGAGAACTACCCAGTTCATGACCTCGAGCTTGCCGCAGTCATTCATGCATTGAAGGAATGGCGACAATACCTTGTCGGTAATCGCTGTGAAATCTACACCGACCATCAAAGTTTGAAGTACTTGTTCACTCAACCGGAGCTGAACCTGCGTCAACAAAGATGGATGGAGCGTATAGCAGATTTTGACTGTAGTATATCATATACCCCTGGCAAGGCTAATGTAATGGCTGATGCCTTAAGTCGCAAGTCATACTGCAACCACCTCCAAGTTCATCAGGTTCACGATCGTCTGCAAGAGGAATTCCGTAAGCTGAACCTCCACATTGTTCCTCAGGGTTACCTTGTTCCGCCTCCTGAAGAGTATCAAAAGATGAACCTCCGTGTTGTTAATGAGGGTTCCCTTAGTAACCTAGTGGTTGAACCAGATCTTGTGAGCTCCATAAAGAATATACAAAACTTTGACGATGATGTCGACAGGATTAAGGGCTATATTGCAAAGGGTAAACCCTCCTTTTTCACTGTTGATGACGGTGGCGCCTTGTATTTCAAGGGTCGCCTATTCGTCCCAAATAAGAAGGAAAATCTCAGGATGACTGGGAAGGTGATGGAAGAAGCACATGACACACCATTGTCTATTCACCCGGGTAGTACCAAGATGTACCAAGACATCCGGCAAAGATTCTGGTGGCCCAATATGAAACAAGACATTGCACGCTATGTGGCAGAATGTGATATATGCCGGCGTATCAAAGCAGAACACCAAAAGCCTGCTGGAACTCTGCAGCCTATCTCTATTCCCGAGTGGAAATGGTACCATGTTGAAATGGACTTTGTCACTGGTTTTCCCAGATCTCAGAAGGGTAATGATGCTATTCTTGTCGTCATTGATCGACTGTCCAGAGTTGCACATTTCCTGGCCGTCAAGAAACGATTAATGCTAGTCAGCTGGCAGATCTTTATATGTCCAGAGTTGTTTCACTTCACGGTATTCCTTTGGTAATCAGTTCAGACCGTGGCAGCTTGTTCACTTCGAAATTCTGGGAAAGTTTTCAGAAGGCTATGGGGACTCATCTGTCCTTCAGCACTGCATTTCATCCTCAATTCCAGGGACAAGTTGAACGAGTCAACCAAATTCTCGAGGATATGCTTCGAGCTTGTGTCATTTCTTTCGGTAAGAAATGGGAGGAATCTCTCCCGTATGCCGAGTTCTCTTACAACAATAGCTATCAAGCTAGTCTGAAGATGGCCCCTTTCGAAGTATTGTATGGGCGAAGGTGTCGGACTCCTCTGAATTGGTCAGAAACTGGAGAACGGTCACTCTTCGGTCCGGATATTATTCAACATGCCGAAGATCAAGTCCGCATTATTCATGAGAATCTGAAGGCTGCTCAGTCTCGTCAGAAGAGTCAGTATGACCGTCATCATCAAGATATGGTCTATCAACCTGGCGAAAAGGCTTATCTTCGTGTCACACCAATGAGAGGTGCACACCGTTTCGGAATCAAGGGCAAGTTAGCTCCTCGTTATATTTGTCCTTTCACTGTTCTCGAAAGGCGTGGAAGAGTGGCTTATCAATTGGAACTGCCGGCGAACCTTTCTCAGGTTCACGATGTCTTCCATGTTTCTCAGCTCCGTCGCTGCTTCAAGAACCCTATTCGAGCAGTGGATCACGATATGCTTGAGCTACAACAAGACCTCTCTTATAAAGAGCATCCGGTCCGCATTCTCGACCAAGCTGAACGTAAGACTCGTCGCAAGGTCACCAAGTTCCTTAAGGTGCAGTGGTCAAATCACTCTGAAGATGAAGCCACTTGGGAACGCGAGGATCATCTTCGTGATGAATACCCCGGGCTCTTTCCCTCTACCTCTTAATTCTCGGGACGAGAATTCTTGTTAGTAGGGGAGAATTGTGACATCCTCGACTTTTGCTACAGTAGTGATTGTAATTAAGCTACAGTGATCACCCGCTAATGATGCCACGTCATCGAATTCCCATCTCAGACCCGCGTTGATTCGAGTTTTGTCCGGATTCAAAAATTGAAGACAAACGAAGAGTACGATATGAGTTCATTGCAAGTATTAAAAAAATATGTATATGAAAGAGATGATTAAAAGTATGTATAATAAATTGTAAAAGAAAGTATTTAAAAAGAAAGTATTTAAAAAGAAAAATCGAATAATAAAATAAATAGGAAAGTATTAAAGAAATAATAATGATAAAAGAAAGAAAAGAAAACTGAAAGAAAGAAAATAAATAAGAATAGAATAATAAAAGGGATTAGAAGAAGTAATAATAATAAAAAAAAGAGAAAACAAAATAAAACAAATCAAAAAAAAAAGGAAACAACCCCCCTGGCCCAACTGGGCTCAAGGCCCAGCCGGCCACCTCCCGCGCCCCCTCCCGCCAAACCCTAGCGAGAGGCGAGCCCCTCCCTCGCTACTCCCACCGCCGCCGCCAGCCCCCCCCTCATGGGGGGCCCCACCCCACGACGCCAGCCCCCCCCCCCCGCGCGCCTCCTGCCCCCCACGACCTCTCACCCTCCCGTGACTCCCTCCTCTCCCACGTTGCCGAGCCCCCCATCTCCATCCCACGTCGCCTCCTCCTCTCCCCTAGATCGCCTCCACCTCGCCCCTCTCCCTCCCCGGCCGGCAGCCTCCCCTGCCCCCGCCGGCGAGCTCCCCCGCCGGCCTCCTCCCTCCACCGACCCTCCTCTCCCGGCGGCCCCCCACCTCACGGCCCCCTCCCTCCCGCGGCGACCCCTCCCCTCATCCTCCTCTCCGGCGGCCCCTCATCCTCCCGGCCGGCGAGCCGCCCGCCCCTCGGCCTCCACCCCCCCGGCAGGGGGCCCCGGCTGCCTCGGCCTCCACCTCGGCCGGCCTCCCTCGGCCCCTTCACCACGCCGGCGAGCTCCTCCCCCACCGGGCCTCCCCTACGCCTCTTCCTCGCCGGATCCGGCCGGTTCCCCCTCGCCGGCGCGTCACCACCATCGTCACCGTCACCGTCACCGCCTCCACGCCGTCTCCACCGTCACCTTCGTGCGAACTCCGGCTTCACCGGGCCGTCATGTCACCGTCGGTGAGCCCCTCCTCGGGCTCCTCCCAACTTGTCGTTCTCCTCGACGTCCCGTTTCCGTTCCGGCAAACGGGGCCTCGATCCGTCGACGGTGGACTCCGGCAGGAGGATTTGAAGTTTAGTTTCTTCTAGGTGGAGTTGGAGCAAAGTGAGTTCTGTGTCTCTCTGTTAGCAGAGAGAGAGATGAGTGTTGAGAGCTTTTGAGAGAAAAGAAATAAAATCAAATGTTGTATTCCGTATGTATGTATGTATGTATTCGATACCCGTATTATGTATGTGTTTGCGTATATAGGCATGTGGAGAGATACGACATTTGTATGGTTATTTATTTGTGATTAAAATGTGTAAATGTCCTAGGGTCACTTACCGGTGGGGCCAATGCACCCGGGTCTATGACAGGGAGGCCCCAAGCGATAGTTGATATAAATTAGAAAAATAATGTTTTTATTAAATAAATAAATAAATAGATATATTAGTTAAAGTAATTAATTAACATAATTAGAGTATGACACGCGGGTCCCCCACTAAACTAATCTGATTAAATAATATTTAATCTTAAATAAAACTTGTGCCTATGACGTTCGGGACCCGCTGGTCAGTTGACCAGTCAAATGTGATGTGAGCATGACATCGCGATGATGTCATAATAGGATTTTATTAATTCATTTAAATCTGTTTTTAATTCTTAAATAATTAATAAAACTTTGAAAATTAATATTAAATAATCCGTAAGTCAGATCAAAATATTTTCAACATGAAAGTTGATCAGCAAAGCGAGACGAACCCGGATACACGGTCCGTTCGTCTGTCACGTGTCCCTAGCATAGCAAACATGGAACTTTTCCATCGTTTCCAGTATAACCGGTAGTAGCCCGAGACCCGGAAAATATCGTCAGATATTCTTCCGACCCGTCTATGCCGGATGTTCCTGCGTTAGCTCATGTCTAGCCTGCATCTTTTCATGTCATGCTTTGTGTTGCATCGGTGCTATTATTTATTGTTTCTTCCCCCTCTTCTTACCGGTAGACCCCGAGACTGACGCTGCTGCCGGATACATCTACGACCCTGCCGATCAGTCCTTTGCCGCACAGCAGCAAGGCAAGCAAATTCCCCTTGATCATTCCTATATCGCCTATGTCTTTCTTTCTACTGCTTGCATTAGTATTTTGCTACTGTTGTAGTTAGCTCCTATATCTGATGCATAGCCTGTTTCTGATGAACTGCTACTTTCAGTCCTGTATCCTTAATATGCTTAGTATAGGTGGAGCAGTCATCCCCTCTGACCCCGTAGATCAGTTGCCCCGCTTGTATTTAAATCTCGATCTCTGATCGACGAGCCAGACCCGACACAGCACGTTCACCCCCCTTCATTGTACGACGCTACAGGGATACTATCGGGTACCGAGGGTGACACCTCGCTAAGTACTCCTGATGATATCTCTGTAGTATAGCTAGTCGGTCGTCGTTATCGGGGGTGATTCCTCTTTCACCATTCCCGATGACGCCCCTGTCGTGCAACCCCACGAGTGTGGGACCCCCGAGGGTGATTCCTCTAAGCCCACCTTGACGGGTACATCGTTCGGGATCCAACGAGGGTGATACCTCGGATTCCCCCGATGTTACAACCACACAGTTACTCGACCATGTTACTGGGATCATTGGTGATTAGTTGTAAGACGGGTGGATTCCCGCGAGACTGTGTTGCTCGCCTAATTAAAATGCTAATGGATTTGGGTATTTGATCTGGGTTGGTCGGAGACCTTTTCGCACTAACCGGCTACGCAGGAAGAATTATGGGTACTCGGCGTCGCGGTATCAGCCGAAGCTTTTCAGATGCCAGCAGTGTAGCGGCGCGCGCCCGAGTGGTCCCGAGATGCATCGCGCTTGTGATTAAGGGATGCTAGGACTGACGTCGGCCGCCCACGCCACGTGCAGGAGCGTGAAGGGGAACTGGGCCCATGAACCCTTTGTGCTTAGGATTTAGACCGGCGGGCTGGCCTCTCTGATTAGTCTTAGGTGGGGCTGCGACGTGTCGATATTCCGAGGCCGGGCAGGACCCAGAAAAGTATGTCCGGCCAGAGTGTTATCGAGCGTGACGGGACATGTGGTGCACCCCTGCAGGGATGAAAATTAACTATTCGGATAGCCGTGTCCACGGTTACAGGACGACTTGGAGTTGTGCCCCGATCTTATACAACTACAATTGTTACTTAACTAGAATTAGTTTGCCTCGGGATTGCTTCCTCGCAGGGAGTCGAGGGAGGATCTTTAGGCGTGACCTCACTTTAATATTGCTGCAACAATATGACTATTAATGTGTTACCCCTGTTCTACTCTCGTCTATTGCTGCAAGACCCTGAAGATGCTAGTCTTCGATAGGACTAGGCCTTCTCTCTCTATTCTCGCATTGCTGCAGTCAGTCCACATATAACCCCCTTCTTTGATACTCGTGCATAATTAGAATAGTTCTGATGTAAGACTTGCGAGTACTTTGGATGAGTACTCACCGCTGCTTTGCTCCCCCCCTTGTCCCCTTGATCCGTTTGCTGCGACCAGATGATGAAGCCCAGGAGATGGAGGTCCCCGCCGCCGACGACTGCTACCCCGACGGTGCCTACTACTACGTGGAGGCCGCTGATGATCAGGAGTAGTTAGGAGGTTCCCAGGCAGGAGGCCTCGCCTTGTTCGATCGTTGTATCTTTTGTGCTAGCCTTCTCTAAGGCACCCCATGTTGTTTTATGTCGGTACTCAGATATTGTTGCTTCCGCTGACTCGTGAACTTATCGAGCATTCGTATTCTAGCCCTCGAGGCCCCTGGCTTGTAATATGAAGCTGATGTTATTTTATTTGTGTCTAGTGTTGTGTTGTGATATCCTCCCGTGAGTCCTTGGGTTTGATCGTACGCAATTGCGTGTTTGGTTAGCGTACGATTAAGCCGAGGGCGTCACATTGACCCTGAAATTGAAAAGCACTACAAATGAACTCTGGAAATCTTGAAAGTTGGCACGCTATCATCATTTCACCCAAGTAGCATGTGTTAAAAAGTTGAGAGGGCTACGACAAAGACTGGATGCAGTTCGTGTACAAAACTGACAATCTGTCTCGAAGTAGCAGGGTTTCGAACGAGAACTCATCTCTTACAAAGGGATTTCATTTTTTGAAACTTATTTGAACTCCATACTTTTTGTGTGTTCAAAATGCACCATTCAAAGGCACATCACAAAATTTCAACAATTTCTGACTTAATTTGGTATATTTCTTGCATTCACTTTTTTTTGAGCTAGTTGACCCTCAAATTGAAAAGCACTCCAAATGAACTCTCGAAATGTTGATAGTTGGCATGATATCATCATTTCACCCACATAGCATGTGTTAAAAAGTTGAGAGGGCTACGACAAGACTGAATGCAGTTCGTGTCTCTCGAAGTAGCAGGGTTTCGAACGAGAACTCATCTCTTACAAAGGGATTTCATTTTTTAAAACTTATTTGAACTCCATACTTTTTGTGTGTTCAAAACGCACCATTCAAAGGCACATCACAAAATTTCAACAATTTCGGACTTCATTTGGTATATTTCTTGCATTTACTTTTTTTTTTGAGCTAGTTGACCCTGAAATTGAAAAGCACTACAAATGAACTCTGGAAATGATGAAAGTTGGCATGCTATCATCATTTCACGCACATAGCATGTGCTAAAAAGTTGAGAGGGCTACGACAAAGAGTGGATGCAGTTCGTGTACAAAACTGACAATCTCTCTCGAAGTAGCAGGGTTTCGAACGAGAACTCATCTCTTACAAAGGGATTTCATTTTTTTTAAACTTATTTGAACTCCATACTTTTTGTGTTCTCAAAATGCACCATTCAAAGGCACATCACAAAATTCTAACAATTTCTGACTTCATTTGTTACATTTCCTGCATTTACTTATTTTTTTTGAGCTAGCTGACCCTGAAATTGAAAAGCACTACAAATGAACTCTGAAAATGTTGAAAGTTGGCATGCTATCATCATTTCACCCACATAGCATGTGTTAAAAAGTTGAGAGGGCTACCACAAAGATTGGATGCAGTTCGTGTACAAAACTGACAATCTCTCTCGAAGTAGCAGGGTTTCGAACGAGAACTCATCTCTTACAAAGGGATTTCATTTTTTTAAACTTATTTGAACTCCATACTTTTTTTGTGTTCAAAATGCACCATTCAAAGGCACATCACAAAATTTCAACAATTTCGGACTTCATTTGGTATATTTCTTGCATTTACTTTTTTTTTTGAGCTAGTTGACCCTGAAATTGAAAAGCACTACAAATGAACTCTGGAAATGATGAAAGTTGGCATGCTATCATCATTTCACGCACATAGCATGTGTTAAAAAGTTGAGAGGGCTACGACAAAGACTGAATGCAGTTCGTGTCTCTCGAAGTAGCAGGGTTTCGAACGAGAACTCATCTCTTACAAAGGGATTTCATTTTTTTAAACTTATTTGAACTCCATACTTTTTGTGTGTTCAAAATGCACCATTCAAAGGCACATCTCAAAATTTCAACAATTTCTGACTTAATTTGGTATTTTTCTTGCATTCACTTTTTTTTTGAGCTAGTTGACCCTGAAATTGAAAAGCACTCCAAATGAACTCTGGAAATGTTGAAAGTTGGCATGCTATCATCATTTCACCCACATAGCATGTGTTAAAAAGTTGAGAGGGCTACGACAAAGACTGGATGCAGTTCGTGTCTCTCGAAGTAGCAGGGTTTCGAACGAGAACTCATCTCTTACAAAGGGATTTCATTTTTTTAAACTTATTTGAACTCCATACTTTTTGTGTGTTCAATATTCACCATTCAAAGGCACATCACAAAATTTCAACAATTTCGGACTTCATTTGGTATATTTCTTGCATTTACTTTTTTTTGAGCTAGTTGACCCTGAAATTGAAAAGCACTACAAATGAACTCTGGAAATGTTGAAAGTTGGCATGCTATCATCATTTCACCCACATAGCATGTGCTAAAAATTTGAGAGGGCTACGACAAAGAGTGGATGCAGTTCGTGTACAAAACTGACAATCTCTCTCGAAGTAGCAGGGTTTCGAACGAGAACTCATCTCTTACAAAGGGATTTCATTTTTTTTAAGTTATTTGAACTCCATACTTTTTGTGTTCTCAAAATGCACCATTCAAAGGCACATCACAAAATTCTAACAATTTCTGACTTCATTTGTTACATTTCCTGCATTTACTTATTTTTTTTGAGCTAGCCGACCCTGAAATTGAAAAGCACTACAAATGAAGTCTGAAAATGTTGAAAGTTGGCATGCTATCATCATTTCACCCACATAGCATGTGTTAAAAAGTTGAGAGGGCTACCACAAAGATTGGATGCAGTTCGTGTACAAAACTGACAATCTCTCTCGAAATAGCAGGGTTTCGAACGAGAACTCATCTCTTACAAAGGGATTTCATTTTTTTAAACTTATTTGAACTCCATACTTTTTGTGTGTTCAAAATGCACCATTCAAAGGTACATCACAAAATTTCAACAATTTCGGACTTCATTTGGTATATTTCTTGCATTTACTTTTTTTTTTGAGCTAGTTGATCCTGAAATTAAAAAGCACTACAAATGAACTCTGGAAATGTTGAAAGTTGGCATGCTATCATCATTTCACCCACATAGCATGTGTTAAAAAGTTGAGAGGGCTACGACAAAGACTGGATGTTGTTCGTGTACAAAACTGACAATCTCTCTCGAAGTAGCAGTGTTTCGAACGAGAACTCATCTCTTACAAAGGGATTTCATTTTTTTTAACTTATTTGAACTCCATACTTTTTGTGTGTTCAAAATGCACCATTGAAAGGCACATCACAAAATTTCAACAATTCCTGACTTCATTTCGTATATTTCATGCATTTACCTTTTTTTTGAGCTAGTTGACCCTGAAATTGAAAAGCACTACAAATAAACTCTGGAAATGTTGAAAGTTGGCATGCTATCATCATTTCACCCACATAGCATATGTTAAAAAGTTGAGAGGGCTACGACAAAGAGTGGATGCAGTTCGTGTACAAAACTGACAATCTCTCTCAAAGTAGCAGGGTTTCGAACGAGAACTCATCTCTTACAAAGCGATTTCATTTTTTTAAAACTTATTTGAACTCCATACTTTTTGTGTGTTCAAAATGCACCATCCAAAGGCACATCACAAAATTTCAACAATTTCTGACTTAATTTGGTATATTTCGTGCATTTACTTATTTTTTTGAGCTATTTGACCCTGAAATTGAAAAGCACTACAAATGAACTCTGAAAATGTTGAAAGTTGGCATGCTATCATAATTTCACCCACATAGCATGTGTTAAAAAGTTGAGAGGGCAACGACAAAGACTGGATGCAGTTCGTGTACAAAACTGACAATCTCTCTCGAAGTAGCAGGGTTTCGAACGAGAACTCATCTCTTACAAAGGGATTTCATTTTTTTTAAACTTATTTGAACTCCATACTTTTTGTGTGTTCAAAATGCACCATTCAAAGGCACATCACAAAATTTCAACAATTTCTGACTTAATTTGGTATATTTCTTGCATTCACTTTTTTTTGAGCTAGTTGACCCTCAAATTGAAAAGCACTCCAAATGAACTCTGGAAATGTTGAAAGTTGGCATGCTATCATCATTTCACCCACATAGCATGTGTTAAAAAGTTGAGAGGGCTACGACAAAGACTGAATGCAGTTCGTGTCTCTCGAAGTAGCAGGGTTTCGAAGGAGAACTCATCTCTTACAAAGGGATTTCATTTTTTTAAACTTATTTGAACTCCATACTTTTTGTGTGTTCAAAATGCACCATTCAAAGGCACATCACAAAATTTCAACAATTTCGGACTTCATTTGGTATATTTCTTGCATTTACTTTTTTTTTTTGAGCTAGTTGACCCTGAAATTGAAAAGCACTACAAATGAACTCTGGAAATGATGAAAGTTGGCATGCTATCATCATTTCACGCACATAGCATGTGCTAAAAAGTTGAGAGGGCTACGACAAAGAGTGGATGCAGTTCGTGTACAAAACTGACAATCTCTCTCGAAGTAGCAGGGTTTCGAACGAGAACTCATCTCTTACAAAGGGATTTCATTTTTTTAAACTTATTTGAACTCCATACTTTTTGTGTTCTCAAAATGCACCATTCAAAGGCACATCACAAAATTTCAACAATTTCTGACTTCATTTGTTACATTTCCTGCATTTACTTATTTTTTTTGAGCTAGCTGACCGTGAAATTGAAAAGCACTACAAATGAACTCTGAAAATGTTGAAAGTTGGCATGCTATCATCATTTCACCCACATAGCATGTGTTAAAAAGTTGAGAGGGCTACGACAAAGATTGGATGCAGTTCGTGTACAAAACTGACAATCTCTCTCGAAGTAGCAGGGTTTCGAACGAGAACTCATCTCTTACAAAGGGATTTCATTTTTTTAAACTTATTTGAACTCCATACTTTTTGTGTGTTCAAAATGCACCATTCAAAGGCACATCACAAAATTTCAACAATTTCGGACTTCATTTGGTATATTTCTTGCATTTACTTTTTTTTTGAGCTAGTTGACCCTGAAATTGAAAAGCACTACAAATGAACTCTGGAAATCTTGAAAGTTGGCATGCTATCATCATTTCACCCAACTAGCATGTGTTAAAAAGTTGAGAGGGCTACGACAAAGACTGGATGTTGTTCGTGTACAAAACTGACAATCTCTCTCGAAGTAGCAGGGTTTTGAACGAGAACTCATCTCTTACAAAGGGATTTCATTTTTTTTAAACTTATTTGAACTCCATAGTTTTTGTGTGTTCAAAATGCACCATTGAAAGGCACATCACAAAATTTCAACAATTTCTGACTTCATTTCGTATATTTCATGCATTTACCTTTTTTTTTGAGCTAGTTGACCCTGAAATTGAAAAGCACTACAAATGAACTCTGGAAATGTTGAAAGTTGGCATGCTATCATCATTTCACCCACATAGCATGTGTTAAAAAGTTGAGAGGGCTACGACAAAGTGTGGATGCAGTTCGTGTACAAAACTGACAATCTCTCTCGAAGTAGCAGGGTTTCGAACGAGAACTCATCTCTTACAAAGGGATTACATTTTTTTTAAACTTATTTGAACTCCATACTTTTTGTGTGTTCAAAATGCACCATCCAAAGGCACATCACAAAATTTCAACAATTTCTGACTTAATTTGGTATATTTCGTGCATTTACTTTTTTTTCAGCTATTTGACCCTGAAATTGAAAAGCACTACAAATGAACTCTGAAAATGTTGAAAGTTGGCATGCTATCATAATTTCACCCACATAGCATGTGTTAAAAAGGTGAGAGGGCTACGATAAAGACTGGATGCAGTTCGTGTACAAAACTGACAATCTCTCTCGAAGTAGCAGGGTTTCGAACGAGAACTCATCTCTTACAAAGGGATTTCATTTTTTAAAACTTATTTGAACTCCATACTTTTTGTGTGTTCAAAATGCACCATTCAAAGGCACATCTCAAAATTTCAACAATTTCTGACTTAATTTGGTATTTTTCTTGCATTCACTTTTTCTTTGAGCTAGTTGACCCTGAAATTGAAAAGCACTCCAAATGAACTCTGGAAATGTTGAAAGTTGGCATGCTATCATCATTTCACCCACATAGCATGTGTTAAAAAGTTGAGAGGGCTACGACAAAGACTGGATGCAGTTCGTGTCTCTCGAAGTAGCAGGGTTTCGAACGAGAACTCATCTCTTACAAAGGGATTTCATTTTTTTAAACTTATTTGAACTCCATACTTTTTGTGTGTTCAAAATGCACCATTCAAAGGCACATCACAAAATTTCAACAATTTCGGACTTCATTTGGTATATTTCTTGCATTTACTTTTTTTTTGAGCTAGTTGACCCTGAAATCGAAAAGCACTACAAATGAACTCTGGAAATGTTGAAAGTTGGCATGCTATCATCATTTCACCCACATAGCATGTGCTAAAAAGTTGAGAGGGCTACGACAAAGAGTGGATGCAGTTCGTGTACAAAACTGACAATCTTTGTCGAAGTAGCAGGGTTTCGAACGAGAACTCATCTCTTACAAAGGGATTTCATTTTTCTTAAGTTATTTGTACTCCATACTTTTTGTGTTCTCAAAATTCACCATTCAAAGGCACATCACAAAATTCTAACAATTTCTGACTTCATTTGTTACATTTCCTGCATTTACTTATTTTTTTGAGCTAGCTGACCCTGAAATTGAAAAGCACTACAAATGAAGTCTGAAAATGTTGAAAGTTGGCATGCTATCATCATTTCACCCACATAGCATGTGTTAAAAAGTTGAGAGGGCTACCACAAAGATTGGATGCAGTTCGTGTACAAAACTGACAATCTCTCTCGAAATAGCAGGGTTTCGAACGAGAACTCATCTCTTACAAAGGGATTTCATTTTTTTAAACTTATTTGAACTCCATACTTTTTGTGTGTTCAAAATGCACCATTCAAAGGTACATCACAAAATTTCAACAATTTCGGACTTCATTTGGTATATTTCTTGCATTTACTTTTTTTTTGAGCTAGTTGATCCTGAAATTAAAAAGCACTACAAATGAACTCTGGAAATGTTGAAAGTTGGCATGCTATCATCATTTTACCCACATAGCATGTGTTAAAAAGTTGAGAGGGCTACGACAAAGACTGGATGTTGTTCGTGTACAAAACTGACAATCTCTCTCGAAGTAGCCGGGTTTCGAACGAGAACTCATCTCTTACAAAGAGATTTCATTTTTTTTAAACTTATTTGAACTCCATACTTTTTGTGTGTTCAAAATGCACCATTAAAAGGCACATCACAAAATTTCAACAATTCCTGACTTCATTTCGTATATTTCATGCATTTACCTTTTTTTTGAGCTAGTTGACCCTGAAATTGAAAAGCACTACAAATGAACTCTGGAAATGTTGAAAGTTGGCATGCTATCATCATTTCACCCACATAGCATATGTTAAAAAGTTGAGAGGGCTACGACAATGAGTGGATGCAGTTCGTGTACAAAACTGACAATCTCTCTCAAAGTAGCAGGGTTTCGAACGAGAACTCATCTCTTACAAAGCGATTTCATTTTTTTTAAACTTATTTGAACTCCATACTTTTTGTGTGTTAAAAATGCACCATCCAAAGGCACATCACAAAATTTAAACAATTTCTGACTTAATTTGGTATATTTCGTGCATTTACTTATTTTTTTGAGCTATTTGACCCTGAAATTGAAAAGCACTAGAAATGAACTCCGAAAATGTTGAAAGTTGGCATGCTATCATAATTTCACCCACATAGCATGTGTTAAAAAGTTGAGAGGGCTACGACAAAGACTGGATGCAGTTCGTGTACAAAACTAACAATCTCTCTCGAAGTAGCAGGGTTTCGAACGAGAACTCATCTCTTATAAAGGGATTTCATTTTTTAAACTTATTTCAACTCCATACTTTTTGTGTGTTCAAAATGCACCATTCAAAGGCACATCACAAAATTTCAACAATTTCGGACTTCATTTGGTATATTTCTTGCATTTACTTTTTTTTTTGAGCTAGTTGACCCTGAAATCGAAAAGCACTACAAATGAACTCTGGAAATGTTGAAAGTTGGCATGCTATCATCATTTCACCCACATAGCATGTGCTAAAAAGTTGAGAGGGCTACGACAAAGAGTGGATGCAGTTCGTGTACAAAACTGACAATCTCTCTCGAAGTAGCAGGGTTTCGAACGAGAACTCATCTCTTACAAAGGGATTTCATTTTTCTTAAGTTATTTGTACTCCATACTTTTTGTGTTCTCAAAATTCACCATTCAAAGGCACATCACAAAATTCTAACAATTTCTGACTTCATTTGTTACATTTCCTGCATTTACTTATTTTTTTGAGCTAGCTGACCCTGAAATTGAAAAGCACTACAAATGAAGTCTGAAAATGTTGAAAGTTGGCATGCTATCATCATTTCACCCACATAGCATGTGTTAAAAAGTTGAGAGGGCTACCACAAAGATTGGATGCAGTTCGTGTACAAAACTGACAATCTCTCTCGAAATAGCAGGGTTTCGAACGAGAACTCATCTCTTACAAAGGGATTTCATTTTTTTAAACTTATTTGAACTCCATACTTTTTGTGTGTTCAAAATGCACCATTCAAAGGTACATCACAAAATTTCAACAATTTCGGACTTCATTTGGTATATTTCTTGCATTTACTTTTTTTTTGAGCTAGTTGATCCTGAAATTAAAAAGCACTACAAATGAACTCTGGAAATGTTGAAAGTTGGCATGCTATCATCATTTTACCCACATAGCATGTGTTAAAAAGTTGAGAGGGCTACGACAAAGACTGGATGTTGTTCGTGTACAAAACTGACAATCTCTCTCGAAGTAGCCGGGTTTCGAACGAGAACTCATCTCTTACAAAGAGATTTCATTTTTTTTAAACTTATTTGAACTCCATACTTTTTGTGTGTTCAAAATGCACCATTGAAAGGCACATCACAAAATTTCAACAATTCCCGACTTCATTTCGTATATTTCATGCATTTACCTTTTTTTTGAGCTAGTTGACCCTGAAATTGAAAAGCACTACAAATGAACTCTGGAAATGTTGAAAGTTGGCATGCTATCATCATTTCACCCACATAGCATATGTTAAAAAGTTGAGAGGGCTACGACAATGAGTGGATGCAGTTCGTGTACAAAACTGACAATCTCTCTCAAAGTAGCAGGGTTTCGAACGAGAACTCATCTCTTACAAAGCGATTTCATTTTTTTTAAACTTATTTGAACTCCATACTTTTTGTGTGTTAAAAATGCACCATCCAAAGGCACATCACAAAATTTAAACAATTTCTGACTTAATTTGGTATATTTCGTGCATTTACTTATTTTTTTGAGCTATTTGACCCTGAAATTGAAAAGCACTAGAAATGAACTCCGAAAATGTTGAAAGTTGGCATGCTATCATAATTTCACCCACATAGCATGTGTTAAAAAGTTGAGAGGGCTACGACAAAGACTGGATGCAGTTCGTGTACAAAACTAACAATCTCTCTCGAAGTAGCAGGGTTTCGAACGAGAACTCATCTCTTATAAAGGGATTTCATTTTTTAAACTTATTTGAACTCCATACTTTTTGTGTGTTCAAAATGCACCATTCAAAGGCACATCACAAAATTTCAACAATTTCTGACTTCATTTGTTATATTTCGTGCATTTACTTATTTTTTTTGAGCTAGTTGACCCTGAAATTGAAAAGCACTACAAATGAACTCTGAAAATGTTGAAAGTTGGCATGCTATCATCATTTCACCCACATAGCATGTGTTAAAAAGTTGAGAGGGCTACGACAAAGACTGGATGCAGTTCGTGTACAAAACTGACCATCTCTCTCGAAGTAGCAGGGTTTCGAACGAGAACTCGTCTCTTACAAAGGGATTTCATTTTTTTAAAACTTATTTGAACTCCATACTTTTTGTGTGTTCAAAATGCACCATTCAAAGGTACATCACAAAATTTCAACAATTTCTGACTTCATTTGTTATATTTCGTGCATTTACTTTTTTTTTTTGAGCTAGTTGACCCTGAAATTGAAAAGCACTACAAATGAACTGTGAAAATATTGAAAGTTGGCATGATGTCATCATTTCACCCAAATAGCATGTGTTAAAAAGTTGAGAGGGCAACGACAAAGACTGGATGCAGTTCGTGTACAAAACTGACAATCTCTCTCGAAGTAGCAGGGTTTCGAACGAGAACTCATCTCTTACAAAGGGATTTCATTTTTTAAAACTTATTTGAACTCCATACTTTTTGTTTGTTCAAAATGCACCATTCAAAGGCACGTCACAAAATTACAACAATTTCTGACTTCATTTGATATATTTCTTGCATTTACTTATTTTTTTTGAGCTAGTTGACCCTGAAATTGAAAAGCACTACAAATGAACTCTGGAAATCTTGAAAGTTGGCATGCTATCATCATTTCACCCAAGTAGCATGTGTTAAAAAGTTGAGAGGGTTACGACAGAGACTGGATGCAGTTCGTGTACAAAACTGACAATCTCTCTCGAAGTAGCAGGGTTTCGAACGAGAACTCATCTCTTACAAAGGGATTTCATTTTTTTAAACTTATTTGAAATCCATACTTTTTGTGTGTTCAAAATGCACCATTCAAAGGCACATCTCAAAATTTCAACAATTTCTGACTTAATTTGGTATTTTTCTTGCATTCACTTTTTTTTTGAGCTAGTTGACCCTGAAATTGAAAAGCACTCCAAATGAACTCTGGAAATGTTAAAAGTTGGCATGCTACCATCATTTCACCCACATAGCATGTGTTAAAAAGTTGAGAGGGCTACGACAAAGACTGGATGCAGTTCGTGTCTCTCGAAGTAGCAGGGTTTCGAACGAGAACTCATCTCTTACAAAGGGATTTCATTTTTTTAAACTTATTTGAACTCCATACTTTTTGTGTTCTCAAAATGCACCATTCAAAGGCACATCACAAAATTTCAACAATTTCGGACTTCATTTGGTATATTTCTTGCATTTACTTTTTTTTGAGCTAGTTGACCCTGAAATTGAAAAGCACTACAAATGAACTCTGGAAATGTTGAAAGTTGGCATGCTATCATCATTTCACCCACATAGCATGTGCTAAAAAGTTGAGAGGGCTACGACAAAGAGTGGATGCAGTTCGTGTACAAAACTGACAATCTCTCTTGAAGTAGCAGGGTTTCGAACGAGAACTCATCTCTTACAAAGGGATTTCATTTTTTTAAACTTATTTGAACTCCATACTTTTTGTGTTCTCAAAATGCACCATTCAAAGGCACATCACAAAATTCTAACAATTTCTGACTTCATTTGTTACATTTCCTGCATTTACTTATTTTTTTTGAGCTAGCTGACCCTGAAATTGAAAAGCACTACAAATGAACTCTGAAAATGTTGAAAGTTGGCATGCTATCATCATTTCACCCACATAGCATGTGTTAAAAAGTTGAGAGGGCTACGACAAAGATTGGATGCAGTTCGTGTACAAAACTGACAATCTCTCTCGAAGTAGCAGGGTTTCGAACGAGAACTCATCTCTTACAAAGGGATTTCATTTTTTTAAACTTATTTGAACTCCATACTTTTTGTGTGTTCAAAATGTACCATTCAAAGGCACATCACAAAATTTCAACAATTTAGGACTTCATTTGGTATATTTCTTGCATTTACTTTTTTTTGAGCTAGTTGACCCTGAAATTGAAAAGCACTACAAATGAACTCTGGAAATGTTGAAAGTTGGCATGCTATCATCATTTCACCCACATAGCATGTGTTAAAAAGTCGAGAGGGCTACGACAAAGACTGGATGTTGTTCGTGTACAAAACTGACAATCTCTCTCGAAGTAGCAGGGTTTCGAACGAGAACTCATCTCTTACAAAGGGATTCATTTTTTTTAAACTTATTTGAACTCCATACTTTTTGTGTGTTCAAAATGCACCATTGAAAGGCACATCACAAAATTTCAGCAATTTCTGACTTCATTTCGTATATTTCATGCATTTACCTTTTTTTTGAGCTAGTTGACCCTGAAATTGAAAAGCACTACAAATGAACTCTGGAAATGTTGAAAGTTGGCATGCTATCATCATTTCACCCACATAGCATGTGTTAAAAAGTTGAGAGGGCTACGACAAAGAGTGGATGCAGTTCGTGTACAAAACTGACAATCTCTCTCGAAGTAGCAGGGTTTCGAACGAGAACTCATCTCTTACAAAGGGATTTCATTTCTTTTAAACTTATTTGAACTCCATACTTTTTGTGTGTTCAAAATGCACCATTAAAAGGCACATCTCAAAATTTCAACAATTTCTGACTTAATTTGGTATTTTTCTTGCATTCACTTTTTTTTGAGCTAGTTGACCCTGAAATTGAAAAGCACTCCAAATGAACTCTGGAAATGTTGAAAGTTGGCATGCTATCATCATTTCACCCACATAGCATGTGTTAAAAAGTTGAGAGGGCTACGACAAAGACTGGATGCAGTTCGTGTCTCTCGAAGTAGCAGGGTTTCGAACGAGAACTCATCTCTTACAAAGGGATTTCATTTTTTTAAACTTATTTGAACTCCATACTTTTTGTGTGTTCAAAATGCACCATTCAAAGGCACATCACAAAATTTCAACAATTTCAGACTTCATTTGGTATATTTCTTGCATTTACTTTTTTTTGAGCTAGTTGACCCTGAAATTGAAAAGCACTACAAATGAACTCTGGAAATGTTGAAAGTTGGCATGCTATCATCATTTCACCCACATAGCATGTGCTAAAAAGTTGAGAGGGCTACGACAAAGAGTGGATGCAGTTCGTGTACAAAACTGACAATCTCTCTCGAAGTAGCACGGTTTCGAACGAGAACTCATCTCTTACAAAGGGATTTCATTTTTTTTAAACTTATTTGAACTCCATACTTTTTGTGTTCTCAAAATGCACCATTCAAAGGCACATCACAAAATTCTAACAATTTCTGACTTCATTTGTTACATTTCCTGCATTTACTTATTTTTTTTGAGCTAGCTGACCCTGAAATTGAAAAGCACTACAAATGAACTCTGAAAATGTTGAAAGTTGGCATGCTATCATCATTTCACCCACATAGAATGTGTTAAAAAGTTGAGAGGGCTACGACAAAGATTGGATGCAGTTCGTGTACAAAACTGACAATCTCTCTCGAAGTAGCAGGGTTTCGAACTCCATACTTTTTGTTTGTTCAAAATGCACCATTCAAAGGCACGTCACAAAATTACAACAATTTCTGACTTCATTTGATATATTTCTTGCATTTACTTATTTTTTTTGAGCTAGTTGACCCTGAAATTGAAAAGCACTACAAATGAACTCTGGAAATCTTGAAAGTTGGCATGCTATCATCATTTCACCCAAGTAGCATGTGTTAAAAAGTTGAGAGGGTTACGACAGAGACTGGATGCAGTTCGTGTACAAAACTGACAATCTCTCTCGAAGTAGCAGGGTTTCGAACGAGAACTCATCTCTTACAAAGGGATTTCATTTTGTTAAACTTATTTGAACTCCATACTTTTTGTGTGTTCAAAATGCACCATTCAAAGGCACATCACAAAATTTCAACAATTTAGGACTTCATTTGATTTCTTGCATTTACTTTTTTTTTGAGCTAGTTGACCCTGAAATTGAAAAGCACTACAAATGAACTCTGGAAATGTTGAAAGTTGGCATGCTATCATCATTTCACCCACATAGCATGTGTTAAAAAGTTGAGAGGGCTACGACAAAGACTGGATGTTGTTCGTGTACAAAACTGACAATCTCTCTCGAAGTAGCAGGGTTTCGAACGAGAACTCATCTCTTACAAAGGGATTTCATTTTTTTAAACTTATTTGAACTCCATAGTTTTTGTGTGTTCAAAATGCACCATTGAAAGGCACATCACAAAATTTCAACAATTTCTGACTTCATTTCGTATATTTCATGCATTTACCTTTTTTTTGAGCTAGTTGACCCTGAAATTGAAAAGCACTACAAATGAACTCTGGAAATGTTGAAAGTTGGCATGCTATCATCATTTCACCCACATAGCATGTGTTAAAAAGTTTAGAGGGCTACGACAAAGTGTGGATGCAGTTCGTGTACAAAACTGACAATCTCTCTCGAAGTAGCAGGGTTTCGAACGAGAACTCATCTCTTACAAAGGGATTTCATTTTTTTTAAACTTATTTGAACTCCATACTTTTTGTGTGTTCAAAATGCACCATCCAAAGGCACATCACAAAATTTCAACAATTTCTGACTTAATTTGGTATATTTCGTGCATTTACTTTTTTTTCAGCTATTTGACCCTGAAATTGAAAAGCACTACAAATGAACTCTGAAAATGTTGAAAGTTGGCATGCTATCATAATTTCACCCACATAGCATGTGTTAAAAAGTTGAGAGGGCTACGACAAAGAGTGGATGCAGTTCGTGTACAAAACTGAAAATCTCTCTTGAAGTAGCAGGGTTTCGAACGAGAACTCATCTCTTACAAAGGGATTTCATTTTTTTAAACTTATTTGAACTCCATACTTTTTGTGTGTTCAAAATGCACCATTCAAAGGCACATCTCAAAATTTCAACAATTTCTGACTTAATTTGGTATTTTTCTTGCATTCACTTTTTTTTTGAGCTAGTTGACCCTGAAATTGAAAAGCACTCCAAATGAACTCTGGAAATGTTGAAAGTTGGCATGCTATCATCATTTCACCCACATAGCATGTGTTAAAAAGTTGAGAGGGCTACGACAAAGACTGGATGCAGTTCGTGTCTCTCGAAGTAGCAGGGTTTCGAACGAGAACTCATCTCTTACAAAGGGATTTCATTTTTTTGAACTTATTTGAACTCCATACTTTTTGTGTGTTCAAAATGCACCATTCAAAGGGACATCACAAAATTTCAACAATTTCGGACTTCATTTGGTATATTTCTTGCATTTACTTTTTTTTTTGAGCTAGTTGACCCTGAAATTGAAAAGCACTACAAATGAACTCTAGAAATGTTGAAAGTTGGCATGCTATCATCATTTCACCCACATAGCATGTGCTAAAAAGTTGAGAGGGCTACGACAAAGAGTGGATGCAGTTCGTGTACAAAACTGACAATCTCTCTCGAAGTAGCACGGTTTCGAACGAGAACTCATCTCTTACAAAGGGATTTCATTTTTTTAAACTTATTTGAACTCCATACTTTTTGTGTTCTCAAAATGCACCATTCAAAGGCACATCACAAAATTCTAACAATTTCTGACTTCATTTGTTACATTTCCTGCATTTACTTATTTTTTTTGAGCTAGCTGACCCTGAAATTGAAAAGCACTACAAATGAACTCTGAAAATGTTGAAAGTTGGCATGCTATCATCATTTCACCCACATAGAATGTGTTAAAAAGTTGAGAGGGCTACGACAAAGATTGGATGCAGTTCGTGTACAAAACTGACAATCTCTCTCGAAGTAGCAGGGTTTCCAACGAGAACTCATCTCTTACAAAGGGATTTCATTTTTTTAAACTTATTTGAACTCCATACTTTTTGTGTGTTCAAAATGCACCATTCAAAGGCACATCACAAAATTTCAACAATTTAGGACTTCATTTGGTATATTTCTTGCATTTACTTTTTTTTTGAGCTAGTTGACCCTGAAATTGAAAAGCACTACAAATGAACTCTGGAAATGTTGAAAGTTGGCATGCTATCATCATTTCACCCACATAGCATGTGTTAAAAAGTTGAGAGGGCTACGACAAAGACTGGATGTTGTTCGTGTACAAAACTGACAATCTCTCTCGAAGTAGCAGGGTTTCGAACGAGAACTCATCTCTTACAAAGGGATTTCATTTTTTTAAACTTATTTGAACTCCATAGTTTTTGTGTGTTCAAAATGCACCATTGAAAGGCACATCACAAAATTTCAACAATTTCTGACTTCATTTCGTATATTTCATGCATTTACCTTTTTTTTGAGCTAGTTGACCCTGAAATTGAAAAGCACTACAAATGAACTCTGGAAATGTTGAAAGTTGGCATGCTATCATCATTTCACCCACATAGCATGTGTTAAAAAGTTTAGAGGGCTACGACAAAGTGTGGATGCAGTTCGTGTACAAAACTGACAATCTCTCTCGAAATAGCAGGGTTTCGAACGAGAACTCATCTCTTACAAAGGGATTTCATTTTTTTTAAACTTATTTGAACTCCATACTTTTTGTGTGTTCAAAATGCACCATCCAAAGGCACATCACAAAATTTCAACAATTTCTGACTTAATTTGGTATATTTCGTGCATTTACTTTTTTTTCAGCTATTTGACCCTGAAATTGAAAAGCACTACAAATGAACTCTGAAAATGTTGAAAGTTGGCATGCTATCATAATTTCACCCACATAGCATGTGTTAAAAAGTTGAGAGGGCTACGACAAAGAGTGGATGCAGTTCGTGTACAAAACTGAAAATCTCTCTCGAAGTAGCAGGGTTTCGAACGAGAACTCATCTCTTACAAAGGGATTTCATTTTTTTAAACTTATTTGAACTCCATACTTTTTGTGTGTTCAAAATGCACCATTCAAAGGCACATCTCAAAATTTCAACAATTTCTGACTTAATTTGGTATTTTTCTTGCATTCACTTTTTTTTGAGCTAGTTGACCCTGAAATTGAAAAGCACTCCAAATGAACTCTGGAAATGTTGAAAGTTGGCATGCTATCATCATTTCACCCACATAGCATGTGTTAAAAAGTTGAGAGGGCTACGACAAAGACTGGATGCAGTTCGTGTCTCTCGAAGTAGCAGGGTTTCGAACGAGAACTCATCTCTTACAAAGGGATTTCATTTTTTTGAACTTATTTGAACTCCATACTTTTTGTGTGTTCAAAATGCACCATTCAAAGGGACATCACAAAATTTCAACAATTTCGGACTTCATTTGGTATATTTCTTGCATTTACTTTTTTTTTGAGCTAGTTGACCCTGAAATTGAAAAGCACTACAAATGAACTCTAGAAATGTTGAAAGTTGGCATGCTATCATCATTTCACCCACATAGCATGTGCTAAAAAGTTGAGAGGGCTACGACAAAGAGTGGATGCAGTTCGTGTACAAAACTGACAATCTCTCTCGAAGTAGCACGGTTTCGAACGAGAACTCATCTCTTACAAAGGGATTTCATTTTTTTAAACTTATTTGAACTCCATACTTTTTGTGTTCTCAAAATGCACCATTCAAAGGCACATCACAAAATTCTAACAATTTCTGACTTCATTTGTTACATTTCCTGCATTTACTTATTTTTTTTGAGCTAGCTGACCCTGAAATTGAAAAGCACTACAAATGAACTCTGAAAATGTTGAAAGTTGGCATGCTATCATCATTTCACCCACATAGAATGTGTTAAAAAGTTGAGAGGGCTACGACAAAGATTGGATGCAGTTCGTGTACAAAACTGACAATCTCTCTCGAAGTAGCAGGGTTTCCAACGAGAACTCATCTCTTACAAAGGGATTTCATTTTTTTAAACTTATTTGAACTCCATACTTTTTGTGTGTTCAAAATGCACCATTCAAAGGCACATCACAAAATTTCAACAATTTAGGACTTCATTTGGTATATTTCTTGCATTTACTTTTTTTTTGAGCTAGTTGACCCTGAAATTGAAAAGCACTACAAATGAACTCTGGAAATGTTGAAAGTTGGCATGCTATCATCATTTCACCCACATAGCATGTGTTAAAAAGTTGAGAGGGCTACGACAAAGACTGGATGTTGTTCGTGTACAAAACTGACAATCTCTCTCGAAGTAGCAGGGTTTCGAACGAGAACTCATCTCTTACAAAGGGATTTCATTTTTTTAAACTTATTTGAACTCCATAGTTTTTGTGTGTTCAAAATGCACCATTGAAAGGCACATCACAAAATTTCAACAATTTCTGACTTCATTTCGTATATTTCATGCATTTACCTTTTTTTTGAGCTAGTTGACCCTGAAATTGAAAAGCACTACAAATGAACTCTGGAAATGTTGAAAGTTGGCATGCTATCATCATTTCACCCACATAGCATGTGTTAAAAAGTTTAGAGGGCTACGACAAAGTGTGGATGCAGTTCGTGTACAAAACTGACAATCTCTCTCGAAGTAGCAGGGTTTCGAACGAGAACTCATCTCTTACAAAGGGATTTCATTTTTTTAAACTTATTTGAACTCCATAGTTTTTGTGTGTTCAAAATGCACCATTGAAAGGCACATCACAAAATTTCAACAATTTCTGACTTCATTTCGTATATTTCATGCATTTACCTTTTTTTTGAGCTAGTTGACCCTGAAATTGAAAAGCACTACAAATGAACTCTGGAAATGTTGAAAGTTGGCATGCTATCATCATTTCACCCACATAGCATGTGTTAAAAAGTTGAGAGGGCTACGACAAAGACTGGATGTTGTTCGTGTACAAAACTGACAATCTCTCTCGAAGTAGCAGGGTTTCGAACGAGAACTCATCTCTTACAAAGGGATTTCATTTTTTTAAACTTATTTGAACTCCATAGTTTTTGTGTGTTCAAAATGCACCATTGAAAGGCACATCACAAAATTTCAACAATTTCTGACTTCATTTCGTATATTTCATGCATTTACCTTTTTTTTGAGCTAGTTGACCCTGAAATTGAAAAGCACTACAAATGAACTCTGGAAATGTTGAAAGTTGGCATGCTATCATCATTTCACCCACATAGCATGTGTTAAAAATTTTAGAGGGCTACGACAAAGTGTGGATGCAGTTCGTGTACAAAACTGACAATCTCTCTCGAAGTAGCAGGGTTTCGAACGAGAACTCATCTCTTACAAAGGGATTTCATTTTTTTTAAACTTATTTGAACTCCATACTTTTTGTGTGTTCAAAATGCACCATCCAAAGGCACATCACAAAATTTCAACAATTTCTGACTTAATTTGGTATATTTCGTGCATTTACTTTTTTTTCAGCTATTTGACCCTGAAATTGAAAAGCACTACAAATGAACTCTGAAAATGTTGAAAGTTGGCATGCTATCATAATTTCACCCACATAGCATGTGTTAAAAAGTTGAGAGGGCTACGACAAAGAGTGGATGCAGTTCGTGTACAAAACTGAAAATCTCTCTCGAAGTAGCAGGGTTTCGAACGAGAACTCATCTCTTACAAAGGGATTTCATTTTTTTAAACTTATTTGAACTCCATACTTTTTGTGTGTTCAAAATGCACCATTCAAAGGCACATCTCAAAATTTCAACAATTTCTGACTTAATTTGGTATTTTCTTGCATTCACTTTTTTTTTGAGCTAGTTGACCCTGAAATTGAAAAGCACTCCAAATGAACTCTGGAAATGTTGAAAGTTGGCATGCTATCATCATTTCACCCACATAGCATGTGTTAAAAAGTTGAGAGGGCTACGACAAAGACTGGATGCAGTTCGTGTCTCTCGAAGTAGCAGGGTTTCGAACGAGAACTCATCTCTTACAAAGGGATTTCATTTTTTTGAACTTATTTGAACTCCATACTTTTTGTGTGTTCAAAATGCACCATTCAAAGGGACATCACAAAATTTCAACAATTTCGGACTTCATTTGGTATATTTCTTGCATTTACTTTTTTTTTGAGCTAGTTGACCCTGAAATTGAAAAGCACTACAAATGAACTCTAGAAATGTTGAAAGTTGGCATGCTATCATCATTTCACCCACATAGCATGTGCTAAAAAGTTGAGAGGGCTACGACAAAGAGTGGATGCAGTTCGTGTACAAAACTGACAATCTCTCTCGAAGTAGCACGGTTTCGAACGAGAACTCATCTCTTACAAAGGGATTTCATTTTTTTAAACTTATTTGAACTCCATACTTTTTGTGTTCTCAAAATGCACCATTCAAAGGCACATCACAAAATTCTAACAATTTCTGACTTCTTTTGATACATTTCCTGCATTTACTTATTTTTTTTGAGCTAGCTGACCCTGAAATTGAAAAGCACTACAAATGAACTCTGAAAATGTTGAAAGTTGGCATGCTATCATCATTTCACCCACATAGAATGTGTTAAAAAGTTGAGAGGGCTACGACAAAGATTGGATGCAGTTCGTGTACAAAACTGACAATCTCTCTCGAAGTAGCAGGGTTTCCAACGAGAACTCATCTCTTACAAAGGGATTTCATTTTTTTAAACTTATTTGAACTCCATACTTTTTGTGTGTTCAAAATGCACCATTCAAAGGCACATCACAAAATTTCAACAATTTAGGACTTCATTTGGTATATTTCTTGCATTTACTTTTTTTTTGAGCTAGTTGACCCTGAAATTGAAAAGCACTACAAATGAACTCTGGAAATGTTGAAAGTTGGCATGCTATCATCATTTCACCCACATAGCATGTGTTAAAAAGTTGAGAGGGCTACGACAAAGACTGGATGTTGTTCGTGTACAAAACTGACAATCTCTCTCGAAGTAGCAGGGTTTCGAACGAGAACTCATCTCTTACAAAGGGATTTCATTTTTTTAAACTTATTTGAACTCCATAGTTTTTGTGTGTTCAAAATGCACCATTGAAAGGCACATCACAAAATTTCAACAATTTCTGACTTCATTTCGTATATTTCATGCATTTACCTTTTTTTTGAGCTAGTTGACCCTGAAATTGAAAAGCACTACAAATGAACTCTGGAAATGTTGAAAGTTGGCATGCTATCATCATTTCACCCACATAGCATGTGTTAAAAAGTTTAGAGGGCTACGACAAAGTGTGGATGCAGTTCGTGTACAAAACTGACAATCTCTCTCGAAATAGCAGGGTTTCGAACGAGAACTCATCTCTTACAAAGGGATTTCATTTTTTTTAAACTTATTTGAACTCCATACTTTTTGTGTGTTCAAAATGCACCATCCAAAGGCACATCACAAAATTTCAACAATTTCTGACTTAATTTGGTATATTTCGTGCATTTACTTTTTTTTCAGCTATTTGACCCTGAAATTGAAAAGCACTACAAATGAACTCTGAAAATGTTGAAAGTTGGCATGCTATCATAATTTCACCCACATAGCATGTGTTAAAAAGTTGAGAGGGCTACGACAAAGAGTGGATGCAGTTCGTGTACAAAACTGAAAATCTCTCTCGAAGTAGCAGGGTTTCGAACGAGAACTCATCTCTTACAAAGGGATTTCATTTTTTTAAACTTATTTGAACTCCATACTTTTTGTGTGTTCAAAATGCACCATTCAAAGGCACATCTCAAAATTTCAACAATTTCTGACTTAATTTGGTATTTTTCTTGCATTCACTTTTTTTTGAGCTAGTTGACCCTGAAATTGAAAAGCACTCCAAATGAACTCTGGAAATGTTGAAAGTTGGCATGCTATCATCATTTCACCCACATAGCATGTGTTAAAAAGTTGAGAGGGCTACGACAAAGACTGGATGCAGTTCGTGTCTCTCGAAGTAGCAGGGTTTCGAACGAGAACTCATCTCTTACAAAGGGATTTCATTTTTTTGAACTTATTTGAACTCCATACTTTTTGTGTGTTCAAAATGCACCATTCAAAGGGACATCACAAAATTTCAACAATTTCGGACTTCATTTGGTATATTTCTTGCATTTACTTTTTTTTTGAGCTAGTTGACCCTGAAATTGAAAAGCACTACAAATGAACTCTAGAAATGTTGAAAGTTGGCATGCTATCATCATTTCACCCACATAGCATGTGCTAAAAAGTTGAGAGGGCTACGACAAAGAGTGGATGCAGTTCGTGTACAAAACTGACAATCTCTCTCGAAGTAGCACGGTTTCGAACGAGAACTCATCTCTTACAAAGGGATTTCATTTTTTTAAACTTATTTGAACTCCATACTTTTTGTGTTCTCAAAATGCACCATTCAAAGGCACATCACAAAATTCTAACAATTTCTGACTTCATTTGTTACATTTCCTGCATTTACTTATTTTTTTTGAGCTAGCTGACCCTGAAATTGAAAAGCACTACAAATGAACTCTGAAAATGTTGAAAGTTGGCATGCTATCATCATTTCACCCACATAGAATGTGTTAAAAAGTTGAGAGGGCTACGACAAAGATTGGATGCAGTTCGTGTACAAAACTGACAATCTCTCTCGAAGTAGCAGGGTTTCCAACGAGAACTCATCTCTTACAAAGGGATTTCATTTTTTTAAACTTATTTGAACTCCATACTTTTTGTGTGTTCAAAATGCACCATTCAAAGGCACATCACAAAATTTCAACAATTTAGGACTTCATTTGGTATATTTCTTGCATTTACTTTTTTTTTGAGCTAGTTGACCCTGAAATTGAAAAGCACTACAAATGAACTCTGGAAATGTTGAAAGTTGGCATGCTATCATCATTTCACCCACATAGCATGTGTTAAAAAGTTGAGAGGGCTACGACAAAGACTGGATGTTGTTCGTGTACAAAACTGACAATCTCTCTCGAAGTAGCAGGGTTTCGAACGAGAACTCATCTCTTACAAAGGGATTTCATTTTTTTAAACTTATTTGAACTCCATAGTTTTTGTGTGTTCAAAATGCACCATTGAAAGGCACATCACAAAATTTCAACAATTTCTGACTTCATTTCGTATATTTCATGCATTTACCTTTTTTTTGAGCTAGTTGACCCTGAAATTGAAAAGCACTACAAATGAACTCTGGAAATGTTGAAAGTTGGCATGCTATCATCATTTCACCCACATAGCATGTGTTAAAAAGTTTAGAGGGCTACGACAAAGTGTGGATGCAGTTCGTGTACAAAACTGACAATCTCTCTCGAAGTAGCAGGGTTTCGAACGAGAACTCATCTCTTACAAAGGGATTTCATTTTTTTAAACTTATTTGAACTCCATAGTTTTTGTGTGTTCAAAATGCACCATTGAAAGGCACATCACAAAATTTCAACAATTTCTGACTTCATTTCGTATATTTCATGCATTTACCTTTTTTTTGAGCTAGTTGACCCTGAAATTGAAAAGCACTACAAATGAACTCTGGAAATGTTGAAAGTTGGCATGCTATCATCATTTCACCCACATAGCATGTGTTAAAAAGTTTAGAGGGCTACGACAAAGTGTGGATGCAGTTCGTGTACAAAACTGACAATCTCTCTCGAAGTAGCAGGGTTTCGAACGAGAACTCATCTCTTACAAAGGGATTTCATTTTTTTAAACTTATTTGAACTCCATAGTTTTTGTGTGTTCAAAATGCACCATTGAAAGGCACATCACAAAATTTCAACAATTTCTGACTTCATTTCGTATATTTCATGCATTTACCTTTTTTTTGAGCTAGTTGACCCTGAAATTGAAAAGCACTACAAATGAACTCTGGAAATGTTGAAAGTTGGCATGCTATCATCATTTCACCCACATAGCATGTGTTAAAAAGTTGAGAGGGCTACGACAAAGACTGGATGTTGTTCGTGTACAAAACTGACAATCTCTCTCGAAGTAGCAGGGTTTCGAACGAGAACTCATCTCTTACAAAGGGATTTCATTTTTTTAAACTTATTTGAACTCCATAGTTTTTGTGTGTTCAAAATGCACCATTGAAAGGCACATCACAAAATTTCAAAAATTTCTGACTTCATTTCGTATATTTCATGCATTTACCTTTTTTTTGAGCTAGTTGACCCTGAAATTGAAAAGCACTACAAATGAACTCTGGAAATGTTGAAAGTTGGCATGCTATCATCATTTCACCCACATAGCATGTGTTAAAAATTTTAGAGGGCTACGACAAAGTGTGGATGCAGTTCGTGTACAAAACTGACAATCTCTCTCGAAGTAGCAGGGTTTCGAACGAGAACTCATCTCTTACAAAGGGATTTCATTTTTTTTAAACTTATTTGAACTCCATACTTTTTGTGTGTTCAAAATGCACCATCCAAAGGCACATCACAAAATTTCAACAATTTCTGACTTAATTTGGTATATTTCGTGCATTTACTTTTTTTTCAGCTATTTGACCCTGAAATTGAAAAGCACTACAAATGAACTCTGAAAATGTTGAAAGTTGGCATGCTATCATAATTTCACCCACATAGCATGTGTTAAAAAGTTGAGAGGGCTACGACAAAGAGTGGATGCAGTTCGTGTACAAAACTGAAAATCTCTCTCGAAGTAGCAGGGTTTCGAACGAGAACTCATCTCTTACAAAGGGATTTCATTTTTTTAAACTTATTTGAACTCCATACTTTTTGTGTGTTCAAAATGCACCATTCAAAGGCACATCTCAAAATTTCAACAATTTCTGACTTAATTTGGTATTTTTCTTGCATTCACTTTTTTTTTGAGCTAGTTGACCCTGAAATTGAAAAGCACTCCAAATGAACTCTGGAAATGTTGAAAGTTGGCATGCTATCATCATTTCACCCACATAGCATGTGTTAAAAAGTTGAGAGGGCTACGACAAAGACTGGATGCAGTTCGTGTCTCTCGAAGTAGCAGGGTTTCGAACGAGAACTCATCTCTTACAAAGGGATTTCATTTTTTTGAACTTATTTGAACTCCATACTTTTTGTGTGTTCAAAATGCACCATTCAAAGGGACATCACAAAATTTCAACAATTTCGGACTTCATTTGGTATATTTCTTGCATTTACTTTTTTTTTGAGCTAGTTGACCCTGAAATTGAAAAGCACTACAAATGAACTCTAGAAATGTTGAAAGTTGGCATGCTATCATCATTTCACCCACATAGCATGTGCTAAAAAGTTGAGAGGGCTACGACAAAGAGTGGATGCAGTTCGTGTACAAAACTGACAATCTCTCTCGAAGTAGCACGGTTTCGAACGAGAACTCATCTCTTACAAAGGGATTTCATTTTTTTAAACTTATTTGAACTCCATACTTTTTGTGTTCTCAAAATGCACCATTCAAAGGCACATCACAAAATTCTAACAATTTCTGACTTCATTTGTTACATTTCCTGCATTTACTTATTTTTTTTGAGCTAGCTGACCCTGAAATTGAAAAGCACTACAAATGAACTCTGAAAATGTTGAAAGTTGGCATGCTATCATCATTTCACCCACATAGAATGTGTTAAAAAGTTGAGAGGGCTACGACAAAGATTGGATGCAGTTCGTGTACAAAACTGACAATCTCTCTCGAAGTAGCAGGGTTTCCAACGAGAACTCATCTCTTACAAAGGGATTTCATTTTTTTAAACTTATTTGAACTCCATACTTTTTGTGTGTTCAAAATGCACCATTCAAAGGCACATCACAAAATTTCAACAATTTAGGACTTCATTTGGTATATTTCTTGCATTTACTTTTTTTTTGAGCTAGTTGACCCTGAAATTGAAAAGCACTACAAATGAACTCTGGAAATGTTGAAAGTTGGCATGCTATCATCATTTCACCCACATAGCATGTGTTAAAAAGTTGAGAGGGCTACGACAAAGACTGGATGTTGTTCGTGTACAAAACTGACAATCTCTCTCGAAGTAGCAGGGTTTCGAACGAGAACTCATCTCTTACAAAGGGATTTCATTTTTTTAAACTTATTTGAACTCCATAGTTTTTGTGTGTTCAAAATGCACCATTGAAAGGCACATCACAAAATTTCAACAATTTCTGACTTCATTTCGTATATTTCATGCATTTACCTTTTTTTTGAGCTAGTTGACCCTGAAATTGAAAAGCACTACAAATGAACTCTGGAAATGTTGAAAGTTGGCATGCTATCATCATTTCACCCACATAGCATGTGTTAAAAAGTTTAGAGGGCTACGACAAAGTGTGGATGCAGTTCGTGTACAAAACTGACAATCTCTCTCGAAGTAGCAGGGTTTCGAACGAGAACTCATCTCTTACAAAGGGATTTCATTTTTTTAAACTTATTTGAACTCCATAGTTTTTGTGTGTTCAAAATGCACCATTGAAAGGCACATCACAAAATTTCAACAATTTCTGACTTCATTTCGTATATTTCATGCATTTACCTTTTTTTTGAGCTAGTTGACCCTGAAATTGAAAAGCACTACAAATGAACTCTGGAAATGTTGAAAGTTGGCATGCTATCATCATTTCACCCACATAGCATGTGTTAAAAAGTTTAGAGGGCTACGACAAAGTGTGGATGCAGTTCGTGTACAAAACTGACAATCTCTCTCGAAGTAGCAGGGTTTCGAACGAGAACTCATCTCTTACAAAGGGATTTCATTTTTTTTAAACTTATTTGAACTCCATACTTTTTGTGTGTTCAAAATGCACCATCCAAAGGCACATCACAAAATTTCAACAATTTCTGACTTAATTTGGTATATTTCGTGCATTTACTTTTTTTTCAGCTATTTGACCCTGAAATTGAAAAGCACTACAAATGAACTCTGAAAATGTTGAAAGTTGGCATGCTATCATAATTTCACCCACATAGCATGTGTTAAAAAGTTGAGAGGGCTACGACAAAGACTGGATGCAGTTCGTGTACAAAACTGAAAATCTCTCTCGAAGTAGCAGGGTTTCGAACGAGAACTCATCTCTTACAAAGGGATTTCATTTTTTAAAACTTATTTGAACTCCATACTTTTTGTGTGTTCAAAATGCACCATTGAAAGGCACATCACAAAATTTCAACAATTTCTGACTTCATTTCGTATATTTCATGCATTTACCTTTTTTTTGAGCTAGTTGACCCTGAAATTGAAAAGCACTACAAATGAACTCTGGAAATGTTGAAAGTTGGCATGCTATCATCATTTCACCCACATAGCATGTGTTAAAAAGTTGAGAGGGCTACGACAAAGATTGGATGCAGTTCGTGTACAAAACTGACAATCTCTCTCGAAGTAGCAGGGTTTCGAACGAGAACTCATCTCTTACAAAGGGATTTCATTTTTTTTAAACTTATTTGAACTCCATACTTTTTGTGTGTTCAAAATGCACCATCCAAAGGCACATCACAAAATTTCAACAATTTCTGACTTAATTTGGTATATTTCGTGCATTTACTTTTTTTTTTGAGCTATTTGACCCTGAAATTGAAAAGCACTACAAATGAACTCTGAAAATGTTGAAAGTTGGCATGCTATCACGATTTCACCCACATAGCATGTGTTAAAAAGTTGAGAGGGCTATGACAAAGACTGGATGCAGTTCGTGTACAAAACTGACAATCTCTCTCGAAGTAGCAGGGTTTCGAACGAGAACTCATCTCTTATAAAGGGATTTCATTTTTTTAAACTTATTTGAACTCCATACTTTCTGTGTGTTCAAAATGCACCATTCAAAGGCACATCACAAAATTTCAAGAATTTCTGACTTCATTTGTTATATTTCGTGCATTTACTTATTTTTTTTGAGCTAGTTGACCCTGAAATTGAAAAGCACTACAAATGAACTCTGGAAATGTTGAAAGTTGGCAGGATATAATCATTTCACCCACATAGCATGTGTTAAAAATTTGAGAGGGCTACGACAAAGTCTGGATGCAGTTCGTGTACAAAACTGACAATCTCTCTCGAAGTAGCAGGGTTTCGAACGAGAACTGATCTCTTACAAGGGATTTCATTATTTTAAACTTATTTGAATTCCGTACTTTTTGTGTGTTCAAAATGCACCATTCAAAGGCACATCACAAAATTTCAACAATTTCTGACTTAATTTGGTATATTTCGTGCATTTACTTTTTTTTGAGCTATTTGACCCTGAAATTGAAAAGCACTACAAATGAACTCTGAAAATGTTGAAAGTTGGCATGCTATCATGATTTTACCCACATAGCATGTGTTAAAAAGTTGAGAGGGCTATGACAAAGACTGGATGCAGTTCGTGTACAAAACTGACAATCTCTCTCGAAGTAGCAGGGTTTCGAATGAGAACTCATCTCTTATAAAGGGATTTCATTTTTTTTAAACTTATTTGAACTCCATACTTTTTGTGTGTTCAAAATGCACCATTCAAAGGCACATCACAAAATTTCAACAATTTGTGACTTCATTTGTTATATTTCGTGCATTTACTTATTTTTTTTGAGCTAGTTGACCCTGAAATAGAAAAGCACTACAAATGAACTCTGAAAATGTTGAAAGTTGGCAGGATATAATCATTTCACCCACATAGCATGTGTTAAAAAGTTGAGAGGGCTACGACAAAGACTGGATGCAGTTCGTGTACAAAACTGACAATCTCTCTCGAAGTAGCAGGGTTTCGAACGAGAACTCATCTCTTACAAAGGGATTTCATTATTTTAAACTTATTTGAACTCCATACTTTTTGTGTGTTCAAAATGCACCATTCAAAGGCACATCACAAAATTTCAACAATTTCTGACTTAATTTGGTATATTTCGTGCATTTACTTTTTTTTTTTTGAGCTAGTTGACCCTGAAATTGAAAAGCACTACAAATGAACTCTGGAAATCTTGAAAGTTCGCATGCTATCATCATTTCACCCACATAGAATGTGTTAAAAAGTTGAGAGGGCTAAGACAAAGACTGGATGCACTTCGTGTACAAAACTGACAATCTCTCTCGAAGTAGCCGGGTTTCGAACGAGAACTCATCTCTTACAAAGGGATTTCTTTTTTTTTAACTTATTTGAACTCCGTACATTTTGTGTGTTCAAAATGCACCATTCAAAGGCACATCACAAAATTTCAACAATTTCGGACTACATTTGGTATATTTCTTGCATTTACTTTTTTTTGAGCTTCTTGACTCTGAAATTGAAAAGCACTACAAATGAACACTGGAAATGTTGAAAGTTGGCATGCTATCATCATTTCACCCACATAGCATGTGTTAAAATGTTGAGAGGGCTACGACAAAGACTGGATGCTGTTCGTGTACGAAACTGACAATCTCTCTCGAAGTAGCAGGGTTTCGAACTAGAACTCATCTCTTACATAGGGATTTCATTTTTTTGAAACTTATTTGAACTCCATACTTTTTGTGTGTTCAAAATGCACCATTCAAAGGCACATCACAAAATTTCAACAATTTCTGACTTCATTTGTTACATTTCCTGCATTTACTTATTTTTTTTGAGCTAGTTGACCCTGAAATTGAAAAGCACTACAAATGAACTCTGAAAATGTTGAAAGTTGGCATGCTATCATCATTTCACCCACATAGCATGTGTTAAAAAGTTGAGAGGGCTACGACAAAGACTGGATGCAGTTCGTGTACAAAACTGACAAACTCTCTCGAAGTAGCAGGGTTTCGAACGAGAACTCATCTCTTACAAAGGGATTTCATTTTTTTAAACTTATTTGAACTGCATTCTTTTTGTGTGTTCAAAATGCACCATTCAAAGGCACATCACAAAATTTCAACAATTTCTGACTTCATTTGTTATATTTCGTGCATTTACTTATTTTTTTGAGCTAGTTGACCCTGAAATTGAAAAGCACTACAAATGAACTGTGAAAATGTTGAAAGTTGGCATGATATCATCATTTCACCCAAATAGCATGTGTTAAAAAGTTGAGAGGGCTACGACAAAGACTGGATGCAGTTCGTGTACAAAACTGACAATCTCTCTCGAAGTAGCAGGGTTTCGAACGAGAACTCATCTCTTACAAAGGGATTTCATTTTTTTAAAACTTATTTGAAGTCCATACTTTTTGTGTGTTCAAAATGCACCATTCAAAGGCACATCACAAAATTTCAACAATTTCTGACTTCATTTGGTATATTTCTTGCATTTACTTATTTTTTTTGAGCTAGTTGACCCTGAAATTGAAAAGCACTACAAATGAACTCTGGAAATTTGGAAAGTTGGAATGCTATCATCATTTCACCCAAGTAGCATGTGTTTAAAAGTTGAGAGGGCTACGACAAAGACTGGATGCAGTTCGTGTACAAAACTGACAATCTCTCTCGAAGTAGCAGGGTTTCGAACGAGAACTCATCTCTTACGAAGGGATTTCATTTTTTTAAAACTTATTTGAATTCCATACTTTTTGTGTGTTCAAAATGCACCATTCAAAGGCACATCACAAAATTTCAACAATTTCTGACCTAATTTGGTATATTTCTTGCATTTACTTTTTTTTCCAGCTAGTTGACCCTCAAATTGAAAAGCACTACAAATGAACTCTGGAAATGTTGAAAGTTGGCATGCTATCATCATTTTACCCACATAGCATGTGTTAAAAAGTTGAGAGGGCTACGACAAAGACTGGATGGAGTTCGTGTACAAAACTGACAATCTCTCTCGAAGTAGTAGGGTTTCGAACGAGAACTCATCTCTTACAAAGGGATTTCATTTTTTTTAAACTTATTTGAACTCCATACTTTTTGTGTGTTCAAAATGCACCATTCAAAGGCACATCACAAAATTTCAACAATTTGTGACTTCATTTGTTACATTTCCATCATTTACTTATTTTTTTGAGCTAGTTGACCCTGAAATTGAAAAGCACTACAAATGAACTCTCAAAATGTTGAATGTTGGCATGCTATCATCATTTTACCCACATAGCATGTGTTAAAATGTTGAGAGGGCTACGACAAAGACTGGATGTAGTTCGTGTACAAAACTGACAATCTCTCTCGAAGTAGCAGGGTTTCGAACGAGAACTCATCTCTTACAAAGGGATTTCATTTTTTTTAAACTTATTTGAACTCCATACTTTTTGTGTGTTCAAAATGCACCATTCAAAGGCACATCACAAAATTTCAACAATTTCTGACTTCATTTGTTACATTTCCTGCATTTACTTATTTTTTTGAGCTAGTTGACCCCGAAATAGAAAAGCACTACAAATGAACTCTCAAAATGTTGAAAGTTGGCATGCTATCATCATTTCACCCACATAGCATGTGTTAAAAAGTTGAGAGGGCTACGACAAAGACTGGATGCAGTTCGTGTACAAAACTGACAATCTGTCTCGAAGTAGCAGGGTTTCGAACGAGAACTCATCTCTTACAAAGGGATTTCAGTTTTTTAAACTTATTTGAACTCCATACTTTTTGTGTGTTCAAAATGCACCATTCAAAGGCACATCTCAAAATTTCAACAATTTCTGACTTAATTTGGTATTTTTCTTGCATTCACTTTTTTTTTTGAACTAGTTGACCCTGAAATTGAAAAGCACTCCAAATGAACTCTGGAAATGTTGAAAGTTGGCATGCTATCATCATTTCACCCACATAGCATGTCTTAAAAAGTTGAGAGGGCAACGACAAAGACTGGATGCAGTTCGTGTCTCTCGAAGTAGCAGGGTTTCGAACGAGAACTCATCTCTTACAAAGGGATTTCATTTTTTTAAACTTATTTGAACTCCATACTTTTTGTGTGTTCAAAATGCACCATTCAAAGGCACATCACAAAATTTCAACAATTTCGGACTTCATTTGGTATATTTCTTGCATTTACTTTTTTTTTGAGCTAGTTGATCCTGAAATTGAAAAGCACTACAAATGAACTCTGGAAATGTTGAAAGTTGGCATGATATCATCATTTCACCAACATAGCATGTGCTAAAAAGTTGAGAGGGCTACGACAAAGAGTGGATGCAGTTCGTGTACAAAACTGACAATCTCTCTCGAAGTAGCAGGGTTTCGAACGAGAACTCATCTCTTACAAAGGGATTTCATTTTTTTAAACTTATTTGAATTCCATACTTTTTGTGTGTTCAAAATGCACCATTCAAAGGCACATCACAAAATTTCAACAATTTCGGACTTCATTTGGTATATTTCTTGCATTTACTTTTTTTTGAGCTAGTTTACCCTGAAATTGAAAAGCACTACAAATGAACTCTGGAAATGTTGAAAGTTGGCATGCTATCATCATTTCACCCACATAGCATGTGTTAAAAAGTTGAGAGGGCTACGACAAAGACTGGATGTTGTTCGTGTACAAAACTGACAATCTCTCTCGAAGTAGCAGGGTTTCGAACGAGAACTCATCTCTTACAAAGGGATTTCATTTTTTTAAAACTTATTTGAACTCCATACTTTTTGTGTGTTCAAAATGCACCATTGAAAGGCACATCACAAAATTTCAACAATTTCTGACTTCATTTCGTATATTTCATGCATTTACCTTTTTTTGGAGCTAGTTGACCCTGAAATTGAAAAGCACTACAAATGAACTCTGGAAATGTTGAAAGTTGGCATGCTATCATCATTTCACCCACATAGCATGTGTTAAAAAGTTGAGAGGGCTACGACAAAGAGTGGATGCAGTTCGTGTACAAAACTGACAATCTCTCTCGAAGTAGTAGGGTTTCGAACGAGAACTCATCTCTTACAAAGGGATTTCATTATTTTAAACTTATTTGAACTCCATACTTTTTGTGTGTTCAAAATGCACCATTCAAAGGCACATCACAAAATTTCAACAATTTGTGACTTCATTTGTTATATTTCGTGCATTTACTTATTTTTTTTGAGCTAGTTGACCCTGAAATAGAAAAGCACTACAAATGAACTCTGAAAATGTTGAAAGTTGGCAGGATATAATCATTTCACCCACATAGCATGTGTTAAAAAGTTGAGAGGGCTACGACAAAGACTGGATGCAGTTCGTGTACAAAACTGACAATCTCTCTCGAAGTAGCAGGGTTTCGAACGAGAACTCATCTCTTACAAAGGGATTTCATTATTTTAAACTTATTTGAACTCCATACTTTTTGTGTGTTCAAAATGCACCATTCAAAGGCACATCACAAAATTTCAACAATTTCTGACTTAATTTGGTATATTTCGTGCATTTACTTTTTTTTTTTGAGCTAGTTGACCCTGAAATTGAAAAGCACTACAAATGAACTCTGGAAATCTTGAAAGTTCGCATGCTATCATCATTTCACCCACATAGAATGTGTTAAAAAGTTGAGAGGGCTAAGACAAAGACTGGATGCACTTCGTGTACAAAACTGACAATCTCTCTCGAAGTAGCCGGGTTTCGAACGAGAACTCATCTCTTACAAAGGGATTTCTTTTTTTTTAACTTATTTGAACTCCGTACATTTTGTGTGTTCAAAATGCACCATTCAAAGGCACATCACAAAATTTCAAGAATTTCTGACTTCATTTGTTATATTTCGTGCATTTACTTATTTTTTTTGAGCTAGTTGACCCTGAAATTGAAAAGCACTACAAATGAACTCTGAAAATGTTGAAAGTTGGCAGGATATAATCATTTCACCCACATAGCATGTGTTAAAAATTTGAGAGGGCTACGACAAAGTCTGGATGCAGTTCGTGTACAAAACTGACAATCTCTCTCGAAGTAGCAGGGTTTCGAACGAGAACTGATCTCTTACAAGGGATTTCATTATTTTAAACTTATTTGAATTCCGTACTTTTTGTGTGTTCAAAATGCACCATTCAAAGGCACATCACAAAATTTCAACAATTTCTGACTTAATTTGGTATATTTCGTGCATTTACTTTTTTTTGAGCTATTTGACCCTGAAATTGAAAAGCACTACAAATGAACTCTGAAAATGTTGAAAGTTGGCATGCTATCATGATTTTACCCACATAGCATGTGTTAAAAAGTTGAGAGGGCTATGACAAAGACTGGATGCAGTTCGTGTACAAAACTGACAATCTCTCTCGAAGTAGCAGGGTTTCGAATGAGAACTCATCTCTTATAAAGGGATTTCATTTTTTTTAAACTTATTTGAACTCCATACTTTTTGTGTGTTCAAAATGCACCATTCAAAGGCACATCACAAAATTTCAACAATTTGTGACTTCATTTGTTATATTTCGTGCATTTACTTATTTTTTTTGAGCTAGTTGACCCTGAAATAGAAAAGCACTACAAATGAACTCTGAAAATGTTGAAAGTTGGCAGGATATAATCATTTCACCCACATAGCATGTGTTAAAAAGTTGAGAGGGCTACGACAAAGACTGGATGCAGTTCGTGTACAAAACTGACAATCTCTCTCGAAGTAGCAGGGTTTCGAACGAGAACTCATCTCTTACAAAGGGATTTCATTATTTTAAACTTATTTGAACTCCATACTTTTTGTGTGTTCAAAATGCACCATTCAAAGGCACATCACAAAATTTCAACAATTTCTGACTTAATTTGGTATATTTCGTGCATTTACTTTTTTTTTTTTGAGCTAGTTGACCCTGAAATTGAAAAGCACTACAAATGAACTCTGGAAATCTTGAAAGTTCGCATGCTATCATCATTTCACCCACATAGAATGTGTTAAAAAGTTGAGAGGGCTAAGACAAAGACTGGATGCACTTCGTGTACAAAACTGACAATCTCTCTCGAAGTAGCCGGGTTTCGAACGAGAACTCATCTCTTACAAAGGGATTTCTTTTTTTTTAACTTATTTGAACTCCGTACATTTTGTGTGTTCAAAATGCACCATTCAAAGGCACATCACAAAATTTCAACAATTTCGGACTACATTTGGTATATTTCTTGCATTTACTTTTTTTTGAGCTTCTTGACTCTGAAATTGAAAAGCACTACAAATGAACACTGGAAATGTTGAAAGTTGGCATGCTATCATCATTTCACCCACATAGCATGTGTTAAAATGTTGAGAGGGCTACGACAAAGACTGGATGCTGTTCGTGTACGAAACTGACAATCTCTCTCGAAGTAGCAGGGTTTCGAACTAGAACTCATCTCTTACATAGGGATTTCATTTTTTTGAAACTTATTTGAACTCCATACTTTTTGTGTGTTCAAAATGCACCATTCAAAGGCACATCACAAAATTTCAACAATTTCTGACTTCATTTGTTACATTTCCTGCATTTACTTATTTTTTTTGAGCTAGTTGACCCTGAAATTGAAAAGCACTACAAATGAACTCTGAAAATGTTGAAAGTTGGCATGCTATCATCATTTCACCCACATAGCATGTGTTAAAAAGTTGAGAGGGCTACGACAAAGACTGGATGCAGTTCGTGTACAAAACTGACAAACTCTCTCGAAGTAGCAGGGTTTCGAACGAGAACTCATCTCTTACAAAGGGATTTCATTTTTTTAAACTTATTTGAACTGCATTCTTTTTGTGTGTTCAAAATGCACCATTCAAAGGCACATCACAAAATTTCAACAATTTCTGACTTCATTTGTTATATTTCGTGCATTTACTTATTTTTTTGAGCTAGTTGACCCTGAAATTGAAAAGCACTACAAATGAACTGTGAAAATGTTGAAAGTTGGCATGATATCATCATTTCACCCAAATAGCATGTGTTAAAAAGTTGAGAGGGCTACGACAAAGACTGGATGCAGTTCGTGTACAAAACTGACAATCTCTCTCGAAGTAGCAGGGTTTCGAACGAGAACTCATCTCTTACAAAGGGATTTCATTATTTTAAACTTATTTGAACTCCATACTTTTTGTGTGTTCAAAATGCACCATTCAAAGGCACATCACAAAATTTCAACAATTTCTGACTTAATTTGGTATATTTCGTGCATTTACTTTTTTTTTTTTGAGCTAGTTGACCCTGAAATTGAAAAGCACTACAAATGAACTCTGGAAATCTTGAAAGTTCGCATGCTATCATCATTTCACCCACATAGAATGTGTTAAAAAGTTGAGAGGGCTAAGACAAAGACTGGATGCACTTCGTGTACAAAACTGACAATCTCTCTCGAAGTAGCCGGGTTTCGAACGAGAACTCATCTCTTACAAAGGGATTTCTTTTTTTTTAACTTATTTGAACTCCGTACATTTTGTGTGTTCAAAATGCACCATTCAAAGGCACATCACAAAATTTCAACAATTTCGGACTACATTTGGTATATTTCTTGCATTTACTTTTTTTTGAGCTTCTTGACTCTGAAATTGAAAAGCACTACAAATGAACACTGGAAATGTTGAAAGTTGGCATGCTATCATCATTTCACCCACATAGCATGTGTTAAAATGTTGAGAGGGCTACGACAAAGACTGGATGCTGTTCGTGTACGAAACTGACAATCTCTCTCGAAGTAGCAGGGTTTCGAACTAGAACTCATCTCTTACATAGGGATTTCATTTTTTTGAAACTTATTTGAACTCCATACTTTTTGTGTGTTCAAAATGCACCATTCAAAGGCACATCACAAAATTTCAACAATTTCTGACTTCATTTGTTACATTTCCTGCATTTACTTATTTTTTTTGAGCTAGTTGACCCTGAAATTGAAAAGCACTACAAATGAACTCTGAAAATGTTGAAAGTTGGCATGCTATCATCATTTCACCCACATAGCATGTGTTAAAAAGTTGAGAGGGCTACGACAAAGACTGGATGCAGTTCGTGTACAAAACTGACAAACTCTCTCGAAGTAGCAGGGTTTCGAACGAGAACTCATCTCTTACAAAGGGATTTCATTTTTTTAAACTTATTTGAACTGCATTCTTTTTGTGTGTTCAAAATGCACCATTCAAAGGCACATCACAAAATTTCAACAATTTCTGACTTCATTTGTTATATTTCGTGCATTTACTTATTTTTTTGAGCTAGTTGACCCTGAAATTGAAAAGCACTACAAATGAACTGTGAAAATGTTGAAAGTTGGCATGATATCATCATTTCACCCAAATAGCATGTGTTAAAAAGTTGAGAGGGCTACGACAAAGACTGGATGCAGTTCGTGTACAAAACTGACAATCTCTCTCGAAGTAGCAGGGTTTCGAACGAGAACTCATCTCTTACAAAGGGATTTCATTTTTTTAAAACTTATTTGAAGTCCATACTTTTTGTGTGTTCAAAATGCACCATTCAAAGGCACATCACAAAATTTCAACAATTTCTGACTTCATTTGGTATATTTCTTGCATTTACTTATTTTTTTTGAGCTAGTTGACCCTGAAATTGAAAAGCACTACAAATGAACTCTGGAAATTTGGAAAGTTGGAATGCTATCATCATTTCACCCAAGTAGCATGTGTTTAAAAGTTGAGAGGGCTACGACAAAGACTGGATGCAGTTCGTGTACAAAACTGACAATCTCTCTCGAAGTAGCAGGGTTTCGAACGAGAACTCATCTCTTACGAAGGGATTTCATTTTTTTAAAACTTATTTGAATTCCATACTTTTTGTGTGTTCAAAATGCACCATTCAAAGGCACATCACAAAATTTCAACAATTTCTGACCTAATTTGGTATATTTCTTGCATTTACTTTTTTTTCCAGCTAGTTGACCCTCAAATTGAAAAGCACTACAAATGAACTCTGGAAATGTTGAAAGTTGGCATGCTATCATCATTTTACCCACATAGCATGTGTTAAAAAGTTGAGAGGGCTACGACAAAGACTGGATGGAGTTCGTGTACAAAACTGACAATCTCTCTCGAAGTAGTAGGGTTTCGAACGAGAACTCATCTCTTACAAAGGGATTTCATTTTTTTTAAACTTATTTGAACTCCATACTTTTTGTGTGTTCAAAATGCACCATTCAAAGGCACATCACAAAATTTCAACAATTTGTGACTTCATTTGTTACATTTCCATCATTTACTTATTTTTTTGAGCTAGTTGACCCTGAAATTGAAAAGCACTACAAATGAACTCTCAAAATGTTGAATGTTGGCATGCTATCATCATTTTACCCACATAGCATGTGTTAAAATGTTGAGAGGGCTACGACAAAGACTGGATGTAGTTCGTGTACAAAACTGACAATCTCTCTCGAAGTAGCAGGGTTTCGAACGAGAACTCATCTCTTACAAAGGGATTTCATTTTTTTTAAACTTATTTGAACTCCATACTTTTTGTGTGTTCAAAATGCACCATTCAAAGGCACATCACAAAATTTCAACAATTTCTGACTTCATTTGTTACATTTCCTGCATTTACTTATTTTTTTGAGCTAGTTGACCCCGAAATAGAAAAGCACTACAAATGAACTCTCAAAATGTTGAAAGTTGGCATGCTATCATCATTTCACCCACATAGCATGTGTTAAAAAGTTGAGAGGGCTACGACAAAGACTGGATGCAGTTCGTGTACAAAACTGACAATCTGTCTCGAAGTAGCAGGGTTTCGAACGAGAACTCATCTCTTACAAAGGGATTTCAGTTTTTTAAACTTATTTGAACTCCATACTTTTTGTGTGTTCAAAATGCACCATTCAAAGGCACATCTCAAAATTTCAACAATTTCTGACTTAATTTGGTATTTTTCTTGCATTCACTTTTTTTTTTGAACTAGTTGACCCTGAAATTGAAAAGCACTCCAAATGAACTCTGGAAATGTTGAAAGTTGGCATGCTATCATCATTTCACCCACATAGCATGTGTTAAAAAGTTGAGAGGGCAACGACAAAGACTGGATGCAGTTCGTGTCTCTCGAAGTAGCAGGGTTTCGAACGAGAACTCATCTCTTACAAAGGGATTTCATTTTTTTAAACTTATTTGAACTCCATACTTTTTGTGTGTTCAAAATGCACCATTCAAAGGCACATCACAAAATTTCAACAATTTCGGACTTCATTTGGTATATTTCTTGCATTTACTTTTTTTTTGAGCTAGTTGACCCTGAAATTGAAAAGCACTACAAATGAACTCTGGAAATGTTGAAAGTTGGCATGATATCATCATTTCACCAACATAGCATGTGCTAAAAAGTTGAGAGGGCTACGACAAAGAGTGGATGCAGTTCGTGTACAAAACTGACAATCTCTCTCGAAGTAGCAGGGTTTCGAACGAGAACTCATCTCTTACAAAGGGATTTCATTTTTTTAAACTTATTTGAATTCCATACTTTTTGTGTGTTCAAAATGCACCATTCAAAGGCACATCACAAAATTTCAACAATTTCGGACTTCATTTGGTATATTTCTTGCATTTACTTTTTTTTGAGCTAGTTTACCCTGAAATTGAAAAGCACTACAAATGAACTCTGGAAATGTTGAAAGTTGGCATGCTATCATCATTTCACCCACATAGCATGTGTTAAAAAGTTGAGAGGGCTACGACAAAGACTGGATGTTGTTCGTGTACAAAACTGACAATCTCTCTCGAAGTAGCAGGGTTTCGAACGAGAACTCATCTCTTACAAAGGGATTTCATTTTTTTAAAACTTATTTGAACTCCATACTTTTTGTGTGTTCAAAATGCACCATTGAAAGGCACATCACAAAATTTCAACAATTTCTGACTTCATTTCGTATATTTCATGCATTTACCTTTTTTTGGAGCTAGTTGACCCTGAAATTGAAAAGCACTACAAATGAACTCTGGAAATGTTGAAAGTTGGCATGCTATCATCATTTCACCCACATAGCATGTGTTAAAAAGTTGAGAGGGCTACGACAAAGAGTGGATGCAGTTCGTGTACAAAACTGACAATCTCTCTCGAAGTAGCAGGGTTTCGAACGAGAACTCATCTCTTACAAAGGGATTTCATTTCTTTTAAACTTATTTGAACTCCATACTTTTTGTGTGTTCAAAATGCACCATCCAAAGGCACATCACAAAATTTCAACAATTTCTGACTTAATTTGGTATATTTCGTGCATTTACTTATTTTTTTTGAGCTAGTTGACCCTGAAATTGAAAAGCACTACAAATGAACTCTGAAAATGTTGAAAGTTGGCATGCTATCATAATTTCACCCACATAGCATGTGTTAAAAAGTTGAGAGGGCTGCGACAAAGACTGGATGCAGTTCGTGTACAAAACTGACAATCTCTCTCGAAGTAGCAGGGTTTCGAACGAGAACTCATCTCTTACAAAGGGATTTCATTTTTTTAAACTTATTTGAACTCCATACTTTTTGTGTGTTCAAAATGCACCATTCAAAGGCACATCTCAAAATTTCAACAATTTCTGACTTAATTTGGTATTTTTCTTGCATTCACTTTTTTTTGAGCTAGTTGACCCTGAAATTGAAAAGCACTCCAAATGAACTCTGGAAATGTTGAAAGTTGGCATGCTATCATCATTTCACCCACATAGCATGTGTTAAAAAGTTGAGAGGGCTACGACAAAGACTGGATGCAGTTCGTGTCTCTCGAAGTAGCAGGGTTTCGAACGAGAACTCATCTCTTACAAAGGGATTTCATTTTTTTAAACTTATTTGAACTCCATACTTTTTGTGTGTTCAAAATGCACCATTCAAAGGCACATCACAAAATTTCAACAATTTCGGACTTCATTTGGTATATTTCTTGCATTTACTTTTTTTTGAGCTAGTTGACCCTGAAATTGAAAAGCACTACAAATGAACTCTGGAAATGTTGAAAGTTGGCATGCTATCATCATTTCACCCACATAGCATGTGCTAAAAAGTTGAGAGGGCTACGACAAAGAGTGGATGCAGTTCGTGTACAAAACTGACAATCTCTCTCGAAGTAGCACGGTTTCGAACGAGAACTCATCTCTTACAAAGGGATTTCATTTTTTTAAACTTATTTGAACTCCATACTTTTTGTGTTCTCAAAATGCACCATTCAAAGGCACATCACAAAATTCTAACAATTTCTGACTTCATTTGTTACATTTCCTGCATTTACTTATTTTTTTTGAGCTAGGAGACCCTGAAATTGAAAAGCACTACAAATGAACTCTGAAAATGTTGAAAGTTGGCATGCTATCATCATTTCACCCACATAGAATGTGTTTAAAAGTTGAGAGGGCTACGACAAAGATTGGATGCAGTTCGTGTACAAAACTGACAATCTCTCTCGAAGTAGCAGGGTTTCGAACGAGAACTCAGCTCTTACAAAGGGATTTCATTTTTTTAAACTTATTTGAACTCCATACTTTTTCTGTGTTCAAAATGCACCATTGAAAGGCACATCACAAAATTTCAACAATTTAGGACTTCATTTGGTATATTTCTTGCATTTACTTTTTTTTGAGCTAGTTGACCCTGAAATTGAAAAGCACTACAAATGAACTCTGAAAATGTTGAAAGTTGGCATGCTATCATAATTTCACCCACATAGCATGTGTTAAAAAGTTGAGAGGGCTACGACAAAGACTGGATGCAGTTCGTGTACAGAACTGACAATCTCTCTCGAAGTAGCAGGGTTTCGAACGAGAACTCATCTCTTACAAAGGGATTTCAATTTTTTAAACTTATTTGAACTCCATACTTTTTGTGTGTTCAAAATGCACCATCCAAAGGCACATCACAAAATTTCAACAATTTCTGACTTAATTTGGTATATTTCGTGCATTTACTTATTTTTTCTGAGCTATTTGACCCTGAAATTGAAAAGCACTATAAATGAACTCTGAAAATGTTGAAAGTTGGCATGCTATCATAATTTCACCCACATAGCATGTGTTAAAAAGTTGAGAGGGCTACGACAAAGACTGGATGCAGTTCGTGTACAGAACTGACAATCTCTCTCGAAGTTGCAGGGTTTCGAACGAGAACTCATCTCTTATAAAGGGATTTCATTTTTTTTAAACTTATTTGAACTCCATACTTTTTGTGAGTTCAAAATGCACCATTCAAAGGCACATCACAAAATTTCAACAATTTCTGACTTCATTTGTTATATTTCGTGCATTTACTTATTTTTTTGAGCTAGTTGACCCTGAAATTGAAAAGCACTACAAATGAACTATGAAAATGTTGAAAGTTGGCAGGATATAATCATTTCACCCACATAGCATGTGTTAAAAAGTTGAGAGGGCTACGACAAAGACTGGATGCAGTTCGTGTACAAAACTGACAATCTCTCTCGAAGTAGCAGGGTATCGAACGAGAACTCATCTCTTACAAAGGGATTTCATTATTTTAAACTTATTTGAACTCCATAATTTTTGTGTGTTCAAAATGCACCATTCAAAGGCACATCACAAAATTTCAACAATTTCTGACTTAATTTGGTATATTTCGTGCATTTACTTATTTTTTTTGAGCTAGTTGACCCTGAAATTGAAAAGCACTACAAATGAACTCTGGAAATCTTAAAAGTTCGCAAGCTATCATCATTTCACCCACATAGCATGTGTTAAAAAGTTGAGAGGGCTAAGACAAAGACTGGATGCAGTTCGTGTACAAAACTGACAATCTCTCTTGAAGTAGCCGGGTTTCGAACGAGAACTCATCTCTTACAAAGGGATTTCTTTTTTTTTGAACTTATTTGAACTGCGTACATTTTGTGTGTTCAAAATGCACCATTCAAAGGCACATCACAAAATTTCAACAATTTCGGACTACATTTGGTATATTTCTTGCATTTACTTTTTTTTGAGCTAGTTGAGTCTGAAATTGAAAAGCACTACAAATGAACACTGGAAATGTTGAAAGTTGGCATGCTATCATCATTTCACCCACATAGCATGTGTTAAAATGTTGAGAGGGCTACGACAAAGACTGGATGCTGTTCGTGTACGAAACTGACAATCTCTCTCGAAGTAGCAGGGTTTCGAACGAGGACTCATCTCTTACAAAGGGATTTCGTTTTTTTAAACTTATTTGAACTCCATACTTTTTGTGTGTTCAAAATGCACCATTCAAAGGCACATCACAAGATTTCAACAATTTCTGACTTCATTTGTTATATTTCGTGCATTTACTTATTTTTTTGAGCTAGTTGACCCTGAAATTGAAAAGCACTACAAATGAACTGTGAAAATGTTGAAAGTTGGCATCATATCATCATTTCACCCAAATAGCATGTGTTAAAAAGTTGAGAGGGCTACGACAAAGACTGGATGCAGTTCGTGTACAAAACTGACAATCTCTCTCGAAGTAGCACGGTTTCGAACGAGAACTCATCTCTTACAAAGGGATTTCATTTTTTTAAACTTATTTGAACTCCATACTTTTTGTGTTCTCAAAATGCACCATTCAAAGGCACATCACAAAATTCTAACAATTTCTGACTTCATTTGTTACATTTCCTGCATTTACTTATTTTTTTTGAGCTAGCAGACCCTGAAATTGAAAAGCACTACAAATGAACTCTGAAAATGTTGAAAGTTGGCATGCTATCATCATTTCACCCACATAGAATGTGTTTAAAAGTTGAGAGGGCTACGACAAAGATTGGATGCAGTTCGTGTACAAAACTGACAATCTCTCTCGAAGTAGCAGGGTTTCGAACGAGAACTCAGCTCTTACAAAGGGATTTCATTTTTTTAAACTTATTTGAACTCCATACTTTTTCTGTGTTCAAAATGCACCATTGAAAGGCACATCACAAAATTTCAACAATTTAGGACTTCATTTGGTATATTTCTTGCATTTACTTTTTTTTGAGCTAGTTGACCCTGAAATTGAAAAGCACTACAAATGAACTCTGAAAATGTTGAAAGTTGGCATGCTATCATAATTTCACCCACATAGCATGTGTTAAAAAGTTGAGAGGGCTACGACAAAGACTGGATGCAGTTCGTGTACAGAACTGACAATCTCTCTCGAAGTAGCAGGGTTTCGAACGAGAACTCATCTCTTACAAAGGGATTTCAATTTTTTAAACTTATTTGAACTCCATACTTTTTGTGTGTTCAAAATGCACCATCCAAAGGCACATCACAAAATTTCAACAATTTCTGACTTAATTTGGTATATTTCGTGCATTTACTTATTTTTTCTGAGCTATTTGACCCTGAAATAGAAAAGCACTACAAATGAACTCTGAAAATGTTGAAAGTTGGCATGCTATCATAATTTCACCCACATAGCATGTGTTAAAAAGTTGAGAGGGCTACGACAAAGACTGGATGCAGTTCGTGTACAGAACTGACAATCTCTCTCGAAGTTGCAGGGTTTCGAACGACAACTCATCTCTTATAAAGGGATTTCATTTTTTTAAAACTTATTTGAACTCCATACTTTTTGTGAGTTCAAAATGCACCATTCAAAGGCACATCACAAAATTTCAACAATTTCTGACTTCATTTGTTATATTTCGTGCATTTACTTATTTTTTTGAGCTAGTTGACCCTGAAATTGAAAAGCACTACAAATGAACTATGAAAATGTTGAAAGTTGGCAGGATATAATCATTTCACCCACATATCATGTGTTAAAAAGTTGAGAGGGCTACGACAAAGACTGGATGCAGTTCGTGTACAAAACTGACAATCTCTCTCGAAGTAGCAGGGTATCGAACGAGAACTCATCTCTTACAAAGGGATTTCATTATTTTAAACTTATTTGAACTCCATAATTTTTGTGTGTTCAAAATGCACCATTCAAAGGCACATCACAAAATTTCAACAATTTCTGACTTAATTTGGTATATTTCGTGCATTTACTTATTTTTTTTGAGCTAGTTGACCCTGAAATTGAAAAGCACTACAAATGAACTCTGGAAATCTTGAAAGTTCGCAAGCTATCATCATTTCACCCACATAGCATGTGTTAAAAAGTTGAGAGGGCTAAGACAAAGACTGGATGCAGTTCGTGTACAAAACTGACAATCTCTCTTGAAGTAGCCGGGTTTCGAACGAGAACTCATCTCTTACAAAGGGATTTCTTTTTTTTAACTTATTTGAACTGCGTACATTTTGTGTGTTCAAAATGCACCATTCAAAGGCACATCACAAAATTTCAACAATTTCGGACTACATTTGGTATATTTCTTGCATTTACTTTTTTTTGAGCTAGTTGAGTCTGAAATTGAAAAGCACTACAAATGAACACTGGAAATGTTGAAAGTTGGCATGCTATCATCATTTCACCCACATAGCATGTGTTAAAATGTTGAGAGGGCTACGACAAAGACTGGATGCTGTTCGTGTACGAAACTGACAATCTCTCTCGAAGTAGCAGGGTTTCGAACGAGGACTCATCTCTTACAAAGGGATTTCGTTTTTTTAAACTTATTTGAACTCCATACTTTTTGTGTGTTCAAAATGCACCATTCAAAGGCACATCACAAGATTTCAACAATTTCTGACTTCATTTGTTATATTTCGTGCATTTACTTATTTTTTTGAGCTAGTTGACCCTGAAATTGAAAAGCACTACAAATGAACTGTGAAAATGTTGAAAGTTGGCATCATATCATCATTTCACCCAAATAGCATGTGTTAAAAAGTTGAGAGGGCTACGACAAAGACTGGATGCAGTTCGTGTACAAAACTGACAATCTCTCTCGAAGTAGCACGGTTTCGAACGAGAACTCATCTCTTACAAAGGGATTTCATTTTTTTAAACTTATTTGAACTCCATACTTTTTGTGTTCTCAAAATGCACCATTCAAAGGCACATCACAAAATTCTAACAATTTCTGACTTCATTTGTTACATTTCCTGCATTTACTTATTTTTTTTGAGCTAGCAGACCCTGAAATTGAAAAGCACTACAAATGAACTCTGAAAATGTTGAAAGTTGGCATGCTATCATCATTTCACCCACATAGAATGTGTTTAAAAGTTGAGAGGGCTACGACAAAGATTGGATGCAGTTCGTGTACAAAACTGACAATCTCTCTCGAAGTAGCAGGGTTTCGAACGAGAACTCAGCTCTTACAAAGGGATTTCATTTTTTTAAACTTATTTGAACTCCATACTTTTTCTGTGTTCAAAATGCACCATTGAAAGGCACATCACAAAATTTCAACAATTTAGGACTTCATTTGGTATATTTCTTGCATTTACTTTTTTTTGAGCTAGTTGACCCTGAAATTGAAAAGCACTACAAATGAACTCTGAAAATGTTGAAAGTTGGCATGCTATCATAATTTCACCCACATAGCATGTGTTAAAAAGTTGAGAGGGCTACGACAAAGACTGGATGCAGTTCGTGTACAGAACTGACAATCTCTCTCGAAGTAGCAGGGTTTCGAACGAGAACTCATCTCTTACAAAGGGATTTCAATTTTTTAAACTTATTTGAACTCCATACTTTTTGTGTGTTCAAAATGCACCATCCAAAGGCACATCACAAAATTTCAACAATTTCTGACTTAATTTGGTATATTTCGTGCATTTACTTATTTTTTCTGAGCTATTTGACCCTGAAATAGAAAAGCACTACAAATGAACTCTGAAAATGTTGAAAGTTGGCATGCTATCATAATTTCACCCACATAGCATGTGTTAAAAAGTTGAGAGGGCTACGACAAAGACTGGATGCAGTTCGTGTACAGAACTGACAATCTCTCTCGAAGTTGCAGGGTTTCGAACGACAACTCATCTCTTATAAAGGGATTTCATTTTTTTAAAACTTATTTGAACTCCATACTTTTTGTGAGTTCAAAATGCACCATTCAAAGGCACATCACAAAATTTCAACAATTTCTGACTTCATTTGTTATATTTCGTGCATTTACTTATTTTTTTGAGCTAGTTGACCCTGAAATTGAAAAGCACTACAAATGAACTATGAAAATGTTGAAAGTTGGCAGGATATAATCATTTCACCCACATATCATGTGTTAAAAAGTTGAGAGGGCTACGACAAAGACTGGATGCAGTTCGTGTACAAAACTGACAATCTCTCTCGAAGTAGCAGGGTATCGAACGAGAACTCATCTCTTACAAAGGGATTTCATTATTTTAAACTTATTTGAACTCCATAATTTTTGTGTGTTCAAAATGCACCATTCAAAGGCACATCACAAAATTTCAACAATTTCTGACTTAATTTGGTATATTTCGTGCATTTACTTATTTTTTTTGAGCTAGTTGACCCTGAAATTGAAAAGCACTACAAATGAACTCTGGAAATCTTGAAAGTTCGCAAGCTATCATCATTTCACCCACATAGCATGTGTTAAAAAGTTGAGAGGGCTAAGACAAAGACTGGATGCAGTTCGTGTACAAAACTGACAATCTCTCTTGAAGTAGCCGGGTTTCGAACGAGAACTCATCTCTTACAAAGGGATTTCTTTTTTTTAACTTATTTGAACTGCGTACATTTTGTGTGTTCAAAATGCACCATTCAAAGGCACATCACAAAATTTCAACAATTTCGGACTACATTTGGTATATTTCTTGCATTTACTTTTTTTTGAGCTAGTTGAGTCTGAAATTGAAAAGCACTACAAATGAACACTGGAAATGTTGAAAGTTGGCATGCTATCATCATTTCACCCACATAGCATGTGTTAAAATGTTGAGAGGGCTACGACAAAGACTGGATGCTGTTCGTGTACGAAACTGACAATCTCTCTCGAAGTAGCAGGGTTTCGAACGAGGACTCATCTCTTACAAAGGGATTTCGTTTTTTTAAACTTATTTGAACTCCATACTTTTTGTGTGTTCAAAATGCACCATTCAAAGGCACATCACAAGATTTCAACAATTTCTGACTTCATTTGTTATATTTCGTGCATTTACTTATTTTTTTGAGCTAGTTGACCCTGAAATTGAAAAGCACTACAAATGAACTGTGAAAATGTTGAAAGTTGGCATCATATCATCATTTCACCCAAATAGCATGTGTTAAAAAGTTGAGAGGGCTACGACAAAGACTGGATGCAGTTCGTGTACAAAACTGACAATCTCTCTCGAAGTAGCACGGTTTCGAACGAGAACTCATCTCTTACAAAGGGATTTCATTTTTTTAAACTTATTTGAACTCCATACTTTTTGTGTTCTCAAAATGCACCATTCAAAGGCACATCACAAAATTCTAACAATTTCTGACTTCATTTGTTACATTTCCTGCATTTACTTATTTTTTTTGAGCTAGCAGACCCTGAAATTGAAAAGCACTACAAATGAACTCTGAAAATGTTGAAAGTTGGCATGCTATCATCATTTCACCCACATAGAATGTGTTTAAAAGTTGAGAGGGCTACGACAAAGATTGGATGCAGTTCGTGTACAAAACTGACAATCTCTCTCGAAGTAGCAGGGTTTCGAACGAGAACTCAGCTCTTACAAAGGGATTTCATTTTTTTAAACTTATTTGAACTCCATACTTTTTCTGTGTTCAAAATGCACCATTGAAAGGCACATCACAAAATTTCAACAATTTAGGACTTCATTTGGTATATTTCTTGCATTTACTTTTTTTTGAGCTAGTTGACCCTGAAATTGAAAAGCACTACAAATGAACTCTGAAAATGTTGAAAGTTGGCATGCTATCATAATTTCACCCACATAGCATGTGTTAAAAAGTTGAGAGGGCTACGACAAAGACTGGATGCAGTTCGTGTACAGAACTGACAATCTCTCTCGAAGTAGCAGGGTTTCGAACGAGAACTCATCTCTTACAAAGGGATTTCAATTTTTTAAACTTATTTGAACTCCATACTTTTTGTGTGTTCAAAATGCACCATCCAAAGGCACATCACAAAATTTCAACAATTTCTGACTTAATTTGGTATATTTCGTGCATTTACTTATTTTTTCTGAGCTATTTGACCCTGAAATAGAAAAGCACTACAAATGAACTCTGAAAATGTTGAAAGTTGGCATGCTATCATAATTTCACCCACATACCATGTGTTAAAAAGTTGAGAGGGCTACGACAAAGACTGGATGCAGTTCGTGTACAGAACTGACAATCTCTCTCGAAGTTGCAGGGTTTCGAACGAGAACTCATCTCTTATAAAGGGATTTCATTTTTTTAAAACTTATTTGAACTCCATACTTTTTGTGAGTTCAAAATGCACCATTCAAAGGCACATCACAAAATTTCAACAATTTCTGACTTCATTTGTTATATTTCGTGCATTTACTTATTTTTTTGAGCTAGTTGACCCTGAAATTGAAAAGCACTACAAATGAACTCTGAAAATGTTGAAAGTTGGCAGGATATAATCATTTCACCCACATAGCATGTGTTAAAAAGTTGAGAGGGCTACGACAAAGACTGGATGCAGTTCGTGTACAAAACTGACAATCTCTCTCGAAGTAGCAGGGTATCGAACGAGAACTCATCTCTTACAAAGGGATTTCATTATTTTAAACTTATTTGAACTCCATAATTTTTGTGTGTTCAAAATGCACCATTCAAAGGCACATCACAAAATTTCAACAATTTCTGACTTAATTTGGTATATTTCGTGCATTTACTTATTTTTTTTGAGCTAGTTGACCCTGAAATTGAAAAGCACTACAAATGAACTCTGGAAATCTTGAAAGTTCGCAAGCTATCATCATTTCACCCACATAGCATGTGTTAAAAAGTTGAGAGGGCTAAGACAAAGACTGGATGCAGTTCGTGTACAAAACTGACAATCTCTCTTGAAGTAGCCGGGTTTCGAACGAGAACTCATCTCTTACAAAGGGATTTCTTTTTTTTTAACTTATTTGAACTGCGTACATTTTGTGTGTTCAAAATGCACCATTCAAAGGCACATCACAAAATTTCAACAATTTCGGACTACATTTGGTATATTTCTTGCATTTACTTTTTTTTGAGCTAGTTGAGTCTGAAATTGAAAAGCACTACAAATGAACACTGGAAATGTTGAAAGTTGGCATGCTATCATCATTTCACCCACATAGCATGTGTTAAAATGTTGAGAGGGCTACGACAAAGACTGGATGCTGTTCGTGTACGAAACTGACAATCTCTCTCGAAGTAGCAGGGTTTCGAACGAGGACTCATCTCTTACAAAGGGATTTCGTTTTTTTAAACTTATTTGAACTCCATACTTTTTGTGTGTTCAAAATGCACCATTCAAAGGCACATCACAAGATTTCAACAATTTCTGACTTCATTTGTTATATTTCGTGCATTTACTTATTTTTTTGAGCTAGTTGACCCTGAAATTGAAAAGCACTACAAATGAACTGTGAAAATGTTGAAAGTTGGCATGATATCATCATTTCACCCAAATAGCATGTGTTAAAAAGTTGAGAGGGCTACGACAAAGACTGGATGCAGTTCGTGTACAAAACTGACAATCTCTCTCGAAGTAGCAGGGTTTCGAACGAGAACTCATCTCTTACAAAGGGATTTCATTTTTTTAAACTTATTTGAACTCCATACTTTTTGTGTGTTCAAAATGCACCATTCAAAGGCACATCACAAAATTCTAACAATTTCTGACTTCATTTGTTACATTTCTTGCATTTACTTATTTTTTTTGAGCTAGCAGACTCTGAAATTGAAAAGCACTACAAATGAACTCTGGAAAGCTGGAAAGTTGGCATGCTATCATCATTTCACCCAAGTAGCATGTGTTTAAAAGTTGAGAGGGCTACGACAAAGACTGGATGCAGTTCGTGTACAAAACTGACAATCTCTCTCGAAGTAGCAGGGTTTCGAACAAGAACTCATCTATTACAAAGGGATTTCATTTTTTTAAAACTTATTTGAACTCCATACTTTTTGTGTGTTCAAAATGCACCATTGAAAGGCACATCACAAAATTTCAACAATTTCTGACTTAATTTGGTATATTTCTTGCATTTACTTTTTTTTTGAGCTAGTTGACCCTCAAATTGAAAAGCACTACAAATGAACTCTGGAAATGTTGAAAGTTGGCATGCTATCATAATTTCACCCACATAGCATGTGTTAAAAAGTTGAGAGGGCTACGACAAAGACTGGATGCAGTTCGTGTACAGAACTGACAATCTCTCTCGAAGTAGCAGGGTTTCGAACGAGAACTCATCTCTTACAAAGGGACTTCAATTTTTTAAACTTATTTGAACTCCATACTTTTTGTGTGTTCAAAATGCACCATCCAAAGGCACATCACAAAATTTCAACAATTTCTGACTTAATTTGGTATATTTCGTGCATTTACTTATTTTTTCTGAGCTATTTGACCCTGAAATAGAAAAGCACTACAAATGAACTCTGAAAATGTTGAAAGTTGGCATGCTATCATAATTTCACCCACATACCATGTGTTAAAAAGTTGAGAGGGCTACGACAAAGACTGGATGCAGTTCGTGTACAGAACTGACAATCTCTCTCGAAGTTGCAGGGTTTCGAACGAGAACTCATCTCTTATAAAGGGATTTCATTTTTTTAAAACTTATTTGAACTCCATACTTTTTGTGAGTTCAAAATGCACCATTCAAAGTCACATCACAAAATTTCAAAAATTTCTGACTTCATTTGTTATATTTCGTGCATTTACTTATTTTTTTGAGCTAGTTGACCCTGAAATTGAAAAGCACTACAAATGAACTCTGAAAATGTTGAAAGTTGGCAGGATATAATCATTTCACCCACATAGCATGTGTTAAAAAGTTGAGAGGGCTACGACAAAGACTGGATGCAGTTCGTGTACAAAACTGACAATCTCTCTCGAAGTAGCAGGGTATCGAACGAGAACTCATCTCTTACAAAGGGATTTCATTATTTTAAACTTATTTGAACTCCATAATTTTTGTGTGTTCAAAATGCACCATTCAAAGGCACATCACAAAATTTCAACAATTTCTGACTTAATTTGGTATATTTCGTGCATTTACTTATTTTTTTTGAGCTAGTTGACCCTGAAATTGAAAAGCACTACAAATGAACTCTGGAAATCTTGAAAGTTCGCAAGCTATCATCATTTCACCCACATAGCATGTGTTAAAAAGTTGAGAGGGCTAAAACAAAGACTGGATGCAGTTCGTGTACAAAACTGACAATCTCTCTTGAAGTAGCCGGGTTTCGAACGAGAACTCATCTCTTACAAAGGGATTTCTTTTTTTTTAACTTATTTGAACTGCGTACATTTTGTGTGTTCAAAATGCACCATTCAAAGGCACATCACAAAATTTCAACAATTTCGGACTACATTTGGTATATTTCTTGCATTTACTTTTTTTTGAGCTAGTTGAGTCTGAAATTGAAAAGCACTACAAATGAACACTGGAAATGTTGAAAGTTGGCATGCTATCATCATTTCACCCACATAGCATGTGTTAAAATGTTGAGAGGGCTACGACAAAGACTGGATGCTGTTCGTGTACGAAACTGACAATCTCTCTCGAAGTAGCAGGGTTTCGAACGAGGACTCATCTCTTACAAAGGGACTTCGTTTTTTTAAACTTATTTGAACTCCATACTTTTTGTGTGTTCAAAATGCACCATTCAAAGGCACATCACAAGATTTCAACAATTTCTGACTTCATTTGTTATATTTCGTGCATTTACTTATTTTTTTGAGCTAGTTGACCCTGAAATTGAAAAGCACTACAAATGAACTGTGAAAATGTTGAAAGTTGGCACGATATCATCATTTCACCCAAATAGCATGTGTTAAAAAGTTGAGAGGGCTACGACAAAGACTGGATGCAGTTCGTGTACAAAACTGACAATCTCTCTCGAAGTAGCAGGGTTTCGAACGAGAACTCATCTCTTACAAAGGGATTTCATTTTTTTAAACTTATTTGAACTCCATACTTTTTGTGTGTTCAAAATGCACCATTCAAAGGCACATCACAAAATTTCAACAATTTCTCACTTCATTTGGTATATTTCTTGCATTTACTTATTTTTTTTGAGCTAGTTGACCCTGAAATTGAAAAGCACTACAAATGAACTCTGGAAAGCTGGAAAGTTGGCATGCTATCATCATTTCACCCAAGTAGCATGTGTTTAAAAGTTGAGAGGGCTACGACAAAGACTGGATGCAGTTCGTGTACAAAACTGACAATCTCTCTCGAAGTAGCAGGGTTTCGAACAAGAACTCATCTATTACAAAGGGATTTCATTTTTTTAAAACTTATTTGAACTCCATACTTTTTGTGTGTTCAAAATGCACCATTCAAAGGCACATCACAAAATTTCAACAATTTCTGACTTAATTTGGTATATTTCTTGCATTTACTTTTTTTTTCAGCTAGTTGACCCTCAAATTGAAAAGCACTACAAATGAACTCTGGAAATGTTGAAAGTTGGCATGCTATCATCATTTTACCCGCATAGCATGTGTTAAAAAGTTGAGAGGGCTACGACAAAGACTGGATGCAGTTCGTGTACAAAACTGACAATCTCTCTCGAAGTAGCAGGGTTTCGAACAAGAACTCATCTCTTACAAAGGGATTTCATATTTTTTAAACTTATTTGAACTCCATACTTTTTGTGTGATCAAAATGAACCATTCAAAGGCACATCACAAAATTTCAACAATTTCTGACTTCATTTGTTACATTTCCTGCATTTACTTATTTTTTTTGAGCTAGTTGACCCTGAAATTGAAAAGCACTACAAATGAACTCTGAAAATGTTGAAAGTTGTCATGCTATCATCATTTCACCCACATAGCATGTGTTAAAAAGTTGAGAGGGCTTCGACAAAGACTGGATGCAGTTCGTGTACAAAACTGACAATCTGTCTCGAAGTAGCAGGGTTTCGAACGAGAACTCATCTCTTACAAAGGGATTACATTTTTTTAAACTTATTTGAACTCCATACTTTTTGTGTGTTCAAAATGCACCATTCAAAGGCACATCTCAAAATTTCAACAATTTTTGACTTAATTTGGTATTTTTCTTGCATTCCCTTTTTTTTCAGCTAGTTGACCCTGAAATTGAAAAGCACTCCAAATGAACTCTGGAAATGTTGAAAGTTGGCATGCTATCATCATTTCACCCACATAGCATGTGTTAAAAAGTTGAGAGGGCAATGACAAACACTGGATGCAGTTCGTGTCTCTCGAAGTAGCAGGGTTTCGAACGAGAACTCATCTCTTACAAAGGGATTTCTTTTTTTAAACTTATTTGAACTCCATACTTTTTGTGTGTTTAAAATGCACCATTCAAAGGCACATCACAAAATTTCAACAATTTCGGACTTCATTTGGTATATTTCTTGCATTTACTTTTTTTTGAGCTAGTTGACCCTGAAATTGAAAAGCACTACAAATGAACTCTGGAAATGTTGAAAGTTGGCATGCTATCATCATTTCACCAACATAGCATGTGCTAAAAAGTTGAGAGGGCTACGACAAAGAGTGGATGCAGTTCGTGTACAAAACTGACAATCTCTCTCGAAGTAGCAGGGTTTCGAACGAGAACTCATCTCTTACAAAGGGATTTCATTTTTTTTAAACTTATTTGAACTCCATACTTTTTGTGTTCTCAAAATGCACCATTCAAAGGCACATCACAAAATTCTAACAATTTCTGACTTCATTTGTTACATTTCCTGCATTTACTTATTTTTTTTAGCTAGCTGACCCTGAAATTGAAAAGCACTACAAATGAACTCTGAAAATGTTGAAAGTTGGCATGCTATCATCATTTCACCCACATAGCATGTGTTAAAAAGTTGAGAGGGCTACGACAAAGATTGGATGCAGTTCGTGTACAAAACTGACAATCTCTCTCGAAGTAGCAGGGTTTCGAACGAGAACTCATCTCTTACAAAGGGATTTCATTTTTTTAAACTTATTTGAACTCCATACTTTTTGTGTGTTCAAAATGCACAATTCAAAGGAACATCACAAAATTTCAACAATTTAGGACTTCATTTGGTATATTTCTTGCATTTACTTATTTATTTTGAGCTAGCTGACCCTGAAATTGAAAAGCACTACAAATGAACTCTGAAAATGTTGAAAGTTGGCATGCTATCATCATTTCACCCACATAGCATGTGTTAAAAAGTTGAGAGGGCTACGACAAAGATTGGATGCAGTTCGTGTACAAAACTGACAATCTCTCTCGAAGTAGCAGGGTTTCGAACGAGAACTCATCTCTTACAAAGGGATTTCATTTTTTTAAACTTATTTGAACTCCATACTTTTTGTGTGTTCAAAATGCACCATTCAAAGGCACATCACAAAATTTCAACAATTTAGGACTTCATTTGGTATATTTCTTGCATTTACTTTTTTTTTGAGCTAGTTGACCCTGAAATTGAAAAGCACTACAAATGAACTCTGGAAATGTTGAAAGTTGGCATGCTATCATCATTTCACCCACATAGCACGTGTTAAAAAGTTGAGAGGGCTACGACAAAGACTGGATGTTGTTCGTGTACAAAACTGACAATCTCTCTCGAAGTAGCAGGGTTTCGAACGAGAACTCATCTCTTACAAAGGGATTTCATATTTTTTAAACTTATTTGAACTCCATACTTTTTGTGTGTTCAAAATGCACCATTCAAAGGCACATCACAAAATTTCAACAATTTCTGACTTCATTTCGTATATTTCATGCATTTACCTTTTTTTTGAGCTAGTTGACCCTGAAATCGAAAAGCACTACAAATGAACTCTGGAAATGTTGAAAGTTGCCATGCTATCATCATTTCACCCACATAGCATGTGTTAAAAAGTTGAGAGGGCTACGACAAAGAGTGGATGCAGTTCGTGTACAAAACTGACAATCTCTCTCGAAGTAGTAGGGTTTCGAACGAGAACTCATCTCTTACAAAGGGATTTCATTTTTTTAAACTTATTTGAACTCCATACTTTTTGTGTGTTCAAAATGCACCATCCAAAGGCACATCACAAAATTTCAAGAATTTCTGACTTAATTTGGTATATTTCGTGCATGTACTTATTTTTTTTGAGCTAGTTGACCCTGAAATTGAAAAGCACTACAAATGAACTCTGAAAATGTTGAAAGTTGGCATGCTATGATAATTTCACCCACATAGCGTGTGTAAAAAAGTTGAGAGGGCTACGACAAAGACTGGATGCAGTTCGTGTACAAAACTGACAATCTCTCTCGAAGTAGCAGGGTTTCGAACGAGAACTCATCTCTTATAAAGGGATTTCATTTTTTTTAAACTTATTTGAACTCCATACTTTTTGTGTGTTCAAAATGCACCATTCAAAGGCACATCACAAAATTTCAACAATTTCTGACTTCATTTGTCATATTTCGTGCATTTACTTATTTTTTTTGAGCTAGTTGACCCTGAAATTGAAAAGCACTACAAATGAACTCTGAAAATGTTGAAAGTTCGCATGCTATCATCATTTCACCCACATAGCATGTGTTAAAAAGTTGAGAGGGCTACGACAAAGACTGGATGCAGTTCGTGTACAAAAAAAACAATCTCTCTCGAAGTAGCCGGGTTTCGAACGAGAACTCATCTCTTACAAAGGGATTTCTTTTTTTTTTAAACTTATTTGAACTCCATACTTTTTGTGTGTTCAAAATGCACCATCCAAAGGCACATCACAAAATTTCAACAATTTCTGACTTCATTTGTTATATTTCGTGCATTTACTTATTTTTTTTGAGCTAGTTGACCCTGAAATTGAAAAGCACTCCAAATGAACTCTGGAAATGTTGAAAGTTGGCATGCTATCATCATTTCACCCAGATAGCATGTGTTAAAAAGTTGAGAGGGCTACGACAAAGACTGGATGCAGTTCGTGTCTCTCGAAGTAGCAGGGTTTCGAACGAGAACTCATCTCTTACAAAGGGATTTCATTTTTTTAAACTTATTTGAACTCCATACTTTTTGTGTGTTCAAAATGCACCATTCAAAGGCACATCACAAAATTTCAACAATTTCGGACATCATTTGGTATATTTCTTGCATTTACTTTTTTTTTGAGCTAGTTGACCCTGAAACTGAAAAGCACTACAAATGAACTCTGGAAATGTTGAAAGTTGGCATGCTATCATCATTTCACCCACATAGCATGTGCTAAAAAGTTGAGAGGGCTACGACAAAGAGTGGATGCAGTTCGTGTACAAAACTGACAATCTCTCTCGAAGTAGCAGGGTTTCGAACGATAACTCATCTCTTACAAAGGGATTTCATTTTTTTTAAACTTGTTTGAACTCCATACTTTTTGTGTTCTCAAAATGCACCATTCAAAGGCACATCACAAAATTCTAACAATTTCTGACTTCATTTGTTACGTTTCCTGCATTTACTTATTTTTTTTGAGCTAGCTGACCCTGAAATTGAAAAGCACTACAAATGAACTCTGAAAATGTTGAAAGTTGGCATGCTATCATCATTTCACCCACATAGGATGTGTTAAAAAGTTGAGAGGGCTACGACGAAGATTGGATGCAGTTCGTGTACAAAACTGACAATCTCTCTCGAAGTAGCAGGGTTTCGAACGAGAACTCATCTCTTACAAAGGGATTTCATTTTTTTAAACTTATTTGAACTGCATACTTTTTGTGTGTTCAAAATGCACCATTCAAAGGCACATCACAAAATTTCAACAATTTAGGACTCCATTTGGTATATTTCTTGCATTTACTTTTTTTTTGAGCTAGTTGACCCTGAAATTGAAAAGCACTACAAATGAACTGTGGAAATGTTGAAAGTTGGCATGCTATCATCATTTCACCCACATAGCATGTGTTAAAAAGTTGAGAGGGCTACGACAAAGACTGGATGTTGTTCGTGTACAAAACTGACAATCTCTCTCCAAGTAGCAGGGTTTCGAACGAGAACTCATATCTTACAAAGGGATTTCATTTTTTTTAACTTATTTGAGCTCCATACTTTTTGTGTGTTCAAAATGCACCATTGAAAGGCACATCACAAAATTTCAACAATTTCTGACTTCATTTCGTATATTTCATGCATTTACCTTTTTTTTCAGCTAGTTGACCCTGAAATTGAAAAGCACTACAAATGAACTCTGGAAATGTTGAAAGTTGCCATGCTATCATCATTTCACCCACATAGCATGTGTTAAAAAGTTGAGAGGGCTACGACAAAGAGTGGATGCAGTTCGTGTACAAAACTGACAATCTCTCTCGAAGTAGCAGGGTTTCGAACGAGAACTCATCTCTTACAAAGGGATTTCATTTTTTAAAACTTATTTGAACTCCATACTTTTTGTGTGTTCAAAATGCACCATCCAAAGGCACATCACAAAATTTCAACAATTTCTGACTTAATTTGGTATATTTCGTGCATTTACTTATTTTTTTTGAGCTATTTGACCCTGAAATTGAAAAGCACTACAAATGAACTCTGAAAATGTTGAAAGTTGGCATGCTATCATAATTTCACCCACATAGCATGTGTTAAAAAGTTGAGAGGGCTACGACAAAGACTGGATGCAGTTCGTGTACAAAACTGACAATCTCTCTCGAAGTAGCAGGGTTTCGAACGAGACCTCATCTCTTATAAAGGGATTTCATTTTTTTTAAACTTATTTGAACTCCATACTTTTTGTGTGTTCAAAATGCACCATTCAAAGGCACATCACAAAATTTCAACAATTTCTGACTTCATTTGTTATATTTCGTGCATTTACTTATGTTTTTTGAGCTTGTTGACCCTGAAATTGAAAAGCACTACAAATGAACTCTGAAAATGTTGAAAGTTCGCATGCTATCATTATTTCACCCACATAGCATGTGTTAAAAAGTTGAGAGGGCTACGACAAAGACTGGATGCAGTTCGTGTACAAAACTGACAATCTCTCTCGAAGTAGCCGGGTTTCGAACGAGAACTCATCTCTTACAAAGGGATTTATTTTTTTTAAAACTTATTTGAACTTCGTACTTTTTGTGTGTTCAAAATGCACCATTCAAAGGCACATCACAAAATTTCAACAATTTCGGACTACATTTGGTATATTTCTTGCATTTACTTTTTTTTTGAGCTAGTTGACCCTGAAATTAAAAAGCACTACAAATGAACACTGGAAATGTTGAAAGTTGGCATGCTATCATCATTTCACCCACATAGCATGTGTTAAAAAGTTGAGAGGGCTACGACAAAGACTGGATGCTGTTCGTGTACAAAACTGACAATCTCTCTCGAAATAGCAGGGTTTCGAACGAGAACTCATCTCTTACAAAGGGATTTCATTTTTTTTAAACTTATTTGAACTCCATACTTTTTGTGTGTTCAAAATGCACCATTCAAAGGCACATCACAAAATTTCAACAATTTCTGACTTCATTTGTTACATTTCCTGCATTTACTTATTTTTTTGAGCAAGTTGACCCTGAAATTGAAAAGCACTACAAATGAACTCTGAAAATGTTGAAAGTTGGCATGCTATCATCATTTCACCCACATAGCATGTGTTAAAAGGTTGAGAGGGCTACGACAAAGACTGGATGCAGTTCGTGTACAAAACTGACAATCTCTCTCGAAGTAGCAGGGTTTCGAACGAGAACTCATCTCTTACAAAGGGATTTCATTTTTTATAAACTTATTTGAACTCCATACTTTTTGTGTGTTCAAAATGCACCATTCAAAGGCACATCACAAAATTTCAACAATTTCTGACTTAATTTGGTATATTTCGTGCATTTACTTATTTTTTTTTGAGCTATTTGACCCTGAAATTGAAAAGCACTACAGATGAACTCTGAAAATGTTGAAAGTTGGCATGCTATCATAATTTCACCCACATAGCATGTGTTAAAAAGTTGAGAGGGCTACGACAAAGACTGGATGCAGTTCGTGTACAAAACTGACAATCTCTCTCGAAGTAGCAGGGTTTCGAACGAGAACTCATCTCTTATAAAGGGATTTCATTTTTTTTAAACTTATTTGAACTCCATACTTTTTGTATGTTCAAAATGCACCATTCAAAGGCACATCACAAAATTTCAACAATTTCTGACTTCATTTGTTATATTTCGTGCATTTACTTATGTTTTTTGAGCTTGTTGACCCTGAAATTGAAAAGCACTACAAATGAACTCTGAAAATGTTGAAAGTTCGCATGCTATCATTATTTCACCCACATAGCATGTGTTAAAAAGTTGAGAGGGCTACGACAAAGACTGGATGCAGTTCGTGTACAAAACTGACAATCTCTCTCGAAGTAGCCGGGTTTCGAATGAGAACTCATCTCTTACAAAGGGATTTATTTTTTTTAAAACTTATTTGAACTTCGTACTTTTTGTGTGTTCAAAATGCACCATTCAAAGGCACATCACAAAATTTCAACAATTTCGGACTACATTTGGTATATTTCTTGCATTTACTTTTTTTTGAGCTAGTTGACCCTGAAATTAAAAAGCACTACAAATGAACACTGGAAATGTTGAAAGTTGGCATGCTATCATCATTTCACCCACATAGCATGTGTTAAAAAGTTGAGAGGGCTACGACAAAGACTGGATGCTGTTCGTGTACAAAACTGACAATCTCTCTCGAAATAGCAGGGTTTCGAACGAGAACTCATCTCTTACAAAGGGATTTCATTTTTTTAAAACTTATTTGAACTCCATACTTTTTGTGTGTTCAAAATGCACCATTCAAAGGCACATCACAAAATTTCAACAATTTCTGACTTCATTTGTTACATTTCCTGCATTTACTTATTTTTTTTGAGCAAGTTGACCCTGAAATTGAAAAGCACTACAAATGAACTCTGAAAATGTTGAAAGTTGGCATGCTATCATCATTTCACCCACATAGCATGTGTTAAAAGGTTGAGAGGGCTACGACAAATACTGGATGCAGTTCGTGTACAAAACTGACAATCTCTCTCGAAGTAGCAGGGTTTCGAACGAGAACTCATCTCTTACAAAGGGATTTCATTTTTTATAAACTTATTTGAACTCCATACTTTTTGTGTGTTCAAAATGCACCATTCAAAGGCACATCACAAAATTTCAACAATTTCTGACTTCATTTGTTATATTTCGTGCATTTACTTATTTGTTTTGGGCTAGTTGACCCTGAAATTGAAAAGCACTACAAATGAACTGTGAAAATGTTGAAAGTTGGCATGATATCATCATTTCACCCAAATAGCATGTGTTAAAAAGTTGAGAGGGCTACGACAAAGACTGGATGCAGTTCGTGTACAAAACTGACAATCTCTTTCGAAGTAGCAGGGTTTCGAACGAGAACTCATCTCTTACAAAGGGATTTCATTTTTTTTAAACTTATTTGAACTCCATACTTTTTGTGTGTTCAAAATGCACCATTCAAAGGCACATCACAAAATTTCAACAATTTCTGACTTCATTTGGTGTATTTCTTGCATTTACTTATTTTTTTGAGCTAGTTGACCCTGAAATTGAAAAGCACTACAAATGAACTCTGGAAATCTGGAAAGTTGGCATGCTATCATCATTTCACCCAAGTAGCATGTGTTTAAAAGTTGAGAGGGCTACGACAAAGACTGGATGCAGTTCGTGTACAAAACTGACAATCTCTCTCGAAGTAGCAGGGTTTCGAACGAGAACTCATCTCTTACAAAGGGATTTCATTTTATTTAAACTTATTTTAACTCCATACTTTTTGTGTGTTCAAAATGCACCATTCAAAGGCACATCACAAAATTTCAACAATTTCTGACTTAATTTGGTATATTTCTTGCATTTACTTTTTTTTAGCTAGTTGACCCTCAAATTGAAAAGCACTACAAATGAACTCTGGAAATGTTGAAAGTTGGCATGCTATCATCGTTTTACCCACATAGCATGTGTTAAAAAGTTGAGAGGGCTACGACAAAGACTGGATGCAGTTCGTGTACAAAACTGACAATCTCTCTCGAAGTAGCAGGGTTTCGAACGAGAACTCATCTCTTACAAAGGGATTTCATTTTTTTAAAACTTATTTGAACTCCATACTTTTTGTGTGTTCAAAATGCACCATTCAAAGGCACATCACAAAATTTCAACAATTTCTGACTTCATTTGTTAAATTTCGTGCATTTACTTATTTTTTTGAGCTAGTTGACCCTGAAATTGAAAAGCACTACAAATGAACTCTGGAAATGTTGAAAGTTGGCATGCTATCATCATTTCACCCAAGTAGCATGTGTTTAAAAGTTGAGAGGGCTACGACAAAGACTGGATGCAGTTCGTGTACAAAACTGACAATCTCTCTCGAAGTAGCAGGGTTTCGAACGAGAACTCATCTCTTACAAAGGGATTTCATTTTTTTTAAACTTATTTTGACTCCATACTTTTTGTGTGTTCAAAATGCACCATTCAAAGGCACATCACAAAATTTCAACAATTTCTGACTTAATTTGGTATATTTCTTGCATTTACTTGTTTTTAGCTAGTTGACCCTCAAATTGAAAAGCACTACAAATGAACTCTGGAAATGTTGAAAGTTGGCATGCTATCATCGTTTTACCCACATAGCATGTGTTAAAAAGTTGAGAGGGCTACGACAAAGACTGGATGCAGTTCGTGTACAAAACTGACAATCTCTCTCGAAGTAGCAGGGTTTCGAACGAGAACTCATCTCTTACAAAGGGATTTCATTTTTTTAAACTTATTTGAACTCCATACTTTTTGTGTGTTCAAAATGCACCATTCAAAGGCACATCACAAAATTTCAACAATTTCTGACTTCATTTGTTACATTTCCTGCATTTACTTATTTTTTTTGAGCTAGTTGACCCTGAAATTGAAAAGCACTACAAATGAACTCTGAAAATGTTGAAAGTTGGCATGCTATCATCATTTCACCCACATAGCATGTGTTAAAAAGTTGAGAGGGCTACGACAAAGACTGGATGCAGTTCGTGTACAAAACTGACAATCTCTCTCGAAGTAGCAGGGTTTCGAACGAGAACTCATCTCTTACAAAGGGATTTCATTTTTTAAACTTATTTGAACTCCATACTTTTTGTGTGTTCAAAATGCACAATTCAAAGGCACATCACAAAATTTCAACAATTTCTGACTTCATTTCGTATATTTCTTGCATTTACCTTTTTTTTTGAGCTAGTTGACCCTGAAATTGAAAAGCACTACAAATGAACTCTGGAAATGTTGAAAGTTGGCATGCTATCATCATTTCACCCACATAGCATGTGTTAAAAAGTTGAGAGGGCTATGACAAAGAGTGGATGCAGTTCATGTACAAAACTGACAATCTCTCTCGAAGTAGCAGGGTTTCGAACGAGAACTCATCTCTTATAAAGGGATTTCATTTTTTTTAAACTTATTTGAACTCCATACTTTTTGTGTGTTCAAAATGCACCATTCAAAGGCACATCACAAAATTTCAACAATTTCTGACTTCATTTGTTATATTTCGTGCATTTACTTATTTTTTTTGAGCTTGTTGACCCTGAAATTGAAAAGCACTACAAATGAACTCTGAAAATGTTGAAAGTTCGCATGCTATCATCATTTCACCCGCATAGCATGTGTTAAAAAGTTGAGAGGGCTACGACAAAGACTAGATGCAGTTCGTGTACAAAACTGACAATCTCTCTCGAAGTAGCCGGGTTTCGAACGAGAACTCATCTCTTACATAGGGATTTATTTTTTTTTAAACTTATTTGAACTCCGTACTTTTTGTGTGTTCAAAATGCACCATTCAAAGGAACATCACAAAATTTCAACAATTTCGGACTACATTTGGTATATTTCTTGCATTTACTTTTTTTTGAGCTAGTTGACCCTGAAATTGAAAAGCACTACAAATGAACACTGGAAATGTTGAAAGTTGGCATGCTATCATCATTTCACCCACATAGCATGTGTTAAAAAGTTGAGAGGGCTACGACAAAGACTGGATGCTGTTCGTGTACAAAACTGACAATCTCTCTCGAAATAGCAGGGTTTCGAACGAGAACTCATCTCTTACAAAGGGATTTCATTTTTTTTAAACTTATTTGAACTCCATACTTTTTGTGTGTTCAAAATGCACCATTCAAAGGCACATCACAAAATTACAACAATTTCTGACTTCATTTGTTACATTTCCTGCATTTACTTATTTTTTTTGAGCAAGTTGACCCTGAAATTGAAAAGCACTACAAATGAACTCTGAAAATGTTGAAAGTTGGCATGCTATCATCATTTCACCCACATAGCATGTGTTAAAAAGTTGAGAGGGCTACGACAAAGACTGGATGCAGTTCGTGTACAAAACTGACAATCTCTCTCGAAGTAGCAGGGTTTCGAACGAGAACTCATCTCTTACAAAGGGATTTCATTTTTTTTAAACTTATTTGAACTCCATACTTTTTGTGTGTTCAAAATGCACCATTCAAAGGCACATCACAAAATTTCAACAATTTCTGACTTAATTTGGTATATTTCTTGCATTTACTTTTTTTTTCAGCTAGTTGACCCTGAAATTGAAAAGCACTACAAATGAACTCTGGAAATGTTGAAAGTTGGCATGCTATCATCGTTTTACCCACATAGCATGTGTTAAAAAGTTGAGAGGGCTACGACAAAGACTGGATGCAGTTCGTGTACAAAACTGACAATCTCTCTCGAAGTAGCAGGGTTTCGAACGAGAACTCATCTCTTACAAAGGGATTTCATTTTTTTAAACTTATTTGAACTCCATACTTTTTGTGTGTTCAAAATGCACCATTCAAAGGCACATCACAAAATTTCAACAATTTCTGACTTCATTTGTTACATTTCCTGCATTTACTTATTTTTTTTGAGCTAGTTGACCCTGAAATTGAAAAGCACTACAAATGAACTCTGGAAATCTGGAAAGTTGGCATGCTATCATCATTTAACCCACATAGCATGTGTTAAAAAGTTGAGAGGGCTACGACAAAGACTGGATGCAGTTCGTGTACAAAACTGACAATCTCTCTCGAAGTAGCAGGGTTTCGAACGAGAACTCATCTCTTACAAAGGGATTTCATTTTTTAAACTTATTTGAACTACATACTTTTTGTGTGTTCAAAATGCACAATTCAAAGGCACATCACAAAATTTCAACAATTTCTGACTTCATTTCGTATATTTCTTGCATTTACCTTTTTTTTGAGCTAGTTGACCCTGAAATTGAAAAGCACTACAAATGAACTCTGGAAATGTTGAAAGTTGGCATGCTATCATCATTTCACCCACATAGCATGTGTTAAAAAGTTGAGAGGGCTACGACAAAGAGTGGATGCAGTTCATGTACAAAACTGACAATCTCTCTCGAAGTAGCAGGGTTTCGAACGAGAACTCATCTCTTACAAAGGGATTTCATTTTTTTAAACTTATTTGAACTCCATACTTTTTGTGTTCTCAAAATGCACCATTCAAAGGCACATCACAAAATTTCAACAATTTCTGACTTCATTTGTTACATTTCCTGCATTTACTTATTTTTTTTGAGCTAGTTGACCCTGAAATTGAAAAGCACTACAAATGAACTCTGAAAATGTTGAAAGTTGGCATGCTATCATCATTTCACCCACATAGCATGTGTTAAAAAGTTGAGAGGGCTACGACAAATATTGGATGCAGTTCGTGTACAAAACTGACAATCTCTCTCGAAGTAGCAGGGTTTCGAACGAGAACTCATCTCTTACAAAGGGATTTCATTTTTTTTAAATTTATTTGAACTCCATACTTTTTGTGTGTTCAAAATGCACCATTCAAAGGCACATCACAAAATTTCAACAATTTCGGACTTCATTTGGTATATTTCTTGCATTTACTTTTTTTTTGAGCTAGTTGACCCTGAAATTGAAAAGCACTACAAATGAACTCTGGAAATGTTGAAAGTTGGCATGCTATCATCATTTCACCCACATAGCATGTGTTAAAAAGTTGAGAGGGCTACGACAAAGACTGGATGCTGTTCGTGTACAAAACTGACAATCTCTCTCGAAGTAGCAGGGTTTCGAACGAGAACTCATCTCTTACAAAGGGATTTCATTTTTTTTAAACTTATATGAACTCCATAGTTTTTTGTGTTCAAAATGCACCATTGAAAGGCACATCACAAAATTTCAACAATTTTTGACTTCATTTCGTATATTCCTTGCATTTACCTTTTTTTGAGCTAGTTGACCCTGAAATTGAAAAGCACTACAAATGAACTCTGGAAATGTTGAAAGTTGGCATGCTATCATCATTTCACCCACATAGCATGTGTTAAAAAGTTGAGAGGGCTACGACAAAGACTGGATGCTGTTCGTGTACAAAACTGACAATCTCTCTCGAAGTAGCAGGGTTTCGAACGAGAACTCATCTCTTACAAAGCGATTTCATTTTTTTAAACTTATTTGATCTCCATACTTTTTGTGTGTTCAAAATGCACCATTCAAAGGCACATCACAAAATTTCAACAATTTCTGACTTCATTTGTTACATTTCCTGCATTTACTTATTTTTTTTGAGCTAGTTGACCCTGAAATTGAAAAGCACTACAAATGAACTCTGAAAATGTTGAAAGTTGGCATGCTATCATCATTTAACCCACATAGCATGTGTTAAAAAGTTGAGAGGGCTACGACAAAGATTGGATGCAGTTCGTGTACAAAACTGACAATCTCTCTCGAAGTAGCAGGGTTTCGAACGAGAACTCATCTCTTACAAAGGGATTTCATTTTTTTTAAACTTATTTGAACTCCATACTTTTTGTGTGTTCAAAATGCGCCATTGAAAGGCACATCACAAAATTTAAACAATTTCTGACTTCATTTGTTACATTTCGTGCATTTACTTATTTTTTTTGAGCTAGTTGACCCTGAAATTGAAAAGCACTACAAATGAACTCTGAAAATGTTGAAAGTTGACATGCTATCATCATTTCACCCACATAGCGTGTGTTAAAAAGTTGAGAGGGCTAAGACAAAGACTGGATGCAGTTCGTGTACAAAACTCACAATCTCTCTCGAAGTAGGAGGGTTTCGAACGAGAACTCATCTCTTACAAAGGGATTTCATTTTTTTTAAACTTATTTGAACTGCATACTTTTTGTGTGTTCAAAATGCACCATTGAAAGGCACATCACAAAATTTCAACAATTTCTGACTTCATTTCGTATATTTCTTGCATTTACCTTTTTTTTGAGCTAGTTGACCCTGAAATTGAAAAGCACTACAAATGAACTCTGGAAATGTAAAAAGTTGGCATGCTATCATCATTTCACCCGCATAGCATGTGTTAAAAAGTTGAGAGGGCTACGACAAAGAGTGGATGCAGTTCGTGTACAAAACTAACAATCTCTCTCGAAGTAGCAGGGTTTCGAACGAGAACTCATCTCTTACAAAGGGATTTCATTTTTTTTAAACTTATTTGAACTCCATACTTTTTGTGTTCTCAAAATGCACCATTCAAAGGCACATCACAAAATTTCAACAATTTCTGACTTCATTTGTTACATTTCCTGCATTTACTTTTTTTTTGAGCTAGTTGACCCTGAAATTGAAAAGCACTACAAATGAACTTTGAAAATGTTGAAAGTTGGCATGCTATCATAATTTCACCCACATAGCATGTGTTAAAAAGTTGAGAGGGCTACGACAAATATTGGATGCAGTTCGTGTACAAAACTGACAATCTCTCTCGAAGTAGAAGGGTTTCGAACGAGAACTCATCTCTTACAAAGGGATTTCATTTTTTTTAAATTTATTTGAACTCCATACTTTTTGTGTGTTCAAAATGCACCATTCAAAGGCACATCACAAAATTTCAACAATTTCGGACTTCATTTGGTATATTTCTTGCATTTACTTTTTTTTTTTGAGCTAGTTGACCCTGAAATTGAAAAGCACTACAAATGAACTCTGGAAATGTTGAAAGTTGGCATGCTATCATCATTTCACCCACATAGCATGTGTTAAAAAGTTGAGAGGGCTACGACAAAGACTGGATGCTGTTCGTGTACAAAACTGACAATCTCTCTCGAAGTAGCAGGGTTTCGAACGAGAACTCATCTCTTACAAAGGGATTTCATTTTTTTAAACTTATATGAACTCCATACTTTTTGTGTGTTCAAAATGCACCATTGAAAGGCACATCACAAAATTACAACAATTTTTGACTTCATTTCGTATATTTCTTGCATTTACCTTTTTTTGAGCTAGTTGACCCTGAAATTGAAAAGCACTACAAATGAACTCTGGAAATGTTGAAAGTTGGCATGCTATCATCATTTCACCCACATAGCATGTGTTAAAAAGTTGAGAGGGCTACGACAAAGACTGGATGCTGTTCGTGTACAAAACTGACAATCTCTCTCGAAGTAGCAGGGTTTCGAACGATAACTCATCTCTTACAAAGGGATTTCATTTTTTTAAACTTATTTGATCTCCATACTTTTTGTGTGTTCAAAATGCACCATTCAAAGGCACATCACAAAATTTCAACAATTTCTGACTTCATTTGTTACATTTCCTGCATTTACTTATTTTTTTTGAGCTAGTTGACCCTGAAATTGAAAAGCACTACAAATGAACTCTGAAAATGTTGAAAGTTGGCATGCTATCATCATTTAACCCACATAGCATGTGTTAAAAAGTTGAGAGGGCTACGACAAAGATTGGATGCAGTTCGTGTACAAAACTGACAATCTCTCTCGAAGTAGCAGGGTTTCGAACGAGAACTCATCTCTTACAAAGGGATTTCATTTTTTTAAAACTTATTTGAACTCCATACTTTTTGTGTGTTCAAAATGCGCCATTGAAATGCACATCACAAAATTTAAACAATTTCTGACTTCATTTGTTACATTTCGTGCATTTACTTATTTTTTTTGAGCTAGTTGACCCTGAAATTGAAAAGCACTACAAATGAACTCTGAAAATGTTGAAAGTTGACATGCTATCATCATTTCACCCACATAGCGTGTGTTAAAAAGTTGAGAGGGCTAAGACAAAGACTGGATGCAGTTCGTGTACAAAACTCATAATCTCTCTCGAAGTAGGAGGGTTTCGAACGAGAACTCATCTCTTACAAAGGGATTTCATTTTTTTAAAACTTATTTGAACTGCATACTTTTTGTGTGTTCAAAATGCACCATTGAAAGGCACATCACAAAATTTCAACAATTTCTGACTTCATTTCGTATATTTCTTGCATTTACCTTTTTTTTGAGCTAGTTGACCCTGAAATTGAAAAGCACTACAAATGAACTCTGGAAATGTAAAAAGTTGGCATGCTATCATCATTTCACCCGCATAGCATGTGTTAAAAAGTTGAGAGGGCTACGACAAAGAGTGGATGCAGTTCGTGTACAAAACTAACAATCTCTCTCGAAGTAGCAGGGTTTCGAACGAGAACTCATCTCTTACAAAGGGATTTCATTTTTTTTAAACTTATTTGAACTCCATACTTTTTGTGTTCTCAAAATGCACCATTCAAAGGCACATCACAAAATTTCAACAATTTCTGACTTCATTTGTTACATTTCCTGCATTTACTTTTTTTTTGAGCTAGTTGACCCTGAAATTGAAAAGCACTACAAATGAACTCTGAAAATGTTGAAAGTTGGCATGCTATCATAATTTCACCAACATAGCATGTGTTAAAAAGTTGAGAGGGCTACGACAAATATTGGATGCAGTTCGTGTACAAAACTGACAATCTCTCTCGAAGTAGAAGGGTTTCGAACGAGAACTCATCTCTTACAAAGGGATTTCATTTTTTTTAAATTTATTTGAACTCCATACTTTTTGTGTGTTCAAAATGCACCATTCAAAGGCACATCACAAAATTTCAACAATTTCGGACTTCATTTGGTATATTTCTTGCATTTACTTTTTTTTTTGAGCTAGTTGACCCTGAAATTGAAAAGCACTACAAATGAACTCTGGAAATGTTGAAAGTTGGCATGCTATCATCATTTCACCCACATAGCATGTGTTAAAAAGTTGAGAGGGCTACGACGAAGACTGGATGCTGTTCGTGTACAAAACTGACAATCTCTCTCGAAGTAGCAGGGTTTCGAACGAGAACTCATCTCTTACAAAGGGATTTCATTTTTTTTAAACTTATATGAACTCCATACTTTTTGTGTGTTCAAAATGCACCATTGAAAGGCACATCACAAAATTACAACAATTTTTGACTTCATTTCGTATATTTCTTGCATTTACCTTTTTTTGAGCTAGTTGACCCTGAAATTGAAAAGCACTACAAATGAACTCTGGAAATGTTGAAAGTTGGCATGCTATCATCATTTCACCCACATAGCATGTGTTAAAAAGTTGAGAGGGCTACGACAAAGACTGGATGCTGTTCGTGTACAAAACTGACAATCTCTCTCGAAGTAGCAGGGTTTCGAACGAGAACTCATCTCTTACAAAGGGATTTCATTTTTTTAAACTTATTTGATCTCCATACTTTTTGTGTGTTCAAAATGCACGATTCAAAGGCACATCACAAAATTTCAACAATTTCTGACTTCATTTGTTACATTTCCTGCATTTACTTATTTTTTTTGAGCTAGTTGACCCTGAAATTGAAAAGCACTACAAATGAACTCTGAAAATGTTGAAAGTTGGCATGCTATCATCATTTCACCCACATAGCATGTGTTAAAAAGTTGAGAGGGCTACGACAAAGATTGGATGCAGTTCGTGTACAAAACTGACAATCTCTCTCGAAGTAGCAGGGTTTCGAACGAGAACTCATCTCTTACAAAGGGATTTCATTTTTTTAAACTTATTTGAACTCCATACATTTTGTGTGTTCAAAATGCGCCATTCAAAGGCACATCACAAAATTTCAACAATTTCTGACTTCATTTGTTAAATTTCGTGCATTTACTTATTTTTTTTGAGCTAGTTGACCCTGAAATTGAAAAGCACTACAAATGAACTCTGAAAATGTTGAAAGTTGACATGCTATCATCATTTCACCCACATAGCGTGTGTTAAAAAGTTGAGAGGGCTAAGACAAAGACTGGATGCAGTTCGTGCACAAAACTCACAATCTCTCTCGAAGTAGCAGGGTTTCGAACGAGAACTCATCTCTTACAAAGGGATTTCATTTTTTTAAAACTTATTTGAACTGCATACTTTTTGTGTGTTCAAAATGCACCATTGAAAGGCACATCACAAAATTTCAACAATTTCTGACTTCATTTCGTATATTTCTTGCATTTACCTTTTTTGAGCTAGTTGACCCTGAAATTGAAAAGCACTACAAATGAACTCTGGAAATGTAAAAAGTTGGCATGCTATCATCATTTCACCCGCATAGCATGTGTTAAAAAGTTGAGAGGGCTACGACAAAGAGTGGATGCAGTTCGTGTACAAAACTAACAATCTCTCTCGAAGTAGCAGGGTTTCGAACGAGAACTCATCTCTTACAAAGGGATTTCATTTTTTTTAAACTTATTTGAACTCCATACTTTTTGTGTTCTCAAAATGCACCATTCAAAGGCACATCACAAAATTTCAACAATTTCTGACTTCATTTGTTACATTTCCTGCATTTACTTATTTTTTTTGAGCTAGTTGACCCTGAAATTGAAAAGCACTACAAATCAACTCTGAAAATGTTGAAAGTTAGCATGCTATCATCATTTCACCCACATAGCATGTGTTAAAAAGTTGAGAGGGCTACGACAAAGATTGGATGCAGTTCGTGTACAAAACTGACAATCTCTCTCGAAGTAGCAGGGTTTCGAACGAGAACTCATCTCTTACAAAGGGATTTCAATTTTTTAAACTTATTTGAACTCCATACATTTTGTGTGTTCAAAATGCGCCATTCAAAGGCACATCACAAAATTTCAACAATTTCTGACTTCATTTGTTAAATTTCGTGCATTTACTTATTTTTTTTGAGCTAGTTGACCCTGAAATTGAAAAGCACTACAAATGAACTCTGAAAATGTTGAAAGTTGACATGCTATCATCATTTCACCCACATAGCGTGTGTTAAAAAGTTGAGAGGGCTAAGACAAAGACTGGATGCAGTTCGTGCACAAAACTCACAATCTCTCTCGAAGTAGCAGGGTTTCAAACGAGAACTCATCTCTTACAAAGGGATTTCATTTTTTTAAAACTTATTTGAACTGCATACTTTTTGTGTGTTCAAAATGCACCATTGAAAGGCACATCACAAAATTTCAACAATTTCTGACTTCATTTCGTATATTTCTTGCATTTACCTTTTTTGAGCTAGTTGACCCTGAAATTGAAAAGCACTACAAATGAACTCTGGAAATGTAAAAAGTTGGCATGCTATCATCATTTCACCCGCATAGCATGTGTTAAAAAGTTGAGAGGGCTACGACAAAGAGTGGATGCAGTTCGTGTACAAAACTAACAATCTCTCTCGAAGTAGCAGGGTTTCGAACGAGAACTCATCTCTTACAAAGGGATTTCATTTTTTTTAAACTTATTTGAACTCCATACTTTTTGTGTTCTCAAAATGCACCATTCAAAGGCACATCACAAAATTTCAACAATTTCTGACTTCATTTGTTACATTTCCTGCATTTACTTATTTTTTTTGAGCTAGTTGACCCTGAAATTGAAAAGCACTACAAATCAACTCTGAAAATGTTGAAAGTTAGCATGCTATCATCATTTCACCCACATAGCATGTGTTAAAAAGTTGAGAGGGCTACGACAAAGATTGGATGCAGTTCGTGTACAAAACTGACAATCTCTCTCGAAGTAGCAGGGTTTCGAACGAGACCTCATCTCTTACAAAGGGATTTCATTTTTTTAAAACTTATTTGAACTCCATACTTTTTGTGTGTTCAAAATGCACCGTTCAAAGGCACATCAGAAAATTTCAACAATTTCAGACTTCATTTGGTATATTTCTTGCATTTACTTTTTTTTGAGCTAGTTGACCCTGAAATTGAAAAGCACTACAAATGAACTCTGGAAATGTTGAAAGTTGGCATGCTATCATCATTTCACCCACATAGCATGTGTTAAAAAGTTGAGAGGGCTACGACAAAGACTGGATGCTGTTCGTGTACAAAACTGACAATCTCTCTCGAAGTAGCAGGGTTTCGAACGAGAACTCATCTCTTACAAAGGGAGTTCATTTTTTTTAAACTTATTTGAACTCCATACTTTTTGTGTGTTCAAAATGCACCATTGAAAGGCACATCACAAAATTTCAACAATTTTTGACTTCATTTCGTATATTTCTTGCATTTACCTTTTTTTGAGCTAGTTGACCCTAAATTGAAAAGCACTACAAATGAACTCTGGAAATGTTGAAAGTTGGCATGCTATCATCATTTCACACACATAGCATGTGTTAAAAAGTTGAGAGGGCTACGACAAAGACTGGATGTTGTTCGTGTACAAAACTGACAATCTCTCTCGAAGTAGCAGGGTTTCGAACGAGAACTCATCTCTTACAAAGGGATTTCATTTTTTTAAACTTATTTGAACTCCATACTTTTTGTGTGTTCAAAATGCACCATTCAAAGGCACATCACAAAATTTCAACAATTTCTGACTTCATTTGTTACATTTCCTGCATTTACTTATTTTTTTTGAGCTAGTTCACCCTGAAATTGAAAAGCACTACAAATGAACTCTGAAAATGTTGAAAGTTGGCATGCTATCATCATTTCACCCACATAGCATGTGTTAAAAAGTTGAGAGGGCTACGACAAAGATTGGATGCAGTTCGTGTACAAAACTGACAATCTCTCTCGTAGTAGCAGGGTTTCGAACGAGAACTCATCTCTTACAAAGGGATTTCATTTTTTTAAACTTATTTGAACTCCATACTTTTTGTGTGTTCAAAATGCGCCATTCAAAGGCACATCACAAAATTTCAACAATTTCTGACTTCATTTGTTACATTTCGTGCATTTACTTATTTGTTTTGAGCTAGTTGACCCTGAAATTGAAAAGCACTACAAATGAACTCTGGAAATGTTGAAAGTTGGCATGCTATCATCATTTCACCCACATAGCATGTGTTAAAAAGTTGAGAGGGCTACAACAAAGAGTGGATGCAGTTCGTGTACAAAACTGACAATCTCTCTCGAAGTAGCAGGGTTTCGAACGAGAACTCATCTCTTACAAAGGGATTTCATTTTTTTAAAACTTATTTGAACTCCATACTTTTTGTGTGTTCAAAATGCACCATGCAAAGGCACATCACAAAATTTCAACAATTTCTGACTTAATTTGGTATATTTCGTGCATTTACTTATTTTTTTTGAGCTATTTGACCCTGAAATTGAAAAGCACTACAAATGAACTCTGAAAATGTTGAAAGTTGGCATGCTATCATAATTTGACCCACATAGCATGTGTTAAAAAGTTGAGTGGGCTACGACAAAGAGTGGATGCAGTTCGTGTACAAAACTGACAATCTCTCTCGAAGTAGCAGGGTTTCGAACGAGAACTCATCTCTTACAAAGGGATTTAATTTTTTTTAAACTTATTTGAACTCCATAAGTTTTGTGTGTTCAAAATGCACCATTCAAAGGCACATCACAAAATTTCAACAATTTCTGACTTCATTTCGTATATTTCTTGCATTTACCTTTTTTTTGAGCTAGTTGACCCTGAAATTGAAAAGCACTACAAATGAACTCTGGAAATGTTGAAAGTTGGCATGCTATCATCATTTCACCCACATAGCATGTGTTAAAAAGTTCAGAGGGCTACGACAAAGAGTGGATGCAGTTCGTGTACAAAACTGACAATCTCTCTCGAAGTAGCAGGGTTTCGAACGAGAACTCATCTCTTACAAAGGGATTTCATTTTTTTAAACTTATTTGAACTCCATACTTTTTGTGTTCTCAAAATGCACCATTCAAAGGCACATCACAAAATTTCAACAATTTCTGACTTAATTTGGTATATTTCGTGCATTTACTTATTTTTTTTGAGCTATTTGACCCTGAAATTGAAAAGCACTACAAATGAACTCTGAAAATGTTGAAAGTTGGCATGCTATCATAATTTCACCCACATAGCATGTGTTAAAAATTTGAGAGGGCTACGACAAAGAGTGGATGCAGTTCGTGTACAAAACTGACAATCTCTCTCGAAGTAGCAGGGTTTCGAACGAGAACTCATCTCTTACAAAGGGATTTCATTTTTTTAAACTTATTTGAACTCCATACTTTTTGTGTTCTCAAAATGCACCATTCAAAGGCACATCACAAAATTTCAACAATTTCTGACTTCATTTGTTACATTTCCTGCATTTACTTATTTTTTTTGAGCTAGTTGACCCTGAAATTGAAAAGCACTACAAATGAACTCTGAAAATGTTGAAAGTTGGCATGCTATCATCAGTTCACCCACATAGCATGTGTTAAAAAGTTGAGAGGGCTACGACAAAGATTGGATGCAGTTCGTGTACAAACCTGACAATCTCTCTCGAAGTAGCAGGGTTTCGAACGAGAACTCATCTCTTACAAAGGGATTTCATTTTTTTTAAACTTATTTGAACTCCATACTTTTTGTGTGTTCAAAATGCGCCATTCAAAGGCACATCACAAAATTTCAACAATTTCTGACTTCATTTGTTACATTTCGTGCATTTACTTATTTTTTTGAGCTAGTTGACCCTGAAATTGAAAAGCACTACAAATGAACTCTGAAAATGTTGAAAGTTGGCATGCTATCATCATTTCACCCACATAGCGTGTGTTAAAAAGTTGAGAGGGCTAAGACAAAGACTGGATGCAGTTCGTGTACAAAACTGACAATCTCTCTCGAAGTAGCGGGGTTTCGAACGAGAACTCATCTCTTACAAAGGGATTTCATTTTTTTAAACTTATTTGAACTGCATACTTTTTGTGTGTTCAAAATGCACCATTGAAAGGCACATCACAAAATTTCAACAATTTCTGACTTCATTTCGTATATTTTTTGCGTTTACCTTTTTTTTGAGCTAGTTGACCCTGAAATTGAAAAGCACTACAAATGAACTCTGGAAATGTTGAAAGTTGGCATGCTATCATCATTTCACCCACATAGCATGTGTTAAAAATTTGAGAGGGCTACGACAAAGAGTGGATGCAGTTCGTGTACAAAACTGACAATCTCTCTCGAAGTAGCAGGGTTTCGAACGAGAACTCATCTCTTACAAAGGGATTTCATTTTTTTTAAACTTATTTGAACTCCATACTTTTTGTGTTCTCAAAATGCACCATTCAAAGGCACATCACAAAATTTCAACAATTTCTGACTTCATTTGTTACATTTCCTGCATTTACTTATTTTTTTTTGAGCTAGTTGACCCTGAAATTGAAAAGCACTACAAATGAACTCTGAAAATGTTGAAAGTTGGCATGCTATCATCATTTCACCCACATAGCATGTGTTAAAAAGTTGAGAGGGCTACAACAAAGATTGGATGCAGTTCGTGTACAATACTGACAATCTGTCTCGAAGTAGCAGGGTTTCGAACGAGAACTCATCTCTTACAAAGGGATTTCATTTTTTTTAAACTTATTTGAACTCCATACTTTTTGTGTGTTCAAAATGCACCATTCAAAGGCACATCACAAAATTTCAACAATTTCTGACTTCATTTGTTACATTTCTTGCATTTACTTATTTTTTTTTGAGCTAGTTGACCCTGAAATTGAAAAGCACTACAAATGAACTCTGAAAATGTTGAAAGTTGGCATGCTATCATCATTTCACCCACATAGCGTGTGTTAAAAAGTTGAGAGGGCTAAGACAAAGACTGGATGCAGTTCGTGTACAAAACTGACAATCTCTCTCGAAGTAGCAGGGTTTCGAACGAGAACTCATCTCTTACAAAGGGATTTCATTTTTTTAAAACTTATTTGAACTGCATACTTTTTGCGTGTTCAAAATGCACCATTGAAAGGCACATCACAAAATTTCAACAATTTCTGACTTCATTTCGTATATTTCTTGCATTTACCTTTTTTTTGAGCTAGTTGACCCTGAAATTGAAAAGCACTACAAATGAACTCTGGAAATGTTGAAAGTTGGCATGCTATCATCATTTCACCCACATAGCATGTGTTAAAAAGTTCAGAGGGCTACGACAAAGAGTGGATGCAGTTCGTGTACAAAACTGACAATCTCTCTCGAAGTAGCAGGGTTTCGAACGAGAACTCATCTCTTACAAAGGGATTTCATTTTTTTAAACTTATTTGAACTCCATACTTTTTGTGTTCTCAAAATGCACCATTCAAAGGCACATCACAAAATTTCAACAATTTCTGACTTAATTTGGTATATTTCGTGCATTTACTTATTTTTTTTGAGCTATTTGACCCTGAAATTGAAAAGCACTACAAATGAACTCTGAAAATGTTGAAAGTTGGCATGCTATCATAATTTCACCCACATAGCATGTGTTAAAAATTTGAGAGGGCTACGACAAAGACTGGATGCAGTTCGTGTACAAAACTGACAATCTGTCTCGAAGTAGCACGGTTTCGAACGAGAACTCATCTCTTACAAAGGGATTTCATTTTTTTAAACTTATTTGAACTCCATACTTTTTGTGTGTTCAAAATGCACCATTCAAAGGCACATCACAAAATTTCAACAATTTCTGACTTCATTTGTTACATTTCTTGCATTTACTTATTTTTTTGAGCTAGTTGACCCTGAAATTGAAAAGCACTACAAATGAACTCTAAAAATGTTGAAAGTTGGCATCCTATCATCATTTCACCCACATAGCGTGTGTTAAAAAGTTGAGAGGGCTAAGACAAAGACTGGATGCAGTTCGTGTACAAAACTGACAATCTCTCTCGAAGTAGCAGGGTTTCGAACGAGAACTCATCTCTTACAAAGGGATTTCATTTTTTTAAAACTTATTTGAACTGCATACTTTTTGTTTGTTCAAAATGCACCATTGAAAGGCACATCACAAAATTTCAACAATTTCTAACTTCATTTCGTATATTTCTTGCATTTACCTTTTTTTTGAGCTAGTTGACCCTGAAATTGAAAAGCACTACAAATGAACTCTGGAAATGTTGAAAGTTGGCATGCTATAATCATTTCACCCACATAGCATGTGTTAAAAAGTTGAGAGGGCTACGACAAAGAGTGGATGCAGTTCGTGTACAAAACTGACAATCTCTCTCGAAGTAGCAGGGTTTCGAACAAGAACTCATCTCTTACAAAGGGATTTCATTTTTTTAAACTTATTTGAACTCCATACTTTTTGTGTTCTCAAAATGCACCATTCAAAGGCACATCACAAAATTTCAACAATTTCTGACTTAATTTGGTATATTTCGTGCATTTACTTATTTTTTTTGAGCTATTTGACCCTGAAATTGAAAAGCACTACAAATGAACTCTGAAAATGTTGAAAGTTGGCATGCTATCATAATTTCACCCACATAGCATGTGTTAAAAATTTGAGAGGGCTACGACAAAGACTGGATGCAGTTCGTGTACAAAACTGACAATCTGTCTCGAAGTAGCACGGTTTCGAACGAGAACTCATCTCTTACAAAGGGATTTCATTTTTTTAAACTTATTTGAACTCCATACTTTTTGTGTGTTCAAAATGCACCATTCAAAGGCACATCACAAAATTTCAACAATTTCTGACTTCATTTGTTACATTTCTTGCATTTACTTATTTTTTTGAGCTAGTTGACCCTGAAATTGAAAAGCACTACAAATGAACTCTAAAAATGTTGAAAGTTGGCATCCTATCATCATTTCACCCACATAGCGTGTGTTAAAAAGTTGAGAGGGCTAAGACAAAGACTGGATGCAGTTCGTGTACAAAACTGACAATCTCTCTCGAAGTAGCAGGGTTTCGAACGAGAACTCATCTCTTACAAAGGGATTTCATTTTTTTAAAACTTATTTGAACTGCATACTTTTTGTTTGTTCAAAATGCACCATTGAAAGGCACATCACAAAATTTCAACAATTTCTGACTTAATTTGGTATATTTCTTGCATTTACCTTTTTTTTGAGCTAGTTGACCCTGAAATTGAAAAGCACTACAAATGAACTCTGGAAATGTTGAAAGTTGGCATGCTATAATCATTTCACCCACATAGCATGTGTTAAAAAGTTGAGAGGGCTACGACAAAGAGTGGATGCAGTTCGTGTACAAAACTGACAATCTCTCTCGAAGTAGCAGGGTTTCGAACAAGAACTCATCTCTTACAAAGGGATTTCATTTTTTTAAACTTATTTGAACTCCATACTTTTTGTGTTCTCAAAATGCACCATTCAAAGGCACATCACAAAATTTCAACAATTTCGGACTTCATTTTGTATATTTCTTGCATTTACTTTTTTTTGAGCTAGTTGACCCTGAAATTGAAAAGCACTATAAATGAACTCTGGAAATGTTGAAAGTTGGCATGCTATCATCATTTCACCCACATAGCATGTGTTAAAAAGATGAGAGGGCTACGACAAAGACTGGATGCTGTTCGTGTACAAAACTGACAATCTCTCTCGAAGTAGCAGGGTTTCGAACGAGAACTCATCTCTTACAAAGGGATTTCATTTTTTTAAACTTATTTGAACTCCATACTTTTTGTGTGTTCAAAATGCACCATTGAAAGGCACATCAGAAAATTTCAACAATTTCTGACTTCGTTTCGTATATTTCTTGCATTTACCTTTTTTGAGCTAGTTGACCCTGAAATTGAATAGCACTACAAATGAACTCTGGAAATGTTGAAAGTTGGCATGCTATCATCATTTCACCCACATAGCATGTGTTAAAAAGTTGAGAGGGCTACGACAAAGAGTGGATGCTGTTCGTGTACAAAACTGACAATCTCTCTCGAAGTAGCAGGGTTTCGAACGAGAACTCATATCTTACAAAGGGATTTCATTTTTTTTAAACTTATTTGAACTCCATACTTTTTGTGTGTTCAAAATGCACCATGCAAAGGCACATCACAAAATTTCAACAATTTCTGACTTAATTTGGTATATTTCGTGCATTTACTTATTTTTTTTGAGCTATTTGACCCTGAAATTGAAAAGCACTACAAATGAACTCTGAAAATGTTGAAAGTTGGCATGCTATCATAATTTCACCCACATAGCATGTGTTAAAAAGTTGAGAGGGCTACGACAAAGACTGGATGCTGTTCGTGTACAAAACTGACAATCTCTCTCGAAGTAGCAGGGTTTCGAACGAGAACTCATCTCTTACAAAGGGATTTCATTTTTTTTAAACTTATTTGAACTCCATACTTTTTGTGTGTTCAAAATGCACCATTCAAAGGCACATCACAAAATTTCAACAATTTCGGACTTCATTTGGTATATTTCTTGCATTTACCTTTTTTTTGAGCTAGTTGACCCTGAAATTGAAAAGCACTACAAATGAACTCTGGAAATGTAAAAAGTTGGCATGCTATCATCATTTCACCCGCATAGCATGTGTTAAAAAGTTGAGAGGGCTACGACAAAGAGTGGATGCAGTTCGTGTACAAAACTAACAATCTCTCTCGAAGTAGCAGGGTTTCGAACGAGAACTCATCTCTTACAAAGGGATTTCATTTTTTTTAAACTTATTTGAACTCCATACTTTTTGTGTTCTCAAAATGCACCACTCAAAGGCACATCACAAAATTTCAACAATTTCTGACTTCATTTGTTACATTTCCTGCATTTACTTTTTTTTTGAGCTAGTTGACCCTGAAATTGAAAAGCACTACAAATGAACTCTGAAAATGTTGAAAGTTGGCATGCTATCATCATTTCACCCACATAGCATGTGTTAAAAAGTTGAGAGGGCTACGACAAAGATTGGATGCAGTTCGTGTACAAAACTGACAATCTCTCTCGAAGTAGCAGGGTTTCGAACGAGAACTCATCTCTTACAAAGGGATTTCATTTTTTTAAAATTTATTTGAACTCCATACTTTTTATGTGTTCAAAATGCACCATTCAAAGGCACATCACAAAATTTCAACAATTTCGGACTTCATTTGGTATATTTCTTGCATTTACTTTTTTTTTGAGCTAGTTGACCCTGAAATTGAAAAGCACTACAAATGAACTCTGGAAATGTTGAAAGTTGGCATGCTATCATCATTTCACCCACATAGCATGTGTTAAAAAGTTGAGAGGGCTACGACAAAGACTGGATGCTGTTCGTGTACAAAACTGACAATCTCTCTCGAAGTAGCAGGGTTTCGAACGAGAACTCATCTCTTACAAAGGGATTTCATTTTTTTAAACTTATATGAACTCCATACTTTTTGTGTGTTCAAAATGCACCATTGAAAGGCACATCACAAAATTACAACAATTTTTGACTTCATTTCGTATATTTCTTGCATTTACCTTTTTTTGAGCTAGTTGACCCTGAAATTGAAAAGCACTACAAATGAACTCTGGAAATGTTGAAAGTTGGCATGCTATCATCATTTCACCCACATAGCATGTGTTAAAAAGTTGAGAGGGCTACGACAAAGACTGGATGCTGTTCGTGTACAAAACTGACAATCTCTCTCGAAGTAGCAGGGTTTCGAACGAGAACTCATCTCTTACAAAGGGATTTCATTTTTTAAACTTATTTGAACTCCATACCTTTTGTGTTCTCAAAATGCACCATTCAAAGGCACATCACAAAATTTCAACAATTTCTGACTTCATTTGTTACATTTCCTGCATTTACTTATTTTTTTTGAGCTAGTTGACCCTGAAATTGAAAAGCACTACAAATGAACTCTGAAAATGTTGAAAGTTGGCATGCTATCATCATTTCACCCACATAGCATGTGTTAAAAAGTTGAGAGGGCTACGACAAAGATTGGATGCAGTTCGTGTACAAAACTGACAATCTGTCTCGACGTAGCAGGGTTTCGAACGAGAACTCATCTCTTACAAAGGGATTTCATTTTTTGTAAACTTATTTGAACTCCATACTTTTTGTGTGTTCAAAATGCACCATTCAAAGGCACATCACAAAATTTCAACAATTTCGGACTTCATTTGGTATATTTCTTGCATTTACTTTTTTTTGAGCTAGTTGACCCTGAAATTGAAAAGCACTATAAATGAACTCTGGAAATGTTGAAAGTTGGCATGCTATCATCATTTCACCCACATAGCATGTGTTAAAAAGTTGAGAGGGCTACGACAAAGACTGGATGCTGTTCGTGTACAAAACTGACAATCTCTCTCGAAGTAGCAGGGTTTCGAACGAGAACTCATCTCTTACAAAGGGATTTCATTTTTTTAAACTTATTTGAACTCCATAATTTTTGTGTGTTCAAAATGCACCATTGAAAGGCACATCAGAAAATTTCAACAATTTCTGACTTCATTTCGTATATTTCTTGCATTTACCTTTTTTGAACTAGTTGACCCTGAAATTGAAAAGCACTACAAATGAACTCTGGAAATGTTGAAAGTTGGCATGCTATCATCATTTCACCCACATAGCATGTGTTAAAAAGTTGAGAGGGCTACGACAAAGAGTGGATGCAGTTCGAGTACAAAACTGACAATCTCTCTCGAAGTAGCAGGGTTTCGAACGAGAACTCATCTCTTACAAAGGGATTTCATTTTTTTAAACTTATTTGAACTCCATACTTTTTGTGTTCTCAAAATGCACCATTAAAAGGCACATCACAAAATTTCAACAATTTCTGACTTCATTTGTTACATTTCCTGCATTTACTTATTTTTTTTGAGCTAGTTGACCCTGAAATTGAAAAGCACTACAAATGAACTCTGAAAATGATGAAAGTTGGCATGCTATCATCATTTCACCACATAGCATGTGTTAAAAAGTTGAGAGGGCTACGACAAAGATTGGATGCAGTTCGTGTACAAAACTGACAATCTGTCTCGAAGTAGCAGGGTTTCGAACGAGAACTCATCTCTTACAAAGGGATTTCATTTTTTTTAAACTTATTTGAACTCCATACTTTTTGTGTGTTCAAAATGCACCATTCAAAGGCACATCACAAAATTTCAACAATTTCGGACTTCATTTGGTATATTTCTTGCATTTACTTTTTTTTGAGCTAGTTGACCCTGAAATTGAAAAGCACCATAAATGAACTCTGGAAATGTTGAAAGTTGGCATGCTATCATCATTTCACCCACATAGCATGTGTTAAAAGGTTGAGAGGGCTACGACAAAGACTGGATGCTGTTCGTGTACAAAACTGACAATCTCTCTCGAAGTAGCAGGGTTTCGAACGAGAACTCATCTCTTACAAAGGGATTTCATTTTTTTAAACTTATTTGAACTCCATACTTTTTGTGTGTTCAAAATGCACCATTGAAAGGCACATCAGAAAATTTCAACAATTTCTGACTTCATTTCGTATATTTCTTGCATTTACCTTTTTTGAGCTAGTTGACCCTGAAATTGAAAAGCACTACAAATGAACTCTGGAAATGTTGAAAGTTGGCATGCTATCATCATTTCACCCACATAGCATGTGTTAAAAAGTTGAGAGGGCTACGACAAAGAGTGGATGCTGTTCGTGTACAAAACTGACAATCTCTCTCGAAGTAGCAGGGTTTCAAATGAGAACTCATCTCTTACAAAGGGATTTCATTTTTTTAAAACTTATTTGAACTCCATACTTTTTGTGTGTTCAAAATGCACCATGCAAAGGCACATCACAAAATTTCAACAATTTCTGACTTAATTTGATATATTTCGTGCATTTACTTATTTTTTTTGAGCTATTTGACCCTGAAATTGAAAAGCACTACAAATGAACTCTGGAAATGTTGAAAGTTGGCATGCTATCATCATTTCACCCACATAGCATGTGTTAAAAAGTTGAGAGGGCTACGACAAAGACTGGATCCTGTTCGTGTACAAAACTGACAATCTCTCTCGAAGTAGCAGGGTTTCGAACGAGAACTCATCTCTTACAAAGGGATTTCATTTTTTTAAAACTTATTTGAACTCCATACTTTTTGGGTGTTCAAAATGCACCATTCAAAGGCACATCACAAAATTTCAACAATTTCTGACTTCATTTGTTACATTTCCTGCATTTACTTATTTTTTTGAGCTAGTTGACCCTGAAATTGAAAAGCACTACAAATCAACTCTGAAAATGTTGAAAGTTGGCATGCTATCATCATTTCACCCACATAGCATGTGTTAAAAAGTTGAGAGGGCTACGACAAAGATTGGATGCAGTTCGTGTACAAACCTGACAATCTCTCTCGAAGTAGCAGGGTTTCGAACGAGAACTCATCTCTTACAAAGGGATTTCATTTTTTTAAAACTTATTTGAACTCCATACTTTTTGTGTGTTCAAAATGCGCCATTCAAAGGCACATCACAAAATTTCAACAATTTCTGACTTCATTTGTTACATTTCGTGCATTTACTTATTTTTTGAGCTAGTTGACCCTGAAATTGAAAAGCACTACAAATGAACTCTGAAAATGTTGAAAGTTGGCATGCTATCATCATTTCACCCACATAGCATGTGTTAAAAAGTTGAGAGGGCTAAGACAAAGACTGGATGCTGTTCGTGTACAAAACTGACAATCTCTCTCGAAGTAGCGGGGTTTCGAACGAGAACTCATCTCTTACAAAGGGATTTCATTTTTTTAAACTTATTTGAACTGCATACCTTTTGTGTGTTCAAAATGCACCATTGAAAGGCACATCACAAAATTTCAACATTTTCTGACTTCATTTGTTACATTTCTTGCATTTACTTGTTTTTTTTTGAGCTAGTTGACCCTGAAATTGAAAAGCACTACAAATGAACTCTGAAAATGTTGAAAGTTGGCATGCTATCATCATTTCACCCACATAGCGTGTGTTAAAAAGTTGAGAGGGCTAAGACAAAGACTGGATGCAGTTCGTGTACAAAACTGACAATCTCTCTCGAAGTAGCAGGGTTTCGAACGAGAACTCATCTCTTACAAAGGGATTTCATTTTTTTAAAACTTATTTGAACTAAATACTTTTTGCGTGTTCAAAATGCACCATTGAAAGGCACATCACAAAATTTCAACAATTTCTGACTTCATTTCGTATATTTCTTGCATTTACCTTTTTTTTGAGCTAGTTGACCCTGAAATTGAAAAGCACTACAAATGAACTCTGGAAATGTTGAAAGTTGGCATGCTATCATCATTTCACCCACATATCATGTGTTAAAAAGTTGAGAGGGCTACGACAAAGAGTGGATGCAGTTCGTGTACAAAACTGACAATCTCTCTCGAAGTAGCAGGGTTTCGAACGAGAACTCATCTCTTACAAAGGGATTTCATTTTTTTAAACTTATTTGAACTCCATACTTTTTGTGTTCTCAAAATGCACCATTCAAAGGCACATCACAAAATTTCAACAATTTCTGACTTAATTTGGTATATTTCGTGCATTTACTTATTTTTTTGAGCTATTTGACCCTGAAATTGAAAAGCACTACAAATGAACTCTGAAAATGTTGAAAGTTGGCATGCTATCATAATTTCACCCACATAGCATGTGTTAAAAAGTTGAGAGGGCTACGACAAAGACTGGATGCAGTTCGTGTACAAAACTGACAATCTGTCTCGAAGTAGCAGGGTTTCGAACGAGAACTCATCTCTTACAAAGGGATTTCATTTTTTTTAAACTTATTTGACCTCCATACTTTTTGTGTGTTCAAAATGCACCATTCAAAGGCACATCACAAAATTTCAACAATTTCTGACTTCATTTGTTACATTTCTTGCATTTACTTATTTTTTTTGAGCTAGTTGACCCTGAAATTGAAAAGCACTACAAACGAACTCTGAAAATGTTGAAAGTTGGCATCCTATCATCATTTTACCCACATAGCATGTGTTAAAAAGTTGAGAGGGCTAAGACAAAGACTGGATGCAGTTCGTGTACAAAACTGACAATCTCTCTCGAAGTAGCAGGGTTTCGAACGAGAATTCATCTCTTACAAAGGGATTTCATTTTTTTAAAACTTATTTGAACTGCATACTTTTTGTTTGTTCAAAATGCACCATTGAAAGGCACATCACAAAATTTCAACGATTTCTGACTTCATTTCGTATATTTCTTGCATTTACCTTTTTTTTGAGCTAGTTGACCCTGAAATTGAAAAGCACTACAAATGAACTCTGGAAATGTTGAAAGTTGGCATGCTATAATCATTTCACCCACATAGCATGTGTTAAAAAGTTGAGAGGGCTACGACAAAGAGTGGATGCAGTTCGTGTACAAAACTGACAATCTCTCTCGAAGTAGCAGGGTTTCGAACGAGAACTCATCTCTTACAAAGGGATTTCATTTTTTTAAACTTATTTGAACTCCATACTTTTTGTGTTCTCAAAATGCACCATTCAAAGGCACATCACAAAATTTCAACAATTTCTGACTTAATTTGGTATATTTCGTGCATTTACTTATTTTTTTTGAGCTATTTGACCCTGAAATTGAAAAGCACTACAAATGAACTCTGAAAATGTTGAAAGTTGGCATGCTATCATAATTTCACCCACATTGCATGTGTTAAAAAGTTGAGAGGGCTACGACAAAGACTGGATGCAGTTCGTGTACAAAACTGACAATCTGTCTCGAAGTAGCAGGGTTTCGAACGAGAACTCATCTCTTACAAAGGGATTTCATTTTTTTTAAACTTATTTGAACTCCATACTTTTTGTGTGTTCAAAATGCACTATTCAAAGGCACATCACAAAATTTCAACAATTTCTGACTTCATTTGTTACATTTCTTGCATTTACTTATTTTTTTTTGAGCTAGTTGACCCTGAAATTGAAAAGCACTACAAATGAACTATGAAAATGTTGAAAGTTGGCATGCTATCATCATTTCACCCACATAGCGTGTGTTAAAAAGTTGAGAGGGCTAAGACAAAGACTGGATGCAGTTCGTGTACAAAACTGACAATCTCTCTCGAAGTAGCAGGGTTTCGAACGAGAACTCATCTCTTACAAAGGGATTTCATTTTTTTAAAACTTATTTGAACTGCATACTTTTTGTGTGTTCAAAATGCACCATTGAAAGGCACATCACAAAATTTCAACAATTTCTGACTTCATTTCGTATATTTCTTGCATTTACTTTTTTTTTGAGCTAGTTGACCCTGAAATTGAAAAGCACTACAAATGAACTCTGGAAATGTTGAAAGTTGGCATGCTATCATCATTTCACCCACATAGCATGTGTTAAAAAGTTGAGAGGGCTACGACAAAGACTGGATGCAGTTCGTGTACAAAACTGACAATCTCTCTCGAAGTAGCAGGGTTTCGAACGAGAACTCATGTCTTACAAAGGGATTTCATTTTTTTAAACTTATTTGAACTGCATACTTTTTGTGTGTTCAAAATGCACCATTCAAAGGCACATCACAAAATTTCAACAATTTCTGACTTAATTTGGTATATTTCGTGCACTTACTTATTTTTTTTGAGCTATTTGACCCTCAAAATTGAAAAGCACTACAAATGAACTCTGAAAATGTAGAAAGTTGGCATGCTATCATCATTTCACCCACATAGCATGTGTTAAAAAGTTGAGAGGGCTACGACAAAGACTGGATGCAGTTCGTGTACAAAACTGACAATCTCTCTCGAAGTAGCAGGGTTTCGAACGAGAACTCATCTCTTACAAAGGGATTTCATTTTTTTTAAACTTATTTGAACTCCATACTTTTTATCTGTTCAAAATGCACCATTCAAAGGCACATCACAAAATTTCAACAATTTCTGACTTAATTTGTGATATTTCGTATATTTACTTATTTTTTTTGAGCTAGTTGACCCTGAAATTGAAAAGCACTACAAATGAACTCTGAAAATGTTGAAAGTTGGTATGATATCATCATTTCACCCACATAGCATGTGTTAAAAAGTTGAGAGGGCTACGACAAAGACTGGATGCAGTTCGTGTACAAAACTGACAATCTCTCTCGAAGTAGCAGGGTTTCGAACGAGAACTCATCTCTTAGAAAGGGATTTCATTTTTTTAAACTTATTTGAACTCCATACTTTTTGTGTGTTCAAAATGCACCATTGAAAGGCACATCACAAAATGTCAACAATTTCTGACTTCATTTCGTATATTTCTTGCATTTACCTTTTTTGAGCTAGTTGACCCTGAAATTGAAAAGCACTACAAATGAACTATGGAAATGTTGAAAGTTGGCATGCTATCATCATTTCACCCACATAGCATGTGTTAAAAAGTTGAGAGGGCTACGACAAAGAGTGGATGCTGTTCGTGTACAAAACTGACAATCTCTCTCGAAGTAGCAGGGTTTCGAACGAGAACTCATCTCTTACAAAGGGATTTCATTTTTTAAAACTTATTTGAACTCCATACTTTTTGTGTGTTCAGAATGCACCATGCAAAGGCACATCACAAAATTTCAACAATTTCTGACTTAATTTGGTATATTTCGTGCATTTACTTATTTTTTTTGAGCTATTTGACCCTGAAATTGAAAAGCACTACAAATGAACTCTGAAAATGTTGAAAGTTGGCATGCTATCATAATTTCACCCACATAGCATGTGTTAAAAAGTTGAGAGGGCTACGACAAAGACTGGATGCTGTTCGTGTACAAAACTGACAATCTCTCTCGAAGTAGCAGGGTTTCGAACAAGAACTCATCTCTTACAAAGGGATTTCATTTTTTTTAAACTTATTTGAACTCCATACTTTTTGTGTGTTCAAAATGCACCATTCAAAGGCACATCACAAAATTTCAACAATTTCTGACTTAATTTGGTATATTTCTTCCATTTACTTTTTTTTTGAGCTAGTTGACCCTGAAATTGAAAAGCACTACAAATGAACTCTGGAAATGTTGAAAGTTGGCATGCTATCATCATTTCACCCACATAGCATGTGTTAAAAAGTTGAGAGGGCTACGACAAAGAGTGGATGCAGTTCGTGTACAAAACTAACAATCTCTCTTGAAGTAGCAGGGTTTCGAACGAGAACTCATCTCTTACAAAGGGATTTCATTCTTTTAAACTTATTTGAACTCCATACTTTTTGTGTTCTCAAAATGCACCATTCAAAGGCACATCACAAAATTTCAACAATTTCTGACTTCATTTGTGATATTTCGTACATTTACTTATTTTTTTTGAGCTAGTTGACCCTGAAATTGAAAAGCACTACAAATGAACTCTGAAAATGTTGAAAGTTGGCATGATATCATCATTTCACCCACATAGCATGTGTTAAAAAGTTGAGAGGGCTACGACAAAGACTGGATGCAGTTCGTGTACAAAACTGACAATCTCTCTCGAAGTAGAAGGGTTTCGAACGAGAACTCATCTCTTACAAAGGGATTTCATTTTTTTAAACTTATTTGAAGTCCATACTTTTTGTGTGTTCAAAATGCACCATTCAAAGGAACATCACAAAATGTCAACAATTTCTGACTTAATTTGGTATATTTTGTGCATTTACTTATTTGTTTTGAGCTAGTTGACCCGGAAATTGAAAAGCACTACAAATGAACTCTGGAAATGTTGAAAGTTGGCATGCTATCATCATTTCACCCACATAGCATGTGTTAAAAAGTTGAGAGGGCTACGACAAAGAGTGGATGCAGTTCGTGTACAAAACTGACAATCTCTCTCGAAGTAGCAGGGTTTCGAACGAGAACTCATCTCTTACAAAGGGATTTCAGTTTTTTAAACTTATTTGAACTCCATACTTTTTGTGTTCTCAAAATGCACCATTCAAAGGCACATCACAAAATTTCAACAATTTCTAACTTCATTTGTTACATTTCCTGCATTTACTTATTTTTTTGAGCTAGTTGACCTGAAATTGAAAAGCACTACAAATGAACTCTGAAAATGTTGAAAGTTGGCATGCTTTCATCATTTCACCCACATAGCATGTGTTAAAAAGTTGAGAGGGCTACGACAAAGATTGGATGCAGTTCGTGTACAAAACTGACAATCTGTCTCGAAGTAGCAGGGTTTCGAACGAGAACTCATCTCTTACAAAGGGATTTCATTTTTTTAAACTTATTTGAACTCCATACTGTTTGTGTGTTCAAAATGCACCATTCAAAGGCACATCACAAAATTTCAACAATTTCGGACTTCATTTGGTATATTTCTTGCATTTACTTTTTTTTGAGCTAGTTGACCCTGAAATAGAAAAGCACTATAAATGAACTCTGGAAATGTTGAAAGTTGGCATGCTATCATCATTTCACCCACATAGCATGTGTTAAAAAGTTGAGAGGGCTACGACAAAGACTGGATGCTGTTCGTGTACAAAACTGACAATCTCTCTCGAAGTAGCAGGGTTTCGAACGAGAACTCATCTCTTACAAAGGGATTTCATTTTTTTAAACTTATTTGAACTCCATACTTTTTGTGTTCTCAAAATGCACCATTCAAAGGCACATCACAAAATTTCAACAATTTCTAACTTCATTTGTTACATTTCTGCATTTACTTATTTTTTTGAGCTAGTTGACCCTGAACTAGAAAAGCACTACAAATGAACTCTGAAAATGTTGAAAGTTGGCATGCTATCATAATTTCACCCACATAGCATGTGTTAAAAAGTTGAGAGGGATATGACAAAGATTGGATGCAGTTCGTGTACAAAACTGACAATCTGTCTCGAAGTAGCAGGCTTTCGAACGAGAACTCATCTCTTACAAAGGGATTTCATTTTTTTTAAACTTATTTGAACTCCATACTTTTTGTGTGTTCAAAATGCACCATTCAAAGGCACATCACAAAATTTCAACAATTTCGGACTTCATTTGGTATATTTCTTGCATTTACTTTTTTTTGAGCTAGTTGACCCTGAAATTGAAAAGCACTATAAATGAACTCTGGAAATGTTGAAAGCTGGCATGCTATCATCATTTCACCCACATAGCATGTGTTAGAAAGTTGAGAGGGCTACGACAAAGACTGGATGCTGTTCGTGTACAAAACTGACAATCTCTCTCGAAGTAGCAGGGTTTCGAACGAGAACTCATCTCTTACAAAGGGATTTCATTTTTTTAAACTTATTTGAACTCCATACTTTTTGTGTGTTCAAAATGCACCATTGAAAGGCACATCAGAAAATTTCAACAATTTCTGACTTCATTTCGTATATTTCTTGCATTTACCTTTTTTGAGCTAGTTGACCGTGAAATTGAAAAGCACTACAAATGAACTCTGGAAATGTTGAAAGTTGGCATGCTATCATCATTTCACCCACATAGCATGTGTTAAAAAGCTGAGAGGGCTACGACAAAGAGTGGATGCTGTTCGTGTACAAAACTGACAATCTCTCTCGAAGTAAAAGGGTTTCGAACGAGAACTCATCTCTTACAAAGGGATTTCAGTTTTTTTAAACTTATTTGAACTCCATACTTTTTGTGTGTTCAAAATGCACCATGCAAAGGCACATCACAAAATTTCAACAATTTCTGACTTAATTTGGTATATTTCGTGCATTTACTTATTTTTTTTGAGCTATTTGACCCTGAAATTGAAAAGCACTACAAATGAACTCTGAAAATGTTGAAAGTTGGCATGCTATCATAATTTCACCCACATAGCATGTGTTAAAAAGTTGAGAGGGCTACGACAAAGACTGGATGCTGTTCGTGTACAAAACTGACAATCTCTCTCGAAGTAGCAGGGTTTCGAACGAGAACTCATCTCTTACAAAGGGATTTCATTTTTTTTAAACTTATTTGAACTCCATACTTTTTGTGTGTTCAAAATGCACCATTCAAAGGCACATCACAAAATTTCAACAATTTCTGACTTAATTTGGTATATTTCTTCCATTTACTTTTTTTTTTGAGCTAGTTGACCCTGAAATTGAAAAGCACTACAAATGAACTCTGGAAATGTTGAAAGTTGGCATGCTATCATCATTTCACCCACATAGCATGTGTTAAAAAGTTGAGAGGGCTACGACAAAGAGTGGATGCAGTTCGTGTACAAAACTGACAATCTCTCTCGAAGTAGCAGGGTTTCGAACGAGAACTCATCTCTTACAAAGGGATTTCATTTTTTTTAAACTTATTTGAACTCCATACTTTGTGTGTTCTCAAAATGCACCATTAAAAGGCACATCACAAAATTTCAACAATTTCTGACTTCATTTGTTACATTTCTTCCATTTACTTTTTTTTTGAGCTAGTTGACCCTGAAATTGAAAAGCACTACAAATGAACTCTGGAAATGTTGAAAGTTGGCATGCTATCATCATTTCACCCACATAGCATGTGTTAAAAAGTTGAGAGGGCTACGACAAAGATTGGATGCAGTTCGTGTACAAAACTGACAATCTGTCTCGAAGTAGCAGGGTTTCGAACGAGAACTCATCTCTTACAAAGGGATTTCATTTTGTTTAAACTTATTTGAACTCCATACTTTTTGTGTGTTCAAAATGCACCATTCAAAGGCACATCACAAATTTCAACAATTTCTGACTTCATTTGTTACATTTCTTGCATTTACTTATTTTTTTTGAGCTAGTTGACCCTGAAATTGAAAAGCACTACAAATGAACTCTGAAAATGTTGATAGTTGGCATGCTATCATCATTTCACCCACATAGCGTGTGTTAAAAAGTTGAGAGGGCTAAGACAAAGACTGGATGCAGTTCGTGTACAAAACTGACAATCTCTCTCGAAGTAGCAGGGTTTCGAACGAGAACTCATCTCTTACAAAGGGATTTCATTTTTTAAAACTTATTTGAACTCCATACTTTTTGTGTGTTCAAAATGCACCATTGAAAGGCACATCTGAAAATTTCAACAATTTCTGACTTCATTTCGTATATTTCTTGCATTTACCTTTTTTTTGAGCTAGTTGACCCTGAAATTGAAAAGCACTACAAATGAACTCTGGAAATGTTGAAAGTTGGCATGGTATCATCATTTCACCCACATAGCATGTGTTAAAAAGTTGAGAGGGCTACGACAAAGACTGGATGCAGTTCGTGTACAAAACTGACAATCTCTCTCGAAGTAGCAGGGTTTCGAACGAGAACTCATCTCTTACAAAGGGATTTCATTTTTTTAAACTTATTTGAACTCCATACTTTTTGTGTTCTCAAAATGCACCATTCAAAGGCACATCACAAAATTTCAACAAGTTCTGACTTCATTTGGTATATTTCGTGCATTTACTTTTTTTTTTGAGCTAGTTGACCCTGAAATTGAAAAGCACTACAAATGAACTCTGGAAATGTTGAAAGTTGGCATGCTATCATCATTTCACCCACATAGCATGTGTTAAAAAGTTGAGAGGGCTACGACAAAGACTGGATGCAGTTCGTGTACAAAACTGACAATCTCTCTCGAAGTAGCACGGTTTCGAACGAGAACTCATCTCTTACAAAGGGATTTCATTTTTTTTAAAATTATTTGAACTCCATACTTTTTGTGTGTTCAAAATGCACCATTCAAAGGCACATCACAAAATTTCAACAATTTCTGACTTAATTTGGTATATTTCTTCCATTTACTTTTTTTTTGAGCTAGTTGACCCTGAAATTGAAAAGCACTACAAATGAACTCTGGAAATGTTGAAAGTTGGCATGCTATCATCATTTCACCCACATAGCATGTGTTAAAAAGTTGAGAGGGCTACGACAAAGACTGGATGCAGTTCGTGTATAAAACTGACAATCTCTCTCGAAGTAGCAGGGTTTCGAACGAGAACTCATCTCTTACAAAGGGATTTCATTTTTTTAAACTTATTTGAACTCCATACTTTTTGTGTTCTCAAAATGCACCATTCAAAGGCACATCACAAAATTTCAACAATTTCTGACTTCATTTGTTACATTTCCTGCATTTACTTATTTTTTTTGAGCTAGTTGACCCTGAAATTGAAAAGCACTACAAATGAACTCTGAAAATGTTGAAAGTTGGCATGCTATCATCATTTCACCCACATAGCATGTGTTAAAAAGTTGAGAGGGCTACGACAAAGATTGGATGCAGTTCGTGTACAAAACTGACAATCTCTCTCGAAGTAGTAGGGTTTCGAACAAGAACTCATCTCTTACAAAGGGATTTCATTTTTTTTAAACTTATTTGAACTCCATACTTTTTGTGTGTTCAAAATGCGCCATTCAAAGGCAGATCACAAAATTTCAACAATTTCTGACTTCATTTGTTACATTTCGTGCATTTACTTATTTTTTTGAGCTAGTTGACCCTGAAATTGAAAAGCACTACAAATGAACTCTGGAAATGTTGAAAGTTGGCATGCTATCATCATTTCACCCACATAGCGTGTGTTAAAAAGTTGAGAGGGCTAAGACAAAGACTGGATGCAGTTCGTGTACAAAACTGACAATCTCTCTCGAAGTAGCGGGGTTTCGAACGAGAACTCATCTCTTACAAAGGGATTTCATTTTTTTAAACTTATTTGAACTCCATACTTTTTGTGTGTTCAAAATGCACCATTGAAAGGCACATCACAAAATTTCAACAATTTCTGACTTCATTTCGTATATTTCGTGCATTTACCTTTTTTTTGAGCTAGTTGACCCTGAAATTGAAAAGCACTACAAATGAACTCTGAAAATGTTGAAACTTGGCATGCTATAATCATTTCACCCACATAGCATGTGTTAAAAAGTTGAGAGGGCTACGACAAAGAGTGGATGCAGTTCGTGTACAAAACTGACAATCTCTCTCGAAGTAGCAGGGTTTCGAACGAGAACTCATCTCTTACAAAGGGATTTCATTTTTTTTAAACTTATTTGAACTCCATACTTTGTGTGTTCTCAAAATGCACCATTAAAAGGCACATCACAAAATTTCAACAATTTCTGACTTCATTTGTTACATTTCTTCCATTTACTTTTTTTTTTGAGCTAGTTGACCCTGAAATTGAAAAGCACTACAAATGAACTCTGGAAATGTTGAAAGTTGGCATGCTATCATCATTTCACCCACATAGCATGTGTTAAAAAGTTGAGAGGGCTACGACAAAGATTGGATGCAGTTCGTGTACAAAACTGACAATCTGTCTCAAAGTAGCAGGGTTTCGAACGAGAACTCATCTCTTACAAAGGGATTTCATTTTTTTAAAACTTATTTGAACTCCATACTTTTTGTGTGTTCAAAATGCACCATTCAAAGGCACATCACAAAATTTCAACAATTTCTGACTTCATTTGTTACATTTCTTGCATTTACTTATTTTTTTTGAGCTAGTTGACCCTGAAATTGAAAAGCACTACAAATGAACTCTGAAAATGTTGATAATTGGCATGCTATCATCATTTCACCCACATAGCGTGTGTTAAAAAGTTGAGAGGGCTAAGACAAAGACTGGATGCAGTTCGTGTACAAAACTGACAATCTCTCTCGAAGTAGCAGGGTTTCGAACGAGAACTCATCTCTTACAAAGGGATTTCATTTTTTTAAAACTTATTTGAACTCCATACTTTTTGTGTGTTCAAAATGCACCATTGAAAGGCACATCACAAAATTTCAACAATTTCTGACTTCATTTCGTATATTTCTTGCATTTACCTTTTTTTTGAGCTAGTTCACCCTGAAATTGAAAAGCACTACAAATGAACTCTGGAAATGTTGAAAGTTGGCATGCTATCATCATTTCACCCACATAGCATGTGTTAAAAAGTTGAGAGGGCTACGACAAAGACTGGATGCAGTTCGTGTACAAAACTGACAATCTCTCTCGAAGTAGCAGGGTTTCGAACGAGAACTCATCTCTTACAAAGGGATTTCATTTTTTTAAACTTATTTGAACTCCATACTTTTTGTGTTCTCAAAATGCACCATTCAAAGGCACATCACAAAATTTCAACAATTTCTGACTTCATTTGGTATATTTCGTGCATTTACTTTTTTTTTGAGCTAGTTGACCCTGAAATTGAAAAGCACTACAAATGAACTCTGGAAATGTTGAAAGTTGGCATGCTATCATCATTTCACCCACATATCATGTGTTAAAAAGTTGAGAGGGCTACGACAAAGACTGGATGCAGTTCGTGTACAAAACTGACAATCTCTCTCGAAGTAGCAGGGTTTCGAACGAGAACTCATCTCTTACAAAGGGATTTCATTTTTTAAACTTATTTGAACTCCATACTTTTTGTCTGTTCAAAATGCACCATTCAAAGGCACATCACAAAATTTCAACAATTTCTGACTTCATCTGTGATATTTCCTGCATTTTTTTTTTTTGAGCTAGTTGACCCTGAAATTGAAAAGCACTACAAATGAACTCTGAAAATGTTGAAAGTTGGCATGCTATCATCATTTCACCCACATAGCATGTGTTAAAAAGTTGAGAGGGCTACGACAAAGACTGGATGCAGTTCGTGTACACAACTGACAATCTCTCTCGCAGTAGCAGGGTTTCGAACGAGAACTCATCTCTTACAAAGGGATTTCATTTTTTTAAACTTATTTGAAGTCCATACTTTTTGTGTGTTCAAAATGCACCATTCAAAGGCACATCACAAAATGTCAACAATTTCTGACTTAATTTGTTACATTTCTTGCATTTACTTATTTTTTTTGAGCTAGTTGACCCGGAAATTGAAAAGCACTACAAATGAACTCTGGAAATGTTGAAAGTTGGCATGCTATCATCATTTCACCCACATAGCATGTGTTAAAAAGTTGAGAGGGCTACGACAAAGAGTGGATGCAGTTCGTGTACAAAACTGACAATCTCTCTCGAAGTAGCAGGGTTTCGAACGAGAACTCATCTCTTACAAAGGGATTTCATTTTTTTTAAACTTATTTGAACTCCATACTTTGTGTGTTCTCAAAATGCACCATTAAAAGGCACATCACAAAATTTCAACAATTTCTGACTTCATTTGTTACATTTCTTCCATTTACTTTTTTTTTGAGCTAGTTGACCCTGAAATTGAAAAGCACTACAAATGAACTCTGGAAATGTTGAAAGTTGGCATGCTATCATCATTTCACCCACATAGCATGTGTTAAAAAGTTGAGAGGGCTACGACAAAGAGTGGATGCAGTTCGTGTACAAAACTGACAATCTCTCTCGAAGTAGCAGGGTTTCGAACGAGAACTCATCTCTTACAAAGGGATTTCATTTTTTTTAAACTTATTTGAACTCCATACTTTGTGTGTTCTCAAAATGCACCATTAAAAGGCACATCACAAAATTTCAACAATTTCTGACTTCATTTGTTACATTTCTTCCATTTACTTTTTTTTTGAGCTAGTTGACCCTGAAATTGAAAAGCACTACAAATGAACTCTGGAAATGTTGAAAGTTGGCATGCTATCATCATTTCACCCACATAGCATGTGTTAAAAAGTTGAGAGGGCTACGACAAAGAGTGGATGCAGTTCGTGTACAAAACTGACAATCTCTCTCGAAGTAGCAGGGTTTCGAACGAGAACTCATCTCTTACAAAGGGATTTCATTTTTTTTAAACTTATTTGAACTCCATACTTTGTGTGTTCTCAAAATGCACCATTAAAAGGCACATCACAAAATTTCAACAATTTCTGACTTCATTTGTTACATTTCTTCCATTTACTTTTTTTTTGAGCTAGTTGACCCTGAAATTGAAAAGCACTACAAATGAACTCTGGAAATGTTGAAAGTTGGCATGCTATCATCATTTCACCCACATAGCATGTGTTAAAAAGTTGAGAGGGCTACGACAAAGATTGGATGCAGTTCGTGTACAAAACTGACAATCTGTCTCGAAGTAGCAGGGTTTCGAACGAGAACTCATCTCTTACAAAGGGATTTCATTTTGTTTAAACTTATTTGAACTCCATACTTTTTGTGTGTTCAAAATGCACCATTCAAAGGCACATCACAAATTTCAACAATTTCTGACTTCATTTGTTACATTTCTTGCATTTACTTATTTTTTTTGAGCTAGTTGACCCTGAAATTGAAAAGCACTACAAATGAACTCTGAAAATGTTGATAGTTGGCATGCTATCATCATTTCACCCACATAGCGTGTGTTAAAAAGTTGAGAGGGCTAAGACAAAGACTGGATGCAGTTCGTGTACAAAACTGACAATCTCTCTCGAAGTAGCAGGGTTTCGAACGAGAACTCATCTCTTACAAAGGGATTTCATTTTTTAAAACTTATTTGAACTCCATACTTTTTGTGTGTTCAAAATGCACCATTGAAAGGCACATCTGAAAATTTCAACAATTTCTGACTTCATTTCGTATATTTCTTGCATTTACCTTTTTTTTGAGCTAGTTGACCCTGAAATTGAAAAGCACTACAAATGAACTCTGGAAATGTTGAAAGTTGGCATGGTATCATCATTTCACCCACATAGCATGTGTTAAAAAGTTGAGAGGGCTACGACAAAGACTGGATGCAGTTCGTGTACAAAACTGACAATCTCTCTCGAAGTAGCAGGGTTTCGAACGAGAACTCATCTCTTACAAAGGGATTTCATTTTTTTAAACTTATTTGAACTCCATACTTTTTGTGTTCTCAAAATGCACCATTCAAAGGCACATCACAAAATTTCAACAATTTCTGACTTCATTTGGTATATTTCGTGCATTTACTTTTTTTTTTGAGCTAGTTGACCCTGAAATTGAAAAGCACTACAAATGAACTCTGGAAATGTTGAAAGTTGGCATGCTATCATCATTTCACCCACATAGCATGTGTTAAAAAGTTGAGAGGGCTACGACAAAGACTGGATGCAGTTCGTGTACAAAACTGACAATCTCTCTCGAAGTAGCACGGTTTCGAACGAGAACTCATCTCTTACAAAGGGATTTCATTTTTTTTAAAATTATTTGAACTCCATACTTTTTGTGTGTTCAAAATGCACCATTCAAAGGCACATCACAAAATTTCAACAATTTCTGACTTAATTTGGTATATTTCTTCCATTTACTTTTTTTTTGAGCTAGTTGACCCTGAAATTGAAAAGCACTACAAATGAACTCTGGAAATGTTGAAAGTTGGCATGCTATCATCATTTCACCCACATAGCATGTGTTAAAAAGTTGAGAGGGCTACGACAAAGACTGGATGCAGTTCGTGTATAAAACTGACAATCTCTCTCGAAGTAGCAGGGTTTCGAACGAGAACTCATCTCTTACAAAGGGATTTCATTTTTTTAAACTTATTTGAACTCCATACTTTTTGTGTTCTCAAAATGCACCATTCAAAGGCACATCACAAAATTTCAACAATTTCTGACTTCATTTGTTACATTTCCTGCATTTACTTATTTTTTTTGAGCTAGTTGACCCTGAAATTGAAAAGCACTACAAATGAACTCTGAAAATGTTGAAAGTTGGCATGCTATCATCATTTCACCCACATAGCATGTGTTAAAAAGTTGAGAGGGCTACGACAAAGATTGGATGCAGTTCGTGTACAAAACTGACAATCTCTCTCGAAGTAGTAGGGTTTCGAACAAGAACTCATCTCTTACAAAGGGATTTCATTTTTTTTAAACTTATTTGAACTCCATACTTTTTGTGTGTTCAAAATGCGCCATTCAAAGGCAGATCACAAAATTTCAACAATTTCTGACTTCATTTGTTACATTTCGTGCATTTACTTATTTTTTTGAGCTAGTTGACCCTGAAATTGAAAAGCACTACAAATGAACTCTGGAAATGTTGAAAGTTGGCATGCTATCATCATTTCACCCACATAGCGTGTGTTAAAAAGTTGAGAGGGCTAAGACAAAGACTGGATGCAGTTCGTGTACAAAACTGACAATCTCTCTCGAAGTAGCGGGGTTTCGAACGAGAACTCATCTCTTACAAAGGGATTTCATTTTTTTAAACTTATTTGAACTCCATACTTTTTGTGTGTTCAAAATGCACCATTGAAAGGCACATCACAAAATTTCAACAATTTCTGACTTCATTTCGTATATTTCGTGCATTTACCTTTTTTTTGAGCTAGTTGACCCTGAAATTGAAAAGCACTACAAATGAACTCTGAAAATGTTGAAACTTGGCATGCTATAATCATTTCACCCACATAGCATGTGTTAAAAAGTTGAGAGGGCTACGACAAAGAGTGGATGCAGTTCGTGTACAAAACTGACAATCTCTCTCGAAGTAGCAGGGTTTCGAACGAGAACTCATCTCTTACAAAGGGATTTCATTTTTTTTAAACTTATTTGAACTCCATACTTTGTGTGTTCTCAAAATGCACCATTAAAAGGCACATCACAAAATTTCAACAATTTCTGACTTCATTTGTTACATTTCTTCCATTTACTTTTTTTTTTGAGCTAGTTGACCCTGAAATTGAAAAGCACTACAAATGAACTCTGGAAATGTTGAAAGTTGGCATGCTATCATCATTTCACCCACATAGCATGTGTTAAAAAGTTGAGAGGGCTACGACAAAGATTGGATGCAGTTCGTGTACAAAACTGACAATCTGTCTCAAAGTAGCAGGGTTTCGAACGAGAACTCATCTCTTACAAAGGGATTTCATTTTTTTAAAACTTATTTGAACTCCATACTTTTTGTGTGTTCAAAATGCACCATTCAAAGGCACATCACAAAATTTCAACAATTTCTGACTTCATTTGTTACATTTCTTGCATTTACTTATTTTTTTTGAGCTAGTTGACCCTGAAATTGAAAAGCACTACAAATGAACTCTGAAAATGTTGATAATTGGCATGCTATCATCATTTCACCCACATAGCGTGTGTTAAAAAGTTGAGAGGGCTAAGACAAAGACTGGATGCAGTTCGTGTACAAAACTGACAATCTCTCTCGAAGTAGCAGGGTTTCGAACGAGAACTCATCTCTTACAAAGGGATTTCATTTTTTTAAAACTTATTTGAACTCCATACTTTTTGTGTGTTCAAAATGCACCATTGAAAGGCACATCACAAAATTTCAACAATTTCTGACTTCATTTCGTATATTTCTTGCATTTACCTTTTTTTTGAGCTAGTTCACCCTGAAATTGAAAAGCACTACAAATGAACTCTGGAAATGTTGAAAGTTGGCATGCTATCATCATTTCACCCACATAGCATGTGTTAAAAAGTTGAGAGGGCTACGACAAAGACTGGATGCAGTTCGTGTACAAAACTGACAATCTCTCTCGAAGTAGCAGGGTTTCGAACGAGAACTCATCTCTTACAAAGGGATTTCATTTTTTTAAACTTATTTGAACTCCATACTTTTTGTGTTCTCAAAATGCACCATTCAAAGGCACATCACAAAATTTCAACAATTTCTGACTTCATTTGGTATATTTCGTGCATTTACTTTTTTTTTGAGCTAGTTGACCCTGAAATTGAAAAGCACTACAAATGAACTCTGGAAATGTTGAAAGTTGGCATGCTATCATCATTTCACCCACATATCATGTGTTAAAAAGTTGAGAGGGCTACGACAAAGACTGGATGCAGTTCGTGTACAAAACTGACAATCTCTCTCGAAGTAGCAGGGTTTCGAACGAGAACTCATCTCTTACAAAGGGATTTCATTTTTTAAACTTATTTGAACTCCATACTTTTTGTCTGTTCAAAATGCACCATTCAAAGGCACATCACAAAATTTCAACAATTTCTGACTTCATCTGTGATATTTCCTGCATTTTTTTTTTTTGAGCTAGTTGACCCTGAAATTGAAAAGCACTACAAATGAACTCTGAAAATGTTGAAAGTTGGCATGCTATCATCATTTCACCCACATAGCATGTGTTAAAAAGTTGAGAGGGCTACGACAAAGACTGGATGCAGTTCGTGTACACAACTGACAATCTCTCTCGCAGTAGCAGGGTTTCGAACGAGAACTCATCTCTTACAAAGGGATTTCATTTTTTTAAACTTATTTGAAGTCCATACTTTTTGTGTGTTCAAAATGCACCATTCAAAGGCACATCACAAAATGTCAACAATTTCTGACTTAATTTGTTACATTTCTTGCATTTACTTATTTTTTTTGAGCTAGTTGACCCGGAAATTGAAAAGCACTACAAATGAACTCTGAAAATGTTGAAAGTTGGCATGATATCATCATTTCACCCACGTAGCATGTGTTAAAAAGTTGAGAGGGCTACGACAAAGACTGGATGCAGTTCGTGTACAAAACTGACAATCTCTCTCGAAGTAGCAGGGTTTCGAACGAGAACTCATCTCTTACAAAGGGATTTCATTTTTTTTAAACTTATTTGAACTGCATACTTTTTGTGTGATCAAAATGCACCATTCAAAGGCACATCACAAAATTTCAACAATTTCTGACTTCATTTGTTATATTTCGTGCATTTACTTTTTTTTTGAGCTAGTTGACCCTGAAATTGGAAAGCACTACAAATGAACTGTGAAAATGTTTAAAGTTGGCATGATATCATCATTTCACCCACATAGCATGTGTTCAAAAGTTGAGAGGGCTACGACAAAGAGTGGATGCAGTTCGTGTACAAAACTGACAATCTTTCTCGAAGTAGCAGGGTTTCGAACGAGAACTCATCTCTTACAAAGGGATTTCATTTTTTTAAACTTATTTGAACTCCATACTTTTTGTGTATTCAAAATGCACCATTCAAAGGCACATCACAAAATGTCAACAATTTCTGACTTAATTTGGTATATTTCGTGCATTTACTTTTTTTTTGAGCTAGTTGACCCTGAAATTGAAAAGCACTACAAATGAACTCTGAAAATGTTGAAAGTTGGCATGCTATCATAATTTGACCCACGTAGCATGTGTTAAAAATTTGAGAGGGCTACGACAAAGACTGGATGCAGTTCGTGTACAAAACTGACAATCTTACTCGAAGTAGCAGGGTTTCGAACGAGAACTCATCTCTTACAAAGGGATTTCATTTTTTTAAACTTATTTGAACTCCATACTTTTTGTGTGTTCAAAATGGACCATTCAAAGGCACATCACAAAATGTCAACAATTTCTGACTTAATTTGGTATATTTCGTGCATTTACTTATTTTTTTTGAGCTAGTTGACCCTGAAATTGAAAAGCACTACAAATGAACTCTGAAAATGTTGAAAGTTGGCATGATATCATCATTTCACCCACGTAGCATGTGTTAAAAAGTTGAGAGGGCTACGACAAAGACTGGATGCAGTTCGTGTACAAAACTGACAATCTCTCTCGAAGTAGCAGGGTTTCGAACGAGAACTCATCTCTTACAAAGGGATTTCATTTTTTTAAACTTATTTGAACTCCATACTTTTTGTCTGTTCAAAATGCACCATTCAAAGGCAGATCACACAATTTCAACAATTTCTGACTTCATTTGGTATATTTCTTGCATTTACTTTTTTTTTTGAGCTAGTTGACCCTGAAATTGAAAAGCACTACAAATGAACTCGGGAAATCTTGAAAGTTGGCATGCTATCATCATTTCACCCACATAGCATGTGTTAAAAAGTGAGAGGGCTACCACAAAGACTGGATGTAGTTCGTGTACAAAAGTGACAATCTCTCTCGAAGTAGCACGGTTTCGAACGAGAACTCATCTCTTACAAAGGGATTTCATTTTTTAAAACTTATTTGAACTCCATAGTTTTTAAGTGTTCAAAATGCACCATTCAAAGGCACATCACAAAATTTCAACAATTTCTGACTTAATTAGGTATATTTCTTCCATTTACTTTATTTTTGTGCTAGTTGACCCCGAAATTGAAAAGCACTACAAATGAACTCTGGAAATGTTGAAAGTTGGCATGCTATCATCATTTCACCCACATAGCATGTGTTAAAAAGTTTAGAGGGCTACGAGAAAGACTGGATGCAGTTCGTGTACAAAACTGACAATCTCTCTCGAAGTAGCAGGGTTTCGAACGAGAACTCATCTCTTACAAAGGGATTTCATTTTTTTTAAACTTATTTGAACTCCATACTTTTTGTGTGTTCAAAATGCACCATTCAAAGGCACATCACAAAATTTCAACAATTTCTGACTTCATTTGTTACATTTCCTGCATTTACTTTTTTTTTTGAGCTAGTTGACCCTGAAATTGAAAAGCACTACAAATGAACTCTGAAAATGTTGAAAGTTGGCATGCTATCATCATTTCACCCACATAGCGTGTGTTAAAAAGTTGAGAGGGCTACGACAAAGACTGGATGCAGTTCGTGTACAAAACTGACAATCTTTCTCGAAGTAGCAGGGTTTCGAACGAGAACTCATCTCTTACAAAGGGATTTCATTTTTTTAAACTTATTTGAACTCCATACTTTTTGTGTGTTCAAAATGGACCATTCAAAGGCACATCACAAAACGTAAACAATTTCTGACTTAATTTGGTATATTTCGTGCATTTATTTTTTTTTTGAGCTAGTTGACCCTGAAATTGAAAAGCACTACAAATGAACTCTGAAAATGTTGAAAGTTGGCATGATATCATCATTTCACCCACGTAGCATGTGTTAAAAAGTTGAGAGGGCTACGACAAAGACTGGATGCAGTTCGTGTACAAAACTGACAATCTCTCTCGAAGTAGCAGGGTTTCGAACGACAACTCATCTCTTACAAAGGGATTTCATTTTTTTTAAACTTATTTGAACTCCATACTTTTTGTGTGTTCAAAATGCACCATTCAAAGGCACATCACAAAATTTCAACAATTTCTGACTTCATTTGTTACATTTCCTGCATTTACTTATTTTTTTTGAGCTAGTTGACCCTGAAATTGAAAAGCACTACAAATGAACTCTGAAAATGTTGAAAGTTGGCATGCTATCATCATTTCACCCACATAGCATGTGTTAAAAAGTTGAGAGGGCTACGACAAAGACTGGATGCAATTCATGTACAAAACTGACAATCTCTCTCGAAGTAGCAGGGTTTCGAACGAGAACTCATCTCTTACAAAGGGATTTCATTTTTTTAAACTTATTTGAACTCCATACTTTTTGTGTGTTCAAAATGCACCATGCAAGGCACATCACAAAATTTCAACAATTTCTGACTTAATTTGGTATATTTCGTGCATTTACTTATTTTTTTGAGCTATTTGACCCTGAAATTGAAAAGCACTACAAATGAACTCTGAAAATGTTGAAAGTTGGCATGCTATCAAAATTTCACCCACATAGCATGTGTTAAAAAGTTGAGAGGGCTACGACAAAGACTGGATGCAGTTCGTGTACAAAACTGACATTCTGTCTCGAAGTAGCAGGGTTTCGAACGAGAACTCATCTCTTACAAAGGGATTTCATTTTTTTTAAACTTATTTGAACTCGATACTTTTTGTGTGTTCAAAATGCACCATTCAAAGGCACATCACAAAATGTCAACAATTTCTGACTTAATTTGGTATATTTCGTGCATTTACTTTTTTTTTGAGCTAGTTGACCCTGAAATTGAAAAGCACTACAAATGAACTCTGAAAATGTTGAAAGTTGGCATGCTATCATAATTTGACCCACGTAGCATGTGTTAAAAATTTGAGAGGGCTACGACAAAGACTGGATGCAGTTCGTGTACAAAACTGACAATCTTACTCGAAGTAGCAGGGTTTCGAACGAGAACTCATCTCTTACAAAGGGATTTCATTTTTTTAAACTTATTTGAACTCCATACTTTTTGTGTGTTCAAAATGGACCATTCAAAGGCACATCACAAAATGTCAACAATTTCTGACTTAATTTGGTATATTTCGTGCATTTACTTATTTTTTTTGAGCTAGTTGACCCTGAAATTGAAAAGCACTACAAATGAACTCTGAAAATGTTGAAAGTTGGCATGATATCATCATTTCACCCACGTAGCATGTGTTAAAAAGTTGAGAGGGCTACGACAAAGACTGGATGCAGTTCGTGTACAAAACTGACAATCTCTCTCGAAGTAGCAGGGTTTCGAACGAGAACTCATCTCTTACAAAGGGATTTCATTTTTTTAAACTTATTTGAACTCCATACTTTTTGTCTGTTCAAAATGCACCATTCAAAGGCAGATCACACAATTTCAACAATTTCTGACTTCATTTGGTATATTTCTTGCATTTACTTTTTTTTTTGAGCTAGTTGACCCTGAAATTGAAAAGCACTACAAATGAACTCGGGAAATCTTGAAAGTTGGCATGCTATCATCATTTCACCCACATAGCATGTGTTAAAAAGTGAGAGGGCTACCACAAAGACTGGATGTAGTTCGTGTACAAAAGTGACAATCTCTCTCGAAGTAGCACGGTTTCGAACGAGAACTCATCTCTTACAAAGGGATTTCATTTTTTAAAACTTATTTGAACTCCATAGTTTTTAAGTGTTCAAAATGCACCATTCAAAGGCACATCACAAAATTTCAACAATTTCTGACTTAATTAGGTATATTTCTTCCATTTACTTTATTTTTGTGCTAGTTGACCCCGAAATTGAAAAGCACTACAAATGAACTCTGGAAATGTTGAAAGTTGGCATGCTATCATCATTTCACCCACATAGCATGTGTTAAAAAGTTTAGAGGGCTACGAGAAAGACTGGATGCAGTTCGTGTACAAAACTGACAATCTCTCTCGAAGTAGCAGGGTTTCGAACGAGAACTCATCTCTTACAAAGGGATTTCATTTTTTTTAAACTTATTTGAACTCCATACTTTTTGTGTGTTCAAAATGCACCATTCAAAGGCACATCACAAAATTTCAACAATTTCTGACTTCATTTGTTACATTTCCTGCATTTACTTTTTTTTTTGAGCTAGTTGACCCTGAAATTGAAAAGCACTACAAATGAACTCTGAAAATGTTGAAAGTTGGCATGCTATCATCATTTCACCCACATAGCGTGTGTTAAAAAGTTGAGAGGGCTACGACAAAGACTGGATGCAGTTCGTGTACAAAACTGACAATCTTTCTCGAAGTAGCAGGGTTTCGAACGAGAACTCATCTCTTACAAAGGGATTTCATTTTTTTAAACTTATTTGAACTCCATACTTTTTGTGTGTTCAAAATGGACCATTCAAAGGCACATCACAAAACGTAAACAATTTCTGACTTAATTTGGTATATTTCGTGCATTTATTTTTTTTTTTGAGCTAGTTGACCCTGAAATTGAAAAGCACTACAAATGAACTCTGAAAATGTTGAAAGTTGGCATGATATCATCATTTCACCCACGTAGCATGTGTTAAAAAGTTGAGAGGGCTACGACAAAGACTGGATGCAGTTCGTGTACAAAACTGACAATCTCTCTCGAAGTAGCAGGGTTTCGAACGACAACTCATCTCTTACAAAGGGATTTCATTTTTTTTAAACTTATTTGAACTCCATACTTTTTGTGTGTTCAAAATGCACCATTCAAAGGCACATCACAAAATTTCAACAATTTCTGACTTCATTTGTTACATTTCCTGCATTTACTTATTTTTTTTGAGCTAGTTGACCCTGAAATTGAAAAGCACTACAAATGAACTCTGAAAATGTTGAAAGTTGGCATGCTATCATCATTTCACCCACATAGCATGTGTTAAAAAGTTGAGAGGGCTACGACAAAGACTGGATGCAATTCATGTACAAAACTGACAATCTCTCTCGAAGTAGCAGGGTTTCGAACGAGAACTCATCTCTTACAAAGGGATTTCATTTTTTTAAACTTATTTGAACTCCATACTTTTTGTGTGTTCAAAATGCACCATGCAAGGCACATCACAAAATTTCAACAATTTCTGACTTAATTTGGTATATTTCGTGCATTTACTTATTTTTTTGAGCTATTTGACCCTGAAATTGAAAAGCACTACAAATGAACTCTGAAAATGTTGAAAGTTGGCATGCTATCAAAATTTCACCCACATAGCATGTGTTAAAAAGTTGAGAGGGCTACGACAAAGACTGGATGCAGTTCGTGTACAAAACTGACATTCTGTCTCGAAGTAGCAGGGTTTCGAACGAGAACTCATCTCTTACAAAGGGATTTCATTTTTTTTAAACTTATTTGAACTCGATACTTTTTGTGTGTTCAAAATGCACCATTCAAAGGCACATCACAAAATTTCAACAATTTCTGACTTCATTTGTTATATTTCGTGCATTTACTTATTTTTTTTGAGCTAGTTGACCCTGAAATTGAAAAGCACTACAAATGAACTCTGAAAATGTTGAAAGTTGGCATGATATCATCATTTCACCCACATAGCATGTGTTAAAAAGTTGAGAGGGCTACGACAAAACTGGATGCAGTTCGTGTACAAAACTGACAATCTCTCTCGAAGTAGCAGGGTTTCGAACGAGAACTCATCTCTTACAAAGGGATTTCATTTTTTTAAACTTATTCGAACTCCATACTTTTTGTCTGTTCAAAATGCACCATTCAAAGGCACATCACAAAATTTCAACAATTTCTGACTTAATTTGGTATATTTCGTGCATTTACTTATTTTTTTTGAGCTAGTTGACCCTGAAATTGAAAAGCACTACAAATGAACTCTGGAAATCTTGAAAGTTGGCATGCTATCATCATTTCACCCACGTAGCATGTGTTAAAAAGTTGAGAGGGCTACCACAAAGACTGGATGCAGTTCGTGTACAAAACTGACAATCTCTCTCGAAGTAGCACGATTTCGAACGAGAACTCATCTCTTACAAAGGGATTTCATTTTGTTAAACTTATTTGAACTCCATAGTTTTTAAGTGTTCAAAATGCACCATTCAAAGGCACATCAAAAAATTTCAACAATTTCTGACTTAATTTGGTATATTTCTTCCATTTACTTTTTTTTTGAGCTAGTTGACCCTGAAATTGAAAAGCACTACAAATGAACTGTGGAAATGTTGAAAGTTGGCATGCTATCATCATTTCACCCACATAGCATGTGTTAAAAAGTTGAGAGGGCTACGAGAAAGACTGGATGCAGTTCGTGTACAAAAGTGACAATCTCTCTCGAAGTAACAGGGTTTCGAACGAGAACTCATCTCTTACAAAGGGATTTCATTTTTTTAAACTTATTTGAACTCCATACTTTTTGTGTGTTCAAAATGCACCATTCAAAGGCACACCACAAAATTTCAACAATTTCTGACTTCATTTGTTACATTTCCTGCATTTACTTATTTTTTTGAGCTAGTTGACCCTGAAATTGAAAAGCACTACAAATGAACTCTGAAAATGTTGAAAGTTGGCATGCTATCATCATTTCACCCACATAGCGTGTGTTAAAAAGTTGAGAGGGCTACGACAAAGACTGGATGCAGTTCGTGTACAAAACTGACAATCTCTCTCGAAGTAGCAGGGTTTCGAACGAGAAATCATCTCTTACAAAGGGATTTCATTTTTTTTAAACTTATTTGAACTCCATACTTTTTGTGTGATCAAAATGCACCATTCAAAGGCACATCACAAAATGTCAACAATTTCTGACTTCATTTGTTATATTTCGTGCATTTACTTTTTTTTTGAGCTAGTTGACCCTGAAATTGAAAAGCACTACAAATGAACTCTGAAAATGTTGAAAGTTGGCATGATATCATCATTTCACCCACATAGCATGTGTTAAAAAGTTGAGAGGGCTACGACAAAGACTGGATGCAGTTCGTGTACAAAACTGACAATCTCTCTCGAAGTAGCAGGGTTTCGAACGACAACTCATCTCTTACAAAGGGATTTCATTTTTTTTAAACTTATTTGAACTCCATACTTTTTGTGTGTTCAAAATGCACCATTCAAAGGCACATCACAAAATTTCAACAATTTCTGACTTCATTTGTTACATTTCCTGCATTTACTTATTTTTTTTGAGCTAGTTGACCCTGAAATTGAAAAGCACTACAAATGAACTCTGAAAATGTTGAAAGTTGGCATGCTATCATCATTTCACCCACATAGCATGTGTTAAAAAGTTGAGAGGGCTACGACAAAGACTGGATGCAATTCATGTACAAAACTGACAATCTCTCTCGAAGTAGCAGGGTTTCGAACGAGAACTCATCTCTTACAAAGGGATTTCATTTTTTTAAACTTATTTGAACTCCATACTTTTTGTGTGTTCAAAATGCACCATGCAAGGCACATCACAAAATTTCAACAATTTCTGACTTAATTTGGTATATTTCGTGCATTTACTTATTTTTTTGAGCTATTTGACCCTGAAATTGAAAAGCACTACAAATGAACTCTGAAAATGTTGAAAGTTCGCATGCTATCAAAATTTCACCCACATAGCATGTGTTAAAAAGTTGAGAGGGCTACGACAAAGACTGGATGCAGTTCGTGTACAAAACTGACATTCTGTCTCGAAGTAGCAGGGTTTCGAACGAGAACTCATCTCTTACAAAGGGATTTCATTTTTTTTAAACTTATTTGAACTCGATACTTTTTGTGTGTTCAAAATGCACCATTCAAAGGCACATCACAAAATTTCAACAATTTCTGACTTCATTTGTTATATTTCGTGCATTTACTTATTTTTTTTGAGCTAGTTGACCCTGAAATTGAAAAGCACTACAAATGAACTCTGAAAATGTTGAAAGTTGGCATGATATCATCATTTCACCCACATAGCATGTGTTAAAAAGTTGAGAGGGCTACGACAAAACTGGATGCAGTTCGTGTACAAAACTGACAATCTCTCTCGAAGTAGGAGGGTTTCGAACGAGAACTCATCTCTTACAAAGGGATTTCATTTTTTTAAACTTATTCGAACTCCATACTTTTTGTCTGTTCAAAATGCACCATTCAAAGGCACATCACAAAATTTCAACAATTTCTGACTTAATTTGGTATATTTCGTGCATTTACTTATTTTTTTTGAGCTAGTTGACCCTGAAATTGAAAAGCACTACAAATGAACTCTGGAAATCTTGAAAGTTGGCATGCTATCATCATTTCACCCACGTAGCATGTGTTAAAAAGTTGAGAGGGCTACCACAAAGACTGGATGCAGTTCGTGTACAAAACTGACAATCTCTCTCGAAGTAGCACGATTTCGAACGAGAACTCATCTCTTACAAAGGGATTTCATTTTGTTAAACTTATTTGAACTCCATAGTTTTTAAGTGTTCAAAATGCACCATTCAAAGGCACATCAAAAAATTTCAACAATTTCTGACTTAATTTGGTATATTTCTTCCATTTACTTTTTTTTTGAGCTAGTTGACCCTGAAATTGAAAAGCACTACAAATGAACTGTGGAAATGTTGAAAGTTGGCATGCTATCATCATTTCACCCACATAGCATGTGTTAAAAAGTTGAGAGGGCTACGAGAAAGACTGGATGCAGTTCGTGTACAAAAGTGACAATCTCTCTCGAAGTAACAGGGTTTCGAACGAGAACTCATCTCTTACAAAGGGATTTCATTTTTTTAAACTTATTTGAACTCCATACTTTTTGTGTGTTCAAAATGCACCATTCAAAGGCACATCACAAAATTTCAACAATTTCTGACTTCATTTGTTACATTTCCTGCATTTACTTATTTTTTTGAGCTAGTTGACCCTGAAATTGAAAAGCACTACAAATGAACTCTGAAAATGTTGAAAGTTGGCATGCTATCATCATTTCACCCACATAGCGTGTGTTAAAAAGTTGAGAGGGCTACGACAAAGACTGGATGCAGTTCGTGTACAAAACTGACAATCTCTCTCGAAGTAGCAGGGTTTCGAACGAGAAATCATCTCTTACAAAGGGATTTCATTTTTTTTAAACTTATTTGAACTCCATACTTTTTGTGTGATCAAAATGCACCATTCAAAGGCACATCACAAAATGTCAACAATTTCTGACTTCATTTGTTATATTTCGTGCATTTACTTTTTTTTTGAGCTAGTTGACCCTGAAATTGAAAAGCACTACAAATGAACTCTGAAAATGTTGAAAGTTGGCATGATATCATCATTTCACCCACATAGCATGTGTTAAAAAGTTGAGAGGGCTACGACAAAGACTGGATGCAGTTCGTGTACAAAACTGACAATCTCTCTCGAAGTAGCAGGGTTTCGAACGAGAACTCATCTCTTACAAAGGGATTTCATTTTTTTAAACTTATTTGAACTCCATACTTTTTGTGTGTTCAAAATGGACCATTCAAAGGCACATCACAAAATGTAAACAATTTCTGACTTAATTTGGTATATTTCGTGCATTTACTTATTTTTTTTGAGCTAGTTGACCCTGAAATTGAAAAGCACTACAAATGAACTCTCGAAATGTTGAAAGTTGGCATGCTATCATCATTTCACCCACATAGCATGTGTTAAAAAGTTGAGAGGGCTACGAGAAAGACTGGATGCAGTTCGTGTACAAAAGTGACAATCTCTCTCGAAGTAGCAGGGTTTCGAACGAGAACTCATCTCTTACAAAGGGATTTCATTTTTTTAAACTTATTTGAACTCCATACTTTTTGTCTGTTCAAAATGCACCATTCAAAGGCACATCACAAAATTTCAACAATTTCTGACTTAATTTGGTATATTTCTTGCATTTACTTTATTTTTGTGCTAGTTGACCCCGAAATTGAAAAGCACTACAAATGAACTCTGGAAATCTTGAAAGTTGCCATGCTATCATCATTTCACCCACATAGCATGTGTTAAAAAGTTGAGAGGGCTACGAGAAAGACTGGATGCAGTTCGTGTACAAAAGTGACAATCTCTCTCGAAGTAACAGGGTTTCGAACGAGAACTCATCTCTTACAAAGGGATTTCATTTTTTTAAACTTATTTGAACTCCATACTTTTTGTGTGTTCAAAATGCACCATTCAAAGGCACATCACAAAATTTCAACAATTTCTGACTTCATTTGTTACATTTCCTGCATTTACTTTTTTTTTTGACCTAGTTGACCCTGAAATTGAAAAGCACTACAAATGAACTCTGAAAATGTTGAAAGTTGGCATGCTATCATCATTTCACCCACATAGCGTGTGTTAAAAAGTTGAGAGGGCTACGACAAAGACTGGATGCAGTTCGTGTACAAAACTGACAATCTCTCTCGAAGTAGCAGGGTTTCGAACGAGAACTCATCTCTTACAAAGGGATTTCATTTTTTTTAAACTTATTTGAACTCCATACTTTTTGTGTGATCAAAATGCACCATTCAAAGGCACATCACAAAATGTCAACAATTTCTGACTTCATTTGTTATATTTCGTGCATTTACTTTTTTTTTTGAGCTAGTTGACCCTGAAATTGAAAAGCACTACAAATGAACTCTGAAAATGTTGAAAGTTGGCATGATATCATCATTTCACCCACATAGCATGTGTTAAAAAGTTGAGAGGGCTACGACAAAGACTGGATGCAGTTCGTGTACAAAACTGACAATCTCTCTCGAAGTAGCAGGGTTTCGAACGAGAACTCATCTCTTACAAAGGGATTTCATTTTTTTAAACTTATTTGAACTCCATACTTTTTGTGTGTTCAAAATGGACCATTCAAAGGCACATCACAAAATGTAAACCATTTCTGACTTAATTTGGTATATTTCGTGCATTTACTTATTTTTTTTGAGCTAGTTGACCATGAAATTGAAAAGCACTACAAATGAACTCTCGAAATGTTGAAAGTTGGCATGCTATCATCATTTCACCCACATAGCATGTGTTAAAAAGTTGAGAGGGCTACGAGAAAGACTGGATGCAGTTCGTGTACAAAAGTGACAATCTCTCTCGATGTAGCAGGGTTTCGAACGAGAACTCATCTCTTACAAAGGGATTTCATTTTTTTAAACTTATTTGAACTCCATACTTTTTGTCTGTTCAAAATGCACCATTCAAAGGCACATCACAAAATTTCAACAATTTCTGACTTCATTTGGTATATTTCTTGCATTTACTTTATTTTTGTGCTAGTTGACCCCGAAATTGAAAAGCACTACAAATGAACTCTGGAAATCTTGAAAGTTGGCATGCTATCATCATTTCACCCACATAGCATGTGTTAAAAAGTTGAGAGGGCTACCACAAAGACTGGATGTAGTTCGTGTACAAAAGTGACAATCTCTCTCGAAGTAGCAGGGTTTCGAACGACAACTCATCTCTTACAAAGGGATTTCATTTTTTTTAAACTTATTTGAACTCCATACTTTTTGTGTGTTCAAAATGCACCATTCAAAGGCACATCACAAAATTTCAACAATTTCTGACTTCATTTGTTACATTTCCTGCATTTACTTATTTTTTTTGAGCTAGTTGACCCCGAAATTGAAAAGCACTACAAATGAACTCTGGAAATATTGAAAGTTGGCGTGCTATCATCATTTCACCCACATAGCATGTGTTAAAAAGTTGAGAGGGCTACGACAAAGACTGGATGCAGTTCGTGTACAAAACTGACAATCTCTCTCGAAGTAGCATGGTTTCGAACGACAACTCATCTCTTACAAAGGGATTTCATTTTTTTTAAACTTATTTGAACTCCATACTTTTTGTGTGATCAAAATGCACCATTCAAAGGCACAACACAAAATGTCAACAATTTCTGACTTCATTTGTTATATTTCGTGCATTTTTTTTTTGAGCTAGTTGACCCTGAAATTGAAAAGCACTACAAATGAACTCTGAAAATGTTGAAAGTTGGCATGCTATCATCATTTTACCCACATAGCATGTGTTAAAAAGTTGAGAGGGCTACGACAAAGACTGGATGCAGTTCGTGTACAAAAGTGACAATCTCTCTCGAAGTAGCAGGGTTTCGAACGAGAACTCATCTCTTACAAAGGGATTTCATTTTTTTAAACTTATTTGAACTCCATACTTTTTGTCTGTTCAAAATGCACCATTCAAAGGCACATCACAAAATTTCAACAATTTCTGACTTAATTTGGTATATTTCTTGCATTTACTTTATTTTTGTGCTAGTTGACCCCGAAATTGAAAAGCACTACAAATGAACTCTGGAAATCTTGAAAGTTGGCATGCTATCATCATTTCACCCACATAGCATGTGTTAAAAAGTTGAGAGGGCTACGAGAAAGACTGGATGCAGTTCGTGTACAAAAGTGACAATCTCTCTCGAAGTAACAGGGTTTCGAACGAGAACTCATCTCTTACAAAGGGATTTCATTTTTTTAAACTTATTTGAACTCCATTCTTTTTGTGTGTTCAAAATGCACCATTCAAAGGCACATCACAAAATTTCAACAATTTCTGACTTCATTTGTTACATTTCCTGCATTTACTTTTTTTTTTGAGCTAGTTGACCCTGAAATTGAAAAGCACTACAAATGAACTCTGAAAATGTTGAAAGTTGGCATGCTATCATCATTTCACCCACATAGCGTGTGTTAAAAAGTTGAGAGGGCTACGACAAAGACTGGATGCAGTTCGTGTACAAAACTGACAATCTCTCTCGAAGTAGCAGGGTTTCGAACGAGAACTCATCTCTTACAAAGGGATTTCATTTTTTTTAAACTTATTTGAACTCCATACTTTTTGTGTGATCAAAATGCACCATTCAAAGGCACATCACAAAATGTCAACAATTTCTGACTTCATTTGTTATATTTCGTGCATTTACTTTTTTTTTTGAGCTAGTTGACCCTGAAATTGAAAAGCACTACAAATGAACTCTGAAAATGTTGAAAGTTGGCATGATATCATCATTTCACCCACATAGCATGTGTTAAAAAGTTGAGAGGGCTACGACAAAGACTGGATGCAGTTCGTGTACAAAACTGACAATCTCTCTCGAAGTAGCAGGGTTTCGAACGAGAACTCATCTCTTACAAAGGGATTTCATTTTTTTAAACTTATTTGAACTCCATACTTTTTGTGTGTTCAAAATGGACCATTCAAAGGCACATCACAAAATGTAAACAATTTCTGACTTAATTTGGTATATTTCGTGCATTTACTTATTTTTTTTGAGCTAGTTGACCATGAAATTGAAAAGCACTACAAATGAACTCTCGAAATGTTGAAAGTTGGCATGCTATCATCATTTCACCCACATAGCATGTGTTAAAAAGTTGAGAGGGCTACGAGAAAGACTGGATGCAGTTCGTGTACAAAAGTGACAATCTCTCTCGAAGTAGCAGGGTTTCGAACGAGAACTCATCTCTTACAAAGGGATTTCATTTTTTTAAACTTATTTGAACTCCATACTTTTTGTCTGTTCAAAATGCACCATTCAAAGGCACATCACAAAATTTCAACAATTTCTGACTTCATTTGGTATATTTCTTGCATTTACTTTATTTTTGTGCTAGTTGACCCCGAAATTGAAAAGCACTACAAATGAACTCTGGAAATCTTGAAAGTTGGCATGCTATCATCATTTCACCCACATAGCATGTGTTAAAAAGTTGAGAGGGCTACCACAAAGACTGGATGTAGTTCGTGTACAAAAGTGACAATCTCTCTCGAAGTAGCAGGGTTTCGAACGACAACTCATCTCTTACAAAGGGATTTCATTTTTTTTAAACTTATTTGAACTCCATACTTTTTGTGTGTTCAAAATGCACCATTCAAAGGCACATCACAAAATTTCAACAATTTCTGACTTCATTTGTTACATTTCCTGCATTTACTTATTTTTTTTGAGCTAGTTGACCCCGAAATTGAAAAGCACTACAAATGAACTCTGGAAATATTGAAAGTTGGCGTGCTATCATCATTTCACCCACATAGCATGTGTTAAAAAGTTGAGAGGGCTACGACAAAGACTGGATGCAGTTCGTGTACAAAACTGACAATCTCTCTCGAAGTAGCATGGTTTCGAACGACAACTCATCTCTTACAAAGGGATTTCATTTTTTTTAAACTTATTTGAACTCCATACTTTTTGTGTGATCAAAATGCACCATTCAAAGGCACAACACAAAATGTCAACAATTTCTGACTTCATTTGTTATATTTCGTGCATTTACTTTTTTTTTTTGAGCTAGTTGACCCTGAAATTGAAAAGCACTACAAATGAACTCTGAAAATGTTGAAAGTTGGCATGCTATCATCATTTTACCCACATAGCATGTGTTAAAAAGTTGAGAGGGCTACGACAAAGACTGGATGCAGTTCGTGTACAAAACTGACAATCTCTCTCGAAGTAGCATGGTTTCGAACGACAACTCATCTCTTACAAAGGGATTTCATTTTTTTTAAACTTATTTGAACTCCATACTTTTTGTGTGATCAAAATGCACCATTCAAAGGCACATCACAAAATGTCAACAATTTCTGACTTCATTTGTTATATTTCGTGCATTTACTTTTTTTTTGAGCTAGTTGACCCTGAAATTGAAAAGCACTACAAATGAACTCTGAAAATGTTGAAAGTTGGCATGATATCATCATTTCACCCACATAGCATGTGTTAAAAAGTTGAGAGGGCTACGACAAAGACTGGATGCAGTTCGTGTACAAAACTGACAATCTCTCTCGAAGTAGCAGGGTTTCGAACGAGAACTCATCTCTTACAAAGGGATTTCATTTTTTTAAACTTATTTGAACTCCATACTTTTTGTGTGTTCAAAATGGACCATTCAAAGGCACATCACAAAATGTAAACAATTTCTGACTTAATTTGGTATATTTCGTGCATTTACTTATTTTTTTTGAGCTAGTTGACCCTGAAATTGAAAAGCACTACAAATGAACTCTGGAAATGTTGAAAGTTGGCATGCTATCATCATTTCACCCACATAGCATGTGTTAAAAAGTTGAGAGGGCTACGAGAAAGACTGGATGCAGTTCGTGTACAAAAGTGACAATCTCTCTCGAAGTAGCAGGGTTTCGAACGAGAACTCATCTCTTACAAAGGGATTTCATTTTTTTAAACTTATTTGAACTCCATACTTTTTGTCTGTTCAAAATGCACCATTCAAAGGCAGATCACAGAATTTCAACAATTTCTGACTTCATTTGGTATATTTCTTGCATTTACTTTTTTTTTTGAGCTAGTTGACCCTGAAATTGAAAAGCACTACAAATGAACTCTGGAAATCTTGAAAGTTGGCATGCTATCATCATTTCACCCACATAGCATGTGTTAAAAAGTTGAGAGGGCTACCACAAAGACTGGATGTAGTTCGTGTACAAAAGTGACAATCTCTCTCGAAGTAGCAGGGTTTCGAACGACAACTCATCTCTTACAAAGGGATTACATTTTTTTTAAACTTATTTGAACTCCATACTTTTTGTGTGTTCAAAATGCACCATTCAAAGGCACATCACAAAATTTCAACAATTTCTGACTTCATTTGTTACATTTCCTGCATTTACTTATTTTTTTTGAGCTAGTTGACCCCGAAATTGAAAAGCACTACAAATGAACTCTGGAAATATTGAAAGTTGGCATGCTATCATCATTTCACCCACATAGCATGTGTTAAAAAGTTGAGAGGGCTATGACAAAGACTGGATGCAGTTCGTGTACAAAACTGACAATCTCTCTCGAAGTAGCATGGTTTCGAACGACAACTCATCTCTTACAAAGGGATTTCATTTTTTTTAAACTTATTTGAACTCCATACTTTTTGTGTGATCAAAATGCACCATTCAAAGGCACATCACAAAATGTCAACAATTTTTGACTTCATTTGTTATATTTCGTGCATTTACTTTTTTTTTTGAGCTAGTTGACCCTGAAATTGAAAAGCACTACAAATGAACTCTGAAAATGTTGAAAGTTGGCATGATATCATCATTTCACCCACATAGCATGTGTTAAAAAGTTGAGAGGGCTACGACAAAGACTGGATGCAGTTCGTGTACAAAACTGACAATCTCTCTCGAAGTAGCAGGGTTTCGAACGAGAACTCATCTCTTACAAAGGGATTTCATTTTTTTAAACTTATTTGAACTCCATACTTTTTGTGTGTTCAAAATGGACCATTCAAAGGCACATCACAAAATGTAAACAATTTCTGACTTAATTTGGTATATTTCGTGCATTTACTTATTTTTTTTGAACTAGTTGACCCTGAAATTGAAAAGCACTACAAATGAACTCTGGAAATGTTGAAAGTTGGCATGCTATCATCATTTCACCCACATAGCATGTGTTAAAAAGTTGAGAGGGCTACGAGAAAGACTGGATGCAGTTCGTGTACAAAAGTGACAATCTCTCTCGAAGTAGCAGGGTTTCGAACGAGAACTCATCTCTTACAAAGGGATTTCATTTTTTTAAACTTATTTGAACTCCATACTTTTGGTCTGTTCAAAATGCACCATTCAAAGGCAGATCACACAATTTCAACAATTTCTGACTTCATTTGGTATATTTCTTGCATTTACTTTTTTTTTTGAGCTAGTTGACCCTGAAATTGAAAAGCACTACAAATGAACTCTGGAAATCTTGAAAGTTGGCATGCTATCATCATTTCACCCACATAGCATGTGTTAAAAAGTTGAGAGGGCTACCACAAAGACTGGATGTAGTTCGTGTACAAAAGTGACAATCTCTCTCGAAGTAGCAGGGTTTCGAACGACAACTCATCTCTTACAAAGGGATTTCATTTTTTTAAACTTATTTGAACTCCATAGTTTTTAAGTGTTCAAAATGCACCATTCAAAGGCACATCACAAAATTTCAACAATTTCTGACTTAATTAGGTATATTTCTTCCATTTACTTTATTTTTGTGCTAGTTGACCCCGAAATTGAAAAGCACTACAAATGAACTCTGGAAATGTTGAAAGTTGGCATGCTATCATCATTTCACCCACATAGCATGTGTTAAAAAGTTGAGAGGGCTACGAGAAAGACTGGATGCAGTTCGTGTACAAAACTGACAATCTCTCTCGAAGTAGGAGGGTTTCGAACGACAACTCATCTCTTACAAAGGGATTTCATTTTTTTTAAACTTATTTGAACTCCATACTTTTTGTGTGTTCAAAATGCACCATTCAAAGGCACATCACAAAATTTCAACAATTTCTGACTTCATTTGTTACATTTCCTGCATTTACTTATTTTTTTTGAGCTAGTTGACCCTGAAATTGAAAAGCACTACAAATGAACTCTGAAAATGTTGAAAGTTGGCATGATATCATCATTTCACCCACATAGCGTGTGTTAAAAAGTTGAGAGGGCTACGACAAAGACTGGATGCAGTTGGTGTACAAAACTGACAATCTCTCTCGAAGTAGCAGGGTTTCGAACGAGAACTCATCTCTTACAAAGGGATTTCATTTTTTTAAAACTTATTTGAACTCCATACTTTTTGTGTGATCAAAATGCACCATTCAAAGGCACATCACAAAATGTCAACAATTTCTGACTTAATTTGGTATATTTCGTGCATTTACTTTTTTTTTGAGCTAGTTGACCCTGAAATTGAAAAGCACTACAAATGAACTCTGAAAATGTTGAAAGTTGGCATGATATCATCATTTCACCCACATAGCATGTGTTAAAAAGTTGAGAGGGCTACGACAAAGACTGGATGCAGTTTGTGTACAAAACTGACAATCTCTCTCGAAGTAGCAGGGTTTCGAACGACTACTCATCTCTTACAAACGGATTTCGTTTTGTTTAAACTTATTTGAACTCCATACTTTTTGTGTGTTCAAAATGCACCATTCAAAGGCACATCACAAAATTTCAACAATTTCTGACTTCATTTGTTACATTTCCTGCATTTACTTATTTTTTTTGAGCTAGTTGACCCTGAAATTGAAAAGCACTACAAATGAACTCTGGAAATGTTGAAAGTTGGCATGCTATCATCATTTCACCCACATAGCATGTGTTAAAAAGTTGAGAGGGCTATGACAAAGACTGGATGCAATTCATGTACAAAACTGACAATCTCTCTCGAAGTAGCAGGGTTTCGAACGAGAACTCATCTCTTACAAAGGGATTTCATTTTTTTAAACTTATTTGAACTCCATACTTTTTGTGTGTTCAAAATGCACCATGCAAAGGCACATCACAAAATTTCAACAATTTCTGACTTAATTTGGTATATTTCGTGCATTTACTTATTTTTTGAGCTATTTGACCCTGAAATTGAAAAGCACTACAAATGAACTCTGAAAATGTTGAAAGTTGGCATGCTATCATAATTTCACCCACATAGCATGTGTTAAAAAGTTGAGAGGGCTACGACAAAGACTGGATGCAGTTCGTGTACAAAACTGACATTCTATCTCGAAGTAGCAGGGTTTCGAACGAGAACTCATCTCTTACAAAGGGATTTCATTTTTTTTAAACTTATTTGAACTCCATACTTGTTGTGTGTTCAAAATGCACCATTCAAAGGCACATCACAAAATTTCAACAATTTCTGACTTCATTTGTTATATTTCGTGCATTTACTTATTTTTTTTGAGCTAGTTGACCCTGAAATTGAAAAGCACTACAAATGAACTCTGGAAATCTTGAAAGTTGGCATGCTCTCATCAATTCTCCCACGTAGCATGTGTTAAAAAGTTGAGAGGGCTACCACAAAGACTGGATGCAGTTCGTGTACAAAACTGACAATCTCTCTCGAAGTAGCACGGTTTCGAACGAGAACTCATCTCTTACAAAGGGATTTCATTTTTTTAAACTTATTTGAACTCCATAGTTTTTAAGTGTTCAAAATGCACCATTCAAAGGCACATCACAAAATTTCAACAATTTCTGACTTAATTTGGTATATTTCTTCCATTTACTTTTTTTTTGAGCTAGTTGACCCTGAAATTGAAAAGCACTACAAATGAACTCTGGAAATGTTGAAAGTTGGCATGCTATCATCATTTCACCCACATAGCATGTGTTAAAAAGTTGAGAGGGCTACGAGAAAGACTGGATGCAGTTCGTGTACAAAAGTGACAATCTCTCTCGAAGTAGCAGGGTTTCGAACGAGAACTCATGTCTTACAAAGGGATTTCATTTTTTTAAACTTATTTGAACTCCATACTTTTTGTGTGTTCAAAATGCACCATTCAAAGGCACATCACAAAATTTCAACAATTTCTGACTTCATTTGTCACATTTCCTGCATTTACTTATTTTTTTGAGCTAGTTGACCCTGAAATCGAAAAGCACTACAAATGAACACTGAAAATGTTGAAAGTTGGCATGCTATCATCATTTCACCCACATAGCGTGTGTTAAAAAGTTGAGAGGGCTACGAGAAAGACTGGATGCAGTTCGTGTACAAAACTGACAATCTCTCTCGAAGTAGCAGGGTTTCGAACGAGAACTCATCTCTTACAAAGGGATTTCATTTTTTTTAAACTTATTTGAACTCCATACTTTTTGTGTGATCAAAATGCACTATTCAAAGGCACATCACAAAATGTCAACAATTTCTGACTTCATTTGTTATATTTCGTGCATTTACTTATTTTTTTTGAGCTAGTTGACCCTGAAATTGAAAAGCACTACAAATGAACTCTGAAAATGTTGAAAGTTGGCATGATATCATCATTTCACCCACATAGCATGTGTTAAAAAGTTGAGAGGGCTACGACAAAGACTGGATGCAGTTCGTGTACAAAACTGACAATCTCTCTCGAAGTAGCAGGGTTTCGAACGAGAACTCATCTCTTACAAAGGGATTTCATTTTTTTTAAACTTATTTGAACTCCATACTTTTTGTGTGTTCAAAATGCACCATTCAAAGGCACATCACAAAATTTCAACAATTTCTGACTTAATTTGGTATATTTCGTGCATTTACTTATTTTTTTTGAGCTAGTTGACCCTGAAATTGAAAAGCACTACAAATGAACTCTGAAAATGTTGAAAGTTCGCATGATATCATCATTTCACCCACGTAGCATGTGTTAAAAAGTTGGGAGGGCTACGACAAAGACTGGATGCAGTTCGTGTACAAAACTGACAATCTCTCTCGAAGTAGCAGGGTTTCGAACGAGAACTCATCTCTTACAAAGGGATTTCATTTTTTTAAACTTATTTGAACTCCATACTTTTTGTATGTTCAAAATGCACCATTCAAAGGCACATCACACAATTTCAACAATTTCTGACTTCATTTGGTATATTTCTTGCATTTACTTATTTTTTTGAGCTAGTTGACCCTGAAATTGAAAAGCACTACAAATGAACTCTGGAAATCTTGAAAGTTGCTATGCTATCATCATTTCACCCACATAGCATGTGTTAAAAAGTTGAGAGGGCTACCACAAAGACTGGATGTAGTTCGTGTACAAAAGTGACAATCTCTCTCGAAGTAGCACGGTTTCAAACGAGAACTCATCTCTTACAAAGGGATTTCATTTTTTTAAACTTATTTGAACTCCATAGTTTTTAAGTGTTCAAAATGCACCATTCAAAGGCACATCACAAAATTTCAACAATTTCTGACTTAATTTGGTATATTTCTTCCATTTACTTTTTTTTGAGCTAATTGACCCTGAAATTGAAAAGCACTACAAATGAACTCTGGAAATGTTGAAAGTTGGCATGCTATCATCATTTCACCCACATAGCATGTGTTAAAAGTTGAGAGGGCTACGAGAAAGACTGGATGCAGTTCGTGTACAAAACTGACAATCTCTCTCGAAGTAGCAGGATTTCGAACGAGAACTCATCTCTTACAAAGGGATTTCATTTTTTTAAAACTTATTTGAACTCCATACTTTTTGTGTGTTCAAAATGCACCATTCATAGGCACATCACAAAATTTCAACAATTTCTGACTTCATTTGTTACATTTCCTGCATTTACTTATTTTTTTTGAGCTAGTTGACCCTGAAATTGAAAAGCACTACCAATGAACTCTGAAAATGTTGAAAGTTGGCATGCTATCATCATTTCACCCACATAGCGTGTGTTAAAAAGTTGAGAGGGCTACGACAAACACTGGATGCAGTTCGTGTACAAAACTGACAATCTCTCTCGAAGTAGGAGGGTTTCGAACGAGAACTCATCTCTTACAAAGGTATTTCATTTTTTTTAAACTTATTTGAACTCCATACTTTTTGTGTGTTCAAAATGCACCATTCAAAGGCACATCACAAAATTTCAACAATTTCTGACTTCATTTGTTATATTTCGTGCATTTACTTATTTTTTTTGAGCTAGTTGACCCTGAAATTGAAAAGCACTACAAATGAACTCTGAAAATGTTGAAAGTTGGCATGATATCATCATTTCACCCACATAGCATGTGTTAAAAAGTTGAGAGGGCTACGACAAAGACTGGATGCAGTTCGTGTACAAAACTGACAATCTCTCTCGAAGTAGGAGGGTTTCGAACGAGAACTCATCTCTTACAAAGGGATTTCTTTTTTTTAAACTTATTTGAACTCCATACTTTTTGTGTGTTCAAAATGCACCATGCAAAGGCACATCACAAAATTTCAACAATTTCTGACTTAATTTGGTATATTTCGTGCATTTACTTATTTTTTGAGCTATTTGACCCTGAAATTGAAAAGCACTACAAATGAACTCTGAAAATGTTGAAAGTTGGCATGCTATCATAATTTCACCCACATAGCATGTGTTAAAAAGTTGAGAGGGCTACGACAAAGACTGGATGCAGTTCGTGTACAAAACTGACATTCTATCTCGAAGTAGCAGGGTTTCGAACGAGAACTCATCTCTTACAAAGGGATTTCATTTTTTTTAAACTTATTTGAACTCCATACTTGTTGTGTGTTCAAAATGCACCATTCAAAGGCACATCACAAAATTTCAACAATTTCTGACTTCATTTGTTATATTTCGTGCATTTACTTATTTTTTTTGAGCTAGTTGACCCTGAAATTGAAAAGCACTACAAATGAACTCTGGAAATCTTGAAAGTTGGCATGCTCTCATCAATTCTCCCACGTAGCATGTGTTAAAAAGTTGAGAGGGCTACCACAAAGACTGGATGCAGTTCGTGTACAAAACTGACAATCTCTCTCGAAGTAGCACGGTTTCGAACGAGAACTCATCTCTTACAAAGGGATTTCATTTTTTTAAACTTATTTGAACTCCATAGTTTTTAAGTGTTCAAAATGCACCATTCAAAGGCACATCACAAAATTTCAACAATTTCTGACTTAATTTGGTATATTTCTTCCATTTACTTTTTTTTTGAGCTAGTTGACCCTGAAATTGAAAAGCACTACAAATGAACTCTGGAAATGTTGAAAGTTGGCATGCTATCATCATTTCACCCACATAGCATGTGTTAAAAAGTTGAGAGGGCTACGAGAAAGACTGGATGCAGTTCGTGTACAAAAGTGACAATCTCTCTCGAAGTAGCAGGGTTTCGAACGAGAACTCATGTCTTACAAAGGGATTTCATTTTTTTAAACTTATTTGAACTCCATACTTTTTGTGTGTTCAAAATGCACCATTCAAAGGCACATCACAAAATTTCAACAATTTCTGACTTCATTTGTCACATTTCCTGCATTTACTTATTTTTTTGAGCTAGTTGACCCTGAAATCGAAAAGCACTACAAATGAACACTGAAAATGTTGAAAGTTGGCATGCTATCATCATTTCACCCACATAGCGTGTGTTAAAAAGTTGAGAGGGCTACGAGAAAGACTGGATGCAGTTCGTGTACAAAACTGACAATCTCTCTCGAAGTAGCAGGGTTTCGAACGAGAACTCATCTCTTACAAAGGGATTTCATTTTTTTTAAACTTATTTGAACTCCATACTTTTTGTGTGATCAAAATGCACTATTCAAAGGCACATCACAAAATGTCAACAATTTCTGACTTCATTTGTTATATTTCGTGCATTTACTTTTTTTTTTTGAGCTAGTTGACCCTGAAATTGAAAAGCACTACAAATGAACTCTGAAAATGTTGAAAGTTGGCATGATATCATCATTTCACCCACATAGCATGTGTTAAAAAGTTGAGAGGGCTACGACAAAGACTGGATGCAGTTCGTGTACAAAACTGACAATCTCTCTCGAAGTAGCAGGGTTTCGAACGAGAACTCATCTCTTACAAAGGGATTTCATTTTTTTTAAACTTATTTGAACTCCATACTTTTTGTGTGTTCAAAATGCACCATTCAAAGGCACATCACAAAATTTCAACAATTTCTGACTTAATTTGGTATATTTCGTGCATTTACTTATTTTTTTTGAGCTAGTTGACCCTGAAATTGAAAAGCACTACAAATGAACTCTGAAAATGTTGAAAGTTCGCATGATATCATCATTTCACCCACGTAGCATGTGTTAAAAAGTTGGGAGGGCTACGACAAAGACTGGATGCAGTTCGTGTACAAAACTGACAATCTCTCTCGAAGTAGCAGGGTTTCGAACGAGAACTCATCTCTTACAAAGGGATTTCATTTTTTTAAACTTATTTGAACTCCATACTTTTTGTATGTTCAAAATGCACCATTCAAAGGCACATCACACAATTTCAACAATTTCTGACTTCATTTGGTATATTTCTTGCATTTACTTATTTTTTTGAGCTAGTTGACCCTGAAATTGAAAAGCACTACAAATGAACTCTGGAAATCTTGAAAGTTGCTATGCTATCATCATTTCACCCACATAGCATGTGTTAAAAAGTTGAGAGGGCTACCACAAAGACTGGATGTAGTTCGTGTACAAAAGTGACAATCTCTCTCGAAGTAGCACGGTTTCAAACGAGAACTCATCTCTTACAAAGGGATTTCATTTTTTTAAACTTATTTGAACTCCATAGTTTTTAAGTGTTCAAAATGCACCATTCAAAGGCACATCACAAAATTTCAACAATTTCTGACTTAATTTGGTATATTTCTTCCATTTACTTTTTTTTGAGCTAATTGACCCTGAAATTGAAAAGCACTACAAATGAACTCTGGAAATGTTGAAAGTTGGCATGCTATCATCATTTCACCCACATAGCATGTGTTAAAAGTTGAGAGGGCTACGAGAAAGACTGGATGCAGTTCGTGTACAAAACTGACAATCTCTCTCGAAGTAGCAGGATTTCGAACGAGAACTCATCTCTTACAAAGGGATTTCATTTTTTTAAAACTTATTTGAACTCCATACTTTTTGTGTGTTCAAAATGCACCATTCATAGGCACATCACAAAATTTCAACAATTTCTGACTTCATTTGTTACATTTCCTGCATTTACTTATTTTTTTTGAGCTAGTTGACCCTGAAATTGAAAAGCACTACCAATGAACTCTGAAAATGTTGAAAGTTGGCATGCTATCATCATTTCACCCACATAGCGTGTGTTAAAAAGTTGAGAGGGCTACGACAAACACTGGATGCAGTTCGTGTACAAAACTGACAATCTCTCTCGAAGTAGGAGGGTTTCGAACGAGAACTCATCTCTTACAAAGGTATTTCATTTTTTTTAAACTTATTTGAACTCCATACTTTTTGTGTGTTCAAAATGCACCATTCAAAGGCACATCACAAAATTTCAACAATTTCTGACTTCATTTGTTATATTTCGTGCATTTACTTATTTTTTTTGAGCTAGTTGACCCTGAAATTGAAAAGCACTACAAATGAACTCTGAAAATGTTGAAAGTTGGCATGATATCATCATTTCACCCACATAGCATGTGTTAAAAAGTTGAGAGGGCTACGACAAAGACTGGATGCAGTTCGTGTACAAAACTGACAATCTCTCTCGAAGTAGGAGGGTTTCGAACGAGAACTCATCTCTTACAAAGGGATTTCTTTTTTTTAAACTTATTTGAACTCCATACTTTTTGTGTGTTCAAAATGCACCATGCAAAGGCACATCACAAAATTTCAACAATTTCTGACTTAATTTGGTATATTTCGTGCATTTACTTATTTTTTTTGAGCTATTTGACCCAGAAATTGAAAACCACTACAAATGAACTCTGAAAATGTTGAAAGTTGGCATGCTATCATAATTTCACCCACATAGCATGTGTTAAAACGTTGAGAGGGCTACGACAAAGACTGGATGCAGTTCGTGTACAAAACTGACAATCTCTCTCGAAGTAGCAGGGTTTCGAACGAGAACTCATCTCTTACAAAGGGATTTCATTTTTTTTAAACTTATTTGAACTCCATACTTTTTGTGTGATCAAAATACACCATTCAAAGGCACATCACAAAATGTCAACAATTTCTGACTTCATTTGTTATATTTCATGCATTTACTTTTTTTTTTTAGCTACTTGACCCTGAAATTGAAAAGCACTACAAATGAACTCTGAAAATGTTGAAAGTTGGCATGATATCATCATTTCACCCACATAGCATGTGTTAAAAAGTTGAGAGGGCTACGACAAAGACTGGATGCAGTTCGTGTACAAAACTGACAATCTCTCTCGAAGTAGCAGGGTTTCGAACGAGAACTCATCTCTTACAAAGGGATTTCATTTTTTTTAAACTTATTTGAACTCCATACTTTTTGTGTGTTCAAAATGCACCATTCAAAGGCACATCACAAAATTTCAACAATTTCTGACTTCATTTGTTATATTTCGTGCATTTACTTATTTTTTTTGAGCTAGTTGACCCTGAAATTGAAAAGCACTACAAATGAACTCTGAAAATGTTGAAAGTTGGCATGATATCATCATTTCACCCACATAGCATGTGTTAAAAAGTTGAGAGGGCTACGACAAAGACTGGATGCAGTTCGTGTACAAAACTGACAATCTCTCTCGAAGTAGCAGGGTTTCGAACGAGAACTCATCTCTTACAAAGGGATTTCATTTTTTTTAAACTTATTTGAACTCCATACTTTTTGTGTGTTCAAAATGCACCATTCAAAGGCACATCACAAAATTTCAACAATTTCTGACTTAATTTGGTATATTTCGTGCATTTACTTATTTTTTTGAGCTAGTTGACCCTGAATTTGAAAAGCACTACAAATGAACTCTGAAAATGTTGAAAGTTCGCATGATATCATCATTTCACCCACGTAGCATGTGTTAAAAAGTTGGGAGGGCTACGACAAAGACTGGATGCAGTTCGTGTACAAAACTGACAATCTCTCTCGAAGTAGCAGGGTTTCGAACGAGAACTCATCTCTTACAAAGGGATTTCATTTTTTTAAACTTATTTGAACTCCATACTTTTTGTATGTTCAAATTGCACCATTCAAAGGCACATCACACAATTTCAACAATTTCTGACTTCATTTGGTATATTTCTTGCATTTACTTATTTTTTTTGAGCTAGTTGACCCTGAAATTGAAAAGCACTACAAATGAACTCTGGAAATCTTGAAAGTTGGCATGCTATCATCATTTCACCCACATAGCATGTGTTAAAAAGTTGAGAGGGCTACCACAAAGACTGGATGTAGTTCGTGTACAAAAGTGACAATCTCTCTCGAAGTAGCACGGTTTCAAACGAGAACTCATCTCTTACAAAGGGATTTCATTTTTTTAAACTTATTTGAACTCCATAGTTTTTAAGTGTTCAAAATGCACCATTCAAAGGCACATCACAAAATTTCAACAATTTCTGACTTAATTTGGTATATTTCTTCCATTTACTTTTTTTTGAGCTAATTGACCCTGAAATTGAAAAGCACTACAAATGAACTCTGGAAATGTTGAAAGTTGGCATGCTATCATCATTTCACCCACATAGCATGTGTTAAAAGTTGAGAGGGCTACGAGAAAGACTGGATGCAGTTCGTGTACAAAACTGACAATCTCTCTCGAAGTAGCAGGGTTTCGAACGAGAACTCATCTCTTACAAAGGGATTTCATTTTTTTTAAACTTATTTGAACTCCATACTTTTTGTGTGTTCAAAATGCACCATTCATAGGAACATCACAAAATTTCAACAATTTCTGACTTCATTTGTTACATTTCCTGCATTTACTTATTTTTTTTGAGCTAGTTGACCCTGAAATTGAAAAGCACTACCAATGAACTCTGAAAATGTTGAAAGTTGGCATGCTATCATCATTTCACCCACATAGCGTGTGTTAAAAAGTTGAGAGGGCTACGACAAACACTGGATGCAGTTCGTGTACAAAACTGACAATCTCTCTCGAAGTAGGAGGGTTTCGAACGAGAACTCATCTCTTACAAAGGTATTTCATTTTTTTTTAAACATATTTGAACTCCATACTTTTTGTGTGTTCAAAATGCACCATTCAAAGGCACATCACAAAATTTCAACAATTTCTGACTTCATTTGTTATATTTCGTGCATTTACTTATTTTTTTTGAGCTAGTTGACCCTGAAATTGAAAAGCACTACAAATGAACTCTAAAAATGTTGAAAGTTGGCATGCTATCATAATTTCACCCACATAGCATGTGTTAAAACGTTGAGAGGGCTACGACAAAGACTGGATGCAGTTCGTGTACAAAACTGACAATCTCTCTCGAAGTAGCAGGGTTTCGAACGAGAACTCATCTCTTACAAAGGGATTTCATTTTTTTTAAACTTATTTGAACTCCATACTTTTTGTGTGCTCAAAATGCACCATTCAAAGGCACATCACAAAATTTCAACAATTTCTGACTTCATTTGTTATATTTCCTGCATTTACTTATTTTTTTTGAGCTAGTTGACCCTGAAATTGAAAAGCACTACAAATGAACTCTGAAAATGTTGAAAGTTCGCATGATATCATCATTTCACCCACGTAGCATGTGTTAAAAAGTTGAGAGGGCTACGACAAAGACTGGATGCAGTTCGTGTACAAAACTGACAATCTCTCTCGAAGTAGCAGGGTTTCGAACGAGAACTCATCTCTTACAAAGGGATTTCATTTTTTTAAACTTATTTGAACTCCATACTTTTTGTATGTTCAAAATGCACCATTCGAAGGCACATCACACAATTTCAACAATTTCTGACTTCATTTGGTATATTTCTTGCATTTACTTATTTTTTTTGAGCTAGTTGACCCTGAAATTGAAAAGCACTACAAATGAACTCTGGAAATCTTGAAAGTTGGCATGCTATCATCATTTCACCCACATAGCATGTGTTAAAAAGTTGAGAGGGCTACCACAAAGACTGGATGTAGTTCGTGTACAAAAGTGACAATCTCTCTCGAAGTAGCACGGTTTCAAACGAGAACTCATCTCTTACAAAGGGATTTCATTTTTTTAAACTTATTTGAACTCCATAGTTTTTAAGTGTTCAAAATGCACCATTCGAAGGCACATCACAAAATTTCAACAATTTCTGACTTAATTTGGTATATTTCTTCCATTTACTTTTTTTTGAGCTAATTGACCCTGAAATTGAAAAGCACTACAAATGAACTCTGGAAATGTTGAAAGTTGGCATGCTATCATCATTTCACCCACATAGCATGTGTTAAAAGTTGAGAGGGCTACGAGAAAGACTGGATGCAGTTCGTGTACAAAACTGACAATCTCTCTCGAAGTAGCAGGGTTTCGAACGAGAACTCATCTCTTACAAAGGGATTTCATTTTTTTTAAACTTATTTGAACTCCATACTTTTTGTGTGTTCAAAATGCACCATTCATAGGCACATCACAAAATTTCAACAATTTCTGACTTCATTTGTTACATTTCCTGCATTTACTTATTTTTTTTGAGCTAGTTGACCCTGAAATTGAAAAGCACTACCAATGAACTCTGAAAATGTTGAAAGTTGGCATGCTATCATCATTTCACCCACATAGCGTGTGTTAAAAAGTTGAGAGGGCTACGACAAACACTGGATGCAGTTCGTGTACAAAACTGACAATCTCTCTCGAAGTAGGAGGGTTTCGAACGAGAACTCATCTCTTACAAAGGTATTTCATTTTTTTTAAACTTATTTGAACTCCATACTTTTTGTGTGTTCAAAATGCACCATTCAAAGGCACATCACAAAATTTCAATAATTTCTGACTTCATTTGTTACATTTCCTGCATTTACTTATTTTTTTTGAGCTAGTTGACCCCGAAATTGAAAAGCACTACAAATGAACTCTGGAAATATTGAAAGTTGGCGTGCTATCATCATTTCACCCACATAGCATGTGTTAAAAAGTTGAGAGGGCTACGACAAAGACTGGATGCAGTTCGTGTACAAAACTGACAATCTCTCTCGAAGTAGCATGGTTTCGAACGACAACTCATCTCTTACAAAGGGATTTCATTTTTTTTAAACTTATTTGAACTCCATACTTTTTGTGTGATCAAAATGCACCATTCAAAGGCACAACACAAAATGTCAACAATTTCTGACTTCATTTGTTATATTTCGTGCATTTACTTTTTTTTTTGAGCTAGTTGACCCTGAAATTGAAAAGCACTACAAATGAACTCTGAAAATGTTGAAAGTTGGCATGCTATCATCATTTTACCCACATAGCATGTGTTAAAAAGTTGAGAGGGCTACGACAAAGACTGGATGCAGTTCGTGTACAAAACTGACAATCTCTCTCGAAGTAGCATGGTTTCGAACACAACTCATCTCTTACAAAGGGATTTCATTTTTTTTAAACTTATTTGAACTCCATACTTTTTGTGTGATCAAAATGCACCATTCAAAGGCACATCACAAAATGTCAACAATTTCTGACTTCATTTGTTATATTTCGTGCATTTACTTTTTTTTTGAGCTAGTTGACCCTGAAATTGAAAAGCACTACAAATGAACTCTGAAAATGTTGAAAGTTGGCATGATATCATCATTTCACCCACATAGCATGTGTTAAAAAGTTGAGAGGGCTACGACAAAGACTGGATGCAGTTCGTGTACAAAACTGACAATCTCTCTCGAAGTAGCAGGGTTTCGAACGAGAACTTATCTCTTACAAAGGGATTTCATTTTTTTAAACTTATTTGAACTCCATACTTTTTGTGTGTTCAAAATGGACCATTCAAAGGCACATCACAAAATGTAAACAATTTCTGACTTAATTTGGTATATTTCGTGCATTTACTTATTTTTTTTGAGCTAGTTGACCCTGAAATTGAAAAGCACTACAAATGAACTCTGGAAATGTTGAAAGTTGGCATGCTATCATCATTTCACCCACATAGCATGTGTTAAAAAGTTGAGAGGGCTACGAGAAAGACTGGATGCAGTTCGTGTACAAAAGTGACAATCTCTCTCGAAGTAGCAGGGTTTCGAACGAGAACTCATCTCTTACAAAGGGATTTCATTTTTTTAAACTTATTTGAACTCCATACTTTTTGTCTGTTCAAAATGCACCATTCAAAGGCAGATCACAGAATTTCAACAATTTCTGACTTCATTTGGTATATTTCTTGCATTTACTTTTTTTTTTGAGCTAGTTGACCCTGAAATTGAAAAGCACTACAAATGAACTCTGGAAATCTTGAAAGTTGGCATGCTATCATCATTTCACCCACATAGCATGTGTTAAAAAGTTGAGAGGGCTACCACAAAGACTGGATGTAGTTCGTGTACAAAAGTGACAATCTCTCTCGAAGTAGCAGGGTTTCGAACGACAACTCATCTCTTACAAAGGGATTACATTTTTTTTAAACTTATTTGAACTCCATACTTTTTGTGTGTTCAAAATGCACCATTCAAAGGCACATCACAAAATTTCAACAATTTCTGACTTCATTTGTTACATTTCCTGCATTTACTTATTTTTTTTGAGCTAGTTGACCCCGAAATTGAAAAGCACTACAAATGAACTCTGGAAATATTGAAAGTTGGCATGCTATCATCATTTCACCCACATAGCATGTGTTAAAAAGTTGAGAGGGCTATGACAAAGACTGGATGCAGTTCGTGTACAAAACTGACAATCTCTCTCGAAGTAGCATGGTTTCGAACGACAACTCATCTCTTACAAAGGGATTTCATTTTTTTTAAACTTATTTGAACTCCATACTTTTTGTGTGATCAAAATGCACCATTCAAAGGCACATCACAAAATGTCAACAATTTTTGACTTCATTTGTTATATTTCGTGCATTTACTTTTTTTTTTGAGCTAGTTGACCCTGAAATTGAAAAGCACTACAAATGAACTCTGAAAATGTTGAAAGTTGGCATGATATCATCATTTCACCCACATAGCATGTGTTAAAAAGTTGAGAGGGCTACGACAAAGACTGGATGCAGTTCGTGTACAAAACTGACAATCTCTCTCGAAGTAGCAGGGTTTCGAACGAGAACTCATCTCTTACAAAGGGATTTCATTTTTTTAAACTTATTTGAACTCCATACTTTTTGTGTGTTCAAAATGGACCATTCAAAGGCACATCACAAAATGTAAACAATTTCTGACTTAATTTGGTATATTTCGTGCATTTACTTATTTTTTTTGAGCTAGTTGACCCTGAAATTGAAAAGCACTACAAATGAACTCTGGAAATGTTGAAAGTTGGCATGCTATCATCATTTCACCCACATAGCATGTGTTAAAAAGTTGAGAGGGCTACGAGAAAGACTGGATGCAGTTCGTGTACAAAAGTGACAATCTCTCTCGAAGTAGCAGGGTTTCGAACGAGAACTCATCTCTTACAAAGGGATTTCATTTTTTTAAACTTATTTGAACTCCATACTTTTTGTCTGTTCAAAATGCACCATTCAAAGGCAGATCACACAATTTCAACAATTTCTGACTTCATTTGGTATATTTCTTGCATTTACTTTTTTTTTTGAGCTAGTTGACCCTGAAATTGAAAAGCACTACAAATGAACTCTGGAAATCTTGAAAGTTGGCATGCTATCATCATTTCACCCACATAGCATGTGTTAAAAAGTTGAGAGGGCTACCACAAAGACTGGATGTAGTTCGTGTACAAAAGTGACAATCTCTCTCGAAGTAGCACGGTTTCGAACGAGAACTCATCTCTTACAAAGGGATTTCATTTTTTTAAACTTATTTGAACTCCATAGTTTTTAAGTGTTCAAAATGCACCATTCAAAGGCACATCACAAAATTTCAACAATTTCTGACTTAATTAGGTATATTTCTTCCATTTACTTTATTTTTGTGCTAGTTGACCCCGAAATTGAAAAGCACTACAAATGAACTCTGGAAATGTTGAAAGTTGGCATGCTATCATCATTTCACCCACATAGCATGTGTTAAAAAGTTGAGAGGGCTACGAGAAAGACTGGATGCAGTTCGTGTACAAAACTGACAATCTCTCTCGAAGTAGGAGGGTTTCGAACGACAACTCATCTCTTACAAAGGGATTTCATTTTTTTTAAACTTATTTGAAATCCATACTTTTTGTGTGTTCAAAATGCACCATTCAAAGGCACATCACAAAATTTCAACAATTTCTGACTTCATTTGTTACATTTCCTGCATTTACTTATTTTTTTTGAGCTAGTTGACCCTGAAATTGAAAAGCACTACAAATGAACTCTGAAAATGTTGAAAGTTGGCATGCTATCATCATTTCACCCACATAGCGTGTGTTAAAAAGTTGAGAGGGCTACGACAAAGACTGGATGCAGTTGGTGTACAAAACTGACAATCTCTCTCGAAGTAGCAGGGTTTCGAACGAGAACTCATCTCTTACAAAGGGATTTCATTTTTTTAAAACTTATTTGAACTCCATACTTTTTGTGTGATCAAAATGCACCATTCAAAGGCACATCACAAAATGTCAACAATTTCTGACTTAATTTGGTATATTTCGTGCATTTACTTTTTTTTTGAGCTAGTTGACCCTGAAATTGAAAAGCACTACAAATGAACTCTGAAAATGTTGAAAGTTGGCATGATATCATCATTTCACCCACATAGCATGTGTTAAAAAGTTGAGAGGGCTACGACAAAGACTGGATGCAGTTTGTGTACAAAACTGACAATCTCTCTCGAAGTAGCAGGGTTTCGAACGACTACTCATCTCTTACAAACGGATTTCATTTTGTTTAAACTTATTTGAACTCCATACTTTTTGTGTGTTCAAAATGCACCATTCAAAGGCACATCACAAAATTTCAACAATTTCTGACTTCATTTGTTACATTTCCTGCATTTACTTATTTTTTTTGAGCTAGTTGACCCTGAAATTGAAAAGCACTACAAATGAACTCTGAAAATGTTGAAAGTTGGCATGCTATCATCATTTCACCCACATAGCATGTGTTAAAAAGTTGAGAGGGCTATGACAAAGACTGGATGCAATTCATGTACAAAACTGACAATCTCTCTCGAAGTAGCAGGGTTTCGAACGAGAACTCATCTCTTACAAAGGGATTTCATTTTTTTAAACTTATTTGAACTCCATACTTTTTGTGTGTTCAAAATGCACCATGCAAAGGCACATCACAAAATTTCAACAATTTCTGACTTAATTTGGTATATTTCGTGCATTTACTTATTTTTTGAGCTATTTGACCCTGAAATTGAAAAGCACTACAAATGAACTCTGAAAATGTTGAAAGTTGGCATGCTATCATAATTTCACCCACATAGCATGTGTTAAAAAGTTGAGAGGGCTACGACAAAGACTGGATGCAGTTCGTGTACAAAACTGACATTCTATCTCGAAGTAGCAGGGTTTCGAACGAGAACTCATCTCTTACAAAGGGATTTCATTTTTTTTAAACTTATTTGAACTCCATACTTGTTGTGTGTTCAAAATGCACCATTCAAAGGCACATCACAAAATTTCAACAATTTCTGACTTCATTTGTTATATTTCGTGCATTTACTTATTTTTTTTGAGCTAGTTGACCCTGAAATTGAAAAGCACTACAAATGAACTCTGGAAATCTTGAAAGTTGGCATGCTCTCATCAATTCTCCCACGTAGCATGTGTTAAAAAGTTGAGAGGGCTACCACAAAGACTGGATGCAGTTCGTGTACAAAACTGACAATCTCTCTCGAAGTAGCACGGTTTCGAACGAGAACTCATCTCTTACAAAGGGATTTCATTTTTTTAAACTTATTTGAACTCCATAGTTTTTAAGTGTTCAAAATGCACCATTCAAAGGCACATCACAAAATTTCAACAATTTCTGACTTAATTTGGTATATTTCTTCCATTTACTTTTTTTTTGAGCTAGTTGACCCTGAAATTGAAAAGCACTACAAATGAACTCTGGAAATGTTGAAAGTTGGCATGCTATCATCATTTCACCCACATAGCATGTGTTAAAAAGTTGAGAGGGCTACGAGAAAGACTGGATGCAGTTCGTGTACAAAAGTGACAATCTCTCTCGAAGTAGCAGGGTTTCGAACGAGAACTCATGTCTTACAAAGGGATTTCATTTTTTTAAACTTATTTGAACTCCATACTTTTTGTGTGTTCAAAATGCACCATTCAAAGGCACATCACAAAATTTCAACAATTTCTGACTTCATTTGTCACATTTCCTGCATTTACTTATTTTTTTGAGCTAGTTGACCCTGAAATCGAAAAGCACTACAAATGAACACTGAAAATGTTGAAAGTTGGCATGCTATCATCATTTCACCCACATAGCGTGTGTTAAAAAGTTGAGAGGGCTACGAGAAAGACTGGATGCAGTTCGTGTACAAAACTGACAATCTCTCTCGAAGTAGCAGGGTTTCGAACGAGAACTCATCTCTTACAAAGGGATTTCATTTTTTTAAACTTATTTGAACTCCATACTTTTTGTGTGATCAAAATGCACTATTCAAAGGCACATCACAAAATGTCAACAATTTCTGACTTCATTTGTTATATTTCGTGCATTTACTTATTTTTTTTGAGCTAGTTGACCCTGAAATTGAAAAGCACTACAAATGAACTCTGAAAATGTTGAAAGTTGGCATGATATCATCATTTCACCCACATAGCATGTGTTAAAAAGTTGAGAGGGCTACGACAAAGACTGGATGCAGTTCGTGTACAAAACTGACAATCTCTCTCGAAGTAGCAGGGTTTCGAACGAGAACTCATCTCTTACAAAGGGATTTCATTTTTTTTAAACTTATTTGAACTCCATACTTTTTGTGTGTTCAAAATGCACCATTCAAAGGCACATCACAAAATTTCAACAATTTCTGACTTAATTTGGTATATTTCGTGCATTTACTTATTTTTTTTGAGCTAGTTGACCCTGAAATTGAAAAGCACTACAAATGAACTCTGAAAATGTTGAAAGTTCGCATGATATCATCATTTCACCCACGTAGCATGTGTTAAAAAGTTGGGAGGGCTACGACAAAGACTGGATGCAGTTCGTGTACAAAACTGACAATCTCTCTCGAAGTAGCAGGGTTTCGAACGAGAACTCATCTCTTACAAAGGGATTTCATTTTTTTAAACTTATTTGAACTCCATACTTTTTGTATGTTCAAAATGCACCATTCAAAGGCACATCACACAATTTCAACAATTTCTGACTTCATTTGGTATATTTCTTGCATTTACTTATTTTTTTGAGCTAGTTGACCCTGAAATTGAAAAGCACTACAAATGAACTCTGGAAATCTTGAAAGTTGCTATGCTATCATCATTTCACCCACATAGCATGTGTTAAAAAGTTGAGAGGGCTACCACAAAGACTGGATGTAGTTCGTGTACAAAAGTGACAATCTCTCTCGAAGTAGCACGGTTTCAAACGAGAACTCATCTCTTACAAAGGGATTTCATTTTTTTAAACTTATTTGAACTCCATAGTTTTTAAGTGTTCAAAATGCACCATTCAAAGGCACATCACAAAATTTCAACAATTTCTGACTTAATTTGGTATATTTCTTCCATTTACTTTTTTTTGAGCTAATTGACCCTGAAATTGAAAAGCACTACAAATGAACTCTGGAAATGTTGAAAGTTGGCATGCTATCATCATTTCACCCACATAGCATGTGTTAAAAGTTGAGAGGGCTACGAGAAAGACTGGATGCAGTTCGTGTACAAAACTGACAATCTCTCTCGAAGTAGCAGGATTTCGAACGAGAACTCATCTCTTACAAAGGGATTTCATTTTTTTAAAACTTATTTGAACTCCATACTTTTTGTGTGTTCAAAATGCACCATTCATAGGCACATCACAAAATTTCAACAATTTCTGACTTCATTTGTTACATTTCCTGCATTTACTTATTTTTTTTGAGCTAGTTGACCCTGAAATTGAAAAGCACTACCAATGAACTCTGAAAATGTTGAAAGTTGGCATGCTATCATCATTTCACCCACATAGCGTGTGTTAAAAAGTTGAGAGGGCTACGACAAACACTGGATGCAGTTCGTGTACAAAACTGACAATCTCTCTCGAAGTAGGAGGGTTTCGAACGAGAACTCATCTCTTACAAAGGTATTTCATTTTTTTTAAACTTATTTGAACTCCATACTTTTTGTGTGTTCAAAATGCACCATTCAAAGGCACATCACAAAATTTCAACAATTTCTGACTTCATTTGTTATATTTCGTGCATTTACTTATTTTTTTTGAGCTAGTTGACCCTGAAATTGAAAAGCACTACAAATGAACTCTGAAAATGTTGAAAGTTGGCATGATATCATCATTTCACCCACATAGCATGTGTTAAAAAGTTGAGAGGGCTACGACAAAGACTGGATGCAGTTCGTGTACAAAACTGACAATCTCTCTCGAAGTAGGAGGGTTTCGAACGAGAACTCATCTCTTACAAAGGGATTTCTTTTTTTTAAACTTATTTGAACTCCATACTTTTTGTGTGTTCAAAATGCACCATGCAAAGGCACATCACAAAATTTCAACAATTTCTGACTTAATTTGGTATATTTCGTGCATTTACTTATTTTTTTTGAGCTATTTGACCCAGAAATTGAAAAGCACTACAAATGAACTCTGAAAATGTTGAAAGTTGGCATGCTATCATAATTTCACCCACATAGCATGTGTTAAAACGTTGAGAGGGCTACGACAAAGACTGGATGCAGTTCGTGTACAAAACTGACAATCTCTCTCGAAGTAGCAGGGTTTCGAACGAGAACTCATCTCTTACAAAGGGATTTCATTTTTTTTAAACTTATTTGAACTCCATACTTTTTGTGTGATCAAAATACACCATTCAAAGGCACATCACAAAATGTCAACAATTTCTGACTTCATTTGTTATATTTCATGCATTTACTTTTTTTTTTTAGCTACTTGACCCTGAAATTGAAAAGCACTACAAATGAACTCTGAAAATGTTGAAAGTTGGCATGATATCATCATTTCACCCACATAGCATGTGTTAAAAAGTTGAGAGGGCTACGACAAAGACTGGATGCAGTTCGTGTACAAAACTGACAATCTCTCTCGAAGTAGCAGGGTTTCGAACGAGAACTCATCTCTTACAAAGGGATTTCATTTTTTTTAAACTTATTTGAACTCCATACTTTTTGTGTGTTCAAAATGCACCATTCAAAGGCACATCACAAAATTTCAACAATTTCTGACTTCATTTGTTATATTTCGTGCATTTACTTATTTTTTTTGAGCTAGTTGACCCTGAAATTGAAAAGCACTACAAATGAACTCTGAAAATGTTGAAAGTTGGCATGATATCATCATTTCACCCACATAGCATGTGTTAAAAAGTTGAGAGGGCTACGACAAAGACTGGATGCAGTTCGTGTACAAAACTGACAATCTCTCTCGAAGTAGCAGGGTTTCGAACGAGAACTCATCTCTTACAAAGGGATTTCATTTTTTTTAAACTTATTTGAACTCCATACTTTTTGTGTGTTCAAAATGCACCATTCAAAGGCACATCACAAAATTTCAACAATTTCTGACTTAATTTGGTATATTTCGTGCATTTACTTATTTTTTTTGAGCTAGTTGACCCTGAAATTGAAAAGCACTACAAATGAACTCTGAAAATGTTGAAAGTTCGCATGATATCATCATTTCACCCACGTAGCATGTGTTAAAAAGTTGGGAGGGCTACGACAAAGACTGGATGCAGTTCGTGTACAAAACTGACAATCTCTCTCGAAGTAGCAGGGTTTCGAACGAGAACTCATCTCTTACAAAGGGATTTCATTTTTTTAAACTTATTTGAACTCCATACTTTTTGTATGTTCAAATTGCACCATTCAAAGGCACATCACACAATTTCAACAATTTCTGACTTCATTTGGTATATTTCTTGCATTTACTTATTTTTTTTGAGCTAGTTGACCCTGAAATTGAAAAGCACTACAAATGAACTCTGGAAATCTTGAAAGTTGGCATGCTATCATCATTTCACCCACATAGCATGTGTTAAAAAGTTGAGAGGGCTACCACAAAGACTGGATGTAGTTCGTGTACAAAAGTGACAATCTCTCTCGAAGTAGCACGGTTTCAAACGAGAACTCATCTCTTACAAAGGGATTTCATTTTTTTAAACTTATTTGAACTCCATAGTTTTTAAGTGTTCAAAATGCACCATTCAAAGGCACATCACAAAATTTCAACAATTTCTGACTTAATTTGGTATATTTCTTCCATTTACTTTTTTTTGAGCTAATTGACCCTGAAATTGAAAAGCACTACAAATGAACTCTGGAAATGTTGAAAGTTGGCATGCTATCATCATTTCACCCACATAGCATGTGTTAAAAGTTGAGAGGGCTACGAGAAAGACTGGATGCAGTTCGTGTACAAAACTGACAATCTCTCTCGAAGTAGCAGGGTTTCGAACGAGAACTCATCTCTTACAAAGGGATTTCATTTTTTTTAAACTTATTTGAACTCCATACTTTTTGTGTGTTCAAAATGCACCATTCATAGGAACATCACAAAATTTCAACAATTTCTGACTTCATTTGTTACATTTCCTGCATTTACTTATTTTTTTTGAGCTAGTTGACCCTGAAATTGAAAAGCACTACCAATGAACTCTGAAAATGTTGAAAGTTGGCATGCTATCATCATTTCACCCACATAGCGTGTGTTAAAAAGTTGAGAGGGCTACGACAAACACTGGATGCAGTTCGTGTACAAAACTGACAATCTCTCTCGAAGTAGGAGGGTTTCGAACGAGAACTCATCTCTTACAAAGGTATTTCATTTTTTTTTAAACTTATTTGAACTCCATACTTTTTGTGTGTTCAAAATGCACCATTCAAAGGCACATCACAAAATTTCAACAATTTCTGACTTCATTTGTTATATTTCGTGCATTTACTTATTTTTTTTGAGCTAGTTGACCCTGAAATTGAAAAGCACTACAAATGAACTCTGAAAATGTTGAAAGTTGGCATGCTATCATAATTTCACCCACATAGCATGTGTTAAAACGTTGAGAGGGCTACGACAAAGACTGGATGCAGTTCGTGTACAAAACTGACAATCTCTCTCGAAGTAGCAGGGTTTCGAACGAGAACTCATCTCTTACAAAGGGATTTCATTTTTTTTAAACTTATTTGAACTCCATACTTTTTGTGTGCTCAAAATGCACCATTCAAAGGCACATCACAAAATTTCAACAATTTCTGACTTCATTTGTTATATTTCCTGCATTTACTTATTTTTTTTGAGCTAGTTGACCCTGAAATTGAAAAGCACTACAAATGAACTCTGAAAATGTTGAAAGTTCGCATGATATCATCATTTCACCCACGTAGCATGTGTTAAAAAGTTGAGAGGGCTACGACAAAGACTGGATGCAGTTCGTGTACAAAACTGACAATCTCTCTCGAAGTAGCAGGGTTTCGAACGAGAACTCATCTCTTACAAAGGGATTTCATTTTTTTAAACTTATTTGAACTCCATACTTTTTGTATGTTCAAAATGCACCATTCGAAGGCACATCACACAATTTCAACAATTTCTGACTTCATTTGGTATATTTCTTGCATTTACTTATTTTTTTTGAGCTAGTTGACCCTGAAATTGAAAAGCACTACAAATGAACTCTGGAAATCTTGAAAGTTGGCATGCTATCATCATTTCACCCACATAGCATGTGTTAAAAAGTTGAGAGGGCTACCACAAAGACTGGATGTAGTTCGTGTACAAAAGTGACAATCTCTCTCGAAGTAGCACGGTTTCAAACGAGAACTCATCTCTTACAAAGGGATTTCATTTTTTTAAACTTATTTGAACTCCATAGTTTTTAAGTGTTCAAAATGCACCATTCGAAGGCACATCACAAAATTTCAACAATTTCTGACTTAATTTGGTATATTTCTTCCATTTACTTTTTTTTGAGCTAATTGACCCTGAAATTGAAAAGCACTACAAATGAACTCTGGAAATGTTGAAAGTTGGCATGCTATCATCATTTCACCCACATAGCATGTGTTAAAAGTTGAGAGGGCTACGAGAAAGACTGGATGCAGTTCGTGTACAAAACTGACAATCTCTCTCGAAGTAGCAGGGTTTCGAACGAGAACTCATCTCTTACAAAGGGATTTCATTTTTTTTAAACTTATTTGAACTCCATACTTTTTGTGTGTTCAAAATGCACCATTCATAGGCACATCACAAAATTTCAACAATTTCTGACTTCATTTGTTACATTTCCTGCATTTACTTATTTTTTTTGAGCTAGTTGACCCTGAAATTGAAAAGCACTACCAATGAACTCTGAAAATGTTGAAAGTTGGCATGCTATCATCATTTCACCCACATAGCGTGTGTTAAAAAGTTGAGAGGGCTACGACAAACACTGGATGCAGTTCGTGTACAAAACTGACAATCTCTCTCGAAGTAGGAGGGTTTCGAACGAGAACTCATCTCTTACAAAGGTATTTCATTTTTTTTAAACTTATTTGAACTCCATACTTTTTGTGTGTTCAAAATGCACCATTCAAAGGCACATCACAAAATTTCAATAATTTCTGACTTCATTTGTTATATTTCGTGCATTTACTTATTTTTTTTGAGCTAGTTGACCCTGAAATTGAAAAGCACTACAAATGAACTCTGAAAATGTTGAAAGTTGGCATGATATCATCATTTCACCCACATAGCATGTGTTAAAAAGTTGAGAGGGCTACGACAAAGACTGGATGCCGCTCGTGTACAAAACTGACAATCTCTCTCGAAGTAGCAGGGTTTCGAACGAGAACTCATCTCTTACAAAGGGATTTCTTTTTTTTAAACTTATTTGAACTCCATACTTTTTGTGTGTTCAAAATGCACCATGCAAAGGCACATCACAAAATTTCAACAATTTCTGACTTAATTTGGTATAATTCGTGCATTTACTTATTTTTTTTGAGCTATTTGACCCAGAAATTGAAAAGCACTACAAATGAACTCTGAAAATGTTGAAAGTTGGCATGCTATCATAATTTCACCCACATAGCATGTGTTAAAACGTTGAGAGGGCTACGACAAAGACTGGATGCAGTTCGTGTACAAAACTGACAATCTCTCTCGAAGTAGCAGGGTTTCGAACGAGAACTCATCTCTTACAAAGGGATTTCATTTTTTTTAAACTTATTTGAACTCCATACTTTTTGTGTGTTCAAAATGCACCATTCAAAGGCACATCGCAAAATTTCAACAATTTCTGACTTCATTTGTTATATTTCGTGCATTTACTTATTTTTTTGAGCTAGTTGACCCTGAAATTGAAAAGCACTACAAATGAACTCTGAAAATGTTGAAAGTTGGCATGATATCATCATTTCACCCACATAGCATGTGTTAAAAAGTTGAGAGGGCTACGACAAAGACTGGATGCAGTTCGTGTACAAAACTGACAATCTCTCCCGAAGTAGCAGGGTTTCGAACGAGAACTCATCTCTTACAAAGGGATTTCATTTTTTTTAAACTTATTTGAACTCCATACTTTTTGTGTGTTCAAAATGCACCATTCAAAGGCACATCACAAAATTTCAACAATTTCTGACTTAATTTGGTATATTTCCTGCATTTACTTATTTTTTTTGAGCTAGTTGACCCTGAAATTGAAAAGCACTACAAATGAACTCTGAAAATGTTGAAAGTTCGCATGATATCATCATTTCACCGACGTAGCATGTGTCAAAAAGTTGGGAGGGCTACGACAAAGACTGGATGCAGTTCGTGTACAAAACTGACAATCTCTCTCGAAGTAGCAGGGTTTCGAACGAGAACTCATCTCTTACAAAGGGATTTCATTTTTTAAACTTATTTGAACTCCATACTTTTTGTCTGTTCAAAATGCACCATTCATAGGCACATCACACAATTTCAACAATTTCTGACTTCATTTGGTATATTTCTTGCATTTACTTATTTTTTTTGAGCTAGTTGACCCTGAAATTGAAAAGCACTACAAATGAACTCTGGAAATCTTGAAAGTTGGCATGCTATCATCATTTCACCCACATAGCATGTGTTAAAAAGTTGAGAGGGCTACCACAAAGACTGGATGTAGTTCGTGTACAAAAGTGACAATCTCTCTCGAAGTAGCATGGTTTCGAACGAGAACTCATCTCTTACAAAGGGATTTCATTTTTTTAAACTTATTTGAACTCCATAGTTTTTAAGTGTTCAAAATGCACCATTCAAAGGCACGTCACAAAATTTCAACAATTTCTGACTTAATTTGGTATATTTCTTCCATTTACTTTTTTTTGAGCTAATTGACCCTGAAATTGAAAAGCACTACAAATGAACTCTGGAAATGTTGAAAGTTGGCATGCTATCATCATTTCACCCACATAGCATGTGTTAAAAAGTTGAGAGGGCTACGAGAAAGACTGGATGCAGTTCGTGTACAAAACTGACAATCTCTCTCGAAGTAGCAGGGTTTCGAACGAGAACTCATCTCTTACAAAGGGATTTCATGTTTTTTAAACTTATTTGAACTCCATACTTTTTGTGTGTTCAAAATGCACCATTCAAAGGCACATCCCAAAATTTCAACAATTTCTGACTTCATTTGTTACATTTCCTGCATTTACTTATTTTTTTTGAGCTAGTTGATCCTGAAATTGAAAAGCACTACCAATGAACTCTGAAAATGTTGAAAGTTGGCATGCTATCATCATTTCACCCACATAGCGTGTGTTAAAAAGTTGAGAGGGCTACGACAAAGACTGGATGTAGTTCGTGTACAAAACTGACAATCTCTCTCGAAGTAGGAGGGTTTCGAACGAGAACTCATCTCTTACAAAGGTATTTCATTTTTTAAACTTATTTGAACTCCATACTTTTTGTGTGTTCAAAATGCACCATTCAAAGGCACATCACAAAATTTCAACAATTTCTGACTTCATTTGTTATATTTCGTGCATTTACTTATTTTTTTTGAGCTAGTTGACCCTGAAATTGAAAAGCACTACAAATGAACTATGAAAATGTTGAAAGTTGGCATGATATCATCATTTCACCCACATAGAATGTGTTAAAATGTTGAGAGGGCTACGACAAAGACTGGATGCAGTTCGTGTACAAAACTGACAATCTCTCTCGAAGTAGCAGTGTTTCGAACGAGAACTCATCTCTTACAAAGGGATTTCATTTTTTTTAAACTTATTTGAACTCCATACTTTTTGTGTGTTGAAAATGCACCATGCAAAGGCACATCACAAAATTTCAACAATTTCTGACTTAATTTCGTATATTTTGTGCATTTACTTATTTTTTTTGAGCTATTTGACCCTGAAATTGAAAAGCACTACAAATGAACTCTGAAAATGTTGAAAGTTGGCATGCTATCATAATTTCACCCACATAGCATGTGTTAAAACGTTGAGAGGGCTACGACAAAGACTGGATGCAGTTCGTGTACAAAACTGACAATCTCTCTCGAAGTAGCAGGGTTTCGAACGAGAACTCATCTCTTACAAAGGGATTTCATTTTTTTTAAACTTATTTGAACTCCATACTTTTTGTGTGTTCAAAATGCACCATTCAAAGGCACATCGCAAAATTTCAACAATTTCTGACTTCATTTGTTATATTTCGTGCATTTACTTATTTTTTTTGAGCTAGTTGACCATGAAATTGAAAAGCACTACAAATGAACTCTGGAAATCTTGAAAGTTGGCATGCTATCATCATTTCACCCACATAGCATGTGTTAAAAAGTTGAGAGGGCTACCACAAAGACTGGATGTAGTTCGTGTACAAAAGTGACTATCTCTCTCGAAGTAGCACGGTTTCGAACGAGAACTCATCTCTTACAAAGGGATTTCATTTTTTTAAACTTATTTGAACTCCATAGTTTTTAAGTGTTCAAAATGCACCATTCAAAGGCACATCACAAAATTTCAACAATTTCTGACTTAATTTGGTATATTTCTTCCATTTACTTTTTTTTGAGCTAATTGACCCTGAAATTGAAAAGCACTACAAATGAACTCTGGAAATGTTGAAAGTTGGCATGCTATCATCATTTCACCCACATAGCATGTGTTAAAAAGTTGAGAGGGCTACGAGAAAGACTGGATGCAGTTCGTGTACAAAACTGACAATCTCTCTCGAAGTAGCAGGGTTTCGAACGAGAACTCATCTCTTACAAAGGGATTTCATGTTTTTTAAACTTATTTGAACTCCATACTTTTTGTGTGTTCAAAATGCACCATGCAAAGGCACATCACAAAACTTCAACAATTTCTGACTTCATTTGTTACATTTCCTGCATTTACTTATTTTTTTTGAGCTAGTTGACCCTGAAATTGAAAAGCACTACCAATGAACTCTAAAAATGTTGAAAGTTGGCATGCTATCATCATTTCACCCACATAGCGTGTGTTAAAAAGTTGAGAGGGCTACGACAAAGACTGGATGCAGTTCGTGTACAAAACTGACAATCTCTCTCGAAGTAGGAGGGTTTCGAACGAGAACTCATCTCTTACAAAGGTATTTCATTTTTTTAAACTTATTTGAACTCCATACTTTTTGTGTGTTCAAAATGCACCATTCAAAGGCACATCACAAAATTTCAACAATTTCTGACTTCATTTGTTATATTTCGTGCATTTACTTATTTTTTTGAGCTAGTTGACCCTGAAATTGAAAAGCACTACAAATGAACTCTGAAAATGTTGAAAGTTGGCATGATATCATCATTTCACCCACATAGCATGTGTTAAAAAGTTGAGAGGGCTACGACAAAGACTGGATGCAGTTCGTGTACAAAACTGACAATCTCTCTCGAAGTAGCAGGGTTTCGAACGAGAACTCATCTCTTACAAAGGGATTTCATTTTCTTTAAACTTATTTGAACTCCATACTTTTTGTGTGTTGAAAATGCACCATGCAAAGGCACATCACAAAATTTCAACTATTTCTGACTTAATTTGGTATATTTCGTGCATTTACTTATTTTTTTGAGCTATTTGACCCTGAAATTGAAAAGCACTACAAATGAACTCTGAAAATGTTGAAAGTTGGCATGCTATCATAATTTCACCCACATAGCATGTGTTAAAACGTTGAGAGGGCTACGACAAAGACTGGATGCAGTTCGTGTACAAAACTGACAATCTCTTTCGAAGTAGCAGGGTTTCGAACGAGAACTCATCTCTTACAAAGGGATTTCATTTTTTTAAACTTATTTGACCTCCATACTTTTTGTGTGTTCAAAATGCACCATTCAAAGGCACATCACAAAATTTCAACAATTTCTGACTTCATTAGTTATATTTCGTGCATTTACTTATTTGTTTTGAGCTAGTTGACCCTGAAATTGAAAAGCACTACAAATGAACTCTGAAAATGTTGAAAGTTGTCATGATATCATCATTTCACCCACGTAGCATGTGTTAAAAAGTTGGGAGGGCTACGACAAAGACTGGATGCAGTTCGTGTACAAAACTGACAATCTCTCTCGAAGTAGCAGGGTTTCGAACGAGAGCTCATCTCTTACAAAGGGATTTCATTTTTTTAAACTTATTTGAACTCCATACTTTTTGTCCGTTCAAAATGCTCCATTCAAAGCCACATCACACAATTTCAACAATTTCTGACTTCATTTGGTATATTTCTTGCATTTACTTATTTTTTTTGAGCTAGTTGACCATGAAATTGAAAAGCACTACAAATGAACTATGAAAATCTTGAAAGTTTGCATGCTATCATCATTTCACCCACATAGCATGTGTTAAAAAGTTGAGAGGGCTACGACAAAGACTGGATGCAGTTCGTGTACAAAACTGACAATCTCTCTCGAAGTAGCACGGTTTCGAACGAGAACTCATCTCTTACAAAGGGATTTCATTTTTTTAAACTTATTTGAACTCCATAGTTTTTAAGTGTTCAAAATGCACCATTCAAAGGCACATCACAAAATTTCAACAATTTCTGACTTAATTTGGTATATTTCTTCCATTTACTTTTTTTTTGAGCTAGTTGACCCTGAAATTGAAAAGCACTACAAATGAACTGTGGAAATGTTGAAAGTTGGCATGCTATCATCATTCCACCCACATAGCATGTGTTAAAAAGTTGAGAGGGCTACGAGAAAGACTGGATGCAGTTCGTGTACAAAACTGACAATCTCTCTCGAAGTAGCAGGGTTTCGAACGAGAACTCATCTCTTACAAAGGGATTTCATTTTTTTTAAACTCATTTGAACTCCATACTTTTTGTGTGTTCAAAATGCACCATTCAAAGGCACATCACAAAATTTCAACAATTTCTCACTTCATTTGTTACATTTCCTGCATTTACTTCTTTTTTTTGAGCTAGTTGACCCTGAAATTGAAAAGCACTACAAATGAACTCTGGAAATGTTGAAAGTTGGCATGCTATCATCATTTCACCCACATAACGTGTGTTAAAAAGGTGAGAGGGCTACGACAAAGACTGGATGCAGTTCGTGTACAAAACTGACAATCTCTCTCGAAGTAGCAGGGTTTCGAACGAGAACTCATCTCTTACAAAGGGATTTCATTTTTTTAAACTCATTTCAACTCCATACTTTTTGTGTTTTCAAAATGCACCATTCAAAGGCACATCACAAAATTTCAACAATTTCTGACTACATTTGTTACATTTCCTGCATTTACTTATTTTTTTTGAGCTAGTTGACCCTGAAATTCAAAAGCACTACAAATGAACTCTGAAAATGTTGAAAGTTGGCATGCTATCATCATTTCACCCACATAACATGTGTTAAAAAGGTGAGAGGGCTACGACAAAGACTGGATGCAGTTCGTGTACAAAACTGACAAGCTCTCTCGAAGTAGCAGGGTTTCGAACGAGAACTCATCCCTTACAAAGGGATTTCATTTTTTTAAACTTATTTGAACTTCATAATTTTTGTGTGTTCAAAATGCACCATTCAAAGGCACATCACAAAATTTCAACAATTTCTGACTTCATTTGTTATATTTCGTGCATTTACTTATTTTTTTTGAGCTAGTTGACCCTGAAATTGAAAAGCACTACAAATGAACTCTGAAAATGTTGAAAGTTGGCATGATATCATCATTTCACCCACATAGCATGTGTTAAAAAGTTGAGAGGGCTACGACAAAGACTGGATGCAGTTCGTGTACAAAACTGACAATCTCTCTCGAAGTAGCAGGGTTTCGAACGAGAACTCATCTCTTACAAAGGGATTTCATTTTTTAAACTTATTTGAACTCCATACTTTTTGTGTGTTCAAAATGCACAATGCAAAGGCACATCACAAAATTTCAACAATTTCTGACTTAATTTGGTATATTTCGTGCATTTACTTATTTTTTTTGAGCTATTTGACCCTGAAATTGGAAAGCACTACAAATGAACTCTGAAAATGTTGAAAGTTGGCATGCTATCATAATTTCACCCACATAGCATGTGTTAAAAAGTTGAGAGGGCTACGACAAAGACTGGATGCAGTTCGTGTACAAAACTGACAATCTCTCTCGAAGTACCAGGGTTTCGAAAGAGACCTCATCTCTTACAAAGGGATTTCATTTTTTTTAAACTTATTTGAACTCCATACTTTTTTTGTGTTCAAAATGCACCATTAATAGGCACATCACAAAATTTAAACAATTTCTGACTTCATTTGTTATATTTCGTGCATTTACTTATTTTTTTTGAGCTAGTTGACCCTGAAATTGAAAAGCACTACAAATGAACTCTGAAAATGTTGAAAGTTGGCATGATATCATCATTTCACCCACATAGCATGTGTTAAAAAGTTGAGAGGGCTACGACAAAGACATGATGCAGTTCGTGTACAAAACTGACAATCTCTCTCGAAGTAGCAGGGTTTCGAACGAGAACTCATCTCTTACAAAGGGATTTCATTTTTTTAAAATTATTTGAACTCCATACTTTTTGTGTGTTCAAAATGCACCATTCAAAGGCACATCACAAAATTTCAACAATTTCTGACTTAATTTGGTATATTTCGTGCATTTACTTATTTTTTTGAGCTAGTTGACCCTGAAATTGAAAAGCACTACAAATGAACTCTGAAAATGTTGAAAGTTGGCATGATATCATCATTTCACCCACGTAGCATGTGTTAAAAAGTTGAGAGGGCTACGACAAAGACTGGATGCAGTTCATGTACAAAACTAACAATCTCTCTCGAAGTAGCAGGGTTTCGAACGAGAACTCATCTCTTACAAAGGGATTTCATTTTTTTAAACTTATTTGAACTCCATACTTTTTGTCTGTTCAAAATGCACCATTCAAAGACACATCACACAATTTCAACAATTTCTGACTTCATTTGGTATATTTCTTGCATTTACTTATTTTTTTTGGGCTAGTTGACCCTGAAATTGAAAAGCACCACAAATGAACTCTGGAAATCTTGAAAGTTGGCATGCTATCATCATTTCACCCACATAGCATCTGTTAAAAAGTTGAGAGGGCTACCACAAAGACTGGATGTAGTTCGTGTACAAAAGTGACAATCTCTCTCGAAGTAGCACGGTTTCGAACGAGTACTCATCTCTTACAAAGGGATTTCATTTTTTTAACCTTATTTGAACTCCATAGTTTTTGTGTGTTCAAAATGCACCATTCAAAGGCACATCACAAAATTTCAACAATTTCTGACTTAATTTGGTATATTTCTTCCATTTACTTTTTTTTGAGCTAGTTGACCCTGAAGTTGAAAAGCACTACAAATGAACTCTGGAAATGTTGAAAGTTGGCATGTTATCATCATTTCACCCACATAGCATGTGTTAAAAAGTTGGGAGGGCTATGAGAAAGACTGGATGCAGTTCGTGTACAAAACTGACAATCTCACTCGAAGTAGCAGGGTTTCGAACGAGAACTCATCTCTTACAAAGGGATTTCATTTTTTTAAAACTTATTTGAACTCCATACTTTTTGTGTGTTCAAAATGCACCATTCAAACGCACATCACAAAATTTCAACAATTTCTGACTTCATTTGTTACATTTCCTGCATTTACTTATTTTTTTTGAGCTTGTTGACCCTAAAATTGAGAAGCACTACAAATGAACTCTGAAAATGTTGAAAGTTGGCATGCTATCATCATTTCACCCACATAGCGTGTGTTAAAAAGTTGAGAGGGCTACGACAAAGACTGGATGCAGTTCGTGTACAAAACTAACAATCTCTCTCGAAGTAGCAGGGTTTCGAACGAGAACTCATCTCTTACAAAGGGATTTCATTTTCTTTAAACTTATTTGAACTCCATACTTTTTGTGTGTTCAAAATGCACCATTGAAAGGCACATCACAAAATTTCAACAATTTCTGACTTCATTTCGTATATTTCTTGCATTTACTTTTTTTTGAGCTAGTTGACCCTGAAATTGAAAAGCACTACAAATGAACACTGGAAATGTTGAAAGTTGGCATGCTATCATCATTTCACCCACATAGCATGTGTTAAAAAGTTGGGAGGGCTACGACAAAGACTGGATGTTGTTCGTGTATAAAACTGACAATCTCTCTCAAAGTAGCAGGGTTTCGAACGAGAACTCATCTCTTACAAAGGGATTTCATTTTTTTAAAACTTATTTGAACTCCATACTTTTTGTGTGTTCAAAATGCACCGTTCAAAGGCACATCACAAAATTTCAACAATTTCTGACTTCATTTGTTACATTTCCTGCATTTACTTTTTTTTTGAGCTAGTTGACCCTGAAATTGAAAAGCACTACAAATGAACTCTGAAAATGTTGAAAGTTGGCATGCTATCATCATTTCACCCACATAGCATGTGTTAAAAAGTTGAGAGGGCTACGACAAAGATTGGATGCAGTTCGTGTACAAAACTGACAATCTCTCTCGAAGTAGCAGGGTTTCGAACGAGAACTCATCTCTTACATAGGGATTTCATTTTTTTTAAACTTATTTGAACTCCATACTTTTTGTGTGTACAAAATGCACCATTCAAAGGCACATCACAAAATTTCAACAATTTCTGACTTCATTTGTTACATTTCGTGCATTTACTTATTTTTTTGAGCTAGTTGACCCTGAAATTGAAAAGCACTACAAATGAACTCTGAAAATGTTGAAAGTTGGCATGCTATCATCATTTCAACCACATAGCGTGTGTTAAAAAGTTGAGAGGGCTAAGACAAAGACTGGATGCAGTTCGTGTACAAAACTGACAATCTCTCTCGAAGTAGCAGGGTTTCGAACGAGAACTCATCTCTTACAAAGGGATTTCATTTTTTTAAACTTATTTGAACTCCATACTTTTTGTGTGTTCAAAATGCACCATTGAAAGGCACATCACAAAATTTCAACAATTTCTGACTTCATTTCGTATATTTCTTGCATTTACCTTTTTTTTGAGCTAGTTGACCCTGAAATTGAAAAGCACTACAAATGAACTCTCGAAATGTTGAAAGTTGGCATGCTATCATCATTTCACCCACATAGCATGTGTTAAAAAGTTGAGAGGGCTACGACAAAGAGTGGATGTAGTTCGTGTACAAAACTGACAATCTCTCTCGAAGTAGCAGGGTTTCGAACGAGAACTCATCTCTTACAAAGGGATTTCATTTTTTTTAAACTTATTTGAACTCCATACTTTTTGTGTGTTCAAAATGCACCATTCAAACGCACATCACAAAATTTCAACAATTTCTGACTTAATATGGTATATTTCTTCCATTTACTTTTTTTTTGAGCTAGTTGACCGAGAAATTGAAAAGCACTACAAATGAACTCTGGAAATGTTGAAAGTTGGCATGCTATCATCATTTCACCCACATAGCATGTGTTAAAAAGTTGAGAGGGCTACGACAAAGACTGGATGCAGTTCGTGTACAAAACTGACAATCTCTCTCGAAGTAGCCGGGTTTCGAACGAGAACTCATCTCTTACAAAGGGATTTCTTTTTTTAAAAACTTATTTGAACTCCGTACTTTTTGTGTGTTCAAAATGCACAATTCAAAGGCACATCACAAAATTTCAACAATTTCGGACTACATTTGGTATATTTCTTGCATTTACTTTTTTTGAGCTAGTTGACCATGAAATTGAAAAGCACTACAAATGAACACTGGAAATGTTGAAAGTTGGCATGCTATCATCATTTAACCCACATAGCATGTGTTAAAAAGTTGAGAGGGCTACGACAAAGACTGGATGCTGTTCGTGTACAAAACTGACAATCTCTCTCGAAGTAGCAGGGTTTCGAACGAGAACTCATCTCTTACAAAGGGATTTCATTTTTTTAAACTTATTTGAACTCCATACTTTTTGTGTGTTCAAAATGCACCATTCAAAGGCACATCACAAAATTTCAACATTATCTGACTTCATTTGTTACAGTTCCTGCATTTACTTATTTTTTTTGAGCTAGTTGACCCTGAAATTGAAAAGCACTACAAATGAACTCTGAAAATGTTGTAAGTTGGCATGCTATCATCATTTCACCCACATAGCATGTGTTAAAAAGTTGAGAGGGCTACGACAAATATTGGATGCAGTTCGTGTACAAAACTAACAATCTCTCTCGAAGTAGCAGGGTTTCGAACGAGAACTCATCTCTTACAAAGGGATTTCATTTTTTTAAACTTATTTGAACTCCATACTTTTTGTGTGTTCAAAATGCACCATTCAAAGGCACATCACAAAATTTCAACATTATCTGACTTCATTTGTTACAGTTCCTGCATTTACTTATTTTTTTTGAGCTAGTTGACCCTGAAATTGAAAAGCACTACAAATGAACTCTGAAAATGTTGAAAGTTGGCATGATATCATCATTTCACCCACATAGCATGTGTTAAAAAGTTGAGAGGGCTACGACAAAGACTGGATGCAGTTCGTGTACAAAACTGACAATCTCTCTCGAAGTAGCAGGGTTTCGAACGAGAACTCATCTCTTACAAAGGGATTTCATTTTTTAAACTTATTTGAACTCCATACTTTTTGTGTGTTCAAAATGCACAATGCAAAGGCACATCACAAAATTTCAACAATTTCTGACTTAATTTGGTATATTTCGTGCATTTACTTATTTTTTTTGAGCTATTTGACCCTGAAATTGGAAAGCACTACAAATGAACTCTGAAAATGTTGAAAGTTGGCATGCTATCATAATTTCACCCACATAGCATGTGTTAAAAAGTTGAGAGGGCTACGACAAAGACTGGATGCAGTTCGTGTACAAAACTGACAATCTCTCTCGAAGTACCAGGGTTTCGAAAGAGACCTCATCTCTTACAAAGGGATTTCATTTTTTTTAAACTTATTTGAACTCCATACTTTTTTTGTGTTCAAAATGCACCATTAATAGGCACATCACAAAATTTAAACAATTTCTGACTTCATTTGTTATATTTCGTGCATTTACTTATTTTTTTTGAGCTAGTTGACCCTGAAATTGAAAAGCACTACAAATGAACTCTGAAAATGTTGAAAGTTGGCATGATATCATCATTTCACCCACATAGCATGTGTTAAAAAGTTGAGAGGGCTACGACAAAGACATGATGCAGTTCGTGTACAAAACTGACAATCTCTCTCGAAGTAGCAGGGTTTCGAACGAGAACTCATCTCTTACAAAGGGATTTCATTTTTTTAAAATTATTTGAACTCCATACTTTTTGTGTGTTCAAAATGCACCATTCAAAGGCACATCACAAAATTTCAACAATTTCTGACTTAATTTGGTATATTTCGTGCATTTACTTATTTTTTTGAGCTAGTTGACCCTGAAATTGAAAAGCACTACAAATGAACTCTGAAAATGTTGAAAGTTGGCATGATATCATCATTTCACCCACGTAGCATGTGTTAAAAAGTTGAGAGGGCTACGACAAAGACTGGATGCAGTTCATGTACAAAACTAACAATCTCTCTCGAAGTAGCAGGGTTTCGAACGAGAACTCATCTCTTACAAAGGGATTTCATTTTTTTAAACTTATTTGAACTCCATACTTTTTGTCTGTTCAAAATGCACCATTCAAAGACACATCACACAATTTCAACAATTTCTGACTTCATTTGGTATATTTCTTGCATTTACTTATTTTTTTTGGGCTAGTTGACCCTGAAATTGAAAAGCACCACAAATGAACTCTGGAAATCTTGAAAGTTGGCATGCTATCATCATTTCACCCACATAGCATCTGTTAAAAAGTTGAGAGGGCTACCACAAAGACTGGATGTAGTTCGTGTACAAAAGTGACAATCTCTCTCGAAGTAGCACGGTTTCGAACGAGTACTCATCTCTTACAAAGGGATTTCATTTTTTTAACCTTATTTGAACTCCATAGTTTTTGTGTGTTCAAAATGCACCATTCAAAGGCACATCACAAAATTTCAACAATTTCTGACTTAATTTGGTATATTTCTTCCATTTACTTTTTTTTGAGCTAGTTGACCCTGAAGTTGAAAAGCACTACAAATGAACTCTGGAAATGTTGAAAGTTGGCATGTTATCATCATTTCACCCACATAGCATGTGTTAAAAAGTTGGGAGGGCTATGAGAAAGACTGGATGCAGTTCGTGTACAAAACTGACAATCTCACTCGAAGTAGCAGGGTTTCGAACGAGAACTCATCTCTTACAAAGGGATTTCATTTTTTTAAAACTTATTTGAACTCCATACTTTTTGTGTGTTCAAAATGCACCATTCAAACGCACATCACAAAATTTCAACAATTTCTGACTTCATTTGTTACATTTCCTGCATTTACTTATTTTTTTTGAGCTTGTTGACCCTAAAATTGAGAAGCACTACAAATGAACTCTGAAAATGTTGAAAGTTGGCATGCTATCATCATTTCACCCACATAGCGTGTGTTAAAAAGTTGAGAGGGCTACGACAAAGACTGGATGCAGTTCGTGTACAAAACTAACAATCTCTCTCGAAGTAGCAGGGTTTCGAACGAGAACTCATCTCTTACAAAGGGATTTCATTTTCTTTAAACTTATTTGAACTCCATACTTTTTGTGTGTTCAAAATGCACCATTGAAAGGCACATCACAAAATTTCAACAATTTCTGACTTCATTTCGTATATTTCTTGCATTTACTTTTTTTTGAGCTAGTTGACCCTGAAATTGAAAAGCACTACAAATGAACACTGGAAATGTTGAAAGTTGGCATGCTATCATCATTTCACCCACATAGCATGTGTTAAAAAGTTGGGAGGGCTACGACAAAGACTGGATGCTGTTCGTGTATAAAACTGACAATCTCTCTCAAAGTAGCAGGGTTTCGAACGAGAACTCATCTCTTACAAAGGGATTTCATTTTTTTAAAACTTATTTGAACTCCATACTTTTTGTGTGTTCAAAATGCACCGTTCAAAGGCACATCACAAAATTTCAACAATTTCTGACTTCATTTGTTACATTTCCTGCATTTACTTTTTTTTTGAGCTAGTTGACCCTGAAATTGAAAAGCACTACAAATGAACTCTGAAAATGTTGAAAGTTGGCATGCTATCATCATTTCACCCACATAGCATGTGTTAAAAAGTTGAGAGGGCTACGACAAAGATTGGATGCAGTTCGTGTACAAAACTGACAATCTCTCTCGAAGTAGCAGGGTTTCGAACGAGAACTCATCTCTTACATAGGGATTTCATTTTTTTTAAACTTATTTGAACTCCATACTTTTTGTGTGTACAAAATGCACCATTCAAAGGCACATCACAAAATTTCAACAATTTCTGACTTCATTTGTTACATTTCGTGCATTTACTTATTTTTTTGAGCTAGTTGACCCTGAAATTGAAAAGCACTACAAATGAACTCTGAAAATGTTGAAAGTTGGCATGCTATCATCATTTCAACCACATAGCGTGTGTTAAAAAGTTGAGAGGGCTAAGACAAAGACTGGATGCAGTTCGTGTACAAAACTGACAATCTCTCTCGAAGTAGCAGGGTTTCGAACGAGAACTCATCTCTTACAAAGGGATTTCATTTTTTTAAACTTATTTGAACTCCATACTTTTTGTGTGTTCAAAATGCACCATTGAAAGGCACATCACAAAATTTCAACAATTTCTGACTTCATTTCGTATATTTCTTGCATTTACCTTTTTTTTGAGCTAGTTGACCCTGAAATTGAAAAGCACTACAAATGAACTCTCGAAATGTTGAAAGTTGGCATGCTATCATCATTTCACCCACATAGCATGTGTTAAAAAGTTGAGAGGGCTACGACAAAGAGTGGATGTAGTTCGTGTACAAAACTGACAATCTCTCTCGAAGTAGCAGGGTTTCGAACGAGAACTCATCTCTTACAAAGGGATTTCATTTTTTTTAAACTTATTTGAACTCCATACTTTTTGTGTGTTCAAAATGCACCATTCAAACGCACATCACAAAATTTCAACAATTTCTGACTTAATATGGTATATTTCTTCCATTTACTTTTTTTTTGAGCTAGTTGACCGAGAAATTGAAAAGCACTACAAATGAACTCTGGAAATGTTGAAAGTTGGCATGCTATCATCATTTCACCCACATAGCATGTGTTAAAAAGTTGAGAGGGCTACGACAAAGACTGGATGCAGTTCGTGTACAAAACTGACAATCTCTCTCGAAGTAGCCGGGTTTCGAACGAGAACTCATCTCTTACAAAGGGATTTCTTTTTTTAAAAACTTATTTGAACTCCGTACTTTTTGTGTGTTCAAAATGCACAATTCAAAGGCACATCACAAAATTTCAACAATTTCGGACTACATTTGGTATATTTCTTGCATTTACTTTTTTTGAGCTAGTTGACCATGAAATTGAAAAGCACTACAAATGAACACTGGAAATGTTGAAAGTTGGCATGCTATCATCATTTAACCCACATAGCATGTGTTAAAAAGTTGAGAGGGCTACGACAAAGACTGGATGCTGTTCGTGTACAAAACTGACAATCTCTCTCGAAGTAGCAGGGTTTCGAACGAGAACTCATCTCTTACAAAGGGATTTCATTTTTTTAAACTTATTTGAACTCCATACTTTTTGTGTGTTCAAAATGCACCATTCAAAGGCACATCACAAAATTTCAACATTATCTGACTTCATTTGTTACAGTTCCTGCATTTACTTATTTTTTTTGAGCTAGTTGACCCTGAAATTGAAAAGCACTACAAATGAACTCTGAAAATGTTGTAAGTTGGCATGCTATCATCATTTCACCCACATAGCATGTGTTAAAAAGTTGAGAGGGCTACGACAAATATTGGATGCAGTTCGTGTACAAAACTAACAATCTCTCTCGAAGTAGCAGGGTTTCGAACGAGAACTCATCTCTTACAAAGGGATTTCATTTTTTTAAACTTATTTGAACTCCATACTTTTTGTTTGTTCAAAATGCACCATTAAAAGGAACATCACAAAATTTCAACAATTTTTGACTTAATTTGGTATATTTCGTGCATTTACTTATTTGTTTTGAGCTAGTTGACCCTGAAATGGAAAAGCACTACAAATGAACTCTGAAAATGTTGAAAGTTGGCATGATATCATCATTTCACCCACGTAGCATGTGTTAAAAAGTTGAGAGGGCTACGACAAAGACTGGATGCAGTTCGTGTACAAAACTGACAATCTGTCTCGAAGTAGCAGGGTTTCGAACGAGAACTCATCTCTTACAAAGGGATTTCATTTTTTTAAACTTATTTGAACTCCATACTTTTTTTGTGTTCAAAATGCACCATTCAAAGGCACATCACAAAATTTCTACAATTTCTGACTTCATTTGTTATATTTCGTGCATTTACTTATTTTTTTTGAGCTAGTTGACCCTGAAATTGAAAAGCACTACAAATGAACTCTAAAAATCTTGAAAGTTGGCATGCATTCATCATTTCACCCACATAGCATGTGTTAAAAAGTTGAGTGGGCTACGACAAAGACTGGATGCAGTTCGTGTACAAAACTGACAATCTCTCTCGAAGTAGCCGGGTTTCGAACGAGAACTCAGCTCTTACAAAGGGATTTCATTATTTGTAAACTTATTTGAACTCCATACTTTTTGTCTGTTCAAAATGCACCATTCAAAGGCACATCACAAAATTTCAACAATTTCTGACTTAATTTGGTATATTTCGTGCATTTACTTATTTATTTTGAGCTAGTTGACCATGAAATTGAAAAGCACTACAAATGAACTCTATAAATCTTGAAAGTTGGCATGCTATCATCATTTCACCCACATAGCATGTGTTAAAAAGTTGAGAGGGCTACGACAAAGACTGGATGTAGTTCGTGTACAAAACTGACAATCTCTCTCGAAGTAGCACGGTTTCGAACGAGAACTCATCTCTTACAAAGGGATTTCATTTTTTTAAACTTATTTGAACTCCATAGTTTTTGTGTGTTCAAAATGCACCATTCAAAGGCACATCACAAAATTTAAAAAATTTCTGACTTAATTTGGTATATTTCTTGCATTTACTTTTTTTTGAGCTAGTTGACCCTGAAATTGAAAAGCACTACAAATGAACTCTGGAAATGTTGAAAGTTGGCATGCTATCATCATTTCACCCACATAGCATGTGTTAAAAAGTTGAGACGGCTACGAGAAAGACTGGATGCAGTTCGTGTACAAAACTGACAATCTCTCTCGAAGTAGCAGGGTTTCGAACGAGGACTCATCCCTTAACAAGGGATTTCATTTTTTTTAAACTTATTTGAACTCCATACTTTTTGTGTGTTCAAAATGCACCATTAAAAGGCACATCACAAAATTTCAACAATTTCTGACTTCATTTGTTACATTTCGTGCATTTACTTATTTTTTTTGAGCTAGTTGACCCTGAAATTGAAAAGCACTACAAATGAACTCTGGAAATGTTGAAAGTTGGCATGCTATAATCATTTCACCCACATAGCGTGTGTTAAAAAGTTGAGAGGGCTACGACGAAGACTGGATGCAGTTCGTGTACAAAACTGACAATCTCTCTCGAAGTAGCAGGGTTTCGAACGAGAACTCATCTCTTACAAAGGGATTTCATTTTTTAAAAACTTATTTGAACTCCATACTTTTTGTGTGTTCAAAATGCACCATTCAAAGGCACATCACAAAATTTCTACAATTTCTGACTTCATTTGTTATATTTCGTGCATTTACTTATTTTTTTTGAGCTAGTTGACCCTGAAATTGAAAAGCACTACAAATGAACTCTGAAAATCTTGAAAGTTGGCATGCATTCATCATTTCACCCACATAGCATGTGTTAAAAAGTTGAGAGGGCTACGACAAAGACTGGATGCAGTTCGTGTACAAAACTGACAATCTCTCTCGAAGTAGCCGGGTTTCGAACGAGAACTCAGCTCTTACAAAGGGATTTCATTATTTGTAAACTTATTTGAACTCCATACTTTTTGTCTGTTCAAAATGCACCATTCAAAGGCACATCACAAAATTTCAACAATTTCTGACTTAATTTGGTATATTTCGTGCATTTACTTATTTGTTTTGAGCTAGTTGACCCTGAAATTGAAAAGCACTACAAATGAACTCTGGAAATCTTGAAAGTTGGCATGCTATCATCATTTCACCCACATAGCATGTGTTAAAAAGTTGAGAGGGCTACGAAAAAGACTCGATGTAGTTCGTGTACAAAACTGACAATCTCTCTCGAAGTAGCACGGTTTCGAACGAGAACTCATCTCTTACAAAGGGATTTCATTTTTTTAAACTTATTTGAACTCCATACTTTTTGTGTGTTCAAAATGCACCATTCAAAGGCACATCACAAAATTTCAACAATTTCTGACTTAATTTGGTATATTTCTTGCATTCACATTTTTTTTGAGCTAGTTGACCCTGAAATTGAAAAGCACTACAAATGAACTCTCGAAATGTTGAAAGCTGGCATGCTATCATCATTTCACCCACATAGCATGTGTTAAAAAGTTGAGAGGGCTACGACAAAGACTGGATGCAGTTCGTGAACAAAACTGACAAAATCTCTCGAAGTAGCCGGGTTTCGAACGAGAACTCATCTCTTACAAAGGGATTTCTTTTTTTTTAACTTATTTGAACTCCGTACTTTTTGTGTGTTCAAAATGCACCATTCCAAGGCACATCACAAAATTTCAAAAATTTCGGACTACATTTGGTATATTTCTTGCATTTACTTTTTTTGAGCTAGTTGACCCTGAATTGAAAATCACTACAAATGAACACTGGAAATGTTGAAAGTTGGCATGCTATCATCATTTCACCCACATAGCATGTGTTAAAAAGTTGAGAGGGCTACGACAAAGACTGGATGCTGTTCGTGTACAAAACTGACAATCTCTCTCGAAGTAGCAGGGTTTCGAACGAGAACTCATCTCTTACGAAGGGATTTCATTTCTTTTAAACTTATTTGAACTCTATACTTTTTGTGTGTTCAAAATGCACCATTAATAGGCACATCACAAAATTTCAACAATTTCTGACTTCATTTGGTATATTTCTTGCATTTACTTTTTTTGAGCTAGTTGACCCTGAAATTGAAAAGCACTACAAATGAACTCTGGAAATGTTGAAAGTTGGCATGCTATCGTCATTTCACCCACATAGCATGTGTTAAAAAGTTGAGAGGGCTACGACAAAGACTGGATGCAGTTCGTGTACAAAACTGATAATCTCTCTCGAAGTAGCAGGGTTTCGAACGAGAACTCATCTCTTACAAAGGGATTTCATTTTTTTAAAACTTATTTGAACTCCTTACTTTTTGTGTGTTCAAAATGCACCATTCAAAGGCACATCACAAAATTTCAACAATTTCTGACTTCATTTGGTATATTTCTTGCATTTACTTTTTTTTTGAGGTAGTTGACCCTGAAATTGAAAAGCACTACAAATGATCTCTGGAAATGTTGAAAGTTGGCATGCTATCATCATTTTACCCACATAGCATGTGTTAAAAAGTTGAGAGGGCTACGACAAAAACTGGATGCAGTTTGTGTACAAAACTGGCAATCTCTCTCGAAGTAGCAGGGTTTCGAACGAGAACTCATCTCTTACAAAGGGATTTCATTTTTTTACTTATTTGAACTCCATACTTTTTGTGTGTTCAAAATGCACCATTCAAAGGCACATCACAAAGGGATTTCTTCTTCTCTCATATATGGTGGACACTAGCTCACCTTATTTTTCAACCGTCGATGATGGTCGCTACTCCTACTTCCCCTAGTGCATAACCAATATCTAGTGGTCGAAATGCATGATACCATGAAGTTAGAAAGGGCTAAACCATTCAAAAGTAGCAAATGAAGAGAGAAAGGGCTAAACCATTCAAATTTGGAAACTATAATGGCACAAACAGAAACTAGACATATATAAATTGGTCCAAGAAGTACATGATACTAGTCCAAACAGTACATAATAATAGCTACAATAGATATATATACAAGTGTTCGACATTAAGAACACTACTCGTCTGAATCATCTGAATCAGAATGTCCACCTTCCTCGAGGGGATATAGGTGACGCTGGCCATAGTGGACGAGTGGAATCTTGCGGTACAACTCGTATGAAACATATGCATCTTTTGTTGCATACTCAATGTTGATATCATCAAGTGGGACCTTCTCCCAAAGTCTGTGCTGAGACCTTGGGAAACTGGTCTTCATATCAGCATATGAATCATCGATCAAGGCAACTGCCATACGAGCCATCGAAGTCCTGTCATTTTGAAGCTTGAATATCGTTTGGATATCAACGAGGCAACCTGCTGGTATCTCAATACCGAAGTTGTGCCTCATCTTCAGCCTGTCGTTCCTTATGTCAACGGAAGCAAAAGTGACGCTGCTGCGAAGGAACTCCATGAGTCCTGGACAATACTTGTCACTCCTGCAACAGAAACAAATTAAAATGGACCAAATGTTACATACTGCTGCAATAAGGAAACATGTTTCACTACAACTAAAGAGAAACTTATCTTTAGGATTCATATAGCACATATGCAATGGAACCTAGAGATAGATTATGAACCTACTACTGAAATAAGGAAACATGTTTCACTACAACTATTTGAAGGGAACCAACTATGATAGAAACAAATAAACTTATACGTGGAATTCACTATGATAGATTATGGACATTATGCATAATATGCAAACAAAAGAAAGCTTGTTAACTAGTAAATCCAAACTACAAACTAAGTCTTATCGGATTGACAAAATTCGATCCAATGTGAATTATAAATGAACACAAATAAATCAAATGTACTCCACACATACTACACTACTAAATCAAATGTACTACACTACTAAATCAAATGTACAAATACAGAAAATCAAATGTACTACACTACTAAATCAAATGTATTCCACTACTAAATCAAATGTACTACACTACTAAATCAAATGTACTACACTACTAAATCAAATGTATTCCACTACTAAATCAAATGTACTACACTACTAAATCAAATGTACTACACTACTAAATCAAATGTATTCCACACATACTACACTACTAAATCAAATGTACAACTACACAAAATCTACTACGCTACTTAATCAGATACACAAATACACAAAATCCATGTGAACGTGGGAGTAGTGACCCTAGGGGAGGCATTATCTTGGATCAAAGAAAGCCTCAAAACTTACTTCGCCCATTGGAAGATCAAGACATGGCTTGCGAAGCATATTTGGATGACGGCGACACCACGTTGATCAGCCGTGTACTCCAGATCAAGCCCGAAGAACTTCTCATGATCCGGTGCGTGGTTGAACCATCGTTCCTTCAACTGTTGAAGGAAATACGGCACCTCCGTGCTCAGGTTCGTGTACACGACAAGGAGCTTCGTCGCGCCATGCACGACCACCTCAGGAAAGATAGTTGGCATGGTGGAAGAAGAGAATGGAAGAAGAGAGGAGAAGAACAGAGAGGGCGACGCGAGAGAGAAGAAGAACAGAGAGGGCGACGCGAGAGAGAAGAAGAATAGAGAAATGGCGACTATACGCTTCGGTTCGTGCTTTTCATCGCCCGAAACGACGCGGGATGCAAACCGTTTGGGCCATTAATCCCGGGTTGAGCCACCAACCGGGACTAAAGAGGTATACCAAACGGTTGCCACCACTACGGCAGGCCACGTGTTAGGCTTTTAGTCCCGGGTTCAACCAAGAACCGGGGCTAAAGAGGTATGCCACCGGTCGCCCAGTACGGCAGGCCACGTGTTAGTCCTTTAGTCCCGGGTTGAGCCACCAACCGGGACTAAAGAGGTATACCAACCGCCGCCATAACCACGCCACGTGTTAGGCGTTTAGTCCCGGGTTGAGCCACCAACCGGGACTAAAGGGGGATATGAACGGTTGCCACCACCACTGCCCGCCGCGTAGCCCTTTAGTCCCGGTTTGGGACACGAACCGGGACTAAAGGCTCCTTACGGCCCGGGACTAAAGCCTCGAGGAAGGCATTGAGAATTGGGGCGACGTGGCCGGGCCTTTAGTCCCGGCCCAGAGGCACTCCGGGACTAAATGGTCTAGGCCCAAGGCCCGTTTTCTACTAGTGGTGGAAACACAGTCAGACTCTTACTAGGCCAAAGGACTCTTCGCCATAGAAACACAGTCAGACTCTTACTAGTTATTAAAATAATAGGTCAAAACTTGGTCAAGAAATGAAGCAATGATGCTAAGTAAAACTTGCTATAGGATTCTGATCCACTTTAAAGCTTCTGAATATAGGATACCAATATCAAGTGATTCTATACACAGTATTTTGATGTGTACTTTGGATGTTACATAAGGTAGCGTGAGTGTGATTCCCTACTTTTGATTCTCTAAAAGAAGGAACCTTTAAATCATTTGGATTCAGGTTGAGTGCCTAATTTGCTCGAAGAACATCCTACCTGATGAAAGGACGCGATGTTCAGGTCATCACTGTGAAGTAACCTTGCATAAGGTTTGTTCTGAAAAAAGTGATGGAAGCTGCCCTCGACATATAAGTTGCTGAAACAAAGCTACAGATCTAAAAAAACTGTTATCATTTTTCCCAAGATTGCGAATAGTGATTTGCTATAGATATAAATGCTTATCTGTGCATCCAATGAGAAATAATTACCTATTTAGTTTCGTTGAAGTCTTTGTTTGTTTCAATAATTTTTTCGATTCATCCCCTCTTATTTTTGTTAACTGTTCAGATATGTTTTTACTGCAAAAGGAGAACAACCTGGCACCGGCTGAAACATGTAGTGCCTGAATGTACACAATGTAAGTTGGATGAAAACAGAACGGCGGAGTATGTTGATCCTTCAAAGATAGTGATAAGTTGGAGTATTTGGCCATCAACGAGTGAGGTTGATGCTATGCTTCATCCACCCTATTCTGTGCTTCTCTGTCAGTTTCTTACATAAATTGTATCTTCAGTGCCTACAAAAATATAGGACAGTGGATAGTAGGGTTTTTAACTGGCATCATGGCAGTGTTCCTAGATAATAGCGACTGAGTGTTTACAGTTTTCTAATAGGCAAGAGCGGAGGATTACAATAAAAACATGGTCAGCTTATTTAGTATCGGGTTGATATATATGATTGTTCAATATTGTCTGATGAGGGAGTATTATAAAGCCTTAAGTGTAGTGATGCACAGGGATGCAAATTTGAATTATCCGTTTTCCTTACCATAACCCGCAGCCCCGTGATTCCCAATTTGAAATACAGACTGTTGAGCAGGTTGCGGGAAGCAATAACCTTATATGCTCACGTATCAACAGTCTCTTACCATATAAAGCATATGTTCTTACTTCGTATCACCAGTTTTGCACTCTCTTTGAGTTTTTAACTTCTATTAGTGTATCGACAACGGAGGGCCTCTTCGGATAGGTTGGTCTGCAAACGGCATCCTCGGATATGCATTCCAAATTATTCTCTTTGTTGACTACGTTTCTTTAAATCATTAAAAGAAAACATATATTTGAACATGGTGGATCTGCTGCTTGTTCTGACTATTGATTTCGTAATCCAAATTCAGGAAGATTTTGATGAATTTAGTGATGTCGAGGATCTCTATAGCACATTGCCTATGGAGAAGGTTGAAGCACTCGAAGACATGGTTTCACTTGCTCCTTCCAGTCTTATCAAGGTGGGCTGTGAGCTGTTAATGCTTTGTTTTACTTTGGTTATTGTGATTTTGCTAATAGAAACAACTGGCAAACTTCCTTAAGTTTTTTCTCCACAAATACTGCTTGTCTGCTATGCTCGTGGAGATCATTTCTCTACCATGTTTTTATGTTGTGCAGCTCATCATCTTTTAGTTATATGGGTAATTATACATTTTTCAACATTACTTCATGTTTGGTTGGCAGGGTGTTGCTGCTGTTTCCACTATTGCAGTTTTGAGTACGAAGAGTCTGAAAGAAACTTCACCTACTCATGTACATGCTATTCATTCCTAGTTATTCATTGAATACCTGTTGGTTTGTGATAGACGGAGACATAGTATTAGTATATCGTATACTCAGAACACAATGGTTTGTTATGTGCCCAGTGTCAGCTTAGTTGGCATCCTGGCTGCTGCTTTCTTGTCGACCTTTACATGCTACTCCCTCCGTCGCATAATATAAGAGTGTTTTTAACACTAGTGTAGTGTCAAGAACGTGCTTATATTATGGGATAGAGGGAGTAGTATTGATTTATTTGGTTATCTTCTTACAAGTTAATCCTTGAATATGAATACACGTGATTCTTGCTATTTGGGCATTTAATAAAAACACATGCTAACAAGATTGAGGAATTGGTTATTTCTAATGTACAATATTGATTACTAATTGTCGATATGCTGATTTACCGACTCTGTCTCCCTTTGCTTCAGGCTACTGTATCAACAATCTCACAAGGTACATCACAAGATCAAGCCACTACTGAAATTCAAAAATTTGCCGTCTGCCAAGGCGGACGAGAAAGGGTGCAACCACGGACGGCAAAGGCTTTGTCGTCGGTCAGCTGACGGCAAAGTAGACGGCAAAAAAAATCCGGTGAAGAGGTTCTTTGCCGTCTGCTTTCCCAAAGCGGACGGCAAAGAATCTTTGCCATGAGGGGGCAGACGGCAAAATAAATGGGACGACACATATTGCAACGTCCCCGTTAAGTGTTAACGGCAGGCCTCCTCTGTTTGCCATCTGCCTTCCCCCCTTTGCCATGTGGGGGCAGACGATAAAGAGGGGAGAAAGAGGGGGCAGATTCCCCCTTTGCCATGTGGGGGCAGACGGCAAAGAAGGGAGAAAGAGGGGGCAGATTCCCCCCTTTGCCGTCTGCCTTTCCCCCTTTGCCATGTGGGGGAAGACGGCAAAGAGGGGAGAGAGAGGGGGCAGATTCCCACCTTTGCCGTCTGCCTTCCCCCCTTTGCCATGTGGGGGCAGACGGCAAAGAGGGGAACCAGCCCCTTTTTATTTATTTTTTGTTATATCCAGCATTTTTAACTATAATCAGGATATATATATATATATTTGACATAAATAAATTTCTTTCCGTACTCATAACCATATAAAAATAACCTCTTATATCCAGCTTTCAAGTTGCATCCGTACCAAACCATATATTACACCAGTTTCATCCACATGCATACAAAGTTTCATATATTCATATACTACAATAGTTTCAATACAACCCATGGTACAAGAAATCATCTTCAAGCATTCCATCAATATTTTCCAAGCTTCCCGTGAAGTGAAGGTAATCTGCAAAATGACAAATAAGAAAGTCAGAAGAATAAAACTAGATGAAGTAGTGTATATATAGGTTATTTCGGAGAGAAATTAGTTAAGTATAGACCATTTAGGAGCTAACTAAGCTAATTATGTCATTTAGGTGGAACCCTAGCTAACTATAGGTCGTTTCGGAGCTAACTTGGGTAAACTAGGTCATTCTGGAGCAAACTATGGTTATTAAGCCATTTTTGTCCTAGCTAGGCTAATTATAGGCCATTTAATACCTAAGTTAGGGGGAATAGGTCATGTTGTAGCTACGTAAGCCTTATTATGTCATTTAGGAGAGAACTTAGCTAACTATAGGTCATGTTTTATTAAATAGACCATTTATGAGCTAACTAAGCTAATTATGTCATTTCGTAGGATAATTAGCGAATTTAGCCTTTCTTGGATGAGTCTAAGCTATCTAGAAGAAGAGAAAGAGAAGAAGAAGTAAAAGAAGGAGGAGGAGGAGGAGGAGGAGAAGGAGAAGGAAGAGGAGAAGAAGAAGAAAAGAAGAAGGAGAAGGAGAAGGAGGAAGAAGGAGGAAGAAGAAGGAGAAGGAGAAGCTCCATGTCCTTCTTCTCCTCCTTCTTCTTCTTCTTCTTATCCTCCTCCATCTCCTTCTTCTTCTTCTCCTCTTCTTCTTCTTCCTTCCTTTCATTTTTCCTCTTTCTTCTCGTCTTGTCCCCTTCTTCGGGCTAAATTGGCTAAGAATGCCTTTTTGGAGCTAATTATGTCATTTCGAGGATAATTAGCTAAGTATAGGTCATTTTTTATTAAATAGGTCATTTTGGAGCTAACTAAGCTAATTATGTCATTTAGATGGATAATTAGCCAATTTAGCCTTTCTTGGATAAGTCCAAACTACGTAGAAGAAGAGAAAGAGAAGAAGAAGTAAAAGAAGGAGGAGGAGGAGGAGGAGGAGGAGAAGAAGAAGGAAGAGGAGAAGAAGAAGAAAAGAAGAAGGAGAAGGAGAAGGAGGAAGAAGGAGGAAGAAGAAGGAGAAGGAGGAGCTCCTTCTCCTTCTTCTTATCATCCTCCCTCTCCTTCTTCTTCTTCTTCTCTTTTTCTTCTTCCTTCCTTTCAGTTTTCCTCTTTCTTCTCGTCTTGTCCCCTTCTTCGGGCTAAATTGGCTAAGAATTCCTTTTTGGAGCTAATTTTGTCATTTTGAGGATAATTAGCTAAGTATAGGTCATTTTTTATTAAATAGGTCATTTTGGAGCTAACTAAGCTAATTATGTCATTTAGATGGATAATTAGCCAATTTAGCCATTCTTGGATGAGTCTAAGCTACGTAGAAGAAGAGAAAGAGAAGAAGAAGTAAAAGAAGAAGGAGGAGGAGGAGGAGGAGGAGGAGAAGGAGAAGGAAGAGGAGAAGAAGAAGAAAATAAGAAGGTGAAGGACAAGGAGGAAGAAGGAGGAAGAAGAAGGAGAAGGAGGAGCTCCTTCTCTTTCTTCTCCTCCTTCTCCTTCTTCTTATCCTCCTCCCTCTCCTTCTTCTTCTTCTCCTCTTCTTATTCGTCCTTCCTTTCATTTTTCCTCTTTCTTCTCGTCTTGTCCCCTTCTTGGGGCTAAATTGGCTAAGAATGCCTTTTTGGAGCTAATTATGTCATTTCGAGGATAATTAGCTAAGTATAGGTCATTTTTAACTAAATAGGTCATTCTGGAGCTAACTAAGCTAATTATGTCATTTAGATGGATAATTTGCCAATTTAGCCTTTCTTGGATGAGTCTAAGCTACGTAGATGAAGAGAAAGAGAAGAAGAAGTAAAAGAAGGAGGAGGAGGAGGAGGAGAAGGAGAAGGAAGAGGAGAAGAAGAAGAAAAGAAGAAGGAGAAGGAGAAGGAGGAAGAAGGAGGAAGAAGGAGAAGGAGGAGCTCCTTCTCCTTCTTCTCCTCCTTCTCCTTCTTCTTATCCTCCTCCCTCTCCTTCTTCTTCTTCTCCTCTTCTTCTTCCTTCCTTTCATTTTTCCTCTATCTTCTCGTCTTGTCCCCTTCTTCGGACTAAATTGGCTAAGAATGCCCTTTTGGAGCTAATTATGTCATTTCGAGGATAATTAGCTAAGTATAGGTCATTTTTTATTAAATAGGTCATTTTGGAGCTAACTAATCTAATTATGTCATTTAGATGGATAATTAACCAAGCTAGCCTTTCTTGGATGAGTCTAAGCTACGTAGAAGAAGAGAAAGAGAAGAAGAAGTAAAAGAAGGAGGAGGAGGAGGAGGAGGAGGAGAAGGAGAAGGAGAGGAGAAGAAGAAGAAAAGAAGAAGGAGAAGGAGAAGGAGGAAGAAGGAGGAAGAAGAAGGAGAAGGAGGAGCTGCTTCTCCTTCTTCTTATCCTCCTCCCTCTCCTTCTTCTTCTTCTCCTCTTCTTCTTCTTCCTCCCTTTCATTTTTCCTCTTTCTCCTCGCCTTGTCCCCTTCTTCGGGCTAAATTGGCTAAGAATGCCTTTTTGGAGCTAATTATGTCATTTCAAGGATAATTAGCTAAGTATAGGTCAGTTTTTATTAAATAGGTCATTTTGGAGCTAACTAAGCTAATTATGTCATTTAGATGGATAATTAGCCAATTTAGCCTTTCTTGGATGAGTCCAAGCTACGTAGAAGAAGAGAAAGAGAAGAAGAAGTAAAAGAAGGAGGAGGAGGAGGAGGAGGAGAAGGAGAAGGAGAGGAGAAGAAGAAGAAAAGAAGAAGGAGAAGGAGAAGGAGGAAGAAGGATGAAGAAGAAGGAGAAGGAGGAGCTGGTTCTCCTTCTTCTCCTCCTCCTTCTTCTTATCCTCCTCCCTCTCCTTCTTCTTCTTCTCCTCTTCTTCTTCTTCTTCCTTTCATTTTTCCTCTTTCTTCTCCTCTTGTCCCCTTCTTCGGGCTAAATTGGCTAAGAATGCCTTTTTGGAGCTAATTATGTCATTTCGAGGATAATTAGCTAAGTATAGGTCATTTTTTATTAAGTAGGTCATTTTGGAGCTAACCAAGCTAATTATGTCATTTGGATGGATAATTAGCCAATTTAGCCTTTTTTGGATGAGTCTAAGCTACGTAGAAGAAGAGAAAGAGAAGTAGAAGTAAAAGAAGGAGGAGGAGGAGGAGGAGGAGGAGAAGGAGAAGGAAGAGGAGAAGAAGAAGAAAATAAGAAGGAGAAGGAGAAGGAGGAAGAAGGAGGAAGAAGAAGGAGAAGGAGGAGCTCCTTCTCTTTCTTCTCCTCCTTCTTCTCCTTCTTCTTAGCCTCCTCCCTCTCCTTCTTCTTCTTCTCCTCTTCTTCTTCTTCCTTCCTTTCATTTTTCCTCTTTCTTCTCGTCTTGTCCCCTTCTTCAGTCTAAATTGGCTAAGAATGCCTTTTTGGAGCTAATTATGTCATTTCGAGGATAATTAGCTAAGTATAGGTCATTTTTTATTAAATAGGTCATATTGGAGTTAACTAAGCTAATTCTATCATTTAGATGGATAATTAGCCAATTTAGCCTTTCTGGGATGAGTCTAAGCTACGTAGAAGAAGAGAAAGAGAAGAAGAAGTAAAAGAAGGAGGAGGAGGAGGAGAAGGAGAAGGAAGAGGAGAAGAAGAAGAAAATAAGAAGGAGAAGGATAAGGAGGAAGAAGGAGGAAGAAGAAGGAGAAGGAGGAGCTCCTTCTCCTTCTTCTCCTCCTTCTTCTCCTTCTTCTTATCCTCCTCCCTCTCCTTCTTCTTCTCCTCCTCCTCTTCTTCTTCCTTCCTTTCATTTTTCCTCTTTCTTCTCGTCTTGTCCCCTTCTTCGCGCTAAATTGGCTAAGAATGCCTTTTTGGAGCTAATTATGTCATTTCGAGGATAATTAGCTAAGTATAGGTCATTTTTTATTAAATAGGTCATTTTGGAGCTAACTAAGCTAATTATGTCATTTAGATGGATAATTAGACAATTTAGCCTTTCTTGGATGAGTCTAAGCTACGTAGAAGAAGAGAAAGAGAAGAAGAACTAAAAGAAGGAGGAGGAGGAGGAGGAGGAGAAGGAGAGGAGAAGAAGAAGAAAAGAAGAAGGAGAAGGAGAAGGAGGAAGAAGGAGGAAGAAGGAGAAGGAGGAGCTCCTTCTCCTTCTTCTCCTCCTTCTCCTTCTTCTTATCCTCCTCCCTCTCCTTCTTCTTCTTCTCCTCTTCTTCTTCCTTCCTTTCATTTTTCCTCTATCTTCTCGTCTTGTCCCCTTCTTCGGACTAAATTGGCTAAGAATGCCCTTTTGGAGCTAATTATGTCATTTCGAGGATAATTAGCTAAGTATAGGTCATTTTTTATTAAATAGGTCATTTCGGAGCTAACTAAGCTAATTATGTCATTTAGATGGATAATTAACCAATTTAGCCTTTCTTGGATGAGTCTAAGCTACGTAGAACAAGAGAAAGAGAAGAAGAAGTAAAAGAAGGAGGAGGAGGACGAGCAGGAGGAGAAGGAGAAGGAGAGGAGAAGAAGAAGAAAAGAAGAAGGAGAAGGAGAAGGAGGAAGAAGGAGGAAGAAGAAGGAGAAGGAGGAGCTGCTTCTCCTTCTTCTCCTCCTCCTTCTTCTTATCCTCCTCCCTCTCCTTCTTCTTCTTCTCCTCTTCTTCTTCTTCCTCCCTTTCATTTTTCCTCTTTCTTCTCGCCTTGTCCGGTTCTTCGGGCTAAATTGGCTAAGAATGCCTTTTTGGAGCTAATTATGTCATTTCAAGGATAATTAGATAAGTATAGGCCAGTTTTTATTAAATAGGTCATTTTGGAGCTAACTATGCTAATTATGTCATTTAGATGGATAATTAGCCAATTTAGCCTTTCTTGGACAAGTCTAAGCTACGTAGAAGAAGAGAAAGAGAAGAAGAAGTAAAAGAAGGAGGAGGAGGAGGAGGAGGAGAAGGAGAAGGAGAGGAGAAGAAGAAGAAAAGAAGAAGGAGAAGGAGAAGGAGGAAGAAGGATGAAGAAGAAGGAGAAGGAGGAGCTGCTTCTCCTTCTTCTCCTCCTCCTTCTTCTTATCCTCCTCCCTCTCCTTCTTCTTCTTCTTCTTCCTTTCATTTTTCCTCTTTCTTCTCCTCTTGTCCCCTTCTTCGGGCTAAATTGGCTAAGAATGCCTTTTTGGAGCTAATTATGTCATTTCGAGGATAATTAGCTAAGTATAGGTCTTTTTTTTTAAGTAGGTCATTTTGGAGCTAACCAAGCTAATTATGTCATTTGGATGGATAATTAGCCAATTTAGCCTTTTTCGGATGAGTCTAAGCTACGTAGAAGAAGAGAAAGAGAAGTAGAAGTAAAATAAGGAGGAGGAGGAGGAGGATTAGGAGAAGGAGAAGGAAGAGGAGAAGAAGAAGAAAATAAGAAGGAGAAGGAGAAGGAGGAAGAAGGAGGAAGAAGAAGGAGAAGGAGGAGCTCCTTCTCTTTCTTCTCCTCCTTCTTCTCCTTCTTCTTAGCCTCCTCCCTCTCCTTCTTCTTCTTCTCCTCTTCTTCTTCTTCCTTCCTTTCATTTTTCCTCTTTCTTCTCGTCTTGTCCCCTTCTTCGGGCTAAATTGGCTAAGAATGCCTTTTTCGAGCTAATTATGTCATTTCGAGGATAATTAGCTAAGTATAGGTCATTTTGTATTAAATAGGTCATTTTGGAGCTAACTAAGCTAATTCTATCATTTAGATGGATAATTAGCCAATTTAACCTTTCTTGGATGAGTCTAAGCTACGTAGAAGAAGAGAAAGAGCAGAAGAAGTAAAAGAAGGAGGAGGAGGAGGAGGAGGAGGAGAAGGAGAAGGAAGAGGAGAAGAAGAAGAAAATAAGAAGGAGAAGGAGAAGGAGGAAGAAGGAGGCAGAAGAAGGAGAAGGAGGAGCTCCTTCTCCTTCTCCTCCTCCTTCTTCTCCTTCTTCTTATCCTCCTCCCTCTCCTTCTTCTTCTCCTCTTCTTCTTCTTCCTTCCTTTCATTTTTCCTCTTTCTTCTCGTCTTGTCCCCTTCTTTGCGCTAAATTGGCTAAGAATGCCTTTTTGGAGCTAATTATGTCATTTCGAGGATAATTAGCTAAGTATAGGTCATTTTTTATTAAATAGGTCATTTTGGAGCTAACTAAGCTAATTATGTCATTTAGATGGATAATTAGACAATTTAGCCTTTCTTGGATGAGTCTAAGCTACGTAGAAGAAGGGAAAGAGAAGAAGAACTAAAGGAAGGAGGAGGAGGAGGAGGAGGAGGAGAAGGAGAAGGAGAGGAGAAGAAGAAGAAAAGAAGAAGGAGAAGGAGACGGAGGAAGAAGGAGGAAGAAGAAGGAGAAGGAGGAGCTCCTTCTCCTTCTTCTCCTCCTTCTCCTTCTTCTTATCCTCCTCCCTCTCCTTCTTCTTCTTCTCCTCTTCTTCTTCTTCCTTCCTTTCATTTTTCCTCTTTCTTCTCCTCTTGTCCCCTTCTTCGGGCTAAATTGGCTAAGAATGCCTTTTTGGAGCGAATAATGTCCTTCGAGGATAATTAGCTAAGTATAGGCCATTTTTTATTAAATAGGTCATTTTGGAGCTAACTAAGCTAATTCTGTCATTTAGATGGATAATTAGCCAATTTAGCCTTTCTTCGATGACTCTAAGCTACGTAGAAGAAGGGAAAGACAAGAAGAAGTAAAAGAAGGAGGAGGAGGAGGCGGAGGAGGAGAAGGAGAAGGAAGAGGAGAAGAAGAAGAAAAGAAGAAGGAGAAGGAGAAGGAGGAAGAAGAAGGAGAAGGAGGAGCTCCTTCTCCTTCTTCTCCTCCTTCTTCTCCTTCTTCTTATTCTCCTCCCTCTCCTTCTTCTTCTTCTCCTCTTCTTCTTCTTCCTTCCTTTCATTTTTCCTCTTTCTTCTCGTCTTGTCCTCTTCTTCGGGCTAAATTGGCTAAGAATGCCTTTTTGGAGCTAATTATGTCATTTCGAGGATAATTAGCTATGTATAGGTCATTTTTTATTAAATAGGTCATTTGGAGCTAACTAAGCTAATTCTGTCATTTAGATGGATAATTAGCCAATTTAGCCTTTCTTGGATGAGTCTAAGCTACGGAGAAGAAGAGAAAGAGAAGAAGATGTAAAAGAAGGAGGAGGAGGAGGAGGAGGAGGAGAAGGAGAAGGAAGAGGAGAAGAAGAAGAAAAGAAGAAGGAGAAGGAGAAGGAGGAAGGAGGAGGAAGAAGAAGGAGAAGGAGGAGCTCCTTCTCCTTCTTCTCCTCCTTCTTCTCCTTCTTCTTATCCTCCTCCTTCTCCTTCTTATTCTTCTCCTCTTCTTTTTCTTCCTTCCATTCTTCGGGCTAAATTGGCTAAGCTAATTATGTCATTTAGATGGAACTCTAGCTATCTTTTATTAAAACACTAGAAATAACATACCTAAGTTAGGGTCAAGCACGGTGGCTCTGGCTTGTTTCACCTGGAGAAGGCTGCCCTGGAGAAGGCTCGACTGTAGAAGGGTCATCCGATTCGATCTGGGAGATATTCTGCACCAAACATCGTTTGCAATGTGTAGTGAGCATGAGGACACTTTTAAGATCACTCCACTGAAATGAAACTCACCGTCCCCGCCATGTTAATGACTGGCATCGGCGGAGGGACTTGGCCGTTCTTCTCGCACATAGACTGTACATTTGGTTTCGACAAGTCAAACTTTTTATTTATTAATGAAACGGACATTCAAATGCAAGATTTGAAATAACATGAAGAAGAAACTTACCACGAAGAGCGCGTATATGGCCCTGGTAGACGCATCATTCCGTGCCCTCTCCGCCTCCACCAGTGCAGTCGTCCTCTCCTCCAGCTCCCTAATTTCCTTATCCTTCTCCGCCATAGCCGCGTGCATTGCCTCTCTCTCTTTCTGAATAGCAGCCTACAACACAACTCATTGTTAGCAATGTAATCATATTGGTTCCAACGCACAACATAATGCGGAAAGATAGTTGAGTCCATTAAACTAACCTCGATGGCGAGCTCGACTGGCCGTGGACGACGTGTTATCTTCGGAAAAGAGCTCTCTTGGCGTGCCTTTATCTGCCGGAGAGTGCTAGGACAACGTATAAGGCCGTCTCCAATGGCGATCGAGCCATGGGGCCTCCCGTTGCCAACTATCATCACCAGCTCTGGATCAATAGGCCCCTCGCTCGGGTTAAATTCCTCCCCTTTCCTCGCCTTCCCGTGATGTGTGTACATCACGAGCTTGTCGTGGGAGGAGATGTTGGTGATGTTTTCTGGATGCTCGAGGTCAGAATTAGAGAATGCCTTGACCTTCTTGTACGAGGCAGTATGGGCCATCGCATACAGGTCGTACATCTGTGGCGCCTCCGTCTTATTGTGACACGCCTAAAAGAGAGAGAGAGGAAAATTGTATTGGTAAAGGGCTCAAGATAGCATTAAGAATGAATTGCATGAGGCATGAAGCAAACCACATACCCAGTTCTCGCCAAATTGGATTAAGTTGACGCTCCCTTGATGGTGTGGCACGCCAACCATTTTGCCACGCCTCTCCTTGGTGTTGTTGTGGCTGGACTCCCACGTTTCGGAGCACCACTGATCCACCAAGGCCTCCCAACAATCCATCTTATCTACACACCATCTCGGGGGCACCTAAGTTAATAAAGAGAAATTTGAGCGCGTAAGAACCAAATCAAGGAAACTAACTACAAAATTTCAACAATTTCTGACTTCATTTGTTATATTTCGTGCATTTACTTTTTTTTTGAGCTAGTTGACCCTGAAATTGAAAAGCACTACAAATGAACTCTGAAAATGTTGAAAGTTTACATGCTATCATCATTTCACCCACATAGCGTGTGTTAAAAAGTTGAGAGGGCTAAGACAAAGACTGGATGCAGTTCGTGTACAAAACTGACAATCTCTCTCGAAGTAGCAGGGTTTCGAACGAGAACTCATATCTTACAAAGGGATTTCATTTTTTTAAAACTTATTTGAACTGCATACTTTTTGTGTGTTCAAAATGCACCATTGAAAGGCACATCACAAAATTTCAACAATTTCTGACTTCATTTCGTATATTTCTTGCATTTACCTTTTTTTTTGAGCTAGTTGACCCTTAAATTGAAAAGCACTACAAATGAACTCTGGAAATGTTGAAAGTTGGCATGCTATCATCATTTCACCCGCATCGCATGTGTTAAAAAGTTGAGAGGGCTACGACAAAGAGTGGATGCAGTTCGTGTACAAAACTGACAATCTCTCTCGAAGTAGCAGGGTTTGGAACGAGAACTCATCTCTTACAAAGGGATTTCATTTTTTTTAAACTTATTTGAACTCCATACTTTTTGTGTTCTCAAAATGCACCATTCAAAGGCACATCACAAAATTTCAACAATTTCTGACTTCATTTGTTACATTTCCTGCATTTACTTATTTTTTTTGAGCTAGTTGACCCTGAAATTGAAAAGCACTACAAATGAACTCTGAAAATGTTGAAAGTTGGCATGCTATCATCATTTCACCCACATAGCATCTGTTAAAAAGTTGAGAGGGCTACGACAAAGATTGGATGCAGTTCGTGTACAAAACTGACAATCTGTCTCGAAGTAGCAGGGTTTCGAACGAGAACTCATCTCTTACAAAGGGATTTCATTTTTTTAAAACTTATTTGAACTCCATACTTTTTGTGTGTTCAAAATGCACCATTCAAAGGCACATCACAAAATTTCAACAATTTCGGACTTCATTTGGTAAATTTCTTGCATTTACTTTTTTTTGAGCTAGTTGACCCTGAAATTGAAAAGCACTATAAATGAACTCTGGAAATGTTGAAAGTTGGCATGCTATCATCATTTCACCCACATAGCATGTGTTAAAAAGTTGAGAGGGCTACGACAAAGACTGGATGCTGTTCGTGTACAAAACTGACAATCTCTCTCGAAGTAGCAGGGTTTCGAACGAGAAATCATCTCTTACAAAGGGATTTCATTTTTTTAAACTTATTTGAACTCCATACTTTTTGTGTGTTCAAAATGCACCATTCAAAGGCACATCAGAAAATTTCAACAATTTCTGACTTAATTTGGTATATTTCTTGCATTTACTTTTTTTTTGAGCTAGTTGACCCTGAAATTGAAAAGCACTACAAATGAACTCTGGAAATGTTGAAAGTTGGCATGCTATCATCATTTCACCCACATAGCATGTGTTAAAAAGTTGAGAGGGCTACGACAAAGAGTGGATGCAGTTCGTGTACAAAACTGACAATCTCTCTCGAAGTAGCAGGGTTTCGAACGAGAACTCATCTCTTACAAAGGGATTTCATTTTTTTAAACTTATTTGAACTCCATACTTTTTGTGTTCTCAAAATGCACCATTCAAAGGCACATCACAAAATTTCAACAATTTCTGACTTCATTTGTTACATTTCCTGCATTTACTTATTTTTTTTGAGCTAGTTGACCCTGAAATTGAAAAGCACTACAAATGAACTCTGAAAATGTTGAAAGTTGGCATGCTATCATCATTTCACCCACATAGCATGTGTTAAAAAGTTGAGAGGGCTACGACAAAGATTGGATGCAGTTCGTGTACAAAACTGACAATCTCTCTCGAAGTAGCAGGGTTTCGAACGAGAACTCATCTCTTACAAAGCGATTTCATTTTTTTTAAACTTATTTGAACTCCATACTTTTTGTGTGTTCAAAATGCGCCATTCAAAGGCACATCACAAAATTTCAACAATTTCTGACTTCATTTGTTACATTTCGTGCATTTACTTATTTTTTTGAGCTAGTTGACCCTGAAATTGAAAAGCACTACAAATGAACTCTGAAAATGTTGAAAGTTGGCATGCTATCATCATTTCACCCACATAGCGTGTGTCAAAAAGTTGAGAGGGCTAAGACAAAGACTGGATGCAGTTCGTGTACAAAACTGACAATCTCTCTCGAAGTAGCAGGGTTTCGAACGAGAACTCATCTCTTACAAAGGGATTTCATTTTTTTAAACTTATTTGAACTGCATACTTTTTGTGTTTTCAAAATGCACCATTGAAAGGCACATCAGAAAATTTCAACAATTTCTGACTTCATTTCGTATATTTTTTGCATTTACCTTTTTTTTGAGCTAGTTGACCCTGAAATTGAAAAGCACTACAAATGAACTCTGGAAATGTTGAAAGTTGGCATGCTATCATCATTTCACCCACATAGCATGTGTTAAAAAGTTGAGAGGGCTACGACAAAGAGTGGATGCAGTTCGTGTACAAAACTGACAATCTCTCTCGAAGTAGCAGGGTTTCGAACGAGAACTCATCTCTTACAAAGGGATTTCATTTTTTTAAAACTTATTTGAACTGCATACTTTTTGTGTGTTCAAAATGCACCATTGAAAGGCACATCACAAAATTTCAACAATTTCTGACTTCATTTCGTATATTTCTTGCATTTACCTTTTTTTTGAGCTAGTTGACCCTGAAATTGAAAAGCACTACAAATGAACTCTGGAAATGTTGAAAGTTGGCATGCTATCATCATTTCACCCGCATAGCATATGTTAGAAAGTTGAGAGGGCTACGACAAAGAGTGGATGCAGTTCGTGTACAAAACTAACAATCTCTCTCGAAGTAGCAGGGTTTCGAACGAGAACTCATCTCTTACAAAGGGATTTCATTTTTTTTAAACTTATTTGAACTCCATACTTTTTGTGTTCTCAAAATGCACCATTCAAAGGCACATCACAAAATTTCAACAATTTCTGACTTCATTTGTTACATTTCCTGCATTTACTTATTTTTTTTGAGCTAGTTGACCCTGAAATTGAAAAGCACTACAAATGAACTCTGAAAATGTTGAAAGTTCGCATGCTATCATCATTTCACCCAGATAGCATGTGTTAAAAAGTTGAGAGGGCTACGACAAAGATTGGATGCAGTTCGTGTACAAAACTGACAATGTGTCTCGAAGTAGTAGGGTTTCGAACGAGAACTCATCTGTTACAAAGGGATTTCATTTTTTTAAAACTTATTTGAACTCCATACTTTTTGTGTGTTCAAAATGCACCATTCAAAGGCACATCACAAAATTTCAACAATTTCGGACTTCATTTGGTAAATTTCTTGCATTTACTTTTTTTTGAGCTAGTTGACCCTGAAATTGAAAAGCACTATAAATGAACTCTGGAAATGTTGAAAGTTGGCATGCTATCATCATTTCACCCACATAGCATGTGTTAAAAAGTTGAGAGGGCTACGACAAAGACTGGATGCAGTTCGTGTACAAAACTGACAATCTCTCTCGAAGTAGCAGGGTTTCGAACGAGAACTCATCTCTTACAAAGGGATTTCATTTTTTTAAAACTTATTTGAACTGCATACTTTTTGTGTGTTCAAAATGCACCATTGAAAGGCACATCACAAAATTTCAACAATTTCTGACTTCATTTCGTATATTTCTTGCATTTACCTTTTTTTTTGAGCTAGTTGACCCTGAAATTGAAAAGCACTACAAATGAACTCTGGAAATGTTGAAAGTTGGCATGCTATCATCATTTCACCCGCATAGCATGTGTTAAAAAGTTGAGAGGGCTACGACAAAGAGTGGATGCAGTTCGTGTACAAAACTGACAATCTCTCTCGAAGTAGCAGGGTTTGGAACGAGAACTCATCTCTTACAAAGGGATTTCATATTTTTTAAACTTATTTGAACTCCATACTTTTTGTGTTCTCAAAATGCACCATTCAAAGGCACATCACAAAATTTCAACAATTTCTGACTTCATTTGTTACATTTCCTGCATTTACTTATTTTTTTTGAGCTAGTTGACCCTGAAATTGAAAAGCACTACAAATGAACTCTGAAAATGTTGAAAGTTGGCATGCTATCATCATTTCACCCACATAGCATCTGTTAAAAAGTTGAGAGGGCTACGACAAAGATTGGATGCAGTTCGTGTACAAAACTGACAATCTGTCTCGAAGTAGCAGGGTTTCGAACGAGAACTCATCTCTTACAAAGGGATTTCTTTTTTTTAAAACTTATTTGAACTCCATACTTTTTGTGTGTTCAAAATGCACCATTCAAAGGCACATCACAAAATTTCAACAATTTCGGACTTCATTTGGTAAATTTCTTGCATTTACTTTTTTTTGAGCTAGTTGACCCTGAAATTGAAAAGCACTATAAATGAACTCTGGAAATGTTGAAAGTTGGCATGCTATCATCATTTCACCCACATAGCATGTGTTAAAAAGTTGAGAGGGCTACGACAAAGACTGGATGCTGTTCGTGTACAAAACTGACAATCTCTCTCGAAGTAGCAGGGTTTCGAACGAGAAATCATCTCTTACAAAGGGATTTCATTTTTTTAAACTTATTTGAACTCCATACTTTTTGTGTGTTCAAAATGCACCATTCAAAGGCACATCAGAAAATTTCAACAATTTCTGACTTAATTTGGTATATTTCTTGCATTTACTTTTTTTTTGAGCTAGTTGACCCTGAAATTGAAAAGCACTACAAATGAACTCTGGAAATGTTGAAAGTTGGCATGCTATCATCATTTCACCCACATAGCATGTGTTAAAAAGTTGAGAGGGCTACGACAAAGAGTGGATGCAGTTCGTGTACAAAACTGACAATCTCTCTCGAAGTAGCAGGGTTTCGAACGAGAACTCATCTCTTACAAAGGGATTTCATTTTTTTAAACTTATTTGAACTCCATACTTTTTGTGTTCTCAAAATGCACCATTCAAAGGCACATCACAAAATTTCAACAATTTCTGACTTCATTTGTTACATTTCCTGCATTTACTTATTTTTTTTGAGCTAGTTGACCCTGAAATTGAAAAGCACTACAAATGAACTCTGAAAATGTTGAAAGTTGGCATGCTATCATCATTTCACCCACATAGCATGTGTTAAAAAGTTGAGAGGGCTACGACAAAGATTGGATGCAGTTCGTGTACAAAACTGACAATCTCTCTCGAAGTAGCAGGGTTTCGAACGAGAACTCATCTCTTACAAAGCGATTTCATTTTTTTTAAACTTATTTGAACTCCATACTTTTTGTGTGTTCAAAATGCGCCATTCAAAGGCACATCACAAAATTTCAACAATTTCTGACTTCATTTGTTACATTTCGTGCATTTACTTATTTTTTTGAGCTAGTTGACCCTGAAATTGAAAAGCACTACAAATGAACTCTGAAAATGTTGAAAGTTGGCATGCTATCATCATTTCACCCACATAGCGTGTGTCAAAAAGTTGAGAGGGCTAAGACAAAGACTGGATGCAGTTCGTGTACAAAACTGACAATCTCTCTCGAAGTAGCAGGGTTTCGAACGAGAACTCATCTCTTACAAAGGGATTTCATTTTTTTAAACTTATTTGAACTGCATACTTTTTGTGTTTTCAAAATGCACCATTGAAAGGCACATCAGAAAATTTCAACAATTTCTGACTTCATTTCGTATATTTTTTGCATTTACCTTTTTTTTGAGCTAGTTGACCCTGAAATTGAAAAGCACTACAAATGAACTCTGGAAATGTTGAAAGTTGGCATGCTATCATCATTTCACCCACATAGCATGTGTTAAAAAGTTGAGAGGGCTACGACAAAGAGTGGATGCAGTTCGTGTACAAAACTGACAATCTCTCTCGAAGTAGCAGGGTTTCGAACGAGAACTCATCTCTTACAAAGGGATTTCATTTTTTTAAAACTTATTTGAACTGCATACTTTTTGTGTGTTCAAAATGCACCATTGAAAGGCACATCACAAAATTTCAACAATTTCTGACTTCATTTCGTATATTTCTTGCATTTACCTTTTTTTTGAGCTAGTTGACCCTGAAATTGAAAAGCACTACAAATGAACTCTGGAAATGTTGAAAGTTGGCATGCTATCATCATTTCACCCGCATAGCATATGTTAGAAAGTTGAGAGGGCTACGACAAAGAGTGGATGCAGTTCGTGTACAAAACTGACAATCTCTCTCGAAGTAGCAGGGTTTCGAACGAGAACTCATCTCTTACAAAGGGATTTCATTTTTTTTAAACTTATTTGAACTCCATACTTTTTGTGTTCTCAAAATGCACCATTCAAAGGCACATCACAAAATTTCAACAATTTCTGACTTCATTTGTTACATTTCCTGCATTTACTTATTTTTTTTGAGCTAGTTGACCCTGAAATTGAAAAGCACTACAAATGAACTCTGAAAATGTTGAAAGTTCGCATGCTATCATCATTTCACCCAGATAGCATGTGTTAAAAAGTTGAGAGGGCTACGACAAAGATTGGATGCAGTTCGTGTACAAAACTGACAATCTGTCTCGAAGTAGTAGGGTTTCGAACGAGAACTCATCTGTTACAAAGGGATTTCATTTTTTTAAAACTTATTTGAACTCCATACTTTTTGTGTGTTCAAAATGCACCATTCAAAGGCACATCACAAAATTTCAACAATTTCGGACTTCATTTGGTAAATTTCTTGCATTTACTTTTTTTTGAGCTAGTTGACCCTGAAATTGAAAAGCACTATAAATGAACTCTGGAAATGTTGAAAGTTGGCATGCTATCATCATTTCACCCACATAGCATGTGTTAAAAAGTTGAGAGGGCTACGACAAAGACTGGATGCAGTTCGTGTACAAAACTGACAATCTCTCTCGAAGTAGCAGGGTTTCGAACGAGAACTCATCTCTTACAAAGGGATTTCATTTTTTTAAAACTTATTTGAACTGCATACTTTTTGTGTGTTCAAAATGCACCATTGAAAGGCACATCACAAAATTTCAACAATTTCTGACTTCATTTCGTATATTTCTTGCATTTACCTTTTTTTTTGAGCTAGTTGACCCTGAAATTGAAAAGCACTACAAATGAACTCTGGAAATGTTGAAAGTTGGCATGCTATCATCATTTCACCCGCATAGCATGTGTTAAAAAGTTGAGAGGGCTACGACAAAGAGTGGATGCAGTTCGTGTACAAAACTGACAATCTCTCTCGAAGTAGCAGGGTTTGGAACGAGAACTCATCTCTTACAAAGGGATTTCATATTTTTTAAACTTATTTGAACTCCATACTTTTTGTGTTCTCAAAATGCACCATTCAAAGGCACATCACAAAATTTCAACAATTTCTGACTTCATTTGTTACATTTCCTGCATATACTTATTTTTTTTGAGCTAGTTGACCCTGAAATTGAAAAGCACTACAAATGAACTCTGAAAATGTTGAAAGTTGGCATGCTATCATCATTTCACCCACATAGCATCTGTTAAAAAGTTGAGAGGGCTACGACAAAGATTGGATGCAGTTCGTGTACAAAACTGACAATCTGTCTCGAAGTAGCAGGGTTTCGAACGAGAACTCATCTCTTACAAAGGGATTTCTTTTTTTTAAAACTTATTTGAACTCCATACTTTTTGTGTGTTCAAAATGCACCATTCAAAGGCACATCACAAAATTTCAACAATTTCGGACTTCATTTGGTAAATTTCTTGCATTTACTTTTTTTTGAGCTAGTTGACCCTGAAATTGAAAAGCACTATAAATGAACTCTGGAAATGTTGAAAGTTGGCATGCTATCATCATTTCACCCACATAGCATGTGTTAAAAAGTTGAGAGGGCTACGACAAAGACTGGATGCTGTTCGTGTACAAAACTGACAATCTCTCTCGAAGTAGCAGGGTTTCGAACGAGAAATCATCTCTTACAAAGGGATTTCATTTTTTTAAACTTATTTGAACTCCATACTTTTTGTGTGTTCAAAATGCACCATTCAAAGGCACATCAGAAAATTTCAACAATTTCTGACTTAATTTGGTATATTTCTTGCATTTACTTTTTTTTTGAGCTAGTTGACCCTGAAATTGAAAAGCACTACAAATGAACTCTGGAAATGTTGAAAGTTGGCATGCTATCATCATTTCACCCACATAGCATGTGTTAAAAAGTTGAGAGGGCTACGACAAAGAGTGGATGCAGTTCGTGTACAAAACTGACAATCTCTCTCGAAGTAGCAGGGTTTCGAACGAGAACTCATCTCTTACAAAGGGATTTCATTTTTTTAAACTTATTTGAACTCCATACTTTTTGTGTTCTCAAAATGCACCATTCAAAGGCACATCACAAAATTTCAACAATTTCTGACTTCATTTGTTACATTTCCTGCATTTACTTATTTTTTTTGAGCTAGTTGACCCTGAAATTGAAAAGCACTACAAATGAACTCTGAAAATGTTGAAAGTTGGCATGCTATCATCATTTCACCCACATAGCATGTGTTAAAAATTTGAGAGGGCTACGACAAAGATTGGATGCAGTTCGTGTACAAAACTGACAATCTCTCTCGAAGTAGCAGGGTTTCGAACGAGAACTCATCTCTTACAAAGCGATTTCATTTTTTTTAAACTTATTTGAACTCCATACTTTTTGTGTGTTCAAAATGCGCCATTCAAAGGCACATCACAAAATTTCAACAATTTCTGACTTCATTTGTTACATTTCGTGCATTTACTTATTTTTTTGAGCTAGTTGACCCTGAAATTGAAAAGCACTACAAATGAACTCTGAAAATGTTGAAAGTTGGCATGCTATCATCATTTCACCCACATAGCGTGTGTCAAAAAGTTGAGAGGGCTAAGACAAAGACTGGATGCAGTTCGTGTACAAAACTGACAATCTCTCTCGAAGTAGCAGGGTTTCGAACGAGAACTCATCTCTTACAAAGGGATTTCATTTTTTTAAACTTATTTGAACTGCATACTTTTTGTGTTTTCAAAATTCACCATTGAAAGGCACATCACAAAATTTCAACAATTTCTGACTTCATTTCGTATATTTTTTGCATTTACCTTTTTTTTGAGCTAGTTGACCCTGAAATTGAAAAGCACTACAAATGAACTCTGGAAATGTTGAAAGTTGGCATGCTATCATCATTTCACCCACATAGCATGTGTTAAAAAGTTGAGAGGGCTACGACAAAGAGTGGATGCAGTTCGTGTACAAAACTGACAATCTCTCTCGAAGTAGCAGGGTTTCGAACGAGAACTCATCTCTTACAAAGGGATTTCATTTTTTTAAAACTTATTTGAACTGCATACTTTTTGTGTGTTCAAAATGCACCATTGAAAGGCACATCACAAAATTTCAACAATTTCTGACTTCATTTCGTATATTTCTTGCATTTACCTTTTTTTTGAGCTAGTTGACCCTGAAATTGAAAAGCACTACAAATGAACTCTGGAAATGTTGAAAGTTGGCATGCTATCATCATTTCACCCGCATAGCATATGTTAGAAAGTTGAGAGGGCTACGACAAAGAGTGGATGCAGTTCGTGTACAAAACTGGCAATCTCTCTCGAAGTAGCAGGGTTTCGAACGAGAACTCATCTCTTACAAAGGGATTTCATTTTTTTTAAACTTATTTGAACTCCATACTTTTTGTGTTCTCAAAATGCACCATTCAAAGGCACATCACAAAATTTCAACAATTTCTGACTTCATTTGTTACATTTCCTGCATTTACTTATTTTTTTTGAGCTAGTTGACCCTGAAATTGAAAAGCACTACAAATGAACTCTGAAAATGTTGAAAGTTCGCATGCTATCATCATTTCACCCAGATAGCATGTGTTAAAAAGTTGAGAGGGCTACGACAAAGATTGGATGCAGTTCGTGTACAAAACTGACAATCTGTCTCGAAGTAGTAGGGTTTCGAACGAGAACTCATCTCTTACAAAGGGATTTCATTTTTTTAAAACTTATTTGAACTCCATACTTTTTGTGTGTTCAAAATGCACCATTCAAAGGCACATCACAAAATTTCAACAATTTCGGACTTCATTTGGTAAATTTCTTGCATTTACTTTTTTTTGAGCTAGTTGACCCTGAAATTGAAAAGCACTATAAATGAACTCTGGAAATGTTGAAAGTTGGCATGCTATCATCATTTCACCCACATAGCATGTGTTAAAAAGTTGAGAGGGCTACGACAAAGACTGGATGCTGTTCGTGTACAAAACTGACAATCTCTCTCGAAGTAGCAGGGTTTCGAACGAGAACTCATCTCTTACAAAGGGATTTCATTTTTTTAAACTTATTTGAACTCCATACTTTTTGTGTGTTCAAAATGCACCATTCAAAGGCACATCAGAAAATTTCAACAATTTCTGACTTAATTTGGTATATTTCTTGCATTTACTTTTTTTTGAGCTAGTTGACCCTGAAATTGAAAAGCACTACAAATGAACTCTGGAAATGTTGAAAGTTGGCATGCTATCATCATTTCACCCACATAGCACGTGTTAAAAAGTTGAGAGGGCTACGACAAAGAGTGGATGCAGTTCGTGTACAAAACTGACAATCTCTCTCGAAGTAGCAGGGTTTCGAACGAGAACTCATCTCTTACAAAGGGATTTCATTTTTTTTAAACTTATTTGAACTCCATACTTTTTGTGTTCTCAAAATGCACCATTCAAAGGCACATCACAAAATTTCAACAATTTCTGACTTCATTTGTTACATTTCCTGCATTTACTTATTTTTATTGAGCTAGTTGACCCTGAAATTGAAAAGCACTACAAATGAACTCTGAAAATGTTGAAAGTTGGCATGCTATCATCATTTCACCCACATAGCATGTGTTAAAAAGTTGAGAGGGCTACGACAAAGATTGGATGCAGTTCGTGTACAAAACTGACAATCTCTCTCGAAGTAGCAGGGTTTCGAACGAGAACTCATCTCTTACAAAGCGATTTCATTTTTTTTAAACTTATTTGAACTCCATACTTTTTGTGTGTTCAAAATGCGCCATTCAAAGGCACATCACAAAATTTCAACAATTTCTGACTTCATTTGTTACATTTCGTGCATTTACTTATTTTTTTGAGCTAGTTGACCCTGAAATTGAAAAGCACTACAAATGAACTCTGAAAATGTTGAAAGTTGGCATGCTATCATCATTTCACCCACATAGCGTGTGTCAAAAAGTTGAGAGGGCTAAGACAAAGACTGGATGCAGTTCGTGTACAAAACTGACAATCTCTCTCGAAGTAGCAGGGTTTCGAACGAGAACTCATCTCTTACAAAGGGATTTCATTTTTTTAAACTTATTTGAACTGCATACTTTTTGTGTTTTCAAAATGCACCATTGAAAGGCACATCACAAAATTTCAACAATTTCTGACTTCATTTCGTATATTTTTTGCATTTACCTTTTTTTTGAGCTAGTTGACCCTGAAATTGAAAAGCACTACAAATGAACTCTGGAAATGTTGAAAGTTGGCATGCTATCATCATTTCACCCACATAGCATGTGTTAAAAAGTTGAGAGGGCTACGACAAAGAGTGGATGCAGTTCGTGTACAAAACTGACAATCTCTCTCGAAGTAGCAGGGTTTCGAACGAGAACTCATCTCTTACAAAGGGATTTCATTTTTTTAAAACTTATTTGAACTGCATACTTTTTGTGTGTTCAAATTGCACCATTGAAAGGCACATCACAAAATTTCAACAATTTCTGACTTCATTTCGTATATTTCTTGCATTTACCTTTTTTTGAGCTAGTTGACCCTGAAATTGAAAAGCACTACAAATGAACTCTGGAAATGTTGAAAGTTGGCATGCTATCATCATTTCACCCGCATAGCATATGTTAGAAAGTTGAGAGGGCTACGACAAAGAGTGGATGCAGTTCGTGTACAAAACTGACAATCTCTCTCGAAGTAGCAGGGTTTCGAACGAGAACTCATCTCTTACAAAGGGATTTCATTTTTTTTAAACTTATTTGAACTCCATACTTTTTGTGTTCTCAAAATGCACCATTCAAAGGCACATCACAAAATTTCAACAATTTCTGACTTCATTTGTTACATTTCCTGCATTTACTTATTTTTTTTGAGCTAGTTGACCCTGAAATTGAAAAGCACTACAAATGAACTCTGAAAATGTTGAAAGTTCGCATGCTATCATCATTTCACCCAGATAGCATGTGTTAAAAAGTTGAGAGGGCTACGACAAAGATTGGATGCAGTTCGTGTACAAAACTGACAATCTGTCTCGAAGTAGTAGGGTTTCGAACGAGAACTCATCTCTTACAAAGGGATTTCATTTTTTTAAAACTTATTTGAACTCCATACTTTTTGTGTGTTCAAAATGCACCATTCAAAGGCACATCACAAAATTTCAACAATTTCGGACTTCATTTGGTAAATTTCTTGCATTTACTTTTTTTTGAGCTAGTTGACCCTGAAATTGAAAAGCACTATAAATGAACTCTGGAAATGTTGAAAGTTGGCATGCTATCATCATTTCACCCACATAGCATGTGTTAAAAAGTTGAGAGGGCTACGACAAAGACTGGATGCTGTTCGTGTACAAAACTGACAATCTCTCTCGAAGTAGCAGGGTTTCGAACGAGAACTCATCTCTTACAAAGGGATTTCATTTTTTTAAACTTATTTGAACTCCATACTTTTTGTGTGTTCAAAATGCACCATTCAAAGGCACATCAGAAAATTTCAACAATTTCTGACTTAATTTGGTATATTTCTTGCATTTACTTTTTTTTGAGCTAGTTGACCCTGAAATTGAAAAGCACTACAAATGAACTCTGGAAATGTTGAAAGTTGGCATGCTATCATCATTTCACCCACATAGCATGTGTTAAAAAGTTGAGAGGGCTACGACAAAGAGTGGATGCAGTTCGTGTACAAAACTGACAATCTCTCTCGAAGTAGCAGGGTTTCGAACGAGAACTCATCTCTTACAAAGGGATTTCATTTTTTTTAAACTTATTTGAACTCCATACTTTTTGTGTTCTCAAAATGCACCATTCAAAGGCACATCACAAAATTTCAACAATTTCTGACTTCATTTGTTACATTTCCTGCATTTACTTATTTTTATTGAGCTAGTTGACCCTGAAATTGAAAAGCACTACAAATGAACTCTGAAAATGTTGAAAGTTGGCATGCTATCATCATTTCACCCACATAGCATGTGTTAAAAAGTTGAGAGGGCTACGACAAAGATTGGATGCAGTTCGTGTACAAAACTGACAATCTCTCTCGAAGTAGCAGGGTTTCGAACGAGAACTCATCTCTTACAAAGCGATTTCATTTTTTTTAAACTTATTTGAACTCCATACTTTTTGTGTGTTCAAAATGCGCCATTCAAAGGCACATCACAAAATTTCAACAATTTCTGACTTCATTTGTTACATTTCGTGCATTTACTTATTTTTTTGAGCTAGTTGACCCTGAAATTGAAAAGCACTACAAATGAACTCTGAAAATGTTGAAAGTTGGCATGCTATCATCATTTCACCCACATAGCGTGTGTCAAAAAGTTGAGAGGGCTAAGACAAAGACTGGATGCAGTTCGTGTACAAAACTGACAATCTCTCTCGAAGTAGCAGGGTTTCGAACGAGAACTCATCTCTTACAAAGGGATTTCATTTTTTTAAACTTATTTGAACTGCATACTTTTTGTGTTTTCAAAATGCACCATTGAAAGGCACATCACAAAATTTCAACAATTTCTGACTTCATTTCGTATATTTTTTGCATTTACCTTTTTTTTGAGCTAGTTGACCCTGAAATTGAAAAGCACTACAAATGAACTCTGGAAATGTTGAAAGTTGGCATGCTATCATCATTTCACCCACATAGCATGTGTTAAAAAGTTGAGAGGGCTACGACAAAGAGTGGATGCAGTTCGTGTACAAAACTGACAATCTCTCTCGAAGTAGCAGGGTTTCGAACGAGAACTCATCTCTTACAAAGGGATTTCATTTTTTTAAAACTTATTTGAACTGCATACTTTTTGTGTGTTCAAATTGCACCATTGAAAGGCACATCACAAAATTTCAACAATTTCTGACTTCATTTCGTATATTTCTTGAATTTACCTTTTTTTGAGCTAGTTGACCCTGAAATTGAAAAGCACTACAAATGAACTCTGGAAATGTTGAAAGTTGGCATGCTATCATCATTTCACCCGCATAGCATATGTTAGAAAGTTGAGAGGGCTACGACAAAGAGTGGATGCAGTTCGTGTACAAAACTGACAATCTCTCTCGAAGTAGCAGGGTTTCGAACGAGAACTCATCTCTTACAAAGGGATTTCATTTTTTTTAAACTTATTTGAACTCCATACTTTTTGTGTTCTCAAAATGCACCATTCAAAGGCACATCACAAAATTTCAACAATTTCTGACTTCATTTGTTACATTTCCTGCATTTACTTATTTTTTTTTGAGCTAGTTGACCCTGAAATTGAAAAGCACTACAAATGAACTCTGAAAATGTTGAAAGTTCGCATGCTATCATCATTTCACCCAGATAGCATGTGTTAAAAAGTTGAGAGGGCTACGACAAAGATTGGATGCAGTTCGTGTACAAAACTGACAATCTGTCTCGAAGTAGTAGGGTTTCGAACGAGAACTCATCTCTTACAAAGGGATTTCATTTTTTTAAAACTTATTTGAACTCCATACTTTTTGTGTGTTCAAAATGCACCATTCAAAGGCACATCACAAAATTTCAACAATTTCGGACTTCATTTGGTAAATTTCTTGCATTTACTTTTTTTTGAGCTAGTTGACCCTGAAATTGAAAAGCACTATAAATGAACTCTGGAAATGTTGAAAGTTGGCATGCTATCATCATTTCACCCACATAGCATGTGTTAAAAAGTTGAGAGGGCTACGACAAAGACTGGATGCTGTTCGTGTACAAAACTGACAATCTCTCTCGAAGTAGCAGGGTTTCGAACGAGAACTCATCTCTTACAAAGGGATTTCATTTTTTTAAACTTATTTGAACTCCATACTTTTTGTGTGTTCAAAATGCACCATTCAAAGGCACATCAGAAAATTTCAACAATTTCTGACTTAATTTGGTATATTTCTTGCATTTACTTTTTTTTGAGCTAGTTGACCCTGAAATTGAAAAGCACTACAAATGAACTCTGGAAATGTTGAAAGTTGGCATGCTATCATCATTTCACCCACATAGCATGTGTTAAAAAGTTGAGAGGGCTACGACAAAGAGTGGATGCAGTTCGTGTACAAAACTGACAATCTCTCTCGAAGTAGCAGGGTTTCGAACGAGAACTCATCTCTTACAAAGGGGTTTCATTTTTTTTAAACTTATTTGAACTCCATACTTTTTGTGTTCTCAAAATGCACCATTCAAAGGCACATCACAAAATTTCAACAATTTCTGACTTCATTTGTTACGTTTCCTGCATTTACTTATTTTTTTTGAGCTAGTTGACCCTGAAATTGAAAAGCACTACAAATGAACTCTGAAAATGTTGAAAGTTGGCATGCTATTATCAGTTCACGCACATAGCATGTGTTAAAAAGTTGAGAGGGCTACGACAAAGATTGGATGCAGTTCGTGTACAAAACTGACAATCTGTCTCGAAGTAGCAGGGTTTCGAACGAGAACTCATCTCTTACAAAGGGATTTCATTTTTTAAAACTTATTTGAACTCCATACTTTTTGTGTGTTCAAAATGCACCATTCAAAGGCACATCACAAAATTTCAACAATTTCTGACTTCATTTGTTACATTTCTTGCATTTACTTATTTTTTTTGAGCTAGTTGACCCTGAAATTGAACAGCACTACAAATGAACTCTGAAAATGTTGAAAGTTGGCATGCTATCATCATTTCACCCACATAGCGTGTGTTAAAAAGTTGAGAGGGCTAAGACAAAGACTGGATGCAGTTCGTGTACAAAACTAACAATCTCTCTCGAAGTAGCAGGGTTTCGAACGAGAACTCATCTCTTACAAAGGGATTTCATTTTTTTAAAACTTATTTGAACTGCATACTTTTTGTGTGTTCAAAATGCACCATTGAAAGGCACATCACAAAATTTCAACAATTTCTGACTTCATTTCGTATATTTCTTGCATTTACCTTTTTTTTGAGCTAGTTGACCCTGAAATTGAAAAGCACTACAAATGAACTCTGGAAATGTTGAAAGTTGGCATGCTATCATCATTTCACCCACATAGCATGTGTTAAAAAGTTGAGAGGGCTACGACAAAGAGTGGATGCAGTTCGTGTACAAAACTGACAATCTCTCTCGAAGTAGCAGGGTTTCGAACGAGAACTCATCTCTTACAAAGGGATTTCATTTTCTTTAACTTATTTGAACTCCATACTTTTTGTGTTCTCAAAATGCACCATTCAAAGGCACATCCCAAATTTCAACAATTTCTGACTTAATTTGGTATATTTCGTGCATTTACTTATTTTTTTTGAGCTATTTGACCCTGAAATTGAAAAGCACTACAAATGAACTCTGAAAATGTTGAAAGTTGGCATGCTATCATAATTTCACCCACATAGCATGTGTTAAAAAGTTGAGAGGGCTACCACAAAGACTGGATGCAGTTCGTGTACAAAACTGACAATCTCTCTCGAAGTAGCAGGGTTTCGAACGAGAACTCATCTCTTACAAAGGGATTTCATTTTTTTAAAACTTATTTGAACTCCATACTTTTTGTCTGTTCAAAATGCACCATTCAAAGGCACATCACAAAATTTTCTGACTTCATTTGTGATATTTCGTACATTTACTTATTTGTTTTGAGCTAGTTGACCCTGAAATTGAAAAGCACTACAAATGAACTCTGAAAATGTTGAAAGTTGGCATGCTATCATCAGTTCACGCACATAGCATGTGTTAAAAAGTTGAGAGGGCTACGACAAAGATTGGATGCAGTTCGTGTACAAAACTGACAATCTGTCTCGAAGTAGCAGGGTTTCGAACGAGAACTCATCTCTTACAAAGGGATTTCATTTTTTTAAACTTATTTGAACTCCATACTTTTTGTGTGTTCAAAATGCACCATTCAAAGGCACATCACAAAATTTCAACAATTTCTGACTTCATTTGTTACATTTCTTGCATTTACTTATTTTTTTTGAGCTAGTTGACACTGAAATTGAAAAGCACTACAAATGAACTCTGAAAATGTTGAAAGTTGGCATGCTATCATCATTTCACCCACATAGCGTGTGTTAAAAAGTTGAGAGGGCTAAGACAAAGACTGGATGCAGTTCGTGTACAAAACTGACAATCTCTCTCGAAGTAGCAGGGTTTCGAACGAGAACTCATCTCTTACAAAGGGATTTCATTTTTTTAAAACTTATTTGAACTGCATACTTTTTGTGTGTTCAAAATGCACCATTGAAAGGCACATCACAAAATTTCAACAATTTCTGACTTCATTTCGTATATTTCTTGCATTTACCTTTTTTTTGAGCTAGTTCACCCTGAAATTGAAAAGCACTACAAATGAACTCTGAAAATGTTGAAAGTTGGCATGCTATCATCATTTCACCCACATAGCATGTGTTAAAAAGTTGAGAGGGCTACGACAAAGAGTGGATGCAGTTCGTGTACAAAACTGACAATCTCTCTCGAAGTAGCAGGGTTTCGAACGAGAACTCATCTCTTACAAAGGGATTTCATTTTTTTAAACTTATTTGAACTCCATACTTTTTGTGTTCTCAAAATGCACCATTCAAAGGCACATCCCAAATTTCAACAATTTCTGACTTAATTTGGTATATTTCGTGCATTTACTTATTTTTTTTGTGCTAGTTGACCCGGAAATTGAAAAGCACTACAAATGAACTCTGAAAATGTTGAAAGTTGGCATGATATCATCATTTCACCCACGTAGCATGTGTTAAAAAGTTGAGAGGGCTACGACAAAGACTGGATGCAGTTCATGTACAAAACTGACAATCTCTCTCGAAGTAGCAGGGTTCCGAACGAGAACTCATCTCTTACAAAGGGATTTCATTTTTTTTAAACTTATTTGAACTCCATACTTTTTGTGTGATCAAAATGCACCATTCAAAGGCACATCACAAAATGTCAACAATTTCCGACTTCATTTGTTATATTTCGTGCATTTACTTTTTTTTTGAGCTAGTTGACCCTGAAATTGAAAAGCACTACAAATGAACTCTGAAAATGTTGAAAGTTGGCATGATATCATCATTTCACCCACATAGCATGTGTTAAAAAGTTGAGAGGGCTACGACAAAGACTGGATGCAGTTCGTGTACAAAACTGACAATCTCTCTCGAAGTAGCAGGGTTTCGAACGAGAACTCATCTATTACAAAGGGATTTCATTTTTTTAAACTTATTTGAACTCCATACTTTTTGTGTGATCAAAATGCACCATTCAAAGGCACATCACAAAATTTCAACAATTTCCGACTTCATTTGTTATATTTCGTGCATTTACTTTTTTTTTGAGCTAGTTGACCCTGAAATTGAAAAGCACTACAAATGAACTCTGAAAATGTTTAAAGTTGGCATGATATCATCATTTCACCCACATAGCATGTGTTAAAAAGTTGAGAGGGCTACGACAAAGACTGGATGCAGTTCGTGTACAAAACTGACAATCTCTCTCGAAGTAGCAGGGTTTCGAACGAGAACTCATCTCTTACAAAGGGATTTCATTTTTTTAAACTTATTTGAACTCCATACTTTTTGTGTGTTCAAAATGCATCATTCAAAGGCACATCACAAAATGTCAACAATTTCTGACTTAATTTGGTATATTTCGTGCATTTACTTATTTTTTTTGAGCTAGTTGACCCTGAAATTGAAAAGCACTACAAATGAACTCTGAAAATGTTGAAAGTTGGCATGATATCATCATTTCACCCACGTAGCATGTGTTAAAAAGTTGAGAGGGCTACGACAAAGACTGGATGCAGTTCGTGTACAAAACTGACAATCTCTCTCGAAGTAGCAGGGTTTCGAACGAGAACTCATCTCTTACAAAGGGATTTCATTTTTTTAAACTTATTTGAACTCCATACTTTTTGTGTGTTCAAAATGCACCATTCAAAGGCACATCACAAAATTTCAACAATTTCTGACTTCATTTGATACATTTCCTGCATTTACTTATTTTTTTGAGCTAGTTGACCCTGAAATTGAAAAGCACTACAAATGAACTCTGAAAATGTTGAAAGTTGGCATGCTATCATCATTTCACCCACATAGCGTGTGTTAAAAAGTTGAGAGGGCTACGACAAAGACTGGATGCAGTTCGTGTACAAAACTGACAATCTCTCTCGAAGTAGCAGGGTTTCGAACGAGAACTCATCTCTTACAAAGGGATTTCATTTTTTTTAAACTTATTTGAACTCCATACTTTTTGTGTGATCAAAATGCACCATTCAAAGGCACATCACAAAATTTCAACAATTTCTGACTTCATTTGTTATATTTCGTGCATTTACTTTTTTTTTGAGCTAGTTGACCCTGAAATTGAAAAGCATTACAAATGAACTCTGAAAATGTTTAAAGTTGGCATGATATCATCATTTCACCCACATAGCATGTGTTAAAAAGTTGAGAGGGCTACGACAAAGACTGGATGCAGTTCGTGTACAAAACTGACAATCTCTCTCGAAGTAGCAGGGTTTCGAACGAGAACTCATCTCTTACAAAGGGATTTCATTTTTTTAAACTTATTTGAACTCCATACTTTTTGTGTGTTCAAAATGGACTATTCAAAGGCACATCACAAAATGTCAACAATTTCTGACTTAATTTGGTATATTTCGTGCATTTACTTTTTTTTTTTGAGCTAGTTGACCGTGAAATTGTAAAGCACTACAAATGAACTCTGAAAATGTTGAAAGTTGGCATGATATCATCATTTTACCCACGTAGCATGTGTTAAAAAGTTGAGAGGGCTACCACAAAGACTGGATGCAGTTCGTGTACAAAACTGACAATCTCTCTCGAAGTAGCAGGGTTTCGAACGAGAACTCATCTCTTACAAAGGGATTTCATTTTTTTTAAACTTATTTGAACTCCATACTTTTTGTCTGTTCAAAATGCACCATTCAAAGGCACATCACAAAATTTCAACAATTTCTGACTTAATTTGGTATATTTCGTGCATTTACTTGTTTTTTTTGAGCTAGTTGACCCTGAAATTGAAAAGCACTACAAATGAACTCTGAAAATGTTGAAAGTTGGCATGATATCATCATTTCACCCACGTAGCATGTGTTAAAAAGTTTAGAGGGCTACGACAAAGACTGGATGCAGTTCGTGTACAAAACTGACAATCTCTCACGAAGTAGCAGGGTTTCGAACGAGAACTCATCTCTTACAAGGGATTTCATTTTTTTTAAACTTATTTGAACTCCATACTTTTTGTGTGTTCAAAATGTACCATGCAAAGGCACATCACAAAATTTCAACAATTTCTGACTTAATTTGTTATATTTCGTGTATTTACTTGTTTTTTTGAGCTAGTTGACCCTGAAATTGAAAAGCACTACAAATGAACTCTGAAAATGTTGAAAGTTGGCATGATATCATCATTTCACCCACATAGCATGTGTTAAAAAGTTGAGAGGGCTACGACAAAGACTGGATGCAGTTCGTGTACAAAACTGACAATCTCTCTCGAAGTAGCAGGGTTTCGAACGAGAGCTCATCTCTTACAAAGGGATTTCATTTTTTTAAACTTATTTGAACTCCATACTTTTTGTGTGTTCAAAATGCACCATTCAAAGGCACATCACAAAATGTCAACAATTTCTGACTTAATTTGGTATATTTCGTGCATTTACTTATTTTTTTTGAGCTAGTTGACCCAGAAATTGAAAAGCACTACAAATGAACTCTGAAAATGTTGAAAGTTGGCATGATATCATCATTTCACCCATGTAGCATGTGTTAAAAAGTTGAGAGGGCTACGACAAAGACTGGATGCAGTTCATGTACAAAACTGACAATCTCTCTCGAAGTAGCAGGGTTTCGAACGAGAACTCATCTCTTACAAAGGGATTTCATTTTTTTTAAACTTATTTGAACTCCATACTTTTTGTGTGATCAAAATGCACCATTCAAAGGCACATCACAAAATTTCAACAATTTCCGACTTCATTTGTTATATTTCGTGCATTTACTTTTTTTTTGAGCTAGTTGACCCTGAAATTGAAAAGCACTACAAATGAACTCTGAAAATGTTTAAAGTTGGCATGATATCATCATTTCACCCACATAGCATGTGTTAAAAAGTTGAGAGGGCTACGACAAAGACTGGATGCAGTTCGTGTACAAAACTGACAATCTCTCTCGAAGTAGCAGGGTTTCGAACGAGAACTCATCTCTTACAAAGGGATTTCATTTTTTTAAACTTATTTGAACTCCATACTTTTTGTGTGTTCAAAATGCATCATTCAAAGGCACATCACAAAATGTCAACAATTTCTGACTTAATTTGGTATATTTCGTGCATTTACTTTTTTTTTTTGAGCTAGTTGACCCTGAAATTGAAAAGCACTACAAATGAACTCTGAAAATGTTGAAAGTTGGCATGATATCATCATTTCACCCACGTAGCATGTGTTAAAAAGTTGAGAGGGCTACGACAAAGACTGGATGCAGTTCGTGTACAAAACTGACAATCTCTCTCGAAGTAGCAGGGTTTCGAACGAGAACTCATCTCTTACAAAGGGATTTCATTTTTTTAAACTTATTTGAACTCCATAGTTTTTAAGTGTTCAAAATGCACCATTCAAAGGCACATCACAAAATTTCAACAATTTCTGACTTAATTAGGTATATTTCTTCCATTTCCTTTTTTTTTGAGCTAGTTGACCCTGAAATTGAAAAGCACTACAAATGAACTCTGGAAATGTTGAAAGTTGGCATGCTATCATCATTTCACCCACATAGCATGTGTTAAAAAGTTGAGAGGGCTACGAGAAAGACTGGATGCAGTTCGTGTACAAAAGTGACAATCTCTCTCGAAGTAACAGGGTTTCGAACGAGAACTCATCTCTTACAAAGGGATTTCATTTTTTTAAACTTATTTGAACTCCATACTTTTTGTGTGTTCAAAATGCACCATTCAAAGGCACATCACAAAATTTCAACAATTTCTGACTTCATTTGATACATTTCCTGCATTTACTTATTTTTTTGAGCTAGTTGACCCTGAAATTGAAAAGCACTACAAATGAACTCTGAAAATGTTGAAAGTTGGCATGCTATCATCATTTCACCCACATAGCGTGTGTTAAAAAGTTGAGAGGGCTACGACAAAGACTGGATGCAGTTCGTGTACAAAACTGACAATCTCTCTCGAAGTAGCAGGGTTTCGAACGAGAACTCATCTCTTACAAAGGGATTTCATTTTTTTTAAACTTATTTGAACTCCATACTTTTTGTGTGATCAAAATGCACCATTCAAAGGCACATCACAAAATTTCAACAATTTCCGACTTCATTTGTTATATTTCGTGCATTTACTTTTTTTTTGAGCTAGTTGACCCTGAAATTGAAAAGCATTACAAATGAACTCTGAAAATGTTTAAAGTTGGCATGATATCATCATTTCACCCACATAGCATGTGTTAAAAAGTTGAGAGGGCTACGACAAAGACTGGATGCAGTTCGTGTACAAAACTGACAATCTCTCTCGAAGTAGCAGGGTTTCGAACGAGAACTCATCTCTTACAAAGGGATTTCATTTTTTTAAACTTATTTGAACTCCATACTTTTTGTGTGTTCAAAATGCATCATTCAAAGGCACATCACAAAATGTCAACAATTTCTGACTTAATTTGGTATATTTCGTGCATTTACTTATTTTTTTTGAGCTAGTTGACCGTGAAATTGAAAAGCACTACAAATGAACTCTGAAAATGTTGAAAGTTGGCATGATATCATCATTTTACCCACGTAGCATGTGTTAAAAAGTTGAGAGGGCTACCACAAAGACTGGATGCAGTTCGTGTACAAAACTGACAATCTCTCTCGAAGTAGCAGGGTTTCGAACGAGAACTCATCTCTTACAAAGGGATTTCATTTTTTTAAACTTATTTGAACTCCATACTTTTTGTCTGTTCAAAATGCACCATTCAAAGGCACATCACAAAATTTCAACAATTTCTGACTTAATTTGGTATATTTCGTGCATTTACTTATTTTTTTTGAGCTATTTGACCCTGAAATTGAAAAGCACTACAAATGAACTCTGAGAATGTTGAAAGTTGGAATGATATCATCATTTCACCCACATAGCATGTGTTAAAAAGTTGAGAGGGCTACGACAAAGACTGGATGCAGTTCGTGTACAAAACTGACAATCTCTCTCGAAGTAGCAGGGTTTCGAACGAGAACTCATCTCTTACAAAGGGATTTCATTTTTTTAAACTTATTTGAACTCCGTACTTTTTGTGTGTTCAAAATGCACCATTCAAAGGCACATCACAAAATTTCAACAATTTCTGACTTAATTTGGTATATTTCGTGCATTTACTTATTTTTTTTGAGCTAGTTGACCCGGAAATTGAAAAGCACTACAAATGAACTCTGAAAATGTTGAAAGTTGGCATGATATCATCATTTCACCCACGTAGCATGTGTTAAAAAGTTTAGAGGGCTACGACAAAGACTGGATGCAGTTCGTGTACAAAACTGACCATCTCTCTCGAAGTAGCAGGGTTTGGAACGAGAACTCATCTCTTACAAAGGGATTTCATTTTTTTTTAACTTATTTGAACTCCTTACTTTTTGTGTGATCAAAATGCACCATTCAAAGGCACATCACAAAATTTCAACAATTTCTGACTTCATTTGTTATATTTCGTGCATTTACTTTTTTTTTGAGCTAGTTGACCCTGAAATTGAAAAGCACTACAAATGAACTCTGGAAATGTTTAAAGTTGGCATGATATCATCATTTCACCCACATAGCATGTGTTAAAAAGTTGAGAGGGCTACGACAAAGACTGGATGCAGTTCGTGTACAAAACTGACAATCTCTCTCGAAGTAGCAGGGTTTCGAACGAGAACTCATCTCTTACAAAGGGATTTCATTTTTTTAAACTTATTTGAAATCCATACTTTTTATGTGTTCAAAATGGACTATTCAAAGGCACATCACAAAATGTCAACAATTTCTGACTTAATTTGGTATATTTCGTGCATTTACTTTTTTTTTTTGAGCTAGTTGACCGTGAAATTGAAAAGCACTACAAATGAACTCTGAAAATGTTGAAAGTTGGCATGATATCATCATTTTACCCACGTAGCATGTGTTAAAAAGTTGAGAGGGCTACGACAAAGACTGGATGCAGTTCGTGTACAAAACTGACAATCTCTCTCGAAGTAGCAGGGTTTGGAACGAGAACTCATCTCTTACAAAGGGATTTCATTTTTTTAAACTTATTTGACCTCCATACTTTTTGTCTGTTCAAAATGCACCATTCAAAGGCACATCACAAAATTTCAACAATTTCTGACTTAATTTGGTATATTTCGTGCATTTACTTATTTTTTTTGAGCTATTTGACCCTGAAATTGAAAAGCACTACAAATGAACTCTGAAAATGTTGAAAGTTGGCATGATATCATCATTTCACCCACATAGCATGTGTTAAAAATTTGAGAGGGCTACGACAAAGACTGGATGCAGTTCGTGTACAAAACGGACAATCTCTCTCGAAGTAGCAGGGTTTCGAACGAGAACTCATCTCTTACAAAGGGATTTCATTTTTTTAAACTTATTTGAACTCCATACTTTTTGTGTGTTCAAAATGCACCATTCAAAGGCACATCACAAAATTTCTACAATTTTTGACTTCATTTGTTATATTTCGTGCATTTAGTTATTTTTTTTGAGCTAGTTGACCCTGAAATTGAAAAGCACTACAAATGAACTCTGGAAATGTTTAAAGTTGGCATGATATCATCATTTCACCCACATAGCATGTGTTAAAAAGTTGAGAGGGCTACGACAAAGACTCGATGCAGTTCGTGTACAAAACTGACAATCTCGCTCGAAGTAGCAGGGTTTCGAACGAGAACTCATCTCTTACAAAGGGATTTCATTTTTTAAAACTTATTTGAACTCCATACTTTTTGTGTGTTCAAAATGCACCATTCAAAGGCACATCACAAAATGTCAACAATTTTTGACTTAATTTGGTATATGTCGTGCATTTACTTATTTTTTTTGAGCTAGTTGACCCTGAAATTGAAAAGCACTACAAATGAACTCTGAAAATGTTGAAAGTTGGCATGATATCATCATTTCACCCACGTAGCATGTGTTAAAAAGTTGAGAGGGCTATGACAAAGACTGGATGCAGTTCGTGTACAAAACTGACAATCTCTCTCGAAGTAGCAGGGTTTCGAACGAGAACTCATCTCTTACAAAGGGATTTCATTTTTTTAAACTTATTTGAACTCCATACTTTTTGTCTGTTCAAAATGCACCATTCAAAGGCAGATCACACAATTTCAACAATTTCTGACTTCATTTGGTATATTTCTTGCATTTACTTTTTTTTTGAGCTAGTTGACCCTGAAATTGAAAAGCACTACAAATGAACTCTGGAAATCTTGAAAGTTGGCATGCTATCATCATTTCACCCACATAGCATGTGTTAAAAAGTTGAGAGGGCTACCACAAAGACTGGATGTAGTTCGTGTACAAAAGTGACAATCTCTCTCGAAGTAGCACGGTTTCGAACGAGAACTCATCTCTTACAAAGGGATTTCATTTTTTAAAACTTATTTGAACTCCATAGTTTTTAAGTGTTCAAAATGCACCATTCAAAGGCACATCACAAAATTTCAACAATTTCTGACTTAATTAGGTATATTTCTTCCATTTACTTTTTTTTTGAGCTAGTTGACCCTGAAATTGAAAAGCACTACAAATGAACTCTGGAAATGTTGAAAGTTGGCATGCTATCATCATTTCACCCTCATAGCATGTGTTAAAAAGTTGAGAGGGCTACGAGAAAGACTGGATGCAGTTCGGGTACAAAACTGACAATCTCTCTCGAAGTAGCAGGGTTTCGAACGACAACTCATCTCTTACAAAAGGATTTCATTTTTTTAAACTTATTTGAACTCCATACTTTTTGTGTGTTCAAAATGCACCATTCAAAGTCACATCACAAAATTTCAACAATTTCTGACTTCATTTGATACATTTCCTGCATTTACTTATTTTTTTGAGCTAGTTGACCCTGAAATTGAAAAGCACTACAAATGAACTCTGAAAATGTTGAAAGTTGGCATGCTATCCTCATTTCACCCACATAGCGTGTGTTAAAAAGTTGAGAGGGCTACGACAAAGACTGGATGCAGTTCGTGTACAAAACTGACAATCTCCCTCGAAGTAGCAGGGTTTCGAACGAGAACTCATCTCTTACAAAGGGATTTCATTTTTTTTAAACTTGTTTGAACTCCATACTTTTTGTGTGATCAAAATGCACCATTCAAAGGCACATCACAAAATTTCAACAATTTCTGACTTCATTTGTTATATTTCGTGCATTTACTTTTTTTTTGAGCTAGTTGACCCTGAAATTGAAAAGCATTACAAATGAACTCTGAAAATGTTTAAAGTTGGCATGATATCATCATTTCACCCACATAGCATGTGTTAAAAAGTTGAGAGGGCTACGACAAAGACTGGATGCAGTTCGTGTACAAAACTGACAATCTCTCTCGAAGTAGCAGGGTTTCGAACGAGATCTCATCTCTTACAAAGGGATTTCAGTTTTTTTAAACTTATTTGAACTCCATACTTTTTGTGTGTTCAAAATGGACCATTCAAAGGCACATCACAAAATGTCAACAATTTCTGACTTAATTTGGTATATTTCGTGCATTTACTTATTTTTTTTGAGCTAGTTGACCCTGAAATTGAAAAGCACTACAAATGAACTCTGAAAATGTTGAAAGTTGGCATGATATCATCATTTCACCCACGTAGCATGTGTTAAAAAGTTGAGAGGGCTACGACAAAGACTGGATGCAGTTCGTGTACAAAACTGACAATCTCTCTCGAAGTAGCAGGGTTTCGAACGACAACTCATCTCTTACAAAGGGATTTCATTTTTTTTAAACTTATTTGAACTCCATACTTTTTGTGTGTTCAAAATGCACCATTCAAAGGTACATCACAAAATTTCAACAATTTCTGACTTCATTTGTTACATTTCCTGCATTTACTTTTTTTTTTTGAGCTAGTTGACCCTGAAATTGAAAAGCACTACAAATGAACTCTGAAAATGTTGAAAGTTGGCAAGCTATCATCATTTCACCCACATAGCATGTGTTAAAACGTTGAGAGGGCTACGACAAAGACTGGATGTAGTTCGTGTACAAAACTGACAATCTCTCTCGAAGTAGCAGGGTTTCGAACGAGAACTCATCTCTTACAAAGGGATTTCATTTTTTTAAACTTATTTGAACTCCATACTTTTTGTGTGTTCAAAATGCACAATGCAAAGGCACATCACAAAATTTCAACAATTTCTGACTTAATTTGGTATATTTCGTGCATTTACTTAATTTTTTTGAGCTATTTGACCCTGAAATTGAAAAGCACTACAAATGAACTCTGAAAATGTTGAAAGTTGGCATGCTATTATAATTTCACCCACATAGCATGTGTTAAAAAGTTGAGAGGGCTACAACAAAGACTGGATGCAGTTCGTGTACAAAACTGACATTCTGTCTCGAAGTAGCAGGGTTTCGAACGAGAACTCATCTCTTACAAAGGGATTTCATTTTTTTTAAACTTATTTGAACTCCATACTTTTTGTGTGTTCAAAATGCACCATTCAAAGGCACATCACAAAATTTCAACAATTTCTGACTTCATTTGTTATATTTCGTGCATTTACTTATTCTTTTTGAGCTAGTTGACCCTGAAATTGAAAAGCACTACAAATGAACTCTGAAAATGTTGAAAGTTGGCATGATATCATCATTTCACCCACATAGCATGTGTTAAAAAGTTGAGAGGGCTACGACAAAGACTGGATGCAGTTCGTGTACAAAACTGACAATCTCTCTCGAAGTAGGAGGGTTTCGAACGAGAACTCATCTCTTACAAAAGGGATTTCATTTTTTTAAACTTATTTGAACTCCATACTTTTTGTGTGTTCAAAATGGACCGTTCAAAGGCACATCACAAAATTTCAACAATTTCTGACTTAATTTGGTATATTTCGTGCATTTACTTATTTTTTTTGAGCTAGTTGACCCTGAAATTGAAAAGCACTATACAACTCTGAAAATGTTGAAAGTTGGCATGATATCATCATTTCACCCACGTAGCATGTGTTAAAAAGTTGAGAGGGCTACGACAAAGACTGGATGCAGTTCCTGTACAAAACTGACAATCTCTCTCGAAGTAGCAGGGTTTCGAACGAGAACTCATCTCTTACAAAGGGATTTCATTTTTTTAAACTTATTTGAACTCCATACTTTTTGTCTGTTCAAAATGCACCATTCAAAGGCACATCACACAATTTCAACAATTTCTGACTTCATTTGGTATATTTCTTGCATTTACTTATTTTTTTTGAGCTAGTTGACCCTGAAATTGAAAAGCACTACAAATGAACTCTGGAAATCTTGAAAGTTGGCATGCTATCATCATTTCACCCACATAGCATGTGTTAAAAAGTTGAGAGGGCTACCACAAAGACTAGATGTAGTTCGTGTACAAAAGTGACAATCTCTCTCGAAGTAGCACGGTTTCGAACGAGAACTCATCTCTTACAAAGGGATTTCATTTTTTTAAACTTATTTGAACTCCAGAGTTTTTAAGTGTTCAAAATGCACCATTCAAAGGCACATCACAAAATTTCAACAATTTCTGACTTAATTTGGTATATTTCTTCCATTTACTTTTTTTTTTGAGCTAGTTGACCCTGAAATTGAAAAGCACTACAAATGAACTCTGGAAATGTTGAAAGTTGGCATGCTATCATCATTTCACCCACATAGCATGTGTTAAAAAGTTGAGAGGGCTACGAGAAAGACTGGATGCAGTTCGTGTACAAAACTGACAATCTCTCTCGAAGTAGCAGGGTTTCGAACGACAACTCATCTCTTACAAAGGGATTTCATTTGTTTTAAACTTATTTGAACTCCATACTTTTTGTGTGTTCAAAATGCACCATTCAAAGGCACATCACAAAATTTCAACAATTTCTGACTTCATTTGTTACATTTCCTGCATTTACTTATTTTTTTTGAGCTAGTTGACCCTGAAATTGAAAAGCACTACAAATGAACTCTGAAAATGTTGAAAGTTGGCATGCTATCATCATTTCACCCACATAGCGTGTGTTAAAAAGTTGAGAGGGCTACGACAATGACTGGATGCAGTTCGTGTACAAAACTGACAATCTCTCTCGAAGTAGCAGGGTTTCGAACGAGAACTCATCTCTTACAAAGGGATTTCATTTTTTTTAAACTTATTTGAACTCCATACTTTTTGTGTGTTCAAAATGCACCATTCAAAGGCACATCACAAAATTTCAACAATTTTTGACTTCATTTGTTATATTTCGTGCATTTAGTTATTTTTTTTGAGCTAGTTGACCCTGAAATTGAAAAGCACTACAAATGAACTCTGAAAATGTTGAAAGTTGGCATGATATCATCATTTCACCCACATAGCATGTGTTAAAAAGTTGAGAGGGCTACGACAAAGACTGGATGCAATTCATGTACAAAACTGACAATCTCTCTCGAAGTAGCAGGGTTTCGAACGAGAACTCATCTCTTACAAAGGGATTTCATTTTTTTAAACTTATTTGAACTCCATACTTTTTGTGTGTTTAAAATGCACCATGCAAAGGCACATCACAAAATTTCAACAATTTCTGACTTAATTTGGTATATTCCGTGCATTTACTTATTTTTTTTGAGCTATTTGACCCTGAAATTAAAAAGCACTACAAATGAACTCTGAAAATGTTGAAAGTTGGCATGCTATCATAATTTCACCCACATAGCATGTGTTAAAAAGTTGAGAGGGCTACGACAAAGACTGGATGCAGTTCGTGTACAAAACTGACATTCTCTCTCGAAGTAGCAGGGTTTCGAACGAGAACTCATCTCTTACAAAGGGATTTCATTTTTTTAAACTTATTTGAACTCCATACTTTTTGTGTGTTAAAATGCACCATTCAAAGGCACATCACAAAATTTCAACAATTTCTGACTTCATTTGTTATATTTCGTGCATTTACTTATTTTTTTGAGCTAGTTGACCCTGAAATTGAAAAGCACTACAAATGAACTCTGAAAATGTTGAAAGTTGGCATGATATCATCATTTCACCCACATAGCATGTGTTAAAAAGTTGAGAGGGCTACGACAAAGACTGGATGCAGTTCGTGTACAAAACTGACAATATCTCTCGAAGTAGCAGGGTTTCGAACGAGAACTCATCTCTTACAAAGGGATTTCATTTTTTTAAACTTATTTGAACTCCATACTTTTTGTCTGTTCAAAATGCACCATTCAAAGGCACATCACACAATTTCAACAATTTCTGACTTCATTTGGTATATTTCTTGCATTTACTTATTTTTTTTGAGCTAGTTGACCCTGAAATTGAAAAGCACTACAAATGAACTCTGGAAATCTTGAAAGTTGGCATGCTATCATCATTTCACCCACATAGCATGTGTTAAAAAGTTGAGAGGGCTACCACAAAGACTGGATGTAGTTCGTGTACAAAAGTGACAATCTCTCTCGAAGTAGCACGGTTTCGAACGAGAACTCATCTCTTACAAAGGGATTTCATTTTTTTAAACTTATTTGAACTCCATACTTTTTGTCTGTTCAAAATGCACCATTCAAAGGCACATCACACAATTTCAACAATTTCTGACTTCATTTGGTATATTTCTTGCATTTACTTATTTTTTTTGAGCTAGTTGACCCTGAAATTGAAAAGCACTACAAATGAACTCTGGAAATCTTGAAAGTTGGCATGCTATCATCATTTCACCCACATAGCATGTGTTAAAAAGTTGAGAGGGCTACCACAAAGACTAGATGTAGTTCGTGTACAAAAGTGACAATCTCTCTCGAAGTAGCACGGTTTCGAACGAGAACTCATCTCTTACAAAGGGATTTCATTTTTTTAAACTTATTTGAACTCCAGAGTTTTTAAGTGTTCAAAATGCACCATTCAAAGGCACATCACAAAATTTCAACAATTTCTGACTTAGTTTGGTATATTTCTTCCATTTACTTTTTTTTTTGAGCTAGTTGACCCTGAAATTGAAAAGCACTACAAATGAACTCTGGAAATGTTGAAAGTTGGCATGCTATCATCATTTCACCCACATAGCATGTGTTAAAAAGTTGAGAGGGCTACGAGAAAGACTGGATGCAGTTCGTGTACAAAACTGACAATCTCTCTCGAAGTAGCAGGGTTTCGAACGACAACTCATCTCTTACAAAGGGATTTCATTTGTTTTAAACTTATTTGAACTCCATACTTTTTGTGTGTTCAAAATGCACCATTCAAAGGCACATCACAAAATTTCAACAATTTCTGACTTCATTTGTTACATTTCCTGCATTTACTTATTTTTTTTGAGCTAGTTGACCCTGAAATTGAAAAGCACTACAAATGAACTCTGAAAATGTTGAAAGTTGGCATGCTATCATCATTTCACCCACATAGCGTGTGTTAAAAAGTTGAGAGGGCTACGACAATGACTGGATGCAGTTCGTGTACAAAACTGACAATCTCTCTCGAAGTAGCAGGGATTCGAACGAGAACTCATCTCTTACAAAGGGATTTCATTTTTTTTAAACTTATTTGAACTCCATACTTTTTGTGTGTTCAAAATGCACCATTCAAAGGCACATCACAAAATTTCAACAATTTTTGACTTCATTTGTTATATTTCGTGCATTTAGTTATTTTTTTTGAGCTAGTTGACCCTGAAATTGAAAAGCACTACAAATGAACTCTGAAAATGTTGAAAGTTGGCATGATATCATCATTTCACCCACATAGCATGTGTTAAAAAGTTGAGAGGGCTACGACAAAGACTGGATGCAATTCATGTACAAAACTGACAATCTCTCTCGAAGTAGCAGGGTTTCGAACGAGAACTCATCTCTTACAAAGGGATTTCATTTTTTTAAACTTATTTGAACTCCATACTTTTTGTGTGTTTAAAATGCACCATGCAAAGGCACATCACAAAATTTCAACAATTTCTGACTTAATTTGGTATATTCCGTGCATTTACTTATTTTTTTTGAGCTATTTGACCCTGAAATTAAAAAGCACTACAAATGAACTCTGAAAATGTTGAAAGTTGGCATGCTATCATAATTTCACCCACATAGCATGTGTTAAAAAGTTGAGAGGGCTACGACAAAGACTGGATGCAGTTCGTGTACAAAACTGACATTCTCTCTCGAAGTAGCAGGGTTTCGAACGACAACTCATCTCTTACAAAGGGATTTCATTTTTTTAAACTTATTTGAACTCCATACTTTTTGTGTGTTAAAATGCACCATTCAAAGGCACATCACAAAATTTCAACAATTTCTGACTTCATTTGTTATATTTCGTGCACTTACTTATTTTTTTGAGCTAGTTGACCCTGAAATTGAAAAGCACTACAAATGAACTCTGAAAATGTTGAAAGTTGGCATGATATCATCATTTCACCCACATAGCATGTGTTAAAAAGTTGAGAGGGCTACGACAAAGACTGGATGCAGTTCGTGTACAAAACTGACAATATCTCTCGAAGTAGCAGGGTTTCGAACGAGAACTCATCTCTTACAAAGGGATTTCATTTTTTTAAACTTATTTGAACTCCATACTTTTTGTCTGTTCAAAATGCACCATTCAAAGGCACATCACACAATTTCAACAATTTCTGACTTCATTTGGTATATTTCTTGCATTTACTTATTTTTTTTGAGCTAGTTGACCCTGAAATTGAAAAGCACTACAAATGAACTCTGGAAATCTTGAAAGTTGGCATGCTATCATCATTTCACCCACATAGCATGTGTTAAAAAGTTGAGAGGGCTACCACAAAGACTGGATGTAGTTCGTGTACAAAAGTGACAATCTCTCTCGAAGTAGCACGGTTTCGAACGAGAACTCATCTCTTACAAAGGGATTTCATTTTTTTAAACTTATTTGAACTCCATAGTTTTTAAGTGTTCAAAATGCACCATTCAAAGGCACATCACAAAATTTCAACAAGTTCTGACTTAATCTGGTATATTTCTTCCATTTACTTTTTTTTGAGCTAGTTGACCCTGAAATTGAAAAGCACTCTAAATGAACTCTGGAAATGTTGAAAGTTGGCATGCTATCATCATTTCACCCACATAGCATGTGTTAAAAAGTTGAGAGGGCTACGAGAAAGACTGGATGCAGTTCGTGTACAAAACTGACAATCTCTCTCGAAGTAGCAGGGTTTCGAACGAGAACTCATCTCTTACAAAGGGATTTCATTTTTTTAAACTTATTTGAACTCCATACTTTTTGTGTGTTCAAAATGCACCATTCAAAGGCACATCACAAAATTTCAACAATTTCTGACTTGATTTGTCACATTTCCTGCATTTACTTATTTTTTTTGAGCTAGTTGACACTGAAATTGAAAAGCACTACAAATGAACTCTGAAAATTTTGAAAGTTGGCATGCTATCATCATTTCACCCACATAGCGTGTGTTAAAAAGTTGAGAGGGCTACGACAAAGGCTTGATGCAGTTCGTGTACAAAACTGACAATCTCTCTCGAAGTAGCAGGGTTTCGAACGAGAACTCATCTCTTACAAAGGTATTTCATTTTTTTTAAACTTATTTGAACTCCATACTTTTTGTGTGTTCAAAATGCACCATTCAAAGGCACATCACAAAATTTCAACAATTTCTGACTTCATTTGTTATATTTCGTGCATTTACTTATTTATTTTTGAGCTAGTTGACCCTGAAATTGAAAAGCACTACCAATGAACTCTGAAAATGTTGAAAGTTAGCATGATATCATCATTTCACCCACATAGAATGTGTTAAAAAGTTGAGTGGGCTACGACAAAGACTGGATGCAGTTCGTGTACAAAACTGACAATCTCTCCCGAAGTAGCAGGGTTTCGAACGAGAACTCATCTCTTACAAAGGTATTTCATTTTTTTTAAACTTATTTGAACTCCATACTTTTTGTGTGTTCAAAATGCACCATTCAAAGGCACATCACAAAATTTCAACAATTTCTGACTTCATTTGTTATATTTCGTGCATTTACTTATTTATTTTTGAGCTAGTTGACCCTGAAATTGAAAAGCACTAGAAATGAACTCTGAAAATGTTGAAAGTTAGCATGATATCATCATTTCACCCACATAGAATGTGTTAAAAAGTTGAGTGGGCTACGACAAAGACTGGATGCAGTTCGTGTACAAAACTGACAATCTCTCTCGAAGTAGCAGGGTTTCGAACGAGAACTCATCTCTTACAAAGGGATTTCATTTTTTTTAAACTTATTTGAACTCCATACTTTTTGTGTGTTCAAAATGCACCATTCAAACGCACATCACAAAATTTCAACAATTTCTGACTTAATTTGGTATATTTCGTGCATTTACTTATTTTCTTTGAGCTAGTTGACCCTGAAATTGAAAAGCACTACAAATGAACTCTGAAAATGTTGAAAGTTGGCATGATATCATCATTTCACCCACATAGCATGTGTTAAAAAGTTGAGAGGGCTACGACAAAGACTGGATGCAGTTCGTGTACAAAACTGACAATCTCTCTCGAAGTAGCAGGGTTTCGAACGAGAACTCATCTCTTACAAAGGGATTTCATTTTTTTTAAACTTATTTGAACTCCATACTTTTTGTGTGTTCAAAATGCACCATGCAAAGGCACATCACAAAATTTCAACAATTTCTGACTTAATTTGGTATATTTCGTGCATTTACTTATTTTTTTTGAGCTATTTGACCCTGAAATTGAAAAGCACTACAAATGAACTCTAAAAATGTTGAAAGTTGGCATGCTATCATAATTTCACCCACATAGCATGTGTTAAAACGTTGAGAGGGCTACAACAAAGACTGGATGCAGTTCGTGTACAAAACTGAAAATCTCTCTCGAAGTAGGAGGGTTTCGAACGAGAACTCATCTGTTACAAAGGGATTTCATTTTTTTAAACTTATTTGAACTCCATACTTTTTGTGTGTTCAAAATGCACCATTCAAAGTCACATCGCAAAATTTCAACAATTTCTGACTTCATTTGTTATATTTCGTGCATTTACTTATTTTTTGAGCTAGTTGACCCTGAAATTGAAAAGCACTACAAATGAACTCTGAAAATGTTGAAAGTTGGCATGATATCATCATTTCACCCACATAGCATGTGTTAAAAAGTTGAGAGGGCTAGGACAAAGACTGGATGCAGTTCGTGTACAAAACTGACAATCTCTCTCGAAGTAGCAGGGTTTCGAACGAGAACTCATCTCTTACAAAGGGATTTCATTTTTTTAAACTTATTTGAACTCAATACTTTTTGTGTGTTCAAAATGCACCATTCAAAGGCACATCTCAAAATTTCAACAATTTCTGACTTAATTTGGTATATTTCGTGCATTTACTTATTTTTTTGAGCTAGTTGACCCTGAAATTGAAAAGCACTACAAATGAACCCTGGAAATCTTGAAAGTTGGCATGCTATCATCATTTCACCCACATAGCATGTGTTAAAAAGTTGAGAGGGCTACCACAAAGACTGGATGTAGTTCGTGTACAAAAGTGACAATCTCTCTCGAAGTAGCACGGTTTCGAACGAGAACTCATCTCTTACAAAGGGATTTCATTTTTTTAAACTTATTTGAACTCCATACTTTTTGTCTGTTCAAAATGCACCATTCAAAGGCACATCACACAATTTCAACAATTTCTGACTTCATTTGGTATATTTCTTGCATTTACTTATTTTTTTTGAGCTAGTTGACCCTGAAATTGAAAAGCACTACAAATGAACTCTGGAAATCTTGAAAGTTGGCATGCTATCATCATTTCACCCACATAGCATGTGTTAAAAAGTTGAGAGGGCTACCACAAAGACTGGATGTAGTTCGTGTACAAAAGTGACAATCTCTCTCGAAGTAGCACGGTTTCGAACGAGAACTCATCTCTTACAAAGGGATTTCATTTTTTTAAACCTATTTGAACTCCATAGTTTTTAAGTGTTCAAAATGCACCATTCAAAGGCACATCACAAAATTTCAACAAGTTCTGACGTAATTTGGTATATTTCTTCCATTTACTTTTTTTTTTGAGCTAGTTGACCCTGAAATTGAAAAGCACTACAAATGAACTCTGGAAATGTTGAAAGTTGGCATGCTATCATCATTTCACCCACATAGCATGTGTTAAAAAGTTGAGAGGGCTACGAGAAAGACTGGATGCAGTTCGTGTACAAAACTGACAATCTCTCTCGAAGTAGCAGGGTTTCGAACGAGAACTCATCTCTTACAAAGGGATTTCATTTTTTTAAACTTATTTGAACTCCATACTTTTTGTGTGTTCAAAATGCACCATTCAAAGGCACATCACAAAATTTCAACAATTTCTGACTTGATTTGTCACATTTCCTGCATTTACTTATTTTTTTTGAGCTAGTTGACCCTGAAATTGAAAAGCACTACCAATGAACTCTGAAAATGTTGAAAGTTGGCATGCTATCATCATTTCACCCACATAGCGCGTGTTAAAAAGTTGACAGGGCTACGACAAAGACTGGATGCAGTTCGTGTACAAAACTGACAATCTCTCTCGAAGTAGCAGGGTTTCGAACGAGAACTCATCTCTTACAAAGGTATTTCATTTTTTTTAAACTTATTTGAACTCCATACTTTTTGTGTGTTCAAAATGCACCATTCAAAGGCACATCACAAAATTTCAACAATTTCTGACTTCATTTGTTATATTTCGTGCATTTACTTTTTTTTTTGAGCTAGTTGACCCTGAAATTGAAAAGCACTACAAATGAACTCTGAAAATGTTGAAAGTTGGCATGATATCATCATTTCACCCACATAGCATGTGTTAAAAAGTTGAGAGGGCTACGACAAAGACTGGATGCAGTTCGTGTACAAAACTGACAATCTCTCTCGAAGTAGAAGGGTTTCGAACGAGAACTCATCTCTTACAAAGGGATTTCATTTTTTTTAAACTTATTTGAACTCCATACTTTTTGTGTGTTCAAAATGCACCATGCAAAGGCACATCACAAAATTTCAACAATTTCTGACTTAATTTGGTATATTTCGTGCATTTACTTTTTTTTTTTTGAGCTATTTGACCCTGAAATTGAAAAGCACTACAAATGAACTCTAAAAATGTTGATAGTTGGCATGCTATCATAATTTCACCCACATAGCATGTGTTAAAACGTTGAGAGGGCTACAACAAAGACTGGATGCAGTTCGTGTACAAAACTGAAAATCTCTCTCGAAGTAGGAGGGTTTCGAACGAGAACTCATCTCTTACAAAGGGATTTCATTTTTTTAAACTTATTTGAACTCCATACTTTTTGTGTGTTCAAAATGCACCATTCAAAGGCACATCACAAAATTTCAACAATTTCTGACTTGATTTGTCACATTTCCTGCATTTACTTATTTTTTTTGAGCTAGTTGACCCTGAAATTGAAAAGCACTACCAATGAACTCTGAAAATGTTGAAAGTTGGCATGCTATCATCATTTCACCCACATAGCGCGTGTTAAAAAGTTGACAGGGCTACGACAAAGACTGGATGCAGTTCGTATACAAAACTGACAATCTCTCTCGAAGTAGCAGGGTTTCGAACGAGAACTCATCTCTTACAAAGGTATTTCATTTTTTTTAAACTTATTTGAACTCCATACTTTTTGTGTGTTCAAAATGCACCATTCAAAGGCACATCACAAAATTTCAACAATTTCTGACTTCATTTGTTATATTTCGTGCGTTTACTTTTTTTTTGAGCTAGTTGACCCTGAAATTGAAAAGCACTACAAATGAACTCTGAAAATGTTGAAAGTTGGCATGATATCATCATTTCACCCACATAGCATGTGTTAAAAAGTTGAGAGGGCTACGACAAAGACTGGATGCAGTTCGTGTACAAAACTGACAATCTCTCTCGAAGTAGAAGGGTTTCGAACGAGAACTCATCTCTTACAAAGGGATTTCATTTTTTTTAAACTTATTTGAACTCCATACTTTTTGTGTGTTCAAAATGCACCATGCAAAGGCACATCACAAAATTTCAACAATTTCTGACTTAATTTGGTATATTTCGTGCATTTACTTAATTTTTTTTGAGCTATTTGACCCTGAAATTGAAAGCACTACAAATGAACTCTAAAAATGTTGAAAGTTGGCATGCTATCATAATTTCACCCACATAGCATGTGTTAAAACGTTGAGAGGGCTACAACAAAGACTGGATGCAGTTCGTGTACAAAACTGAAAATCTCTCTCGAAGTAGGAGGGTTTCGAACGAGAACTCATCTGTTACAAAGGGATTTCATTTTTTTAAACTTATTTGAACTCCATACTTTTTGTGTGTTCAAAATGCACCATTCAAAGGCACATCGCAAAATTTCAACAATTTCTGACTTCATTTGTTATATTTCGTGCATTTACTTATTTTTTGAGCTAGTTGACCCTGAAATTGAAAAGCACTACAAATGAACTCTGAAAATGTTGAAAGTTGGCATGATATCATCATTTCACCCACATAGCATGTGTTAAAAAGTTGAGAGGGCTAGGACAAAGACTGGATGCAGTTCGTGTACAAAACTGACAATCTCTCTCGAAGTAGCAGGGTCTCGAACGAGAACTCATCTCTTACAAAGGGATTTCATTTTTTTAAACTTATTTGAACTCAATAATTTTTGTGTGTTCAAAATGCACCATTCAAAGGCACATCACAAAATTTCAACAATTTCTGACTTAATTTGGTATATTTCGTGCATTTACTTATTTTTTTGAGCTAGTTGACCCTGAAATTGAAAAGCACTACAAATGAACTCTGGAAATCTTGAAAGTTGGCATGCTATCATCATTTCACCCACATAGCATGTGTTAAAAAGTTGAGAGGGCTACCACAAAGACTGGATGTAGTTCGTGTACAAAAGTGACAATCTCTCTCGAAGTAGCACGGTTTCGAACGAGAACTCATCTCTTACAAAGGGATTTCATTTTTTTAAACTTATTTGAACTCCATACTTTTTGTCTGTTCAAAATGCACCATTCAAAGGCACATCACACAATTTCAACAATTTCTGACTTCATTTGGTATATTTCTTGCATTTACTTATTTTTTTTGAGCTAGTTGACCCTGAAATTGAAAAGCACTACAAATGAACTCTGGAAATCTTGAAAGTTGGCATGCTATCATCATTTCACCCACATAGCATGTGTTAAAAAGTTGAGAGGGCTACCACAAAGACTGGATGTAGTTCGTGTACAAAAGTGACAATCTCTCTCGAAGTAGCACGGTTTCGAACGAGAACTCATCTCTTACAAAGGGATTTCATTTTTTTAAACTTATTTGAACTCCATAGTTTTTAAGTGTTCAAAATGCACCATTCAAAGGCACATCACAAAATTTCAACAAGTTCTGACTTAATTTGGTATATTTCTTCCATTTACTTTTTTTTTGAGCTAGTTGACCCTGAAATTGAAAAGCACTACAAATGAACTCTGGAAATGTTGAAAGTTGGCATGCTATCATCATTTCACCCACATAGCATGTGTTAAAAAGTTGAGAGGGCTACGAGAAAGACTGGATGCAGTTCGTGTACAAAACTGACAATCTCTCTCGAAGTAGCAGGGTTTCGAACGAGAACTCATCTCTTACAAAGGGATTTCATTTATTTAAACTTATTTGAACTCCATAGTTTTTAAGTGTTCAAAATGCACCATTCAAAGGCACATCACAAAATTTCAACAATTTCTGACTTAATTTGGTATATTTCGTGCATTTACTTATTTTTTTTGAGCTAGTTGACCCTGAAATTGAAAAGCACTACAAATGAACTCTGAAAATGTTGAAAGTTGGCATGCTATCATCATTTCACCCACATAGCATGTGTTAAAAAGTTGAGAGGGCTACGACAAAGACTGGATGCAGTTCGTGTACAAAACTGACAATCTCTCTCGAAGTAGTAGGGTTTCGAACGAGAACTCATCTCTTACAAAGGGATTTCATTTTTTTAAACTTATTTGAACTCCATACTTTTTGTGTGTTCAAAATGCACCATTCAAAGGCACATCACACAATTTCAACAATTTCTGACTTCATTTGGTATATTTCTTGCATTTACTTATTTTTTTTGAGCTATTTGACCCTGAAATTGAAAAGCACTACAAATGAACTCTAAAAATGTTGAAAGTTGGCATGCTATCATAATTTCACCCACATAGCATGTGTTAAAACGTTGAGAGGGCTACAACAAAGACTGGATGCAGTTCGTGTACAAAACTGAAAATCTCTCTCGAAGTAGGAGGGTTTCGAACGAGAACTCATCTGTTACAAAGGGATTTCATTTTTTTAAACTTATTTGAACTCCATACTTTTTGTGTGTTCAAAATGCACCATTCAAAGTCACATCGCAAAATTTCAACAATTTCTGACTTCATTTGTTATATTTCGTGCATTTACTTATTTTTTGAGCTAGTTGACCCTGAAATTGAAAAGCACTACAAATGAACTCTGAAAATGTTGAAAGTTGGCATGATATCATCATTTCACCCACATAGCATGTGTTAAAAAGTTGAGAGGGCTAGGACAAAGACTGGATGCAGTTCGTGTACAAAACTGACAATCTCTCTCGAAGTAGCAGGGTTTCGAACGAGAACTCATCTCTTACAAAGGGATTTCATTTTTTTAAACTTATTTGAACTCAATACTTTTTGTGTGTTCAAAATGCACCATGCAAAGGCACATCACAAAATTTCAACAATTTCTGACTTAATTTGGTATATTTCGTGCATTTACTTAATTTTTTTTGAGCGATTTGACCCTGAAATTGAAAGCACTACAAATGAACTCTAAAAATGTTGAAAGTTGGCATGCTATCATAATTTCACCCACATAGCATGTGTTAAAACGTTGAGAGGGCTACAACAAAGACTGGATGCAGTTCGTGTACAAAACTGAAAATCTCTCTCGAAGTAGGAGGGTTTCGAACGAGAACTCATCTGTTACAAAGGGATTTCATTTTTTTAAACTTATTTGAACTCCATACTTTTTGTGTGTTCAAAATGCACCATTCAAAGGCACATCGCAAAATTTCAACAATTTCTGACTTCATTTGTTATATTTCGTGCATTTACTTATTTTTTGAGCTAGTTGACCCTGAAATTGAAAAGCACTACAAATGAACTCTGAAAATGTTGAAAGTTGGCATGATATCATCATTTCACCCACATAGCATGTGTTAAAAAGTTGAGAGGGCTAGGACAAAGACTGGATGCAGTTCGTGTACAAAACTGACAATCTCTCTCGAAGTAGCAGGGTCTCGAACGAGAACTCATCTCTTACAAAGGGATTTCATTTTTTTAAACTTATTTGAACTCAATACTTTTTGTGTGTTCAAAATGCACCATTCAAAGGCACATCACAAAATTTCAACAATTTCTGACTTAATTTGGTATATTTCGTGCATTTACTTATTTTTTTGAGCTAGTTGACCCTGAAATTGAAAAGCACTACAAATGAACTCTGGAAATCTTGAAAGTTGGCATGCTATCATCATTTCACCCACGTAGCATTTGTTAAAAAGTTGAGAGGGCTACCACAAAGACTGGATGTAGTTCGTGTACAAAAGTGACAATCTCTCTCGTAGTAGCACGGTTTCGAACGAGAACTCATCTCTTACAAAGGGATTTCATTTTTTTAAACTTATTTGAACTCAATACTTTTTGTGTGTTCAAAATGCACCATTCAAAGGCACATCTCAAAATTTCAACAATTTCTGACTTAATTTGGTATATTTCGTGCATTTACTTATTTTTTTGAGCTAGTTGACCCTGAAATTGAAAAGCACTACAAATGAACTCTGGAAATCTTGAAAGTTGGCATGCTATCATCATTTCACCCACATAGCATGTGTTAAAAAGTTGAGAGGGCTACCACAAAGACTGGATGTAGTTCGTGTACAAAAGTGACAATCTCTCTCGAAGTAGCACGGTTTCGAACGAGAACTCATCTCTTACAAAGGGATTTCATTTTTTTAAACTTATTTGAACTCCATACTTTTTGTCTGTTCAAAATGCACCATTCAAAGGCACATCACACAATTTCAACAATTTCTGACTTCATTTGGTATATTTCTTGCATTTACTTATTTTTTTTGAGCTAGTTGACCCTGAAATTGAAAAGCACTACAAATGAACTCTGGAAATCTTGAAAGTTGGCATGCTATCATCATTTCACCCACATAGCATGTGTTAAAAAGTTGAGAGGGCTACCACAAAGACTGGATGTAGTTCGTGTACAAAAGTGACAATCTCTCTCGAAGTAGCACGGTTTCGAACGAGAACTCATCTCTTACAAAGGGATTTCATTTTTTTAAACCTATTTGAACTCCATAGTTTTTAAGTGTTCAAAATGCACCATTCAAAGGCACATCACAAAATTTCAACAAGTTCTGACGTAATTTGGTATATTTCTTCCATTTACTTTTTTTTTGAGCTAGTTGACCCTGAAATTGAAAAGCACTACAAATGAACTCTGGAAATGTTGAAAGTTGGCATGCTATCATCATTTCACCCACATAGCATGTGTTAAAAAGTTGAGAGGGCTACGAGAAAGACTGGATGCAGTTCGTGTACAAAACTGACAATCTCTCTCGAAGTAGCAGGATTTCGAACGAGAACTCATCTCTTACAAAGGGATTTCATTTTTTTTAAACTTATTTGAACTCCATACTTTTTGTGTGTTCAAAATGCACCATGCAAAGGCACATCACAAAATTTCAACAATTTCTGACTTAATTTGGTATATTTCGTGCATTTACTTATTTTTTTTGAGCTATTTGAACCTGAAATTGAAAAGCACTACAAATGAACTCTAAAAATGTTGAAAGTTGGCATGCTATCATCATTTCACCCACATAGCATGTGTTAAAAAGTTGAGAGGGCTACCACAAAGACTGGATGTAGTTCGTGTGCAAAAGTGACAATCTCTCTCGAAGTAGCACGGTTTCGAACGAGAACTCATCTCTTACAAAGGGATTTCATTTTTTTAAACTTATTTGAACTCTATAGTTTTTAAGTGTTCAAAATGCACCATTCAAAGGCACATCACAAAATTTCAACAATTTCTGACTTAATTTGGTATATTTCTTCCATTTACTTTTTTGAGCTAATTGACCCTGAAATTGAAAAGCACTACAAATGAACTCTGGAAATGTTGAAAGTTGGCATGCTATCATCATTTCACCCACATAGCATGTGTTAAAAAGTTGAGAGGGCTACGACAAAGACTGGATGCAGTTCGTGTACAAAACTGACAATCTCTCTCGAAGTAGCAGGGTTTCGAACGAGAACTCATCTCTTACAAAGGGATTTCATTTTTTTAAACTTATTTGAACTCCATAATTTTTGTGTGTTCAAAATGCACCATTCAAAGGCACATCACAAAATTTCAACAATTTTTGACTTCATTTGTTACATTTCCTGCATTTACTTATCTTTTTTGAGCTAGTTGACCCTGAAATTGAAAAGCACTACCAATGAACTCTGAAAATGTTGAAAGTTGGCATGCTATCATCATTTCACCCACATAGCGCGTGTTAAAAAGTTGACAGGGCTACGACAAAGACTGGATGCAGTTCGTGTACAAAACTGACAATCTCTCTCGAAGTAGCAGGGTTTCGAACGAGAACTCATCTCTTACAAAGGTATTTCATTTTTTTTAAACTTATTTGAACTCCATACTTTTTGTGTGTTCAAAATGCACCATTAAAGAGCACATCACAAAATTTCAACAATTTCTGACTTCATTTGTTATATTTCGTGCATTTACTTTTTTTTTTGAGCTAGTTGACCCTGAAATTGAAAAGCACTACAAATGAACTCTGAAAATGTTGAAAGTTGGCATGATATCATCATTTCACCCACATAGCATGTGTTAAAAAGTTGAGAGGGCTACGACAAAGACTGGATGCAGTTCGTGTACAAAACTGACAATCTCTCTCGAAGTAGCAGGGTTTCGAACGAGAACTCATCTCTTACAAAGGGATTTCATTTTTTTTAAACTTATTTGAACTCCATACTTTTTGTGTGTTCAAAATGCACCATGCAAAGGCACATCACAAAATTTCAACAATTTCTGACTTAATTTGGTATATTTCGTGCATTTACTTATTTTTTTTTGAGCTATTTGACCCTGAAATTGAAAAGCACTACAAATGAACTCTAAAAATGTTGAAAGTTGGCATGCTATCATAATTTCACCCACATAGCATGTGTTAAAACGTTGAGAGGGCTACAACAAAGACTGGATGCAGTTCGTGTACAAAACTGAAAATCTCTGTCGAAGTAGGAGGGTTTCGAACGAGAACTCATCTGTTACAAAGGGATTTCATTTTTTTAAACTTATTTGAACTCCATACTTTTTGTGTGTTCAAAGTGCACCATTCAAAGGCACATCGCAAAATTTCAACAATTTCTGACTTCATTTGTTATATTTCGTGCATTTACTTATTTTTTGAGCTAGTAGACCCTGAAATTGAAAAGCACTACAAATGAACTCCGAAAATGTTGAAAGTTGGCATGATATCATCATTTCACCCACATAGCATGTGTTAAAAAGTTGAGAGGGCTAGGACAAAGACTGGATGCAGTTCGTGTACAAAACTGACAATCTCTCTCGAAGTAGCAGGGTTTTGAACGAGAACTCATCTCTTACAAAGGGATTTCATTTTTTTAAACTTATTTGAACTCAATACTTTTTGTGTGTTCAAAATGCACCATTCAAAGGCACATCACAAAATTTCAACAATTTCTGACTTAATTTGGTATATTTCGTGCATTTACCTATTTTTTTAGCTAGTTGACCCTGAAATTGAAAAGCACTACAAATGAACTCTGGAAATCTTGAAAGTTGGCATGCTATCATCATTTCACCCACATAGCATGTGTTAAAAAGTTGAGAGGGATACCACAAAGACTGGATGTAGTTCGTGTACAAAAGTGACAATCTCTCTCGAAGTAGCACGGTTTCGAACGAGAACTCATCTCTTACAAAGGGATTTCATTTTATTAAACTTATTTGAACTCCATAGTTTTTAAGTGTTCAAAATGCACCATTCAAAGGCACATCACAAAATTTCAACAATTTCTGACTTAATTTGGTATATTTCTTCCATTTACTTCTTTTTTGAGCTAATTGACCCTGAAATTGAAAAGCACTACAAATGAACTCTGGAAATGTTGAAAGTTGGCATGCTATCATCATTTCACCCACATAGCATGTGTTAAAAAGTTGAGAGGGCTACGAGAAAGACTGGATGCAGTTCGTGTACAAAACTGACAATCTCTCTCGAAGTAGCAGGGTTTCGAACGAGAACTCATCTCTTACAAAGGGATTTCATTTTTTTAAACTTATTTGAACTCCATACTTTTTGTGTGTTCAAAATGCACCATTCAAAGGCACATCACAAAATTTCAACAATTTCTGACTTCATTTGTTACATTTCTTGCATTTACTTATTTTTTTTGAGCTAGTTGACCCTGAAATTGAAAAGCACTACAAATGAACTCTGAAAATGTTGAAAGTTGGCATGCTATCCTCATTTCACCCACATAGCGTGTGTTAAAAAGTTGAGAGGGCTACGACAAAGACTGGATGCAGGTCGTGTACAAAACTGACAATCTCTCTCGAAGTAGCAGGGTTTCGAACGAGAACTCATCTCTTACAAAGGGATTTCATTTTTTTTAAACTTATTTGAACTCCATACTTTTTGTGTGTTCAAAATGCACCATGCAAAGGCACATCACAAAATTTCAACAATTTCTGACTTAATTTGGTATATTTCGTGCATTTACTTATTTTTTTTGAGCTATTTGACCCTGAAATTGAAAAGCACTACAAATGTACTCTGAAAATTTTAAAAGTTGGCATGCTATCATAATTTCACCCACATAGCATGTGTTAAAACGTTGAGAGGGCTACGACAAAGACTGGATGCAGTTCGTGTACAAAACTGACAATCTCTCTCGAAGTAGCAGTGTTTCGAACGAGAACTCATCTCTTACAAAGGGATTTCATTTTTTTTAAACTTATTTGAACTCCATACTTTTGGTGTGTTCAAAATGCACCATTCAAAGGCACATCGCAAAATTTCAACAATTTCTGACTTCATTTGTTATATTTCGTGCATTTACTTATTTTTTTGAGCTAGTTGACCCTGAAATTGAAAAGCACTACAAATGAACTCTGAAAATGTTGAAAGTTGGCATGATATCATCATTTCACCCACATAGCATGTGTTAAATAGTTGAGAGGGCTACGACAAAGACTGGATGCAGTTCGTGTACAAAACTGACAATCTCTCTCGAAGTAGCAGGGTTTCGAACGAGAACTCATCTCTTACAAAGGGATTTCATTTTTTTAAACTTATTTGAACTCCATACTTTTTGTGTGTTCAAAATGCACCATTCAAGGGCACATCACAAAATTTCAACAATTTCTGACTTAATTTGGTATATTTCGTGCATTTACTTATTTTTTTTGAGCTAGTTGACCCTGAAATTGAAAAGCACTACAAATGAACTCTGAAAATGTTGAAAGTTGGCATGATATCATCATTTCACCCACGTAGCATGTGTTAAAAAGTTGAGAGGGCTACGACAAAGACTGGATGCAGTTCGTGTACAAAATTGACAATCTCTCTCGAAGTAGCAGGGTTTCGAACGAGAACTCATCTCTTACAAAGGGATATCATTTTTTTAAACTTATTTGAACTCCATACTTTTTGTCTGTTCAAAATGCACCATTCAAAGGCACATCACACAATTTCAACAATTTCTGACTTCAGTTGGTATATTTCTTGCATTTACTTATTTTTTTTGAGCTAGTTGACCATGAAATTGAAAAGCACTACAAATGAACTCTGGAAATCTTGAAAGTTGGCATGCTATCATCATTTCACCCACATAGCATGTGTTAAAAAGTTGAGAGGGCTACCACAAAGACTGGATGTAGTTCGTGTACAAAAGTGACAATCTCTCTCGAAGTAGCACGGTTTCGAACGAGAACTCATCTCTTACAAAGGGATTTCATTTTTTTAAACTTATTTGAACTCCATAGTTTTTAAGTGTTCAAAATGCACCATTCAAAGGCACATCACAAAATTTCAACAATTTCTGACTTAATTTGGTACATTTCTTCCATTTACTTTTTTTTGAGCTAGTTGACCCTGAAACTGAAAAGCACTACAAATGAACTCTGGAAATGTTGAAAGTTGGCATGCTATCATCATTTCACCCACATAGCATGTGTTAAAAAGTTGAGAGGGCTACGAGAAAGATTGGATGCAGTTCGTGTACAAAACTGACAATCTCTCTCGAAGTAGCAGGGTTTCGAACGAGAACTCATCTCTTACAAAGGGATTTCATTTTTTTTAAACTCATTTGAACTCCATACTTTTGGTGTGTTCAAAATGCACCATTCAAAGGCACATCGCAAAATTTCAACAATTTCTGACTTCATTTGTTATATTTCGTGCATTTACTTATTTTTTTGAGCTAGTTGACCCTGAAATTGAAAAGCACTACAAATGAACTCTGAAAATGTTGAAAGTTGGCATGATATCATCATTTCACCCACATAGCATGTGTTAAATAGTTGAGAGGGCTACGACAAAGACTGGATGCAGTTCGTGTACAAAACTGACAATCTCTCTCGAAGTAGCAGGGTTTCGAACGAGAACTCATCTCTTACAAAGGGATTTCATTTTTTTAAACTTATTTGAACTCCATACTTTTTGTGTGTTCAAAATGCACCATTCAAAGGCACATCACAAAATTTCAACAATTTCTGACTTAATTTGGTATATTTCGTGCATTTACTTATTTTTTTTGAGCTAGTTGACCCTGAAATTGAAAAGCACTACAAATGAACTCTGAAAATGTTGAAAGTTGGCATGATATCATCATTTCACCCACGTAGCATGTGTTAAAAAGTTGAGAGGGCTACGACAAAGACTGGATGCAGTTCGTGTACAAAATTGACAATCTCTCTCGAAGTAGCAGGGTTTCGAACGAGAACTCATCTCTTACAAAGGGATATCATTTTTTTAAACTTATTTGAACTCCATACTTTTTGTCTGTTCAAAATGCACCATTCAAAGGCACATCACACAATTTCAACAATTTCTGACTTCAGTTGGTATATTTCTTGCATTTACTTATTTTTTTTGAGCTAGTTGACCATGAAATTGAAAAGCACTACAAATGAACTCTGGAAATCTTGAAAGTTGGCATGCTATCATCATTTCACCCACATAGCATGTGTTAAAAAGTTGAGAGGGCTACCACAAAGACTGGATGTAGTTCGTGTACAAAAGTGACAATCTCTCTCGAAGTAGCACGGTTTCGAACGAGAACTCATCTCTTACAAAGGGATTTCATTTTTTTAAACTTATTTGAACTCCATAGTTTTTAAGTGTTCAAAATGCACCATTCAAAGGCACATCACAAAATTTCAACAATTTCTGACTTAATTTGGTACATTTCTTCCATTTACTTTTTTTTGAGCTAGTTGACCCTGAAACTGAAAAGCACTACAAATGAACTCTGGAAATGTTGAAAGTTGGCATGCTATCATCATTTCACCCACATAGCATGTGTTAAAAAGTTGAGAGGGCTACGAGAAAGATTGGATGCAGTTCGTGTACAAAACTGACAATCTCTCTCGAAGTAGCAGGGTTTCGAACGAGAACTCATCTCTTACAAAGGGATTTCATTTTTTTTAAACTCATTTGAACTCCATACTTTTTGTGTGTTCAAAATGCACCATTCAAAGGCACATCACAAAATTTCAACAATTTCTGACTTCATTTGTTACATTTCCTGCATTTACTTATTTTTTTTGAGCTAGTTGACCCTGAAATTGAAAAGCACTACAAATGAACTCTGAAAATGTTGAAAGTTGGCATGCTATCATCATTTCACCCACATAACGTGTGTTAAAAAGGTGAGAGGGCTACGACAAAGACTGGATGTAGTTCGTGTACAAAACTGACAATCTCTCTCGAAGTAGTAGGGTTTCGAACGAGAACTCATCTCTTACAAAGGGATTTCATTTTTTTTAAACTTAGTTGAACTCCATACTTTTTGTGTGTTCAAAATGCACCATTCAAAGGCACATCACAAAATTTCAAAAATTTCTGACTTCATTTGTTATATTTCGTGCATTTACTTATTTTTTTTGAGCTAGTTGACCCTGAAATTGAAAAGCACTACAAATGAACTCTGAAAATGTTGAAAGTTGGCATGATATCATCATTTCACCCACATAGCATGTGTTAAAAAGTTGAGAGGGCTACGACAAAGACTGGATGCAGTTCGTGTACAAAACTGACAATCTCTCTCGAAGTAGCAGGGTTTCGAACGAGAACTCATCTCTTACAAAGGGATTTCATTTTTTAAACTTATTTGAACTCCATACTTTTTGTGTGTTCAAAATGCACCATGCAAAGGCACATCACAAAATTTCAACAATTTCTGACTTAATTTGGTATATTTCGTGCATTTACTTATTTTTTTTGAGCTATTTGACCCTGAAATTGAAAAGCACTACAAATGAACTCTGAAAATGTTGAAAGTTGGCATGCTATCATAATTTCACCCACGTAGCATGTGTTAAAAACTTGAGAGGGCTACGACAAAGACTGGATGCAGTTCGTGTACAAAACTGACAATCTCTCTCGAAGTAGCAGGGTTTCGAGCGAGACCTCATCTCTTACAAAGGGATTTCATTTTTTTTAAACTTATTTGAACTCCGTACTTTTTGTGTGTTCAAAATGCACCATTCAAAGGCACATCACAAAATTTAAACAATTTCTGACTTCATTTGTTATATTTCGTGCATTTACTTATTTTTTTGAGCTAGTTGACCCTGAAATTGAAAAGCACTACAAACGAACTCTGAAAATGTTGAAAGTTGGCATGATATCATCATTTCACCCACATAGCATGTGTTAAAAAGTTGAGAGGGCTACGACAAAGACAGGATGCAGTTCGTGTACAAAACTGACAATCTCTCTCGAAGTAGCAGGGTTTCGAACGAGAACTCATCTCTAACAAAGGGATTTCATTTTTTTAAACTTATTTGAACTCCATACTTTTTGTGTGTTCAAAATGCACCATTCCAAGGCACATCACAAAATTTCAACAATTTCTGACTTAATTTGGTATATTTCGTGCATTTACTTATTTTTTTTTGAGCTAGTTGACCCTGAAATTGAAAAGCACTACAAATGAACTCTGAAAATGTTGAAAGTTGGCATGATATCATCATTTCACCCACGTAGCATGTGTTAAAAAGTTGAGAGGGCTACGACAAAGACTGGATGCAGTTCGTATACAAAACTGACAATCTCTCTCGAAGTAGGAGGGTTTCGAACGAGAACTCATCTCTTACAAAGGGATTTCATTTTTTTAAACTTATTTGAACTCCATACTTTTTGTCTGTTCAAAATGCACCATTCAAAGGCACATCACACAATTTCAACAATTTCTGACTTCATTTGGTATATTTCTTGCATTTACTTATTTTTTTTTGAGCTAGTTGACCATGAAATTGAAAAGCACTACAAATGAACTCTGGAAATCTTGAAAGTTGGCATGCTATCATCATTTCACCCACATAGCATGTGTTAAAAAGTTGAGAGGGCTACCACAAAGACTGGATGTAGTTCGTGTACAAAAGTGACAATCTCTCTCGAAGTAGCACGGTTTCGAACGAGAACTCATCTCTTACAAAGGGATTTCATTTTTTAAACTTATTTGAACTCCATAGTTTTTAAGTGTTCAAAATGCACCATTCAAAGGCACATCACAAAATTTCAACAATTTCTGACTTAATTTGGTATATTTCTTCCATTTACTTTTTTTTGAGCTAGTTGACCCTGAAATTGGAAAGCACTACAAATGAACTCTGGAAATGTTGAAAGTTGGCATGCTATCATCATTTTACCGACATAGCATGTGTTAAAAAGTTGAGAGGGCTACGAGAAAGACTGGATGCAGTTCGTGTACAAAACTGACAATCTCTCTCGAAGTAGCAGGGTTTCGAACGAGAACTCATCTCTTACAAAGGGATTTCATTTTTTTTAAACTCATTTGAACTCCATACTTTTTGTGTGTTCAAAATGCACCATTCAAAGGCACATCACAAAATTTCAACAATTTCTGACTTCATTTGTTACATTTCCTGCATTTACTTATTTTTTTTGAGCTAGTTGACCCTGAAATTGAAAAGCACTACAAATGAACTCTGAAAATGTTGAAAGTTGGCATGCTATCATCATTTCACCCACATAACGTGTGTTAAAAAGGTGAGAGGGCTACGACAAAGACTGGATGCAGTTCGTGTACAAAACTGACAATCTCTCTCGAAGTAGCAGGGTTTCGTACGAGAACTCATCTCTTACAAAGGGATTTCATTTTTTTAAAACTTATTTGAACTCCATACTTTTTGCGTGTTCAAAATGCACCATTCAAAGGCACATCACAAAATTTCAACAATTTCTGACTTCATTTGTTATATTTCGTGCATTTACTTATTTTTTTTGAGCTAGTTGACCCTGAAATTGAAAAGCACTACAAATGAACTCTGAAAATGTTGAAAGTTGGCATGATATCATCATTTCACCCACATAGCATGTGTTAAAAAGTTGAGAGGGCTACGACAAAGACTGGATGCAGTTCGTGTACAAAACTGACAATCTCTCTCGAAGTAGCAGGGTTTCGAACGAGAACTCATCTCTTACAAAGGGATTTCATTTTTTTAAACTTATTTGAACTCCATACTTTTTGTCTGTTCAAAATGCACCATTCAAAGGCACATCACACAATTTCAACAATTTCTGACTTCATTTGGTATATTTCTTGCATTTACTTATTATTTTTGAGCTAGTTGACCATGAAATTGAAAAGCACTACAAATGAACTCTGGAAATCTTGAAAGTTGGCATGCTATCATCATTTCACCCACATAGCATGTGTTAAAAAGTTGAGAGGGCTACCACAAAGACTGGATGTAGTTCGTGTACAAAAGTGACAATCTCTCTCGAAGTAGCACGGTTTCGAACGAGAACTCATCTCTTACAAAGGGATTTCATTTTTTTAAACTTATTTGAACTCCATAGTTTTTAAGTGTTCAAAATGCACCATTCAAAGGCACATCAGAAAATTTCAACAATTTCTGACTTAATTTGGTATATTTCTTCCATTTACTTTTTTTTGAGCTACTTGACCCTGAAATTGAAAAGCACTACAAATGAACTCTGGAAATGTTGAAAGTTGGCATGCTATCATCATTTCACCGACATACCATGTGTTAAAAAGTTGAGAGGGCTACGGGAAAGACTGGATGCAGTTCGTGTACAAAACTGACAATCTCTCTCGAAGTAGCAGGGTTTCGAACGAGAACTCATCTCTTACAAAGGGATTTCATTTTTTTTAAACTCATTTGAACTCCATACTTTTTGTGTGTTCAAAATGCACCATTCAAAGGCACATCACAAAATTTCAACAATTTCTGACTTCATTTGTTACATTTCCTGCATTTACTTATTTTTTTGAGCTAGTTGACCCTGAAATTGAAAAGCACTACAAATGAACTTTGAAAATGTTGAAAGTTGGCATGCTATCATCATTTCACCCACATAACGTGTGTTAAAAAGGTGAGAGGGCTACGACAAAGACTGGATGCAGTTCGTGTACAAAACTGACAATCTCTCTCGAAGTAGCAGGGTTTCGAACGAGAACTCATCTCTTACAAAGGGATTTCATTTTTTTAAACTTATTTGAACTCCATACTTTTTGCGTGTTCAAAATGCACCATTCAAAGGCACATCACAAAATTTCAACAATTTCTGACTTCATTTGTTATATTTCGTGCATTTACTTATTTTTTTTGAGCTAGTTGACCCTGCAATTGAAAAGCACTACAAAGGAACTCTGAAAATGTTGAAAGTTGGCATGATATCATCATTTCACCCACATAGCATGTGTTAAAAAGTTGAGAGGGCTACGACAAAGACTGGATGCAGTTCGTGTACAAAACTGACAATCTCTCTCGAAGTAGCAGGGTTTCGAACGAGAACTCATCTCTTACAAAGGGATTTCATTTTTTAAACTTATTTGAACTCCATACTTTTTGTGTGTTCAAAATGCACCATGCAAAGGCACATCACAAAATTTCAACAATTTCTGACTTAATTTGGTATATTTCATGCATTTACTTATTTTTTTGAGCTATTTGACCCTGAAATTGAAAAGCACTACAAATGAACTCTGAAAATGTTGAAAGTTGGCATGCTATCATAATTTCACCCACGTAGCATGTGTTAAAAAGTTGAGAGGGCTACGACAAAGACTGGATGCAGTTCGTGTACAAAACTGACAATCTCTCTCGAAGTAGCAGGGTTTCGAGCGAGACCTCATCTCTTACAAAGGGATTTCATTTTTTTTAAACTCATTTGAACTCCATACTTTTTGTGTGTTCAAAATGCACCATTCAAAGGCACATCACAAAATTTAAACAATTTCTGACTTCATTTGTTATATTTCGTGCATTTACTTATTTTTTTGAGCTAGTTGACCCTGAAATTGAAAAGCACTACAAACGAACTCTGAAAATGTTGAAAGTTGGCATGATATCATCATTTCACCCACATAGCATGTGTTAAAAAGTTGAGAGGGCTACGACAAAGACAGGATGCAGTTCGTGTACAAAACTGACAATCTCTCTCGAAGTAGCAGGGTTTCGAACGAGAACTCATCTCTAACAAAGGGATTTCATTTTTTTAAACTTATTTGAACTCCATACTTTTTGTGTGTTCAAAATGCACCATTCCAAGGCACATCACAAAATTTCAACAATTTCTGACTTAATTTGGTATATTTCGTGCATTTACTTATTTTTTTTTGAGCTAGTTGACCCTGAAATTGAAAAGCACTACAAATGAACTCTGAAAATGTTGAAAGTTGGCATGATATCATCATTTCACCCACGTAGCATGTGTTAAAAAGTTGAGAGGGCTACGACAAAGACTGGATGCAGTTCGTGTACAAAACTGACAATCTCTCTCGAAGTAGGAGGGTTTCGAACGAGAACTCATCTCTTACAAAGGGATTTCATTTTTTTAAACTTATTTGAACTCCATACTTTTTGTCTGTTCAAAATGCACCATTCAAAGGCACATCACACAATTTCAACAATTTCTGACTTCATTTGGTATATTTCTTGCATTTACTTATTTTTTTTTGAGCTAGTTGACCATGAAATTGAAAAGCACTACAAATGAACTCTGGAAATCTTGAAAGTTGGCATGCTATCATCATTTCACCCACATAGCATGTGTTAAAAAGTTGAGAGGGCTACCACAAAGACTGGATGTAGTTCGTGTACAAAAGTGACAATCTCTCTCGAAGTAGCACGGTTTCGAACGAGAACTCATCTCTTACAAAGGGATTTCATTTTTTAAACTTATTTGAACTCCATAGTTTTTAAGTGTTCAAAATGCACCATTCAAAGGCACATCACAAAATTTCAACAATTTCTGACTTAATTTGGTATATTTCTTCCATTTACTTTTTTTTGAGCTAGTTGACCCTGAAATTGAAAAGCACTACAAATGAACTCTGGAAATGTTGAAAGTTGGCATGCTATCATCATTTTACCGACATAGCATGTGTTAAAAAGTTGAGAGGGCTACGAGAAAGACTGGATGCAGTTCGTGTACAAAACTGACAATCTCTCTCGAAGTAGCAGGGTTTCGAACGAGAACTCATCTCTTACAAAGGGATTTCATTTTTTTTAAACTCATTTGAACTCCATAATTTTTGTGTGTTCAAAATGCACCATTCAAAGGCACATCACAAAATTTCAACAATTTCTGACTTCATTTGTTACATTTCCTGCATTTACTTATTTTTTTTGAGCTAGTTGACCCTGAAATTGAAAAGCACTACAAATGAACTCTGAAAATGTTGAAAGTTGGCATGCTATCATCATTTCACCCACATAACGTGTGTTAAAAAGGTGAGAGGGCTACGACAAAGACTGGATGCAGTTCGTGTACAAAACTGACAATCTCTCTCGAAGTAGCAGGGTTTCGTACGAGAACTCATCTCTTACAAAGGGATTTCATTTTTTTTAAACTTATTTGAACTCCATACTTTTTGCGTGTTCAAAATGCACCATTCAAAGGCACATCACAAAATTTCAACAATTTCTGACTTCATTTGTTATATTTCGTGCATTTACTTATTTTTTTTGAGCTAGTTGACCCTGAAATTGAAAAGCACTACAAATGAACTCTGAAAATGTTGAAAGTTGGCATGATATCATCATTTCACCCACATAGCATGTGTTAAAAAGTTGACAGGGCTACGACAAAGACTGGATGCAGTTCGTGTACAAAACTGACAATCTCTCTCGAAGTAGCAGGGTTTCGAACGAGAACTCATCTCTTACAAAGGGATTTCATTTTTTTAAACTTATTTGAACTCCATACTTTTTGTCTGTTCAAAATGCACCATTCAAAGGCACATCACACAATTTCAACAATTTCTGACTTCATTTGGTATATTTCTTGCATTTACTTATTTTTTTTGAGCTAGTTGACCCTGCAATTGAAAAGCACTACAAATGAACTCTGAAAATGTTGAAAGTTGGCATGATATCATCATTTCACCCACATAGCATGTGTTAAAAAGTTGAGAGGGCTACGACAAAGACTGGATGCAGTTCGTGTACAAAACTGACAATCTCTCTCGAAGTAGCAGGGTTTCGAACGAGAACTCATCTCTTACAAAGGGATTTCATTTTTTAAACTTATTTGAACTCCATACTTTTTCTGTGTTCAAAATGCACCATGCAAAGGCACATCACAAAATTTCAACAATTTCTGACTTAATTTGGTATATTTCGTGCATTTACTTATTTTTTTTTGAGCTATTTGACCCTGAAATTGAAAAGCACTACAAATGAACTCTGAAAATGTTGAAAGTTGGCATGCTATCATAATTTCACCCACATAGCATGTGTTAAAAAGTTGAGAGGGCTACGACAAAGACTGGATGCAGTTCGTGTACAAAACTGACAATCTCTCTCGAAGTAGCAGGGTTTCGAACGAGACCTCATCTCTTACAAAGGGATCTCATTTTTTTTAAACTTATTTGAACTCCATACTTTTTGTGTGTTCAAAATGCACCATTCAAAGGCACATCACAAAATTTAAACAATTTCTGACTTCATTTGTTATATTTCGTGCATTTAATTATTTTTTTTTGAGCTAGTTGACCCTGAAATTGTAAAGCACTACAAATGAACTCTGAAAATGTTGAAAGTTGGCATGATATCATCATTTCACCCACATAGCATGTGTTAAAAAGTTGAGAGGGCTACAACAAAGACAGGATGCAGTTCGTGTACAAAACTGACAATCTCTCTCGAAGTAGCAGGGTTTCGAACGAGAACTCATCTCTTACAAAGGGATTTCATTTTTTTAAACTTATTTGAACTCCATACTTTTTGTGTGTTCAAAATGCACCATTCAAAGGCACATCACAAAATTTCAACAATTTCTGACTTAATTTGGTATATTTCGTGCATTTACTTATTTTTTTGAGCTAGTTGACCCTGAAATTGAAAAGCACTACAAATGAACTCTGAAAATGTTGAAAGTTGGCATGATATCATCATTTCACCAATGTAGCATGTGTTAAAAAGTTGAGAGGGCTACGACAAAGACTGGATGCAGTTCGTGTACAAAACTGACAATCTCTCTCGAAGTAGCAGGGTTTCGAACGAGAACTCATCTCTTACAAAGGGATTTCATTTTTTTAAACTTATTTGAACTCCATACTTTTTGTCTGTTCAAAATGCACCATTCAAAGGCACATCGCAAAATTTCAACAATTTCTGACTTCATTTTTTATATTTCGTGCATTTACTTATTTTTTGAGCTAGTTGACCATGAAATTGAAAAGCACTAGAAATGAACTCTGGAAATCTTGAAAGTTGGCATGCTATCATCATTTCACCCACATAGCATGTGTTAAAAAGTTGAGAGGGCTACCACAAAGACTGGATGTAGTTCGTGTACAAAAGTGACAATCTCTCTCGAAGTAGCACGGTTTCGAACGAGAACTCATCTCTTACAAAGGGATTTCATTTTTTTAAACTTATTTGAACTCCATAGTTTTTAAGTGTTCAAAATGCACCATTCAAAGGCACATCACAAAATTTCAACAATTTCTGACTTAATTTGGTATATTTCTTCCATTTACTTTTTTTTGAGCTAGTTGACCCTAAAATTGAAAAGCACTACAAATGAACTCTGGAAATGTTGAAAGTTGGCATGCTATCATCATTTCACCCACATAGAATGTGTTAAAAAGTTGAGAGGGCTACCAGAAAGACTAGATGCAGTTCGTGTACAAAACTGACAAGCTCTCTCGAATTAGCAGGGTTTCGAACGAGAACTCATCTCTTACAAAGGGATTTCATTTTTTTTAAACTCATTTGAACTCCATACTTTTTGTGTGTTCAAAATGCACCATTCAAAGGCACATCACAAAATTTCAACAATTTCTGACTTAATTTGGTATATTTCGTGCATTTACTTATTTTTTTGAGCTAGTTGACCCTGAAATTGAAAAGCACTACAAATGAACTCTGAAAATGTTGAAAGTTGGCATGATATCATCATTTCACCCACGTAGCATGTGTTAAAAAGTTGAGAGGGGTACGACAAAGACTGGATGCAGTTCGTGTACAAAACTGACAATCTCTCTCGAAGTAGCAGGGTTTCGAACGAGAACTCATCTCTTACAAAGGGATTTCATTTTTTTAAACTTATTTGAACTCCATACTTTTTGTCTGTTCAAAATGCACCATTCAAAGGCACATCACACAATTTCAACAATTTCTGACTTCATTTGGTATATTTCTTGCATTTACTTATTTTTTTTGAGCTAGTTGACCATGAAATTGAAAAGCACTACAAATGAACTCTGGAAATCTTGAAAGTTGGCATGCTATCATCATTTCACCCACATAGCATGTGTTAAAAAGTTGAGAGGGCTACCACAAAGACTGGATGTAGTTCGTGTACAAAAGTGACAATCTCTCTCGAAGTAGCACGGTTTCGAACGAGAACTCATCTCTTACAAAGGGATTTAATTTTTTTAAACTTATTTGAACTCCATAGTTGTTAAGTGTTCAAAATGCACCATTCAAAGGCACATCACAAAATTTCAACAATTTCTGACTTAATTTGGTATATTTCTTCCATTTACTTTTTTTTGAGCTAGTTGACCCTGAAATTGAAAAGCACTACAAATGAACTCTGGAAATGTTGAAAGTTGGCATGCTATCATCATTTCACCGACATAGCATGTGTTAAAAAGTTGAGAGGGCTACGAGAAAGACTGGATGCAGTTCGTGTACAAAACTGACAATCTCTCTCGAAGTAGCAGGGTTTCGAACGAGAACTCATCTCTTACAAAGGGATTTCATTATTTTTAAACTCATTTGAACTCCATACTTTTTGTGTGTTCAAAATGCACCATTCAAAGGCACATCACAAAATTTCAACAATTTCTGACTTCATTTGTTACATTTCCTGCATTTACTTATTTTTTTTGAGCTAGTTGACCCTGAAATTGAAAAGCACTACAAATGAACTCTGAAAATGTTGAAAGTTGGCATGCTATCATCATTTCACCCACATAACGTGTGTAAAAAAGGTGAGAGGGCTACGACAAAGACTGGATGCAGTTCGTGTACAAAACTGACAATCTCTCTCGAAGTAGCAGGGTTTCGAACGAGAACTCATCTCTTACAAAGGGATTTCATTTTTTTTAAACTTATTTGAACTCCATACTTTTTGCGTGTTCAAAATGCACCATTCAAAGGCACATCACAAAATTTCAACAATTTCTGACTTCATTTGTTATATTTCGTGCATTTACTTATTTTTTTTGAGCTAGTTGACCCTGAAATTGAAAAGCACTACAAATGAACTCTCAAAATGTTGAAAGTTGGCATGATATCATCATTTCACCCACATAGCATGTGTTAAAAAGTTGAGAGGGCTACGACAAAGACTGGATGCAGTTCGTGTACAAAACTGACAATCTCTCTCGAAGTAGCAGGGTTTCGAACGAGAACTCATCTCTTACAAAGGGATTTCATTTTTCAAACTTATTTGAACTCCATACATTTTGTGTGTTCAAAATGCACCATGCAAAGGCACATCACAAAATTTCAACAATTTCTGACTTAATTTGGTATATTTCGTGCATTTACTTATTTTTTTTGAGCTATTTGACCCTGAAATTGAAAAGCACTACAAATGAACTCTGAAAATGTTGAAAGTTGGCATGCTATCATAATTTCACCCACATAGCATGTGTTAAAAAGTTGAGAGGGCTACGACAAAGACTGGATGCAGTTCGTATACAAAACTGACAATCTCTCTCGAAGTAGCAGGGTTTCGAACGAGACCTCATCTCTTACAAAGGGATCTCATTTTTTTTAAACTTATTTGAACTCCATACTTTTTGTGTGTTCAAAATGCACCATTCAAAGGCACATCACAAAATTTAAACAATTTCTGACTTCATTTGTTATATTTCGTGCATTCAATTATTATTTTTTGAGCTAGTTGACCCTGAAATTGAAAAGCACTACAAATGAACTCTGAAAATGTTGAAAGTTGGCATGATATCATCATTTCACCCACATAGCATGTGTTAAAAAGTTGAGAGGGCTACAACAAAGACAGGATGCAGTTCGTGTACAAAACTGACAATCTCTCTCGAAGTAGCAGGGTTTCGAACGAGAACTCATCTCTTACAAAGGGATTTCATTTTTTTAAACTTATTTGAACTCCATACTTTTGGTCTGTTCAAAATGCACCATTCAAAGGCACATCGCAAAATTTCAACAATTTCTGACTTCATTTGTTATATTTCGTGCATTTACTTATTTTTTGAGCTCGTTGACCATGAAATTGAAAAGCACTAGAAATGAACTCAGGAAATCTTGAAAGTTGGCATGCTATCATCATTTCACCCACATAGCATGTGTTAAAAAGTTGAGAGGGCTACCACAAAGACTGGATGTAGTTCGTGTACAAAAGTGACAATCTCTCTCGAAGTAGCACGGTTTCGAACGAGAACTCATCTCTTACAAAGGGATTTCATTTTTTTAAACTTATTTGAACTCCATAGTTTTTAAGTGTTCAAAATGCACCATTCAAAGGCACATCACAAAATTTCAACAATTTCTGACTTAATTTGGTATATTTCTTCCATTTACTTTTTTTTGAGCTAGTTGACCCTAAAATTGAAAAGCACTACAAATGAACTCTGGAAATGTTGAAAGTTGGCATGCTATCATCATTTAACCCACATAGCATGTGTTAAAAAGTTGAGAGGGCTACGAGAAAGACTAGATGCAGTTCGTGTACAAAACTGACAAGCTCTCTCGAAGTAGCAGGGTTTCGAACGAGAACTCATCTCTTACAAAGGGATTTCATTTTTTTAAACTCATTTGAACTCCATACTTTTTGTGTGTTCAAAATGCACCATTCAAAGGCACATCACAAAATTTCAACAATTTCTGACTTAATTTGGTATATTTCGTGCATTTACTTATTTTTTTGAGCTAGTTGACCCTGAAATTGAAAAGCACTACAAATGAACTCTGAAAATGTTGAAAGTTGGCATGATATCATCATTTCACCCACGTAGCATGTGTTAAAAAGGTGAGAGGGCTACGACAAAGACTGGATGCAGTTCGTGTACAAAACTGACAATCTCTCTCGAAGTAGCAGGGTTTCGAACGAGAACTCATCTCTTACAAAGGGATTTCATTTTTTTTAAACTCATTTGAACTCCATACTTTTTGTGTGTTCAAAATGCACCATTCAAAGGCACATCACAAAATTTCAACAATTTCTGACTTCATTTGTTACATTTCCTGCATTTACTTATTTTTTTTGAGCTAGTTGACCCTGAAATTGAAAAGCACTACAAATGAACTCTGAAAATGTTGAAAGTTGGCATGCTATCATCATTTCACCCACATAACGTGTGTTAAAAAGGTGAGAGGGCTACGACAAAGACTGGATGCAGTTCGTGTACAAAACTGACAATCTCTCTCGAAGTAGCAGGGTTTCGAACGAGAACTCATCTCTTACAAAGGGATTTCATTTTTTTAAACTTATTTGAACTCCATACTTTTTGCGTGTTCAAAATGCACCATTCAAAGGCACATCACAAAATTTCCACAATTTCTGACTTCATTTGTTATATTTCGTGCATTTACTTATTTTTTTGAGCTAGTTGACCCTGAAATTGAAAAGCACTACAAATGAACTCTGAAAATGTTGAAAGTTGGCATGATATCATCATTTCACCCACATAGCATGTGTTAAAAAGTTGAGAGGGCTACGACAAAGACTGGATGCAGTTCGTGTACAAAACTGACAATCTCTCTCGAAGTAGCAGGGTTTCGAACGAGAACTCATCTCTTACAAAGGGATTTCATTTTTTAAACTTATTTGAACTCCATACTTTTTCTGTGTTCAAAATGCACCATGCAAAGGCACATCACAAAATTTCAACAATTTCTGACTTAATTTGGTATATTTCGTGCATTTACTTATTTTTTTTTGAGCTATTTGACCCTGAAATTGAAAAGCACTACAAATGAACTCTGAAAATGTTGAAAGTTGGCATGCTATCATAATTTCACCCACATAGCATGTGTTAAAAAGTTGAGAGGGCTACGACAAAGACTGGATGCAGTTCGTGTACAAAACTGACAATCTCTCTCGAAGTAGCAGGGTTTCGAACGAGACCTCATCTCTTACAAAGGGATCTCATTTTTTTTAAACTTATTTGAACTCCATACTTTTTGTGTGTTCAAAATGCACCATTCAAAGGCACATCACAAAATTTAAACAATTTCTGACTTCATTTGTTATATTTCGTGCATTTAATTATTTTTTTTTGAGCTAGTTGACCCTGAAATTGAAAAGCACTACAAATGAACTCTGAAAATGTTGAAAGTTGGCATGATATCATCATTTCACCCACATAGCATGTGTTAAAAAGTTGAGAGGGCTACAACAAAGACAGGATGCAGTTCGTGTACAAAACTGACAATCTCTCTCGAAGTAGCAGGGTTTCGAACGAGAACTCATCTCTTACAAAGGGATTTCATTTTTTTAAACTTATTTGAACTCCATACTTTTTGTGTGTTCAAAATGCACCATTCAAAGGCACATCACAAAATTTCAACAATTTCTGACTTAATTTGGTATATTTCGTGCATTTACTTATTTTTTTGAGCTAGTTGACCCTGAAATTGAAAAGCACTACAAATGAACTCTGAAAATGTTGAAAGTTGGCATGATATCATCATTTCACCAATGTAGCATGTGTTAAAAAGTTGAGAGGGCTACGACAAAGACTGGATGCAGTTCGTGTACAAAACTGACAATCTCTCTCGAAGTAGCAGGGTCTCGAACGAGAACTCATCTCTTACAAAGGGATTTCATTTTTTTAAACTTATTTGAACTCCATACTTTTTGTCTGTTCAAAATGCACCATTCAAAGGCACATCGCAAAATTTCAACAATTTCTGACTTCATTTGTTATATTTCGTGCATTTACTTATTTTTTGAGCTAGTTGACCATGAAATTGAAAAGCACTAGAAATGAACTCTGGAAATCTTGAAAGTTGGCATGCTATCATCATTTCACCCACATAGCATGTGTTAAAAAGTTGAGAGGGCTACCACAAAGACTGGATGTAGTTCGTGTACAAAAGTGACAATCTCTCTCGAAGTAGCACGGTTTCGAACGAGAACTCATCTCTTACAAAGGGATTTCATTTTTTTAAACTTATTTGAACTCCATAGTTTTTAAGTGTTCAAAATGCACCATTCAAATGCACATCACAAAATTTCAACAATTTCTGACTTAATTTGGTATATTTCTTCCATTTACTTTTTTTTGAGCTAGTTGACCCTAAAATTGAAAAGCACTACAAATGAACTCTGGAAATGTTGAAAGTTGGCATGCTATCATCATTTCACCCACATAGCATGTGTTAAAAAGTTGAGAGGGCTACCAGAAAGACTAGATGCAGTTCGTGTACAAAACTGACAAGCTCTCTCGAATTAGCAGGGTTTCGAACGAGAACTCATCTCTTACAAAGGGATTTCATTTTTTTTAAACTCATTTGAACTCCATACTTTTTGTGTGTTCAAAATGCACCATTCAAAGGCACATCACAAAATTTCAACAATTTCTGACTTAATTTGGTATATTTCGTGCATTTACTTATTTTTTTGAGCTAGTTGACCCTGAAATTGAAAAGCACTACAAATGAACTCTGAAAATGTTGAAAGTTGGCATGATATCATCATTTCACCCACGTAGCATGTGTTAAAAAGTTGAGAGGGGTACGACAAAGACTGGATGCAGTTCGTGTACAAAACTGACAATCTCTCTCGAAGTAGCAGGGTTTCGAACGAGAACTCATCTCTTACAAAGGGATTTCGTTTTTTTAAACTTATTTGAACTCCATACTTTTTGTCTGTTCAAAATGCACCATTCAAAGGCACATCACACAATTTCAACAATTTCTGACTTCATTTGGTATATTTCTTGCATTTACTTATTTTTTTTGAGCTAGTTGACCATGAAATTGAAAAGCACTACAAATGAACTCTGGAAATCTTGAAAGTTGGCATGCTATCATCATTTCACCCACATAGCAGGTGTTAAAAAGTTGAGAGGGCTACCACAAAGACTGGATGTAGTTCGTGTACAAAAGTGACAATCTCTCTCGAAGTAGCACGGTTTCGAACGAGAACTCATCTCTTACAAAGGGATTTCATTTTTTTAAACTTATTTGAACTCCATAGTTTTTAAGTGTTCAAAATGCACCATTCAAAGGCACATCACAAAATTTCAACAATTTCTGACTTAATTTGGTATATTTCTTCCATTTACTTTTTTTTGAGCTAGTTGACCCTGAAATTGAAAAGCACTACAAATGAACTCTGGAAATGTTGAAAGTTGGCATGCTATCATCATTTCACCGACATAGCATGTGTTAAAAAGTTGAGAGGGCTACGAGAAAGACTGGATGCAGTTCGTGTACAAAACTGACAATCTCTCTCGAAGTAGCAGGGTTTCGAACGAGAACTCATCTCTTACAAAGGGATTTCATTATTTTTAAACTCATTTGAACTCCATACTTTTTGTGTGTTCAAAATGCACCATTCAAAGGCACATCACAAAATTTCAACAATTTCTGACTTCATTTGTTACATTTCCTGCATTTACTTATTTTTTTTGAGCTAGTTGACCCTGAAATTGAAAAGCACTACAAATGAACTCTGAAAATGTTGAAAGTTGGCATGCTATCATCATTTCACCCACATAACGTGTGTAAAAAAGGTGAGAGGGCTACGACAAAGACTGGATGCAGTTCGTGTACAAAACTGACAATCTCTCTCGAAGTAGGAGGGTTTCGAACGAGAACTCATCTCTTACAAAGGGATTTCATTTTTTTTAAACTTATTTGAACTCCATACTTTTTGCGTGTTCAAAATGCACCATTCAAAGGCACATCACAAAATTTCAACAATTTCTGACTTCATTTGTTATATTTCGTGCATTTACTTATTTTTTTTGAGCTAGTTGACCCTGAAATTGAAAAGCACTACAAATGAACTCTGAAAATGTTGAAAGTTGGCATGATATCATCATTTCACCCACATAGCATGTGTTAAAAAGTTGAGAGGGCTACGACAAAGACTGGATGCAGTTCGTGTACAAAACTGACAATCTCTCTCGAAGTAGCAGGGTTTCGAACGAGAACTCATCTCTTACAAAGGGATTTCATTTTTTAAACTTATTTGAACTCCATACATTTTGTGTGTTCAAAATGCACCATGCAAAGGCACATCACAAAATTTCAACAATTTCTGACTTAATTTGGTATATTTCGTGCATTTACTTATTTTTTTTGAGCTATTTGACCCTGAAATTGAAAAGCACTACAAATGAACTCTGAAAATGTTGAAAGTTGGCATGCTATCATAATTTCACCCACATAGCATGTGTTAAAAAGTTGAGAGGGCTACGACAAAGACTGGATGCAGTTCGTATACAAAACTGACAATCTCTCTCGAAGTAGCACGGTTTCGAACGAGACCTCATCTCTTACAAAGGGATCTCATTTTTTTTAAACTTATTTGAACTCCATACTTTTTGTGTGTTCAAAATGCACCATTCAAAGGCACATCACAAAATTTAAACAATTTCTGACTTCATTTGTTATATTTCGTGCATTCAATTATTATTTTTTGAGCTAGTTGACCCTGAAATTGAAAAGCACTACAAATGAACTCTGAAAATGTTGAAAGTTGGCATGATATCATCATTTCACCCACATAGCATGTGTTAAAAAGTTGAGAGGGCTACAACAAAGATAGGATGCAGTTCGTGTACAAAACTGACAATCTCTCTCGAAGTAGCAGGGTTTCGAACGAGAACTCATCTCTTACAAAGGGATTTCATTTTTTTAAACTTATTTGAACTCCATACTTTTTGTGTGTTCAAAATGCACCATTCAAAGGCACATCACAAAATTTCAACAATTTCTGACTTAATTTGGTATATTTCGTGCATTTACTTATTTTTTTGAGCTAGTTGACCCTGAAATTGAAAAGCACTACAAATGAACTCTGAAAATGTTGAAAGTTGGCATGATATCATCAATCACCCACGTAGCATGTGTTAAAAAGTTGAGAGGGCTATGACAAAGACTGGATGCAGTTCGTGTACAAAACTGACAATCTCTCTCGAAGTAGCAGGGTTTCGAACAAGAACTCATCTCTTACAAAGGGATTTCATTTTTTTAAACTTATTTGAACTCCATACTTTTTGTCTGTTCAAAATGCACCATTCAAAGGCACATCGCAAAATTTCAACAATTTCTGACTTCATTTGTTATATTTCGTGCATTTACTTATTTTTTGAGCTAGTTGACCATGAAATTGAAAAGCACTAGAAATGAACTCAGGAAATCTTGAAAGTTGGCATGCTATCATCATTTCACCCACATAGCATGTGTTAAAAAGTTGAGAGGGCTACCACAAAGACTGGATGTAGTTCGTGTACAAAAGTGACAATCTCTCTTGAAGTAGCACGGTTTCGAACGAGAACTCATCTCTTACAAAGGGATTTCATTTTTTTAAACTTATTTGAACTCCATAGTTTTTAAGTGTTCAAAATGCACCATTCAAAGGCACATCACAAAATTTCAACAATTTCTGACTTAATTTGGTATATTTCTTCCATTTACTTTTTTTTGAGCTAGTTGACCCTAAAATTGAAAAGCACTACAAATGAACTCTGGAAATGTTGAAAGTTGGCATGCTATCATCATTTAACCCACATAGCATGTGTTAAAAAGTTGAGAGGGCTACGAGAAAGACTAGATGCAGTTCGTGTACAAAACTGACAAGCTCTCTCGAAGTAGCAGGGTTTCGAACGAGAACTCATCTCTTACAAAGGGATTTCATTTTTTTAAACTCATTTGAACTCCATACTTTTTGTGTGTTCAAAATGCACCATTCAAAGGCACATCACAAAATTTCAACAATTTCTGACTTAATTTGGTATATTTCGTGCATTTACTTATTTTTTTGAGCTAGTTGACCCTGAAATTGAAAAGCACTACAAATGAACTCTGAAAATGTTGAAAGTTGGCATGATATCATCATTTCACCCACGTAGCATGTGTTAAAAAGGTGAGAGGGCTACGACAAAGACTGGATGCAGTTCGTGTACAAAACTGACAATCTCTCTCGAAGTAGCAGGGTTTCGAACGAGAACTCATCTCTTACAAAGGGATTTCATTTTTTAAACTTATTTGAACTCCATACTTTTTGGGTGTTCAAAATGCACCATGCAAAGGCACATCACAAAATTTCAACAATTTCTGACTTAATTTGTTATATTTCGTGCATTTACTTATTTTTTTGAGCTATTTGACCCTGAAATTGAAAAGCATCACAAATGAACTCTGAAAATGTTGAAAGTTGGCATGCTATCATAATTTCACCCACATAGCATGTGTTAAAAAGTTGAGAGGGCTACGACAAAGACTGGATGCAGTTCGTGTACAAAACTGACAATCTCTCTCGAAGTAGCAGGGTTTCGAACGAGACCTCATCTCTTACAAAGGGATCTCATTTTTTTTAAACTTATTTGAACTCCATACTTTTTGTGTGTTCAAAATGCACCATTCAAAGGCACATCACAAAATTTAAACAATTTCTGACTTCATTTGTTATATTTCGTGCATTTACTTATTTTTTTTGAGCTAGTTGACCCTGAAATTGAAAAGCACTACAAATGAACTCTGAAAATGTTGAAAGTTGGCATGATATCATCATTTCACCCACATAGCATGTGTTAAAAAGTTGAGAGGGCTACAACAAAGACAGGATGCAGTTCGTGTACAAAACTGACAATCTCTCTCGAAGTAGCAGGGTTTCGAACCAGAACTCATCTCTTACAAAGGGATTTCATTTTTTTAAACTTATTTGAACTCCATACTTTTTGTGTGTTCAAAATGCACCATTCAAAGGCACATCACAAAATTTCAACAATTTCTGACTTAATTTGGTATATTTCGTGCATTTACTTATTTTTTTGACCTAGTTGACCCTGAAATTGAAAAGCACTACAAATGAACTCTGAAAATGTTGAAAGTTGGCATGATATCATCAATCACCCACGTAGCATGTGTTAAAAAGTTGAGAGGGCTACGACAAAGACTGGATGCAGTTCGTGTACAAAACTGACAATCTCTCTCGAAGTAGCAGGGTTTCGAACAAGAACTCATCTCTTACAAAGGGATTTCATTTTTTTAAACTTATTTGAACTCCATACTTTTTGTCTGTTCAAAATGCACCATTCAAAGGCACATCGCAAAATTTCAACAATTTCAGACTTCATTTGTTATATTTCGTGCATTTACTTATTTTTTGAGCTAGTTGACCATGAAATTGAAAAGCACTAGAAATGAACTCAGGAAATCTTGAAAGTTGGCATGCTATCATCATTTCACCCACATAGCATGTGTCAAAAAGTTGAGAGGGCTACCACAAAGACTGGATGTAGTTCGTGTACAAAAGTGACAATCTCTCTCGAAGTAGCACGGTTTCGAACGAGAACTCATCTCTTACAAAGGGATTTCATTTTTTTAAACTTATTTGAACTCCATAGTTTTTAAGTGTTCAAAATGCACCATTCAAAGGCACATCACAAAATTTCAACAATTTCTGACTTAATTTGGTATATTTCTTCCATTTACTTTTTTTTGAGCTAGTTGACCCTAAAATTGAAAAGCACTACAAATGAACTCTGGAAATGTTGAAAGTTGGCATGCTATCATCATTTAACCCACATAGCATGTGTTAAAAAGTTGAGAGGGCTACGAGAAAGACTAGATGCAGTTCGTGTACAAAACTGACAAGCTCTCTCGAAGTAGCAGGGTTTCGAACGAGAACTCATCTCTTACAAAGGGATTTCATTTTTTTAAACTCATTTGAACTCCATACTTTTTGTGTGTTCAAAATGCACCATTCAAAGGCACATCACAAAATTTCAACAATTTCTGACTTAATTTGGTATATTTCGTGCATTTACTTATTTTTTTGAGCTAGTTGACCCTGAAATTGAAAAGCACTACAAATGAACTCTGAAAATGTTGAAAGTTGGCATGCTATCATAATTTCACCCACATAGCATGTGTTAAAAAGTTGAGAGGGCTACGACAAAGACTGGATGCAGTTCGTGTACAAAACTGACAATCTCTCTCGAAGTAGCAGGGTTTCGAACAAGAACTCATCTCTTACAAAGGGATTTCATTTTTTTAAACTTATTTGAACTCCATACTTTTTGTCTGTTCAAAATGCACCATTCAAAGGCACATCGCAAAATTTCAACAATTTCAGACTTCATTTGTTATATTTCGTGCATTTACTTATTTTTTGAGCTAGTTGACCATGAAATTGAAAAGCACTAGAAATGAACTCAGGAAATGTTGAAAGTTGGCATGATATCATCATTTCACCCACATAGCATGTGTTAAAAAGTTGAGAGGGCTACGACAAAGACTGGATGCAGTTCGTGTACAAAACTGACAATCTCTCTCGAAGTAGCAGGGTTTCGAACGAGAACTCATCTCTTACAAAGGGATTTCATTTTTTTTAAACTCATTTGAACTCCATACTTTTTGTGTGTTCAAAATGCACCATTCAAAGGCACATCACAAAATTTCAACAATTTCTGACTTCATTTGTTACTTTTCCTGCATTTACTTATTTTTTTTGAGCTAGTTGACCCTGAAATTGAAAAGGACTACAAATGAACTCTGAAAATGTTGAAAGTTGGCATGCTATCATCATTTCACCCACATAACGTGTGTTAAAAAGGTGAGAGGGCTACGACAAAGACTGGATGCAGTTCGTGTACAAAACTGACAATCTCTCTCGAAGTAGCAGGGTTTCGAACGAGAACTCATCTCTTACAAAGGGATTTCATTTTTTTTAAACTTATTTGAACTCCATACTTTTTGTGTGTTCAAAATGCACCATTCAAAGGCACATCACAAAATTTCAACAATTTCTGACTTCATTTGTTATATTTCGTGCATTTACATATTTTTTTTGAGCTAGTTGACCCTGAAATTGAAAAGCGCTACAAATGAACTCTGAAAATGTTGAAAGTTGGCATGATATCATCATTTCACCCACATAGCATGTGTTAAAAAGTTGAGAGGGCTACGACAAAGACTGGATGCAGTTCGTGTACAAAACTGACAATCTCTCTCGAAGTAGCAGGGTTTCGAACGAGAACTCATCTCTTACAAAGGGATTTCATTTTTTAAACTTATTTGAACTCCATACTTTTTGTGTGTTAAAAATGCACCATGCAAAGGCACATCACAAAATTTCAACAATTTCTGACTTAATTTGGTATTTTTCGTGCATTTACTTATTTGTTTTGAGCTATTTGACCCTGAAATTGAAAAGCACTACAAAATGAACTCTGAAAATGTTGAAAGTTGGCATGCTATCATAATTTCACCCACATAGCATGTGTTAAAAAGTTGAGAGGGCTACGACAAAGACTGGATGCAGTTCGTGTACAAAACTGACAATCTCTCTCGAAGTAGCAGGGTTTCGAACGAGACCTCATCTCTTACAAAGGGATTTCATTTTTTTAAACTTATTTGAACTCCATACTTTTTGTGTGTTCAAAATGCACCATTCAAAGGCACATCACAAAATTTAAACAATTTCTGACTTCATTTGTTATATTTCGTGCATTTACTTTTTTTTTGAGCTAGTTGACCCTGAAATTGAAAAGCACTACAAATGAACTCTGAAAATGTTGAAAGTTGGCATGATATCATCATTTCACCCACATAGCTTGTGTTAAAAAGTTGAGAGGGCTACGACAAAGACAGGATGCAGTTCGTGTACAAAACTGACAATCTATCTCGAAGTAGCAGGGTTTCGAACGAGAACTCATCTCTTACAAAGGGATTTCATTTTTTTAAACTTATTTGAACTCCATACTTTTTGTGTGTTCAAAATGCACCATTCAAAGGCACATCACAAAATTTCAACAATTTCTGACTTAATTTGGTATATTTCGTGCATTTACTTTTTTTTTTGAGCTAGTTGACCCTGAAATTGAAAAGCACTACAGATGAACTCTGAAAATGTTGAAAGTTGGCATGATATCATCATTTCACCCACGTAGCATGTGTTAAAAAGTTGAGAGGGCTACGACAAAGACTGGATGCAGTTCGTGTACAAAACTGACAATCTCTCTCGAAGTAGCAGGGTTTCGAACGAGAACTCATCTCTTACAAAGGGATTTCATTTTTTTAAACTTATTTGAACTCCATACTTTTTGTGTGTTCAAAATGCACCATTCAAAGGCACATCACACAATTTCAACAATTTCTGACTTCATTTGGTATATTTCTTGCATTTACTTATTTTTTTTGAGCTAGTTGACCATGAAATTGAAAAGCACTAGAAATGAACTCTGGAAATTTGAAAGTTGGCATGCTATCATCATTTCACCCACATAGCATGTGTTAAAAAGTTGAGAGGGCTACCACAAAGACTGGATGTAGTTCGTGTACAAAAGTGACAATCTCTCTCGAAGTAGCACGGTTTCGAACGAGAACTCATCTCTTACAAAGGGATTTCATTTTTTTAAACTTATTTTGACTCCATAGTTTTTAAGTGTTCAAAATGCACCATTCAAAGGCACATCACAAAATTTCAACAATTTCTGACTTAATTTGGTATATTTCTTCCATTTACTTTTTTTTGAGCTAGTTGACCCTGAAATTGAAAAGCACTACAAATGAACTCTGGAAATGTTGAAAGTTGCCATGCTATCATCATTTCACCCACATAGCATGTGTGAAAAAGTTGAGAGGGCTACGAGAAAGACTGGATGCAGTTCGTGTACAAAACTGACAATCTCTCTCGAAGTAGCACGGTTTCGAACGAGAACTCATCTCTTACAAAGGGATTTCATTTTTTTTAAACTCATTTGAACTCCATACTTTTTGTGTGTTCAAAATGCACCATTCAAAGGCACATCACAAAACTTCAACAATTTCTAACTTCATTTGTTACTTTTCCTGCATTTACTTTTTTTTTTGAGCTAGTTGACCCTGAAATTGAAAAGGACTACAAATGAACTCTGAAAATGTTGAAAGTTGGCATGCTATCATCATTTCACCCACATAACGTGTGTTAAAAAGGTGAGAGGGCTACGACAAAGACTGGATGCAGTTCGTGTACAAAACTGACAATCTCTCTCGAAGTAGCAGGGTTTCGAACGAGAACTCATCTCTTACAAAGGGATTTCATTTTTTTAAAACTTATTTGAACTCCATACTTTTTGTGTGTTCAAAATGCACCATTCAAAGGCACATCACAAAATTTCAACAATTTCTGACTTCATTTGTTATATTTCATGCATTTACTTATTTTTTTTGAGCTAGTTGACCCTGAAATTGAAAAGCACTACAAATGAACTCTGAAAATGTTGAAAGTTGGCATGATATCATCATTTCACCCACATAGCATGTGTTAAAAAGTTGAGAGGGCTACGACAAAGACTGGATGCAGTTCGTGTACAAAACTGACAATCTCTCTCGAAGTAGCAGGGTTTCGAACGAGAACTCATCTCTTACAAAGGGATTTCATTTTTTAAACTTATTTGAACTCCATACTTTTTGTGTGTTCAAAATGCACCATGCAAAGGCACATCACAAAATTTCAACAATTTCTGACTTAATTTGGTATATTTCGTGCATTTACTTATTTTTTTTGAGCTATTTGACCCTGAAATTGAAAAGCACTACAAATGAACTCTGAAAATGTTGAAAGTTGGCATGCTGTCATAATTTCACCCACATAGCATGTGTTAAAAAGTTGAGAGGGCTACGACAAAGACTGGATGCAGCTCGTGTACAAAACTGACAATCTCTCTCGAAGTAGCAGGGTTTCGAACGAGACCTCATCTCTTACAAAGGGATTTCATTTTTTTAAACTTATTTGAACTCCATACTTTTTGTGTGTTCAAAATGCACCATTCAAAGGCACATCACAAAATTTAAACAATTTCTGACTTCATTTGTTATATTTCGTGCATTTACTTTTTTTTTTGAGCTAGTTGACCCTGAAATTGAAAAGCACTACAAATGAACTCTGAAAATGTTGAAAGTTGGCATGATATCATCATTTCACCCACATAGCATGTGTTAAAAAGTTGAGAGGGCTACGACAAAGACAGGATGCAGTTCGTGTACAAAACTGACAATCTCTCTCGAAGTAGCAGGGTTTCGAACGAGAACTCATCTCTTACAAAGGGATTTCATTTTTTTTAAACTTATTCGAACTCCATACTTTTTGTGTGTTCAAAATGCACCATTCAAAGGCACATCACAAAATTTCAACAATTCCTGACTTAATTTGGTATATTTCGTGCATTTACTTATTTTTTTGAGCTAGTTGACCCTGAAATTGAAAAGCACTACAAATGAACTCTGAAAATGTTGAAAGTTGGCATGATATCATCATTTCACCCACGTAGCATGTGTTAAAAAGTTGAGAGGGCTACGACAAAGACTGGATGCAGTTCATGTACAAAACTGACAATCTCTCTCGAAGTAGCAGGGTTTCGAACGAGAACTCATCTCTTACAAAGGGATTTCATTTTTTTTAAACTTATTTGAACTCCATACTTTTTGTGTGTTCAAAATGCACCATTCAAAGGCACATCACAAAATTTCAACAATTTCTGACTTCATTTGTTATATTTCGTGCATTTACTTATTTTTTTTGAGCTAGTTGACCCTGAAATTGAAAAGCACTACAAATGAACTCTGAAAATGTTGAAAGTTGGCATGATATCAACATTTCACCCACATAGCATGTGTTAAAAAGTTGAGAGGGCTACGACAAAGACTGGATGCAGTTCGTGTACAAAACTGACAATCTCTCTCGAAGTAGCAGGGTTTCGAACGAGAACTCATCTCTTACAAAGGGATTTCATTTTTTAAACTTATTTGAACTCCATACTTTTTGTGTGTTCAAAATGCACCATGCAAAGGCACATCACAAAATTTCAACAATTTCTGACTTAATTTGGTATATTTCGTGCATTTACTTATTTTTTTTGAGCTATTTGACCCTGAAATTGAAAAACACTACAAATGAACTCTGAAAATGTTGAAAGTTGGCATGCTGTCATAATTTCACCCACATAGCATGTGTTAAAAAGTTGAGAGGGCTACGACAAAGACTGGATGCAGCTCGTGTACAAAACTGACAATCTCTCTCGAAGTAGCAGGGTTTCGAACGAGACCTCATCTCTTACAAAGGGATTTCATTTTTTTAAACTTATTTGAACTCCATACTTTTTGTGTGTTCAAAATGCACCATTCAAAGGCACATCACAAAATTTAAACAATTTCTGACTTCATTTGTTATATTTCGTGCATTTACTTTTTTTTTTGAGCTAGTTGACCCTGAAATTGAAAAGCACTACAAATGAACTCTGAAAATGTTGAAAGTTGGCATGATATCATCATTTCACCCACATAGCATGTGTTAAAAAGTTGAGAGGGCTACGACAAAGACAGGATGCAGTTCGTGTACAAAACTGACAATCTCTCTCGAAGTAGCAGGGTTTCGAACGAGAACTCATCTCTTACAAAGGGATTTCATTTTTTTTAAACTTATTCGAACTCCATACTTTTTGTGTGTTCAAAATGCACCATTCAAAGGCACATCACAAAATTTCAACAATTTCTGACTTAATTTGGTATATTTCGTGCATTAACTTATTTTTTTGAGCTAGTTGACCCTGAAATTGAAAAGCACTACAAATGAACTCTGAAAATGTTGAAAGTTGGCATGATATCATCATTTCACCCACGTAGCATGTGTTAAAAAGTTGAGAGGGCTACGACAAAGACTGGATGCAGTTCGTGTACAAAACTGACAATCTCTCTCGAAGTAGCAGGGTTTCGAACGAGAACTCATCTCTTACAAAGGGATTTCATTTTTTTAAACTTATTTGAACTCCATACTTTTTGTCTGTTCAAAATGCACCATTCAAAGGCACATCACACAATTTCAACAATTTCTGACTTCATTTGGTATATTTCTTGCATTTACTTATTTTTTTTGAGCTAGTTGACCATGAAATTGAAAAGCACTAGAAATGAACTCTGGAAATCTTGAAAGTTGGCATGCTATCATCATTTCACCCACATAGCATGTGTTAAAAAGTTGAGAGGGCTACCACAAAGACTGGATGTAGTTCGTGTACAAAAGTGACAATCTCTCTCGAAGTAGCACGGTTTCGAACGAGAACTCATCTCTTACAAAGGGATTTCATTTTTTTAAACTTATTTGAACTCCATAGTTTTTAAGTGTTCAAAATGCACCATTCAAAGGCACATCACAAAATTTCAACAATTTCTGACTTAATTTGGTATATTTCTTCCATTTACTTTTTTTTGAGCTAGTTGACCCTGAAATTGAAAAGCACTACAAATGAACTCTAGAAATGTTGAAAGTTGGCATGCTATCATCATTTCACCCACATAGCATGTGTTAAAAAGTTGAGAGGGCTACGAGAAAGACTGGATCCAGTTCGTGTACAAAACTGACAATCTCTCTCGAAGTAGCAGGGTTTCAAACCAGAACTCATCTCTTACAAAGGGATTTCATTTTTTAAAACTCATTTGAACTCCATACTTTTTGTGTGTTCAAAATGCACCATTCAAAGGCACATCACAAAATTTCAACAATTTCTGACTTCATTTGTTACATTTCCTGCATTTACTTATTTTTTTTGAGCTAGTTGACCCTGAAATTGAAAAGCACTACAAATGAACTCTGAAAATGTTGAAAGTTGGCATGCTATCATCATTTCACCCACATAACGTGTGTTAAAAAAATGAGAGGGCTACGACAAAGACTGGATGCAGTTCGTGTAGAAAACTGACAATCTCTCTCGAAGTAGCAGGGTTTCGAACGAGAACTCATCTCTTACAAAGGGATTTCATTTTTTTAAACTTATTTGAACTCCATACTTTTTGTGTGATCAAAATGCACCATTCAAAGGCACATCACAAAATTTCAACAATTTCTGACTTCATTTGTTATATTTCGTGCATTTACTTATTTCTTTTGAGCTAGTTGACCCTGAAATTGAAAAGCACTACAAATGAACTCTGAAAATGTTGAAAGTTGGCATGATATCATCATTTCACCCACATAGCATGTGTTAAAAAGTTGAGAGGGCTACGACAAAGACTGGATGCAGTTCGTGTACAAAACTGACAATCTCTCTCGAAGTAGCAGGGTTTCGAACGAGAACTCATCTCTTACAAAGGGATTTCATTTTTTAAACTTATTTGAACTCCATACTTTTTGTGTGTTCAAAATGCACCATGCAAAAGCACATCACAAAATTTCAACAATTTCTGACTTAATTTGGTATATTTCGTGCATTTACTTATTTTTTTTGAGCTATTTGACCCTGAAATTGAAAAGCACTACAAATGAACTCTGAAAATGTTGAAAGTTGGCATGCTATCATAATTTCACCCACATAGCATGTGTTAAAAAGTTGAGAGGGCTACGACAAAGACTGGATGCAGTTCGTGTACAAAACTGACAATCTCTCTCGAAGTAGCAGGGTTTCGAACGAGACCTCATCTCTTACAAAGGGATTTCATTTTTTTTTAACTTATTTGAACTCCATACTTTTTGTGTGTTCAAAATGCACCATTCAAAGGCACATCACAAAATTTAAACAATTTCTGACTTCATTTGTTATATTTCGTGCATTTACTTTTTTTTTGAGCTAGTTGACCCTGAAATTGAAAAGCACTACAAATGAACTCTGAAAATGTTGAAAGTTGGCATGATATCATCATTTCACCCACATAGCATGTGTTAAAAAGTTGAGAGGGCTACGACAAAGACAGGATGCAGTTCGTGTACAAAACTGACAATCTCTCTCGAAGTAGCAGGGTTTCGAACGAGAACTCATCTCTTACAAAGGGATTTCATTTTTTTAAAACTTATTTGAACTCCATACTTTTTGTGTGTTCAAAATGCACCATTCAAAGGCACATCACAAAATTTCAACAATTTCTGACTTAATTTGGTATATTTCGTGCATTAACTTATTTTTTTGAGCTAGTTGACCCTGAAATTGAAAAGCACTACAAATGAACTCTGAAAATGTTGAAAGTTGGCATGATATCATCATTTCACCCACGTAGCATGTGTTAAAAAGTTGAGAGGGCTACGACAAAGACTGGATGCAGTTCGTGTACAAAACTGACAATCTCTCTCGAAGTAGCAGGGTTTCGAACGAGAACTCATCTCTTACAAAGGGATTTCATTTTTTTAAACTTATTTGAACTCCATACTTTTTGTCTGTTCAAAATGCACCATTCAAAGGCACATCACACAATTTCAACAATTTCTGACTTCATTTGGTATATTTCTTGCATTTACTTATTTTTTTTGAGCTAGTTGACCATGAAATTGAAAAGCACTAGAAATGAACTCTGGAAATCTTGAAAGTTGGCATGCTATCATCATTTCACCCACAAAGCATGTGTTAAAAAGTTGAGAGGGCTACCACAAAGACTGGATGTAGTTCGTGTACAAAAGTGACAATCTCTCTCGAAGTAGCACGGTTTCGAACGAGAACTCATCTCTTACAAAGGGATTTCATTTTTTTAAACTTATTTGAACTCCATAGTTTCTAAGTGTTCAAAATGCACCATTCAAAGGCACATCACAAAATTTCAACAATTTCTGACTTAATTTGGTATATTTCTTCCATTTACTTTTTTTTGAGCTAGTTGACCCTGAAATTGAAGAGCACTACAAATGAACTCTGGAAATGTTGAAAGTTGGCATGCTATCATCATTTCACCCACATAGCATGTGTTAAAAAGTTGAGAAGGCTACGAGAAAGACTGGATCCAGTTCGTGTACAAAACTGACAATCTCTCTCGAAGTAGCAGGGTTTCGAACGAGAACTCATCTCTTACAAAGGGATTTCTTTTTTTTTAAACTCATTTGAACTCCATACTTTTTGTGTGTTCAAAATGCACCATGCAAAGGCACATCACAAAATTTCAACAATTTCTGACTTCATTTGTTACATTTCCTGCATTTACTTATTTTTTTTGAGCTAGTTGACCCTGAAATTGAAAAGCACTACAAATGAACTCTGAAAATGTTGAAAGTTGGCATGCTATCATCATTTCACCCACATAACGTGTGTTAAAAAGGTGAGAGGGCTACGACAAAGACTGGATGCAGTTCGTGTAGAAAACTGACAATCTCTCTCGAAGTAGCAGGGTTTCGAACGAGAACTCATCTCTTACAAAGGGATTTCATTTTTTTTATACTTATTTGAACTCAATACTTTTTGTGTGATCAAAATGCACCATTCAAAGGCACATCACAAAATTTCAACAATTTCTGACTTCATTTGTTATATTTCGTGCATTTACTTATTTCTTTTTAGCTAGTTGACCCTGAAATTGAAAAGCACTACAAATGAACTGTGAAAATGTTGAAAGTTGGGATGATATCATCATTTCACCCACATAGCATGTGTTAAAAAGTTGAGAGGGCTACGACAAAGACTGGATGCAGTTCGTGTACAAAACTGACAATCTCTCTCGAAGTAGCAGGGTTTCGAACGAGAACTCATCTCTTACAAAGGGATTTCATTTTTTAAACTTATTTGAACTCCATACTTTTTGTGTGTTCAAAATGCACCATGCAAAGGCATATCACAAAATTTCAACAATTTCTGACTTAATTTGGTATATTTCGTGGATTTACTTATTTTTTTGAGCTATTTGACCCTGAAATTGAAAAGCACTACAAATGAACTCTGAAAATGTTGAAAGTTGGCATGCTATCATAATTTCACCCACATAGCATGTGTTAAAAAGTTGAGAGGGCTACGACAAAGACTGGATGCAGTTCGTGTACAAAACTGACAATCTCTCTCGAAGTAGCAGGGTTTCGAACGAGACCTCATCTCTTACAAAGGGATTTCATTTTTTTAAACTTATTTGAACTCCATACTTTTTGTGTGTTCAAAATGCACCATTAAAAGGCACATCACAAAATTTAAACAATTTCTGACTTCATTTGTTATATTTCGTGCATTTACTTATTTTTTTTTGAGCTAGTTGACCATGAAATTGAAAAGCACTACAAATGAACTCTGAAAATGTTGAAAGTTGGCATGATATCATCATTTCACCCACATAGCATGTGTTAAAAAGTTGAGAGGGCTATGACAATGACAGGATGCAGTTCGTGTACAAAACTGACAATCTCTCTCGAAGTAGCAGGGTTTCGAACGAGAACTCATCTCTTACACAGGGATTTCATTTTTTTAAACTTATTTGAACTCCATACTTTTTGTGTGTTCAAAATGCACCATTCAAAGGCACATCACAAAATTTCAACAATTTCTGACTTAATTTGGTATATTTCGTGCATTTACTTATTTTTTTTGAGCTAGTTGACCCTGAAATTGAAAAGCACTACAAATGAACTCTGAAAATGTTGAAAGTTGGCATGATATCATCATTTCACCCACGTAGCATGTGTTAAAAAGTTGAGAGGGCTACGACAAAGACTGGATGCACTTCGTGTACAAAACTGACAATCTCTCTCGAAGTAGCACGGTTTCGAACGAGAACTCATCTCTTACAAAGGGATTTCATTTTTTTAAACTTATTTGAACTCCATACTTTTTGTCTGTTCAAAATGCACCATTCAAAGGCACATCACACAATTTCAACAATTTCTGACTTCATTTGGTATATTTCTTGCATTTACTTATTTTTTTGGGCTAGTTGACCCTGAAATTGAAAAGCACTACAAATGAACTCTGGAAATCTTGAAAGTTGGCATGCTATCATCATTTCACCCACATAGCATCTGTTAAAAAGTTGAGAGGGCTACCACAAAGACTGGATGTAGTTCGTGTACAAAAGTGACAATCTCTCTCGAAGTAGCACGGTTTCGAACGAGAACTCATCTCTTACAAAGGGATTTCATTTTTTTAAACTTATTTGAACTCCATAGTTTTTGTGTGTTCAAAATGCACCATTCAAAGGCACATCATAAAATTTCAACAATTTCTGACTTAATTTGGTATATTTCTTCCATTTACTTTTTTTTTGAGCTAGTTGACCCAGAAATTGAAAAGCACTACAAATGAACTCTGGAAATGTTGAAAGTTGGCATGCTATCATCATTTCACCCACATAGCATGTGTTAAAAAGTTGGGAGGGCTATGAGAAAGACTGGATGCAGTTCGTGTACAAAACTGACAATCTCTCTCGAAGTAGCAGGTTTCGAACGAGAACTCATCTCTTACAAAGGGATTTCATTTTTTTTAAACTTATTTGAACTCCATACTTTTTGTGTGTTCGAAATGCACCATTCAAAGGCACATCACAAAATTTCAACAATTTCTGACTTCATTTGTTACATTTCGTGCATTTACTTATTTTTTTTGAGCTAGTTGACCCTGAAATTGAAAAGCACTACAAATGAACTCTGAAAATGTTGAAAGTTGGCATGCTATCATCATTTCACCCACATAGCGTGTGTTAAAAAGTTGAGAGGGCTACGACAAAGACTGGATGCAGTTCGTGTACAAAACTAACAATCTCTCTCGAAGTAGCAGGGTTTCGAACGAGAACTCATCTCTTACAAAGGGATTTCATTTTTTTTAAACTTATTTGAACTCCATACTTTTTGTGTGTTCAAAATGCACCATTGAAAGGCACATCACAAAATTTCAACAATTTCTGACTTCATTTCGTATATTTCTTGCATTTACCTTTTTTTGAGCTAGTTGACCCTGAAATTGAAAAGCACTACAAATGAACTCTGGAAATGTTGAAAGTTGGCATGCTATCATCATTTCACCCACATAGCATGTGTTAAAAAGTTGAGAGGGTTACGACAAAGAGTGGATGTAGTTCGTGTACAAAACTGACAATCACTCTCGAAGTAGCAGGGTTTGAACGAGAACTCATCTCTTACAAAGGGATTTCATTTTTTTAAACTTATTTGAACTCCATACTTTTTGTGTGTTCAAAATGCACCATTCAAAGGCACATCACAAAATTTCAACAATTTCTGACTTAATTTGGTATATTTCTTCCATTTACTTTTTTTTGAGCTAGTTGACCCAGAAATTGAAAAGCACTACAAATGAACTCTGGAAATGTTGAAAGTTGGCATGCTATCATCATTTCACCCACATAGCATGTGTTAAAAAGTTGAGAGGGCTACGACAAAGACTGGATGCAGTTCGTGTACAAAACTGACAATCTCTCTCGAAGTAGCCGGGTTTCGAACGAGAACTCATCTCTTACAAAGGGATTTCTTTTTTTTTAAACTTATTTGAACTCCGTACTTTTTGTGTGTTCAAAATGCACCATTCAAAGGCACATCACAAAATTTCAACAATTTCGGACTACATTTGGTATATTTCTTGCATTTACTTTTTTTTTGAGCTAGTTGACCCTGAAATTGAAAAGCACTACAAATGAACACTGGAAATGTTTAAAGTTGGCATGCTATCATCATTTCACCCACATAGCATGTGTTAAAAAGTTGAGAGGGCTACGACAAAGACTGGATGCTGTTCGTGTACAAAACTGACAATCTCTCTCGAAGTAGCAGGGTTTCGAACGAGAAGTCATCTCTTACAAAGGGATTTCATTTTTTTTAAACTTATTTGAACTCCATACTTTTTGTGTGTTCAAAATGCACCATTCAAAGGCACATCACAAAATTTCAACATTATCTGACTTCATTTGTTACATTTCCTGCATTTACTTATTTTTTTTGAGCTAGTTGACCCTGAAATTGAAAAGCACTACAAATGAACTCTGAAAATGTTGTAAGTTGGCATGATATCATCATTTCACCCACATAGCATGTGTTAAAAAGTTGAGAGGGCTACGACAAAGATTGGATGCAGTTCGTGTACAAAACTGACAATCTCTCTCGAAGTAGCAGGGTTTCGAACGAGAACTCATCTCTTACAAAGGGATTTCATTTTTTTAAACTTATTTGAACTCCATACTTTTTGTTTGTTCAAAATGCACCATTCAAAGGCACATCACAAAATTTCAACAATTTCTGACTTCATTTGTTTTATTTCGTGCATTTACTTATTTTTTTGAGCTAGTTGACCCTAAAATGGAAAAGCACTAAAATGAACTCTGAAAATGTTGAAAGTTGGCATGATATCATCATTTCACCCACGTAGCATGTGTTAAAAAGTTGAGAGGGCTATGACAAAGACTGGATGCAGTTCGTGTACAAAACTGACAATCTCTCTCGAAGTAGCAGGGTTTCGAACGAGAACTCATCTCTTACAAAGGGATTTCATTTTTTTTAAACTTATTTGAACTCCATACTTTTTTTGTGTTCAAAATGCACCATTCAAAGGCACATCACAAAATTTCAACAATTTCTGACTTCATTTGTTACATTTCCTGCATTTACTTATTTTTTTTTGAGCTAGTTGACCCTGAAATTGAAAAGCACTACAAATGAACTCTGAAAATGTTGAAAGTTGGCGTGATATCATCATTTCACCCACATAGGATGTGTTAAAAAGTTGAGAGGGCTACGACAAAGACTGGATGCAGTTCGTGTACAAAACTGACAATCTCTCTCGAAGTAGCAGGGTTTCGAACGAGAACTCATCTCTTACAAAGGGATTTCATTTTTTTAAACTTATTTGAACTCCATACTTTTTGTGTGTTCAAAATGCACCATTCAAAGGCACATCACAAAATTTCAACAATTTCTGACTTAATTTGGTATATTTCGTGCATTTACTTATTTTTTTTGAGCTAGTTGACCCTGAAATTGAAAAGCACTACAAATGAACTCTGGAAATCTTGAAAGTTGGCATGCTATCATCATTTCACCCACATAGCATGTGTTAAAAAGTTGAGAGGGCTACGACAAAGACTGGATGCAGTTCGTGTACAAAACTGACAATATCTCTCGAAGTAGCCGGGTTTCGAACGAGAACTCATCTCTTACAAAGGGATTTCTTTTTTTTTAAACTTATTGGAACTCCGTACTTTTTGTGTGTTCAAAATGCACCATTCAAAGGCGCATCACAAAATTTCAACAATTTCGGACTACATTCGGTATATTTCTTGCATTTACTTTTTTTGAGCTAGTTGACCCTGAAATTGAAAAGCACTACAAATGAACACTGGAAATGTTGAAAGTTGGCATGCTATCATCATTTCACCCACATAGCATGTGTTGAAAAGTTGAGAGGGCTACGACAAAGACTGGATGCTGTTCGTGTACAAAACTGACAATCACTCTCGAAGTACCAGGGTTTCGAACGAGAACTCATCTCTTACAAAGGGATTTTATTTTTTTAGACTTATTTGAACTCCATACTTTTTGTGTGTTCAAAATGCACCATTCAAAGGCACATCACAAAATTTCAACAATTTCTGACTTCATTTGTTACATTTCCTGCATTTACTTATTTTTTTTTGAGCTAGTTGACCCTGAAATTGAAAAGCACTACAAATGAACTCTGAAAATGTTGAAAGTTGGCATGCTATCATCATTTCACCCACATAGCATGTGTTAAAAAGTTGAGAGGTCTACGAGAAAGACTGGATGCAGTTCGTGTACAAAACTGACAATCTCTCTCGAAGTAGCAGGGTTTCGAACGAGAACTCATCTCTTACAAAGGGATTTCATTTTTTTTAAACTTATTTGAACTCCATACTTTTTGTGTGTTCAAAATGCACCATTGAAAGGCACATCACAAAATTTCAACAATTTCTGACTTCATTTCGTATATTTCTTGCATTTACCTTTTTTTTGAGCTAGTTGACCCTGAAATTGAAAAGCACTACAAATGAACTCTGGAAATGTTGAAAGTTGGAATGCTATCATCATTTCACCCACATAGCATGTGTTAAAAAGTTGATAGGGTTACGACAAAGAGTGGATGTAGTTCGTGTACAAAACTGACAATCACTCTCGAAGTAGCAGGGTTTCGAACGAGAACTCATCTCTTACAAAGGGATTTCATTTTTTTAAAACTTATTTGAACTCCATACTTTTTGTGTGTTCAAAATGCACCATTCAAAGGCACATCACAAAATTTCAACAATTTCTGACTTCATTTGTTACATTTCTTCCATTTACTTTTTTTTGAGCTAGTTGACCCTGAAATTGAAAAGCACTACAAATGAACTCTGAAAATGTTGTAAGTTGGCATGCTATCATCATTTCACCCACATAGCATGTGTTAAAAAGTTGAGAGGGCTACGACAAAGATTGGATGCAGTTCGTGTACAAAACTGACAATCTCTCTCGAAGTAGCAGGGTTTCGAACGAGAACTCATCTCTTACAAAGGGATTTCATTTTTTTAAACTTATTTGAACTCCATACTTTTTGTTTGTTCAAAATGCACCATTCAAAGGCACATCACAAAATTTCAACAATTTCTGACTTCATTTGTTATATTTCGTGCATTTACTTATTTTTTTGAGCTAGTTGACCCTGAAATGGAAAAGCACTAAAATGAACTCTGAAAATGTTGAAAGTTGGCATGATATCATCATTTCACCCACGTAGCATGTGTTAAAAAGTTGAGAGGGCTACGACAAAGACTGGATGCAGTTCGTGTACAAAACTGACAATCTCTCTCGAAGTAGCAGGGTTTCGAACGAGAACTCATCTCTTACAAAGGGATTTCATTTTTTTAAAACTTATTTGAACTCCATACTTTTTTTGTGTTCAAAATGCACCATTCAAAGGCACATCACAAAATTTCAACAATTTCTGACTTCATTTGTTACATTTCCTGCATTTACTTATTTTTTTTTGAGCTAGTTGACCCTGAAATTGAAAAGCACTACAAATGAACTCTGAAAATGTTGAAAGTTGGCGTGATATCATCATTTCACCCACATAGTATGTGTTAAAAAGTTGAGAGGGCTACGACAAAGACTGGATGCAGTTCGTGTACAAAACTGACAATCTCTCTCGAAGTAGCAGGGTTTCGAACGAGAACTCATCTCTTACAAAGGGATTTCATTTTTTTAAACTTATTTGAACTCCATACTTTTTGTGTGTTCAAAATGCACCATTCAAAGGCACATCACAAAATTTCAACAATTTCTGACTTAATTTGGTATATTTCGTGCATTTACTTATTTTTTTTGAGCTAGTTGACCCTGAAATTGAAAAGCACTACAAATGAACTCTGGAAATCTTGAAAGTTGGCATGCTATCATCATTTCACCCACATAGCATGTGTTAAAAAGTTGAGAGGGCTACGAGAAAGACTGGATGCAGTTCGTGTACAAAACTGACAATCTCTCTCGAAGTAGCCGGGTTTCGAACGAGAACTCATCTCTTACAAAGGGATTTCTTTTTTTTAAAACTTATTGGAACTCCGTACTTTTTGTGTGTTCAAAATGCACCATTCAAAGGCACATCACAAAATTTCAAAAATTTCGGACTACATTCGGTATATTTCTTGCATTTACTTTTTTTTGAGCTAGTTGACCCTGAAATTGAAAAGCACTACAAATGAACACTGGAAATGTTGAAAGTTGGCATGCTATCATCATTTCACCCACATAGCATGTGTTGAAAAGTTGAGAGGGCTACGACAAAGACTGGATGCTGTTCGTGTACAAAACTGACAATCACTCTCGAAGTAGCAGGGTTTCGAACGAGAACTCATCTCTTACAAAGGGATTTCATTTTTTTAGACTTATTTGAACTCCATACTTTTTGTGTGTTCAAAATGCACCATTCAAAGGCACATCACAAAATTTCAACAATTTCTGACTTCATTTGTTACATTTCCTGCATTTACTTATTTTTTTTTGAGCTAGTTGACCCTGAAATTGAAAAGCACTACAAATGAACTCTGAAAATGTTGAAAGTTGGCATGCTATCATCATTTCACCCACATAGCATGTGTTAAAAAGTTGAGAGGGCTACGACAAAGATTGGATGCAGTTCGTGTACAAAACTGACAATCTCTCTCGAAGTAGCAGGGTTTCGAACGAGAACTCATCTCTTACAAAGGGATTTCATTTTTTTTAAACTTATTTGAACTCCATAATTTTTGTGTGTTCAAAATGCACCATTCAAAGGCACATCAAAAAATTTCAAGAATTTCTGACTTCATTTGTTATATTTCGTGCATTTACTTATTTTTTTTGAGCGAGTTGACCTTGAAATTGAAAAGCACTACAAATGAACTCTGAAAATGTTGAAAGTTGGCATGATATCATCATTTCACCCATGTAGCATGTGTCAAAAAGTTGAGAGGGCTACGACAAAGACTGGATGCAGTTCGTGTACAAAACTGACAATCTCTCTCGAAGTAGCACGGTTTCGAACGAGAACTCATCTCTTACAAAGGGATTTCATTTTTTAAACTTATTTGAACTCCATACTTTTTGTCTATTCAAAATGCACCATTCAAAGGCACATCAGACAATTTCAACAATTTCTGACTTCATTTGGTATATTTCTTGTATGTACTTATTTTTTTTGAGCTAGTTGACCCTGAAATTGAAAAGCGCTACAAATGAACTCTGGAAATGTTGAAAGTTGGCATGCTATCATCATTTCACCCACATAGCATGTGTTAAAAAGTTGAGATGGCTACGAGAAAGACTGGATGCAGTTCGTGTACAAAACTGACAATCTCTCTCGAAGTAGCAGGGTTTCGAACGAGAACTCATCTCTTACAAAGGGATTTCATTTTTTTTAAACTTATTTGAAATCCATACTTTTGTGTGTTTAAAATGCACCATTCAAAGGCACATCACAAAATTTCAACAATTTCTGACTTCATTTGTTATATTTCGTGCATTTACTTATTTTTTTTGAGCGAGTTGACCTTGAAATTGAAAAGCACTACAAATGAACTCTGAAAATGTTGAAAGTTGGCATGATATCATCATTTCACCCATGTAGCATGTGTCAAAAAGTTGAGAGGGCTACGACAAATACTGGATGCAGTTCGTGTACAAAACTGACAATCTCTCTCGAAGTAGCACGGTTTCGAACGAGAACTCATCTCTTACAAAGGGATTTCATTTTTTAAACTTATTTGAACTCCATACTTTTTGTCTATTCAAAATGCACCATTCAAAGGCACATCACACAATTTCAACAATTTCTGACTTCATTTGGTATATTTCTTGTATGTACTTATTTTTTTTGAGCTAGTTGACCCTGAAATTGAAAAGCGCTACAAATGAACTCTGGAAATGTTGAAAGTTGGCATGCTATCATCATTTCACCCACATAGCATGTGTTAAAAAGTAGAGATGGCTACGAGAAAGACTGGATGCAGTTCGTGTACAAAACTGACAATCTCTCTCGAAGTAGGAGGGTTTCGAACGAGGACTCATCTCTTACAAAGGGATTTCATTTTTTTTAAACTTATTTGAAATCCATACTTTTGTGTGTTTAAAATGCACCATTCAAAGGCACATCACAAAATTTCAACAATTTCTGACTTCATTTGTTACATTTCCTGCATTTACTAATTTTTTTGAGCTAGTTGACCCTGAAATTGAAAAGCACTACAAATGAACTCTGGAAATGTTTAAAGTTGGCATGCTATCATCATTTCACCCACATAGCATGTGTTAAAAAGTTGAGAGGGCTACGACAAAGACTGGATGCAGTTCGTGTACAAAACTGACAATCTCTCTCGAAGTAGCAGGGTTTCGAACGAGAATTCATCTCTTACAAAGGGATTTCATTTTTTAAAAACTTATTTGAACTCCATACTTTTTGTGTGTTCAAAATGCACCATTCAAAGGCACATCACAAAATTTCAACAATTTCTGACTTCATTTGTTATATTTCGTGCATTTACTTTTTTTTTGAGCTAGTTGACCCTGAAATTGAAAAGCACTACAAATGAACTCTGAAAATGTTGAAAGTTGGCATGATATCATCATTTCACCCACATAGCATGTGTTAAAAATTTGAGAGGGCTACGACAAAGAATGGATGCAGTTCGTGTACAAAACTGACAATCTCTCTCGAAGTAGCAGGGTTTCGAACGAGAACTCATCTCTTACAAAGGGATTTCATTATTTGTAAACTTATTTGAACTCCATACTTTTTGTCTGTTCAAAATGCACCATTCAAAGGCACATCACAAAATTTCAACAATTTCTGACTTAATTTGGTATATTTCGTGCATTTACTTATTTGTTTTGAGCTAGTTGACCCTGAAATTGAAAAGCACTACAAATGAACTCTGGAAATCTTGAAAGTTGGCATGCTATCATCATTTCACCCACATAGTATGTGTTAAAAAGTTGAGAGGGCTACGACAAAGACTGGATGTAGTTCGTGTACAAAACTGACAATCTCTCTCGAAGTAGCACGGTTTCAAACGAGAACTCATCTCTTACAAAGGGATTTCATTTTTTTAAACTTATTTGAACTCCATAGTTTTTGTGTGTTCAAAATGCACCATTCAAAGGCACATCACAAAATTTCAACAATTTCTGACTTAATTTGGTATATTTCTTGCATTTACTTTTTTTTGAGCTAGTTCACCCTGAAATTGAAAAGCACTACAAATGAACTCTGGAAATGTTGAAAGTTGGCATGCTATCATCATTTCACCCACATAGCATGTGTTAAACAGTTGAGACGGCTACGAGAAAGACTGGATGCAGTTCGTGTACAAAACTGACAATCTCTCTCGAAGTAGCAGGGTTTCGAACGAGGACTCATCTCTTGCAAAGGGATTTCATTTTTTTTAAACTTATTTGAACTCCATACTTTTTGTGTGTTCAAAATGCACCATTCAAAGGCACATCACAAAATTTCAACAATTTCTAACTTCATTTGTTACATTTCGTGCATGTACTTAATTTTTTTGAGCTACTTGACCCTGAAATTGAAAAGGACTACAAATGAACTCTGAAAATGTTGAAAGTTGGCATGCTATCATCATTTCACCCACATAGCGTGTGTTAAAAAGTTGAGAGGGCTACGACAAAGACTGGATGCAGTTCGTGTACAAAACTGACAATCTCTCTCGAAGTAGGAGGGTTTCGAACGAGAACTCATCTCTTACAAAGGGATTTCATTTTTTAAAAACTTATTTGAACTCCATACTTTTTGTGTGTTAAAAATGCACCATTCAAAGGCACATCACAAAATTTCAACAATTTCTGACTTCATTTGTTATATTTCGTGCATTTACTTTTTTTTGAGCTAGTTGACCCTGAAATTGAAAAGCACTACAAATGAACTCTGAAAATCTTGAAAGTTGGCATGCATTCATCATTTCACCCACATAGTATGTGTTAAAAAGTTGAGAGGGCTACGACAAAGACTGGATGCAGTTCGTGTACAAAACTGACAATCTCTCTCGAAGTAGCATGGTTTCGAACGAGAACTCAGCTCTTACAAAGGGATTTCATTATTTGTAAACTTATTTGAACTCCATACTTTTTGTCTGTTCAAAATGCACCATTCAAAGGCACATCACAAAATTTCAACAATTTCTGACTTAATTTGGTACATTTCGTGCATTTACTTATTTGTTTTCAGCTAGTTGACCCTGAAATTGAAAAGCACTACAAATGAACTCTGGAAATCTTGAAAGTTGGCATGCTATCATCATTTCACCCACATAGCATGTGTTAAAAAGTTGAGAGGGCTACGACAAAGACTGGATGTAGTTCGTGTACAAAACTGACAATCTCTCTCGAAGTAGCACGGTTCCGAACGAGAACTCATCTCTTACAAAGGGATTTCATTTTTTTAAACTTATTTGAACTCTATACTTTTTGTGTGTTCAAAATGCACCATTCAAAGGCACATCACAAAATTTCAACAATTTCTGACTTAATTTGGTATATTTCTTGCATTCACATTTTTTTTGAGCTAGTTGACCCTGAAATTGAAAAGCACTACAAATGAACTCTGGAAATGTTGAAAGCTGGCATGCTATCATCATTTCACCCACATAGCATGTGTTAAAAAGTTGAGAGGGCTATGACAAAGACTGGATGCTGTTCGTGTACAAAACTGACAATCTCTCTCGAAGTAGCAGGGTTTCGAACGAGAACTCATCTCTTACAAAGGGATTTCATTTTTTTAAACTTATTTGAACTCCATACTTTTTGTTTGTTCAAAATGCACCATTCAAAGGCACATCACAAAATTTCAACAATTTCTGACTTCATTTGTTATATTTCATGCATTTACTTATTTTTTTGAGCTAGTTGACCCTGAAATGGAAAAGCACTAAAATGAACTCTGAAAATGTTGAAAGTTGGCATGATATCATCATTTCACCCACGTAGCATGTGTTAAAAAGTTGAGAGGGCTACGACAAAGACTAGATGCAGTTCGTGTACAAAACTGACAATCTCTCTCGAAGTAGCAGGGTTTCGAACGAGGACTCATCTCTTACAAAGGGATTTCATTTTTTTTGAACTTATTTGAAATCCATACTTTTGTGTGTTTAAAATGCACCATTCAAAGGCACATCACAAAATTTCAACAATTTCTGACTTCATTTGTTACATTTCCTGCATTTACTAATTTTTTGAGCTAGTTGACCCTGAAATTGAAAAGCACTACAAATGAACTCTGGAAATGTTGAAAGTTGGCATGCTATCATCATTTCACCCACATAGCGTGTGTTAAAAAGTGGAGAGGGCTATGACAAAGACTGGATGCAGTTCGTGTACAAAACTGACAATCTCTCTCGAAGTAGCAGGGTTTCGAACGAGAATTCATCTCTTACAAAGGGATTTCATTTTTTAAAAACTTATTTGAACTCCATACTTTTTGTGTGTTCAAAATGCACCATTCAAAGGCACATCACAAAATTTCAACAATTTCTGACTTCATTTGTTATATTTCGTGCATTTACTTTTTTTTTTTGAGCTAGTTGACCCTGAAATTGAAAAGCACTACAAATGAACTCTGAAAATGTTGAAAGTTGGCATGATATCATCATTTCACCCACATAGCATGTGTTAAAAAGTTGAGAGGGCTACGACAAAGAATGGATGCAGTTCGTGTACAAAACTGACAATCTCTCTCGAAGTAGCAGGGTTTCGAACGAGAACTCATCTCTTACAAGGGGATTTCATTATTTGTAAACTTATTTGAACTCCATACTTTTTGTCTGTTCAAAATGCACCATTCAAAGGCACATCACAAAATTTCAACAATTTCTAACTTAATTTGGTATATTTCGTGCATTTACTTATTTGTTTTGAGCTAGTTGACCCTGAAATTGAAAAGCACTACAAATTAACTCTGGAAATCTTGAAAGTTGGCATGCTATCATCATTTCACCCACATAGTATGTGTTAAAAAGTTGAGAGGGCTACGACAAAGACTGGATGTAGTTCGTGTACAAAACTGACAATCTCTCTCGAAGTAGCACGGTTTCGAACGAGAACTCATCTCTTACAAAGGGATTTCATTTTTTTAAACTTATTTGAACTCCATAGTTTTTGTGTGTTCAAAATGCACCATTCAAAGGCACATCACAAAATTTCAACAATTTCTGACTTAATTTGGTATATTTCTTGTATTTACTTTTTTTTGAGCTAGTTGACCCTGAAATTGAAAAGCACTACAAATGAACTCTGGAAATGTTGAAAGTTGGCATGCTATCATCATTTCACCCACATAGCATGTGTTAAACAGTTGAGACGGCTACGAGAAAGACTGGATGCAGTTCGTGTACAAAACTGACAATCTCTCTCGAAGTAGCAGGGTTTCGAACGAGGACTCATCTCTTGCAAAGGGATTTCATTTTTTTTTAAACTTATTTGAACTCCATACTTTTTGTGTGTTCAAAATGCACCATTCAAAGGCACATCACAAAATTTCAACAATTTCTAACTTCATTTGTTACATTTCGTGCATGTACTTATTTTTTTTGAGCTACTTGACCCTGAAATTGAAAAGCACTACAAATGAACTCTGAAAATGTTGAAAGTTGGCATGCTATCATCATTTCACCCACATAGCGTGTGTTAAAAAGTTGAGAGGGCTACGACAAAGACTGGATGCAGTTCGTGTACAAAACTGACAATCTCTCTCGAAGTAGCAGGGTTTCGAACGAGAACTCATCTCTTACAAAGGGATTTCATTTTTTAAAAACTTATTTGAACTCCATACTTTTTGTGTGTTAAAAATGCACCATTCAAAGGCACATCACAAAATTTCAACAATTTCTGACTTCATTTGTTATATTTCGTGCATTTACTTATTTTTTTTGAGCTAGTTGACCCTGAAATTGAAAAGCACTACAAATGAACTCTGAAAATCTTGAAAGTTGGCATGCATTCATCATTTCACCCACATAGCATGTGTTAAAAAGTTGAGAGGGCTACGACAAAGACTGGATGCAGTTCGTGTACAAAACTGACAATCTCTCTCGAAGTAGCACGGTTTCGAACGAGAACTCAGCTCTTACAAAGGGATTTCATTATTTGTAAACTTATTTGAACTCCATACTTTTTGTCTGTTCAAAATGCACCATTCAAAGGCACATCACAAAATTTCAACAATTTCTGACTTAATTTGGTACATTTCGTGCATTTACTTATTTGTTTTCAGCTAGTTGACCCTGAAATTGAAAAGCACTACAAATGAACTCTGGAAATCTTGAAAGTTGGCATGCTATCATCATTTCACCCACATAGCATGTGTTAAAAATTTGAGAGGGCTACGACAAAGACTGGATGTAGTTCGTGTACAAAACTGACAATCTCTCTCGAAGTAGCACGGTTCCGAACGAGAACTCATCTCTTACAAAGGGATTTCATTTTTTTAAACTTATTTGAACTCTATACTTTTTGTGTGTTCAAAATGCACCATTCAAAGGCACATCACAAAATTTCAACAATTTCTGACTTAATTTGGTATATTTCTTGCATTCACATTTTTTTTGAGCTAGTTGACCCTGAAATTGAAAAGCACTACAAATGAACTCTGGAAATGTTGAAAGCTGGCATGCTATCATCATTTCACCCACATAGCATGTGTTAAAAAGTTGAGAGGGCTATGACAAAGACTGGATGCAGTTCGTGAACAAAACTGACAAAATCTCTCGAAGTAGCCGGGTTTCGAATGAGAACTCATCTCTTACAAAGGGATTTCTTTTTTTTTAACTTATTTGAACTCCGTACTTTTTGTGTGTTCAAAATGCACCATTCAAAGGCACATCACAAAATTTCAAAAATTTCGGACTACATTTGGTATATTTCTTGCATTTACTTTTTTTTGAGCTAGTTGACCCTGAATTGAAAAGCACTACAAATGAACACTTGAAATGTTGAAAGTTGGCATGCTATCATCATTTCACCCACATAGCATGTGTTAAAAAGTTGAGAGGGCTACGACAAAGACTGGATGCTGTTAGTGTACAAAACTGACAATCTCTCTCGAAGTAGCAGGGTTTCGAACGAGAACTCATCTCTTACAAAGGGATTTCATTTCTTTTAAAGTTATTTGAACTCCATACTTTTTGCGTGTTCAAAATGCACCATTCAAAGGCACATCACAAAATTTCAACAATTTCTGACTTCATTTGGTATATTTCTTGCATTTACTTTTTTTTGAGCTAGTTGACCCTGAAATTGAAAAGCACTACAAATGAACTCTGAAAATGTTGAAAGTTGGCATGCTATCATCATTTCACCCACATAGCGTGTGTTAAAAAGTTGATAGGGCTACGACAAAGACTGGATGCAGTTCGTGTACCAAACTGACAATCTCTCTCGAAGTAGCAGGGTTTCGAACGAGAACTCATCTCTTACAAAGGGATTTCATTTTTTAAAAACTTATTTGAACTCCATACTTTTTGTGTGTTAAAAATGCACCATTCAAAGGCACATCACAAAATTTCAACAATTTCTGACTTCATTTGTTATATTTCGTGCATTTACTTATTTTTTTTGAGCTAGTTGACCCTGAAATTGAAAAGCACTACAAATGAACTCTGAAAATCTTGAAAGTTGGCATGCATTCATCATTTCACCCACATAGCATGTGTTAAAAAGTTGAGAGGGCTACGACAAAGACTGGATGCAGTTCGTGTACAAAACTGACAATCTCTCTCGAAGTAGCACGGTTTCGAACGAGAACTCAGCTCTTACAAAGGGATTTCATTATTTGTAAACTTATTTGAACTCCATACTTTTTGTCTGTTCAAAATGCACCATTCAAAGGCATATCACAAAATTTCAACAATTTCTGACTTAATTCGGTACATTTCGTGCATTTACTTATTTGTTTTCAGCTAGTTGACCCTGAAATTGAAAAGCACTACAAATGAACTCTGGAAATCTTGAAAGTTGGCATGCTATCATCATTTCACCCACATAGCATGTGTTAAAAAGTTGAGAGGGCTACGACAAAGACTGGATGTAGTTCGTGTACAAAACTGACAATCTCTCTCGAAGTAGCACGGTTCCGAACGAGAACTCATCTCTTACAAAGGGATTTCATTTTTTTAAAACTTATTTGAACTCCATACTTTTTGTGTGTTCAAAATGCACCATTCAAAGGCACATCACAAAATTTCAACAATTTCTGACTTCATTTGGTATATTTCTTGCATTTACTTTTTTTTTGAGCTAGTTGACCCTGAAATTGAAAAGCACTACAAATGATCTCTGGAAATGTTGAAAGTTGGCATGCTATCATCATTTCACCCACATAGCATGTGTTACAAAGTTGAGAGGGCTACGACAAAAACTGGATGCAGTTCGTGTACAAAACTGGCAATCTCTCTCGAAGTAGCAGGGTTTCGAACGAGAACTCATCTCTTACAAAGGGATTTCATTTTTTTACTTATTTGAACTCCATACTTTTTGTGTGTTCAAAATGCACCATTCAAAGGCACATCACAAAATTTCAACAATTTCTGACTTCATTTGTTATATTTCGTGCATTTACTTTTTTTTTTGAGCTAGTTGACCCTGAAATTGAAAAGCACTACAAATGAACTCTGAAAATGTTGAAAGTTGGCATGATATCATCATTTCACCCACATAGCATGTGTTAAAAAGTTGAGAGGGCTACGACAAAGAATGGATGCAGTTCGTGTACAAAACTGACAATCTCTCTCGAAGTAGCAGGGTTTCGAACGAGAACTCATCTCTTACAAGGGGATTTCATTATTTGTAAACTTATTTGAACTCCATACTTTTTGTCTGTTCAAAATGCACCATTCAAAGGCACATCACAAAATTTCAACAATTTCTGACTTAATTTGGTATATTTCGTGCATTTACTTAATTGTTTTGAGCTAGTTGACCCTGAAATTGAAAAGCACTTCAAATTAACTCTGGAAATCTTGAAAGTTGGCATGCTATCATCATTTCACCCACATAGTATGTGTTAAAAAGTTGAGAGGGCTACGACAAAGACTGGATGTAGTTCGTGTACAAAACTGACAATCTCTCTCGAAGTAGCACGGTTTCGAACGAGAACTCATCTCTTACAAAGGGATTTCATTTTTTAAACTTATTTGAACTCCATAGTTTTTGTGTGTTCAAAATGCACCATTCAAAGGCACATCACAAAATTTCAACAATTTCTGACTTAATTTGGTATATTTCTTGCATTTACTTTTTTTTGAGCTAGTTGACCCTGAAATTGAAAAGCACTACAAATGAACTCTGGAAATGTTGAAAGTTGGCATGCTATCATCATTTCACCCACATAGCATGTGTTAAACAGTTGAGACGGCTACGAGAAAGACTGGATGCAGTTCGTGTACAAAACTGACAATCTCTCTCGAAGTAGCAGGGTTTCGAACGAGGACTCATCTCTTGCAAAGGGATTTCATTTTTTTTAAACTTATTTGAACTCCATACTTTTTGTGTGTTCAAAATGCACCATTCAAAGGCACATCACAAAATTTCAACAATTTCTAACTTCATTTGTTACATTTCGTGCATGTACTTATTTTTTTTGAGCTACTTGACCCTGAAATTGAAAAGCACTACAAATGAACTCTGAAAATGTTGAAAGTTGGCATGCTATCATCATTTCACCCACATAGCGTGTGTTAAAAAGTTGAGAGGGCTACGACAAAGACTGGATGCAGTTCGTGTACAAAACTGACAATCTCTCTCGAAGTAGCAGGGTTTCGAACGAGAACTCATCTCTTACAAAGGGATTTCATTTTTTAAAAACTTATTTGAACTCCATACTTTTTGTGTGTTAAAAATGCACCATTCAAAGGCACATCACAAAATTTCAACAATTTCTGACTTCATTTGTTATATTTCGTGCATTTACTTATTTTTTTTGAGCTAGTTGACCCTGAAATTGAAAAGCACTACAAATGAACTCTGAAAATCTTGAAAGTTGGCATGCATTCATCATTTCACCCACATAGCATGTGTTAAAAAGTTGAGAGGGCTACGACAAAGACTGGATGCAGTTCGTGTACAAAACTGACAATCTCTCTCGAAGTAGCACGGTTTCGAACGAGAACTCAGCTCTTACAAAGGGATTTCATTATTTGTAAACTTATTTGAACTCCATACTTTTTGTCTGTTCAAAATGCACCATTCAAAGGCACATCACAAAATTTCAACAATTTCTGACTTAATTTGGTACATTTCGTGCATTTACTTATTTGTTTTCAGCTAGTTGACCCTGAAATTGAAAAGCACTACAAATGAACTCTGGAAATCTTGAAAGTTGGCATGCTATCATCATTTCACCCACATAGCATGTGTTAAAAATTTGAGAGGGCTACGACAAAGACTGGATGTAGTTCGTGTACAAAACTGACAATCTCTCTCGAAGTAGCACGGTTCCGAACGAGAACTCATCTCTTACAAAGGGATTTCATTTTTTTAAACTTATTTGAACTCTATACTTTTTGTGTGTTCAAAATGCACCATTCAAAGGCACATCACAAAATTTCAACAATTTCTGACTTAATTTGGTATATTTCTTGCATTCACATTTTTTTTGAGCTAGTTGACCCTGAAATTGAAAAGCACTACAAATGAACTCTGGAAATGTTGAAAGCTGGCATGCTATCATCATTTCACCCACATAGCATGTGTTAAAAAGTTGAGAGGGCTATGACAAAGACTGGATGCAGTTCGTGAACAAAACTGACAAAATCTCTCGAAGTAGCCGGGTTTCGAATGAGAACTCATCTCTTACAAAGGGATTTCTTTTTTTTTAACTTATTTGAACTCCGTACTTTTTGTGTGTTCAAAATGCACCATTCAAAGGCACATCACAAAATTTCAAAAATTTCGGACTACATTTGGTATATTTCTTGCATTTACTTTTTTTTGAGCTAGTTGACCCTGAATTGAAAAGCACTACAAATGAACACTTGAAATGTTGAAAGTTGGCATGCTATCATCATTTCACCCACATAGCATGTGTTAAAAAGTTGAGAGGGCTACGACAAAGACTGGATGCTGTTAGTGTACAAAACTGACAATCTCTCTCGAAGTAGCAGGGTTTCGAACGAGAACTCATCTCTTACAAAGGGATTTCATTTCTTTTAAACTTATTTGAACTCCATACTTTTTGTGTGTTCAAAATGCACCATTCAAAGGCACATCACAAAATTTCAACAATTTCTGACTTCATTTGGTATATTTCTTGCATTTACTTTTTTTTGAGCTAGTTGACCCTGAAATTGAAAAGCACTACAAATGAACTCTGAAAATGTTGAAAGTTGGCATGCTATCATCATTTCACCCACATAGCGTGTGTTAAAAAGTTGATAGGGCTACGACAAAGACTGGATGCAGTTCGTGTACAAAACTGACAATCTCTCTCGAAGTAGCAGGGTTTCGAACGAGAACTCATCTCTTACAAAGGGATTTCATTTTTTAAAAACTTATTTGAACTCCATACTTTTTGTGTGTTAAAAATGCACCATTCAAAGGCACATCACAAAATTTCAACAATTTCTGACTTCATTTGTTATATTTCGTGCATTTACTTATTTTTTTTGAGCTAGTTGACCCTGAAATTGAAAAGCACTACAAATGAACTCTGAAAATCTTGAAAGTTGGCATGCATTCATCATTTCACCCACATAGCATGTGTTAAAAAGATGAGAGGGCTACGACAAAGACTGGATGCAGTTCGTGTACAAAACTGACAATCTCTCTCGAAGTAGCACGGTTTCGAACGAGAACTCAGCTCTTACAAAGGGATTTCATTATTTGTAAACTTATTTGAACTCCATACTTTTTGTCTGTTCAAAATGCACCATTCAAAGGCACATCACAAAATTTCAACAATTTCTGACTTAATTTGGTACATTTCGTGCATTTACTTATTTGTTTTCAGCTAGTTGACCCTGAAATTGAAAAGCACTACAAATGAACTCTGGAAATCTTGAAAGTTGGCATGCTATCATCATTTCACCCACATAGCATGTGTTAAAAAGTTGAGAGGGCTACGACAAAGACTGGATGTAGTTCGTGTACAAAACTGACAATCTCTCTCGAAGTAGCACGGTTCCGAACGAGAACTCATCTCTTACAAAGGGATTTCATTTTTTTAAAACTTATTTGAACTCCATACTTTTTGTGTGTTCAAAATGCACCATTCAAAGGCACATCACAAAATTTCAACAATTTCTGACTTCATTTGGTATATTTCTTGCATTTACTTTTTTTTTGAGCTAGTTGACCCTGAAATTGAAAAGCACTACAAATGATCTCTGGAAATTTTGAAAGTTGGCATGCTATCATCATTTCACCCACATAGCATGTGTTACAAAGTTGAGAGGGCTACGACAAAAACTGGATGCAGTTCGTGTACAAAACTGGCAATCTCTCTCGAAGTAGCAGGGTTTCGAACGAGAACTCACCTCTTACAAAGGGATTTCATTTTTTTACTTATTTGAACTCCATACTTTTTGTGTGTTCAAAATGCACCATTCAAAGGCACATCACAAAGGGATTTATTCTTCTCTCATATATGGTGGACACTAGCTCACCTGATTTTTCAACCGTCGATGATGGTCGCTACTCCTACTTCCCCTAGTGCATAACCAATATCTAGTGGTCGAAATGCATGATACCATGAAGTTAGAAAGGGCTAAACCATTCAAAAGTAGCAAATGAAGAGAGAAAGGGCTAAACCATTCAAATTTGGAAACTATAATGGCACAAACAGAAACTAGACATATATAAATTGGTCCAAGAAGTACATGATACTAGTCCAAACAGTACATAATAATAGCTACAATAGATATATATACAAGTGTTCGACGTTAAGAACACTACTCGTCTGAATCATCTGAATCAGAATGTCCACCTTCCTCGAGGGGATATAGGTGACGCTGGCCATAGTGGACGAGTGGAATCTTGCGGTACAACTCGTATGAAACATATCATCTTTTGCTGCATACTCAATGTTGATATCATCAAGTGGGCCCTTCTCCCAAAGTCTATGCTGAGACCTTGGGAAACTGGTCTTCATATCAGCATATGAATCGTCGATCAAGGCAACTGCCATACGAGCCATCGAAGTCCTGTCATTTTGAAGCTTGAATATCGTTTGGATATCAACGAGGCAACCTGCTGGTATCTCAATACCGAAGCTGTGCCTCATCTTCAGCCTGTTTGGATATCAAAAGTGACGCCGCTGCGAAGGAACTCCATGAGTCCTGGACAATGCTTGTCACTCCTGCAACAGAAACAAATTAAAATGGACCAAATGTTACATACTGCTGCAATAAGGAAACATGTTTCACTACAACTAAAGAGAAACTTATCTTTAGGATTCATATAGCACATATGCAATGGAACCTAGAGATAGATTATGAACCTACTGCTGCAATAAGGAAACATGTTTCACTACAACTATTTGAAGGGAACCAACTATGATAGAAACAAATAAACTTATACGTGGAATTCACTATGATAGATTATGGACATTATGCATAATATGCAAACAAAAGAAAGCTTGTTAACTAGTAAATCCAAACTACAAACTAAGTCTTATCGGATTGACAAAATTCGATCCAATGTGAATTATAAATGAACACAAATAAATCAAATGTACTCCACACATACTACACTACTAAATCAAATGTACTACACTACTAAATCAAATGTACAAATACAGAAAATCAAATGTACTACACTACTAAATCAAATGTATTCCACTACTAAATCAAATGTACTACACTACTAAATCAAATGTACTACACTACTAAATCAAATGTATTCCACTACTAAATCAAATGTACTAAACTACTAAATCAAATGTACTACACTACTAAATCAAATGTATTCCACACATACTACACTACTAAATCAAATGTACAACTACACAAAATCTACTACGCTACTTAATCAGATACACAAATACACAAAATCCATGTGAACGTGGGAGTAGTGACCCTAGGGGAGGCATTATCTTGGATCAAAGAAAGCCTCAAAACTTACTTCGCCCATTGGAAGATCAAGACATGGCTTGCGAAGCATATTTGGATGACGGCGACACCACGTTGATCGGCCGTGTACTCCAGATCAAGCCCGAAGAACTTCTCAAGATCCGGTGCGTGGTTAAACCATCGTTCCTTCAACTGTTGAAGGAAATACAGCACCTCCATGCTCAGGTTCGTGTACACGACAAGGAGCTTCGTCGCGCCATGCGCGACCACCTCACGAAAGATAGTTGGCATGGTGGAAGAAGAGAATGGAAGAAGAGAGGAGAAGAACAGAGAGGGCGACGCGAGAGAGAAGAAGAACAGAGAGGGCGACGCGAGAGAGAAGAAGAACAGAGAAATGGCGACTGTACGCTTCGGTTCGTGCTTTTCATCGCCCGAAACGACGCGGGATGCAAACCGTTTGGGCCATTAATCCCGGGTTGAGCCACCAACCGGGACTAAAGAGGTATACCAAACGGTTGCCACCACTACGGCAGGCCACGTGTTAGGCTTTTAGTCCCGGGTTCAACCAAGAACCGCGACTAAAGAGGTATGCCACCGGTCGCCCAGTACGGCAGGCCACGTGTTAGTCCTTTAGTCCCGGGTTGAGCCACCAACCGGGACTAAAGAGGTATACCAACCGCCGCCATAACCACGGCATGCCACGTGTTAGGCGTTTAGTCCCGGGTTGAGCCACCAACCGGGACTAAATGGGGATACGAACGGTTGCCACCACCACTGCCCGCCGCGTAGCCCTTTAGTCCCGGTTTGGGACACGAACTGGGACTAAAGGCTCCTTACGGCCCGGGACTAAAGCCTCGAGGAAGGCATTGAGAATTGGGGCGACGTGGCCGGGCCTTTAGTCCCGGCCCAGAGGCACTCCGGGACTAAATGGTCTAGGCCAAAGGCCCGTTTTCTACTAGTGGTGGAAACACAGTCACACTCTTACTAGGCCAAAGGACTCTTCGCCATAGAAACACAGTCAGACTCTTACTAGTTATTAAAATAATAGGTCAAAACTTGGTCAAGAAATGAAGCAATGATGCTAAGTAAAACTTGCTATAGGATTCTGATCCACTTTAAAGCTTCTGAATATAGGATACCAATATCAAGTGATTCTATACACAGTATTTTGATGTGTACTTTGGATGTTACATAAGGTAGCGTGAGTGTGATTCCCTACTTTTGATTCTCTAAAAGAAGGAACCTTTAAATCATTTGGATTCAGGTTGAGTGCCTAATTTGCTGGAAGAACATCCTACCTGATGAAAGGACGCGATGTTCAGGTCATCACTGTGAAGTAACCTTGCATAAGGTTTGTTCTGAAAAAAGTGATGGAAGCTGCCCTCGACATATAAGTTGTTGAAACAAAGCTACAGATCTAAAAAAACTGTTATCATTTTTCCCAAGATTGCGAATAGTGATTTGCTATAGATATAAATGCTTATGTGTGCATCCAATGAGAAATAATTACCTATTTAGTTTCGTTGAAGTCTTTGTTTGTTTCAATAATTTTTTCGATTCATCCCCTCTTATTTTTGTTAACTGTTCAGATATGTTTTTACTGCAAAAGGAGAACAACCTGGCACCGGCTGAAACATGTAGTGCCTGAATGTACACAATGTAAGTTGGATGAAAACAGAACGGCGGAGTATGTTGATCCTTCAAAGATAGTGATAAGTTGGAGTATTTGGCCATCGACGAGTGAGGTTGATGCTATGCTTCATCCACCCTATTTTGTGCTTCTCTGTCAGTTTCTTACATAAATTGTATCTTCAGTGCCTACAAAAATATAGGAGAGTGGATAGTAGGGTTTTTAACTGGCATCATGGCAGTGTTCCTAGATAATAGCGACTGAGTGTTTACAGTTTTCTAATAGGCAAGAGCGGAGGATTACAATAAAAACATGGTCAGCTTATTTAGTATCGGGTTGATATATATGATTGTTCAATATTGTCCGACGAGGGAGTATTATAAAGCCTTAAGTGTAGTGATGCACAGGGATGCAAATTCGAATTATCCGTTTTCCTTACAATAACCCGCAGCCCCGTGATTCCCAATTTGAAATACAGACTGTTGAGCCGGTTGCGGGAAGCAATAACCTTATATGCTCACGTATCAACAGTCTCTTACCATATCAAGCATATGTTCTTACTTCGTATCACCAGTTTTGCACTCTCTTTGAGTTTTTAACTTCTATTAGTGTATCGACAACGGAGGGCCTCTTCGGATAGGTTGGTCTGCAAACGGCATCCTCAGATATGCATTCCAAATTATTCTCTTTGTTGACTACGTTTCTTTAAATCATTAAAAGAAAACATATATCTGAACATGGTGGATCTGCTGCTTGTTCTGACTATTGATTTCGTAATCCAAATTCAGGAAGATTTTGATTAATTTAGTGATGTCGAGGATCTCTATAGCACATTGCCTATGGAGAAGGTTGAAGCACTCGAAGACATGGTTTCACTTGCTCCTTCCAGTCTTATCAAGGTGGGCTGTGAGCTGTTAATGCTTTGTTTTACTTTGGTTATTGTGATTTTGCTAATAGAAACAACTGGCAAACTTCCTTAAGTTTTTTCTCCACAAATACTGCTTGTCTGCTATGCTCGTGGAGATCATTTCTCTACCATGTTTTTATGTTGTGCAGCTCTTCATCTTTTAGTTATATGGGTAATTATACATTTTTCAACATTACTTCATGTTTGGTTGGCAGGGTGTTGCTGCTGTTTCCACTACTGCAGTTTTGAGTACGAAGAGTCTGAAAGCAACTTCACCTACTCATGTACATGCTATTCATTCCTAGTTATTCATTGAATATCTGTTGGTTTGTGATAGACGAAGACATAGTATTAGTATATCGTATACTCAGAACACAATGGTTTGTTATGTGCCCAGTGTCAGCTTAGTTGGCATCCTGGCTGCTGCTTTCTTGTCGACCTTTACATGCTACTCCCTCCGTCGCATAATATCAGAGTGTTTTTAACACTAGTGTAGTGTCAAGAACGTGCTTATATTATGGGATAGAGGGAGTAGTATTGATTTATTTGGTTATCTTCTTACAAGTTAATCCTTGAATATGAATACACGTGATTCTTGCTATTTGGGCATTTAATAAAAACACATGCTAACAAGATTGAGGAATTGGTTATTTCTAATGTACAATCTTGATTACTAATTGTCGATATGCTGATTTACCGACTCTGTCTCCCTTTGCTTCAGGCTACTGTATCAACAATCTCACAAGGTACATCACAAGATCAAGCCACTACTAAAATTAAAAAATTTGCCGTCTGCCAAGGCGGACGAGAAAGGGTGCAACCACGGACGGCAAAGGCTTTGTCGTCGGTCAGCTGACGGCAAAGTAGACGGCAAAAAAAATCCGGTGAAGAGGTTCTTTGCCGTCTGGTTTCCCAAAGCGGACGGCAAAGAATCTTTGCCATGAGGGGGCAGACGGCAAAATAAATGGGACGACACATATTGCAACGTCCCCGTTAAGTGTTAACGGCAGGCCTCCTCTGTTTGCCATCTGTCTTCCCCCCTTTGCCATGTGGGGGCAGACGATAAAGAGGGGAGAAAGGGGGGGCAGATTCCCCCTTTGCCATGTGGGGGCAGACGGCAAAGAAGGGAGAAAGAGGGGGCAGATTCCCCCCTTTGCCGTCTGCCTTTCCCCCTTTGCCATGTGGGGGAAGACGGCAAAGAGGGGAGAGAGAGGGGGCAGATTCCCACCTTTGCCGTCTGCCTTCCCCCCTTTGCCATGTGGGGGCAGACGGCAAAGAGGGGAACCAGCCCCTTTTAATTTATTTTTTGTTATATCCAGCATTTTTAACTATAATCAGGATATATATATATATATTTGACATAAATAAATTTCTTTCCGTACTCATAACCATATAAAAATAACCTCTTATATCCAGCTTTCAAGTTGCATCCGTACCAAACCATATATTACACCAGTTTCATCCACATGCATACAAAGTTTCATATATTCATATACTACAATAGTTTCAATACAACCCATGGTACAAGAAATCATCTTCAAGCATTCCATCAATATTTTCCAAGCTTCCCGTGAAGTGAAGGTAATCTGCAAAATGACAAATAAGAAAGTCAGAAGAATAATACTAGATGAAGTAGTGTATATATAGGTTATTTCGGAGAGAAATTAGCTAAGTATAGACCATTTAGGAGCTAACTAAGCAAATTATGTCATTTAGGTGGAACCCTAGCTAACTATAGGTCGTTTCAGAGCTAACTTGGGTAAACTAGGTCATTCTGGAGCAAACTATGGTTATTAAGCCATTTTTGATCTAGCTAGGCTAATTATAGGCCATTTAATACCTAAGTTAGGGGGAATAGGTCATGTTGTAGCTACGTAAGCCTTATTATGTCATTTAGGAGAGAACTGAGCTAACTATAGGTCATGTTTTATTAAATAGACCATTTATGAGCTAACTAAGCTAATTATGTCATTTCGTAGGATAATTAGCGAATTTAGCCTTTCTTGGATGAGTCTAAGCTATCTAGAAGAAGAGAAAGAGAAGAAGAAGTAAAAGAAGGAGGAGGAGGAGGAGGAGGAGAAGGAGAAGGAAGAGGAGAAGAAGAAGAAAAGAAGAAGGAGAAGGAGAAGGAGGAAGAAGGAGGAAGAAGAAGGAGAAGGAGAAGCTCCTTATCCTTCTTCTCCTCCTTCTTCTCCTTCTTCTTATCCTCCTCCGTGTCCTTCTTCTTCTTCTCCTCTTCTTCTTCTTCCTTCCTTTCATTTTTCCTCTTTCTTCTCGTCTTGTCCCCTTCTTCGGGCTAAATTGGCTAAGAATGCCTTTTTGGAGCTAATTATGTCATTTTGAGGATAATTAGCTAAGTATAGGTCATTTTTTATTAAATAGGTCATTTTGGAGCTAACTAAGCTAATTATGTCATTTAGATGGATAATTAGCCAATTTAGCCTTTCTTGGATAAGTCCAAGCTACGTAGAAGAAGAGAAAGAGAAGAAGAAGTAAAAGAAGGAGGAGGAGGAGGAGGAGGAGGAGAAGAAGAAGGAAGAGGAGAAGAAGAAGAAAAGAAGAAGGAGAAGGAGAATGAGGAAGAAGGAGGAAGAAGAAGGAGAAGGAGTTGCTCCTTCTCCTTATTCTTATCATCCTCCCTCTCCTTCTTCTTCTTCTTCTCTTTTTCTTCTTCCTTCCTTTCAGTTTTCCTCTTTCTTCTCGTCTTGTCCCCTTCTTCGGGCTAAATTGGCTAAGAATTCCTTTTTGGAGCTAATTTTGTCATTTCGAGGATAATTAGCTAAGTATAGGTCATTTTTTATTAAATAGGTCATTTTGGAGCTAACTAAGCTAATTATGTCATTTAGATGGATAATTAGCCAATTTAGCCATTCTTGGATGAGTCTAAGCTACGTAGAAGAAGAGAAAGAGAAGAAGAAGTAAAAGAAGAAGGAGGAGGAGGAGGAGGAGGAGGAGAAGGAGAAGGAAGAGGAGAAGCAGAAGAAAATAAGAAGGTGAAGGACAAGGAGGAAGAAGGAGGAAGAAGAAGGAGAAGGAGGAGCTCCTTCTCTTTCTTCTCCTCCTTCTTCTCCTTCTTCTTATCCTCCTCCCTCTCCTTCTTCTTCTTCTCCTCTTCTTATTCGTCCTTCCTTTCATTTTTCCTCTTTCTTCTCGTCTTGTCCCCTTCTTGGGGCTAAATTGGCTAAGAATGCCTTTTGGGAGCTAATTATGTCATTTCAAGGATAATTAGCTAAGTATATGTCATTTTTAACTAAATAGGTCATTCTGGAGCTAACTAAGCTAATTATGTCATTTAGATGGATAATTAGCCAATTTAGCCTTTCTTGGATGAGTCTAAGCTACGTAGATGAAGAGAAAGAGAAGAAGAAGTAAAAGAAGGAGGAGGAGGAGAAGGAGAAGGAAGAGGAGAAGAAGAAGAAAAGAAGAAGGAGAAGGAGAAGGAGGAAGGAGGAGGAAGAAGGAGAAGGAGGAGCTCCTTCTCCTTCTTCTCCTCCTTCTCCTTCTTCTTATCCTCCTCCCTCTCCTTCTTCTTCTTCTCCTCTTCTTCTTCCTTCCTTTCATTTTTCCTCTATCTTCTCGTCTTGTCCCCTTCTTCAGACTAAATTGGCTAAGAATGCCCTTTTGGAGCTAATTATGTCATTTCGAGGATAATTAGCTAAGTATAGGTCATTTTTTATTAAATAGGTCATTTTGGAGCTAACTAAGCTAATTATGTCATTTAGATGGATAATTAACCAATTTAGCCTTTCTTGGATGAGTCTAAGCTACGTAGAAGAAGAGAATGAGAAGAAGAAGTAAAAGAAGGAGGAGGAGGAGGAGGAGGAGAAGGAGAAGGAGAGGAGAAGAAGAAGAAAAGAAGAAGGAGAAGGAGAAGGAGGAAGAAGGAGGAAGAAGAAGGAGAAGGAGGAGCTGCTTCTCCTTCTTCTCCTCCTCCTTCTTCTTATCCTCCTCCCTCTCCTTCTTCTTCTTCTCCTCTTCTTTTTCTTCCTCCCTTTCATTTTTCCTCTTTCTTCTCGCCTTGTCCCCTTCTTCGGGCTAAATTGGCTAAGAATGCCTTTTTGGAGCTAATTATGTCATTTCAAGGATAATTAGCTAAGTATAGGTCAGTTTTTATTAAATAGGTCATTTTGGAGCTAACTAAGCTAATTATGTCATTTAGATGGATAATTAGCCAATTTAGCCTTTCTTGGATGAGTCTAAGCTACGTAGAAGAAGAGAAAGAGAAGAAGAAGTAAAAGAAGGAGGAGGAGGAGGAGGAGAAGGAGAAGGAGAGGAGAAGAAGAAGAAAAGAAGAAGGAGAAGGAGAAGGAGGAAGAAGTATGAAGAAGAAGGAGAAGGAGGAGCTGCTTCTCCTTCTTCTCCTCCTCCTTCTTCTTATCCTCCTCCCTCTCCTTCTTCTTCTTCTCCTCTTCTTCTTCTTCTTCCTTTCATTTTTCCTCTTTCTTCTCCTCTTGTCCCGTTCTTCGGGCTAAATTGGCTAAGAATGCCTTTTTGGAGCTAATTATGTCATTTCGAGGATAATTAGCTATGTATAGGTCATTTTTTATTAAGTGGGTCATTTTGGAGCTAACCAAGCTAATTATGTCATTTGGATGGATAATTAGCCAATTTAGCCTTTTTTGGATGAGTCTAAGCTACGTAGAAGAAGAGAAAGAGAAGTAGAAGTAAAAGAAGGAGGAGGAGAAGGAGAAGGAAGAGGAGAAGAAGAAGAAAATAAGAAGGAGAAGGAGAAGGAGGAAGAAGGAGGAAGAAGAAGGAGAAGGAGGAGCTCCTTCTCTTTCTTCTCCTCCTTCTTCTCCTTCTTCTTAGCATCCTCCCTCTCCTTCTTCTTCTTCTCCTCTTCTTCTTCTTCCTTCCTTTCATTTTTCCTCTTTCTTCTCGTCTTGTCCCCTTCTTCGGGCTAAATTGGCTAAGAATGCCTTTTTGGAGCTAATTATGTCATTTCGAGGATAATTAGCTAAGTATAGGTCATTTTTTATTAAATAGGTCATTTTGGAGCTAACTAAGCTAATTCTATCATTTAGATGGATAATTAGCCAATTTAGCCTTTCTTGGACGAGTCTAAGCTACGTAGAAGAAGAGAAAGAGAAGAAGAAGTAAAAGAAGGAGGAGGAGGAGGAGGAGGAGGAGAAGGAGAAGGAAGAGGAGAAGAAGAAGAAAATAAGAAGGAGAAGGAGAAGGAGGAAGAAGGAGGCAGAAGAAGGAGAAGGAGGAGCTCCTTCTCCTTCTTCTCCTCCTCCTTCTTCTTATCCTCCTCCCTCTCCTTCTTCTTCTTCTCCTCTTCTTCTTCTTCTTCCTTTCATTTTTCCTCTTTCTTCTCCTCTTGTCCCCTTCTTCGGGCTAAATTGGCTAAGAATGCCTTTTTGGAGCTAATTATGTCATTTCGAGGATAATTAGCTAAGTATAGGTCATTTTTTATTAAGTAGGTCATTTTGGAGCTAACCAAGCTAATTATGTCATTTGGATGGATAATTAGCCAATTTAGCCTTTTTTGGATGAGTCTAAGCTACGTAGAAGAAGAGAAAGAGAAGTAGAAGTAAAAGAAGGAGGAGGAGGAGGAGGAGGAGAAGGAGAAGAAAGAGGAGAAGAAGAAGAAAATAAGAAGGAGAAGGAGAAGGAGGAAGAAGGAGGAAGAAGAAGGAGAAGGAGGAGCTCCTTCTCTTTCTTCTCCTCCTTCTTCTCCTTCTTCTTAGCCTCCTCCCTCTCCTTCTTCTTCTTCTCCTCTTCTTCTTCTTCCTTCCTTTCATTTTTCCTCTTTCTTCTCGTCTTGTCCCCTTCTTCGGGCTAAATTGGCTAAGAAGTCCTTTTTGGAGCTAATTATGTCATTTCAAGGATAATTAGCTAAGTATAGGTCATTTTTTATTAAATAGGTCATTTTGGAGCTAACTAAGCTAATTCTATCATTTAGATGGATAATTAGCCAATTTAGCCTTTCTTGGATGAGTCTAAGCTACGTAGAAGAAGAGAAAGAGAAGAAGAAGGAAAAGAAGGAGGAGGAGGAGGAGGAGGAGGAGAAGGATAAGGAAGAGGAGAAGAAGAAGAAAATAAGAAGGAGAAGGAGAAGGAGGAAGAAGGAGGCAGAAGAAGGAGAAGGAGGAGCTCCTTCTCCTTCTCCTCCTCCTTCTTCTCCTTCTTCTTATCCTCCTCCCTCTCCTTCTTCTTCTCCTCCTCTTCTTCTTCTTCCTTCCTTTCATTTTTCCTCTTTCTTCTCGTCTTGTCCCCTTCTTCGCGCTAAATTGGCTATGAATGCCTTTTTGGAGCTAATTATGTCATTTCGAGGATAATTAGCTAAGTATAGGTCATTTTCTATTAAATAGGTCATTTTGGAGCTAACTAAGCTAATTATTTCATTTAGATGGATAATTAGACAATTTAGCCTTTCTTGGATGAGTCTAAGCTACGTAGAAGAAGAGAAAGAGAAGAAGAACTAAAAGAAGGAGGAGGAGGAGAAGGAGAAGGAGAGGAGAAGAAGAAGAAAAGAAGAAGGAGAAGGAGAAGGAGGAAGAAGGAGGAAGAAGAAGGAGAAGGAGGAGCTCCTTCTCCTTCTTCTCCTCCTTCTCCTTCTTCTTATCCTCCTCCCTCTCCTTCTTCTTCTTCTCCTCTTCTTCTTCTTCCTTCCTTTCATTTTTCCTCTTTCTTCTCCTCTTGTCCCCTTCTTCGGGCTAAATTGGCTAAGAATGCCTTTTTGGAGCTAATAATGTCCTTCGAGGATAATTAGCTAAGTATAGGCCATTTTTTATTAAATAGGTCATTTTGGAGCTAACTAAGCTAATTCTGTCATTTAGATGGATAATTAGCCAATTTAGCCTTTCTTCGATGAGTCTAAGCTACGTAGAAGAAGAGAAAGAGAAGAAGAAGTAAAAGAAGGAGGAGGAGGGGGAGGAGGAGGAGAAGGAGAAGGAAGAGGAGAAGAAGAAGAAAAGAAGAAGGAGAAGGAGAAGGAGGAAGAAGAAGGAGAAGGAGGAGCTCCTTCTCCTTCTTCTCCTCCTTCTTCTCCTTCTTCTTATTCTCCTCCCTCTCCTTCTTCTTCTTCTCCTCTTATTCTTCTTCCTTCCTTTCATTTTTCCTCTTTCTTCTCGTCTTGTCCTCTTCTTCGGGCTAAATTGTCTAAGAATGCCTTTTTGGAGCTAATTATGTCATTTCGAGGATAATTAGCTATGTATAGGTCATTTTTTATTAAATAGGTCATTTGGAGCTAACTAAGCTAATTCTGTCATTTAGATGGATAATTAGCCAATTTATCCTTTCTTGGATGAGTCTAAGCTACGGAGAAGAAGAGAAAGAGAAGAAGATGTAAAAGAAGGAGGAGGAGGAGGAGGAGGAGGAGGAGAAGGAGAAGGAAGAGGAGAAGAAGAAGAAAAGAAGAAGAAGAAGGAGAAGGAGGAAGAAGGAGGAAGAAGAAGGAGAAGGAGGAGCTCCTTCTCCTTCTTCTCCTCCTTCTTCTCCTTCTTCTTATCCTCCTCCTTCTCCTTCTTATTCTTCTCCTCTTCTTTTTCTTCCTTCCCTTCTTCGGGCTAAATTGGCTAAGCTAATTATGTCATTTAGATGGAAGTCTAGCTATCTTTTATTAAAACACTAGAAATAACATACCTAAGTTAGGGTCAAGCACGGTGGCTCTGGCTTGTTTCACCTGGAGAAGGCTGCCCTGGAGAAGGCTCGACTGTAGAAGGGTCATCCGATGCGATCTGGGAGATATTCTGCACCAAACATCGTTTGCAATGTGTAGTGAGCATGAGGACACTCTTAAGATCACTCCACTGAAATGAAACTCACCGTCCCCGCCATGTTAATGACTGGCATCGGCGGATGGACTTGGCCGTTCTTCTCGCACATAGACTGTACATTTGGTTTCGACAAGTCAAACTTTTTATTTATTAATGAAACGGACATTCAAATGCAAGATTTGAAATAACATGAAGAAGAAACTTACCACGAAGAGCGCGTATATGGCCCTGGTAGACGCATCATTCCGTGCCCTCTCCGCCTCCACCAGTGCAGTCGTCCTCTCCTCCAGCTCCCTAATTTCCTTATCCTTCTCCGCCATAGCCGCATGCATTGCCTCTCTCTCTTTCTGAATAGCAGCCTACAACACAACTCATTGTTAGCAATGTAATCATATTGGTTCCAACGCACAACATAATGCGGAAAGATAGTTGAGTCCATTAAACTAACCTCGATGGCGAGCTCGACTGGCCGTGGACGACGTGTTATCTTCGGACAAGAGCTCGCTTGGCGTGCCATTATCTGCCGGAGAGTTCTAGGACAACGTATAAGGCCGTCTCCAATGGCGGTCGAGCCATGGGGCCTCCCGTTGCCAACTATCATCACCAGCTCTGGATCAATAGGCCCCTCGCTCGGGTTAAATTCCTCCCCTTTCCTCGCCTTCCCGTGATCTGTGTACATCACGAGCTTGTTGTGGGAGGAGATGTTGGTGAAGTTTTCTGGATGCTCGAGGTCAGACTTAGAGAATGCCTTGACCTTCTTGTACGAGGCAGTATGGGCCATCGCATACAGGTCGTACATCTGTGGCGCCTCCGTCTTATTGTGACACGCCTAAAAGAGAGAGAGAGGAAAATTGTATTGGTAAAGGGCTCAAGATAGCATTAAGAATGAATTGCATGAGGCATGAAGCAAACCACATACCCAGTTCTCGCCAAATTGGATTAAGTTGACGCTCCCTTGATGGTGTGGCACGCCAACCATTTTGCCACGCCTCTCCTTGGCGTTGTTGTGGCTGGACTCCCACGTTTCGGAGCACCACTGATCCACCAAGGCCTCCCAACAATCCATCTTATCTACACACCATCTCGGGGGCACCTAAGTTAATAAAGAGAAATTTGAGCGCGTAAGAACCAAATCAAGGAAACTAACTACAAAGCCTTAATAATATGTAATTACCTTCATGTAATGCTCCTTCTCCATCTTAGCATCACGGCACTTCGCCTTGTCAAGCCTAATACGCCGCGTGGCATAGTAGTCTCGAACAGCCTGCACCCGAGCCTCGTGCCGAAAGTTTTGAAGTAGGCGGCGACATTCGGTTTCCATAACCTTTGCCGCGTCCTCCTCGTATCCCTCCTCACACCTGTAATAGGTCTGCAAACGAGACAACACCGATTAGTACAATAAATAGGTATGGTTGATTTATAATTGTGTGAAAGAGAAATTACCCAGAACTTTCGGATCACCATATCCGCCCTCGTGTCACACAAAACACCGTCGATCTCCACCTCCGGCGGGGCCGGGGCACCCAAGTAGTGCTCCCGGGTCATTCCTACCTCTCGCTCCCAACCGGGCAACGTAACAAACCCTGGGAAGTTTTGAAGGAAAAGAACACCAAGGACGCTGTTGGGCTTGCGGACACCCTTGGCAACAATCCAACCCCTACAGTATGACAAATTAAAGCCAACACATTAGATATTTGAGAAAACAAGAAGGCAAAAGGTTAAATAAGAGTAAATTAACTTATTTGTCCCCATTTGGCCTAATCGACCACCTCTGCTCGGGGGTCGTTGGCACGAGCGGGAGCCCCGAACTACCACGCTGGTAGACGGTAGCACCCTCACCCAGCTCCTCGTCGTACCAGCATGGCCACTTGGCTCACGCCAGGTATCCCATTGGGTCTCTTGGGACGTACCCTCATCCCTGCTTTGCTCCGGAGTCGACTGGAAGGAAGCCTCTCGGACACGAGTCTCGTGGGTCGAAGGCTCGTCAACCTAAGCCTCGTCGACCCGAGGCTCGTGCACCGGAGACCGTGTAGCCTCCACCTCAGACGAATCCACCCTAGTAGTTCTGTGCTCAGGTGAATCAGCTTGGGGTGGTGGCGGAGACCGTGTAGCCCTACCTCTCCCGCGGCCACGTGTACCTTTAGTACAACATAAATACCAACAAGAGTAATAAAATGTATATAAATACCAATATGCATACAACATGAGTACAACATAAATACCAACATGAATACAACGTGTACCTTTAGTGCCTCTCGGCTTCGCGGGGGGTCGACCTCCTCTCATGGGGGGCGCTCCTTGCAAAGTAGAGAGCAACACTCTCCGAAGAGGCGAGGCAGGAATGGAAGTACCCATCCCATCACCCGCCGACGAAGAAGCAGCCGCGGAGTGCTTTCGACCCTTTCCCACCATCTTTCAACACCTGTCATGACAAAGAGTAAATGAAATTAGTACAACATAAATACCAACAGGAGTAATAAAATGTATATAATTGAAGTGTATCATAGTCATAAATACCAACATGACTAATAAAAATTGAATACCTAACATGAACTCAAAATTTATATATAGTATAATAGTTGAATACATGACATGAACTAATAACAATCGTCCTCGTCTATATATGCTTCGGGGTCAATAAATGCATCATGATCATCACTATCATCAATAAATGCATCATCATCATCACTATCAGGAAGAACCTGTGGAAGGCCACCATTATGTAATCGGTCAAGAAGTGACAGGTCATCCGCAGCAGTAACCTCTTCTTCTTCCAGCTCTTCCTGTTCGGGCTCAGGGGTTAAGACGGATTCACTGTCGCTGTCTACTTCAATGTTCTGTGGTGAAGTAGAGCGGTTCTTGAAACGTTTCTTGGACATACGTGTCTTTTGGAAGAATTCTCCTTCATATGTGTCTGGGTTAATGTGAGGTTCGTAATCCTCTTCATTGAGGGTAGGTGGTCTAAAATGTGGTGGCATTTCATAAACGACATCCCAACCTTTGAGATTTGGATCAGTTTGGCAGGCCCACGGTAGATAGAAAACTTGTGTCGCCTGTTGAGCCGTAATATAGACATCGGGAACATCTAAGTGGGTGTTTTGGTTGATTTCGACTAGTCCTATATGTTCATGAGTCCTTCTAGTCTCCCTCGGCTCAAACCAATAACATTTGAAGACTACGACGGTCGGTGGGTTTTCACCATAAAATAGAAGTTCATAAATTGCTTCAACTCTTCCATAATACTCGGTGTCTCCTTCGCCTATTGCAGAGACAGAACAATTTGTAGTCTTTAGGTCGGGCATAGATAGCTCTTTGCCAAAGGTACGAAAGTGATACCCGTTGATGTTGTATTTGTCAAATGAACGGACCTTATAGGCAAAACCATTAGCGACTTGTCTCAACTCGACGTCCATAGACTCTGCATCAGCCTACAAGTTTAATACGTAAGAATGGATGCATTAGCCGCAAATAGACCAATAAATCACATGGGCCCTTAAGGGTAATTAATTACCCTTTGTTTGAACCAAGAGATGAAACCGGGATAGTCGCCTCCATGCTTTGCGAGAAGCTCATACTCTTCGACGGAATCATTTTCGATGACCGCTCCATCCGAGAATTCGGCGACGTATCGACTATATCAAATATCCGGGAATAAGAGTAGTTCAAAGGAATTAGAAGTTGCGGAACAATAAATTACCAAGAACTTACTCGATGTACGGCCGCACTTCTGTTAGGTTGGTGAAGATATACAATGAAATGGTCCGCCATTCTTCGACATCCAACGATTTCCCTTTCGAAGCACCGGGTGGTGCGAGCTTACCTTTGAATAGGCTGAGGGTGGATCGAACTTTTTCTCGATCGCCATCATTGTACCGAGGCTTCGGGTTATGCAAATGATGATTTTTGGCTTCGTAGTGTGCTGTCACGAAGTTTTCCGCCTCCTCAGTAATGAATGCCTCGGCCATCGATGCTTCAATTCTACGTTTATTTTTACACTTAGCTCGAAGCGTATTCTACGTCCTCTCAGTTGAGTAGCACCATCAATTTTGAACGCCCCCCCCCATTCTTGCCTCGGTCGGGAGATGCAAAATCAAATGTTGCATTGGATTAAAGAAGCCCGGTGGAAAGATCTTTTCTAATTTGCAGATCAACTCCGGCGCCAACTCTTCCATTTCATCTAGCACGCCAGGCGATAGTTCTTTCGCACAAAGAGAACAGAGGAAATAGCTCAGCTCTGCCAGTACTAGCCATTCATCCTCAGGGATAAAGCCATGAAACATCACCGACATTACCCGCTCAATCCATATGTGCCAATCATGACTCTTGAGCCCAAATATTTTCAATTTCTCAAGACTGGCTCCCCTCTTTAGATTCGCAGCATACCCATCGGGGAACATCAACCGCATTTTCACCCACAATAGCATTTCCCTCATAGCTGGCCTTTCAAGATTGAAGCATGCCTTTGGCTTCGCTATGCTTTGCTTTCCTTTCCGTTGTCGCAAGTTTTCCAACGGTCTATCACATAGAGCCTCCAGGTCGATTCTAGCCTTAGGATTATCTTTTGACTTCCCCTCTATGCCGAACAATGTACCAAAAATGGCCTCCACAATATTCTTTTCAGTGTGCATCACGTTAATGTTGTGTGGGCAAAGGAGGTCTTTGAAGTAAGGGAGATCCCATAAGCATGACTTGTGAGTCCAGGCGTGTTCCGTATTATACCCTTTGAAGTATCCTGGACGCAAAGGATCAGGCTCGAGAGCGTTTAACTGATCAAGGGTCTGTTGGCCTGTCAACGCAGCTGGTGCAGTGTTTTTGACAACTCTACCTTTGATGAAATTCTTCTTGTGTTTTCTGAACTTATGGTTAGGATCCAGGAATTGTCTATGCATGTCAAAGCAAGAATACTTGCGAGCAGCCTGTGGCCAACGGAACTGAAGGGCTGCCTTGCATGTGGTGCACGGGAACCTTCCATGCACACACTAGCCAGCGAATAGCGCAAATGCCGGATAATCATGCGTCGAGTACATGTACCACACATGCATTTTGAAATTTGTTTTGGTAGCCGCGTCGTAGGTCTTGATCCCATTATCCCAGGCTTCTTGCAACTCATCCTTAAGCGGCTGCATGTACACATTCATATTCCACTGGTTGGGCCCTGGAATTATCAATGTCAGGAAAATGTTCTTTCTTTTCATAATCTCTCCGGGTGGCAAATCTAGTGGAATGACAAATACAGGCGAACAACTGTATTGTGCTGCCGTCATACCATACACATTGAACCCATCCGTGCTGATGGCAACTCTAGGTTGCCTTGGATCTTCTGATTTATCCTTATGTAATGCATCGAAGTGCCTCCATGCAAAACCATCTGAAGTGTGTACCAGCATCTTGTTCCCATCCGCACCTAGTTCGGTTCTTTTGCCCAATTTGTGCCATGTCATCTGTCTGGCCGTCTCTTCGACCATGAAAAGACGTTGAAGTCTTGGTATGATTGGAAGATATCAAAGAACACTAATGGGGATTTTGGTCTGATTCTTCTCACCCATGCCATTGTCTACCACAATATACCTGGAAGAATTGCAAATGGGGCAATAGTTCAAGGCCGCATACTCAAGCCTAAATAAGGCACATCCATTCTCACAGGATGTATCTTCTCATAGGGCATCTTAAGTACACGGAGGATTTTCTATGACTGGTACAGGTTTGCAGGCAGTACATGGCCTTTGGGTAGAAAGCGTCCAAATATCGTCATCATCGTGTCGTAGTATTCTCTGCCTAGGTTGAATTGAGCCTTCAGAGCCATTACTTGCGCGATGGCATCCAGTTGACAAAGCTCAGTCTGCTCGTGGAGAGGACGTTTTGAAGACTCCAACATTTCATAGAAGGCCATTGCAGATTCCTCCATCTCATCGTCCGAATCACGAGCATCATCAAAGTCTTGCACCATGTCTTCAATCCCGGTACCATGCTCGTCGGTGCGACAACGAATCACCTCAGCTCTGGCACGTTGGTTAGACTCACCTTGAAAAGTACACACCGTATAATTAGGCGTAAAACCCCACTTCTGCAGGTGTTTACCCATTTCAAACTCTGTCTGCTTTTTCCAGTTGTCGCAGTTGGGACAGGGGCACCATGTTTTACGCTGGTCATTTGCAAATGCGGCTCTCACAAACCCCCTGGTTTTTGTTAACCATTCATGGGTCATGTCTTTCTGACTAGGGTGACCAGTGTACATCCAAGCACGATCACTCATGTTGCCTAGCTACCTATGGGGGCACAAGAAATAAATATATAATTCATCATCTATATTCATACGCTAATCAAGTTTGTCAGTTTTATTACGTCCATGCAACCTACATGCTAATAGGTAAAGATAGGTCCTAATCCCACCCGAGTATGTGTAGACTGGGTTCGTTTTCCCATGCTCTGCTCTAGATGCGATGCAGAATTTCGGCAGCACCTCCCCGCTGTTCTCCTGATACGCGTCTCGGCAATAAGCAGAGAGGATGTGTACCTGGAGAACAACAGGGGAGGCAGTGACGAAATTCCGCATCAGATCTGGAGCACAGCATACGGGAAAACAAACCCAATCTACACATACTCGGGCTGTCCATGGATAATGTTGGACAATTCGAAAGGATGACGGTTATAAATATGCAAAGAAATGCATATTTATAGATGTCTCCCTTTCGAACGGGAGACGCATACTGGTCACGCATACTCATGATTGAAGAAACCTATAGCTAGCAAGTTTCATCGGCCCAAAGACCGGGACAGAGCAAATTAAGGGGGTAGGAGGAGAAGTCATTTGTGCTCACCAACAAACGCAAGGGCGGAGCTCGTCCAACGTATGTGGAGGTCGTCGAACAACTGCACATTGAAATTCACACGATCAACACAAATACGATGTTTTTATAATTAAGATAATCGGAAAATATGTGACCTAACTCATAATTTACAAAATTATGACCCCGTGGGCCTCTAGAAGGCCGAAAAGCACCTTCTTGTTCAACAGAAGGCAGAAGAAGTGTCGGGGGTCGGGGCTTAGTGGCGTATGGAGTCAGTGCCGTCGAGGGTCGGTGATGTCGGGTGTTGGTGGTCGGGAGTCGGGTTAAATGCGTCGATGGTCGGGGGTCAGTATCATCGGGGGTCAAGGGTCACTAGCGTCGGGGGTTGGGGTCTTTTCGATCAACAAGAGTCCAAAGAGGTGTCGGGGGCTCGGGGTTGGGGGTTAGTGGCGTCGGGGGTCGGGGGTAGGGGGTCGGGGGTCGAGGGTCAGTGGTGTCGGGGGTCGGGGGTCGGGGGTCGGGAGTCGGGGGTTGGAGGTCGGGGGTCAGAGGTCAGTGGTGTCGGGCGACGGGAGTTGGGGGTCGTGGGTTAGTGGTGTCGGGCATCGGGGGTCGGGGGTGGGGAGTCGGGTGTCAGTGGCGTCGGTGGTCGGGGGTCGAGGGTCGGGGGTTGGTGGCGTCGGGCGTCGAGGGTTGGTGGCGTCGGGCGTCGGGGGTCGAGAGTCATGTGTCTGGGGTCAGTGGTGTCGGGTGTCGGGGGTCTGGAGTCGGGTGTCAGTGGCGTCGGGGGTCGGGGGTCGAGGGTCGGGGGTTGGTGGCATCGGGCCTCGGCGGTTGGTGGCGTCGGGCATCGGGTGTCGTGGGCGGGGGGTCGGGGGTCGGGGTCCTTTTCTTTCTTCTTCTGCTCTCTCCTCTTTTTCTTCTTCTTCTTGTATATCCCTTGTGACCTCACTCGGCCTCCATAACTCTAACTTTCTATTAACCCCCGTTACTAGAAATGGAAACTATCTAGAATCTAGTGTTTTTTTTACATTTTTGCTTTCCTCCTTGAAAGAAGAGACAACCATTGAAAAAGCACAAAGAAGCAACGGATGCATATATCTCGGGATAACTTTCATTTCTTATATGTGCCACCGGAATTTTCTATTTTCCAAATGTTGCGTCCATGACAAGGCAGGGCCGGAATTTTCTATTTTCCAAAGATGCACTGAAATGAAAAAAGAAAGAAAAAAAATTGAACTCACCAGGGTAGTTGCCGCGGGAGGGGTGTGGCCGCGGGGAGGGGGTGGACGCAGGGAGGGGTGTGGCCGTCGGGAGGGTTGTGGCCGCGGGGAGGGGGTGGCCGCAGGGAGGGGTCACCGCGGGAAGGGGTTTGGCCGCGGGGAGGGGCCGGGGTGGCCGCGGGCAGGGGGTCGATGCATGGAGGGGAGCGCCGCGGGGAGGGGGTCACCGGTGGGAGCGAGGCGGTGCGGCGGCGGGGGCGAGTGATAGTGAGCGCGAGGGGGAGAGAGACAGTACTGTGGGGGGGGGGACAGAGAGAGACAGTGAGCGTGAGGGGGAGAAGACGGCCGTTATACGGTCGACCCCTTTGCCGTCCGCCCCCCGACGACAATGGCCCCAACGGTAGACGACAAAGGCCAACACACGGCAAAGCTAGCCCTCCGTCGGGCACGACAGGCATGGGACCCACCCGTGCTCTTTGCCGTCTGCCCTTGGTCCCTTTGCCGTCCGCTGGCAGACTGCAGGGTCGGGAGTCTGGTGTGAGTGGCGTCGGAGGTAGGGGGTCGACGGTCGGGGGTTGGTGGCATCGGGCGCCGGTGGTCGGGGGTCAGGGTCCTCTTCTTTCTTCTTATCCTCTCTCCTCTTCTTCTTCTTCTTCTTCTTGATCATCTTATTATTATTATTATTCGTCTTTTTTCTCCTCCTCCTCCTCCTCCTCTTCTTCTTCTTCTTCTTCTTTCTTTTATCTTTCTCCTCCTCTCCTCTTTCTTCTTCTTCTTCTTCTTCTTCTTCTTTTTTCTTCTAGTTTATTATTCTCTTATTTTCTTCTAATTTTTCTTCTATCTATTTTTTTCTTTTCTATCTACTTTTTCTACCTAATAAACTAACTATCTAATTTAACATAAAAAACAGAAAAAAAACTAAACCTAGCACTAAACTACATATTCTTCTTCTACTTTTTCTACTTTTTGTTTTTAATATTCGGACTTTCTAGCAAAAAAGAAGAAGAAAGAACAGGAACAAAAACAAAACAAAACAGAAAAACACTAACCGGAGGGGAGGGCGTCGGGGTCGCCGGCACAGGGGAGGTGTAGCTGGGGCGGCGACCGGGAGGGAGGTGGGAGGGGCCGGCTGTGGACGTGAGGGAGGCGGGAGGGGCGGCGGTCGGGAGGGAGGTAGGATGGGGGGCACCGGGAGGGAGGTGGGAGGGGGCCGCGGCGGCCGGGAGGGATGTGGGAGGGGGGCTCGGCGGCCGGGAGGGAAGTGGGAGGGGGCGGCGGTCGGGAAGGAGGTGGGAGGGGGGCGGCGGTTGGGAGGGAGGTGGGAGTGGGCGGCAGTCGGGAGGGCGGCGGCGCAGGTGGCTGGGGAGGGGAGCTACCGCGGCGGCGGGTGGGCATACGACACCGCGTGCGCGCGCGCGCGAGAGAGAGAGAGAGAGAGGGGGTAGGCGGGTAGGGCGTGGGTGGGGGTGGGAGCCATTAGGGGAGGCGCCCAAGCCGTTAGGGCCATGTCCCTTTTGCCGTTTGCAAAGGGAGGGTGGCGGACGGCAAAGGGGCGGGGTGGGTGGGGGTGGGGTTTCGGCCGTTGGGGGGGGGGCTTTGCCGTCTGCCCACCCTTTGCCGTCCGCATAGGGCTCCTTTGCCGTCCGCCAGCAGACGGCAAAGAGGTGGCCGACGGCAAATAAAACCTTTGCCATCAGCCACCTCTTTGCCGTCAGCACTGTGCCAACTGACGGCAAAGAGTACCTTTGCCATGCGTCAGCAGACGGCAAAGGCAAGGCAGACGGTAAAATTCTCAATTCTAGTAGTGAGCTGAGGAAACAACTTCAATAGAAAGCAATCCTCAACCGGTGCCAAATATTACTTACTAATGCCCGCAAAGTATCGTTGTATATTATATTTGTTATGGAGCTATGTATGTATGGATGCTATGGAACTATATGTATATATGGATGCTATGGAATTTTTGATGTATGGATGCTATGGAGTTTTGATATATGGATCATGAAATTTGTTATGCAACTTTGCATATATGTTATGTGTCGTGGTTCAGTAAAACTATTGGGAACATATTATGTATTATATATTTGATATATATGTTATGTGCAGTTGAATTTGTGGTTTTGAAACAAAACATATATATGCTAGAATACCAGGTACTAATGGAGCACCACGGGCTATACTAATGGCACACCTGGGAGGCATACTAATGGCGCACCTGGGAGGCATACTAATGGCGCACCTGGGAGGCATACTAATGGCGCACCTGAGAGGCATACTAATGGCGCACCTGGGAGGCGTACTAATGGCGTACCTGAGAGGCATACTAATGGCGCACCGGGGAGGCATACTAATGGTGCACCGTGAGCAATACTAATGGCGCACTGCCTGGTGCGCCATTAGTATACCAGATACTAATGGCGCACTTGTGGTGCGCCATTAATAAAAAAAATCTAATGGCGTGATGCTAGTGGCGCACCTATAGTGCGCCATTAGTTGCCAAAATAGGTGCGCCATTAGCAGGCCTTTTCCTAGTAGTGAGGGGAACCCCTTGGATCTAGATCTTAGAGTTCTTTGTGTGCTCCTTGTTCTTCCTCTCATATTTCTCCATAGATTTTATTGTTGTGGAGGGATTTGAGTGTGAGGGACTTGACCACTTCGTGTGTTCTTGCCATTGCATTGGTTGCATCGGTTTGAGTTCTCCACGGTGATACGTAGAAGTGAAGTTTGAGAAGCTTATTACCTTTGGTACTTAGTACCCTAGATATTGTTCTTCGTGGATGCTTTGTCGTCCTAGAAGCTTGGTGGTGTCTCGGAGCTCAATCATTGTGGTGTGAAGCTCCGGGCAAGTGTCGGGGTCTCCAATTAGGTTGTGGAGATTGCCCCGAGCAATTTGTACGGGTACCGGTAACCGCCCCCAAGGGTTGCCACGTGTACGGGTTTGGTGACCGCCCCCAAGGTTTGCCATTTGCACGGGTTCGGTGACCGCCCTCAAGGGTCCCTTAGTGGAATCACGGCATCTTGCATTGTGCGAGGGCGTGAGGAGATTATGGTGGCCTTAGTGGCATCTTAGGGAGCATTGTGCCTCCACACCGCTCCAACGGAGATTAGGATCCGCAAGGGTGTGAACTTTGGGATACACCATCGTCTCCGCGTGCCTCGGTTATCTCTTACCCGAACCCTTTACTTATGCACTTTACTTTGTGATAGCCATATTGTCTCTTGTCATATATCTTGCTATCGCTTAGTTGTTTATCTTGCTTAGCATAATTTGTTGGTGCACATAGATGAGCCTAGTTGTTTGAGGTTTTGTGCTTGACATATTATACGTTAGTTTTATTCCGCATTTGTTCAAGCCTAAACCTTAATTATTTTAAAGCGCCTATTCACCCCAATCTAGGCGACATCCACGTCCTTTCAGAAAGGCCGTCGGCATACCATAATCTATGTCGACGGAGGCCGTCGGTCTACCTCCATCTATGTTGACCCGGACTCAAACGGCTAGTTGACGTTGTTCAAGCTATGCCGACGGACCTAACGGGGTCACCGACATAGATATTATATATATTTTATTTAACAAAATCCACGTCGCAAAGCTATGCCGACGGCCAAGCCGTAGACATAGGTATTACATACTATTTTTGTTTCAATTTTTAATTTTTTATACTTAAAATTTGATTAATATAAATCCAATATATATAAACTTGAACATAAACACATTATATATCGATTTGATGTAGAATTTTTCATAGATTATGAATATCCGGGTTGTTTTTATTTTTCTGTAAGTTAGAAATGTAACCTCATGTACTTTTGCATATAGGTCCTTATACTTAGTAAAAATCACAAGTAATTGGTACTTGCTTAGAGTTGTTATTTTCTAGACATTTTATTTCTTAAACCGGGCGTCCAAATCTCAAACTGTTTTCATCGTTGAATTCCTCGCGTAGAGATCTTTAAAGTAGATCTCACGTTGATAGGTTTTGACAAACTATTTCTTATAAAAAAACAGACAACAAAAACTGAACAAAAAAAACGTGCCTCTCGTGGAAGAAAAAACAAAGAAAACATGTTTCTTTTTCCAGTTTCAATGAGGCACGATCATGCATCTGGCGGAAGCAAACTTGTTCCTCTCACGAAACAAAAACAATGCCTCTCGCAAAAAAAACAGAAAATACGGTAATTTTCTTGTTTCTGAGAGGAACGACCATGCCTCCCGCAAAAGCAAATCGATGCCTATCACGGAAGCAAAACCACGCTGCTCGTGAAAAATAAATAAATAGAAAACTTATTTTTTCTGAGCTCGCGAAAGCAAATCCATGTCTCCCGCGAAAACAAAATTGTGCCTCTCGTGAACAAAAAATTAAAAAAAATGTGTTTTTTTTCATTTCCGAGAGGTACGACGTTCCTGTGCCCTATCCGAAAGCAAATCCGTGACTCTCACGGAAGAAAAAAAAAGTGTTTTTCAAGAAATGAAAAAACGCGTTTTTTCGTGCAAATTTTGTTTTCATCCTATAGAAAAGGTTGACGAATGTTAAACTGGGACACCAAAAACCCTAAAAAAACTCCCTAGCTAGGCAGCAAGCACTTGCATGCTCCCGAAGAAGCGCTCGTCAACTAGTTGCTCTCCGTAAACTTTAGAGCTCCTAGTCAGCGCTTTAAGCCACCGGGTTAGGCAGCTAGCGCTCGCGTGCATTCCAGTGGACCATGACCCAATATTGAGCCACCTTGCCCACCCGCTTCGCAGCTTGTTTTTGTAATTATTTCTACCGTTGCACTTCGAGTAAAAAAGAAACCGGTTTAACTTGAAATACATCATGAAATTTAATAGTTTTACAGAATTCAGACTATAGTTAACAAATTTTAAAAAATATGGAAATTAGAAAAAGTTAACGCATTTGAAGAAATGCTCACACTAGTGGAAAACGGGCCTTTGGCCTGGACCCTTTAGTCCCGGCCTCCATCTGGGCCGGGACTAAAGGTCCGGCCACGTCGCCCCAAAATCGCAATGCCGCCTACGAGCCTTTGGTCCCGGCACGTAAGGAGCCTTTCCAAACCGGGACTAAAGGGCTACGCGGTGTGCAGCCCGCATGTGTGCCACCTTTAGTCCCGGTTTGTGTCTCAAACCGGGACTAAAGTCCTCTGCCTATATATATTGGCCACAGCCCCCCTCTCCCGTTTTCCTTGCATTTTTCTTGGATGGAAGAGTGTGGGTGTGTGCTAGCTCTCCATTTTTCTTGGATGCACTAGAGGTGTTTGTTGAAATGTGTGTTAGAGCGATGCCGCTTCAGTTCACCGAACGCAACTACGATATGAGATGCCCGAGCCACGCTTAAACCGGTTCCTCTTTATTTCTACTTATTCTAAAATGTTAGCAACTATATTTCCTCGTTTAGACCGTGCGGTACTAATTTTTAGAATCGTGATTGTATTTGATATACTGTCGTATAACGCAGATGAGCCATCCATGAATGTACGGTGATCGACGCATAGCCGCTTACAGAGAAGGCGTCCATTCTTTTCCTGATGCAGCCGATGCGAACAAGCATGGTGGTGGCTATATGTTTTTTCCATGTGTTGAATGTTGGAATGAGAAGGATTACACTTCCTCAAGAGTCATTCAGAGCCACCTGCTTCGGTCCGGTTTTATGTCGGGCTATAATGTTTGGACCAAGCACGGAGGAAGAGGGGTTATGATGGAAGACGAAGATGAAGAAGAAGAGAACGATGATGACAACTACCGATCTATGTTCCCTGAGTATGCTGATACCGCAATGGAAGACAATGAAGAAGAAGATCAGGATGAAGAACGGGAACCAGATGAGCCCGCTGATGATCTTGGTTGGGTCTTTTCTGATGCACAGCGAGGTTGCGACACAGAAAAGGAAAGGTTGCAGTTCGAGCAGATGTTACAGGAGCACAACAAATTGTTGTACCCAACTTGTGAAGATGGCCAGAAGAAGCTGGGTAACACACTGGAATTGCTGAAGTGGAAGGCAGAGACCGGTGTGACTGACTCGTCATTCGAAAAGTTGCTGGTACTGATGAAGAAGATGCTTCCATGAAAGAACGAATTGCCCACCAGCACGTACGAAGCAAAGAAGCTTGTCTTCCCTCTAGGATTAGACGTGCAGAAGATACATGCATGCCCTAATGACTGCATCCTCTACTGCGGTGAGAACTACGAGAATATGGATAAATGCCCGGTATGCACTGCATTGCGGTATAAGATCAGAAAAGATGACCCTGGTGATATTGAGGGCGAGCCACCCAGGAAGAGGGTTCCTGCCAAGGTGATGTGGTATGATCCTATAATACCACGGTTGAAACGTCTGTTCAGAAATAAAGATCATGCGAAGTTGTTGCCATGGCACATGGAAGATCGTATGAAAGACGATAAGTTGAGGCACCCCGCTGATGGTCGGCAGTGGAGAAAAATCGAGAGAGAGTTCTCGAGATTTGCAGGTGACGCAAGGAACTTATGGTTTGGTCTGAGTACAGATGGCATGAATCCTTTTGGGGAGCAGAGTTGCAGTCACAGCACTTGTCCCGTTACTCTATGTATCTACAACCTTCCTCCTTGGTTGTGCATGAAGCGGAAGTTCATTATGATGCCAGTGCTTATCCAAGGTCCAAAGCAACCCGTCAACGATATTGATGTGTACCTAAAGCCATTTGTTGATGAACTTTTACAGCTGTGGGCCGAACCAGGTGTACGTGTGTGGGACGAGCAGAAACAAGAGGAATTTGACCTTCAAGCGTTGCTTTTCGTAACCATCAATGATTGGCCTGCTCTTAGTAACATTTCAGGATAGTCAAACAAGGGATACAATGCATGCACGCAATGTTTGGATCAGACAGAAAGTATATATCTAGACAATGCAGGAAGAATGTGTACCCGTACAATCGTCGGTTTCTTCCGCCCAAGCATCCCTTAAAGAAAAATGTCAAGCATTTCAATGGCAAGGCAGAACCCCGGGGGAAGCCTGTCATCCGTACTGGTGCTGAAGTATTTGATATGGTCAAAGATTTAAAAGTAATATTTGGAAAGGGTCCTGGAGGCCAACCTGTTCCTAACGTCCCTCATAAGCGCGTACCCATGTGGAAGAAGAAATCTATATTTTGGGAACTACCCTAGTGGGAAGTACATGAGGTCCGCTCGGCAATCGACGTGATGCACCTGTCGAAGAATCTCTGCGTGAATATTCTAGGCTTCCTGGGCTTGTATGGGAAGTCAAAAGATACACCGGAAGCACGGGAGGACCAGGAACATCATAAAGGAAGAGATGGCATGCATCTAGGGCAGTTTCAAGGGCGTGCGAGCTACGCTCTTACTAAGGAAGAGAAGGAAATCTTGTTTGAAGTCCTTTTCAGTATCAAGGTCCCGACTGGCTTCTCGTCGAATATAAAGGGAATTGTAAATATGAAAGACAGAAAATTCCAAAACCTAAAGTCTCATGACTGCCACGTGCTTATGACGCAATTGCTTCCGGTTGCATTGAGGGGAATTCTACCGGAAAATGTTCGCCTGGCAATTGTGAAGGTATGTGCATTCCTCAATGCAATTTCTCAGAAGGTAATCGATCGAGAAAGTCTACCAGGATTACAGATTGATGTGGTCCAATGTCTGGTCAGCTTTGAGTTGTTGTTCCCGCCATCCTTCTTCAATATAATGACACCCCTCCTAGTTCACCTAGTCGAAGAGATTAGAATTCTCGGTCATGTGTTTCTACACAATATGTTCCCCTTCGAGAGGTTCATAGGAGTCTTAAAGAAATATGTTCGTAACCGTGCTAGGCCAGAAGGAAGCATCTCCAAGGGCTATGGAACAGAGGAGGTCATTGAGTTTTGTGTGGACATTCTTCCTGACCTTAAGCCGATTGGTGTTCCTGAATCTCGGTATGAGGGTAGGCTGACAGGAAAAGGCACACTAGGAAGGAAAGCAAAAGTATGTATGGACGGGCATTCTTTATCTCAAGCACACTACACAGTTCTACACAATTCCATCGTGGTGGCTCCGTATATCGTGAGACACAAGAATATTCTACGCTCCGAAAACCCGGGGAAGGCTGACTCTTGGATTAAAGGGGAAGACGAGAAGACTTTCGGCAGTTGGTTGCAGACACATCTCATGAATGACGACACCGTTGGAGATCAGCTATACTGTTTGGCTAGGCCACCATCTTCGACTATATGTACTTTCCAAGGGTATGAGATAAATGGGAATACATTTTACACGGTTTCTCAAGATAAAAAGAGCACCAACCAAAATAGTGGTGTCCGCTTTGATGCAACAGACGAGAATGAGCACTGTTTGGAAACATATTACGGGTACATCGAGGAGATATGGGAACTAGACTATGGACCTACTTTTAAGATCCCTTTGTTTCGGTGCAAATGGGTGAAGCTGACAGGAGACGGTGTAGTTGTAGACCAAAAGTACGGCATGACAACAGTGGATCTCAACAATCTTGCATACATGGACGAACCATTTGTGCTAGCCAATGATGTCGCTCAGGTTTTCTATGTGAAGGACATGTCTACAAAAACGAGAAAAAGAAATCAGCAAAAGAATATATCGTCCGATGAGCCAAAACGCCACATAGTTCTTTCAGGGAAAAGAAACATCGTGGGAGTAGATGACAAGAGAGACATGTGAGTAAATTATAATAAGTTTCATAAAATTCCGCCCTTCAAAGTGACAACTGACCCAACCATCCTATTGAATGATGTAGATTCTCCATGGCTACGACCCACAAGAAAATAGAAATAATAGATAGGAATATTGGTGCAATAATGTAATAATGTATTAAACCTTTTATGTAATGCATGTATGGAATGTACTAAACCTTTTAGTTTTGAATTATTTATTCAATTTCAAACACTTTTCATTATCATAGATTTGTCAAATTCTCAAATATGCAAAAAGAATTTTAATAAACATAGTTTTTAATTGAAAATAACAAAATAGTTAATAGTTTGGATAGTCAAAATAATTAATTTTGAAAATAGAAAATAGTTTTGAATTACTTATTCAATTTCAAACACTTTTCATTTTCATAGTTTTGTCAAATTATCAAATATGCAAAAAGAATTTTAATAAACATAGTTTTTAATTGAAAATAACAAAATAGTTAATAGTTTTGTCGTGGATATAAGCCTGACAGTAGATGTGTAGGGTACGAATGAGATGGGCAGAGTCCTAGCTACGGCGAGGTTGTATGAGTTCGGGCCCCTCTGCGGTGGAGGTAACAACCCTACGTCTCAGTGCTCTCGGAGCTTGTTGTCGAGTGGAATATGGAATACAATGATTTGCTAACCCCTTTACCAGTGGGGGAGGGTGGCTTATATAGAGTGCGCTGCCCTCCACAATGGTTCCGGTACAGGGGTGGAGTAACGGGGGTTGAATGCGTACGTTACAGGTAACGTATGCCCTAAACGCTAATAAATGCGCCCAGAAACGTACGGATGTTTCTCTCTAGAGAGGTTACGATGTACTGAGTGTATTTAGTTGGTTAGCCTGGTATGCTCCGAATGCTAGTCTCCGACTAGATGATTCAGGGCCTGTTACCGACTGGATGATGGGGACTCCTTAATTCAGTCGGGGCAGACTTAGGGTCCTGTCCTTTGTGTCGGGTAGTCCTTGGGTAGGACCTGTATGGCAGGCCTATGACCCTACCCTAGGACTATGACCCCATCATTAGTCCCCGAATGGATTGGGGTTGAAACGACGAAGCGGTGCTTGAGGTTACATCCGACTGGACTAGATTCGGCTTGGGCGTTGCTTGCCTCTATCTATTTTATCCTTGCTGACCAACGATCCGAGTGGAAGTGCTTGCGAAACAGACTGTCGGGAATCGAGTGTTTCTGCGGCATCTTTGGACGCGACCGGTCAACTGACAGCGGCGGATTTTCCGGGATCTCAAATTTCGGGTTCCGCGCGCTCAGCGGGGATGACGCCAGCGCGCTCGAGTAGCGCCTGACGCCTCGATTCTCGCGCCTTCAACTCCTCCACTGATATCGCCGTGGCCGGTCGGGCGGATAAGGTTTCGGGGCCACCAGCCAGCGACCCAGTCGGAACTCTATTTAAATCTGGGCGGCGAGGCTTCTTCGTTACGCTCGCCGAATCTTTCGCTCTCGCCTGCTCCGTGTTCCTTGCCACCTCCAGCGCCCCAACACTCCTTCCTTTTCCTCCCTCTCGAGGGTTCGCCGTCGCCTCCATGATCAAGGATCAGACCAGCAAGATGGAGGCGAGGAAGAAGAAGAGCAAGGCGGCGGCAGCGGCCGCTCCCGGCGGGGTGGATCCAAGGAGACTTCCTCCCTTCCACGGTGACGGAGGGAGATCTGCTGGAGCTGGTGCAGCACGAGATGCTCGTGCATAAGTCCTGGAGGCTGCCGGTGGACGACGAGGTCGAGCCAGCGCCTGAGGAGGGGGAGCGTGTCTTGCTACTCAGCCATGTCCACCGAGGTTTTTCTTTGCCCCCGCATCCTTTCTTTAAGGGCATCATGAATCACTTCGGGGCCCAACTTCACCACTTTCCCCCGAATGCCATCGCCCATCTTTCTGCCTTTATTGTTTTGTGCGAGTGTTTCATCGGTTGCCCCCCCCATTGGGGTTTGTTCAAACACATCTTCTCCGCCCGATCCCAAACTATCAAACGTCTTAGCCAGTCGGATGATTAGACGCACCTCCTCCAGCTCTGCGGAGGTTTAGGATTCTAGAAGAAGAGTCGGAGTAGCTATCCTGCTCTCCAGTTAAGTGAGTCGGTTAGGAACTGGCAGTCGACGTGGTTCTACTGCTAGGACATCGCCTGTCCGAATGCATCGACTGGGCTGCCTCCTTTTAGTCTAGACCGGCCCACCCCGCCTAAGCAGCTCGCGCTCTCGAAGGCCGAGAAGAACGACATCCAGCCCTTGGTCGAGGCACTCGTGGATGTCGTCACGAGGGGGGTCACCGGTATAGACCTACTGGAAGTCTTCCTTGGTCGGCTGATCCAGCCTCTGCAGGCTCGCGACCATGCTATGTGGCATTACACGGGGCCCGAAGACTCCACTCGGACCAACGTGGTGGGCGTGACCGAGGAGAGGGTGACCTCGTGGGTGCTCCAAATCACGGGTCCCTGTTAGAATCCCAAAGGAGCTCGCCGAGTGAAGCCTTACAGCGCGGATCATCCTCCATCGAATCAGGTGAGTGGCACTTGTCGAGTGCATTGAACTGTCTTAATTCCAGTCGTTTGCTTATATCTTCGTGTGATGCCTAATGTTTCCGACTGAACTGTATGCAGGCGTGGACCAACTGGTTCTCCCCCGTCTCGAATGGGAATCTGGAGGAGGAAGAGGAGGAAGGCAGCCAGGAGGGCAGCGTGGAGAGCGCCGAGTACGTCTCCGACAGCGGGGAATCGGAGGAGGAGGACAGCGAGGAAGAGGAAGAAGATGAGGAGCAAGACTCGCCACCTCCACGAGCAGAGCATCGGACCAAGCGCCGACACGAGCCCGCCGTCCCTTCGGCTCCACCTACTTCTCTGGTGGTCCCGAGTAGTCGAGGCACCAAGAGGGCCAGGGACGCCGCCGCTGAGCCCGCGGGCCAGTCTTCTAGGGCACCCAAGCCGAGTGGGCCTAAGCCTCGGAAGGCTCTGCCGCGAATGAGGGTTGCTATCCCTGTCACCTCCACGTAAGTGTATCTAGCTTTTGGTTCTTTCTGTTATCCGAGTGAACTTCTGTTTACAGGCCGAATTGATTTTCACTCGACAGGGTTGCTACCTCTGCCACCTCTCCGGCCCGCCAAGGGGACGACCCCATGGACACGGACAACGTCGTTTCGTCCCAGCCAGGTGCGTTGTAGGAGAGTTGGGTGTTTTATCCCATCACGTCTCCAATTCTATCATAGGGCTTGTTTCTTTCTTTTTCTGAGATGCCATGTCATTCGGCTTGTTAGGGGCGATTTGCCTGGACGAGGACGACCAGGGGAGAGCCGACCCCGCCGTGGAGCCTGTTCTTGAGGCTGCTCCTTCTGCTGCCGCTCCCGCCGCCGACGTCCTGCCGACTGAAGCGCCGCCACCGACTGAACCGGTGCTGGTGGGGGAGGAGCCGACTGGGGCGGACCTTGGGATGCCCCAGGACCCTCCGACGATTCCAGGTTCGTCGAATGCTGAATTCAGCATCCGGCGTCTTTCGGAGGAGCAGGTGGGGGCGGCCAAGGGGGCTATGGTGCAGGCGGAGCTGATGGCTGGAGAAGCCAAAAGGGCCTATGACTCTGTTGCGGCCTTGTACCAGCGGAGCTTGGAGCTGCGCGATGATATCCGGGTAAGTGGTCTAGTAAGTATTTACTTTTCCCCTGTAACCCACTGGGTGTTCTTGAATAGCGGTTGTTGTTTGCAATGGGTTCACGCTGAGTGAACCCAGTGGGTGTAGTCCCCGAGACTTCTGTCGAGTGCTTGCACCGACAGTTGTCTTTATACATTTTTCCTTGAGTTTGGTTGTGTCTGTAGATATTATTACCGAGTGCGAGTATTTGCTGCAGTCGGAGTGCACTTATGGTAAGAATCCCCGAGAGTAAGTTGTACTCAGGTCGGGTAGTATTGGCCTCGGAGGCGTAGGCGATAACATGCATCTCAATAGGGTAGGCCTGCTTGAGGTGCGTGCCAGTGGGGTCACTCTCAGTGAACCCACTGGGTGTAGTCCCCGAGACCGCTGTCGACTGCTTGCGTCGGCAGGGGTCTGAAGAACTTAGACTGTTAACTGTTGAACTTGCTGATTGTCCCTTCTTTCTTGGTGGCAGAAAACTTGTGAAATGGGAACGGCCTATGAGGCCCTGAGAGCGGAGAGGAACCAATTCACTGGTGAACTTGATGCTGCTATGCTCGCCATGGCCGGCATGAAGGATGCTCTGGAGGGACGAGAGAAGTCCCTGGAGGAGGCTCGGGAGGCGAACAAGGTGTTGACGGAGGAGGTGGAAAGAATGAAGAAGCAGAGGACTGCTCTGCACAACAAGATGGCCGTCCTGAACAAACGATGCATAGCTCAAGAGAAGTATGTCAACGACTGGGCTGTGCAGATGATGACTCGTCTGGCTGGTAAGTCTTATGTTTTGCCGAGTGCTTGTACGGTGTGTGTTACAATCGGTGTTTATTGTATACTTGCCCTTGTGTTGCAGACTTTTGCGTTGATGCTGAAGCTGAAGCGGCGGCTGTGGAGCGGTCCATTCAGGACAACGTGCCACTCGGCGAGGACGCCAATCGGGATCTGCTCCGGGCGCATATCCGCGTAGGCATAGTGGGTCCTTTCATTGTCGACTGAGAGAGGTCGTTGGCCGAATTGACAAGGAACTTTGGCCAGAAGACGAGTCGCGGCAGGAGATGGAGACCCTGATGGCGCGACTCGAGGAGATTCCGAGCCGAGTGCAATCTTGGAAGAAATCGGCAGCGCGTTGCGGTGCTGATGTTGCCCTGTCCTTGGTCCGAGTCCATTGCAAGGAGGTGCGGGAAGAGAAGCTGAAGACACTGAAGGTCGCCAACACGAAGAAGCTTCGATTCTTGATCACTGCTAAGTCCTCGAGTGCGATGTTTAGAGCACACTCGGAGGTAGTTATTACTTAGGTGATTCTTGATCACAGCTAAGTCCCCGAGTGCAATGCTTTGAGCACACTCGGAGTCCGTTAGAACTTAGGTGATTCTTGATCACTGCTAGGTCCCCGAGTGTGATGTTAAGTGCACACTCGGAGAAAGTTATTACTTAGGTGATTCTTGATAACAGCTAAGTCCCCGAGTGCGATGTTTAGTGCACACTCCGAGGAAGTTAGTACTTAGGCGATTCAGGACCACAACTAAGTCTCCGAGTGTGACGTTTAGTGCGCACTCGGAGGAAGTTAGTTCTTAGGCGATTCAGGATTGCAGCTAAGTCTCCGACTGTGACGTTTAGTGCACACTCGGAGGAAGTTAGTACTTAGGCGATTCAGGATCGCAGCTAAGTCTCCGAGTGTGACGTTTAGTGCACACTCGGAGGAAGTTAGTACTTAGGCGATTCAGGATCGCAGCTAAGTCTCCGAGTGTGACGTTTAGTGCACACTCGGAGGAAGTTAGTACTTAGGCGATTCAGGATCGCAGCTAAGTCTCCGAGTGTGACGTTTAGTGCACACTCGGAAGAAGTTAATACTTAGGCGATTCGGGATCGCAGCTAAGTCCCCGAGTGTGACGTTTAGTGCACACTCGGAGGAAGTTGGAACTTAGGCGATTCATGATCGCAACTAAGTTTTTTTTTTGTGCGTGACTGGAGTTTGTGACCGTGGAAAAACTCTGAATCTGCAAAAAATTGAATCTGTTGTATATTATTTCATCAATACTTGTTCGTTACACTGCTTCAGTCGGCGATCACGTATAGAAACGCTTGAGGAGGTCTCCGTTCCATGCACGCGGCTCATCTGTCTCCCTCTGAATGTTGTAGAGTCTGTATGCTCTGTTGTTCAGCACCTTGGAGATGATGAAAGGCCCTTCCCAGGCCGGAGCAAACTTGTGGGGTCTTTGCTGATCCACTTGGAGCACTAAATCGCCTGCTTGGAATGTGCGACTCCTGACGTGACGCGCATGAAAGCGTCGCAGATCTTGCTGGTAAATTGTTGAGCGAGTGAGTTCCATCTCGCGTTCCTCCTCTAGAAGATCGACTCCATCTTTCCTTGCTTGTTCTGCTTCTGCTTCGGAGAAGAGTTCGACTCGTGGGGCATTGTGAAGCAGGTCACTCGGAAGGACCGCTTCTGATCCATAAACGAGGAAGAACGATGATCGCCCCGTTGATCTGTTCAGAGTGGTGCAGATGCCCCAAAGCACTGAAGGTAACTCGGTGACCCATGCGCCAGCAGCGTGTCCCACCTTTCGCAGGAGTCGGGGCTTCAAACCTTGAAGAATAAGCCCATTCGCCCGTTCGGCTTGTCCGTTGGATTGGGGATGTGCCACGGAAGCAAAATCCACTCGGATACCCTGACTCGCACAGAAACCTTTGAATCTGTCCGAGTCGAAGTTTGTCCCGTTGTCCGTGATTAGGCTGTGAGGTACCCCAAATCTGGAAATGATGTCCCTGACAAACTTAACAGCTGTTGAGGCGTCGAGTTTCTTGATGGGCTTGGCTTCTATCCATTTTGTAAACTTGTCGACTACCACCAACAGATGTGTGTAGCCTCCTTGGCCTGTCTTGAATGGTCAGACTGTATCTAATCCCCAAACTGCAAATGGCCACACAAGTGGGATCGTCTTTAATGCAGATGTTGGCTTGTGGGACTTGTTGGAGTAGAACTAACAGCCTTCACATCGGTCGACCATATCTTTAGCCATCTCGTTTGCCTGCAGCCAAAAGAAACCGGCTCTGAATGCCTTGGCGATGATTGTTCTCGAAGAAGCATGATGACCGCAGGTTCTCGAGTGAATATCCTCTAGGATCAACTACCCTTCCTCTCGGGAAATGCAACGTTGAAGAACGCTTGAAACACTCTCCTTGTACAATTGACCATCAATGACAGTGAATGCCTTCGACCTGTGAACTATTTGCCTGGCTTGGACTTCGTCTTCTGGAAGTTCTTGCCTTAGGATATATGCAATGATCAGCACAGTCCAATCGGGAATGACAGCCAGAATCTCCATGACCAGATCAACAACAACAGGTACATCGACTTTAGTCGGATCTCTTGCGCTCTTGGGTTGTACCGGTTCTTCTGTGAAGGGATCTTCTTTGACTGAGGGAAGATGGAGGTGCTCGAGGCAGACATCACTCGGGACTGGTCTCCGAGTGGATCCGAGTTTTGCCAACTCGTCAGCTGCTTGGTTCTTCAGTCTCGGAACATGATGGAGCTCTAGACCTTCAAACTTCTTCTCCAGCTTCCTCACTGCATTGCAGTATGTTTTCATGGTGGGGTTCCTTACGTCCCACTCTTTCATCACTTGATTGACCACCAAATCCGAATCGCCGTAGACCATCAAGCGACGGACGCCGAGTGAGATGGCCATGCGCAATCCGTAGAGGAGAGCTTCATACTCTGCCTCGTTGTTGGAGGAATCAAAGTGTATCTGCAGCACGTACTTGAGCTTGTCACCCTTTGGTGATATGATCACAACACCAGCGCCGGAGCCATTCAACATCTTAGACCCATCGAAGAACATTGTCCAATGAGCCGAGTAGATGTGGGTCGGTTGCTGTTGTTCTACCCATTCTGCTATAAAGTCAGCCAGGGCTTGAGACTTAATAGCTTTCTTGGCCTCGAACTTGATGTCACAGTACAGCATCTCCATTGCCCAGTTCGCCACTCGGCCTGACGCGTCTCGATTGTGGAGAATTTCCGACAACGGAGCATCAGAAACGACAGATACCAAGTGGTCTTGGAAATAATGGGCCACCTTCTTCGCAGTCATATAGATCCCATAGATAAGTTTTTGATAATGGGGATACCTCTGCTTGGAAGGAGTTAGGACTTCGGAGGCGTAGTACACTGGCCGCTGAACTTTGTATACTTTGCCTTCTTCTTCTCGCTCGACTGTCAGAACAGTACCGACGACTTGGTTTGTAGCCGCGATATATAGAAGAAGGGGCTCTTTACTGAGCGGAGCAGTAAGAACCGGCTGGGTGGAAAGTAGGACTTTGAGGTCATCGAATGCGACTTGGGCTTCGTCTGTCCACTCGAAGGTATCTGATTTCTTCATGAGTCGGTACAGAGGAAGTGCTTTCCCGCCGAGTCGACTGATGAACCTGCTCAAAGCCGCTAGGCAACCTGTGAGCCGTTGAACATCGTGTATCCTGACCGGCCTCTCCATTCGGACGATGGTCCCGATCTTTTCGGGGTTGACGTCGATCCCTCGTTCGGAAACGAAGAAACCGAGTAACTTTTCGCTGGGAACACCGAATGAAAATTTGGCTGGGTTGACCTTGATATCGTACCTACGAAGGTTGGCAAATGTTTCTGCCAAGTCGGTCAGCAGGTCGGAACCTTTGCGTGACTTGACTACGATATCATCCATATATGCCTCCACATTGCAACCGATCTGGTCGAGGAGACATTTTTGGATCATGCGCCTAAAGGTAGCTCCTGCATTCTTCAGACCGAAAGGCATAGTGCTGTAGCAGAAGCACCCGAATGGGGTGATTAAGGTTGTTTTTAACTCATCGGGACCATACAGACGGATCTGATTATAGCCCGAGTAGGCATCAAGAAACGACAAACGCTCGCATCCCGCAGCCGAATCGACAATTTGATCTATGCGGGGGAGCGGAAAATGGTCTTTCGGGTAGACCTTATTGAGATGGTTGATGTCGATGCACATTCGGAGCGACTTGTCCTTCTTGGGCACCATGACAACATTTGTGAGCCACTCGGAGTGGTGAACCTCGCGAATGAAGTTGGCGGCCAACAGCTTGGCCACCTGTTCTCCGATCGCCTTCCTCTTGTGCGTGGCGGACCGGCGAAGGCGCTCCCGGACGGGCCGAGCGACGGGATCCACATGCAGTCGGTGCTCAACCAACTCCCTAGGCACACCTGGCATGTCAGAGGGTTTCCATGCGAAGATGTCCTGTTCTCACGGAGGAATTGGGTGAGCTCGGCTTCCTATTTAGGATCGAGGGTAGTGGAGATGTTCGTCGGGGCGGCAGAGTCGTCCGTCGGGTGGATGCTGACCTTCTTCGTCTCCCCCGCCGACTGAAACGCGGACTCATAAGCTGGTTTCTTTGAGCGCATCAGGTCGGCAGGGTCGATTGTCTTCTTGTACTCGTCGAGCTCAAGTACAGCCATCTGCTGATCGGCGATTCTTGATCCCTGCTGCAAACACTCTTCGGCTTGCTGACGGTTGCCCATGATGGTGATCACGCCTTTCGGGCCTGGCATCTTCAACTTCAAGTATATATAGCATGGACGTGGCATGAAGCGCACATATGCTGGACGGCCCAGAATTGCGTGGTAAGCGCTCTCGAAATCCACCACCTCAAATGTGAGCTTCTCCTTGCGAAAGTTCTTGTCGGAGCCGAAAACGACGTCCAGCGCGATCTGGCCAAGTGACTTGGCCTTCCGTCCAGGGACGACTCCGTGGAACTGCATACTGCTCTCGCTGAGTCTGGACATCGGAATGCCCATTCCCTTGAGAGTGTCGGCGTACAGGATGTTCAGCCCGCTACCGCCGTCCATGAGGACTTTGCGCAGTCGGACTCCTTGCACCACTGGGTCGACGACCAGAGCCTGTCTTCCTGGGGTGGGGATATGCGCTGGATGATCCGACTGGTCAAAGGTGATCGCAGTCTGAGACCATTTAAGGAACTTGGGGTTGGTCGGAACGGACATGTTGACCTCCCTGTTCACCAGCTTCAGTCGACTCTTGCTTTCGATGTCAGCAAAATTCATGAGGGTTGCATGGACTTGGGGGAACGGATCCTCCTTATCCTCCTCATCTTGTTCAGGATCCTTCCCACTCGGTTGTCCCTCGTTGAACCCCTGGATCAGGAGACGACACTGTCGAGTGGTATGCTTTGCGTATATGGGGTTGCCTTCTTCGTCCATCTTCGTATGAACCGGACAAGGCTGGTCCAAGATAGGATTGTTGAATGGCTTCTTCTTGGGGGTAAACTGTGCCTTCCCTTTGCCCTTGAACTTGGCACTGGTCACGGCTGCAGCTTCTGCTTGCGGTGTGGGCGGAACCTTCTATTTCTGCTTCCGAGTGTTACCTCCGTCGACATCGCCGACTGTCTTGTGCTTGCCGCTCCGGATGCGGTCCTCTTCCTCGCCATTTGCATAGCGAGCTGCTATCTCGTCATCTTGCTCATGGAGATGTCGCCTGTTCGACCGAACTTTAGGTACAGCTCTCTGTACCGCACGCCTGCCTTGAAGGCGCAGACTCCTTGATGCTCGGTGACGTTCTCCACCATGTGGTAGAGGGTTGTCCAACGCTGGATGAAGTCGCGCAGGGGCTCCTTCGGCTTCTGGACATAGTGCTGGAGCTCCACAAGGCCTGCAGGGCGTTTACACGTCCCTTCGAAAGTCCTGATGAACACTCGTGCCAGATCTGCCCAACTGTAAATGCTCGAGGGGGCGAACTGGTTCAGCCACACTCGCGCCAAGCCGTCGAGCATCAGAGGGAGGTGCTTCATAGCGACATGGTCGTCCCCTCCTCCGATCTGAACTGCCACTCGGTAGTCGTCTAGCCATGTTTCAGGCTTGGATTCCCCCGTAAATTTACCGATTCCCGCTGCCAATCGGAAGTTGGGCGGGATGTCAGCCGAGCGGATGGCTGGACTAATACACTCGGGGCCGGACACGATGGTCCTGCTTCCGCTTGGACGGTCCATATCGTGACCATCGCGGTGGGCTCGACCCCTGTCGACCCTTCGCTGGGCGATTCGCCCTCTTGCGTCGGGTCTTGGGTCGTACGTTTCGCCGACTGAACGCCGATCATCATGATGCCGGGACCCATAGGGCCCACCCCGCGGAGGGGTGCATGAGCGGCGGCGATCTTCGCGGATCATGGAGCGGCTGCCTCCCCTGTGGTGCTGATGGGAACCAGGGCTGTGAACCGACCGATGCGTGTTTGCATGGACGGAACTATTGTAGATTCGGTTGTGCGACTCGGAGACTGCCGAATTCTGGTGCTGCGCCGTGTGCAAGAGAGCTCGGATCTGCTCGATTCCCCGTCCTGCCTCTGAATCAGTCGGCTGGAGGGAATCGGCAATCTTGGCAGCCGCAGCCAAGTTGAGGAGAGGTGTGCGGAACAACTCCACGTTGCTCCGCGGAGTGTGCCGACTGGCAGAACGGCGAGGTGGACGGCGTGCACCGGATGCTTCACCGATCTCGCGCTCGCTCCGGCCAGCTTGACGGGGATCCTCATGGGAGTTGGCCATGTGTACTTCTGCTGGAGGCCCGCGACCTGCGTACTCGGAAGGGAACTCAGTCGGAACCGAGCCCGAGCACTGGGAACGCGGGGCAACCACAACAGACTCCAGAACTGCCACTTGAGAAGACGCGATCTGACGCGCTCGGGCATGCTGCACCCAACGTTGGAGACGCGGACTACAGGACCTCTTCTTGCGGCGCATGACGGAGGTACAAGCCGACAACGGAGCCGATTGTTGGAGAAGAAGAACGCCGCGAGCGCCGGCACGGAAGTGCGTGGCCCCGCGACGGGGAAGCGCCTCGACGTCGAGAGGTGCCTCCCGAAGCCACGCGGAATCGTCGACGGTGAAGGAGAGAGCGCCGAAGAAGATCAGGTGACCCATGCTCGAATCTCCGCCGGTCGACAAGACGAAAGGAAGTAGTCGCGAACTCGTCGGAAGTCGCTTAGACGCCTGACAGTAGATGTGTAGGGTACGAATGAGATGGGCAGAGTCCTAGCTACAGTGAAGTTGTATGAGTTCGGCCCCCTCTGCGGTGGAGGTAACAACCCTACGTCTCAGTGCTCTCGGACCTTGTTGTCGAGTGGAATATGGAATACAATGATTTGCTAACCCCTTTACCAGTGGGGGAGGGTGGCTTATAAAGAGTGCGCTGCCCTCCACAACGGTTCCGGTACAGGGGTGGAGTAACGGGGGTTGAATGCGTACGTTATAGGTAACGTATGCCCTAAACGCTAATAAATGCGCCCGGAAACGTACGGCAGTTTCCCTCCATAGAGGTTACGATGTACCGAGTGTATTTAGTCGGTTAGCCTGCTATGCTCCGAATGCTAGTCTCCGACTGGAGGATTCAGGGCCTGTTACCGACTGGATGATGGGGACTCCTTAATTCAGTCGGGGCAGACTTAGGGTCATGTCCTTTGTGTGGGGTAGTCCTTCGGTAGGACCTGTATGGCAGGCCTATGACCCTACCCTAGGACTATGAGCCCATCAAGTTTGGATAGTCAAAATAATTAATTTTGAAATAAGAAAATAGTTTTGAATTATTTATTCAATTTCAAACACTTTTCATTTCCATAGTTTTGTGAAATTCTCAAATATGCAAAAAGAATTTTAATAAACATAGTTTTTAATTGAAAATAACAAAATAGTTAATAGTTTGGATAGTCCAAATAAATAATTTTGAAAATAGAAAATAGTTTTGCATTATTTATTCAATTTCAAACACTTTTCATTTTCATAGTTTTGTCAAATTCTCAAATATGCAAAAAGAATTTTTAATAAACATAGTTTTTAATTGAAAATAACAAAATAGTTAATAGTTTGGATAGTCAAAATAATTAATTTTGAAAATAGAAAATAGTTTTGAATTATTTATTCAATTTCATACACTTTTCATTATCATAGTTTTGTTAAATTCTCAAATATGGAAAAAGAATTTTAATAAACATAGTTTTTAATTGAAAATAACAAAATAGTTAATAGTTTGGATAGTCAAAATAATTAATTTTGAAAATAGAAAATAGTTTTGAATTATTTATTCAATTTCAAACACTTTTTATTTTCATAGTTTTGTCAAATTCTCAAATATGCAAACAAATAACTATTTATATTCTCAAATATGCAAAAACAAATAAAATAAGAAAACAGAAAATAGGCCTTTAGTCCCGGCCCGTACCACAGACCGGGACGAAAGGACCGAAGCAACCCTACGACGACATTGATGTGTACCTAAGGCCATTAGTTGATAAACTTTTACAGTTGTGGGCCCACCAGGTGTACGTGTGTGGGATGAGCACAAAGAACATGAATTTGACCTATGAGCATTGTTGTTCGTAACCATCAATGATTGGCCTGCTCTTAGTAACACTTTAGGACAATCAAACAAGGGATACAATGCATGCACGCACTGTTTAGATAAGACTAAAGGTACATATTTGGGAAAATCTAAGAAGGTTGTCTACCTGGTGTGTCGTGAATTTCTTCCGACCAAACATACCGTAAGAAAGAAAGGCAAGCATTTCAATGGTGAGGCAGATCACCGGAAGAAGCCTAACCTCCCTACTTGTGATGAGTTATTCGCTATGGTCAAGGATTTGGATCAAATAGTAATCTTTGGAAAGGGTCCTCGCAGTCAATCTGTTCTGAAAGACGACGTTACCGGACACGTGCCCATGTGGAAAAAGAAATCTTTATTTTGGGGGCTACCCTATTGGAAACACCTAGAGGTCCGGTCTTCAATCGACGTGATGCACGTCACGAAGAATATTTGCGTGAACCTGCTAGGCTTCCAGGGAGTGTATGGAAAGACAAAAGATACAACAGAAGCACGGGAGGAGCACCAACGTATGAAAGACCCATACGACAAGAAGACTGATAAAGTGCGTCAATACTTAAGCAGCTACGCTCTTACCAAAGCAGAGAAGGAAATCTTTTTTGAATGCCTGAGCAGTATGAAGGTCCCCGCTGGCTTCTCGTCTAATATAAAGGGAATAATAAATATGGCAGAGAAAAAATTCCACAACCTGAAGTCTCATGATTGCCACGTGATTATGACGCAGTTGCTTCTGGTTGCATTGAGCGGCTTCTATCGGAAAATGTTCGATTACCCATTGTGAAGCTATGTGCATTCCTCAATGCAATATCTCACAAGGTAATCGATCGAGAACTTTATGTGATGTGTACTAATGTATTAAACTTTATGTGATGTATTAAACTTTATGTGATGTGTACTACGAAGTGCATCCAGTTTTTGCCATAACCCTCTCAACTTTTTAGCACATGCTATGTGTGTAAAATGATGATTACATAACAGGTTTCATCATTTTCGGAGTTCATTCGTAGTGCTTTTCAATATCAGGGTCAACTAGCTCAACAAAAATAAGTAAATGCACGAAAAATACAAAATGAAGTAAGAAATTATTGAAAATTTGTGATGTGCCTTTGAGTGGTGCATTTTGAACACACAAAAAGTATGGAGTTTAAATAAGTTCAAAAAAATGAAATCCCTTTGTAAGAGATGAGTTCTCGTTCGAAACCCTGATACTTCGAGAGAGATTGTCCATTTTGTACACGAAGTGCATCCAGTTTTTGTTGTAGCCCTCTCAACATTTTAACACATGCTATGTGGGTGAAATGATGATAGCATGCCCATTTTCAACATTTTTAGAGTTCATTTGTAGTGCTTTTCAATTTTAGGGTCAACTAGCCCAAAAAACAAAAGTAAATGCACGAAAAATACCAAATTAAGTCAGAAATTGTTGAAAATTTGTGATGTGCCTTTGAATGGTGCATTTTAAACACACAAAAAGTATGGAGTTCAAATAAGTTCAAAAAATGAAATCTCTTTGTAATAGATGAGTTCTCGTTCGAAACCCTGATACTTCGAGAGAGATTGTCCATTTTGTACACGAAGTGCATCCAGTTTTTGTCGTACCCCTCTCAACATTTTAACACATGCTATGTGGGTGAAATGATGATAGCATGCCAATTTTCAACATTTTCAGAGTTCATTTGTAGTGCTTTTCAATTTTAGGGTCAACTAGCCCAAAAAACAAAAGTAAATGCACGAAAAATACCAAATTAAGTCAGAAATTGTTGAAAATTTGTGATGTGCCTTTGAATGGTGCATTTTAAACACACAAAAAGTATGGAGTTCAAATAAGTTCAAAAAATGAAATCCCTTTGTAATAGATGAGTTCTCGTTCGAAACCCTCATACTTCGAGAGAGATTGTGTGTTTTGTACACGAAGTGCATCCAGTTTTTGTCGTAACCCTCTCCACTTTTTAGCACATGCTATGTGGGTGAAATGATGATACCATGCCAACTTTCAACATTTTCAGAGTTCATTTGTAGTGCTTTTCAATTTTAGGGTCAACTAGCTCAAAACAATTAAGTAAATGCACGAAAAATACCAAATGATGTCAGAAATTGTTGAAATTTTGTGATGTGCCTTTGAATGGTGCATTTTGAACACACAAAAAGTATGGAGTTCAAATAAGTTCAAAAAAATGAAATCCCTTTGTAAGAGATGAGTTCTCGTTCGAAACGCTGATACATCAAGAGAGATTGTCCGTTTTGTACATGAAGTTTATCAAGTTTTTGCCGTAACCCTCTCAACTTCTTAGCACATGCTATGTGCGTGCAATCATGATACCATGCCAACTTTCAACACAGAGTTCATTTGTAGTGCTTTTGAATTTGAGGGTCAACTAGCTCAAAAAAAGTAAATGCACGAAAAATACCAAATGAAGTCAAAAATTGTTGAAATTTTGTGATGTGTGTTTGAATGGTGCATTTTGAACAGATAAAAAGTATGGAGTTCAAATAAGTTCAAAAAAATGAGATCCCTTTGTAACAGATGAGTTCTTGCTGGAAACCATGATGCTTCGAGAGATATTGTCCGTTTTGTACACGAAGTGTATCCAATTTTTGCCGTAGCCCTCTCAACCTTTTAGCACATGCTATGTGGGTGAAATGATGATCCCATGCCAACTTTCAACATTTTCACAGTTCATTTGTAGTGTTTTTCCATTTCAGGGTCAACTAGCTCAAAAAATAAGTAAATGCACGAAAAATATCAAATGAAGTCAGAAATTTCATAAAGTTTTTTTGTTAAAATATTTAATATAAAACAAAAAAAGAGTCAAATAAAAAGAATCAACTAAAACATTAACTAAAATGAATGAATTAAGAATAATTTACTAAGATTTCAAAGAGCTTATTTGTTAGAAAGAATCAAGTAAAACATTAACAAAAAAGAAACAAAAAAAGATCAACTCAATAGAAAACTAAAATAGAAGAGAAAAAAAATATTGAATAGCAAAGAATTAAAATATAAACTAGGACTCAAAATTATTAAAGTAAAAAAACAAATGCCGCCTATTGGGCCATCACGACCTGCATACGACTAGAAACCCTACCCGACAGGTGGGCTAGGATGAAGGCCCGCGGGCCCAATAGGCCGAACAGGCAGCGAGATGAGAGTTTGTCCCACAGGCCTTCAATAGATAGAAGATCAATTCAGCAAGGCGTAACAGTGCTTATAAAGCACTCCCAGCGCCCCTCGCTAGGCGAAGTGGGACTAAAGGTTGCCCTGCATCACCCCGGAGCTAGCCCAGGTCTTTAGTCCCGGTTCGGGGCTCGAACCGGGACTAAAGACCACCTTTAGTCCCGGGTGGAGCCACGACCCGGGACTAAAGCCCCTCGTTTCCCGCCTCCTCGCCTGCCGAAAAGGGGTCTTTAGCCCCGGGTCGTGGCTAGACCCGGGACTAAAGGGTGTCTTTAATCCCGGTTCTAGCCAAGACCCGGGACTAAAGGTCCTCCTATATAAAACGACACTATGAAGTTTCCAACCCCTCTCCTCTCGTTTTCTTTCTCCTCTCGCTCTCGCCTGCGCACCGGACGACGACACGATCGACGCCGCCAGGCTGCCGGACCTCCGCCTCGCTCTCGCCGTCGCCGACACCCACCGTCCTCCTTGCCCGCCTGTCCCTGCGCGCGTCCTCGACCCCCCCCCCCCCCCCCGCTCCAGGCACCGCCGGTCAACCCCCTCCCGTCCCACTCCGGTAAGCCCCCCGCCCCCTCCTCCCCATGACTCGGTACCTCGCTTCGGATGCCCACGCCCCCTCCTCCCCATGCAATGGTGTAGCTAGAGATCAGGAGAAGAATAGGAGGAGAAGTAGAAGAAGAGGAGGAGGAGAAGTAGAATAAGAGGAGGAGGAGTAGAAGAAGAGGAGAAGAAAAGGAAGAAGAAGAGGAGGAGAAGAAGATTTTGTTTTGTCATTTAATTCCTATTGTTATTAGGTTTGTGCTAGATTATTAGGGTTAGTAATATTTAGAATTAGGTTAGGGTTACAAGAAGAAGAAAGATGAACAAAAATAAGAAAATAAGATTTGGAAAAAGGAAAATAAGAAGAGGAGGAGAAGAAAAGAAGAAAAAGGAGAATAAGAACAAGAGGAGAGGAGAAGAAGAGGAAAAATAGAAGAAGAGGAGAAGTAGAAGAAGAGAAGTTGAAGAAAAATAGGAGCAGAAGAAGCGGAGAAGACAATAAGAAAGAAGAAGAAGATAAGAAAAGGAAGAAGAAGAAGAGGAGAAGAAGAAATAGGTTAGCTAGTGTGCTAGGTTAAATCTGTTTATTTTTATTTTTTGTAATTTGATTGCTATTGGTATTAATTTTGCTTGATAACTTTTTGTTAATTCATCACATATTATTTTTGTGTTAATTAAGTACTTTGTTCAGTAACGTTGGTTGTTTCTGCCATGGTCATGCAAATTAAAAATATCCTCAGTTTTCCCGAATGTCCGAGTGGCCTATGTTTTGCCGGAATCTTGATTTATTTCTGTTCCAGCAAATTTTAGGCACTCCATATGTCCATTTTTAGCAAAGGTCATGCCGAAAATTTCAGTGAATTTCGGCATGACTTGTGCTAGAAACTAGGACATATCAAGTGCCCGGGAATTGCTGAAAAGGGGAATGAATCAACATTCCGACCAAATGTAGTCCCCCTTTTATTATTTATGTTATTCGGCCTATAAATAAAATATTATACTTAAATACTTGTAGAAAACTAATATGTCTAGCCACGACGAAGCCGGGGGTTCTGGTCGCCATGAAGAAGACCAGTTTGATAGTTTATTAGTTAATAAAATGTCCGTTTTTTGCAGAACTATGGATCCACATATCAGGAATCTCGAAGAGGAAGAACTTCTCGAAGATATAATCAAAGACGGCCCCGACGTTGAACCAGCTTAATCTCCGTCGTCATATCTAAACCCCTCCGGAGATGGAATGGAGGTCGACCGACACGAAGATGTAGCCGATGGGGCAGGAGATAGCTCCAATGACGGAGAAGGTGATAGCTCCACTGAGGGAGAAGCCGGTGGAGAAATAATAAAGTCCGGCGAGGTATACATATGAAGTTCGACAATCACTTGTAATATGTGAAAAATATTGGAGATTTCTCTATATTGTATACATATACATTCATTTGACGAATGTTTCTCCCTCTTAGGCCTCCACATCGAGCAAAGCTACGAAACGAGGGCTGACTAAAAAGTTGGATGCACGGACGCATTATACCTTTGAGGTGATATTGCCTACGGGCAAACCCAAGCTTCCTAAGAATGCTGCTTACACATTCAAGAAGCAATGCGGAGTTCTCGTTAGGGATCACGTCCCGATCAGCGTTCGGGAGTGGAACAAGCGCAAAGGGGCAGCCGATTGTGACTATGTCGCCGAAAGGTACAAAGATAATATTTGGAATGATCTCATGTCACATTTCAACCTGCCAGAATGTGAGAAAGAAGACGCCGCAAAAAAACCTGAGGGCCAAAGTCAAGCACTGCACTCTAAAGAAGATGGTCGAACTGTTCCGTAGCTGGAAAAAGAAGCTATGGAAAAACTATCGGAAGACAAAGAAAGTGCCAGTATTCGAGGGGTATCTAGCCAAGCAGGCGAATCACTGGAAGGCATTTCAAGAGTACAAGGAGTCAGAAGATGCGAGGGCATTATCAGAAAAGAACAAGAAAAATGCTGACAAGAATAAATATCACCACACGCTGGGGCTAGGGGGCTATGAGACTGCCATCCCAAAGTGGGATAAGAAAGAGCAAGATCTGCTAGCTAAAGGCATCATACCTGAACCCATCCGTGATGAGTGGAAATTGAGAGCAAGAAATTGGTTCCTTGCCCATGGTGGTTCGTACGACGAAGAAACAGGGGACCTCATCTGCAGTGGCGGTCTTAGGATACCCAGGGAGAATTGGAAAAAGATAGTGAAAGAAATTAAGGAGGGAAAAAGACAGTTCACTGCAGATAGAGAGAAAGATTTGCTCACACTGGTCCTCGGCAATGACGAACATGGAGGACGAACGCGAGGCTTCGGACCTTCTTACCCGTGGTGGCTTGGGTTTGCCGGAGACCAAGACACTTACAGAAGCCGAGCGAGACCAAAGAAGCGACAGCAGGATGAGGAGAATGACAAGTTCAACCAGTTGCTTGCCAGGCTTAACGAACAACAGAAGCAGATTGATGAGCTTAGAGGAGTAGCGTGCCGGGAAGATCCTGCACTCGATATTACCGGCGCCCCATCTAAGAGGAAAAGCAGCGTGGCTCAATCTGAGGCCCCGCCCGACGATGCACGAAGAATGATAGAGGGCGGTCCCGGCTACCCCGTGGATGGAATCAAGGAGTCAACATCATGTGAACTCCATCAGAGATTCAAGAACATATCCATGAAGGTGGCCGTCGCACAAGCTTTACCTTCTGGCCCTGATGCACGCTGGCATGGTCGTGAGATTCGAGTTGGATTTGCTAAAGTCGGGGTGGATGAAATCATTGTGGGGTTTCATGATATGGAGCTCGACATAGCTGGACCCGAAGATGAGAGGACACTCGGAGAAGTACTGGGTGGAGTCATCCTATGGGACAAGAACTACATCAAGCTTCCAGGATCGGCCCCAAGGACAACACCGCCTCCGAGTCATCGCAGGTAACCTACACATCCATCACCTCCAAGCCCTCCACATGACGACGGCCAGCACAACACGAGTCCATCTCGATCACCGCCGCCGGACTTGGGTCGTCCGTCTCCGCCGCCACCCGCTAAGGATACTAAACGGAAGCGTGCCAGCAAGAACGCTCCGTCGATGAGTTCTAAGCGATGGAGCTCCCCAAAGCGCAAATTGTCGCCCCTCCCAAAGGTACCTCATGCTAATCTTCCTATCAGACCTTATGATCGTACCGACGAGGAAAATGCCAGGATAGCAAAGGAACATTATGATGCGCAGATGAAAAAGAAGGAACCCGAGCCCCGCCCGGAATACACCGAGAAGCAAATAGCATATGCAAAATACTTCACGACCCTTCCAGCACAGTATGACTTACACCATAAGCCTCATGTCTATACACACACATTGCAGAAGGAAGGGAAAAGAGCAGATCACGGGCAAGTGCAAGTGGGAGCAAATCAACTTCAACTAGAAGCAAAAAAAGATCAGACGTTCCTCAGCTTGTAAAACAGGCCAAACAGTCGATCCCACCCCTCAGGGTGTTACCCGAGAATGTTCCCTCTCTGGTGCAGGGGCAAGATTTGGAATTAGCAAAGAAGTGGGCGGATGAATGGGGTATCCCGGTTGAAGACGTTTTGGCTTCCCAAGACGACATGTTACCCAAGGCTGTGGTAGCCCCTAAGCCACAGTTTGTCATGGGAGCGCCTTTGGTCAGCAAAGATAAGTTTGATGATCTCCCAACAAATATGTGTTACTTGCATACATGGTACTTAAGTGAATCAAAGAATGGGAGAACGATGATTGTGGCGCGTGTCCCACGGGAGTACTACGGCCGCCCCGAAGAAATCCATATCGAGTTTGATGAACTCTTCCAGGTGTACAATGCCGACGCCCTCGACAAATCGCTTATGAGTTGCTATTGTGTGTAAGTTTTCCAATTCGTTGTCTACATATAACTTGTTTAGTTATTTGAAATCATTGTCTATATATAACTTGTACTCTATTATGCAGAATGAAGATTCTGGAATGTAAAAGTAGGAACATCCTAAATATTGGGTTTATTGACCCAGATAAAATACATATAGCGACGCTAACTGATAAACCCAAGGAGACAGAGGAAAACCTTCTAAGATTTCTAACAGATCAAAATTTCTGTGACCACATACTGTTTCCATACAACTTCAAGTGAGGGTCTTTACTCTGTTGTGTCCATTCACTTATAAGTGTAATTGATAAGTTACTGACACATATATATATATATATATATATATATATACATGTGCAGCTACCATTGGATTCTGTTGGACATTCAAATTCATAAGGGAAGAGTTGATGCCTTCGACCCATTATAGAGACCCTTGGAACAGTTCCAAAGCCTGCAGGACATGCTCCAAGGGTAATTTCAATCACTCTTGCGCTCTATCGGTCTTGTTCGATGATTTTCTAATATATCAATTAATGAAAAACTTAGCAAATCATTTTCCTTGTTGGGCAGGGTTTGGAAGCGGTTCAAGTGCGTGACTCCCAGTATCGAGCATGAGAATCTGACCTTTAGAGCGGCTCACGTAAGTAGTAGTATGATATACTTCTATTTTCAGTACATTTATGATGCTAGATTATTATTTTGATTATATATATTCTATTCTCGTAAAGTGCGACCAACAGCCACGGGGGACACATCTATGCGGATACAATTTTTGTGAGACCATTCGTATGTTTACCTCTGAGCACAAGGATTACAAATACGACGTAAGCAATGAACATTCACACCTCTATTTTTACCCGTCATTCTTTGTTATCATGATTGATATTCATATTCATCTCCTCTTCTTATATAGTACACGACCATGAGGGAGAAGTACCTACGAGAGCAACGCGCGATTGCTGTTGCAGAGGAGCTTGCGACCATTCTGAGGACGGAAGCTATAGATGACAAAGGACGATTTAGTGTAGCTAGGGGCCATTACTGATGTTGGTCCATGTAATCGAATAGACGGGCTCTAGTCCCGATAAGTCAGATCTCCATATAATTGTATATATATGCTCGCTTGTAAGATAAGTTAATCTTATATATATGCATAAACATGTATATTTAGAATTATATGAAAACTAATTCCCGAACACCAAACGAGGCATCACGTTAATCTCCCGAACACCTAAACCCTAAAACCCTAAAATAAACAAAATCTGCAGAAACTCTTTAGTCCCGGTCCGTGTTAAGACCCGTGACTAAAGGGCCTGCCCCTAAGGGTGCTCCGAGGCGCCCACGGGGAGCACCTTTGGTCCCGGCTTGGAACAGGGCCGGGACTAAAGGTTAGGCTTTTAGTCCCGCCTCTTTGGTCCCGGTTGGTGAACCGGGACTAAAGCCCCTTACGGGCCGGGACTATAGGCCCTGTCCCCACTAGTGTCACCAATTTGTGGATTTGAAAAAAATGTCATGAATTTTGAAACCAATTGCATATTTGAAAAAAGTTCATAGCTCGGTCCGAACATATACAAACATATATGTGTCCTTGTTGAATGAAAAAATGCGTTAAAACGCATTCAAATAGTTTTGGCCTATTCCGGCCAGTTTTGTGTGCTATTAGTCACTGATTTTGGGTCCCGGTGCAATCCGAACGTTTCGGGAACCCCGAGGTCCGGTTAAGGGGAAATCATGAAAACTCACAGTTTTGGCCTATTCCGTCTAGTTTTGCATGCTATTACTCACTGATTTTGGGTCCCGCTGCCATCCGAATGTTCGTGGAAACGCGAGGTGCTGTTACAGGGAACTCATCAAAACTCGCAGTTTTGGCCTATTGTGGCCAGGTTTGTATGGAATTAGTCACCAATTTTGGGTCCCGCTGTGATCCCAACGTTTCGGGAACCCAGGGTCCGGTTATGGGGGACTCGTCAAAACCCGCAATTTTGGGCTATTCCGGCCAGTTTTGTATGCTATTAGTCACTCATTTTGGGATCTGCTGTGATCCGAACATTTCCAAAACCTCGGGGTCCGGTTACGGGGAACTCGTCAAAACTCGTAGTTTTGCCCTATTTTGACCAGTTTTGTATGCTATTACTCACTATTTTTGGGTCCAGAATACACCAAAACTGCGAGTTTTGGGTCCGGTTACGGGGAACTCATCAAAACTCGTAGTTTTGGTGTATTCTGGCCAGTTTTGTATGCTATTACTCACTGACTGTGGGTCCCGAGGTGATGTGAATGATTCGGGAACCGTGGGGTCCGGTTACGTGGAACTCGTCGAAACTCGCAGTTTTAGCCAATTCCAACCACTTTTGTATACTATTAGTCAATGATTTTGGGTCCCGATGCCATCCGAACGTTTCGGGAACCCCAACGTCCGGTTAATGGGAAATCATGAAAACTCGCAGGTTTGGCCTATTCCGTCCAGTTTTGTATGCTATTAGTCACAGATGTTGGGTCCCGATGTGATCCGAATGTTTCAGGAACCCTTGGTACGGGTACGGGGAACATGTCAAACTCGCAGTTTTGGCCTATTACGGCTAGTTTCATATGCTATTAGTCATTGATTTTGGGTCCCGATGCCATCAGAATGTTTCGGGAACCCCGGCGTCCGGTTAAGGGGAAATCGTGAAAACTCGTAGTTTTGTCCTATTCCAGCCAATTTTGCATGCTATTACTCACTGATTTTGGGTCCCGCTGCGATCCGAATGTTCCGGGAACCCCGAGGTCTGGTTTCGGGGAACTCGTCAAAACTCGCAGTTTTGGCCCCGTAACTGAACCCCGAGGTCCGGCTTATTTCGGCAAGTTTTGTATGCTATTAGTCACTGATTTTGGGTCCTGATGTGATCCGAATGTTTTGGGAACTCTTGGCACGGTTATGGGGAGCTCGTCAAAACTCGCAGTTTTGGCCTATTCCGGCAAGTTTTGTATTCTATTAGTAACTGATTTTGCACTACTGAAATTCAGAAATTTGCCGTCTGCCAAAGCGGACGGCAAAGGGTGCAACCACAGACGGCAAAGGCTTTGCCGTCGGTCAACTGACGGCAAAGTAGATGGCAAAAAAAAATCCGGTGAAGAGGTTCTTTGCCGTCTGCTTTCCCAAAGCGGACGGCAAAGAATCTTTGCCATGAGGGGGTAGACGGCAAATTAACTGGGATGGCATATATTGCAACATCCCCGTTAAGTGTTAACGGCAGGCCTCCTCCCTTTGTCGTCTGCCTTCCCCCCTTTGCCATGTGGGGGCAGACGGCAAGGAGGGGAGAAAGAGGGGGCAGATTCCCCCCTTTGCCGTCTGCCTCCCCCCTTTGCCATGTGGGGGCAGACGACAAAGAGAGGAGAGAGGGGGGGGGGGGGCAGATTCCCCCCTTTGCCGTCTGTCTCCCCCCTTTGCCATGTGGGGGCAGACGGCAAAGAGGGGAGAGAGAGGTGGAAGATTCCCCCCTTTGCCGTGTGTCTCCCCCCTTTGCCATGTGGGGGCAGACGGCAAAGAGGGGAACGAGCCCCTTCTTTATTTATTTTTTCTTATATCGAGCATTTTTAACAATAATCAGGATATATATATATATATATATATATATATATATATATATATATATATATATTTCACATAAATAAATTTCTTTCTGTAGTCCTAACCATATTCAAATAACCTCTTATATCCAGCTTTCAAGTTGCATCCACGTGCATATAAAGTTTCATATATTACACCAGTTTCATCCACGTGCATACAAAGTTTCAAATATTCATATACTACAATAGTTTCAATACAACCCATGGTACAAGAAATCATCTTCAAGCATTCCATCAATATTTTCCAAGCTTCCCGTGAAGTGAAGGTAATCTGCAAAATGACAAATAAGAAAGTTAGAAGAATAATACTAGATGAAGTAGTGTATATATAGGTTATTTCGGAGAGAAATTAGCTAAGTATAGACCATTTAGGAGCTAACAAAGCTAATTATGTCATTTCGGTGGAACCCTAGCTAACTATAGGTCGTTTCGGAGCTAACTTGGGTAAAATAGGTCATTCCGGAGCAAACTATGCTTATTAGGCCATTTTTTTATCTAGCTAGGCTAATTATAGGCCATTCAATACCTAAGTTAGGGGGAATAGGTCATGTTGCAGCTACGTAAGCCTTATTATGTCATTTAGGAGAGAACTTAGCTAACTATAGGTCATGTTTTATTAAATAGACCATTTAGGAGCTAACTAAGCTTATTATGTAATTTCGTAGGATAATTAGCCAACTATAGGTCATTTTTTATTAAATACGTCATTTTGGAGCTAACTAAGCTAATTATGTCATTTAGATGGATAATTAGCCAATTTAGGATTTCTTGGATGAGTCTAAGCTACGTTGAAGAAGAGAAAGAGAAGAAGAAGTAAAAGAAGGAGGAGGAGGAGGAGGAGGAGGAGAAGGAGAAGGAAGAGGAGAAGAAGAAGAAAATAAGAAGGACAAGGAGAAGGAGGAAGAAGGAGGAAGAAGAAGGAGAAGGAGGAGCTCCTTCTCCTTCTTCTCCTCCTTCTTCTCCTTCTTCTTATCCTCCTCCCTCTCCTTCTTATTCTTCTCCTCTTCTTGTTCTTCCTTCCTTTCATTTTTCCTCTTTCTTCTCCTCTTGTCCCCTTCTTCGAGCTAAATTGGCTAAGAATGCATTTTTTGGAGCTAATTATGTCATTTCAAGGATAATTAGCTATGTATAGGTCATTTTTTTTATTAAATAGGTCATTTTGGAGCTAACTAAGCTAATTATGTCATTTAGATGGATAATTAGCCAATTTAGCCTTTCTTGGATGAGTCTAAGCTACGTAGAAGAAGAGAAAGATAAGAAGAAGTAAAAGAAGGAGGAGGAGGAGGAGGAGGAGGAGAAGGAGAAGGAAGAGGAGAAGAAGAAGAAAAGAAGAAGGAGAAGGAGAAGGAGGAAGAAGGAGGAAGAAGAAGGAGAAGGAGGAGCTCCTTCTCCTTCTTCTCCTCCTTCTTCTCCTTCTTCTTATCCTCCTCCCTCTCCTTCTTCTTCTTCTCCTCTTCATCTTCTTCCTTCCTTTCATTTTTCCTATTTCTTCTCCTCTTGTCCCCTTCTTCAGGCTAAATTGGCTAAGAATGCCTTTTTGGAGCTAATTATGTCATTTCGAGGATAATTAGCTAAGTATAGGTCATTTTCTATTAAATAGGTCATTTTGGAGCTAACTAAGCTAATTATGTCATTTACATAGATAATTAGCCAATTTAGCCTTTCTTGGATGAGTCTAAGCTACGTAGAAGAAGAGAAAGAGAAGAAGAAGTAAAAGAAGGAGGAGGAGGAGGAGGAGGAGGAGGAAAAGGAGAAGGAAGAGGATAAGAAGAAGAAAAGAAGAAGGAGAAGGAGAAGGAGGAAGAAGGAGGAAGAAGAAGGAGAAGGAGGAGCTCCTTCTCCTTCTTCTCCTGCTTCTTCTCCTTCATCTTATCCTCCTCCCTCTCCTTCTTCTTCTTCTCCTCTTCTTCTTCTTCCTTCCTTTCAGTTTTCCTCTTTCTTCTCTTCTTGTCCCCTTCTTCGGGCTAAATTGGCTAAGAATGCCTTTTTGGAGCTAGTTATGTCATTTCGAGAATAATTAGCTAAGTATAGGTCATTTTTTATTAAATAGGTCATTTTGGAGCTAACTAAGCTAATTATGTCATTTAGATGGATAATTAGCCAATTTAGCCTTTCTTGGATGAGTCTAAGCTACGTAGAAGAAGAGAAAGAGAAGAAGAAGTAAAAGAAGGAGGAGGAGGAGGAGGAGGAGAAGAAGAAGAAAAGAAGAAGGAGAAGGAGAAGGAGGAAGAAGGAGGAAGAAGAAGGAGAAGGAGGAGCTCCTTCTCCTTCTTCTCCTCCTTCTTCTCCTTCTTCTTATCCTCCTCCCTCTCCTTCTTCTTCTTCTCCTCTTCTTCTTCTTCCTTCCTTTCATTTTTCCTATTTCTTCTCCTCTTGTCCCCTTCTTCAGGCTAAATTGGCTAAGAATGCCTTTTTGGAGCTAACTATGTCATTTCGAGGATAATTAGCGAAGTATAGGTCATTTTCTATTAAATAGGTCATTTTGGAGCTAACTAAGCTAATTATGTCATTTACATAGATAATTAGCCAATTTAGCCTTTCTTGGATGAGTCTAAGCTACGTAGAAGAAGAGAAAGAGAAGAAGAAGTAAAAGAAGGAGGAGGAGGAGGAGGAGGAGGAGAAGGAGAAGGAAGAGGATAAGAAGAAGAAAAGAAGAAGGAGAAGGAGAAGGAGGAAGAAGGAGGAAGAAGAAAGAGAAGGAGGAGCTCCTTCTCCTTCTTCTCCTGCTTCTTCTCCTTCATCTTATCCTCCTCCCTCTCCTTCTTCTTCTTCTCCTCTTCTTCTTCTTCCTTCCTTTCATTTTTCCTCTTTCTTCTCTTCTTGTCCCCTTCTTCGGGCTAAATTGGCTAAGAATGCCTTTTTGGAGCTAGTTATGTCATTTCGAGGATAATTAGCTAAGTATAGGTCATTTTTTATTAAATAGGTCATTTTGGAGCTAACTAAGCTAATTATGTCATTTAGATGGATAATTAGCCAATTTAGCCTTTCTTGGATGAGTCTAAGCTACGTAGAAGAAGAGAAAGAGAAGAAGAAGTAAAAGAAGGAGGAGGAGGAGGAGGAGAAGGAGAGGAGAAGAAGAAGAAAAGAAGAAGGAGAAGGAGAAGGAGGAAGAAGAAGGAAGAAGAAGGAGATGGAGGAGCTCCTTCCCCTTCTTCTCCTCCTTCTCCTTCTTCTTATCCTCCTCCCTCTCCTTCTTCTTCTCCTCTTCTTCTTCTTCCTTCCTTTCATTTTTCCTCTTTCTTCTCCCCTTGTCCCCTTCTTCGGGCTAAATTGGCTAAGAATGCCTTTTTGGAGCTAATTATGTCATTTCGAGGATAATTAGCTAAGTATAGGTCATTTTGGAGCTAAGTACGCTAATTTTGTCATCTACATGGATAATTAGACAATTTAGCCTTTCTTGGATGAGTCTAAGCTACATAGAAACAGAGAAAGAGAAGAAGAAGTAAAAGAAGGAGGAGGAGGAGGAGGAGGACGAGAAGGAGAAGGAGAGGAGAAGAAGAAGAAAAGAAGAAGGAGAAGGAGAAGGAGGACGAAGGAGGAAGAAGAAGGAGAAGGAGGAGCTCCTTCTCCTTCTCCTCCTCCTTCTCCTTCTTCTTATCCTCCTACCTCTCCTTCTTCTTCTTCTCCTCTTCTTCTTCTTCCTTCCTTTCATTTTTCCTCTTTCTTCTCCTCTTGTCCCCTTCTTCGGGCTAAATTGGCTAAAGATGCATTTTTGGAGCTAATTATGTCATTCGAGGATAATTAGCTAAGTATAGGTCATTTTTTATTAAATAGGTCATTTTGGAGCTAACTAAGCTAATTATGTCATCTAGCTATCTTTTATTAAAACACTAGAAATAACATACCTAAGTTAGGGTCAAGCACGGTGGCTCTGGCTTGTTTCACCTGGAGAAGGCTGCCCTGGAGAAGGCTCGACTGTAGAAGGGTTGTGCGATGCGTTTCGGGAGATATTATGCACCAAACATCGTTTGCAATGTGTAGTTAGCATGAGGACATTCTTAAGATCACTCCACTGAAATGAAACTCACCGTCCCCGCCACGTTAATGTCTGGCATTGGTGGAGGGACTTGGCCGTTCTTCTCGCACATAGACTGCACATTTGGTTTCGACAAGTCAAACTTTTTATTTATTAATGAAACGGACGTTCAAATGCAAGATTTGAAATAACATGAATAAGAAACTTACCACGAAGAGCTCGTACATGGCCCTGGTAGACGCATCATTTCGTGCCGTCTCCGCCTCCACCAATGCAGTCGTCCTCTCCTCCAGCTCCCTAATTTCCTTATCCTTCTCCACCATAGCCGCCTGCATTGCCTCTCTCTCTTTCTGAATAGCAGCCTAAAACACAACTCATTGTTAGCAATGTAATCATATTGGTTCCAACGCACAACATAATGCGGAAAGATAGTTGAGTCCATTAAACTAACCTCGATGGCGAGCTCGACTGGCCGTGGACGATGTGTTATCTCCGGACAAGAGCTCGTTTGGCGTGCCTTTATCTTCCGGAGAGAGCTAGGACAACGTATAAGGCCGTCTACAATGGCGATCGAGCCATGGGGCCTCCCGTTGCCAGCTATCATCACCAGCTCTGGATCAATAGGCCCCTCGCTCGGGTTAAAGTACTCCCCTTTCCTCGCCTTCCCGTGATTTCTGTACTTCACGAGCTTGTCGTGGGAGGAGATGTTGGTGAAGCTTTCTGGATGCTCGAGGTCAGACTCAGAGAATGCCTTGACCTTCTTGTACGAGGCAGTATGGGCCATCGCATATAGGTCGTACATATGTGGCGCCTCCGTCTTATTGTGACACGCCTAAAAGAGAGAGAGAGGAAAATTGTATTGGTAAAGGGATCAAGATAGTATTAAGAATGAATTGCATGAGGCATGAAGCAAACCACATACCCAGTTCTCGCCAAATTGGATAGAGTTGACGCTCCCTTGATGGTGTGGCACGCCAACCATTTTGCCACGCCTCTCCTTGGCGTTGTTGTGGCTGGCCTCCCACGTTTCGGAGCACCACTAATCCACCAAGGCCTCCCAACAATCCATCTTATCCACACACCATCTCGGGGGCACCTAAGTTAATTCAGAGAAATTTGAGCACGTAAGAACCAAATCAAGGAAACTAACTACAAAGCCTTAATAATATGTAATTACCTTCATGTAATGCTCCTTCACCATCTTAGCATCACGACACTTCGCCTTGTCAAGCCTAATACGCCGCATGGCATAGTAGTCTCGAACAACCTGCACCCGAGCCTCGTGCCGAAAGTTTTGAAGTAGGCGGCGACATTCGGTTTTGATAACCCTTGCCGCGTCCTCCTCGTATCCCTCCTCACACCTGTAGTAGGTCTGCAAACGAGACAACACCGATTAGTACAATAAATACCTATGGTTGATTTATAATTGTGTGAAAGAGAAATTACCCAGAACTTTCGGATCACCATGTCCGCCCTCGTGTCACACAAAACACTGTCGATCTCCACCTCCGGCGGGGCCGGGGCACCCAAGTAGTGCTCCCAGGTCATTCCTACCTCTCGCCCCGACCAGGCAACATAACAAACCCTGGGAAGTTTTGACGGCAAAGAACACCAAGGACGCTGTTGGGCTTGCCGACACCCTTGGCAACAATCCAACCCCTACAGTATGACAAATTAAAGCCAAAACATTAGGTATTTGAGAAAACGCGAAGGCAAAAGGTTAAATAAGAGTAAATTAACTTACTTGTCCCAATTTGGCCTAATCGACCACCTCTGCTCGGGGGTCGCTGGCACGAGCGGGAGCCCCGAACTACCACGCTGGAAGACGGTAGCCCCCTCACCCAGCTCCTCGTCGCTACCAGCATGGCCACTTGGCTCAGGCCAGGTATCCCACTGGGTCTCTTGGGATGTACCCTCATACCTGCTTTGCTCCGGAGTCGCCTGGAAGGAAGCCTCTGGGACACGAGTCTCGTGGGTCGGAGGCTCGTCGACCCCAGGCTCGTGAACCGGAGACCGTGTAGCCTCCACCTCAGACGAATCCACCCTAGAAGTCCTGTGCTCAGGTGAATCAGCTTGGGGTGGTGGCGGAGACCGTGTAGCCCTACCTCTCCCACGGCCACGTGTACCTTTAGTACAACATAAATACCATCATGAGTAATAAAATGTATATAAATACCAATATGCATACAACATGAGTACAACATAAATACCAACATGAATACAACGTGTACCTTTAGTGCCTCTCGGCTTCGCGGGGGGTCGACCTCCTCTCACGAGGGGCGCTCCTTGCAAAGTATAGAGGAACACTCTCCGAAAAGGCGAGGCAGGAATGGAAGTACCCATCCCATCACCCGCCGACGAAGAAGCAGCCGCGGAGTGCTTTCGACCCTTTCCCACCATCTTTCAACACCTGTCATGACAAAGAGTAAATGAAATTAGTACAACATAAATACCAACAGGAGTAATAAAATGTATATAATTTAAGTGTATCATCGTCATAAATACCAACATGACTAATAAAAATTGAATACCTAACATGAACTCAAAATTTATATATAGTATAATAGTTGAATACCTGACATGAACTAATAACAATCGTCCTCGTCTATATATGCTTCGGGGTCAATAAATGCATCATGATCATCACTATCATCAATAAATGCATCATCATCATCACTATCACGAAGAACATGTGGAAGGCCACCATTATGTAATCGGTCAAGAAGTGACAGGTCATCCGCAGCAGTAACCTCTTCTTCTTCCAGCTCTTCCCGTTCGGGCTCAGGGGTTAAGACGGATTCACTGTCGCTGTCTACTTCAATGTTCTGGGGTGAAGTAGAGTGGTTCTTGAAACGTTTCTTGGACATACGTGTTTCTTGGAAGAATTCTCCTTCATATGTGTCTTGGTTAATGTGAGGTTCGTAATCCTCTTCATTGAGGGTAGGTGGTCTAAAATGTGGTGGCACTTCATAAACGACATCCCAACCTTTGAGATTTGGATCAGTTTGGCAGGGCCACGGTAGATAGAAACTTGTGTCGCCTGTTGAGCTGTAATATAGACATCGGGAACATCTAAGTGGGTGTTTTGGTTGATTTCGACTAGTCCTATATGTTCATGAGTCCTTCTAGTCTCCCTCAGCTCAAACCAATAACATTTGAAGACTACGACGGTCGGTGGGTTTTCACCATAGAATAGAAGTTCATAAATTGCTTCAACTCTTCCATAATACTCGGTGTCTCCTTCGCCGATAGCAGATACCGAACAATTTGTAGTCTTTAGGTCGGGCATAGATAGCTCTTTGCCAAAGGTACGAAAGTGATACCTGTTGATGTTGTATTTGTCAAATGAACGGACGTTATAGTCAAAACCATTAGCGACTTGTCTCAACTCGGCGTCCATAGACTCTGCATCAGCCTACAAGGTTAATACGAAAGAATGGATGCATTAGCCGCAAATTAGACCAATAAATCAAATGGGCCCTTAATGGTAATTAATTACCCTTTCTTTGAACCAAGAGCTGAAACCGGGATAGTCGCCTCCATGCTTTGCGAGAAGCTCATACTCTTCAAATATCCGGGAATATCAAATATCCGGGAATAAGAGTAGTTCAAAGCAATTAGAAGTTGCGGAACAATAAATTATTGAGAACTTACTCGATGTACGGCCGCACTTCTGTTAGGTTCGTGAAGATATACAATGAAATGGTCCGCCATTCTTCGACATCCAACGATTTCCCTTTCGAAGCACCGGATGGTGCGAGCTTACCTTTGAATAAGCTGAGGTTGGATCGAACTTTTTCTCGATCGCCATCATTGTATCGAGGCTTCGGGTTATGCAAATGATGATTTTTGGCTTCGTAGTGTGCTATCACGAAGTTTGCCGCCTCCTCAGTAATGAATGCCTCAGCCATCGATGCTTCATTTCTATGTTTATTTTTACACTTAGCTCGAAGCGTCTTCTGCATCCTCTCAGTTGAGTAGCACCATCGACTTTGAACGGGCCCCCCATTCTTGCCTCGGTCGGGAGATGCAAAATCAAATGTTGCATTGGATTAAAGAAGCCCGGTGGAAAGATCTTTTCTAATTTGCAGATCAACTCCGGCGCCAACTCTTCCATTTCATCTAGCACGCTAGGCAATAGTTCTTTCGCACAAAGAGAACGGAAGAAATAGCTCAGCTCTGCCAGTACTAGCCATTCATCCTCAGTGATAAAGCCACGCAACATCACCGGCATTACCCGCTCAATCCATATGTGCCAATCATGACTCTTGAGCCCAAATATTTTCAATTTCTCAAGACTCGCTCCCCTCTTTAGATTCGCAGCATACCCATCGGGGAACAGCAACCACATTTTCAGCCACAATAGCATTTCCCTCATAGCTGGCCTTTCAAGATTGAAGCATGCCTTTGGCTTCTCTATGCTTTACTTTCCTTTCCGTTGTCGCAAGTTTTGCAACGGTCTATCACATAGAGCCTCCAGGTCAATTCTAGCCTTAGGATTATCTTTTCACTTCCCCTCTATGCTGAACAATGTACCAAAAATGGCCTCCGCAACATTCTTTTCAGTGTGCATCACGTCAATGTTGTGTGGGCAAAGGAGGTCTTTGAACTAAGGGAGATCCCATAAGCATGACTTGTGAGTCCAGGCGTGTTCGTTATTATACCCTTTGAAGTATCCTGGATGCAAAGGATCAGGCTCGAGAGCGTTTAACTGATCAAGGGTCTGTTGGCCTGTCAACGCAAAGGTGCAGTGTTTTTGACAACTCTACCTTTGATGAAATTCTTCTTGTCTTTTCTGAACTTATGGTCAGGATCCAGGAATTGTCTATGCATGTCGAAGCAAGAATACTTGCGTCCAGCCTGCAGCCAACGGAACTGAAGAGCTGCCTTGCATGTGGGGCACGGGAACCTTCCATGACACACCAGCCAGCGAATAGCGCAAACGCCGGATAATCATGCGTCGAGTACATGTACCACACATGCATTTTGAAATTTGTTTTGGTAGCCGCGTCGTAGGTCTTGATCCCATTATCCCAGGCTTCTTGCAACTCATCCTTAAGTGGCTGCATGTACACATTCAGATTCTTCACCGGATAGTTGGGCCCAAGAATTATCAACGTCAGGAAAATGTTCTTTCTTTTCATAATCTCTCCGGGTGGCAAATTTAGTGGAATGACAAATACAGGCCAACAACTGTATTGTGATGCCGTCATACCATACACATTGAACCCATCCGTGCTGATGGCAACTCTAGGTTTCCTTGGATCTTTCGATTGATCCTTATGTAATGCATCGAAGTGCCTCCAGGCAAAACCATCTGAAGTGTGTACCAGCATCTTGTTCCCATCCGCATCTAGTTCGGTTCTTTTGCCCAATTTTTGCCATGTCATCTGTCTGTCCATCTCTTCGACCATGAAAAGACCTTGAAGTCTTGGTACGATTGGCAGATATCGAAGAACACTAATGGGGATTTTGGTCTGATTCTTCTCACCCATGCCGTTGTCTACCACAATATACCTGGAAGAATTGCAAATGGGGCAATAGTTCAAGGCCGCATACTCAAGCCTGAATAAGGCACATCCATTATCACAGGAAGGTATCTTCTCATAGGGCATCTTAAGTACACAGAGATTTTTCTCTGACTGGTACAGGTTTGTAGGCAGTACATGGCCTTTGGGTAGAAAGCGTCCAAATATCGTCATCATCGCATCGTAGCATTCTCTGCCTAGGTTGAATTGAGCCTTCACGATGGAATCCAGCTGACAAAGCTCAGTCTGCTCGTGGAGAGGACGTTTTGAAGACTCCAACATTTCATAGAAGGCCTTTGCAGATTCCTTCATCTCATCGTCCGAATCACGAGCATCATCAAAGTCTTGCACCATGTCTTCAATCCCGGTACCATGCTCGTCGGTGCGACGACGAATCACCTCAGCTCTGGCACGTTGGTCAGACTCACCATGAAAAGTCCACACCGTATAATTAGGAGTAAAACCCCACTTCTGCAGGTGTTTACCCATTTCAAACTCTGTCTTCTTTTTCCATTCGTCGCAGTTGGGACGGGGGCACCATGTTTTATGCTGGCATTAATTTGCAAATGCGGCTCTCACAAATTCCCTGGTTTTTGTTAATCATTCATGGGTCATGTCTTTCTGCCTAGGGTGACCAGTGTACATCCAAGCACGATCACTCATGTTGCCTACCTAACTATGGGGGCACAAGAAATAAATATATAATTCATCATCTATATTCATACGCTAATCAAGTTTGTCAGTTTTATTACGTCCATGCAACCTACACGCTAATAGATAAAGATAGGTCCTAATCCCACCCGAGTATGTGTAGACTGGGTTCGTTTTCCCATGCTCTGCTCCAGATGCGACGCAGAATTTCGGAAGCACCTCCCCGCTGTTCTCCTGATACACGTCTCGGCAATAAGCAGAGAGGATGTGTACCCGGAGAACAACAGGGGAGGCACTGACGAAATTCGGCATCGGATCCGGAGCACAGCATACGGGAAAACAAACCCAATCTACACATACTCGGGCTGTTCATGGATAATGTTCGACAATTCGAAAGGATAGCGGTTATAAATATGCAAAGAAATGCATATTTATAGATGTCGCCCTTTCGAACGGGAGACGCATACTGGTCACGCATACTCATGATTGAAGAAACCTATAGCTAGCAAGTTTCATCGGCACGAAGACCGGTACAGAGAAAATTAAGGGGGTAGGAGGAGAAGTCATTTGTGCTCACCAACAAACGCAAGGGCGGAGCTCGTCCAACGCACGTGGAGGTCGTCGAACAACTGCACATTGAAATGCACACGATCAACACAAATACGATGTTTTTATAATTAACATAATCGGAAAAAATGTGACCTAACTCATAATTTACAAAATTATGAGCCCGTGGGCCTCTAGAAGGCCGAAAAGCACCTTCTCGTTCAAGAGAAGGCAGAAGAGGTGTCGGGGGTCGGGGCTTAGTGGCGTCGGGAGTCAGTGTCGTCGAGGGTCGGTGATGTCGGGTGTCGGTGGTCGGGAGTCAGGTTAAATGCGTCGATGGTCGGGGGTCAGTGTCATCGGGGGTCGAGGGTCGCTAGCGTCGGGGGTTGGGGTCTTTTCGATCAACAAGAGGACAAAGAGGTGTCGGAGGCCTAGTGTTGGGGGTTAGTGGCGTCGGAGGTCGAGGGTCGGGGGTCGGGAGTCGGGGGTTGGAGGTCGGGGGTCGGGGGTCAGTGGTGTCGGGCGTCGGGAGTTGGGGGTCGGGGGTCAGTGGTGTCGGGCGTCGGGGGTCGGGGGTTGGGAGTCGGGTGTCAGTGGCGTCGGTGGTCGGGGGTCGAGGGTCGGGGGTTGGTGGCGTCGGGCGTCAAGGGTTGGTGGCGTCGGGCGTCGGGGGTCGAGAGTCGGGTGTCAGGGGTCAGTGGTGTCGGGTGTCGAGGGTCGGGAGTCCGGTGTCAGTGGCGTCGGAGGTAGGGGGTCGAGGGTCGGGGGCTGGTGGCGTCGGGCGCCGGTGGTCGGGGGCCGCGGGTCGGGGGTCAGGGTCCTCTTCTTGCTTCTTCTCGTCTCTCCTCTTCTTCTTCTTCTTCTTCTTGATCATCTTATTATTATTATTATTCGTCTTTTTTCTCCTCCTCCTCCTCTTCTTCTTCTTCTTCTTCTTTCTTTTATCCTTCTCCTCCTCTCCTCTTTCTTCTTCTTCTTCTTCTTCTTCTTCTTCTTCTTCTTCTTCTTTTTTATTCTAGTTTATTATTCTCTTATTTTCTTCTTAGTTTTTTTCTATCCATTTTTTTTGTTTTCTATCTACCTTTTCTACCTAATAAACTAAGGAAAATGCTTGCCATCCTCTGGCGGATCTTAGCGAACGCGTCTGTCACCTTTTTTGCCTGACACGCATTGAAATAAGGTCACCCACACCATGTTTTGTCGAACATATTTATGCAACAGAAGCTATGTTTCGGAAACATATGCGATGTTGCGATGGTCCACGACATATTTATATTTTCCAACAAAACATCTTTTGGATATTATTTCTGCAACAAGATATGAGTTGGAAAAAATGCCACAAAATCTCAGTTGCAAATTTTTGCTACAAACATCTGTTGCAAACATTCCAGGAACAAGACGTATGTTTCAAAAATAATTCCGCAACAAGACATGTGTTGGAGAAATAATTTTGCAACAATGCCTATGTTGCCATATTGGAGGCGTGTCTGATCGTTTGATGCTACAGATCTAACGGCTTGTGATCCGGATGATCTTTTTAAAAGATCAACCGGAGGATGCATAGCACTCCCCATAAACTAACTAATTTAACATAAAAAACAGAAAAAAAAACTAAACCTAGCACTAAACTACATATTCTTCTTCTACTTTTTCTACCTTTTCTACGTTTTCTATTTACTAGGACATATGCCCGTGTGTTGCAACGGGTCAATAAAAGTTGTCACATACTCTGACAGAACCTTTAATACTCCATGTTATGACATGTGCTTGGCTACGAAGAAAACTTTACTTGCCCCACCCACCATAATAAGCACATGAGATAGTCTAGAGAAGAAATTTGTATTCGACAGTGTTTTAAACCAATTAGACCTATATACATTATAGTATACAATTTCATTTAATTAGAGCTATTACACACACAAAAATTGAGGGGTAGCTATACCACCGATGAAATGCATAATGCAGTTAGGCTGGTACCATGTTAGGTGGGTCGGCCAGATTGGACCGGCAAGGCCAATTGGGTGTCATTGGGTGAAAAAGTAATTGAATAGCCTTTGAGTGAATAAAATATGTCGAACTGTTACGTAGTCTTCGAGAGTTTAATAATTCATTCCAAGGATTTTTAAAGAAATTCATCAATCGGAACTTCATTACAAATAAGAAGAAAACCACTCAGGTTGTTTGCTGCTCGCACTTCACAAACACGATATATGCCATCACAATAATGAGTATATGACTGATTTGTGCGCCATATAACAGTCATACGTAATCACTATTCCTATGAAAACTACTACAGATGCGAAAACCCTCTATACCTACATCATTGTTCTAATTTATGCAAACCTTCCTCTGACAACTTGCTAATTTTAAATGAATAATTTCATCTTTATATTTGTTTGCTGGAATTTTGAAGCTTGGAGCTAATTTCTAAGATCTTGAAATTATCTCAAATGACATGGTACACACCAGTAAACATATAGCCAAACTTACCGGAGGGGAGGGCGTCGGGGTCGTCAGCACAGGGGAGGTGAGGCTGGGGCGGCGACCTGGAGGGAGGTGGGAGGGGGGGCGGCGGCCGGGAAGTAGGTGGGAGGGGGCGGCGGCGGCCGGAAGGGAGGTGGGAGGGGGGTCGGGAGGGAGCTGGGAGGGGGCGGCGGCGGCTGGGAGGGAGATGGGAGGGGGGCGGCGGCCAGGAGGGAGGTGGGAGGGGGGCAGCGGTCGGGAGGAAGGTGGGAGGGGGCGGCGGCCGGGAGGGCGGCGGCGCGGGGTGGCTGGGGAGGGGAGCTACGACGGCGGCGGGGTGGGCAGACGACGGCGCGATCGCGCGAGAGAGAGAGGGGGGTAGGCGGGCAGGGATTGGGGGTGGGGTGGGAGCCGTTAAAGGCGCCGGAGCCGTTAGGGCCATGCCCCATTTGCCGTCTGCAAAGGGAGGGTGGCGGACGGCAAAGGGGCGGGGTGGGTGGGGGTGTGGGTCCGGCCGTTGGGGGTGGGGGCTTTGCCGTCTGCCCACCCTTTGCCGTCCGCGTAGGGCTTCTTTGACGTCTGCCAGCAGACGGCAAAGAGGTGGCCGACGGCAAAAGAAACCTTTGCCATCAGCCACCTCTTTGCCGTCAGCACTGTGCCAACTGACGGCAAATAGTGCCTTTGCCATGCGTCAGCAGACGGCAAAGGCAAGGCAGAAGGCAAAGTTCTCAATTCCCGTAGTGTTGGGTCCCGATGCCATCCGAAAGTTTCGGGAACCCCGGGGTCCGGTTAAGGGGAAATCGTGAAAACTCGCAGTTTTGGCCTATTCCGGCCAGTTTTGCATGCTATTACTCAGTGATTTTGGTTCCCGCTGTGATCCAAACGTTTCGGAAACCCCGGGGTCTGGTTATGGGGAACTCATCGAAACTCGCAATTTTGGTCTATTCTGGCAAGTTTTGTATGGTATTACTTACTGATTTTGGGTTTCGCTGATTTTGGGAACCCCTGGGTCCAGTTACGGTGAACTCGTGAAAACTCGCAGTTTTGGCCTATTCCGACCAGTTTTGTAAGCTATTAGTCACTGATATAGGGCCCCGCCGCGATACGAACGTTTCGGAAACCCTGGGGTCCGGTTATGGGGAACTCGTCAAAACTCATAGTTTTGGCCTACGGTGGCTAGTTTTCTATGCTATTAGTCACTCATTTTGGGTCCTCCTAGGATCCGAACGTTTCGGGAACCCTGGGGTCCGGTTACGGAGAACTCATCAAAACTCGTAGTTTTGGTGTATTCTGGCCAGTTTTGTATGCTATTACCCACTGATTTTGGTTCCCGATGTGATCCGATTGTTTCGGGAACCCTTGGTATGGTTACGCGGAGCTCGTCAAAACTCGTAGTTATGGCCAATTCCGGCCAGTTTTGTATACTATTAGTAACTGATTATGGGTCCCGATGCCATCCGAACATTTCGGGAACCCCGACATCCGGTTAAGGGGAAATTGTGAAACTCATAGTTTTGGCCTATTCTTGCCAGTTTTGCATGCTATTACTTACTGATTGTCGGTCCCGCTGCGATCCAAACATTTCGGGAACCCCGGGGTCCAGTTACGGGGAACTCGTGAAAACTCGCAGTTTTGGCTTATTTCGGCAAGTTTTGTATGCTATTTGTCACTGATTTTGGGTCCTGATGTGATTCGAATGTCTCGGGAACCCTTGGCACGGTTATGGGGAACTCGTCAAAACACGCAGTTTTGGCCTATTCCAGTCAGTTTTGTATGTTATTACTCACTGATTTTGGGTCCCGATGCCATTCAAACGTTTCAGGAACCCCGGGGTCCGGTTGAGGGGAAATCGTGAAAACTCGTAGTTTTGGCCTATGCCGTCTAGTTTTGCATGCTATTACTCACTGATTTAGGGTCCCGCTGCGATCCGAACGTTCCGGGAACCCTGAGGTCAGGTTTCGGGGAACTCGTCAAAACTCGCAGTTTTCACCTATTGTGGCCAGGTTTCTATGCTATTAGTGACCAATTTTGGGTCCCGCTGTCATCCGAACGTTTCGGGAGCTCCAGGTCCGTTTACGGGGAAGTCGTCAGAAGTCATAGTTTTGGCCTAACCCGCCAAGTTTTGTATGGTATTCGTCACTGATTTTGGGTGCCAATGCTATCCGAACGTTTCAGGAATCCCGGGTCCGGTTAAGGGGAAATCGTCAAAACTCGCAGTTTTGTATGCTATTACTCACTGATTTTGGTTCCCGCTGTGATCCAAACGTTTCGGAAACCCCGGGGTCCGGTTACGGGGAACTCATCGAAACTCGCAATTTTGGTCTATTCTGGCAAGTTTTGTATGCTATTACTTACTGATTTTGGGTTCCGCTGATTTCGGGAACACCGGGGTCCTATTTCGACCAGTTTTGTAAGCTATTAGTCACTGATATAGGCCCCCGCCACAATCCGAACGTTTTGGAAACCCCGGGGTCCGGTTACGGGGAACTCGTTAGAACTCATAGTTTTGGCCTACGGTGGCCAGTTTTCTATGCTATTAGTCACTCATTTTGGGTCCTCCGAGGATCCGAACGTTTCGGGAACCCCGGGGTCCGGTTACGGGGAAATTGTCGGGATCCCGATCCGAAGTCATAGGAATCCAGCCTATAACACATCGCATCCCTTTGCGGTCTCACGCACGGTTAACTCCACGGCTGCAGCCTTACCTTAGCCGGGACCGTTTGCGTCTTTTGACTCACGTATGCAATAGTGTCGCTAGCATTCCAATGTCAAAGAACCCGAATCGACAAGTCTAGTCACAAACCAAAGTGGCAGTACCGCACAAGGACAGGCATACATGACCCAACAAAGCAGGTGTCGGTCACCAGCGAGTGTAGACGAGTCGTAGCAAGCTACAAGGACTCCATTACATCGCGTGACATTTCCCCAAAGGGGATAGACACAACAGCTAAGAAGGACACATGCCGGTCAACCAATGTGTCCGGAGCAGTAGCGAACTACCAAGGCTCGTTGGATCACAAAGGGGCATTTCCTTGTAAGGAGTGCTACTAAAGTTCACGACTAGGTAATCGAACCCCATACATATCAAGTACGACACACGTACGCATGGCATACCGATATGTATAGATACATCGATGGCATCACAACATAATCATAAACATACAAGCTTTATTTAAGAGGCTCGGAAGAGCCACACACATAATATTACACATTAAGGGTCTCACGACCCATAATAGCAGTCATTCAGTTACAAGCCAGCGGAAGAGTTTAAAACTGTCCCAGTACAGACAGGTGCAACTAGAAGGCACATGGCCTGACTATACTACAGACCCAACGTAGGGCCAGATCGTAGGTGGGACACCAGCTACTCGTCGTCGTTGATGTCTACGAAGAACCCTCCATTAGGGTCATTAGCAGCCTCTGCAACATTTATTAAGAAAACATGAGTACGGAGGTACTCAACAAAACTTTAGGATAACTAAATACTCATGCAATGTATCAACAAGGTATGGTGGGGTTTCATGCGGAAAGCCAGCATTTGACTCGTGGCTAGACAACTTGCATTTTTAAATAATTTTAACAACTTGATTTCTCGCACACGAGTCCACTAACACCACAATCAATACACCATCGTGGAATCATTCCGTCTCCATACGGAATTGCCGTCCACGACACTCACGCTTATCTTGACAATTTTATGAGTAGCCATTGAAGTTATCTATGAACAACATATGTCTCCAAGTAGTCCATATCCGCGGACGCGGCTATTCGAATAGATCATAACCCTGCAGGGGTGTACTTCGTCACACACGCTCTCGCCACTTATCGCCATGTGCACGTCATCCACCTCGGCAACCTTCAAGCGGAAGCCTAGCAAGGGAGTCGGCCACGACCATTAACCACACTAGTACCCAGTCCAGATTTATCGCCTATCTAAGAGTAACCCGTACGGAAGTCCGGCCGAGGTTTCCGCCACGGCCTCAAACGATGTGCGCAGGGTTCCAAAGCCCACCATCCGGGTGCCACTTGGTACACCGTGCCACTGCCTACTGCATCATAGCCCACCTCTCAGGTCAGCACTATGCACGGCCTCCAGCATGACTATAAACACCAGAAACTACTTGCCACTGCTGGACCGAGTACTAAGCGATTAATAAGTCGAGCGGGGTTATATTTCAGGGCCCAGCATGTGGTAGTATCTCGTCTTGGATTACATACACGGAACTCAGTTCCTAAGGACGGTTCCAATGAAACAACCCGCCAGGTACTCCTACACAACCTTTCACCGGTACCTTTACCAAATCAGGTTCAACACACAACCTTTGCTTACCGAACACATTCTCACAATTCTGTTCATCTCCCAGATGACAGACCATACACAACTCTAAGCATAGCATGCATAGCAGGATAAGACACATCATGGCTCAAGCAACTACCAGGTATGCTAGGTTGCAAGGTTCGTCTATTTACTGTGACAAGGATAGGTCATGCAAAGGAAGTGGGTTCAACTAACGGGGTAAAAGCATTTGAAGCATTTGATCCTAATGCAATAAGTAAGTGCAGGAGCAAGAACATGGGATTTATCGGGATGATCAAAATGGTTGCTTGCCTTGTTGCTCAGAGGAGTGACAATATCCGTCAGACGGATATTCGGTGGAATCCAGGGGAGCGGAGCCTACCGAAAGGAATGACAACAATCAATATCAAGCATATGCAATCAAGATGATGCATGAGCATCGCATGAGAATGCAAGGTGATATATTATTTTAGCTAACATGTATTAGGTTTGAAGTTGATTTGAATCAAATTCAAATACCACTTCAAACGAGGTATTCTCGGATACCATTTTAATTGATTCGACCTGATGCTCAGATCAACTTGATGTTAACATGCATGGGATGACATGTTAGGTTGCTGGTTTGTAATTAGGACAGTGTTTGATCATGTCATTTATAGTGGAATTTAAATATTTTCCAAATTCCATTTATAAAGTATTTATAAGAATTAACTTATTCATTAATCTACATGTTTGGGTTCTGTAACATTTTCAAACATGTTTGAAAATGACATATTCAGATTCCTTGAATTTTTGTGATAGTTTTTCATATATAAATTATTTTCATTAGAGTTACAGATTAATTTCTATGAATTTTAGAAGTTTTAAACATTTCTGGAATTATTTCTATACTGGAAAATCCCTTTATTGCGTCAGCCTAACATCAGCAGGTCCATCTGGCCGTTGAAAGTCAAACCTGACCAGCGGGACCCACTGGTCAGTGTCTCTGGTCAGTTTTAGATTAGGATTAATCTAAATTAGTTAATTAAACTCACTCGACCCACATGTCAGTGACTTATCAAATTAATTAAATTTATTTTCTTTAATCCTAAACTCCCAGAGGCTGGCCCCACACGTCAGTGGCTCACGCCAGCTGAGATCCACCGGCGGCGAGGTCGTCCTCGCCGGCGGGGAGCCTCCGGCGACCACCAGTTCGGTGGATGGCATCGGAAACTCGCTTCCGACGGCCAAACTCACGGCAGAGTCCACGAGGAGAACAGCCACTCGACAACGCGCACGATGGGACAAACCCCAGGGGCTGGGGTGGCCGGAATCAACGCCGGCGACGAGCTTGGCGGCAACCAAGTTGGGCCATCGTCGAAGCCATCGATTACAGGGTCAAAACACGCGGGGTTGGGCACCTAAAGCATCTACGTGATGTCCTGAGGCTGCTGGTGGCCTCAGACGGACCAACCCTTCACCGGAGGGCTACCGGCGAAGAGCTGCAGCGGCGGTCCTCGTCGGGCTCCGATGGAACTAGGCCTAGAGGAGGGGATCGACGGGGAGATCTTAGGGGAAAGATGCGCAAGCTCACGAGGAGTGCAGTGGTGGCGCTAGCTTGCTCGGGGACGGCCTGGAGAGGAAGAACGCCGGCGACGAACTTCGGTGACCCGAGGAAGAAGACGACTGCGTCTCGTCGTTTCACTGCGTCTCGGTGTCGGGCTTGTGGCTAGAAAGCTTCAGGGAGTTGCGGCGGACCTATTGCGCGGCTCAGGAGGGAGAAGGGTAGGCTAGAACGACGGCGAGCTCGAGCTCTGCTCGGGCTCCAATGGCGGCAGCAAGAGACGAGGCAGAGGGGGAGAATGAGCTGGGGAACGGATAGCTACGAGCTCGAGGAGGTTATCCCCATGCTTGCCAGCGTGAAGCGGCAGCCAGGCAGGCGCACATGTGCGTGGCCGCGCCGGAGTACGCGGCGGCCACCTCCTTCTGCCCACTGGCGGGGGAGGAATACGACAGGAAGAAGATGGGCCAGGCCAGGTGGGCGACAGGTAAGAGTTTTCTCATTTCTTTCTGTTTTGTTTATGTTTTAATTACTGACATTGATTTGCTATTTATTTCAGCTCCCAAATAGTTTTTAAAAACTATGTTGAACATCCTAGCATATTTGTTGGAATATTTCCAACCATTCCTAAAGCTTTCAACATTTTTCAAAGCTTAAAGTTTCTGATTTCAAATTTAAAAATTGAAACCAGTAGCTTTTGCATTTATTTAAAATGCCAAGAGTATAAAATAAATGGTTTCCTTTATTCATTATTTGTTTCCAAGAATTATCAGAAAAGTTGAACTTTTCTTGAGGCCATTTTGGGTTCATTGATTTTAACTAGTTTGAAATTTTCTTTATTTTAAGAAGTGGCTAGGGTTTTGAGTTTTCCTTCACCACTTACTTTATTTTTGTTGAAAATTTCCTAGATGCAATGCAAAGAAAACATGAGCACAAAGCTAACTTGCTTAAGGTGTTAGGGATGTGACAACTCACCCCCACTCAAAGAATCTCGTCCCGAGTTTTAGAAGTCATCGGAAATAACGCAGGATACTCCAGTCGGAGACGATCCTCTCTTTCCCAAGTTGCCGCCTTTTCAGAATGATTTGACCATTGAACTTTAAGAAACTTAAGGTTTCGACGTCGAGTGGTACGCTCAGCTTGATCAGGAATACGCACGGGGTATTCTCGGTATGAAAGGTTATCTTGGAGAGAAAGCGTTTCGTGGTCCACTTCACGGATAGGATCCGAAAAGCAACGCCTGAGTTGCGAGACGTGGAAGACATCATGAACCGTGGAAAGATGCGGAGGAAGTTCCAACTGGTAGGCAACTTCTCCTCGTTTGGCAAGAATGCGAAAAGGACCAATGTAACGAGGAGCCAACTTTCCCTTGATACCGAATCGATGGGTACCCTTCAAAGGTGTAACCCGAAGGTAAGCCTTCTCATCAACTTCAAAGGTCACAGCCTTATGATGACGATCATATTGGCTCTTTTGACGAGACTGGGCTGTTTTCAACTTTTCACGAATAATGCGAACCTGCTCTTCTGCATCCTGGATCATGTCCGGGCCAAAGAGTTGTCTCTCCCCGGTTTCTGACAAATTAAGAGGTGTTCGACATCTTCGTCCATAGAGAACTTCAAAAGGAGTTTTGCCCAAGCTTGATTGATAACTATTGTTATAAGCGAATTCGGCGAATGGAAGGCACTTCTCCCAATTCATACCGAACGATATAACACAAGCTCGGAGCATATCTTCTAGGATTTGATTCACTCTTTCTACTTGACCACTTGATTGGGGATGGAAAGCCGTGCTAAAAGATAAGTGAGTCTCCATGGCATTCTGAAAACTTTCCCAGAAGCGAGAAGTAAAGATACTCCCACTGTCCGAGTTAATCTCCAGGGGAACAGCATGAAGAGACACTATTCGAGAGATATATAACTCTGCTAGCTGGCTAGCTGTTATACTCTCACAAACGGGAAGAAAATGAGCCACTTTGGAAAGACGGTCAATGACCACAAATATAGCATTATTTCCTTTCTTGGTCTTGGGAAATCCGGTAATGAAATCCATACTAACTTTATCCCATTTCAATTCACGAATAGCTAGAGGTTGAAGGGTGCCAGCAGGCCTTTGATGTTCTGCCTTAACTCGACGACAAACGTCGCAGTTAGCGACGAACTCAGCAATTTCTCTCTTCATCCTAGTCCACCAGAACCTCTGGCGTAGGTCCTGATACATCTTAGTGCTACCGGGATGAATAGTGAGAGGATAATCATGGGCCTCCTTAAGGATTAACTGCCTTAGATGTGGGTTCTTAGGAACCACTAGACGATTCTGGAAGAACACAACAACTTGATCCTTCATGGAAAATTCTTTAGCGTTTCCGTTGAAAATATTCTCCTTGATCCGTGATATACCCTTGTCACGCTTTTGGCCAGCCATAATTTGATCCTTAAGAGTAGGCTTCGCCACCAGGGTAGAAAGGAATCCTTGAGGAACAATATGAAGATTCAACTTCCGAATTTCCTCATAGAGATGTGGTTGACCTTGTTGTAGCATCCAATTGATACAATAAGATTTACGACTTAGTGCATCGGCCATAACATTGGCCTTCCCCGGGGTGTAAGTTATCCCTAAGTCGTAATCCGAGATCAACTCAACCCACCTTCTTTGCCTGAGATTCAAATCCGGCTGGGTGAAGATATATTTCGGACTTTGGTGATCAGTGAATATTTCGCAACGATTACCCAGAAGGTAATGACGCCAGATTTTTAGTGCATGGACCACAGCTGCAAGTTCAAGGTCAAGTGTGGGATAATTATCCTCATGTGGACGCAACTGTCGAGATGCGTATGCGATCACATGACGATCTTGCATGAGAATGCAACCTAATCCTTGTCGCGAGGCGTCGCAATAGATAACAAAGTTCTTAGAAAAATTTGGTGGTAGCAACACAGGTGCGGAAGTCAGGCGTCTTTTCAGTTCCTAAAAACTATGCTCACACTGTGGTGTCCACTCGAACTTTTTATCCTTCTTGAGGAGTTCAGTTAGAGGCTTTGCAACCTTGGAGAAATTCTCGACAAAGCGGCGACAATAGCTCGCTAGACCAAGAAAACTCCTAACATGCTTAACCGATTCAGGTTGAGTCCAATCGAGGACAGCTTGAACTCTCTCGGGATTGACAGCAATACCCTTACCAGAGATTACGTGGCCTAGATAGGTCACTTCTGGTAACCAAAATTCACATTTTGAAAACTTGGCATAAAGGCGATGCTCTCGAAGTTTCATCAATACCAGCCTTAGATGCTCAGCATGTTCTTGTTCGTTCTTCGAGTAGATGAGAATATCATCGAGGTATACCACGACGAATTTATCCAAATACTCCATGAAGATTGAATTCATCAAACGAGATAAGGTGGCTGGGGCATTGGTTAAACCGAAGGACATGACGGTGTACTCGTATTGGCCATAACGAGTAACAAAAGCCGTTTTTGGAATGTCCCCGTTCTTGATCTTGATTTGATGGTATCCCAACCTCAAATCCATTTTGGAGAAGACTGAGGATCCAGCGAGCTGATCGTACAGGTCGTTGATCGTGGGGAGCGGATACTTGTTCTTTATGGTGACCAGATTAACTGGTCGGTAATCTACAACCATCTGATCCGTTCCGTCTTTCTTCTTGACGAAGAGGACGGGGCAAGCCCAAGGTGAAGAGTTAGGACGAATGAAACCTTTATTCAAGGCCTAATCTAGTTGCTTCTTAAGTTCGGCTAGCTCCAGGGGTGCCATGTTATATGGTCTTCTGGCTATTGGGACAGTTCCCGGAAAAAGATCTATCACAAACTCTACATCTCTGTCAGGTGGAATTCCTGGCAGTTCCTCTGGAAAAACATCCGGGAAGTCACGGACTACCGGAATGTATTCAAGTTCCGGAAGAGGGTTGGCATTTAGGGAATAGAGTTGGCATTTGGCAACTCGAGTAGAGACATTTACTATCTCAACCGAGGGATGGGTAAGCTGGACATTTCTAGAATGAGTATCAATCTTGGCATAGTGAGCTGACATCCAGTCCATACCCAAGATGATATTAATATCCGAAGATTTCAAGGCTATCAATGAGGCTAGAAAAACTAGCCTGTCTACTAGAATTTCATTGTCATAGGTTATCCTAGAGGTTTGCCATTTACTACCAGGAGTTTGGACAACCAATGGAATTGGCATATCGCAAAAAGACATGTTATGCAATTGTGCATAACTTTCTGAAATGAAGGAATGAGATGACCTAGTGTCAAAGAGAACAGACGCTGGGTGATGGTTAACAAGAAGCGTACCCAGTATGACATCGGGATCCTCTGCAGCTTCTTCTGCTGAGACATAGTTCACACGGCCACGTACAGGAGTTGGCTTCACATAGTAAACTTTGCCCGACTTGCCTTGCCCGACGGACTTTCCAGGTTGCTTGGCACCCACATTTTGAGGACACTCACGGGAATAGTGCCCCGGTTCTCCACACTTGTAGCATATCACTTGGTTGGCACGTGGTGCACCATTGCTAGCTGGACCACCGTAAGTTTTTGCTGGAGGGTTGGTCTGATTCGTCTGAGGCGCCATGTAGGATGGCCTCGGAGTGTATCTTGGCGGCAGAGGACTGTTGGGAACCCACAGCCTGCGTTTGGGAAACGCGGAACCAGAAGACGAGCCAAAGTCACGGGAGTGCTTCCTTGTGGCTTCAAAGTCACTATGACCAGTCTCGGCACTGATCGCCTTGTTGACCAGGGCTTGAAAGCTTGCACACTCGTGGAGGCGTAGATGACGATGGCTTCAAAGTTCTCCCACCACAGATTGGCGGGTCCTTCCAGGAAATACGCCGCAAACATCACCTTGTCGGCCTCAGAAACATTCGCAGAGCGAATCTTGCGTGAGATGCTGCACAGCCAGTCATCAGCGTCGAGGGGATCGACGGAATGATGAAACTTTGGAGGATTCAGCTTCACAAAGTCGTTGAGGGACACTGTAGCATTCCTAGGCTGACGAGCCGTATTCTGCTCAATACGCTCTAACAGTCGGTTGGTCTCCCTTTTGTTTCTCTCTGCCTCAAGCATAACTTCCGCCAGAGAGGGCGGGTGAGGCAGGTCTTCCTGCGACGCTTGATTACCCTCGCCTTGCTCATGACCAGGGGCACGGTTCAACCTGGTGAACACCATCCTGACAAACAAACTCACAGCTTAGACCAATATCATATCAATACTAGCTATGGATTAAGAATGTACTGAACACACGGAATGCGGAAATGAATATCCGAACAACATGGTAACAAGCAACTGCTATATATACACCATGGTTCATACACACCGTTACATAGTTCAGTAGAACCTTAACCAAAGAACAAACTACTGAAATTATGAAACTACTTGATGGGGTCATAGTCCTAGGGTAGGGTCATAGGCCTGCCATACAGGTCCTACCCAACGACTACCCCACACAAAGGACAGGACCCTAAGTCTGCCCCGAGTGAATTAAGGAGTCCCCATCATCCAGTCGGTAACAGGCCCTGAATCATCCAGTCGGAGACTAGCATTCGGAGCATACCAGGCTAACCGACTAAATACACTCGGTATATCGTAACCTCCCTGGAGGGAAACTGCCGTACGTTTCCGGGCGCATTTATTAGCGTTTAGGGCATACATTACTTGTAACGTACGCATTCAACCCCCGTTACTCCACCCCTGTACCGGAACCGTTGTGGAGGGCAGCCCACTCTATATAAGCCACCCTCCTCCACTGGTAAAGGGGTAAGCAAATCATTGTATTCCATATTCCACTCGACAACAAGCTCCGAGAGCACAGAGACGTAGGGTTGTTACCTCCACCGCAGAGGGGCCCGAACTGATACAACCTCGCCGTAGCTAGGACTCTGCCCATCTCATTCGTACCCTACACATCTACTGTCAGGCTTATACCCACGACAGTTGGCGCCCACCGTGGGGCAGGCGTCTAAGCGACTTCCGGCAAGTTTGCGACTACTTCCTTTCATCATGTCGACCGGCGGAGATTCGAGTTTGGGTCACCTGATCTTCTTCGGCGCTCTCTCCTTCACCGTCGACGATTCTGCGTGGCTTCGGGAGGCACCTCTCGACGTCGAGGTGCTTCCCCGTCGCGGGGCCACGCACTTCCGTGCCGGCGCTCGCGGCGTTCTTATTCTCCAACAATCGGTCATGCGCCGCAACAAGCGGTCCCGCAATCCGCGTCTCCAACTTTGGGTGCAGCATGCCCGAGCGCGTCAGATCGCGTCTTCTTAAGTGGCAGTTCTGGAGTCTGTTGTGGTTGCCCCGCGTTCCCAGTGCCCGGGCTCGGTTCCGACTGAGTTCCCTTCCGAGTACGTAGGTCGCGGGCCTGCAGCAGAAGTACACATGGCCAACTCCCATGAGGATCCCCGTCAAACTGGCCGGAGCGAGCGCGAGATCGGTGAAGCATTCGGTGCACGCCGTCCAACTAGCCGTTCTGCCAGTCGGCACACTCGGCGAAGCAACGTGGAGTTGTTCCGCACACCTCTCCTCAACTTGGCTGCGGCTGCCAAGATTGCCAATTCCCTCCAGCCGACTGATTCAGAGGCAGGACGGGGAATCGAGCAGATCCGAGCTCTGTTGCACACGGCGCAGCAGCAGAATTTGGCAGTCTCCCAGTCGCACAACCGAATCTACAATAGTTCCGTCCATGCAAACACGCATCGGTCGGTTCACAGCCCTGGTTCCCATCAGCACCACAGGGGAGGCAGCCACACCATGATCCGCGAAGATCGCCGCCGCTCACGCACCCCTCCGCGGGGTGGGCCCTATGGGTCCCGGCATCATGATGATCGGCATTCAGTCGGCGACACGTACGACCCAAGACCCGACGCAAGAGGGCGAATCGCCCAGCGAAGGGTCGGCAGGGGTCGAGCCCATCGCGATGGTCACGATATGGACCGTCCAAGCGGAAGCAGGACCATCGTGTCCGGCCCCGAGTGTTTTAGTCGACCCATCCGCTCGGCTGACATCCCGCCCAACTTCCGATTGGCAGCGGGAATCGGTAAATTTACGGAGGAATCCAAGCCTGAAACATGGCTAGACGACTACCGAGTGGCAGTTCAGATCGGAGGAGGGGACGACCATGTCCCTATGAAGCACCTCCCTCTGATGCTCGACGGCTCGACGCGAGCATGGCTGAACCAGTTGGCCCCCTCGAGCATTTACAGTTGGGCAGATCTGGCCCGAGTGTTCATCAGGACTTTTGAAGGGACGTGCAAACGCCCTGCAGGCCTTGTGGAGCTCCAGCACTATGTCCAGAAGCCGAATGAGCCCCTGCGCGACTTCATCCAGCGTTGGACAACCCTCTACCACACGGTGGAGAACGTCACCGAGCATCAAGCAGTCTGCGCCTTCAAGGCAGGCGTGCGGTACAGAGAGCTGTACCTAAAGTTCGGTCGAACTGGCGACATCTCCATGAGCAAGATGATGGAGATAGCAGCTCGCTATGCAAATGGCGAGGAACAGGACCGCATCCGGAGCGGCAAGCACAAGACAGTCGGCGATGTCGACGGAGGTAACACTCGGAAGCAGAAACAGAAGGTTCCGCCCACACCGCAAGCAGAAGCTGCAGCCGTGACCAGTGCCAAGTTCAAGGGCAAAGGGAAGGTGCACTTTACCCCCAAGAAGAAGCCATTCAACAATCCTATCTTGGACCAGCCTTGTCCGGTTCACACGAAGATGGACGAAGAAGGCAACCCCATATACGCAAAGCATACCAATCGACAGTGTCGTCTCCTGATCCAGGGGTTCGGCATGGGACAACCGAGTGAGAATGATCCTGAACAAGATGAGGAGGATAAGGAGGATCCGTTCCACCAAGTCCATGCAACCCTCATGATTTTTGCTGACATCGAAAGCAAGAGTCGACTGAAGCTGGTGAACAGGGAGGTCAACATGGCCGTTCCGACCAACCCCAAGTTCCTTAAATGGTCTCAGACTGCGATCACCTTTGACCAGTCGGATCCTCCAGCGCATATCCCCACCCGAGGAAGACAGGCTCTGGTCGTCGACCCGGTGGTATAAGGAGTCCGACTGCGCAAAGTCCTCATGGACGATGGTAGCGGGCTGAACATCATGTATGCCGACACTCTCAAGGGAATGGGCATTCCGATGTCCAGACTCAGCGAGAGCAGTATGCAGTTCCACGGAGTCGTCCCTGGACGGAAGGCCAAGTCACTCGGCCAGATCGCGCTGGACGTCGTTTTTGGCTCCGACAAGAACTTTCGTAAGGAGAAGCTCACATTTGAGGTGGTGGATTTCTAGAGAGCTTACCACGCAATTCTGGCCCGTCCAGCATATGTGAGCTTCATGGCACGTCCATGCTATATATACTTGAAAGTGAAGATGCCAGGCCCGAAAGGCGTGATCACCATCACGGGCAACCGTCAGCGAGCCGAAGAGTGTTTGCAGCAGGGATCAAGAATCGCCGATCAGCAGATGGCTGTACTTGAGCTCGACGACTACAAGAAGACAGTCGACCCTGCTGACCTGATGCGCTCAAAGAAACCAGCTTCTGAGTCCGCGTTTCAGTCGGCGGGGGAGACGAAGAAGGTCAGCATCCACCCGACGGAGGACTCTGCCGCCCCGACGAACATCTCCACTACCCTCGATCCTAAATAGGAAACCGAGCTCACCCAATTCCTCTGTGAGAACTGGGATATCTTCGCATGGAAACCCTCTAACATGCCAGGTGTGCCTAGGGAGTTGGCTGAGCACCGACTGCATGTGGATCCCGTCGCTCGGCCCGTCCGAGAGCGCCTGCGCCGGTCCGCCGCGCACAAGAGGAAGGCGATCGGAGAAGAGGTGGCCAAGCTGTTGGCCGCCAACTTCATTCGCGAGGTTCACCACTCCGAGTGGCTCGCAAATGTTGTCATGGTGCCCAAGAAGGACAAGTCGCTCCGAATGTGCATCGACTTCTAGCATCTCAATAAGGTCTGCCCGAAAGACCATTTTCCGCTCCCCCGCATAGATCATATTGTCAATTCGACTGCGGGATGCGAGCGTTTGTCGTTTCTTGATGCCTACTCGGGCTATCATCAGATCCGTCTGTATGGCCCCGATGAGTTAAAAACAACCTTCATCACCCCATTCGGGTGCTTCTGCTACATCACTATGCCTTTTCGTTTGAAGAATGCAGGAGCTACCTTTATGCGCATGATCCAAAAATGTCTCCTCGACCAGATCGGTCGCAATGTGGAGGCATATATGGATGATATCTAGTCAAGTCACGCAAAGGTTCCGACCTGCTGACCGACTTGGCAGAAACATTCGCCAACCTTCGTAGGTACGATATCAAGCTCAACCCAGCCAAATGTTCATTCGGTGTTCCCAGCGGAAAGTTACTCGGTTTCTTCGTTTCCGAACGAGGGATCAACGTCAACCCCGAAAAGATCAGGACCATCGTCCGAATGGAGAGGCCGGTCAGGATACACGATGTTCAACAGCTCACAGGTTGGCTAGCGGCTTTGAGCAGGTTCATCAGTCGACTCGGCGAGAAAGCACTTCCTCTGTACCGACTCATGAAGAAATCAGATACCTTCGAGTGGACAGACGAAGCCCAAGTCGCATTCGACGACCTCAAAGTCCTACTTTCCACCCAGCCGGTTCTTACTGCTCCGCTCAGTAAAGAGCCCCTTCTTCTATATATCGCGGCTACAAACCAAGTCGTCAGTACTGTTCTTACAGTCGAGCGAGAAGAAGAAGGCAAAGCATACAAAGTTCAGCGGCCAGTGTACTACGTCTCCGAAGTCCTGACTCCTTCCAAGCAGAGGTATCCCCATTATCCAAAACTTATCTATGGGATCTATATGACTGCGAAGAAGGTGGCCCATTATTTCCAAGACCACTCGGTATCTGTCGTTTCTGATGCTCCGTTGTCGGATATTCTCCACAATCGAGACGCGTCAGGCCGAGTGGCGAAGTGGGCAATGGAGATGCTGTACTGTGACATCAAGTTCGAGGCCAAGAAAGCTATTAAGTCTCAAGCCCTGGCTGACTTTATAGCAGAATGGGTAGAACAACAGCAACCGACCCACATGTACTCGACTCATTGGACAATGTTCTTCGATGGGTCTAAGATGTTGAATGGCTCCGGCGCTGGTATTGTGATCATATCACCAAAGGGCGACAAGCTCAAGTACGTGCTGTAGATACACTTTGATTCCTCCATCAACAAGGCAGAGTATGAAGCTCTCCTCTACGGATTGCGAACGGCCATCTCACTCGGCGTCCGTCGCTTGATGGTCTACGGCGATTCGGATTTGGTGGTCAATCAAGTGATGAAAGAGTGGGACGTAAGGAACCCCACCATGACAACATACTACAATGCAGTGAGGAAGCTAGAGAAGAAGTTTGAAGGTCTAGAGCTCCATCATGTTCCGAGACAGAAGAACCAAGCAGCTGACGAGTTGGCAAAACTCGGATCCACTCGAAGACCAGTCCCGAGTGATGTCTGACTCGAGCACCTCCATCTTCCCTGAGTCAAAGAAGATCCCTTCACAGAAGAACCGGTACAACCCAAGAGCGCAACAGATCCGACTGAAGTCGATGTACCTGTTGTGGTTGATCTGGTCATGGAGATTCTGACTGTCATTCCCGATTGGACTGTGCCGATCATTGCATATATCCTGAGGCAAGAACTTCCAGAAGACGAAGTCCAAGCCAGGCAAATAGTTCGCAGGTCGAAGGCATTCACTGTCATTGATGGTCAATTGTACAAGGAGAGTGTTTCAGGCGTTCTTCAATGTTGCATTTCCCCAGAGGAAGGGCAGTTGATCCTAGAGGATATTCACTCGGGAACCTGCGGTCATCACGCTTCTTCGAGAGCAATCGTCGCCAAGGCATTCAGAGCCGGTTTCTTTTGGCTGCAGGCAAATGAGATGGCTAAAGATATGGTCGTCCGATGTGAAGGCTGTCAGTTCTACTCCAACAAGTCCCTCAAGACAACATCTGCATTAAAGACGATCCCACTTGTGTGGCCATTTGCAGTTTGGGGATTAGATACAGTCGGACCATTCAAGACAGGCCAAGGAGGCTACACACATCTGTTGGTGGCAGTCGACAAGTTTACAAAATGGATAGAAGCCAAGCCCATCAAGAAACTCGACGCCTCGACAGCTGTTAAGTTTGTCAGGGACATCATTTCCAGATTTGGGGTACCTCACAGCATAATCACGGACAACGGGACAAACTTCGACTCGGACAGATTCAAAGGTTTTTGTGCGAGTCAGGGTATCCGAGTGGATTTTGCTTCCGTGGCACATCCCCAATCCAACGGACAAGCCGAACGGGCGAATGGGCTTATTCTTCAAGGTTTGAACCCCCACTCCTGCGAGAGGTGGGACACACTGCTGGCGCATGGGTCATCGAGTTACCTTCAGTGCTTTGGGGCCTCCGCACCACTCCGAATAGATCAACGGGGCGATCACCGTTCTTCCTCGTTTATGGAGCAGAAGCGGTCCTTCCGAGTGACCTGCTTCACAATGCCCCACGAGTCGAACTCTTCTCCGAAGCTCAAGCAGAACAAGCAAGGCAAGATGGAGTCGATCTTCTAGAGGAGGAACGCGAGATGGCACTCACTCGCTCAACAATTTACCAGCAAGATCTGGGACGCTTTCATGCGCGTCACGTCAGGAGTCGCACATTCCAAGCAGGCGATTTAGTGCTCCGAGTGGATCAGCAAAGACCCCACAAGTTGGCTCCGGCCTGGGAAGGGCCTTTCATCATCTCCAAGGTGCTGAACAACGGAGCATACAGACTCTACAACATTCAGAGGGAGACAGATGATCCGCGTGCATGGAACGAAGACCTCCTCAAGCGTTTCTATACGTGATCGCCGACTGAAGCAGTGTAACGAACAAGTATTGATGAAATAACATACAGCAGATTCAGTTTTTTGCAGATTCAGAGTTTTTCCACGGTCACAGACTCTGGTCACACACAAAAAAAAAACTTAGTTGCGATCATGAATCCCCTAAGTTCTAACTTCCTCCGAGTGTGCACTAAACGTCACACTCGGGGACTTAGCTGCGATCCCGAATCGCATAAGTATTAACTTCCTCCGAGTGTGCACTAAACGTCACACTCGGAGACTTAGCTGCGATCCTGAATCGCCTAAGTACTAACTTCCTCCGAGTGTGCACTAAACGTCACACTCGGAGACTTAGCTGCGATCCTGAATCGCCTAAGTACTAACTTCCTCCGAGTGTGCACTAAACGTCACACTCGGAGACTTAGCTGCGATCCTGAATCGCCTAAGTACTAACTTCCTCCGAGTGTGCCCTAAACGTCACACTCGGAGACTTAGCTGCGATCCTGAATCCCCTAAGTACTAACTTCCTCCGAGTGCGCACTAAACGTCACACTCGGAGACTTAGCTGTGGTCCTGAATCGCCTAAGTACTAACTTCCTCCGAGTGTGCACTAAACATCGCACTCGGGGACTTAGCTGTGATCAAGAATCACCTAAGTAATAACTTTCTCCAAGTGTGCGCTTAACATCGCACTCGGGGACTTAGCTGTGATCAAGAATCACCTAAGTTCTCACTTTTTCCGGGTGTGCACTACACGACACACTCGGAGACTTAGCCGTGGTCAATAATCACCTAAGTTCTAACGGACTCCGAGTGTGCTCTAAGCATTGCACTCGGGGACTTAGCTATGATCAAGAATCACCTAAGTAATAACTACCTCCGAGTGTGCTCTAAACATCGCACTCGAGGACTTAGCAGTGATCAAGAATCACCTAAGTACTAATCTTCTCCGAGTACGCATTAAACGCCGCACTCCAAACAACATTCAAACACAAGAGTAAATGCTTTCATTCGGATCCCAAAAGTCACGAAAGGATAGCTAACTCGGTGCGGATCAAGCTTACCCACACCGATTTAAAAGTACGACAGCCGACAGAAGTGGCCAGAGTACCTTACAGATAAACACTCGGCATACCGAGGACAAATTTTATTACGCGTCAGCCGGGCCGGCGCCAGGACTGGAGGGCTCCACGAAAGTGTCCAAGTTGATTCCATCGACGATACGGGTAGCACTCTCAAGGAACGTCTCCATGAAGTCTTCGAATCGAAGCTTCTTCGTGTTGGCGACCTTCAGTGTCTTCACCTTCTCTTCCCGCACCTCCTTGCAATAGACTCGGACCAAGGACAGGGCAACATCAGCACCGCAACGCGCTGCCGATTTCTTCCAAGATTGCACTCGGCTCGGAATCTCCTCCAGTCGCGCCATCAGGGTCTCCATCTCCTGCCGCGACTCGTCTTGTGGCCAAAGTTCCTTGTCAATTCGGCCAACGACCTCTCTCAGTCGACCAATGAAAGGACCCACTTTGCCTACACAGATATGCGCCCGGAGCAGATCCCGGTTGGCATCCTCGCCGAGTGGCACGTTGTCCTGAATGGACCGCTCCACAGCCGCCGCTTCAGCTTCAGCATCAACGCAAAAGTCTGCAACACAAGCGCAAGTATACAATAAACACCGAGTGTAACACACACGGTACAAGCACTCGGCAAAACATAAGACTTACCAGCCAGACGAGTCAGCATCTGCACAGCCCAGTCGTTCAAAATACTTCTCTTGAGCTATGCATCGTTTGTTCAGGACGGCCATCTGGTTGTGCAGAGCAGTCCTCTGCTTCTTCATTCTTTCCACCTCCTCCGTCAACACCTTGTTCGCCTTCCGAGCCTCCTCCAGGGACTTCTCTCGTCCCTCCAGAGCATCCTTCATGCCGGCCATGGCGAGCATAGCAGCATCAAGTTCACCAGCGAACTGGTTCCTCTCCGCTCTCAGGGCCTCATAGGCCGTCCCCATTTCACAAGTTTTCTGCCACCAAGAAACAAGGGACAATCAGCAAGTTCAACAGTTAACAGTCTAAGTTCTTCAGACCCCTGCCGACGCAAGCAGTCGACAGCGGTCTCGGGGACTACACCCAGTGGGTTGACTGAGAGTGACCCCACTGGCGTGCACCTCAAGCAGGCCTGCCCTATTGAGATGCATGTTATCACCTACGCCTCTGAGGCCAATACTACCCGACCTGAGTACAACTTACTCTCGGAGAATCTTACCATAAGTGCACTCCGACTGGAGCAAATACTCGCACTCGGTAATCCTATCTACAGACACAACCAAACTCGAGGCAAAATGTATAAAGACAACTGTTGGTGCAAGCACTCGACAGAAGTCCCAGGGACTACACCCACTGGGTTCACTCAGCGTGAACCCATTGCAAACAACAGCCGCTATTCAAGATCACCCAGTGGGTTACAGGGGAAAAGTAAATACTTACTAGACCACTTACTCGGATATCATCGCGCAGCTCCAAGCTCCGTTGGTACAAGGCCGCAACGGAGTCATCAGCCCTTTTGGCTTCTCCAGCCATCAGCTCCGCCTGCACCCTGTGGGTTACAGGGGAAAAGTAAATACTTACTAGACCACTTACTTAGATATCATCGCGCAGCTCGAAGCTCCGCTGGTACAAGGCCGCAACGGAGTCATAAGCCCTTTTGGCTTCTCCAGCCATCAGCTCCGCCTGCACCATAGCCCCCTTGGCCGCCCCCCACCCGCTTCTCCGGAAGACGCCGGATGCTGAATTCAGCATTCAACGAACCTGGAATCGTCGGAGGGTCCTGGGGCATCCCAAGGTCCGCCCCAGTCGGCTCCTCCCCCACCAGCATCGGTTCAGTCGGTGGCGGTGCTTCAGTCGGTAGGACGTCGGCGGCGGGAGCGGCAGCAAGAGGATCAGCCTCAAGAACAGGCTCCACGGCGGGGTCGGCTCTCCCTTGGTCGTCCTCGTCCAGGCAAATCGCCCCTGACAAGCCGAATGACATGACGTCTCAGAAAAAAAGAAACAAGCCCTATGATAGAATTGGAGACGCGATGGGATAAAACACCCGACTCTCCTACAATGCACCTGGCTGGGATGAAACGACATTGTCCGTGTCCATGGGGTCGTCCCCTTGGCAGGCCGGAGAGGTGGCAGAGGTAGCGACCCTGTCGAGTGAAAATCCATTCGGCCTGTAAACAGAAGTTCACTCGGATAACAGAAAGAACCAAAAGCTAGATACACTTACGTGGAGGTGACAGCGATAGCAACCCTCATTCGCGGCAGAGCCTTCCGAGGCTTAGGCCCACTCGGCTTGGGCGCCCTAGAAGACTGGCCCGCGGTCTCAGCGGCGGCGTCCCTGGCCCTCTTGGTGCCTGGAACACTCGGGACCACCGGAGCAGTAGGTGGAGCACTCGACGACGCAGGAGGAGCCGAAGGGACGGCGGGCTCGTGTCGGCGCTTGGTCCGATGCTCTGGTCGTGGAGGTGGCGAGTCTTGCTCCTCATCTTCTTCCTCTTCCTCGCTGTCCTCCTCCTCCGATTCCCTGTTGTCGGAGACGTACTCGGCGCTCTCCACGCTGCCCTCCTGGCTGCCTTCCTCCTCTTCCTCCTCCGGATTCCCATTCGAGATGGGGGAGAACCAGTTGGTCCACGCCTGCATACAGTTCAGTCGGAAACATTAGGCATCACACGGAGATATAAGCAAACGACTGGAATTAAGACAGTTCAATGCACTCGACAAGTGCCACTCACCTGATTCGATGGAGGATGATCCGCGCTGTAAGGCTTCACTCGGCGAGCTCCTTTGGGATTCTCATAGGGACCCGTGATTTGGAGCACCCACGAGGTCACCCTCTCCTCGGTAACGCCCACCACGGAGTGGAGTCTTCGGGCCCCGTGTAATGCCACATAGCATGGTCGCGAGCGTGCAGAGGCTGGATCCGCCGACCAAGGAAGACTTCCAGCAGGTCTATACCGGTGACCCCCCTCGTGACGACATCCACGAGTGCCTCGACCAAGGGTTGGATGTTCTTCTTCTCGGCCTTCGAGAGCGCGAGCTGCTTAGGCGGGGCGGGCCGATCTAGACTAAAAGGAGGCAGCCCAGTCGATGCATTCGGACAGGCGATGTCCTGGCAGTAGAACCACGTTGACTGCCAGTTCCTAACCGACTCACTTAACTCGAGAGCAGGATAGCTACTCCGACTCTTCTTCTGGAATCCTAAACCTCCGCAGAGCTAGAGGAGGTGCGTCTTATCATCCGACTGGCTAAGACGTTTGATAGTTTGGGATCGGGCGGAGAAGATGTTTTTGAACAAACCCCAATGGGGGGGGGCAACCGATGAAACACTCGCACAAAATAATAAAGGAAGAAAGATGGGCGATGGCATTCGGAGGAAAGTGGTGAAGTTGGGCCCCGAAGTGATTCATGATGCCCTTAAAGAAAGGATGCGGGGGCAAAGAAAAACCTCGGTGGACATGGCTGAGAAGCAAGACACGCTCCCCCTCCCGAGGCGCTGGCTCGACCTCGTCGTCCGTCGGCAGTCTCCAGGACTTATGCACGAGCATCCCGTGCTCCACCAGCTCCTGCAGATCTCCCTCCGTCACCGTGGAGGGGAGGAAGTCTCTTTGGATCCACCCCGCCGGCAGCGGCCGCTGCCGCCGCTGGGCAGCCGCCGCCGCCTTGCTCTTCTTCTTCCTCGCCTCCATCTTGCTGGTCTGACCCTTGGTCATGGAGGCGACGGCGAACCCTCGAGAGGGAGGAAAAGGAACGAGTGTTGGGGCGCTGGAGGTGGCAAGGAAGATGGAGCAGGCGAGAGCGAAAGATTCGGCGAGCGTAACGAAGAAGCCTCGTCGCCCAGATTTAAATAGAGTTCCGACTGGGTCGCTGGCGGGTGGCCCCGATACCTTATCCGCCCGTCCGGCCACGGCGATATCAGTGGAGGAGTTGAAGGCGCGAGAATCGAGGCGTCAGGCGCTACTCGAGCGCGCTGGCGTCATCCCTGCTGAGCACACGGAACCCAAAATTTGAGATCCCGGAAAATCCGCCGCTGTTAGTTGACCGGTCGCGTCAAAAGATGCCGGAGAAACACTCGGTTCCCGACAGTCTGTTTCGCAAGCACTTCCACTCGGATCGTTGGACAGGAAAGATAAAATGGATAGAGGCAAGCAACGCCCAAGCCGAATCTAGTCCAGTCGGATCTAAACCTCAAGCACCGCTTCGTCGTTTCAACCCCAATCCATTCGGGGACTAATGATGGGGTCATAGTCCTAGGGTAGGGTCATAGGCCTGCCATACAGGTACTACCCAAGGACTACCCCACACAAAGGACAGGACCCTAAGTCTGCGCCGACTGAATTAAGGAGTCCCCGTCATCCAGTCGGTAACAGGCCCTGAATCATCCAGTCGGAGCCTAGCATTCGGAGCATACCAGGCTAACCGACTAAATACACTCGGTACATCGTAACCTCTCTGGAGGGAAACTGCCGTACGTTTCCGAGCGCATTTATTAGCGTTTAGGGCATACGTTACCTGTAACGTACACATTCAACCCCCGTTACTCCACCCCTTTACCGGAACCGATGTGGAGGGCAACGCACTCTATATAAGCCACCCTCCCCCACTGGTAACGGGGTTAACAAATCATTGTTTTCCATATTCCACTCGACAACAAGCTCCGAGAGCACTGAGACGTAGGGTTGTTACCTCCACCGCAGAGGGGTCCGAACTCATACAACCTCGTCGTAGCTAGGACTCCGCCCATCTCATTCGTACCCTACACATCTACTGTCAGGCTTATACCCACGACACTACTCATCAGAGGCTTACAAGCTTCCTATACATTATTTATCTAGGCCTCCGGAATTCATTTCACATCACAGGCATACTTCACAAGTCACGCAGGACTGTGAACGTACGGCTACTACCATACTATCCTTCCGCTCACAGCTCAGGCATCCGCATAGAACATCTCATAGAGATTACCTCCATGACGTGGAAGCTCAACCTACGGATCAGGAAACACTCTATCCTGAGATCCCTGGGATCCATAAGGACACAGATGTGTCCTTGGTCCCCTGAGTGGTGGTAAGAGGGGTCCCCGAAGAGGGGTGACTCCTCCTATAGCTGGCCAGTCAACGTGGGCCGGAAGATGGGTCCTAACAGGGTTCAGCATCTCCATATCTCCATATCCTGTCTGGACTACCGGTGCCAGCTGCGTCAAAGCCGTCCACAGACGGGCACGGGTAGCATAAAGCTCCATGCAGAGAGCACGAGCATCCCTATCTCTGTTCTCTAGCATCTCAACAGTGGACTGCAGTAGTGGATCCTCCATAGAAGAATCAAAATAGACTCCATTGAGGTATCCCTCTTCACCAGGCTCAGAGGCCGGAACATAGCAGAACTCTGAATTCTGCAGCAGTGCATGTCTCGCTCTCATAATGGTCAGCATTGAATAGGCAGCATCTTGTACTGCCATGTCAACAGTGACTCCCAACCCATAGGACCAATGGATTGGCTCCTCAGCTCCAAGGTAGTCTGGAAATACCCTAACAGTGCAGATGTACTAGCTCTGGTTGAAGTCTCGGTACTGTTCCTCCACTGTGTACTCGGGGTACCAGCGGTAACCGCACACCGATATCACCCTGACCAGCATGGCCGTATGACCCGGTACATCAATGTACCTGGTTAGACGTACCACCTGACGAGAAGGACGGCCAGGCTTATGTAAATAGAGAGTAATGCAAAAGCATTAGAGCTCCGAATGCAAAATTGGGCAGCATAACGGCTGTAAATGCTCAAAAACAAATTTTGAGACAACCCAAAATGGAATAGCGTAACCACTCAACTATCAAGTTCAACTCTCTGATCATCAAACTTACTTCCTTTTCCCTAGGAATGAAAGAAACCCAAATATCTCTTGACCCGTAGTCCTATAATCTACCGATCAGAAACACGAGCCTAGAAGGAGATGAGTAACCTAGTCCTTAATCCCCGCAGAAAAGACGAGGATGACTAGAATAGAATAACTTGAGGAGAGAACAAGAGTTTTATGTTCCTTTCCACAAACAATTCCCTTATATATAACTAAATAAATTCTAGACTCAACTTCGACCAGTTTGGCTTAGTAATCCTACAGTCAGTCAGGCTCTGATACCAACGCTGTCGGGACCCCGATCGTAAGTCATAGGAATCCAGCCTGTAACACATCGCATCCCTTTGCGGTCTCACGCACGGTTAACTCCACGGCTATAGCCTTACCTTAGCCGGGACCATTTGCGTCTTTTGACTCACGTATGCAATAGTGTCGCTAGCATTCCAATGTCAAAGAACCCGGATCGACAAGTCTAGTCACAAACGAAAGTGGCAGTACCGCACAAGGACAGGCATACATGACCCAACAAAGCAGGTGTCGGTCACCAGCGAGTGTAGACGAGTCGTAGCAAGCTACAAGGACTCCATTACATCGCGTGACATTTCCCCAAAGGGGACAGACACAACAGCTAAGAAAGACACATGCCGGTCAACCAATGTGTCCGGAGCAATAGCGAACTACCAAGGCTCGTTGGATCACAAAGGGGCATTTCCTTGTAAGGAGTGCTACTAAAGTTCACGACTAGGTAATCGAACCCCATACATATCAAGTACGACACACGTACGCATGGCATACCGATATGTATAGATACATCGATGGCATCACAACATAACCATAAACATACAAGCTTTATTTAAGAGGCTCGGAAGAGCCACACACATAATATTACACATTAAGGGTCTCACGACCCATAATAGCAGTCATTCAGTTACAAGCCAGCGGAAGAGTTTAAAACTGTCTGATTATAGACAGGTGCAACTAGAAGGCACATGGCCTGACTATACTACAAACCCAATGTAGGGCCAGATTGTCGCTGGGACACCAGGTACTCGTCGTCGTCGATGTCTACGAAGAACCCTCCATTAGGGTCATTAGCAGCCTCTGAACCATTTATTAAGCAAACATGAGTACGGAGGTACTCAGCAAGACTTTAGGATAACTAACTACTCATGCAATGTATCAACAAGGTATGGTGGGGGTTCATGCGGAAAGCTAGCATTTGACTCGTGGCTAGACAACTTGCGTTTTTAAATAATTTTAACAACTTGATTTCTCGCACACGAGTCCACTAACACCACAATCAATACACCATCGTGGAATCATTCCGTCTCCATACGGAATTGCCGACCACGACACTCACGCTTATCTTGACAATTTTATGAGTAACGATTGAAGTTATCTATGAACAACATATGTCTCCAAGTAGTCCATATCCGCGGACGCGGCTATTCGAATAGATCATAACCCTGCAGGGGTGTACTTCGTCACACACGCTCTCGCCACTTATCGCCATGTGCACGTCATGCACCTCGGCAACCTTCAAGCGGAAGCCTAGCGAGGGAGTTGGCCACGACCGTTAACCACACTAGTACCTAGTCCAGGTTTATCGCCTATCTGAGAGTAACCCGTACGGAAGTCCGGCCGAGGTTTCCGCCACGGCCTCAAACGATGTGCGCAGGGTTCCCAAGCCCACCATCCGGGTGCCACTTGGTACACCGTGCCACTACCTACCGCATCATAGCCCACCTCTCAGGTCAGCACTATGCACGGCCTCCAGCATGACTATAAACACCAGAAATTACTTGCAACTCCTGGACCGAGTACTAAGCGATTAATAAGTCGAGCGGGGTCATATTTATGGGCCCAACATGTGGTAGTATCTCGTCTTGGATTACATACACGGAACTCAGTTCCTAAGGACGGTTCCAATGACACAACCCGCCATGTACTCCTACACAACCTTTCACCGGTACCTTTACCAAATCAGGTTCAACACACAACCTTTGCTTACCGAACACATTCTCACAATTCTGTTCATGTCCCAGATGACAGACCATACACACCTCTAAGCATAGCATGCATAGCAGGATAAGAAACATCATGGCTCAAGCAACTACCAGGAATGCTAGGTTGCAAGGTTCGGCTATTTACTGTGACAAGGATAGGTCATGCAAAGGAAGTGGGTTCAACTAACGTGGTAAAAGCATTTGAAGCATTTGATCCTAATGCAATAAGTAAGTGCAGGAGCAAGAACATGGGATTTATCGGGATGATCAAAATGGTTGCTTGCCTTGTTGCTCAGAGGAGTGACAATATCCGTCAGACGGATATTCGGTGGAATCCGGGGGAGCGGAGCCTATCGAAAGGAATGACAACAATCAATATCAAGCATATGCAATCAAGATGATGCATGAGCATCGCATGAGAATGCAAGGTGATATACTATTATAGCTAACATGTATTAGGTTTGAAGTTGATTTGAATCAAATTCACATACCACTTCAAACGAGGTATTCTCGGATACCATTTTAATTGATTCGACCTGATGCTCAGATCAACTTGATGTTAACATGCATGGGATGACATGTTAGGTTGCTGGTTTGTAATTAGGACAGTGTTTGATCATGTCATTTATAGTGGAATTTAAATATTTTCCAAATTCCATTTATAAAGTATTTATAAGAATTAACTTATTCATTAATCTACATGTTTGGGTTCTGTAACATTTTCAAACATGTTTGAAAATGACATATTCAGATTCCTTGAATTTTTCTGATACTTTTTCATATATAAATTATTTTAATTGGAGTTACAGATTAATTTCTATGAATTTTAGAAGTTTTAAACATTTCTGGAATTATTTCTATACTGGAAAATCCCTTTATTGCGTCAGCCTGACATCAGCAGGTCCATCTGGCCGTTGAAAGTCAAACCTGACCAGTGGGACCCACTGGTCAGTGTCTTTGGTCAGTTTTAGATTAGGATTAATCTTAATTAGTTAATTAAACTCACTGGACCCACATATCAGTGACTTATCAAATTAATTAAATTTATTTTCTTTAATCCTAAACTCCCAGAGGCTGGCCCCACACGTCAGTGGCTCAGGCCAGCTGAGATCCACCGGCGGCGAGGTCGTCCTCGCCGGCGGGGAGCCTCCGGCGACCACCAGTACGGTGGAGGGCATCGGAAACTCGCCTCCGACGGCCAAACTCACGGCAGAGACCACAGGGAGATCGGCCACTCGACGGCGCGCATGATGGGACAAACCCCAGGGGCTTGGCTGGAATCAACGCCGGTGACGAGCTTGGCGGTGACAAAGTTCGCCCATCGTCGAAGCCATCGATTACAGGGTCAAAACGCGCGGGGCTGGGCACCTAAAGCATCTACGTGATGTCCTGAGGCTGCTGGTGGCCTCAGACGGACCAACCCTTCACTAGAGGGCTACCGGCGACGAGCTGCAGCGGCGGTCCTCGTCGGGCTCCGATGGAACTAGGCCTAGAGGAGGGGATCGACGGGGAGATCTTAGGGGAAAGATGCGCAAGCTCACGAGGAGTGCAGTGGTGGCGCTAGCTTGCTCGGGGACGGCCTGGAGAGGAAGAAATCCGGCAACGAACTTCGGTGACCCGAGGAAGAAGACGACTGCGTCTCGTCGTTTCACTACGTCTCGGCATCGGGCTCGTGGCTAGAAAGCTTCAGGGAGTTGCGGCGGACCTATTGCGCGGCTCAGGAGGGAGAAGGGTAGGCTAGAACGACGGCGAGCTCGAGCTCTGCTCAGGCTCCAATGGCGGTAGCAAGAGACGAGGCAGAGGGGGAGAATGAGCTGGGGAACGGATAGCTACGAGCTCGGGGAGGTTATCCCCGTGCTTGCTAGGTTATCCTCAACATTTTTCAAAGCTTAAAGTTTCTGACTTCAAATTTAAAACTTGAAACCAGTAGCTTTTGCATTTATTTAAAATGCCAAGAATATAATATAAATGGTTTCCTTTATTGATTATTTGTTTCCAAGAATTATCAGAAAAGTTGAACTTTTCTTGAGGCCATTTTGGGTTCATTGATTTTAACTAGTTTGAAATTTTATTTATTTTAAGAAGTGGCTAGGGTTTTGAGTTTTCCTTCACCACTTACTTTATTCTTGTTGAAAATTTCCTAGATGCAATGCAAAGAAAACATGAGAACAAAGCTAACTTTCTTAAGGTGTCAGGGATGTGACAACTCACCCCCACTCAAAGAATCTCGTCCTAGATGCAAAGAAAACACGAGTCCAAGTTTGCATACTCCTTCCTAAATAAGACACATCCTTTCTCACATGCATCTATCTTCTCATAGGGAATCTTAAGTACACGAAGTATTTTGTCCGACTGGTACAGGTTTGCAGGCATGACATGGCCTTTGGGTAGGGAACGTCCAAATAGTGTCATCATCGCGTCGTAGCATTCTCTTCCCAAGTTGAACTGAGCCTTCAGAGCCATTACTTGTGCAATTGCATCCAGCTGACAGAGCTCAGTGCGCTCATGGAGAGGACGTTTTGAAGACTCCAACATTTCATAAAAGGCCTTTGCAGATTCCTCCATCTCATCTGCCGAATCCCGAGCATCATCAAAGTCTTGCACCATGTCTTCGATCCCGGTACCATGCTCGTCCGTGCGACGACGGACCACCTCAGCTCTTGTGCGTTGTATAGACTCACCATGAAATGTCCACACCGTATAATTAGGCTTCAAACCCCTCCTCAGCAGGTGTTTAATCATTACAGCCTTTGTCATCTTTTTAAAGTTGTCGCGTCCAGGACAGGGGCAATAGTTTCTTTCCTGGCCATTTGCGAATGCGGCTTTCACAAATTCCTTTGTTTTTTACAAACCATTCTTTCGTCATCTCTTTCTGACTAGGGTGACCGGTATACATCCACACACGATCACTCATCTTGCGTAGCTACTGAAGACAGAAGAAATATATTTATATATAATTTAACATTTATATTCATCGGTTAATCAGGTTCGCCATTTTTATTACGTCTAGGCAACCTACACGCTAATACGTAAATATAGGTCCTAATCCCACCCGAGTATGTGTAGATTGGGTTCGTTTTTCCAGGCTCTGCTCCGGATCCAACGCAAAATTTCAGCAGCACCTCCCCGCTGTTCTCCTGATACACGTCTCCACAATAAACAGAGAGGATGTGCATCTGGAGAACAACAGGGAGGCACTGACGAAATTCCGCATCCGATCCAGAGCACAGCATACGGGAAAACGAACCCAATCTACACATACTCGGGCTGTCCATGGATAATGTTGGACAATTCCAAAGGATGGCGATTATAAATATGCAAAGACATGCATATTTATAGATGTCGCCCTTTCGAACGGGAGACGCATACTGGTCACGCATACTGATAAATTAATTGAATTACCTAAATCTAGAAAGTTTCATCCGGAAACCAAGCCACAGTAAATGAAGGGGCGGGGAGGAGATGAAATTTGTACTGACCCACGAATGCAGGGGCGGAGCTCGTACAACGCACGGGCAGGTCTTCGCACAGTAGACCTCACAGCAATGAGAAAACTATCACATGTAAATCCACCCGATCAACACAAATATTCCTATTATGTCATTTTAGAGGTAAACAAGCTAAGTATATAATATACATGAGCTAACCAAGGTTCTTATGCCATTTTGAGGTTATTATGCTATTTGGGAGCTAAATGGGCTAATTATGTCATTGTTGGGGAAATTAAAGCAAGGATAATATGAAAGAAGAGAAGAAAGAGGAGGAGGAGGAGAAGAAGAAGAAATCAAGAAGAAGGAGGAGAAGGAGGAGAAGAAGGAGGAGGAGAAGTACTAGAAGGTCCTTGGCCTTCTCCTCCTTCTCCTTCTTCTCTTCTTCTTCTTCTTCTTCTTCTTTCTTTTCATTTGTCCTATTTCTTCCCCTCTTCTCCTCTTGTTGGAGCTAAATTACCTAATTATGTCTTGTTTGAGCTAAATGGGATAATTATCCCATTTTAGAGGAAAACAAGCTAAGTATATAATATTCATGAGCTAACCAAGGTTCTTATGCCATTTTGAGCTTATTATGGTATTTTGGAGCTAAATGGGCTAATTATGTCATTGTTGGGATAATTAAAGCAAGGATAATATGAAAGAGGAGAAGAAAGAGGAGGAGGAGGAGAAGAAGAAGAAATCAAGAAGGAGGAGGAGGAGGAGGAGGATAAGGACTAGAAGGTCCTTGGCCTTCTCCTTCTCCTCCTCCTCCTGCTCCTTCTCCTTCTTCTGTTCTTCTTCTTCTTCTTCTTCTTCTTCTTCTTTTCATTTTGCCTATTTCTTCTCCTCTTCTCCTCTTGTTGGAGCTAAATTACCTAATTATGTCTTTTTGGAGCTAAATGGGCTAATTATCCCATTTTAGAGGAAAACAAGCTAAGTATATAATATTCATGAGCTAACCAAGGTTCTTATGCCATTTTGAGCTTATTATGGTATTTTAGAGCTAAATGGCCTAATTATGTCATTGTTGGGTTAATTAAAGCAAGGATAATATGAAAGAGGAGAAGACAGAGGTGGAGGAGGAGAAGAAGAAGAAATCAAGAAGGAGGAGAAGGAGGAGAAGGAGGAGGAGTAGAAGGACTAGAAGGTCCTTGGCCTTCTCCTTCTCCTCCTCCTTCTCCTTCTTCTCTTCTTCTTCTTCTTCTTCTTCTTCTTCTTTCTTTTCATTTTGCCTATTTCTTGTCCTTTTCTCCTCTTGTTGGAGCTAAATTACCTAATTATGTCTTTTTGGAGCTAAATGGGCTTATTATCCCATTTTAGAGGAAAACAAGCTAAGTATATAATATTCATGAGCTAACCAAAGTTCTTATGCCATTTTGAGCTTATTATGGTAGTTTGGAGCTAAATAGGCTAATTATGTCATTGTTGGGTTAATTAAAGCAAGGATAATATGAAAGAGGAGAAGAAAGAGGAGGAGGAGGAGAAGAAGAAGAAATCAAGAAGAAGGAGGAGAAGGAGGAGAAGGAGGAGGAGGTGAAGGACTAGAAGGTCCTTGGCCTTCTCCTCCTCCTCCTCCTCCTCCTTCTTCTCTTCTTTTCTGTCTTCTTCTTATTTTTTTTTCTTCTCCTTTCTCCTTTCTCCTTCTTCTTCTTTCTCCTTCTTCTTCTTCTCCTTCTTTTTTCTTCTCCTTCCCTTCCTTTTCCTTCTTCTTTTTCTTCTTCTTCTTCTTCTTCTTCTTCTTCTCCTTCCCTTCCTTTTCCTTTCTCTTCTTCTTCTTCTTTCTTGTCCTACCCTTCCTTTTCCTTTTAATCCCCCCTGTTCGTGCGGCACCACAACATAAGCCCCCCTGTTTGCGTGGCCTCCTTTTCACCCCCTAGTTGTGCTAACGATGTTGCTAATGGCCCCCTTTGAGTTGATTAGCTCTACATTAAGAAAATAATAGCACCGACTAGTCTAATCATTTTCTGAGATGATAAAACTGCCCTCCCTCATCTAGTATAAGTCACACGAGCTGGGCAGAAGCTGCTCCCGTTCTCTGCTCGTTCCCCTCCCTGACCTAGCCGCCCCAAGCGCTGCAGCGCCTCGCCTCCGCCGCAGCTGTCCCAGCCGCCGCATCTGCCCCAGCCGCCGCATCTGCCCCAGCCCCCCATCTCCATTGCTGCTCCAAGGTAAGGCAAGCCTCTTCCCTTCCCTAGCTGCCCCATTGCTGCTACACCAACAAAGTCTCCTTCCCTTCCTTTTCCTTCTTCTTCTTTTCCTTCTTCTTCTTATTTTTTTCTTCTCCATTCTCCTTCTTCTTCTTCTTTCTCCTTCTTCTTCTTCTCCTTCTTCTTTCTTCTCCTTCCCTTCCTTTTCCTTTTTCTTCTTCTTCTTCTTCTTCTCCTTCCCTTCCGTTTCCTTCTTCTTCTTCTTCTTCTTCTTCTTCTTTCTTCTCCTTCCCTTCCTTTTCCTTCTTCTTCTTTTCCTTCTTCTTCTTATTTTTTTTCTTCTCCTTTCTCCTTCTTCTTCTTCTTCTCCTTTCTCCTTCTTCTTCTTCTCCTTTCTCCTTCTTCTCCTTCTCCTTTCTCCTTCTTCTTCTTCTCCTTTCTCCTTCTTCTTCTTCTTCTACTTTTCTCCTTTACTAAACAGGAAACTAACCTAACTAAACCTAAACTAAAACTGAACCTAAACTAAACTAATTTAACAACCTAACTAACTATCCTTACTAACCTAATAAAATAAAAAACTAACCTAACTAATTTAACATAAATAAAAATAAGGAGAAACAAAAAAAATGGGGGGACTCACCGGCGGGGGCGGCTGGGGCGTCGGAGCGGCGAGGAGGACGGCTGCGACGTGGCAGTGGGGTGTCACCGAGGGCAGTGCGGCTGCGGGGGGCAATGGTGGCGGCGGTGGGGGGCAGGTGAGGGGACGGCGCAGGGGGTGGCGCAAGAGTCGGCGTAGGGGGCGGCACAGGGGTGGCCGGCCCCCGGTGGTTGAGGAGGGAGGCGCGCACGACGGTTTGAAGGAGAGATAGAGCGGGGAGTGGGGAAGTGGAGCGCGGGGGGGGGGGGGGGGTAGGGGATAACGGCCGTCAGCTTTGCCGTTTGCTCCCGGACGGCAAAGGGCCCAACGGCAGATGGCAAAGGCCAAGGTGACGACAAAGAGCCCGTCCGTTGGACCTGGACAGGCCCAAGGTCTAGTGGGACCCATCTGCCCTCTTTGCCGTCTGCCCTAGGTCTCTTTGCCGTCCGCAGGCACACGACAAAGCCCTGGCTGATGGCAAATAGTCTTTTTACCATCAGTGAGCCCTTTACCGTCCGCTTTAGGTCAGCTGGCAGCAAAGAGGGTCTTTGCCATCAGCCAGCAGACGGCAAAGAACTGGCTGATGGCAACTTACTATTTTCCAGTAGTATAACTGGGTGAGGATATTGGCGTGAAAAAAATCAAGTCAATATGGGCCTAATGTTGGGAATATTATGTGTTGGGTAACCCGCCCCAGTTGTGTTGGGGAACGTCGCATGGGAAACAAAAAATTTCCTACGCGCACGAAGACCTATCATGGTGATGTCCATCTACGAGAGGGGATGAGTGATCTACGTACCCTTGTAGATCGTACAACAGAAGTGTTAGAGAACGCGGTTGATGTAGTGGAACGTCCTCACGTCCCTGGATCCGCCCCGCGAACAATCCCGCGATCAGTCCCACGATCTAGTACCGAACGGACGGCACCTCCGCGTTCAGCACACGTACAACTCGATGATGATCTCGGCCTTCTTGATCCAGCAAGAGAGACGGAGAGGTAGAAGAGTTCTCCGGCAGCGTGACGGCGCTCCGGAGGTTGGTGATGATCTCGTCTCAGCAGGGCTCCGCCCGAGCTCCGCAGAAACACGATCTAGAGGAAAAACTATGGAGGTATGTGGTCGGGCAGCCGTGAGAAATTCGTCTCAAATCTGCCCTAAAAGCTCCATATATATAGGAGGAGGGAGGGGACCTTGCCTTGGGGTCCAAGGGACCCTCAAGGGGTCGGCCGAGCCAAGGGGGGGAGGACTCCCCCCCCAAACCGAGTTGGACTTGGTTTGGTGGGAGGAGTCCCCCTCCTTCCCCACTTCCTCCCTCTTTTTTTTCTTTTCCTTTGATCTTTTATTCTTGGCGCATAGGGCCCCTTGGGGCTGTCCCACCAGCCCACTAAGGGCTGGTGTGTCTCCCCAAAGCCTATGGGCTTCCTCGGGGTGGGTTGCCCCCCCCCCCCGGTGAACTCCCGGAACCCATTCGTCATTCCCGGTACATTCCCCGTAACTCCGAAAACCTTCCGGTAATCCAATGAGGTCATCCTATATATCAATCTTCGTTTTCGGACCATTCCGGAAACCCTCGTGACGTCCGTGATCTCATCCGAGACTCCGAACAACATTCGGTAACCAACCATATAACTCAAATACGCATAAAACAACGTCGAACCTTAAGTGTGCAGACCCTGCGGGTTCGAGAACTATGTAGACATGACCCGAGAGACTCCTCGGTCAATATCCAATAGCGGGACCTGGATGCCCATATTGGATCCTACATATTCTACGAAGATCTTATCGTTTGAACCTCAGTGCCAAGGATTCGTATAATCCCATATGTCATTCCCTTTGTCCTTCGGTAAGTTACTTGCCCGAGATTCGATCGTCAGTATCCGCATACCTATTTCAATCTCGTTTACCGGCAAGTCTCTTTACTCGTTCCGTAATACAAGATCCCGCAACTTACACTAAGTTACATTGCTTGCAAGGCTTGTGTGTGATGTTGTATTACCGAGTGGGCCCCGAGATACCTCTTCGTCCCACGGAGTGACAAATCCCAGTCTTGATTCATACTAACTCAACTAACACGTTCGGAGATACCTGTAGAGCATCTTTATAGTCACCCAATTACGTTGCGACGTTTGATACACACAAAGCATTCCTCCGGTGTCAGTGAGTTATATGATCTCATGGTCACAGGAATAAATACTTGACACGCAGAAAACAGTAGCAACAAAATGACACGATCAACATGCTACGTCTATTAGTTTGGGTCTAGTCCATCACGTGATTCTCCCAATGACGTGATCCAGTTATCAAGCAACAACACCTTGTTCATAATCAGAAGACACTGACTATCATCGATCAACTGGCTAGCCAACTAGAGGCATGCAAGGGACGGTGTTTTGTCTATGTATCCACACATGTAAATGAGCCTTCATTCAATACAATTATAGCATGGATAATAAACTATTATCTTGATACATGAATTATAATAATAACTATACATTTATTATTGCCTCTAGGGCATAATTCCAACAGTCTCCCACTTGCACTAGAGTCAATAATCTAGCCCTCACATCACCATGTGAATTACATTGTAATAAATCTAACACCCATACAGTTCTGGTGTCGATCATGTTTTGGCCGTGGAAGAGGTTTAGTCAGCAGGTCTGCTACATTCAGATCCGTGTGCACTTTGTATATATATACGTCCTCCTCCTCGACGTAGTCGCGGATGAGGTTGAAGCGTCGTTTGATGTGTCTGGTCTTCTTGTGAAACCTTGGTTCCTTTGCTAAGGCAATGGCACCAGTGTTGTCACAGAACAAGGTTATTGGATCCAGTGCACTTGGCACCACTCCAAGATCCGTCATGAACTGCTTCATCCAAACACCCTCCTTAGCCGCCTCCGAGGCAGCCATGTACTCCGCTTCACATGTAGAATCTGCTACGACGCTTTGCTTGGAACTGCAGCAGCTTACTGCACCCCCATTAAGAATAAATACGTATCCGGTTTGCGACTTAGAGTCGTCCGGATCTGTGTCAAAGCTTGCATCAACGTAACCTTTTACGGCGAGCTCTTCGTCACCTCCATACACGAGAAACATCTCCTTAGTCCTTTTCAGGTACTTCAGGATATTCTTGACCGCTGTCCAGTGATCCACTCCTGGATTACTCTGGAACCTGCCTGCCATACTTATGGCCAGGCTAACATCCGGTCTAGTGCACAGCATCGCATACATGATAGAACCTATGGTTGAAGCATAGGGGACGGAGCGCATATGCTCTCTATCTTCATCAGTTGCTGGGCACTGAGTCTTACTCAATCTCGTACCTTGTAACACTGGCAAGAACCCTTTCTTGGACTGTTCCATTTTGAACCTCTTCAAAACTTTATCAAGGTATGTGCTTTGTGAAAGTCCTATCAGGCGTTTTGATCTATCCCTATAGATCTTAATGCCTAGAATGTAAGCAGCTTCTCCGAGGTCCTTCATAGAGAAACTTTTATTCAAGTAACCTTTTATGCTCTCCAAAAACTCTACGTTGTTCCCAATCAGTAATATGTCATCCACATATAATATTAGAAACGCCACAGAGCTCCCACTCACTTTCTTGTAAATACAAGATTCTCCAACCACTTGTATAAACCCAAATGCTTTGATCACCTCATCAAGGCGTTTGTTCCAACTCCGAGATGCTTGCACCAGTCCATAAATGGATCGCTGGAGCTTGCACACCTTGTCAGCATTTTTAGGATCGACAAAACCTTTGGGTTGCATCATATACAACTCTTCCTTAAGGAAACCGTTAAGGAACGCCGTTTTGACATCCATCTGCCAAATTTCATAATCGAAAAATGCAGCTATTGCTAACATGATTCTGACGGACTTAAGCATCGCTACGGGTGAGAAAGTCTCATCGTAGTCAACTCCTGGAACTTGTGAAAAACCTTTTGCCACAAGTCGAGCTTTATAAACGGTCACATTACCGTCAGCGTCCGTCTTCTTCTTAAATATCCATTTGTTCTGAATAGCCTTGCGGCCCTCAGGTAGTATCTCCAAAGTCCACACTTTGTTCTCATACATGGATCCTATCTCGGATTTCATGGCTTCTAGCCATTTGTTGGAATCTGGGCCCACCATTGCTTCTTCATAGTTCGCAGGTTCATTGTTGTCTAACAACATGATTGATAAGACGGGATTACCGTACCACTCTGGATCAGCGCGTGATCTCGTCGACCTACGTGGTTCAACAGAAACTTGAACTGGAGTTTCATGATCATCATCATTAACTTCCTCCTCAACCGGCGTCGCAACAACAGAGGTTTCCCCTTGCCTTGCGCCACCATCCAGAGGGATGAGAGGTTCGACAACCTCGTCAAGTTCTATCTTCCTCCCACTCAATTCTCTCGAGAGAAACTCCTTCTCGAGAAAAGCTCCGTTTTTAGCAACAAACACTTTGCCCTCGGATTTGAGATAGAAGGTGTACCCAACTGTCTCTTTTGGGTAACCTATGAAGACGCACCTTTCCGCTTTGGGTTCCAGCTTTTCAGGCTGAAGCTTTTTGACATAAGCATCACATCCCCAAACTTTAAGAAACGACAACTTTGGCCTTTTGCCATACCACAGTTCGTATGGTGTCGTCTCAACGGATTTCGATTGTGCCCTATTTAAAGTGAATGCAGCTGTTTCTAATGCATAACCCCAAAATGATAACGGCAAATCAGTAAGAGACATCATAGATCGCACCATCTCTAACAAAGTACGATTACGACGTTCGGACACACCATTACGCTGTGGTGTTCCAGGCGGTGTTAACTGCGAAACAATTCCACATTGTCTTAAGTGAGTACCAAACTCGAAACTCAGATATTCACCCCCACGATCAGATCGTAGGAACTTGATCTTCTTGTTACGATGGTTTTCCACTTCACTCTGAAATTGCTTGAACTTTTCAAATGTTTCAGACTTGTGCTTCATCAAGTAGACATAACCATATCTACTTAAATCGTCAGTGAAGGTGAGAAAATAACGATATCCGCCGCGTGCCTCCACGCTCATTGGACCACACACATCGGTATGTATGATTTCCAACAAGTCACTTGCACGCTCCATTGTTCCAGAGAACGGAGTCTTAGTCATCTTGCCCATGAGGCATGGTTCGCACGTGTCAAGTGAATCAAAGTCAAGGGACTCCAAAAGTCCATCAGTATGGAGTTTCTTCATGCGCTTTACACCAATATGACCCAAGCGGCAGTGCCACAAAAATATGGCGCTATCATTGTTTACTCTAACTCTTTTGGTCTCAATGTTATGTATATGCGTATCGCTATCAAGATTCAATATGAACAATCCTCTCACATTCGGTGCATGACCATAAAAGATGTTACTCATAGAAATAGAACAACCATTAGTCTTTGATTTAAAAGAGTAACCGTCTCGTAATAAACAAGATCCAGATATAATGTTCATGCTCAACGCAGGCACTAAATAACAATGATTTAAGTTCATCACTAATCCCGATGGTAGTTGAAGTGACACTGTGCTGACGGCGATTGCATCAACCTTGGAACCGTTTCCTACGCGCATCGTCACTTCGTCTTTCGCCAGCCTTCGTCTATTCCGCAGTTCCTGCTTCGAGTTGCAAATGTGAGCAACAGAACCGGTATCAAATACCCAGGCACTACTACCAGAGCCGGTTAAGTACACATCAATAACATGTATATCAAATATACCTGATTTTTCTTTGCCCGCCTTCTTACCTGCCAGATACTTGGGGCAATTGCGCTTCCAGTGACCCATACCCTTGCAATGGAAGCACTCTGTTTCAGGCTTAGGTCCAGCCTTGGGTTTCTTCGGCGGATTGGCAACAGGCTTGCCGCTCTTCTTAGAATTGCCCTTCTTGCCTTTGCCGTTTCTCTTGAAACTAGTGGTCTTGCTTACCATCAACACTTGATGTTCTTTACGGAGTTCAGACTCTGCGACTTTCAGCATCGCAAACAACTCGCCGGGAGACTTGTTCATCCCTTGCATGTTGTAGTTCAACACAAAGCCTTTATAGCTTGGCGGCAGTGATTGAAGGATTCTGTCAGTGATAGCTTCTTGCGGGAGTTCAATCCCCAGTTCAGCTAGACGGTTTGAGTACCCAGACATTTTGAGCACATGTTCAATGACAGACGAGTTTTCCTCCATCTTGCAAGCATAGAATTTATGGGAGGTCTCATACCTCTCGATCCGGGCGTTCTTCTGAAAGATAAACTCCAACTCCTGGAACATCTCAAATGCTCCATGACGCTCAAAGCGACGTTGAAGTCCCGGTTCTAAGCCATACAAGACTGCACATTGAACTATTGAGTAGTCCTCCTTACGTGCTAACCTAGCATTCTTAACATCCTGATCAGCCGTAGCGTGTGGTTCATCTCCTAGCGTAACATTAAGGACATAACCCTTCTTCCCAGCTTGTAAGATTAGCTTAAGATTACGAGCCCAGTCTACAAAGTTGCTTCCATCATCTTTCAACTTAGCTTTCTCTAGGAACGTATTAAAATTCAGGATCACTGTCGCGTGAGCCATGATCTACAACACAAATATATTCAAAGTGGACTTAGACTATGTTCAAGATAATTAGAGTTCAACTTAATCAAATTATATGCTAAACTCCCACTCAAAAAGTACATCTCTCTAGTCATTTGAGTGGTTCATGATCCACCTACACTATCCCAAGTCCGATCATCACGTGAGTCGAGAGTAGTTTCAGTGGTAAGCATCCCTATGCTAATCATATCAACTATATGACTCATGATCGACCTTTCGGTCTCATGTGTTCCGAGGCCATGTCTGCACATGCTAGGCTCGTCAAGCTTAACCCGAGTGTTCCGCGTGCGCAACTGTTTTGCACCCGTTGTATGTGAACGTTGAGTCTATCACACCCGATCATCACGTGGTGTCTCGAAACGACGAACTCTAGCAACGGTGCACAGTCGGGGAGAACACAATTTGTCTTGAAATTTTAGTGAGAGATCACCTCATAATGCTCCCGTCGTTCTAAGCAAAATAAGGTGCATAGAAGGATTAACATCACATGCAATTCATAAGTGACATGATATGGCCATCATCACGTGCTTCTTGATCTCCATCACCAAAGCACGGGCACGATCTTCTTGTCACCGGCGCCACACCATGATCATCCATCAACGTGTTGCCATCGAGGTTGTCATGCTACTTATGCTATTACTACTAAAGCTACATCCTAGCAAAATAGTAAGCGCATCTGCAAGCACATATGTTAGTATAAAGACAACCCTATGGCTCCTGCCGGTTGCCGTACCATCGACGTGCAAGTCGATATTTCTATTACAACATGATCATCTCATACATCCAATATATCACATCACATCATTGGCCATATCACATCACAATCATACCCTGCAAAAACAAGTTAGACGTCCTCTAATTTTGTTGTTGCATGTTTTACGTGGTGACCAAGGGTATCTAGTAGGATCGCATCTTACTTACGCAAGCACCACAACGGAGATATATGAGTTGCTATTTAACCTCATCCAAGGACCTCCTCGGTCAAATCCGATTCAACTAAAGTTGGAGAAACCGTCACTTGCCAGTCATCTTTGAGCAAAGGGGTTACTCGTAACGATGAAACCAATCTCTCGTAAGCGTACGAGTAATGTCGGTCCAAGCCGCTTCAATCCAACAATACCGCGGAATCAAGAAAAGACTAAGGAGGGCAGCAAAACGCACATCACCGCCCACAAAAACTTTTGTGTTCTACTCGAGAAGACATCTACGCATGAACCTAGCTCATGATGCCACTGTTGGGGAACGTCGCATGGGAAACAAAAAATTTCCTACGCGCACGAAGACCTATGATGGTGATGTCCATCTACGAGAGGGGATGAGTGATCTACGTACCCTTGTAGATCGTACAGCAGAAGCGTTAGAGAACGCGGTTGATGTAGTGGAACTTCCTCACGTCCCTCGATCCGCCCCGCGAACAATCCCGCGATCAGTCCCACGATCTAGTACCGAACGGACGGCACCTCCGCGTTCAGCACACGTACAGCTCGATGATGATCTCGGCCTTCTTGATCCAGCAAGAGAGACAGAGAGGTAGAAGAGTTCTCCGGCAGCGTGACGGCGCTCCGGACGTTGGTGATGATCTCGTCTCAGCAGGGCTCTGCCCGAGCTCCGCAGAAACACGATCTAGAGGAAAAACTATGGAGGTATGTGGTCGGGCAGCCGTGAGAAAGTCGTCTCAAATCTGCCCTAAAAGCTCCATATATATAGGAGGAGGGAGGGGTACCTTGCCTTGGGGTCCAAGGGACCCTCAAGGGGTCGGCCGAGCCAAGGGGGGGAGGACGCCCCCCCAAACCGAGTTGGACTTGGTTTGGTGGGAGGAGTCCCCCTCCTTCCCCACTTCCTCCCTCTTTTTTTTTTCCTTTGATCTTTTATTCTTGGCGCATAGGCCCCCTTGGGGCTGTCCCACCAGCCCACTAAGGGCTGGTGTGTCTCCCCAAAGCCTATGGGCTTCCCCGGGGTGGGTTGCCCCCCCCCCCGGTGAACTCCCGGAACCCATTCGTCATTCCTGGTACATTCCCGGTAACTCCGAAAACCTTCCGGTAATCAGATGAGGTCATACTATATATCAATCTTCGTTTCCGGACCATTCCGGAAACCCTCGTGACGTCCGTGATCTCATCCGGGACTCCGAACAACATTCGGTAACCAACCATATAACTCAAATACGCATAAAACAACGTCGAACCTTAAGTGTGCAGACCCTACGGGTTCGAGAACTATGTAGACATGACCCGAGAGACTCCTCGGTCAATATCCAATAGCGGGACCTGGATGCCCATATTGGATCCTACATATTCTACGAAGATCTTATCGTTTGAACCTCAGTGCCAAGGATTCGTATAATCCCGTATGTCATTCCCTTTGTCCTTCGGTATGTTACTTGCCCGAGATTCGATCGTCAGTATCCGCATACCTATTTCAGTCTCGTTTACCGGCAAGTCTCTTTACTCGTTCCGTAATACAAGATCCCGCAACTTACACTAAGTTACATTGCTTGCAAGGCTTGTGTGTGATGTTTTATTACCGAGTGGGCCCTGAGATACCTCTCCGTCACACGGAGTGACAAATCCCAGTCTTGATTCATACTAACTCAACTAACACCTTCGGAGATACCTGTAGAGCACCTTTATAGTCACCCAGTTACGTTGCGACGTTTGATACACAAAAAGCATTCCTCCGGTGTCAGTGAGTTATATGATCTCATGGTCATAGGAATAAATACTTGACACGCAGAAAACAGTAGCAACAAAATGACACGATCAACATGCTACGTCTATTAGTTTGGGTCTAGTCCATCACGTGATTCTCCCAATGACGTGATCCAGTTATCAAGCAACAACACCTTGTTCATAATCAGAAGAAACTGACTATCATCGATCAACTGGCTAGCCAACTAGAGGCATGCTAGGGACGGTGTTTTGTCTATGTATCCACACATGTAAATGAGTCTTCATTCAATACAATTATAGCATGGATAATAAACTATTATCTTGATACAGGAATTATAATAATAACTATACATTTATTATTGCCTCTAGGGCATAATTCCAACAAGTTGGGCCGGGTCACCAAGTTGGCGACTTCTCCTCAAGTGGTTCCGATTTTAGCCCAGCGAGGTCGGGAGCCGGATGGCGGTTCAAGATCTTTGGGAAGAATCCATCGTTGGGAAGATCTCCAAAGTCTTAGAAAGATGGCGACTTAGAGATAGGAAGAATCACGATTTGTGTAAAGGAAAGGACTCTTGTAAGCCCTAAGGGCTCGACCTGTATATAAAGGCGAGACCCAGTGAAGGAGAGCACATGTTAGAAATCATCGAGCGCGAGGTCAGGCGAGTTACGCCCCCTTGTAATCGATACATCATCAATACAAACACCAAGCAGGACGTAGGCCTTTACCTCCTCACGAGGGGCCGAACCTGGGTAAAACTCTGTCTCGCTCCCGAATAACCCCTTTGAGTCGCCACCAAGGTGCGATGGCTCAAACACTAAGTCCTTTCATGACGACATCTGCCGTGAGAAAACCACAACAGGAACCCTTGGTACGGTTATGGGAAACTCGTCAAAACTCCAAGTTTTGGCCAATTCCGCCGAGTTTTGTATACTATTAATAACTGATTTTGGGTCCCGATGCCTAATAAGTCCATTTTGCATCATGCTTTCATGTTGATATTTATTGCTTTTTGGGCTATTATATTACATGTAGTACCATATTTTGACCCGATGCATCCGAACGTTTCGGGAACCCCGACGTCCGGTTAAGGGAAAGTCGTGAAACTCGCAGTTTTGGCCTATTTTGACTAGTTTTGCATGATGTTACTTACTGATTTTGGGTCCCACTACGATCCGAACATTTCGGAGACCCCGGGGTCGAGTTACGGGGAACTCGTGAAAACTCGCAGTTTTGTATGCTATTAGTCACTGATTTTGGGTCTCGATGTGATCCGAATGTTTTGAGAACCCTTGGTACGGTTACGTGGAACTCGTCAAAAGTCACAGTTTTGGCCTATTACGGCCAGTTTTGTATGCTATTAGTCAGTGATTTTGTGTCCGAATACCATCGGACCGATTCAGGAACCCCAGGGTCCGGTTAAGGGGAAATCATCAAAACTCGCAGGTTTGCCTATTCCGTCCAGTTTTGCATGCTATTACTCACTGATTTTGGGTCCCGCTGCGATCCGAACGTTCCGGGAACCCCGAGGTCTGGTTACGGGGAACTTGCCAAAACTCACAGTTTTGGCCTATTGTGGCCATATTTGTATGCTATTAGTAACCGATTTTGGGTCCCGCTGTGATCCGAACGTTTCGGGAAAGTCAGGGTCCGGTTACGGGGAACTCGTCAAAACTCGCAATTTTGGGCTATTCCGACCAGTTTTGTATGCTATTAGTCACTGATTTCGGGTTTCGCTCTTATCCAAACGTTTTCGGAACCTCGGGGTCCGGTTACGGGGAACTCGTCGAAACTCGTAGTTTTGGCATATTTTGGCCAGTTTTGTATGCTAATACTCACTGATTTTGGGTCCCGCTTCGATCCGGACGATCCGGGAACCCCGAGGTCCTGTTACGGGGAACTCGTCAATACTCGCAATTTTGGTCTATTCTGGCCAGTTTTGTATGCTATTACTCATTGATTTTGGGTCCCGCTGCGATCTAAATGTTCCAGGAACCCCGAGGTACGGTTACGGGGAACTCGTCAAAACTCGCAGTTTTGGCCTATTGTGCCAGGTTTGTATGCTATTAGTCACTAATTTTGGGTCCTGCAATTTGAAGGTTTTGGGAACCCGGGGGTCCGGTTACGGGGAACTAATCAAAACTCCCATATTTGTCCTATTCCGGCCAGTTTTGTATGCTATTAGTCACTGATTTAGGGTCCCGCCGCGATTCGAACGTTTCGGAAACCGCGGGGTCCACTTATGGGGAATTCGTCAAAACTCATAGTTTTGGCCTAATATGGCCAGTTTTCTATGCTATTAGTCAATCATTTTGGGTCCTGCTAGGATCCGAACGTTTCGGGAACCCCGGGGTCCGGTACGGGGAACTCATCAAAACTCGTAGTTTTGGTGCATTCTGGCTAGTTTTGTATGCTATTACTCACTGATTTTGGGTCCCCATGTGATCCGAGTGTTTCGGGAACCCTTGATACGGTTACGGGGAACTCGTCAAAACTCGCAGTTTTTGCCAATTCCGACCAGTTTTGTATACTATTAGTCACTTATTTTGGGTCCCAATGCCATCCGAACCTTTCGGGAACCCCGGCGTCCGGTTAAGGGGAAATCGTGAAAACTCGTAGTTTCGGCCTATTCCGGCCAATTTTGCATGCTATTATTGACTGATTTTGGGTCCCGCTGCGATCCGAACGTTCCGGGAACCCAAAGGTCCGGTTTCGGGGAACTCATCAAAAATCGAGTGTTTTGGCCTATTTTGGCCAGGTTTGTATGCTATTAGTCACCGATTTTGGGTCCCGTTGTCATCCGAACGTTTCGGGAGCTCCACGGTCCGTTTACGGGGAAGTCATCAAATCTCACAGTTTTGGCCTATTCCTCAAAGTTTTGTATGGTATTCGTCACTGAATTTGGGTCCAAATGCTATCTCAACGTTTCAGGAAACCTGGGTCCGGTTAAGGGGAAATCGTCAAAACTCACAGTTTTGTATGCTATTACTCACTGATTTTGGTTCCCGCTGCGATCCGAACGTTTCTTGAACCACGGGGTCCGGTTACGGGGAACCCGTCAAAACGTGCAGTTTTGTATGCTATTAATCACTGATCTCGGGTCTAGATGTGATCCGAATATTTCGGGAACCTTTGTACATTACAGGGAACTCGTCAAAACCCACAATTTTGGCCTATTCCGGTCAGTTTTGTATGCTATTAATCACTAATTTTGGGTCCCGATGCCATCTGAACGTTTCGGGAACCCAGGGGCCAGTTCAGGGGAAATCGTGAAAACTCACAGTTTTGGCCTATTTCGGCCAGTTTTGCATGCTATTACTCACTGATTTTGGTTCCCGCTGCGATCTGAACGTGTCGGGAACCCCGGGGTCCGGTTATGGGGAACTCATCAAAACTCGCAGTTTTGGTCTATTCTGGCAAGTTTTGTATGCTATTACTTACTAATTTCGGGTCCCGCTGCGATCCGAACATTTCGCGAACCCCGGGTCCAGTTACTGGGAACTCGTGAAATTTCGCAGTTTTGGCCTATGTCGGGCAGTTTTGTATGCTATTAGTCACTGATTTGGGTCCCGATGTGATCTGAATGTTACTTGAACCCTTGGTACGGTTACGGGGAACTCGTCAAAACTCGCAGTTTTGGCCAATTCCGGGCAGTTTTTTATGCTATTAGTCACTGATTTTGGGTCTCGATGCCATCCAAACGTTTCGGGAACCTCGGGGTCCGGTTAAGTGGAAATTGTCAAAACTCGCAGTCTTGGCCTATTGGGGCGAGTTTTCTATGCTATTACTCACTGATTTCGGTTCCCGCTGCGATCCGAACGTTTCGGGAACCACGGGGTCCGGTTACGAGGAACCCGTCAGAACTCGCAGTTTTGGTGTATTCTAGCCAGTTTTGTATGCTATTACTCACTGATTTTGGGTCCCGATGTGATCCGAATGTTTTGGGAACCCTTGGTACGGTTACATGGAACTCGTCAAAACATGCAGTATTGGCCTATTCCGGCCAGTTTTGTATGGTATTAGTCACTGATTTTGGGTCCCGATGCGTGATGACCCACAAGCGTATGGGATTGCAGCAGTTTTCGAGGGTAGAGTATTCAACCCAAATTTGTTGATTCGCCAAGACGGGAAGCGAAAGAATATTCTCAAGTATTAGCAGCTGAATGTGTCAGATTCAACCACACCTGAAAGATTAGTGTCTGCAAGCAAAGTATTAGTAGCAAAGTAGTATGATAGCAACGGTTCCAATCTGTTGATGACAGACTATTCCTAATTGTTGTATCAATGGCGCCAGAAGGTTGCCCGTGGCCGAAGAACTATTCTTCCCCGACAACGTTGATGAAAAAGGATCTTGCAACAAGTAACATCGAAATAGCAAGGAACATCACTAGCAGCAGCAGCAGAGTAACAGCAGTAGCAACAGTAGTAGCAAAGTGGCCCAATCCCTTTTGTAGCAAGGGACAAGCCTAAGCAAAGTAACGTAGCAAGGAACAGTAGTAAAATACTCGTAGGCAGTGGATCGGTGATGGATGAGTGTGACGGATGTGATTCATCATGTAACAACTATAACACGGAGAGATAAGTAACTAGCTCCCGTTTGTCAATCTAATGTAGGCATGTATTCCGTATGTAGTCATACGTGCTTAGGGAAAAGAACTTGCATGACATCTATTGTTCATCCCTCCCGTGGCAGCGGGGTCCTGATGGAAACTACGGGATATTAAGGTTCTCCTTTTAAAAAAGAACCGGACCAACGCATTAACACGCGGTGAATACATGAACTCCTCATACTATGGTCATCTCCGGGAGTGGTTCCGGCTATTGTCACTCCAAGGTTGCCGGGTCATAACACATAGTAGGTGACTACAACTTGCAAGATAGGATCTAAAACACACATATATAGGCGACAACATAATAGGTTCAGATCTGAAATCATGGCACTCGGGCCCTAGTGACAAGCATTAAGCATAGCCAAGTAGTAGCAACATCAATCTAGAACATAGTGGATACTAGGGATCAATCCCCGTCAAGAGCTAACTCGATTACATGATAGATCTCATCCAACTCATCACCGTCCAGCAAGCCTACGATGAGATTACTCAGGAACGATGAAGAGCATCATGGAATTGTCAATGGAGAAAGGTTGATGATGACGATGGCGACGACTTCCCCTCTCCGGAGCCCGAGACGGACTCCAGGTCTGCCCTCGAGATGAAGAACAGGATGTGGCGGCGCCTCCGTATCGCAAAACGCGATGAAACCTTCTCTCTGATTTTTTTTCGGGCGAGCCGGAAGACATAGAGCTGAGTTTGGGGGCGGTAGAGCCACGTGGGCCCCACAAGCCATCGCGGCGCGGCCAGGGGGGTGGCCGCGGCCTGTGGGCTTGTGGCCCACTGGTCCACCTCCTCCGGTGGATCTTTGCGCAGGTATTTTTCTTTTATTCCAGAAAAATCTCTGTAAATTTTCAGGACATTCCGAGAACTTTCATTTCTGCACAAAAACAACACCATGGCAATTCTGCTGAAAACAGCGTCAGTCCGGGTTAGTTCCATTCAAATCATGCAAATTAGAGTCCAAAACAAGGGCAAAAGAGTTCGGAAAAGTAGATACGACGGAGACGGATCAACTCCCCCAAGCTTAAAGCCTTGCTTGTCCTCAAGCAACTCAGTTGACAAACTGAGAGAGACAAAAGCAAAACTTTGACGAACTCTGTTTGATCTTGTTGTTGCAACTATGTCTAACTCACAACCAGAATTTCAGCAAGATCACAAGCAAACCACATAAGCAAATGACATCTAGGTCTCACGGTAAACTTGTATAAATGGCATAATCAGCTAGTGAGCAAATAATAATAAGCCTCAAATATCAACACTTCAATCAAAACAACATGAAGCAGTACGAATAGATGGTATCTCGCTAGCTCTTTCTGAGACCGCAAAACATAAATGCAAAGCTCCTTCAAAGACCAAAGGCTGACTAAACATTGTAATTCAAGGCAATGAAGATACAGTCATAGTCATATTCAACACAGTTACAAGCAAAGCATAAAAATGACAGAGGTGCTCTCTAATTGGTGCTTTTATAAGAGGAGGATGACTCAACAAGAACATAAATGGACAAGCCCTTCGCAGAGGGAAGCATTGATTTTTAGAGGTGCCAGAGCTCAAGCTTTAAAAACAGAGATAATAATTTTGGGTGGCATGCTTTCATTGTCAACGCAATGACTAAGAGTTCCTAACATCTTCCACGCCACACATGCTATAGGCGGTTCCCAAACAGAAAAGTAAAGTTTTGACTCCCCCCCACCAATCAATCACACTCCACGGCTAGCCGAATCCGCGGGTACCGTCGATACCAACATCAACCCCGGGCGAGTTTTGTTTGCAATTATCTTTTCAATTTGAGCATGGAACTGGGAATTCCAATTACCGGCCCCTTTCTCGTGAATGATAGTGAATAAACACATATCGAGGATGTAACATCCCAAAATTATTAATTTTGGAATGTTAATATAATTATTAGATTGATTGTTTGTTTGTTTGCTGAGTGACTGAAACTTGTGTGAAATTTGAAACTTTTCGAAAGTTTTGAATGAGAGGGAATAAAATGACCTTCGCCTTCTCCGGTGAATTCAAATTCAAGCTTTTAAAGCAAAGAGAGAAGATGACATGACTTCTTCAACCACAAAGAATTTGAACGGAGATATTTGCATTGAAATTCTTTTGCATTTCCATTCGTTTTCTTCGTGCAACAAAATGCCGGGAAATACATTCTAGAGCGGAGGAACATGACCCTCGAACTCACGGGCATTTTGAAAGTTATTTGAACCCTCAAACTTAGAGGATCATTTGAAAATTATTTGCAAAAAGTAATAATGCTTTTAGGGATTTTTGGAAAAATAATTTTTCCTGAAGTTTTTATTTTTGCCGTGGTATATGGATTCAGAACATGGAGAACCACTTCGGGATTAACTTGATCTCAAGAAAGTATGAAGTTGAACATACTCTCCAGTACTTTACCCAAAGTACTGCTATCTGGTGGAAAATGCATCATGCCATACAAGGATTTAGTGGAGCAGAAACCTGGGACGAATTCAAGAAGACTTTGTTAAGATCCTGACTTATTCAGAAGTGCTATAATAAGCCCGATGAAGAAGCCTTGTGCATGCATGATCTATGGTGAAATAGGACACACCCAGGAAGAACAGAAGGATGGATGCCCTCATTGTGTAGAAAATCACCCAGCTGAGGAATGCCCAACTAGTCAGGTGACTTGTTTCTTGTGTGAAGAAACCACCCACCACCGAGCGGCGTGTCACATTTACCCCAAGTATGCGTGAAACCCACAGACCCCGGGACTAACAAGGACCAAGTACTATCTTTTTGGAGAAGGAAGCTTGTTTCAGCAAACGTTTTCTTAGGAGCATACGAAAGCCAGAGAGTTGCAAAGATACGATAGATGTTTCGTTCAGCTTGCAGAACCAATGGATTATCGAAACTTCGTTCGTGGACAAGAGAAATTCTGCAACGCTTGTGAGGATGCCCAAGTGTTAGAATGCGAGATTCGCTAAACCTTATACAGAGAAATGATTTGGGTGCGGAATGGATTGATCACCATGACGACTTACTCTTATCATTTATCTTGCTATTCGGAATGGTAAATCTGAGAGACTTACCCATAGTGAGAGACGACGTTCTTTGAAGCTCTTGTTTGAGCCTTAGAATGGTATAATGAAAGCCCATGTACATGGCACTTGTTGTCACGCGTAGGAAATTTTACGGTGAGGATGAAACCAAGACCCCTCTCTCTGCAGGATAACCACAAATGGTAGACCACCATGAGAACCATCGATATGTTATTTAGAATTGACCTCGAGACTGTCAGTTAAGAAGACCCAGTGATGGAAGAAGCTTATATCAACGGGAGAGCATCGCCAAAGGATTTAACATGAAGACTGCGCGATGTCAGTTGCCAAAACCCTAGAGGATCGTTAAAGCATTTTGAGGGATCAGTATCTCTCATTTTAAGTGTGGTAGCACCCCACCTTGCCGGAGATTGGAATTGTTAGAAGACCCCCCAAACCATAACCTTTTCTTTCTAGCCTCTTCGAATCTCGGGGACGAGATTCATTTTAAGTGTGGTAGTTTGTAACATCCCAAAATTATAAATTTTGGAATGTTAATATAATTATTAGATTGATTGTTTGTTTGTTTGCTGAGTGACTGAAACTTGTGTGAAATTTGAAAATTTTCGAAACTTTTGAATGAGAGGGAATAAAATGACCTTCCCCTTCTCCGGTGAATTCAAATTCAAGCTTTTAAAGCAAAGAGAGAAGATGACATGACTTCTTCAACTATAAAGAATTTGAACGGAGATATTTGCATTGAAATTCTTTTGCATTTCCATTCGTTTTCTTCGTGCAACAAAATGCCGGGAAATACATTCTAGAGCGGAGGAACATGACCCTCGAACCCACGGGCATTTTGAAAGTTATTTGAACCCTCAAACTTAGAGGATCATTTGAAATTTTTTTGCAAAAAGAAATAATGCTTTTAGGGATTTTTGGAAAAATAATTTTTTCTGAAGTTATTATTTTCGCCGTGGAAAAATGGCCATCATCTATATTTTATTTTTCTGATAATTTTAGTATATAAAAACTCTTTATTCCGAATTGATTTGGTTTCCTTTTTAACGTTTTAGTTTCCTAGTTTTGAAAATAGGAATAGAATCACTTTTATTAGGAAAATAGGAGCTGGCCCATTAAACACTTTCCTATTTTGGCCCAGGAGATCTTCTTCTTCCTCCTCTCTTCTTCACGTGACACGAAAACTTCCATCCATGGAGAGGGAGATCCCCACCTGCGGGATTCGCGACGCACATACCTTCCCAGCGCCTCCCGTCGCCTCTATAAGAAGCCCCTCGTCCTTCTCGTTCCATTCCCGTTGAAACCGCCGCCTCTCCTCGCCCCTAGCTCGTGCACGCCTCGCCGGAATCGTCACCGGAAAACTCACCGGAGAGCTGCCAGGAACTCCACCTCGCCACCCCTGCACCCCTCCACCTTCGGCCACCTCCCCCACCACTTCGGCCTCACCACTCCACCCCCTCCACCGCCCCCTGCTGCCCTACAGCCCCTTCTCCACCTCCCCATCGCCATTAGCAGCAGCAACCAGCAGTTTTTTTTTCTCCTCCACCTCGCCCCTACAGCCCCCCTCTCCACCTCGCCCCCCTCCCCTCCCAGGAGCACCCCACCTTCGCCCCCCCCTTTCCCCCTCCTCCCGCCGGCTCCTCCCCACCCCACCGGCACCCCACCTCACCTCGGCCAGCCATAGCCAGCGAGGAAAGCAACCTCCCAGCCATGGAAATCTCTCTCCCACCTCTCTGTTTTTCCTTTTTTTGTTAGTAACCGTAGGTTTTAAAAGGTATGGCATAGATTAGATTCTCAGGTAACCCTTCGGTTTAGTTTAGAAAACCAATGGTTTTTATTTCACTTAACGTTTAACCAGCAAGTTTTGCTTAGCCTCACCCGTTTGCTCCTAAGTTTGCAACAAACAGCCCCCGCAGCCTATCACAACATGCCACGTGTACCCCTCTGTTAGTACTAGTTAACTTCAGTTTTTTCCGTCTAAATTTCAAAAACAGCAAGTTTCAATCTTGTTTTGGCCACAACTTTTGATCCCGAAGTCCAATGATATTGATTCTTCTTCCAGTAGCTCCGAAATTTCCTGTAGTTTTGAAAAACATATAATTTGTCTATGTTTGAAATTTTCAAATATAAGTTAGATCAGATTTAGTTTAAACCTTGTTTTGCCTATTCCAGGAGTTTAAAAATAGCTTTTAATTTGATTCCATTTGCTACTGATCACTAGTGATCCTATTTTTAGGTGGAAAAAATTTCAGATTTGTTAGAGTATTTTAGATCACTGTTTCATGTGAAACAATTTCTGTTTCACCTCTTTTAGGATTGCGGCTAATTCATTTTCTACTTTTTTTTTTAATATTTTCTTTATTATTTCAGAAACATTATTATGTTTTGTTTCTGTTAGATAAACAGTAGTTTTGCAACAAGTTTTTATTTTATATTTATTTGTTTTCACGAAATCAATTCTAGCTCCGTAGTAACGTGCAATTGTTTTCACCGTTGTTTCAAATCCCGTTTGGGAATGCTTTCAAAACTTTTTGTGAAAAATACTTTAGTTTATCTTAGTTAGATTTATATCTTTTGTTATTATTTTCTGTTAGACAAAATCATATAGTGTTTGATGTAGTAGAAAACTGCCTGGTCTTATTTGAAGTTTCTTTCGGATTTCTATTCGCTCTCTCTTTTGTTTTGATTGCTAGAATGACTGCTAGTATGAGTGCTTATGTGAATGCTATGTTTGCTATATAGATTTCATCGGAGAGTGACGAGTAGTCTATCAAGTTATTTTCGCAAGAAATTCTTCTTCGTCAACATCACAGGCAAGTCATCTTTGATCATGTTATTTTACCTATGTTTTCGATGCATAGTAAATCACCTTCTTTGCCCAATTTGCATGCTGCCTAGGTACTTGGAAACTTTAGCATAAGATGTAGTATCATGTGGTAGGAACACAACAACCCCGATACTTGGCCCCGGGACGACAATGTTGTATTTGCTATGCTTAAGTAGACAGGTTATCGGTTGAGTATATACCACGAGTGATGCAAGGTTGATATAATAATCAAGACCGGACTAAGACAAGATTTTTTTCAAGACCTCGGACGCAATGCAACACTGGGTGAAGGACGGTTGATCGGCTCCCTGGAAAACCCAGTGGATGCCCGGGATGCTGGAGAGTCCATGTCATCCTGCGGAAAGCTTCACCCAGGTTCGAAGAGACGGACGGAGACTTCAAGACTCAAGGCTTACCTGCACAGCCACAAGTCATTATGGGTTCTGGCTTGGTTGGACAACGCGGCGACTCTGGACAGGCGGTGCTAGCAGATGTAGATGAACGGTAGGAATGGATGGGCACTGACAGGGATTCAGAGGGACCCGTTGAAAGACCATGTATTGATCATCCGGTCTTCAAACACCCTGAAGTGCGAGGACAAACCCGGAGGCGATCAAATCTTGTGGGGAACGTGTGCAAAACTCTGCAGAGTGCCCAACCTAATCGATTAGCCATGTCCACGGTCATGGACAACTTGAGCCAAAGGAACTGAAGTTATCTGGATTTCTCAACACCATTAAATATATTTGATGAGGGTAATTATGGAAAACTCGGGTACGAGAACTGGTTGGCGGAACCATCTCGTTAACAACAAACATTGTAGTAACATTTTGCTTTCAACCCTCTTGTTGTAGGATAAAATTTGCTTTACGCTAAAACTTAGCTCCACCGACCAAATATGCATGTAGAGATAGTTGATTTTGACTTTACCCCCCTCTCTTATGTGACTTGCCGGCATATTTAATATGTTGACCTACACGGCTGCAACGTCTTATGTTGAAGATATTTTTCTTCGACGAGTAAGAGTACGATTCAGGGTTACGGTCTACACTCAACTTGCCGTTGGTGTTTATTGGGACTCCACTACCTTGACTGCTTCCGCTGAAATATTTAATGTATATATCAGTTTTACGTAATTTACATGTGATTGCACTTTGATATATACATTGATGTATTGTGTGTGCCAGCATACTGATCCAGGGATGGCACAGAAACACAGAGGCTTGACTCGTCTTGAGTCGGGTCGCTACAGAGGATAACACGCCTAGCATGGAAGATACCAATAGCCCCCTGTCACCACATGAGCGTTTCGGGAACGCAAAACAGATTATTTCTTGAAGGTTTAGAGAGTGGCACATGCAAATTTACTTGGAACGACAGGTAGATACCGCACATAGGTAGGTATGGTGGAATCATATGGAACAACTTTGGGTTTATGGGAGTGGATGCACAAGCAGTATTCCCGCTTAGTACAAGTGAAGGCTAGCAAAAGATTGGGAAGCGACCAACTAGAGAGCGACAACGGTCATCAAAATGCATCGAGATTAACTACATCATAGAGGTTATGAATATCATAGACATCTACATCACCATGAACATGAATATCATAGAGGTTATCTTGATTTTGTTTCAACGACATGCGTAATCATGTGCCAAGTCAAGCCACTTGAATCATTCAAAGGAGGATACCATCCTATCATACTACATCACAGTTATCTCAACATTCATGTGGGCGTCCAAGACAAACCATTATAAGTTCCTAGCTAAGTAAGCATGGCATAAGCAACTATGATCTCTAAGTTGTCATTGCAAACATGTTTCTTTCACAACAATGCTGAATCAGGCATGATGAGCTAGTCATATTTACAAAAACAAAATAGATTGAGCTCATACCAGCTTTTCAAGCTCAGTCACTTCATCATATATCATCATTATTGCCTTTCGCTTGCACGACCGAATGATGTGAACAATAATAAGGGTGCTCGTGCATTGGACTAAAGCTGGAATCTGCAGGCAAACACAAAGGAGAAAACAAAGTAATATGGCTCCTTGACAGGTAAACAGTTATGCATGCAAGAGCCACTAAACACTGTAACGAATATCTTCTATCTTGACCCAAAGAAAAAGAAAACTATTTACACGGGAAAGCTCCCAACAAGCAAAAGAAGAAAAAGAAAATCTTTTTGGGTTTTCTCAAACTAGACAGGCACACGAAAAGAAAAACGAGAAAAAGAAATTAAACTAACATGGATGATAGAGTGGCAAAGTGTGAACACCGGCTAACAAAGTGAAAGCATAAGCAAGAATGCAAAGTCGGTGAGAACACGTACTCCCCCAAGCTTAGGCTTTTGGCCTAACTTGGTCTACTCCCAAGGAGGGAAATAACTAGCTCCTGGGTACTCCGAAGTGGACTGAGGATGCCACTTCTGTGTGAGCTCCTCTAGCTCCCACTGATAAACTGGCGTCTAGGACTCGACTGGTGGCTCGGGCACGGGCACCTGTGGTTGGGCCAAGCCCCAATATGCGGAGATGTCCGAGGGCATAATAGTTTACCTGCCTGCATGAAGATTGAACAAACAAAGAGCAGGCAAAGTAATAGTCTCACGAGTACCCTGACTAAATACCAGGTTATAAATCATCCTTCTACTCATATCTCTATCAAGAAAGTCATGGCGAACCATGCTATCGTAATCTAGATATCTCTTGGGAATAAGAACCTCTTCTTCCTCATCCAGTCTAATGGGTATCTCAAATTGTCTGGCAAGACGGGTAGCATAGATACCTCCATAGACAACACCTTTAGAACGGTTCAGGTTCAACCATTAAGCTACTATGGCGCCCAAGCTATAAGTTCTATCGTTATAAAGGGCTTCGTGAAAGACCGCAAGATCTGGGGAACTAAGTGACACAGCTTTCCCACGGCCAATCAAACATTTTCCCACAAAAAGTGAGAAGTACCACAACACGGGAAAATGAATGCTGGCAGCTCTAGCGCAAGACACTCCTCTCTCCTCTCCTACAACAATTGTACCGATGAAACCTTCCAAGTCCCGTGGACGAGGTTTATGAATATCCCCAACGTAAGGTAATTTGCAAACATTGCAAAAATCCTAGAGTGACATGCGCTGGGGGATTGTTGGAAATATGCCCTAGAGGCAATAATAAATTAGTTATTATTATATTTCCTTGTTCGTAATAATCGTTTATTATCCATGATAGAATTGTATTGATTGGAAACTCAAATACATGTGTGGATACATAGACAACACACTGTCCCTAGTGAGCCTCTAGTTGACTAGTTCGTTGATCAAAGATGGTCAAGGTTTCCTGACCATAGGCAAGTGTTGTCACTTGATAACGGTATCACATCATTAGGAGAATCATGTGATGGACAAGACCAAACTATGAACGTAGCATATAGATCGTGTCGTTTTATTGCTATTGTTTTCTGCGTGTCAAGTATTTGTTACTATGACCATGAGATCATATAACTCACTGGCACCGGAGGAATACCTTGTGTGCATCAAATGTCGCAATGTAACTGGGTGACTATAAAGGTGATCTACAGGTATCTCCGAAGGTCTCCGTTGAGTTAGTATGGATCAAGACTAGGATTTGTCACTCCGTGTGACGGAGAGGTATCTCGGGGCCCACTCGGTAATACAACATCACACACAAGCCTTGCAAGAAATATGACTAAGTGTAAGTCACAGGATCTTGTATTACGGAACGAGTAAAGAGACTTGCCGGTAATGAGATTGAAATAGGTATGTGGATACCGACGATCAAATCTCGGGCAAGTAACGGAAGGACAAAGGGAATGACATACGGGATTATATGAATCCTTGACACTGAGGTTCAACCGATAAGATCTTCGGAGAATATTTAGGATCCAATATGGGCATCCAGGTCCCGCTATTGGATATTGACCGAGGAGTGTCTCGGGTCATGTCTACATAGTTCTCGAACCCGCAGGGTCTGCACACTTAAGGTTCGGTGACGTTTCGGTATAGTTGAGTTATAGGTGTTGGTAACCGAAAGTTGTTTGGAGTCCCAGATGAGATCCAGGACATCACGAGGAGCTCCGGAATGGTCCGGAGGTAAAGATTGATAAATAGGAAGTCCTGTTTTGGTCAACGGAAAAGTTTCGGGCTCATCGGTAGTGTACCGGGAGTGCCGGGGACCATCGGGAGGGGTGTCACGCCCCAAGGGGTCTCATGGGATATGGGAAGAGATAAACCAGCCCCTAGTGGTCTGGAATAAGTTCCCACTAAGGCCCATAATGTTTGTGAAGGAAAAAACACAAGGTGGAAAGAGTTTCCAAGTCGGAAGGTGGAATCCTACTCCAAGTAGGATTGGAGTAGGACTCCTCCACCTCCAATTTCGGCCAAACCTTGAGGGTTGAGGCTGCCTCCTCCCCTCCCTCACTCCTATATACACTAGAGGTATTGAGGGTTTTTGAGACACAACTTTGCCACATGCTGCTTGACCCTATACCGCGCAGTTTTCCCTCTAGATCGTATTTCTGCGGAGCTCGGGCGCAGCCCTACAGGATTGGATCGTCACAACCATCGGAGCGCCATCACGCTGCCGGAAAACTCTTCTACCTCTCCGCCCCCTCTTGATGGATTAAGAAGGTGGAGATTTTCATGGAGCTGTACGTGTGTTGAACGCGGAGGTGCCGTCCGTTCGGCACTAGATCGGAATGGATCGTGAGATCGATCGCAAGACTGTTCGTGCAACGGATCGCGAGACGGTTTGTGGGACGGATCGCAGGAAGGATCATCGGACGGATCACGGGACGGTTCGTGGGGCGGTTTGTGGTGCGGGTCGAGGGACGTGAAGATGTTCCACTACATCAACCGCGTTTCTTAACGCTTCCTGCTATGTGATCTACAAGGGTACGTAGATCCAAATCTCCTCTCATAGATGGACATCACCATGATAGGTCTTCGTGCGCGTAGGAAATTTTTGTTTCCCACACGACGTTCCCCAACAGTGACATCATGAGCTAGGTTCATGCGTAGATGTTATCTCGATTAGAACACAAAAGTTTTTGTGGGCGGTGATGTGCGATTTGCTGCCCTCCTTAGTCTTTTCTTGATTCCGTGGTATTGTTGGATCGAAGCGTCTCGGACCAACATTACTCGTACGCTTACGAGAGACTGGTTTCATCGCTACGAGCAACCCCGTTGCTCAAAGATGAATGGCGAGTGTCGGTTTCTCCGACTTTAGTTGAATCGGATTTGACCGAGGAGGTCCTTGGAGAGAGGTTAAATAGCAATTCATACATCTCCGTTGTGGTGTTTGCGTAAGTAAGATGCGATCCTACTAGATACCCATGGCAACCACGTAAAACATGCAACAACAATTAGAGGACGTCTAACTTGTTTTTGCAGGGTATGCTTGTGATGTGATATGGCCAACGACGTGATGTGATATATTACATGTATGAGATGATCATGTTGTAATAGTTAATATCGACTTGCACGTCGATGCTATGGCAACCGACATGAGCCATAGGGTTGTCTTTAAACGAACATTTGTTTTTGCAGATGCGTTTACTATATTGCTAGGACGTAGCTTTAGTAGTAATAGCATAGCATACACGACAACCTCGATGGGGACACGATGATGGAGATCATGATGATGGGGATCATGGTGTGGCACCGGTGACAAGAAGATCATACCGGTGCTTTGGTGATGGAGATCAAGGAGCACTTGATGATGGCCATATCATGTCACTTATGAATTGCATGTGATGTGAATCCTTTATGCACCTTATTTTGCTTAGAACGATGGTAGCATTATGAGGTGATCTCTCACTAAAATTTCAAGACGAAATTGTTTTCTCCCCTCTGTGCACCGTTGCTATAGTTCGTCGTTTCGAGACACCACATGATGATCGGGTGTGATAGACTCAACGTTCACATACAACGGGTGCAAAACAGTTGCACACGCGGAACACTCGGGTTAAACTTCACGAGCCTAGCATGTGCAAACATGGCCTCGGAACACAAGAGACCGAAAGGTCGAGCATGAATCGTATAGTTGATATGATTAGCATAGAGATGCTTACCACTGAAACTATTCTCGACTGACGTGATGATCGGACTTGAGATAGTGGATTTGGATCATGTACCACTCAAATGACAAGAGAGATGTACTTTTTGAGTGGGAGTTCTTAAGTAATATGATTAATTGAACTAATTATCATGAACATAGTCTAATGGTCTTTGCGAATTACGATGTAGCTTGTGCTATAGCTCTACTGTTTTATATGTTCCTACAGAAAATTTAGTTGAAAGTTGATAGTAGCAACTTTGCGGACTAATTCCGTAAAACTGAGGATTGTCCTCATTGCTGCGCAGAAGGCTTATGTCCTTAATGCACCACTCGGTGTGCTGCACCTCGGGCGTCGTCTGTGGATGTTGCGAACATCTGACATACACGTCTTTGATGACTACATTATAGTTCAGTGCGCAATACTTAATGGCTTAGAAGCAAGGCACCGAAGACGTTTTGAAAACATCACAGAACATAAGAGATGTTCAAAGAGATGAAATTGAGATTTCATGCTCGTGCCCTTGTTGAGAGGTATAAGACCTCCGACAAGATTCTTTGCCTACAAAGTAAAGGAGAAAAGCTCAAATCGTTGAGCATGTTCTCAGATTGTTTGAGTACAACAATCACTTGAATCAAGTGGGAGTTAATCTTCCAGATGAGATAGTGATGGTTCTCCAAAGTCACTGCCACTAAGCTACTAGAGTTTTGTGATGAACTATAACATATCAAGGATAGATATGATGATCCTTGAGTGATTCATAATGTTTGACACTACGAAAGTAGAAATCAAGAAGGAGCACCAATTGTTGATGGTTAGTAAAACCACTAGTTTCAAGAAGGGTAAGGGCTAGAAGGGATACTTCATATAACGGCAAACCAGTTGCTGCTCTAATGAAGAAACCCAAAATTGAACCCACAACCGAGACTAAGTGCTTCTGTTATGAGGGGAATGATCACTGAGGCGAAGCTACCCTATATACTTGGTAGATAAGAAGGCTGGCAAAGTCGAGAGTAATATATTTGATATACATGATATTGATGTGTACTTTACTAGCACTCCTAGTAGCACGAGGGTACTGGATACCGGTTTGGTTGCTAAGTGATTCGTAACTTGAAATGAAAGCTATGGTATAAACGGAGACTAGCTAAAGGCGAGGTGATGATACGTGTTGGAAGTGTTTCCACGGTTGATGTGATCAAACATCGCACGCTCCCTCTATCATCGGGATTGGTGGTAAAACTTGAATAATTGATATTTGGTAATTACGTTGAGCATGAACATGATTAGATCGTGTTTATTGCAATACGATTATTCATTTAAAGAGAATAATAGTTATTCTATTTGCTTGAATAATTACCCTCAATGGCTTATTGAATCTTGATCATAGTGTTACACATGTTCATAATATTGGTGCCAAAAGATACAAAGTTATAATGATAGTACCACTTAGTTGCAGCACTGCCACTTGAGTCATGTTGGTATAAAATGCATGAAGAAGCTCCATGCTGATGGATCTTTGTACTCACTCATTTTTGAAACGATTGAGACATGCAAACCATACATGTTGGTATAAACGCATGAAGAAACTCCATGGGGATGGATCGTTTGGACTCACTTGGCTTTTAATCACTTGAGACATGCAAATCATGCTACATGAAACAAGAGAGTAACTTGTTGGGAGTAATACATTTTTGATGTGTGTAGTCGAATGAGTGCTGAGGCACGTTGTGGATATCGTTATGTTCTTACGTCAGTGATGATTTGAGTAGATACACGAGTATTTACTTGACGAATCACAAGTCTGGAATATTGAAAAGTTCAAAGCTATTTCAGAGTGAAGATCATCGTGACAAGAGGATAAACTGTGTGCGATATGATCATGGAGATGAATATGTGAGTTACGAGTTTTTGGTACGCAGTTAAGACAATGTGAAAATTGTTTCGCAGTTCATGCCACCTGGAACACCATGGTGTGATGATCTGTCTGAACGTCATAGCCACACCCTAGTATGATACGGTGCATACTATGATGTCTCTTATCGATTTACCACTATCATTTATGGGTTATGCATTGGAGACAACTACATTGACTTTAAATACGGCACCACATATTTCCGTTGAGATGACACAGTATAAACTATGGTTTAGAGAAACCTAAGTTGTCGTTTCTTAAATGTTTGGAGTTGCGATGCTTATGTGAAAAGGTTTCAGTCTAATAAGCTCGAAACCAAAGCGGATAAATGCATCTTCATAGGATATCCAAAACAGTTGGATACATCTCCTATCTTAGATCAGGAAGCAAAGTGTTTGTTTCTAGAAACGGATCCTTTCTCGAGGAAAGGTTTCTCTCGAAAGAATTGAGTGGGAGAGTGGTGGAACTTGATGAGGTTATTGAACCGTCACTTCAACCAGTGTGTCGCAGGGCGCAGGAAGTTGTTCTTGTGGCGCCTACACCAATTGAAGTGGAAGCTGATGATAGTGATCATTAGAGCTTCGGATCAAGTTACTACAAACCTCGTAGGTCGACAAAGGTCGCGTACTGCTATAGAGTGGTACGGTAACCCTGTCTTGGAGGTCATGTTGTTGAGCAACAATGAACCTAGGAGTTATGGAGAAGGAATGGTGGGCCCGGATTCCGACAAATGGCTAGAGGCCGTGAAATCCGAGAGAGGATCCATGTATAAAACAAAGTGTAGACTTTGGAAGAACTACTTGATGGTACCAAGACTATTAAGTAAAGATGGATCTTTAAAAGGAAGACAGACGGCGATGGTGATAAGTCACTATTAAGAAAAGCTCGACTTGTCACAAAGATGTTTTCGACAAGATCAAAGAGTTGACTATGATGTGACTTTCTCACTCGTAGCGATGCTAAAAGTCTGTTGGAATTACGTTAGTAGTTGCTGCATTATTTGTGAACTGTTGCACATAGGAAGACAAAACATTGTTTCCTCGACGGTTTCCCTGAGGGAAGTGTGATACAATCAGAAGGTTTTGTTGATCCTAAGGATACTAACAAGTATGCAACCTCCAGCGATCCTTTTATGGACTGGTGAAAGCATCTCGGAGTTGGAATATACGCTTTGATGAGATGATCAAAGCTTTTTGGTTTGTACAAGGTTTATGAGAAACTTGTATTTCTAAAGAAGTGAGTGGGAGCACTATAGTTTTTCTGATGAAGTATATGTGGTTGACATATTGTTGATCAGGAGTAATGTAGAATTTATGTAAAGCATAAAGGTTGTTTGAAAGGAGCTTTTCAAAGGGAGACCTGGATAGAGCTATTTGAACATTGAGCATCAAGATCTATAGAGATAGATCAAAACGCTTAATAGAACTTTCAAATGAAATGCATGCCTTGACAAGTTTTTGAAGGAGTTCAAAATAGATCGGCAAAGAAGGAGTTATTGGTTGTATTGTAAGGTGTGAATATTTGTAAGACTCAAAAACCCGACCACGGCAGAAGAAAGAGAAAGGACGAAGGTCGTCCCCTATGCCTTGGCAATAGACTCTACAGTATGCCATGCAGTGTACCGCACCTCATGTGTGCCTTGCCACAAGTCTGTTAAGAAGTACAAAGAGTGATCCAGGATTGAATCATTGAACATCGATCAAATTTATCCTTAGTAACTAATGGACTAAGGAATTTTTCTCGATTATGGAGGTAGTTAAAGAGTTCGTCGTAAAGGGTTACGTCGATGCAAGCTTTGATACTAATCTGAATGACTATGAGTAGTAAAACGGATTCGTATAGTAGAGTAGATATTTGGAGTATTTCCGAATAGCACGTAGTAGCAGCATCTATAAGATGACATAAAGATTTGTAAGGAACACACGGATCTGAAAGTTTCACAACCGTTGACTAAAACCTCTCTCGCGGGCAAGACGAGATCAGACCCTAGAACTATATGGGTGTTGGATTCATTGAAATCACATGGTGATGTGAACTAGATTATTGACTCTAGTGCAAGTGGGAGACTATTGGAAATATGCCCTAGAGGCAATAATAAATTTGTTATTATTATATTTCCATGTTCATAATAATCGTTTATTATCCATGCTAGAATTGTATTGATTGGAAACTCGAATACATGTGTGGATACATAGACAACACACTGTCCCTAGTGAGCCTCTAGTTGACTAGTTCGTTGATCAAAGATGGTCGAGGTTTCCTGACCATAGGCAAGTGTTGTCACTTGATAACGGGATCACATCATTAGGAGAATCATGTGATGGACAAGACCCAAACTATGAACGTAGCATATTGATCGTGTCGTTTTATTGCTATTGTTCTCTGCGTGTCAAGTATTAGTTCCTATGACCATGAGATCATATAACTCACTGGCACCGGAGGAATACCTTGTGTGAATCAAACACCGCAACGTAACTGGGTGACTATGAAGGTGCTCTACAGGTATCTCCGAAGGTGTCCATTGAGTTAGTATGGATCAAGACTGTGATTTGTCACTCCGTGTGAGGGAGAGGTATCTCGGGGCCCACTCGGTAATACAACATCACACACAAGCCCTGCAAGCAATTTGACTAAGTGTAAGTCATGGGATCTTGTATTACGGAACGAGTAAAGAGACTTGCCGGTAACGAGATTGAAATAGGTATGCGGATACCGACGATCAAATCTCGGGCAAGTAACATACCTAAGGACAAAGGGAATGATATACGGGATTATATGAATCCTTGACACTGAGGTTCAACTGATAATATCTTCGGAGAATATGTAGGATCCAATATGGGCATCCAGGTCCCGCTATTGGATATTGACCGAGGAGTGTCTCGGGTCATGTCTACATAGTTCTCGAACCCGCAGGGTCTGGACACTTAAGGTTCGGTGACGTTTCGGTATAGTTGAGTTATAGGTGTTGGTAACCAAAAGTTGTTCGGTGTCCCAGATGAGATCCAGGACATCACGAGGAGCTCCGGAATGGTCCGGAGGTAAAGATTGATATATAGGAATTCCTGTTTTGGTCACCGGAAAAGTTTCGGGCTCATCGGTAGTGTACCGAGAGTGCCGGGAGGGGTGCCGGGGACCATCAGGAGGGGTGTCACGCCCCAAGGGGTCTCATGGGCTATGGGAAGAGATAAACCAGCCCCTAGTGGGCTGGAATAAGTTTGAACTAAGGCCCATAAGGTTCGAGAAGGAAAAAACACAAGGTGGAAAGAGTTTCCAAGTGGGAAGGTGGAATCCTACTCCAAGTAGGATTGGAGTAGGACTCCTCCACCTCCAATTTTGGCCAAACCTTGAGGGTTTGAGGCTGCCTCCTCCCCTCCCTCCCTCCTATATATACTAGAGGTATTGAGGGTTTTTGAGACACAACTTTGCCACGTGCTGCTCGACCCTATACCACGCAGTTTTTCCTCGAGATCGTATTTCTGCGGAGCTCGGGCGGAGCCCTGCAGGATTAGATCGTCACCACCACCGGAGCGCCGTCACGCTGTCGGATAACTCTTCTACCTCTCCACCCCCTCTTGCTGGATCAAGAAGGTGGAGATCGTCATCGAGCTGTATGTGTGCTGAACACGGAGGTGCCGTCCGTTCGGCACTAGATCGGAACGGATCGTGAGATGGATCGCAAGACTGTTCGTGCAACGGATCGCGAGACGGTTCGTGGGATGGATCGCGGGACAGATCGTGGGACGGATCGCGGGACGGTTCGTGGGGCGGTTCGAGGGACGTGAAGACGTTCCACTACATCAACCGCGTTTCTTAACGCTTCCTGCTGTGCGATCTACAATGGTACGTACATCCAAATCTCCTCTCGTAGATGGACATCACCATGATAGGTCTTCGTGCGCGTAGGAAATTTTTGTTTCCCATGCGACGTTCCCCAACAGGGATATCATAAGTTTGAACTCAACCATAGGAGTATTCTTCCTCGGATAGAAGTTAAAGCTTTGTACGAAGATATTAGTGAGGAGGAGGTATTGCGGACACTTATCTTCAACGAAGGTGGTAAGGCCTGCGTTTTCCACCAAGTCATAAAAGTCCTCATAAACTCCAGCGGCATGTAAGAACACGTCGCTTGGCCACTCGCACGCTCGAACTTCTGCGACTCAAGGGACCTGATACTTGGGCTTCTTCTCACTCCCATCATCCTTGGGGTCACGGCTTGAAGAGCCTCTCAAGAACCTCCTCATCTTTTCCCATTTCTAACTCTGAAATTTCTGAATTTTTTAGTGACTCTAAGGAAAAGTGATTAAGGCTCAACGAAACTCGTAGCAAATACTCCAACAAGTGCCTAGAGACAATATTACGTATCAAAACTACTTGGGACCAGCTAGAATCAGCAAGCAAAGCTCAAGAACATGGTCACCAAGGAAGCAAAAATACGTGGAGTATAAGGCACTAGAGCAAAAACTAATTGGACCAATGGAGGAGTCACTTACCAAGGAGTAATTTCCCCAAAACAGTTTGGAGAACGGTGATTTGAGCAAAGAGGTCAAAAATCCCAGCAGGACGAGCAAGAACACGGGTTTGAGCTGCGAAACCATTTTTTTGGAGGTAGGAGAAGCGGATGAGAGCAAGAAGTAGTGGAGGGGGTGCCTGTGGGCCCCACAAGCCTAGGTGGCGCGGCCAGGGGGGTGCCCGCGCCCCTAGGGCTTGTGGCCCACTGGTGTGGCCCCCAGACAGGCTCTTTGTCCTAGTATTTTTCAAAAAATCCAGAAAAAATCATACTAGATTTTCAGGACTTTCGGAGAACTTTTATTTTTGGGGTACTTTTCTACCGGACGCTAAAACAGAAAACAGGGAAAACTAAACTAAACCTATCGCTTTTCTTCTAAGCAACCTAAAGGTGAAAGCTTGGAACGGAGGTTTGTGACTCCTCGATTCATCCATCTCATGGTTATCGAAAGAAATCCGTCAGTGAGGTTGATCAAGCCTCCTCGAAGAAACCTTTTCGAATCGCAAAAGAGAACGGAGAATTTTTGAATCGTCACTAGGTCACCTCAATGGGGATATGTAATTCCCCAACAAGCAAATCATACTTCATCTTGACACGAGTAATAGGGCATTCAAAGCTCCGAATAAGAATCGATGAAGTCTTTTCGTTAGCTTTGATGCAATGTACTCGATATTGTTTCTTTGGAAAGTGCACCATATGCTCATTACCGTTGACATGGAAAGTGACATTGCCTTTGTTGCAATCTATAACAGCCCCTGCTGTGTTTAAAAAGGGTCTTCCGAGGATGACAGCCATGGCATCGTCCTCGGGAATATCCAAGATTACAAAGTCTGTTAAGATAGTGGTGTTAGCAACCACAACATGCACATCCTCGCAAATGCCTATAGGGAAAGCAGTTGATTTGTCGGCCATTTGCACAGAGATTTTAGTGGATGTCAACTTATCCATCTCAAGTCTATGATAAAGAGAGAGAGGCATAACAGTAACACCGGCTCCAAGGTCGCATAAAGCAGTTCTAACGTAGTTACCTTTAATGGAGCAAGGTATAGTGGGCACACCGGGATCACCTAGTTTATTAGGGGTTCCACACTTGAAGGTATAGTTAGCAAGCATGGCGGAGATCTCAAGATCAGGTATCCTCCTCTTATTAGTCACAATATCTTTGATGTACTTAGCATACAGAGACATCTTGAGCATATCCGTCAAACGCATTTGCAGAAAGACAAGTCTGATCATTTCCACGAATCACTCAAAATCCTCATCATCTTTTTTCTTGGATGGTTTGGGAGGAAATGGCATAGGTTTCTGAACTCATGGTTCCCTTTCTTTACAATGCTTCCTCGCAGTGAACTCATTCTTATCGTATCTCTTAGTCTTAGGCTGTGGGTTATCAAGATCAACAGGTTCAATCTCCACATCCTTTTCATTGCTAGGTTGAGCATCAACATGAACATCACTATTGATATTATCATCAGGCTCATGTTCATCACCAGATTGTGTGTGAGCATCAGAGACAGAGCCATCGTTTGGACTCTCAGGTGTAGCAGCAAAAGGGTTTCTAGCGTGCAGGTTCCTATCATCTTTCTTCTTCTTTCTAGGATGACTAGGTGCATCAGTGCTAACTCCTTGAGACTCTTGTTCTACTCTCTTCGGATGACCCTCAGGATACAAAGGTTCCTGGGTCATTCTACCACCTCTAGTAACGACTCTGATGGAATTTTCGTTCAAGTCATTGAGCAAGTCATTCTGAGCTTTAAGTACTTGTTCTACTTGAGTAGTAATCACATAGGAATGTTTACACAGAAGCTTAAGATCATTGACATTTCTGTCCACACAAGCACTTAAATGACTAAGCATACGAGCATTCTGTTCCAGTTGTCTGCTAACATAATCATTGAAACTTTGTTGTTTGGCAACGAAGTTATCAAATTCATCCAGGCATAAGCTAGCAGGTTTATCAAAAGGAATATCACTCTCATCAAACCTACGCAGAGAATTTACTTCTCCTACCTGTATCAGGTTATCGAGACCATGGATCTCTTCGATAGGTGGTAGATTTTTGACATCTTCAAATTTAATGCCTTTCTCTCGCATAGATTTCTAGGCTTCTTGCATATCTTTAGGACTGAGGAATAGAATACCTCTTTTCTTCGGAGTTGGCTTAGGAGGTGGTTCGGGAATAGTCCAAGCGTTCTCATTGCACAAGATGTTATTCAGTAGAATCTCAGCTTGTTCTACGGTTCGTTCCCTAAAAATACAACCAGCACAACTATCTAGGTGGTCTTTGGAAGCATCAGTAAGTCCATTATAGAAGATATCAAGTATTTCATTCTTCTCAAGAGGGTGATCAGGAAAAGCATTGAGTAGCTGGATCCTCCCCCAAGCTTGTGGGAGACTCTCTTCTTCAGCTTGAGCAAAGTTGTATATTTCCTGCAAGGAAGCTTGCTTCTTATGGGCAGGGAAATATTTTTCAGAGAAGTAGTAGAACGTATCCTGGGGGCTATGGACACAACCAGGAGCAAGAGAAGTGAACCAGGTCTTAGCATCATCCTTTGGCGAGAAGGGAAACAACTTGAGCATATAGTAGTGGTGGATCTTTTCCTCACTAGTGAATAGGGTGGCTATATCGTTCAGTTTTGTTAAGATGGGCTACAACCGTTTCAGACTCATAACCGTGAAAAGGATCATATTCGACCAGAGTGATCAGCTCGGGGTCGACAGAGAATTCGTAATCCTTATCGTATTTCATCCTAGCATTCAGAGATTTTTCTTTCCACTTGCGCAGAACTTTCTCAACATCATAGCTATCCTTAGACGCAAGAAAATCCTCACCTATCTCTCCCTCCATAACATAGCGCGTATTAGGAATAACAGACAATTCAGGCATAGTAGAAGGTTCTACTTCAATAGTATGAGCAGTTTCAGAAGTATCATCACATCTAGCAGCAGCTCTAGCAATATGTGCATCAAGGAATGTGTTGGAATTATGCCCTAGAGGTAATAATAAATATAGTTATTATTATAATTCCTGTATCAAGATAATAGTTTATTATCCATGTTATAATTGTATTGAATGAAGACTCATTTACATGTGTGGATATATAGACAAAACACCATCCCTAGCATGCCTCTAGTTGGCTAGCCAGTTGATCGATGATAGCCAGTGTCTTCTGATTATGAACAAGGTGTTGTTGCTTGATAACTGGATCACGTCATTGGTAGAATCACGTGATGGACTAGACCGAAACTAATAGACGTAGCATGTTGATCGTGTCATTTTGTTGCTACTGTTTTCTGCGTGTCAAGTATTTGTTCCTATGACCATGAGATCATATAACTCACTGACACCGGAGGAATGCTTTGTGTGTATCAAACGTCGCAACGTAACTGGGTGACTATAAAGGTGCTCTACAGGTATCTCTGAAGGTGTTAGTTGAGTTAGTATGGATCAAGACTGGGATTTGTCACTCCGTGTGACGGAGAGGTATCTCGGGGCCCACTCGGTAATGCAACATCACACACAAGCCTTGCAAGCAATGTAACTTAGTGTAAGTTGCGGGATCTTGTATTACGGAACGAGTAAAGAGACTTGCCGGTAAACGAGATTGAAATAGGTATGCGGATACTGACGATCAAATCTCGGGCAAGTAACATACCGAAGGACAAAGGGAATGACATACGGGATTATACGAATCCTTGGCACTGAGGTTCAAACGATAAGATCTTCGTAGAATATGTAGGATCCAATATGGGCATCCAGGTCCCGCTGTTGGATATTGACCGAGGAGTCTCTCGGGTCATGTCTACATAGTTCTCGAACCCGCAGGGTCTGCACACTTAAGGTTCGACGTTATTTTATGCGTATTTGAGTTATATGGTTGGTTACCGAATGTTGTTCGGAGTCCCGGATGAGATCACAGACATCACGAGGGTTTCCGGAATGGTCCGGAAACGAAGATTGATATATAGGATGACCTCATTTGATTACGTGAAGGTTTTCGGAGTTACCGGGAATGTACCGGGAATGACGAATGGGTTCCGGGAGTTCACCGGGGGGGGGCAACCCACCCCGGGGAAGCCCATAGGCCTTGGGGGAGACACACCAGCCCTTAGTGGGCTGGTGGGACAGCCCACAAGTGGTCTATGCGCCAAGAGAAGAAAAATCAAGAGGAAAAAAAAGGGAGGAGGTGGGAAGGGAGGAGGACTCCCTCCCACCAAACCTAGTCCAACTCGGTTTGGGGGGGAGAGTCCTCCCCCTTGGTTAGGCCGACCCCCTTGAGGGTCCTTGGTCCCCAAGGCAAGGCCCCCTCCCTCCCACCTATATATATGGAGGTTTTAGGGCAGATTTGAGACGACTTTTCCACGGCTGCCCGACCACGTACCTCCACGGTTTTTCCTCTAGATCGCGTTTCTGCGTAGCTCGGGCGGAGCCCTGCTGAGACAAGGTCATCACCAACCTCCGGAGCGCCGTCACGCTGTCGGAGAACTCTTCTACCTCTCCGTCTCTCTTGCTGGATGAAGAAGGCCGAGATCATCGTCGAGCTGTACGTGTGCTGAACGCGGAAGTGCCGTCCGTTCGGTACTAGATCGTGGGACTGATCGCGGGATAGTTCGCGGGGCGGATCGAGGGACGTGAGGACGTTCCACTACATCAACCGCGTTCTCTAACGCTTCTGCTGTACGGTCTACAAGGGTACGTAGATCACTCATCCCCTCTCGTAGATGGACATCACCATGATAGGTCTTCGTGCGCGTAGGAAATTTTTTGTTTCCCATGCGACGTTCCCAACAGTGGCATCATGAGCTAGGTTCATGCGTAGATGTCTTCTCGAGTAGAACACAAAAGTTTTTGTGGGCGGTGTTGTGCGTTTTGCTGCCCTCCTTAGTCTTTTCTTGATTCCGCGGTATTGTTCGATTGAAGCGGCTTGGACCGACATTACTCGTACGCTTCCGAGAGACTGGTTTCATCGTTACGAGTAACCCCCTTTGCTCAAAGATGACTGGCAAGTGACGGTTTCTCCAACTTTAGTTGAATCTGATTTGACCGAGGAGGTCCTTGGATGAGGTTAAATAGCAACTCATATATCTCCGTTGTGGTGTTTGCGTAAGTAAGATGCGATCCTACTAGATACCCTTGGTCACCACGTAAAACGTGCAACAACAAAATTAGAGGACGTCTAACTTGTTTTTGCAGGGTATGATTGTGATGTGATATGGCCAACGATGTGATGTGATATATTGGATGTATGAGATGATCATGTTGTAATAGAAATATCGACTTGCACGTCGATGGTACGGCAACCGGCAGGAGCCATAGGGTTGTCTTTATACTAATGTTTGTGCTTGCAGATGCGTTTACTATTTTGCTAGGATGTAGCTTTAGTAGTAATAGCATGAGTAGCACGACAACCCCGATGGCAACACGTTGATGGATGATCATGGTGTGGCGCCGGTGACAAGAAGATCGTGCCGGTGCTTTGGTGATGGAGATCAAGAAGCACGGGATGATGGCCATATCATGTCACTTATGAATTGCATGTGATGTTAATCCTTTTATGCACCTTATTTTGCTTAGAACGACGATAGCATTATGAGGTGATCTCTCACTAAAATTTCAAGACGAAATTGTGTTCTCCCCGACTGTGCACCGTTGCTACAGTTCCTCGTTTCGAGACACCACGTGATGTTCGGGTGTGATAGACTCACCGTTCACACACAACGGGTGCAAAACAGTTGCGCACGCGGAACACTCGGGTTAAGCTTCACGAGCCTAGCATGTGCAGACATGGCCTCAGAACACATGAGACCGAAAGGTCGATCATGAATCATATAGTTGATATGATTAGCATAGGGATGCTTACCACTGAAACTATACTCGACTCACGTGATGATCGGACTTGGGATAGTGTAAGTGGATCATGAACCACTCAAATGACTAGAGAGATGTACTTTTTGAGTGGGAGTTTAGCATATAATTTGATTAAGTTGAACTCTAATTATCTTGAACATAGTCTAAGTCCACTTTGAATATATTTGTGTTGTAGATCATGGCTCACGCGACAGTCATCCTGAATTTTAATACGTTCCTAGAGAAAGCTAAGTTGAAAGATGATGGAAGCAACTTTGTAGACTGGGCTCGTAATCTTAAGCTAATCTTACAAGCTGGGAAGAAGGATTATGTCCTTAATGCTGCGCTAGGAGATGAACCACCCGCTACGGCTGATCAGGATGTTAAGAACGCTTGGCTAGCAGGTAAGGAGGACTACTCAATAGTTCAATGTGCAGTCTTGTATGGCTTAGAACCGGGACTTCAACGTCGCTTTGAGCGTCATGGAGCATTTGAGATGTTCCAGGAGTTGGAGTTTATCTTTCAGAAGAACGCCCGGATCGAGAGGTATGAGACCTCCGATAAATTCTATGCTTGCAAGATGGAGGAAAACTCGTCTGTCAGTGAACATGTGCTCAAAATGTCTGGGTACTCAAACCGTCTAGCTGAGCTGGAGATTGAACTCCCGCAAGAAGCTATCACTGACAGAATCCTTCAATCACTGCCGCCAAGCTATAAAGGCTTTGTGTTGAACTACAACATGCAAGGGATGAACAAGTCTCCCGGCGAGTTGTTTGCGATGCTGAAAGTCGCAGAGTCTGAACTCCGTAAAGAGCATCAAGTGTTGATGGTGAGCAAGACCACTAGTTTCAAGAGAAACGGCAAAGGCAAGAAGGGCAATTCGAAGAAGAGCGGCAAGCCTGTTGCCAATCCACCGAAGAAACCCAAGGCTGGACCTAAGCCTGAAACAGAGTGCTTCTATTGCAAGAGTATGGGTCACTGGAAGCGCAATTGCACCAAGTATCTGGCAGATAAGAAGGCGGGCAAAGAAAAAGCAGGTATATTTGATATACATGTTATTGATGTGTACTTAACCGGCTCTCGTAGTAGTGCCTGGGTATTCCATACCGGTTCTGTTGCTCACATTTGCAACTCGAAGCAGGAACTACGGAATAGACGAAGGCTGGCGAAAGACGAAGTGACGATGCGCGTAGGAAATGGTTCCAAGGTTGATGCAATCGCCGTCGGCACAGTGTCACTTCAGCTACCATCGGGATTAGTGACGAACTTAAATCATTGTTATTTAGTGCCTGCGTTGAGCATGAACATTATATCTGGATCTTGTTTATTGCGAGACGGTTACTCTTTTAAGTCTGAGAATAATGGTTGTTCTATTTCTATGAGTAACATCTTTTATGGTCATGCACCGAATGTGAGAGGATTGTTCATATTGAATCTTGATAGCGATACGCATATACATAACATTGAGACCAAAAGAGTTAGAGTAAACAATGATAGCGCCATATTTTTGTGGCACTGCCGCTTGGGTCATATTGGTGTAAAGCGCATGAAGAAACTCCATGCTGATGGACTTTTGGAGTCACTTGACTTTGATTCACTTGACACGTGCGAACCATGCCTCATGGGCAAGATGACTAAGACTCCGTTCTCCGGAACAATGGAGCGTTCAAGTGACTTGTTGGAAATCGTACATACCGATGTGTGTGGTCCAATGAGCGTAGAGGCACGCGACGGATATCGTTATTTTCTCACCTTCACTGACGATTTAAGTAGATATGGTTATGTCTACTTGATGAAGCACAAGTCTGAAACATTTGAGAAGTTCAAGCAATTTCAGAGTGAAGTGGAAAATCATCATAACAAGAAGATCAAGTTCCTACGGTCTGATCGTGGGGGTGAATATCTGAGTTTCGAGTTTGGTGCTCACTTAAGACAATGTGGAATTGTTTCACAGTTGTCTCTTACTGATTTGCCGCTATCATTTTGGGGTTATGCATTAGAAACAGCTGCATTCACTTTAAATAGGGCACCATCAAAATCCGTTGAGACGACACCATACAAACTCTGGTATGGCAAAAGGCCAAAGTTGTCGTTTCTTAATGTTTGGGGATGTGATGCTTATGTCAAAAAGCTTCAGCCTGAAAAGCTGGAACCCAAAGCGGAAAAGTGCGTCTTCATAGGTTACCCAAAAGAGACAGTTGGGTACACCTTCTATCTCAAATCCGAGGGCAAAGTGTTTGTTGCTAAGAACGGAGCTTTTCTCGAGAAGGAGTTTCTCTCGAGAGAATTGAGTGGGAGGAAGATAGAACTTGACGAGGTTGTCGAACCTCTCATCCCTCTGGATGGTGGCGCAGGGCAAGGGGAAACCTCTGTCGTTGCGACGCCGGTTGAGGAGGAAGTTAATGATGATGATCATGAAACTCCAGTTCAAGTTTCTGTTGAACCACGCAGGTCAACGAGATCACGTGCTGCTCTAGAGTGGTACGGTAATCCCGTCTTATCGATCATGTTGTTAGACAACAATGAACCTCCGAGTTATGATGAAGCAATGGTGGGCCCAGATTCCAACAAATGGCTAGAAGCCATGAAATCCGAGATAGCATCCATGTATGAGAACAAAGTGTGGACTTCGGAGATACTACCTGAGAGCCGCAAGGCTATTCAGAACAAATGGATCTTTAAGAAGAAGACGGACGCTGACGGTAATGTCACCGTTTATAAAGCTCGACTTGTGGCAAAGGGTTTTTCACAAGTTCCAGGAATTGACTACGATGAGACTTTCTCACCCGTGGCGATGCTTAAGTCCGTCAGAATCATGTTAGCAATAGCTGCATTTTTCGATTATGAAATCTGGCAGATGGATGTCAAAACGGCGTTCCTTAACGGTTTCCTTAAGGAAGAGTTGTATATGATGCAGCCCGAAGGTTTTGTCGATCCTAAGAATGCTAACAAGGTGTGCAAGCTCCAGCGATCCATTTATGGACTGGTGCAAGCATCTCGGAGTTGGAACAAACGCTTTGATGAGGTGATCAAAGCATTTGGGTTTATACAAGTGGTTGGAGAATCTTGTATTTACAAGAAAGTGAGTGGGAGCTCTGTGGCGTTTCTAATATTATATGTGGATGACATATTACTGATTGGAAACGACGTGGAGCTTTTGGAGAGCATAAAAGGTTACTTGAATAAAAGTTTCTCTATGGAGGACCTAGGAGAAGCTGCTTACATTCTAGGCATTAAGATCTATAGGGATAGATCAAAACGCCTGATAAGACTTTCACAAAGCACATACCTTGATAAAGTTTTGAAGAGGTTCAAAATGGAACAGTCCAAGAAAGGGTTCTTGCCAGTTTTACAAGGTACGAGATTGAGTAAGACTCAGTGCCCATCAACTGATGAAGATAGAGAGCATATGCGCTCCGTCCCCTATGCTTCAGCCATAGGTTCTATCATGTATGCGATGCTGTGCACTAGACCGGATGTTAGCCTGGCCATAAGTATGGCAGGTAGGTTCCAGAGTAATCCAGGAGTGGATCACTGGACAGCGGTCAAGAATATCCTGAAGTACCTGAAAAGGACTGAGGAGATGTTTCTCGTATATGGAGGTGACGAAGAGCTCGCCGTAAAAGGTTACGTCGATGCAAGCTTTGACACAGATCCGGACGACTCTAAGTCGCAAACCGGATACGTATTTATTCTTAATGGGGGTGCAGTAAGCTGGTGCAGTTCCAAGCAAAGCGTCGTAGCAGATTCTACATGTGAAGCGGAGTACATGGCTGCCTCGGAGGCGGCTAAGGAGGGTGTCTGGATGAAGCAGTTCATGACGGATCTTGGAGTGGTGCCAAGTGCACTGGATCCAATAACCTTGTTCTGTGACAACACGGGTGCCATTGCCTTAGCAAAGGAACCACGGTTTCACAAGAAGACCAGACACATCAAACGACGCTTCAACCTCATCCGCGACTACGTCGAGGAAGAGGACATAAATATATGCAAAGTGCACACGGATCTGAATGTAGCAGACCCGCTGACTAAACCTCTTCCACGGCCAAAACATGATCGACACCAGAACTGTATGGGTGTTATATTTATTACAATGTAATTCGCATGGTGATGTGAGGGCTAGATTATTGACTCTAGTGCAAGTGGGAGACTGTTGGAATTATGCCCTAGAGGCAATAATAAATATAGTTATTATTATAATTCCTGTATCAAGATAATAGTTTATTATCCATGCTATAATTGTATTGAATGAAGACTCATTTGCATGTGTGGATATATAGACAAAACACCATCCCTAGCATGCCTCTAGTTGGCTAGCCAGTTGATCGATGATAGTCAGTGTCTTCTGATTATGAACAAGGTGTTGTTGCTTGATAACTGGATCACGTCATTGGGAGAATCACGTGATGGACTTGACCCAAACTAATAGACGTAGCATGTTGATCGTGTCATTTTATTGCTACTGTTTTCTGCGTGTCAAGTATTTGTTCCTATGACCATGAGATCATATAACTCACTGACACCGGAGGAATGCTTTGTGTGTATCAAACGTCGCAACGTAACTGGGTGACTATAAAGGTGCTCTACAGGTATCTCCGAAGGTGTTAGTTGAGTTAGTATGGATCAAGACTGGGATTTGTCACTCCGTGTGACGGAGAGGTATCTCGGGGCCCACTCGGTAATGCAACATCACACACAAGCCTTGCAAGCAATGTAACTTAGTGTAAGTTGCGGGATCTTGTATTACGGAACGAGTAAAGAGACTTGCCGGTAAACGAGATTGAAATAGGTATGCGGATACTGACGATCAAATCTCGGGCAAGTAACATACCGAAGGACAAGGGGAATGACATACGGGATTATACGAATCCTTGGCACTGAGGTTCAAACGATAAGATCTTCGTAGAATATGTAGGATCCAATATGGGCATCCAGGTCCCGCTATTGGATATTGACCGAGGAGTCTCTTGGGTCATGTCTACATAGTTCTCGAACTCGCAGGGTCTGCACACTTAAGGTTCGACGTTGTTTTATGCGTATTTGAGTTATATGGTTGGTTACCAAATGTTGTTCGGAGTCCCGGATGATATCACGGACGTCACGAGGGTTTCCGGAATGGTCCGGAAACGAATATTGATATATAGGATGACCTCATTTGATTACCGGAAGGTTTTCGGAGTTACCGGGAATGTACCGGGAATGACGAATGGGTTCCGGGAGTTCACCGGGGGGGGGAGCCCATAGGCCTTGGGGGAGACACACCAGCCCTTAGTGGGCTGGTGGGACAGCCCACAAGTGGTCTATGCGCCAAGAGAAGAAAAATCAAGAGGAAAAAAAAGGGAGGAGGTGGGAAGGGAGGAGGACTCCCTCCCACCAAACCTAGTCCAAATCGGTTTGGGGGGGGAGAGTCCTCCCCCTTGGCTCGGCTGACCCCCTTGAGGTTCGTTGGACCCCAAGGCAAGGCCCCCTCCCTCCCACCTATATATACGGAGGTTTTAGGGTAGATTTGAGACGACTTTTCCACGGCTGCCCGACCACATACCTCCACGGTTTTTCCTCTAGATCGCGTTTCTGTGGAGCTTGGGCGGAGCCCTGCTGAGACAAGGTCATCACCAACCTCCGGAGCGCCGTCACGCTGCCGGAGAACTCTTCTACCTCTCCGTCTCTCTTGCTGGATCAAGAAGGCTGAGATCATCGTCGAGCTGTACGTGTGCTGAACGCGGAAGTGCCGTCCGTTCGGTACTAAATCGTGGGACTGATCGCGGGATAGTTCGCGGGGCGGATCGAGGGACGTGAGGATGTTCCACTACATCAACCGCGTTCTCTAACGTTTCTGCTGTACGGTCTACAAGGGTACGTAGATCACTCATCCCCTCTCGTAGATGGACATCACCATGATAGGTCTTCGTGCGCGTAGGAAAATTTTTGTTTCCCATGCGACGTTCCCAACAGACTGCACCAAGTGGCAAAGCAGTATCAGGCAAAGTATCAAGCATAGCATCATCAGGCATAGTATCAAGCATAGCATCATCAGGCATAGTATCAAGCATAGCATCATGGACAATAGAAGTAGCATCATCAAACACAGGCGACATATGAGGATTTCTAGTAGGAGGCGAAATCGCAAACTTACTCAAAACTGAAGGTGAATCAAGTGCAGAGCTAGATGGCAGTTCCTTACCTCTCCTCGTAGTGGAAGGCAGGATTTTAGTTCTTGGATATTCCGGATTCCTCATAGTAAACAACATACGTCAATCCCAAGTGAATCAGAGAATATACCTGTGCCTCCCCGGCAACGGCGCCAGAAAAGAGCCTTGATGACCCACAAGCGTATGGGATCGCAGCAGTTTTCGAGGGTAGAGTATTCAACCCAAATTTGTTGATTCGCCAAGACGGGAAGAAAAAGAATATTCTCAAGTATTAGCAGATGAATGTGTCATATTCAACCACACCTGAAAGATTAGTGACTGCAAGCAAAGTATCAGTAGCAAAGTAGTATGATAGCAACGGCGCCACAAACGTCAGTTGACGGCAGACTATTCCTAACTGTTGTATCAATTGCGCCAGAAGGTTTCCCATGGCCGGAGAACTATTCTTCCCTGACAACGTTGATGAAAAAGCATCTTCCAACAAGTAACAGTGAAGTAGCAAGGAACAGCAGTAGCAGCAGCAGCACAGTAACAGTAGTAGCAATAGTAGTAGCAAAGTGGCCCAATCACTTTTGTAGCAAGGGACAAGCCTAAGCAAAGTAACATAGCAAGGACCAATAGTAAAAGACTCGTAGGCAGTGGATTGGTGATGGATGAGTGTGACGGATGTGATTCATCATGTAACAGCTATAACACGGAGAGATAAGTAACTAGCTCCCGTTCGTCAATCTAATGTAGGCATGTATTCCGTATGTAGTCATACGTGCTTAGGGAAAAGAACTTGCATGACATCTATTGTCCATCCCTCCCGTGGCAGCGGGGTCCTAATGGAAACAACGGGATATTAAGGTTCTCCTTTCAATGAATAACCGGACCAACGCATTAACACGCGGTGAATACATGAACTCCTTATACTATGGTCATCTCCGGGAGTGGTTCCGGCTATTGTAAATCCGGGGTTGCCGGGTCATAACTCATAGTAGGTGACTACAACTTGCAAGATAGGATCTAAAACACACATATATGGGCGACAAGATAATAGGTTCATATCAAAAATCATGGCACTCGGGCCCTAGTGACAAGAATTAAGCATAGCCAAGTAGTAGCAACATCAATCTAGAACATAGTGGATACTAGGGATGAATCCCCGTCAAGAACTAACTCTATTACATGATAGATCTCATCCAACTCATCACCGTCCAGCAAGCCTACGATGAGATTACTCACGAACAATGAAGAGCATCATGGAATTGTCGATGGAGAAAGGTTGATGATGATGATGGCGACGATTTCCCCTCTCCGGAGCCCGAGACGGACTCCAGATCTGCCCTCCAGATGAAGAACAGGATGCGGCGGTGCCTCCGTATCGCAAAATGCAATGAAACCTTCTCCCTGTTTTTTCCCGGACGAGACGGAAGATATAGTGCTGAGTTTGGGGGCGGTGGAGCCACGTGGGCCCCACAAGCCCTCACGGTGCGGCAAGGGTGGTGGCCGCGGCATGTGGGCTTGTGGCCCGGTGGATCGTTGCGCAGTTATTTTTCTTTTATTCTAGAAAAAATCTCCGTAAATTTTCAGGACATTCCGAGAACTTCCATTTCTGTACAAAAACAACACCATGGCAATTCTCCTGAAAACAGCGTCAGTTCGGGTTAGTTCCATTCAAATCATGCAAATTAGAGTCGAAAACATGGGAAAAAGAGTTCGGAAAAGTAGATACGAGGAAGACATATCAATGCCATCCGAAAGTTTCGGGAACCCCGGGGTCCGATTAAGGGGAAATCATGAAAACTCGCCGTTTTGGCCAATTCCAGCCAGTTTTGCATGCTATTACTCACTGATTTTGGTTCCCGCTGCGATCCAAACGTTTCGGAAACCCCGGGGTCCGGTTACGGGGAACTCAACGAAACTCGCAATTTTGGTCTATTCTGCAAGTTTTGTATGCTATTACTCACTAATTTTGGGTCCCGTTGCAATCCGAATATTTCGGGAACCTCGGGGTCCAGTCACGGGGAACTCGTGAAAACTCACAGTTTTGGCCTATTCCGACCAGTTTTGTGTGCTATTAGTCCCTGATTTAGGGCCCCGCCGCGATCCGAACGTTTCGGAAACCCCGGAGTCCGGTTATGGGGAACTCGTTAGAACTCATAGTTTTGGCCTACTTTGGCCAGTTTTGTACACTATTAGTCACTCATTTTGGGTCCTCCTAGGATCAGAACGTTTCGGGAACCCCGGGGTCCGGTTACGGGGAACTCATCAAAACTCGTATTTTTTGTATGCTATTACTCACCGATTTTGGGTCCCAATGACATCCGAACGTTTCGGGAACCCTTGCTACGGTTACGGGGAACTCGTCAAAACTCGCAGTTTTGGCCAATTCCGGCAAGTTTTCTATACTATTAGTAACTGATTTTGGGTCCCGATGCCATCCAAAAATTTCGGGAACCCCGACATCTGGTTAAGGAGAAATCGTGAAACTCACAGTTTTGACCTATTCCGGCCAGTTTTGCATGCTATTACTTACTGATTTTGGGTCCCGCTACGATCCGAACATTTCGGGAACCCCGGGGTCCAGTTACGGGGAACTCGTGAAAACTCGCAGTTTTGGCTTATTTCGGCCACTTTTGTATGCTATTAGTCACTGATTTTGGGTCCCGATGTGATTCGAATGTTTCGGGAACCCTTGGTACGGTTACGGCGAACTCGTCAAAACTCGCAGTTTTGGCCTATTCCGGCCACTTTTGTATGCTATTAGTCACTGATTATGGGTCCCGATGCCATCCGAACGTTTCGGGAACCCCGGGGTCCGGTTAAGGGGAAACCATGAAAATCACAGTTTTGGCCTATTGGGGCGAGTTTTGTATGCTATTACTCACTGATTTTGGTTCCCGCTGCGATCCGAACGTTTCGGGAACCACTGGGTCTGGTTACGGCGAACCCGTAAAAACTCACAGTTTTGGTGTATTCTGGCCAGTTTTGTATGCTATTAGTCACTGATTTTGGGTCCCGATGTGATACGAATGTCTCGGGAACCCTTGCCACGGTTACAGGGAACTCGTCAAAACTCGCAGTTTTGGCCTATTCGTGCCAGTTTTGTATGCTATTAGTCACTGATTTTGGGTCCCGATCCCAACCGAACGTTTCGGGAACCCCGGGGTCCGGTTAAGGGGAAATCATGAAAACTCACAGTTCTGGCCTATTCCGTCCAGTTTTGCATCCTATTACTCACTGATTTTGGGTCCCGCTGCGATCCGAACGTTTCGGGATACCCAACGTCCGGTTACGGGGAACTCGTCAAAACTCACAGTTTTGGCCTGTTGTGGCGAGGTTTGTATGCTATTAGTCACCGATTTTGGGTCCCGGTGTGATTCGAATGTTTTGGGAGCCCCAAATTCCGATTACGGGGAACTCGTCAAAACTCACAGTTTTGGCCTATTCCGCCCAGATTTGTATCCTATTAGTCACTGATTTTGATTCCCGATGCCATCCGAACGTTTCGGGATCCCCGACGTCCGGTTAAGGGAAAATATGGAAACTCGCAGTTTTGGCCTATTTTGACCAGTTTTGCATGATATTAATTACTGATTTTGGGTCCCACTGCGATCCGAACATTTCGGAGACCCCGGGGTTGAGTTACGGGGAACTCGTGAGAACTCGCAGTTTTGTATGCTATTAGTCACTGATTTTGGGTCTCGATGTGATCCGAATGTTTCGAGAAACCTTGGTACGGTTATGTGGAACTCGTCAAAACTCGTAGTTTTGGCGTATTACGGCCAATTTTGAATGCTATTAGTCACTGATTTTGGGTCCCGATACTATTCGAACGATTCGGGAACCCCGCGGTCCGGTTAAGGGGAAATCATCAAATTTGCAGTTTTCCCTATTCCGTCCAGTTTTGCATGCTATAACTCACTGATTTTGGGTCCCGCTGCGATCCGAACCTTTCGTGAACCCCGAGGTCCGGTTACGGGGAACTCGTCAAAACATGCAGTTTTGGCCTATTGTGGCATATTTGTATGCTATTAGTAACCGATTTTCGATCCCGTTGTGATACGAACGTTTCGGGAAACTCAGGGTCCGGTTACGGGGAACTCGTCAAAACTCGCAATTTTGGGCTATTCCGACCAGTTTTGTATGCTATAAGTCACTGATTTCGAGTTCCGCTCTGATCCGAACGTTTTCGGAACCTCGGGGTCCGGTTACGGGGAACTTGTCGAAACTCATAGTTTTGGCCTATTTTGGCCAGTTTTGTATGCTATTACTCACTGATTTTGGGTCCCGCTTCGATCGGGACGATCCGGGAACCCGAGGTCCGGTTATGGGGAACTCGTCAATACTCGCAGTTTCGGTCTATTCTGGCTAGTTTTGTATCCTATTACTCATTGATTTTGGGTCCCGGTGCGATCTGAATGTTCCAGGAACCCCGAGGTCCGGTTACGGGAACTCGTCAAAAGTCACAGTTTTGGCCTATTGTGCCAGGTTTGTATGCTATTAGTCACTAATTTAGGTCCTCCTACGATTTGAAAGTTTGGGGAACCCCAGGGTCCGGTTACGGGGAACTCATCAAAACTCCCATATTTGGCCTATTCCGACCAGTTTTGTATGCTATTAGTCACTAATTTAGGGTCCCGCCGTGATCCGAACGTTTCGGAAACCCTGGGGTCCAGTTATGGGGAACTCGTCAAAACTCGCAGTTTTGGCCTATTCCTGCCAGTTTTGTATGCTATTAGTCACTGATTTTGGGTCCCGATCCCAACCGAACGTTTCGGGAACCCCGGGGTCCGGTTAAGGGGAAATCATGAAAACTCACAGTTTTGGCCTATTCCGTCCAGTTTTGCATCCTATTACTCACTGATTTTGGGTCCCGCTGCGATCCGAACGTTTCGGGATACCCAACGTCCGGTTACGGGGAACTCGTCAAAACTCACAGTTTTGGCCTGTTGTGGCGAGGTTTGTATGCTATTAGTCACCGATTTTGGGTCCCGGTGTGATTCGAATGTTTTGGGAGCCCCAAATTCCGATTACGGGGAACTCGTCAAAACTCACAGTTTTGGCCTATTCCGCCCAGATTTGTATCCTATTAGTCACTGATTTTGATTCCCGATGCCATCCGAACGTTTCGGGATCCCCGACGTCCGGTTAAGGGAAAATATGGAAACTCGCAGTTTTGGCCTATTTTGACCAGTTTTGCATGATATTAATTACTGATTTTGGGTCCCACTGCGATCCGAACATTTCGGAGACCCCGGGGTTGAGTTACGGGGAACTCGTGAGAACTCGCAGTTTTGTATGCTATTAGTCACTGATTTTGGGTCTCGATGTGATCCGAATGTTTCGAGAAACCTTGGTACGGTTATGTGGAACTCGTCAAAACTCGTAGTTTTGGCGTATTACGGCCAATTTTGAATGCTATTAGTCACTGATTTTGGGTCCCGATACTATTCGAACGATTCGGGAACCCCGCGGTCCGGTTAAGGGGAAATCATCAAATTTGCAGTTTTCCCTATTCCGTCCAGTTTTGCATGCTATAACTCACTGATTTTGGGTCCCGCTGCGATCCGAACCTTTCGTGAACCCCGAGGTCCGGTTACGGGGAACTCGTCAAAACATGCAGTTTTGGCCTATTGTGGCATATTTGTATGCTATTAGTAACCGATTTTCGATCCCGTTGTGATACGAACGTTTCGGGAAACTCAGGGTCCGGTTACGGGGAACTCGTCAAAACTCGCAATTTTGGGCTATTCCGACCAGTTTTGTATGCTATAAGTCACTGATTTCGAGTTCCGCTCTGATCCGAACGTTTTCGGAACCTCGGGGTCCGGTTACGGGGAACTTGTCGAAACTCGTAGTTTTGGCCTATTTTGGCCAGTTTTGTATGCTATTACTCACTGATTTTGGGTCCCGCTTCGATCGGGACGATCCGGGAACCCGAGGTCCGGTTATGGGGAACTCGTCAATACTCGCAGTTTCGGTCTATTCTGGCTAGTTTTGTATCCTATTACTCATTGATTTTGGGTCCCGGTGCGATCTGAATGTTCCAGGAACCCCGAGGTCCGGTTACGGGAACTCGTCAAAAGTCACAGTTTTGGCCTATTGTGCCAGGTTTGTATGCTATTAGTCACTAATTTAGGTCCTCCTACGATTTGAAAGTTTGGGGAACCCCAGGGTCCGGTTACGGGGAACTCATCAAAACTCCCATATTTGGCCTATTCCGACCAGTTTTGTATGCTATTAGTCACTAATTTAGGGTCCCGCCGTGATCCGAACGTTTCGGAAACCCTGGGGTCCAGTTATGGGGAACTCGTGAAAACTCGCAGTTTTGGCCTATTCGGACCAGTTTTGTGTGCTATTAGTCCCTGATTTAGGGCCCCGCCGCGATCCGAACGTTTCGGAAACCCCGGAGTCCGGTTATGGGGAACTCGTTAGAACTGATAGTTTTGGCCTATTTGGCCAGTTTTGTACACTATTAGTCACTCATTTTGGGTCCTCCTAGGATCAGAACATTTCGGGAACCCCGGGGTCCGGTTTCGGGGAACTCATCAAAACTCGTATTTTTTGTATGCTATTACTCACCGATTTTGGGTCCCAATGACATCCGAACGTTTCGGGAACCCTTGCTACGGTTACGGGGAACTCGTCAAAACTCGCAGTTTTGGCCAATTCCGGCAAGTTTTCTATACTATTAGTAACTGATTTTGGGTCCCGATGCCATCCAAAAATTTCGGGAACCCCGACATCTGGTTAAGGGGAAATCGTGAAACTCACAGTTTTGACCTATTCCGGCCAGTTTTGCATGCTATTACTTACTGATTTTGGGTCCCGCTACGATCCGAACATTTCGGGAACCCCGGGGTCCAGTTACGGGGAACTCGTGAAAACTCGCAGTTTTGGCTTATTTCGGCCACTTTTGTATGCTATTAGTCACTGATTTTGGGTCCCGATGTGATTCGAATGTTTCGGGAACCCTTGGTACGGTTACGGCGAACTCGTCAAAACTCGCAGTTTTGGCCTATTCCGGCCACTTTTGTATGCTATTAGTCACTGATTATGGGTCCCGATGCCATCCGAACGTTTCGGGAACCCCGGGGTCCGGTTAAGGGGAAACCATGAAAATCACAGTTTTGGCCTATTGGGGCGAGTTTTGTATGCTATTACTCACTGATTTTGGTTCCCGCTGCGATCCGAACGTTTCGGGAACCACTGGGTCTGGTTACGGAGAACCCGTAAAAACTCACAGTTTTGGTGTATTCTGGCCAGTTTTGTATGCTATTAGTCACTGATTTTGGGTCCCGATGTGATACGAATGTCTCGGGAACCCTTGCCACGGTTACAGGGAACTCGTCAAAACTCGCAGTTTTGGCCTATTCCTGCCAGTTTTGTATGCTATTAGTCACTGATTTTGGGTCCCGATCCCAACCGAACGTTTCGGGAACCCCGGGGTCCGGTTAAGGGGAAATCATGAAAACTCACAGTTTTGGCCTATTCCGTCCAGTTTTGCATCCTATTACTCACTGATTTTGGGTCCCGCTGCGATCCGAACGTTTCGGGATACCCAACGTCCGGTTACGGGGAACTCGTCAAAACTCACAGTTTTGGCCTGTTGTGGCGAGGTTTGTATGCTATTAGTCACCGATTTTGGGTCCCGGTGTGATTCGAATGTTTTGGGAGCCCCAAATTCCAATTACGGGGAACTCGTCAAAACTCACAGTTTTGGCCTATTCCGCCCAGATTTGTATCCTATTAGTCACTGATTTTGATTCCCGATGCCATCCGAACGTTTCGGGATCCCCGACGTCCGGTTAAGGGAAAATATGGAAACTCGCAGTTTTGGCCTATTTTGACCAGTTTTGCATGATATTAATTACTGATTTTGGGTCCCACTGCGATCCGAACATTTCGGAGACCCCGGGGTTGAGTTACGGGGAACTCGTGAGAACTCGCAGTTTTGTATGCTATTAGTCACTGATTTTGGGTCTCGATGTGATCCGAATGTTTCGAGAAACCTTGGTACGGTTATGTGGAACTCGTCAAAACTCGTAGTTTTGGCGTATTACGGCCAATTTTGAATGCTATTAGTCACTGATTTTGGGTCCCGATACTATTCGAACGATTCGGGAACCTCGGGGTCCGGTTAAGGGGAAATCATCAAATTTGCAGTTTTCCCTATTCCGTCCAGTTTTGCATGCTATAACTCACTGATTTTGGGTCCCGCTGCGATCCGAACCTTTCGTGAACCCCGAGGTCCGGTTACGGGGAACTCGTCAAAACATGCAGTTTTGGCCTATTGTGGCATATTTGTATGCTATTAGTAACCGATTTTCGATCCCGTTGTGATACGAACGTTTCGGGAAACTCAGGGTCCGGTTACGGGGAACTCGTCAAAACACGCAATTTTGGGCTATTCCGACCAGTTTTGTATGCTATAAGTCACTGATTTCGAGTTCCGCTCTGATCCGAACGTTTTCGGAACCTCGGGGTCCGGTTACGGGGAACTTGTCGAAACTCGTAGTTTTGGCCTATTTTGGCCAGTTTTGTATGCTATTACTCACTGATTTTGGGTCCCGCTTCGATCGGGACGATCCGGGAACCCGAGGTCCGGTTATGGGGAACTCGTCAATACTCGCAGTTTCGGTCTATTCTGGCTAGTTTTGTATCCTATTACTCATTGATTTTGGGTCCCGGTGCGATCTGAATGTTCCAGGAACCCCGAGGTCCGGTTACGGGAACTCGTCAAAAGTCACAGTTTTGGCCTATTGTGCCAGGTTTGTATGCTATTAGTCACTAATTTAGGTCCTCCTACGATTTGAAAGTTTGGGGAACCCCAGGGTCCGGTTACGGGGAACTCATCAAAACTCCCATATTTGGCCTATTCCGACCAGTTTTGTATGCTATTAGTCACTAATTTAGGGTCCCGCCGTGATCCGAACGTTTCGGAAACCCTGGGGTCCAGTTATGGGGAACTCGTGAAAACTCGCAGTTTTGGCCTATTCGGACCAGTTTTGTGTGCTATTAGTCCCTGATTTAGGGCCCCGCCGCGATCCGAACGTTTCGGAAACCCCGGAGTCCGGTTATGGGGAACTCGTTAGAACTGATAGTTTTGGCCTATTCGGCCAGTTTTGTACACTATTAGTCACTCATTTTGGGTCCTCCTAGGATCAGAACATTTCGGGATCCCCGGGGTCCGGTTTCGGGGAACTCATCAAAACTCGTATTTTTTGTATGCTATTACTCACCGATTTTGGGTCCCAATGACATCCGAACGTTTCGGGAACCCTTGCTACGGTTACGGGGAACTCGTCAAAACTCGCAGTTTTGGCCAATTCCGGCAAGTTTTCTATACTATTAGTAACTGATTTTGGGTCCCGATGCCATCCAAAAATTTCGGGAACCCCGACATCTGGTTAAGGGGAAATCGTGAAACTCACAGTTTTGACCTATTCCGGCCAGTTTTGCATGCTATTACTTACTGATTTTGGGTCCCGCTACGATCCGAACATTTCGGGAACCCCGGGGTCCAGGTACGGGGAACTCGTGAAAACTCGCAGTTTTGGCTTATTTCGGCCACTTTTGTATGCTATTAGTCACTGATTTTGGGTCCCGATGTGATTCGAATGTTTCGGGAACCCTTGGTACGGTTACGGCGAACTCGTCAAAACTCGCAGTTTTGGCCTATTCCGGCCACTTTTGTATGCTATTAGTCACTGATTATGGGTCCCGATGCCATCCGAACGTTTCGGGAACCCCGGGGTCCGGTTAAGGGGAAATCATGAAAATCACAGTTTTGGCCTATTGGGGCGAGTTTTGTATGCTATTACTCACTGATTTTAGTTCCCGCTGCGATCCGAACGTTTCGGGAACCACTGGGTCTGGTTACGGCGAACCCGTAAAAACTCACAGTTTTGGTGTATTCTGGCCAGTTTTGTATGCTATTAGTCACTGATTTTGGGTCCCGATGTGATACGAATGTCTCGGGAACCCTTGCCACGGTTACAGGGAACTCGTCAAAACTCGCAGTTTTGGCCTATTCCTGCCAGTTTTGTATGCTATTAGTCACTGATTTTGGGTCCCGATCCCAACCGAACGTTTCGGGAACCCCGGGGTCCGGTTAAGGGGAAATCATGAAAACTCACAGTTTTGGCCTATTCCGTCCAGTTTTGCATCCTATTACTCACTGATTTTGGGTCCCGCTGCGATCCGAACGTTTCGGGATACCCAACGTCCGGTTACGGGGAACTCGTCAAAACTCGCAGTTTTGGCCTGTTGTGGCGAGGTTTGTATGCTATTAGTCACCGATTTTGGGTCCCCGTGTGATTCGAATGTTTTGGGAGCCCCAAATTCCGATTACGGGGAACTCGTCAAAACTCACAGTTTTGGCCTATTCCGCCCAGATTTGTATCCTATTAGTCACTGATTTTGATTCCCGATGCCATCCGAACGTTTCGGGAACCCCGACGTCCGGTTAAGGGAAAATATGGAAACTCGCAGTTTTGGCCTATTTTGACCAGTTTTGCATGATATTAATTACTGATTTTGGGTCCCACTGCGATCCGAATATTTCGGACACCCCGGGGTTGAGTTACGGGGAACTCGTGAGAACTCGCAGTTCTGTATGCTATTCGTCACTGATTTTGGGTCTCGATGTGATCCGAATGTTTCGAGAAACCTTGGTACGGTTATGTGGAACTCGTCAAAACTCGTAGTTTTGGCGTATTACGGCCAATTTTGAATGCTATTAGTCACTGATTTTGGGTCCCGATACTATTCGAACGATTCGGGAACCCCGGGGTCCGGTACAGGGGAAATCATCAAATTTGCAGTTTTCCCCATTCCGTCCAGTTTTGCATGCTATAACTCACTGATTTTGGGTCCCGCTGCGATCCGAACCTTTCGTGAACCCCGAGGTCCGGTTACGGGGAACTCGTCAAAACTTGCAGTTTTGGCCTATTGTGGCATATTTGTATGCTATTAGTAACCGATTTTCGATCCCGTTGTGATACGAACGTTTCGGGAAACTCATGGTCCGGTTACGGGGAAATCGTCAAAACTCGCAATTTTGGGCTATTCCGACCAGTTTTGTATGCTATAAGTCACTGATTTCGAGTTCCGCTCTGATCCGAACGTTTTCGGAACCTCGGGGTCCGGTTACGGGGAACTTGTCGAAACTCGTAGTTTTGGCCTATTTTGGCCAGTTTTGTATGCTATTACTCACTGATTTTGGGTCCCGCTTCGATCGGGACGATCCGGGAACCCGAGGTCCGGTTATGGGGAACTCGTCAATACTCGCAGTTTCGGTCTATTCTGGCTAGTTTTGTATCCTATTACTCATTGATTTTGGGTCCCGGTGCGATCTGAATGTTCCAGGAACCCCGAGGTCCGGTTACGGGAACTCGTCAAAAGTCACAGTTTTGGCCTATTGTGCCAGGTTTGTATGCTATTAGTCACTAATTTAGGTCCTCCTACGATTTGAAAGTTTGGGGAACCCCAGGGTCCGGTTACGGGGAACTCATCAAAACTCCCATATTTGGCCTATTCCGACCAGTTTTGTATGCTATTAGTCACTAATTTAGGGTCCCGCCGTGATCCGAACGTTTCGGAAACCCTGGGCTCCAGTTATGGGGAACTCGTGAAAACTCGCAGTTTTGGCCTATTCGGACCAGTTTTGTGTGCTATTAGTCCCTGATTTAGGGCCCCGCCGCGATCCGAACGTTTCGGAAACCCCGGAGTCCGGTTATGGGGAACTCGTTAGAACTGATAGTTTTGGCCTATTTGGCCAGTTTTGTACACTATTAGTCACTCATTTTTGGGTGCTCCTAGGATCAGAACATTTCGGGAACCCCGGGGTCCGGTTACGGGGAACTCATCAAAACTCGTATTTTTTGTATGCTATTACTCACCGATTTTGGGTCCCAATGACATCCGAACGTTTCGGGAACCCTTGCTACGGTTACGGGGAACTCGTCAAAACTCGCAGTTTTGGCCAATTCCGGCAAGTTTTCTATACTATTAGTAACTGATTTTGGGTCCCGATGCCATCCAAAAATTTCGGGAACCCCGACATCTGGTTAAGGGGAAATCATGAAACTCACAGTTCTGACCTATTCCGGCCAGTTTTGCATGCTATTACTTACTGATTTTGGGTCCCGCTACGATCCGAACATTTCGGGAACCCCGGGGTCCAGTTACGGGGAACTCGTGAAAACTCGCAGTTTTGGCTTATTTCGGCCACTTTTGTATGCTATTAGTCACTGATTTTGGGTCCCGATGTGATTCGAATGTTTCGGGAACCCTTGGTACGGTTCCGGCGAACTCGTCAAAACTCGCAGTTTTGGCCTATTCCGGCCACTTTTGTATGCTATTAGTCACTGATTATGGGTCCTGATGCCATCCGAACGTTTCGGGAACCCCGGGGTCCGGTTAAGGGGAAATCATGAAAATCACAGTTTTGGCCTATTGGGGCGAGTTTTGTATGCTATTACTCACTGATTTTAGTTCCCGCTGCGATCCGAACGTTTCGGGAACCACTGGGTCTGGTTACGGCGAACCCGTAAAAACTCACAGTTTTGGTGTATTCTAGCCAGTTTTGTATGCTATTAGTCACTGATTTTGGGTCCCGATGTGATACGAATGTCTCGGGAACCCTTGCCACGGTTACAGGGAACTCGTCAAAACTCGCAGTTTTGGCCTATTCCTGCCAGTTTTGTATGCTATTAGTCACTGATTTTGGGTCCCGATCCCAACCGAACGTTTCGGGAACCCCGGGGTCCGGTTAAGGGGAAATCATGAAAACTCACAGTTTTGGCCTATTCCGTCCAGTTTTGCATCCTATTACTCACTGATTTTGGGTCCCGCTGCGATCCGAACGTTTCGGGATACCCAACGTCCGGTTACGGGGAACTCGTCAAAACTCGCAGTTTTGGCATGTTGTGGCGAGGTTTGTATGCTATTAGTCACCGATTTTGGGTCCCGGTGTGATTCAAATGTTTTGGGAGCCCCAAATTCCGATTACGGGGAACTCGTCAAAACTCACAGTTTTGGCCTATTCCGCCCAGATTTGTATCCTATTAGTCACTGATTTTGATTCCCGATGCCATCCGAACGTTTCGGGAACCCCGACGTCCGGTTAAGGGAAAATATGGAAACTCGCAGTTTTGGCCTATTTTGACCAGTTTTGCATGATATTAATTACTGATTTTGGGTCCCACTGCGATCCGAACATTTCGGACACCCCGGGGTTGAGTTACGGGGAACTCGTGAGAACTCGCAGTTTTGTATGCTATTAGTCACTGATTTTGGGTCTCGATGTGATCCGAATGTTTCGAGAAACCTTGGTACGGTTATGTGGAACTCGTCAAAACTCGTAGTTTTGGCGTATTACGGCCAATTTTGAATGCTATTAGTCACTGATTTTGGGTCCCGATACTATTCGAACGATTCGGGAACCCCGGGGTCCGGTTAAGGGGAAATCATCAAATTTGCAGTTTTCCCTATTCCGTCCAGTTTTGCATGCTATAACTCACTGATTTTGGGTCCCGCTGCGATCCGAACCTTTCGTGAACCCCGAGGTCCGGTTACGGGGAACTCGTCAAAACTTGCAGTTTTGGCCTATTGTGGCATATTTGTATGCTATTAGTAACCGATTTTCGATCCCGTTGTGATACGAACGTTTCGGGAAACTCAGGGTCCGGTTACGGGGAACTCGTCAAAACTCGCAATTTTGGGCTATTCCGACCAGTTTTGTATGCTATAAGTCACTGATTTCGAGTTCCGCTCTGATCCGAACGTTTTCGGAACCTCGGGGTCCGGTTACGGGGAACTTGTCGAAACTCGTAGTTTTGGCCTATTTTGGCCAGTTTTGTATGCTATTACTCACTGATTTTGGGTCCCGCTTCGATCGGGACGATCCGGGAACCCGAGGTCCGGTTATGGGGAACTCGTCAATACTCGCAGTTTCGGTCTATTCTGGCTAGTTTTGTATCCTATTACTCATTGATTTTGGGTCCCCGTTCGATCTGAATGTTCCAGGAACCCCGAGGTCCGGTTACGGGAACTCGTCAAAAGTCACAGTTTTGGCCTATTGTGCCAGGTTTGTATGCTATTAGTCACTAATTTAGGTCCTCCTACGATTTGAAAGTTTGGGGAACCCCAGGGTCCGGTTACGGGGAACTCATCAAAACTCCCATATTTGGCCTATTCCGACCAGTTTTGTATGCTATTAGTCACTAATTTAGGGTCCCGCCGTGATCCGAACGTTTCGGAAACCCTGGGGTCCAGTTATGGGGAACTCGTGAAAACTCGCAGTTTTGGCCTATTCGGACCAGTTTTGTATGCTATTAGTCCCTGATTTAGGGCCCCGCCGCGATCCGAACGTTTCGGAAACCCCGGAGTCCGGTTATGGGGAGCTCGTTAGAACTCATAGTTTTGCCCTACTTTAGCCAGTTTTGTACACTATTAGTCACTCATTTTGGGTCCTCCTAGGATCAGAACATTTCGGGAACCCCGGGGTCCGGTTACGGGGAACTCATCAAAACTCGTATTTTTTGTATGCTATTACTCACCGATTTTGGGTCCCAATGACATCCGAACGTTTCGGGAACCCTTGCTACCGTTACGGGGAACTCGTCAAAACTCGCAGTTTTGGCCAATTCCGGCAAGTTTTCTATACTATTAGTAACTGATTTTGGGTCCCGATGCCATCCAAAAATTTCGGGAACCCCGACATCTGGTTAAGGGGAAATCGTGAAACTCACAGTTCTGACCTATTCCGGCCAGTTTTGCATGCTATTACTTACTGATTTTGGGTCCCGCTACGATCCGAACATTTCGGGAACCCCGGGGTCCAGTTACGGGGAACTCGTGAAAACTCGCAGTTTTGGCTTATTTCGGCCACTTTTGTATGCTATTAGTCACTGATTTTGGGTCCCGATGTGATTCGAATGTTTCGGGAACCCTTGGTACGGTTACGGCGAACTCGTCAAAACTCGCAGTTTTGGCCTATTCCGGCCACTTTTGTATGCTATTAGTCACTGATTATGGGTCCCGATGCCATCCGAACATTTCGGGAACCCCGGGGTCCGGTTAAGGGGAAATCATGAAAATCACAGTTTTGGCCTATTGGGGCGAGTTTTGTATGCTATTACTCACTGATTTTAGTTCCCGCTGCGATCCGAACGTTTCGGGAACCACTGGGTCTGGTTACGGCAAACCCGTAAAAACTCACAGTTTTGGTGTATTCTGGCCAGTTTTGTATGCTATTAGTCACTGATTTTGGGTCCCGATGTGATACGAATGTCTCGGGAACCCTTGCCACGGTTACAGGGAACTCGTCAAAACTCGGAGTTTTGGCCTATTCCTGCCAGTTTTGTATGCTATTAGTCACTGATTTTGGGTCCCGATCCCAACCGAACGTTTCGGGAACCCCGGGGTCCGGTTAAGGGGAAATCATGAAAACTCACAGTTTTGGCCTATTCCGTCCAGTTTTGCATCCTATTACTCACTGATTTTGGGTCCCGCTGCGATCCGAACGTTTCGGGATACCCAACGTCCGGTTACGGGGAACTCGTCAAAACTCGCAGTTTTGGCCTGTTGTGGCGAGGTTTGTATGCTATTAGTCACCGATTTTGGGTCCCGGTGTGATTCGAATGTTTTGGGAGCCCCAAATTCCGATTACGGGGAACTCGTCAAAACTCACAGTTTTGGCCTATTCCGCCCAGATTTGTATCCTATTAGTCACTGATTTTGATTCCCGATGCCATCCGAACGTTTCGGGAACCCCGACGTCCGGTTAAGGGAAAATATGGAAACTCGTAGTTTTGGCCTATTTTGACCAGTTTTGCATGATATTAATTACTGATTTTGGGTCCCATTGCGATCCGAACATTTCGGACACCCCGGGGTTGAGTTACGGGGAACTCGTGAGAACTCGCAGTTTTGTATGCTATTAGTCACTGATTTTGGGTCTCGATGTGATCCGAATGTTTCGAGAAACCTTGGTACGGTTATGTGGAACTCGTCAAAACTCGTAGTTTTGGCGTATTACGGCCAATTTTGAATGCTATTAGTCACTGATTTTGGGTCCCGATACTATTCGAACGATTCGGGAACCCCGGGGTCCGGTACAGGGGAAATCATCAAATTTGCAGTTTTCCCTATTCCGTCCAGTTTTGCATGCTATAACTCACTGATTTTGGGTCCCGCTGCGATCCGAACCTTTCGTGAACCCCGAGGTCCGGTTACGGGGAACTCGTCAAAACTTGCAGTTTTGGCCTATTGTGGCATATTTGTATGCTATTAGTAACCGATTTTCGATCCCGTTGTGATACGAACGTTTCGGGAAACTCAGGGTCCGGTTACGGGGAACTCGTCAAAACTCGCAATTTTGGGCTATTCCGACCAGTTTTGTATGCTATAAGTCACTGATTTCGAGTTCCGCTCTGATCCGAACGTTTTCGGAACCTCGGGGTCCGGTTACGGGGAACTTGTCGAAACTCGTAGTTTTGGCCTATTTTGGCCAGTTTTGTATGCTATTACTCACTGATTTTGGGTCCCGCTTCGATCGGGACGATCCGGGAACCCGAGGTCCGGTTATGGGGAACTCGTCAATACTCGTAGTTTCGGTCTATTCTGGCTAGTTTTGTATCCTATTACTCATTGATTTTGGGTCCCGGTGCGATCTGAATGTTCCAGGAACCCCGAGGTCCGGTTACGGGAACTCGTCAAAAGTCACAGTTTTGGCCTATTGTGCCAGGTTTGTATGCTATTAGTCACTAATTTAGGTCCTCCTACGATTTGAAAGTTTGGGGAACCCCAGGGTCCGGTTACGGGGAACTCATCAAAACTCCCATATTTGGCCTATTCCGACCAGTTTTGTATGCTATTAGTCACTAATTTAGGGTCCCGCCGTGATCCGAACGTTTCGGAAACCCTGGGGTCCAGTTATGGGGAACTCGTGAAAACTCGCAGTTTTGGCCTATTCGGACCAGTTTTGTGTGCTATTAGTCCCTGATTTAGGGCCCCGCCGCGATCCGAACGTTTCGGAAACCCCGGAGTCCGGTTATGGGGAACTCGTTAGAACTGATAGTTTTGTCCTATTTGGCCAGTTTTGTACACTATTAGTCACTCATTTTGGGTCCTCCTAGGATCAGAACATTTCGGGAACCCCGGGGTCCGGTTACGGGGAACTCATCAAAACTCGTATTTTTTGTATGCTATTACTCACCGATTTTGGGTCCCAATGACATCCGAACGTTTCGGGAACCCTTGCTACGGTTACGGGGAACTCGTCAAAACTCGCAGTTTTGGCCAATTCCGGCAAGTTTTCTATACTATTAGTAACTGATTTTGGGTCCCGATGCCATCCAAAAATTTCGGGAACCCCGACATCTGGTTAAGGGGAAATCGTGAAACTCACAGTTCTGACCTATTCCGGCCAGTTTTGCATGCTATTACTTACTGATTTTGGGTCCCGCTACGATCCGAACATTTCGGGAACCCCGGGGTCCAGTTACGGGGAACTCGTGAAAACTCGCAGTTTTGGCTTATTTCGGCCACTTTTGTATGCTATTAGTCACTGATTTTGGGTCCCGATGTGATTCGAATGTTTCGGGAACCCTTGGTACGGTTACGGCGAACTCGTCAAAACTCGCAGTTTTGGCCTATTCCGGCCACTTTTGTATGCTATTAGTCACTGATTATGGGTCCCGATGCCATCCGAACGTTTCGGGAACCCCGGGGTCCGGTTAAGGGGAAATCATGAAAATCACAGTTTTGGCCTATTGGGGCGAGTTTTGTATGCTATTACTCACTGATTTTAGTTCCCGCTGCGATCCGAACGTTTCGGGAACCACTGGGTCTGGTTACGGCGAACCCGTAAAAACTCACAGTTTTGGTGTATTCTGGCCAGTTTTGTATGCTATTAGTCACTGATTTTGGGTCCCGATGTGATACGAATGTCTCGGGAACCCTTGCCACGGTTACAGGGAACTCGTCAAAACTCGCAGTTTTGGCCTATTCCTGCCAGTTTTGTATGCTATTAGTCACTGATTTTGGGTCCCGATCCCAACCGAACGTTTCGGGAACCCCGGGGTCCGGTTAAGGGGAAATCATGAAAACTCACAGTTTTGGCCTATTCCGTCCAGTTTTGCATCCTATTACTCACTGATTTTGGGTCCCGCTGCGATCCGAACGTTTCGGGATACCCAACGTCCGGTTACGGGGAACTCGTCAAAACTCGCAGTTTTGGCCTGTTGTGGCGAGGTTTGTATGCTATTAGTCACCGATTTTGGGTCCCGGTGTGATTCGAATGTTTTGGGAGCCCCAAATTCCGATTACGGGGAACTCGTCAAAACTCACAGTTTTGGCCTATTCCGCCCAGATTTGTATCCTATTAGTCACTGATTTTGATTCCCGATGCCATCCGAACGTTTCGGGAACCCCGACGTCCGGTTAAGGGAAAATATGGAAACTCGCAGTTTTGGCCTATTTTGACCAGTTTTGCATGATATTAATTACTGATTTTTGGGTCCCACTGCGATCCGAACATTTCGGAGACCCCGGGGTTGAGTTACGGGGAACTCGTGAGAACTCGCAGTTTTGTATGCTATTAGTCACTGATTTTGGGTCTCGATGTGATCCGAATGTTTCGAGAAACCTTGGTACGGTTATGTGGAACTCGTCAAAACTCGTAGTTTTGGCGTATTACGGCCAATTTTGAATGCTATTAGTCACTGATTTTGGGTCCCGATACTATTCGAACGATTCGGGAACCCCGGGGTCCGGTACAGGGGAAATCATCAAATTTGCAGTTTTCCCTATTCCGTCCAGTTTTGCATGCTATAACTCACTGATTTTGGGTCTCGCTGCGATCCGAACCTTTCGGGAACCCCGAGGTCCGGTTACGGGGAACTCGTCAAAACTTGCAGTTTTGGCCTATTGTGGCATATTTGTATGCTATTAGTAACCGATTTTCGATCCCGTTGTGATACGAACGTTTCGGGAAACTCAGGGTCCGGTTACGGGGAACTCGTCAAAACTCGCAATTTTGGGCTATTCCGACCAGTTTTGTATGCTATAAGTCACTGATTTCGAGTTCCGCTCTGATCCGAACGTTTTCGGAACCTCGGGGTCCGGTTACGGGGAACTTGTCGAAACTCGTAGTTTTGGCCTATTTTGGCCAGTTTTGTATGCTATTACTCACTGATTTTGGGTCCCGCTTCGATCGGGACGATCCGGGAACCCGAGGTCCGGTTATGGGGAACTCGTCAATACTCGCAGTTTCGGTCTATTCTGGCTAGTTTTGTATCCTATTACTCATTGATTTTGGGTCCCGGTGCGATCTGAATGTTCCAGGAACCCCGAGGTCCGGTTACGGGAACTCGTCAAAAGTCACAGTTTTGGCCTATTGTGCCAGGTTTGTATGCTATTAGTCACTAATTTAGGTCCTCCTACGATTTGAAAGTTTGGGGAACCCCAGGGTCCGGTTACGGGGAACTCATCAAAACTCCCATATTTGGCCTATTCCGACCAGTTTTGTATGCTATTAATCACTAATTTAGGGTCCCGCCGTGATCCGAACGTTTCGGAAACCCTGGGGTCCAGTTATGGGGAACTCGTGAAAACTCGCAGTTTTGGCCTATTCGGACCAGTTTTGTGTGCTATTAGTCCCTGATTTAGGGCCCCGCCGCGATCCGAACGTTTCGGAAACCCCGGAGTCCGGTTATGGGGAACTCGTTAGAACTGATAGTTTTGTCCTATTTGGCCAGTTTTGTACACTATTAGTCACTCATTTTGGGTCCTCCTAGGATCAGAACATTTCGGGAACCCCGGGGTCCGGTTACGGGGAACTCATCAAAACTCGTATTTTTTGTATGCTATTACTCACCGATTTTGGGTCCCAATGACATCCGAACGTTTCGGGAACCCTTGCTACGGTTACGGGGAACTCGTCAAAACTCGCAGTTTTGGCCAATTCCGGCAAGTTTTCTATACTATTAGTAACTGATTTTGGGTCCCGATGCCATCCAAAAATTTCGGGAACCCCGACATCTGGTTAAGGGGAAATCGTGAAACTCACAGTTCTGACCTATTCCGGCCAGTTTTGCATGCTATTACTTACTGATTTTGGGTCCCGCTACGATCCGAACATTTCGGGAACCCCGGGGTCCAGTTACGGGGAACTCGTGAAAACTCGCAGTTTTGGCTTATTTCGGCCACTTTTGTATGCTATTAGTCACTGATTTTGGGTCCCGATGTGATTCGAATGTTTCGGGAACCCTTGGTACGGTTACGGCGAAGTCGTCAAAACTCGCAGTTTTGGCCTATTCCGGCCACTTTTGTATTCTATTAGTCACTGATTATGGGTCCCGATGCCATCCGAACGTTTCGGGAACCCGGGGGTCCGGTTAAGGGGAAATCATGAAAATCACAGTTTTGGCCTATTGGGGCGAGTTTTGTATGCTATTACTCACTGATTTTAGTTCCCGCTGCGATCCGAACGTTTCGGGAACCACTGGGTCTGGTTACGGCGAACCCGTAAAAACTCACAGTTTTGGTGTATTCTGGCCAGTTTTGTATGCTATTAGTCACTGATTTTGGGTCCCGATGTGATACGAATGTCTCGGGAACCCTTGCCACGGTTACAGGGAACTCGTCAAAACTCGCAGTTTTGGCCTATTCCTGCCAGTTTTGTATGCTATTAGTCACTGATTTTGGGTCCCGATCCCAACCGAACGTTTCGGGAACCCCGGGGTCCGGTTAAGGGGAAATCATGAAAACTCACAGTTTTGGCCTATTCCGTCCAGTTTTGCATCCTATTACTCACTGATTTTGGGTCCCGCTGCGATCCGAACGTTTCGGGATACCCAACGTCCGGTTACGGGGAACTCGTCAAAACTCGCAGTTTTGGCCTGTTGTGGCGAGGTTTGTATGCTATTAGTCACCGATTTTGGGTCCCGGTGTGATTCGAATGTTTTGGGAGCCCCAAATTCCGATTACGGGGAACTCGTCAAAACTCACAGTTTTGGCCTATTCCGCCCAGATTTGTATCCTATTAGTCACTGATTTTGATTCCCGATGCCATCCGAACGTTTCGGGAACCCCGACGTCCGGTTAAGGGAAAATATGGAAACTCGCAGTTTTGGCCTATTTTGACCAGTTTTGCATGATATTAATTACTGATTTTTGGGTCCCACTGCGATCCGAACATTTCGGAGACCCCGGGGTTGAGTTACGGGGAACTCGTGAGAACTCGCAGTTTTGTATGCTATTAGTCACTGATTTTGGGTCTCGATGTGATCCGAATGTTTCGAGAAACCTTGGTACGGTTATGTGGAACTCGTCAAAACTCGTAGTTTTGGCGTATTACGGCCAATTTTGAATGCTATTAGTCACTGATTTTGGGTCCCGATACTATTCGAACGATTCGGGAACCCCGGGGTCCGGTACAGGGGAAATCATCAAATTTGCAGTTTTCCCTATTCCGTCCAGTTTTGCATGCTATAACTCACTGATTTTGGGTCTCGCTGCGATCCGAACCTTTCGGGAACCCCGAGGTCCGGTTACGGGGAACTCGTCAAAACTTGCAGTTTTGGCCTATTGTGGCATATTTGTATGCTATTAGTAACCGATTTTCGATCCCGTTGTGATACGAACGTTTCGGGAAACTCAGGGTCCGGTTACGGGGAACTCGTCAAAACTCGCAATTTTGGGCTATTCCGACCAGTTTTGTATGCTATAAGTCACTGATTTCGAGTTCCGCTCTGATCCGAACGTTTTCGGAACCTCGGGGTCCGGTTACGGGGAACTTGTCGAAACTCGTAGTTTTGGCCTATTTTGGCCAGTTTTGTATGCTATTACTCACTGATTTTGGGTCCCGCTTCGATCGGGACGATCCGGGAACCCGAGGTCCGGTTATGGGGAACTCGTCAATACTCGCAGTTTCGGTCTATTCTGGCTAGTTTTGTATCCTATTACTCATTGATTTTGGGTCCCGGTGCGATCTGAATGTTCCAGGAACCCCGAGGTCCGGTTACGGGAACTCGTCAAAAGTCACAGTTTTGGCCTATTGTGCCAGGTTTGTATGCTATTAGTCACTAATTTAGGTCCTCCTACGATTTGAAAGTTTGGGGAACCCCAGGGTCCGGTTACGGGGAACTCATCAAAACTCCCATATTTGGCCTATTCCGACCAGTTTTGTATGCTATTAGTCACTAATTTAGGGTCCCGCCGTGATCCGAACGTTTCGGAAACCCTGGGGTCCAGTTATGGGGAACTCGTGAAAACTCGCAGTTTTGGCCTATTCGGACCAGTTTTGTGTGCTATTAGTCCCTGATTTAGGGCCCCGCCGCGATCCGAACGTTTCGGAAACCCCGGAGTCCGGTTATGGGGAGCTCGTTAGAACTCATAGTTTTGCCCTACTTTAGCCAGTTTTGTACACTATTAGTCACTCATTTTGGGTCCTCCTAGGATCAGAACATTTCGGGAACCCCGGGGTCCGGTTACGGGGAACTCATCAAAACTCGTATTTTTTGTATGCTATTACTCACCGATTTTGGGTCCCAATGACATCCGAACGTTTCGGGAACCCTTGCTACCGTTACGGGGAACTCGTCAAAACTCGCAGTTTTGGCCAATTCCGGCAAGTTTTCTATACTATTAGTAACTGATTTTGGGTCCCGATGCCATCCAAAAATTTCGGGAACCCCGACATCTGGTTAAGGGGAAATCGTGAAACTCACAGTTCTGACCTATTCCGGCCAGTTTTGCATGCTATTACTTACTGATTTTGGGTCCCGCTACGATCCGAATATTTCGGGAACCCCGGGGTCCAGTTACGGGGAACTCGTGAAAACTCGCAGTTTTGGCTTATTTCGGCCACTTTTGTATGCTATTAGTCACTGATTTTGGGTCCCGATGTGATTCGAATGTTTCGGGAACCCTTGGTATGGTTACGGCGAACTCGTCAAAACTCGCAGTTTTGGCCTATTCCGGCCACTTTTGTATGCTATTAGTCACTGATTATGGGTGCCGATGCCATCCGAACGTTTCGGGAACCCCGGGGTCCGGTTAAGGGGAAATCATGAAAATCACAGTTTTGGCCTATTGGGGCGAGTTTTGTATGCTATTACTCACTGATTTTAGTTCCCGCTGCGATCCGAACGTTTCGGGAACCACTGGGTCTGGTTACGGCGAACCCGTAAAAACTCACAGTTTTGGTGTATTCTGGCCAGTTTTGTATGCTATTAGTCACTGATTTTGGGTCCCGATGTGATACGAATGTCTCGGGAACCCTTGCCACGGTTACAGGGAACTCGTCAAAACTCGCAGTTTTGGCCTATTCCTGCCAGTTTTGTATGCTATTAGTCACTGATTTTGGGTCCCGATCCCAACCGAACGTTTCGGGAACCCCGGGGTCCGGTTAAGGGGAAATCATGAAAACTCACAGTTTTGGCCTATTCCGTCCAGTTTTGCATCCTATTACTCACTGATTTTGGGTCCCGCTGCGATCCGAACGTTTCGGGATACCCAACGTCCGGTTACGGGGAACTCGTCAAAACTCGCAGTTTTGGCCTGTTGTGGCGAGGTTTGTATGCTATTAGTCACCAATTTTGGGTCCCGGTGTGATTCGAATGTTTTGGGAGCCCCAAATTCCGATTACGGGGAACTCGTCAAAACTCACAGTTTTGGCCTATTCCGCCCAGATTTGTATCCTATTAGTCACTGATTTTGATTCCCGATGCCATCCGAACGTTTCGGGAACCCCGACGTCCGGTTAAGGGAAAATATGGAAACTCGCAGTTTTGGCCTATTTTGACCAGTTTTGCATGATATTAATTACTGATTTTGGGTCCCACTGCGATCCGAATATTTCGGAGACCCCGGGGTTGAGTTACGGGGAACTCGTGAGAACTCGCAGTTTTGTATGCTATTAGTCACTGATTTTGGGTCTCGATGTGATCCGAATGTTTCGAGAAACCTTGGTACGGTTATGTGGAACTCGTCAAAACTCGTAGTTTTGGCGTATTACGGCCAGTTTTGAATGCTATTAGTCACTGATTTTGGGTCCCGATACTATTCGAACGATTCGGGAACCCCGGGGTCCGGTTAAGGGGAAATCATCAAATTTGCAGTTTTGCCTATTCCGTCCAGTTTTGCATGCTATAACTCACTGATTTTGGGTCCCGCTGCGATCCGAACCTTTCGGGAACCCCGAGGTCCGGTTACGGGGAACTCGTCAAAACTTGCAGTTTTGGCCTATTGTGGCATATTTGTATGCTATTAGTAACCGATTTTCGATCCCGTTGTGATACGAACGTTTCGGGAAACTCAGGGTCCGGTTACGGGGAACTCGTCAAAACTCGCAATTTTGGGCTATTCCGACCAGTTTTGTATGCTATAAGTCACTGATTTCGAGTTCCGCTCTGATCCGAACGTTTTCGGAACCTCGGGGTCCGGTTACGGGGAACTTGTCGAAACTCGTAGTTTTGGCCTATTTTGGCCAGTTTTGTATGCTATTACTCACTGATTTTGGGTCCCGCTTCGATCGGGACGATCCGGGAACCCGAGGTCCGGTTATGGGGAACTCGTCAATACTCGCAGTTTCGGTCTATTCTGGCTAGTTTTGTATCCTATTACTCATTGATTTTGGGTCCCGGTGCGATCTGAATGTTCCAGGAACCCCGAGGTCCGGTTACGGGAACTCGTCAAAAGTCACAGTTTTGGCCTATTGTGCCAGGTTTGTATGCTATTAGTCACTAATTTAGGTCCTCCTACGATTTGAAAGTTTGGGGAACCCCAGGGTCCGGTTACGGGGAACTCATCAAAACTCCCATATTTGGCCTATTCCGACCAGTTTTGTATGCTATTAGTCACTAATTTAGGGTCCCGCCGTGATCCGAACGTTTCGGAAACCCTGGGGTCCAGTTATGGGGAACTCGTGAAAACTCGCAGTTTTGGCCTATTCGGACCAGTTTTGTGTGCTATTAGTCCCTGATTTAGGGCCCCGCCGCGATCCGAACGTTTCGGAAACCCCGGAGTCCGGTTATGGGGAACTCGTTAGAACTCATAGTTTTGGCCTATTTGGCCAGTTTTGTACACTATTAGTCACTCATTTTGGGTCCTCCTAGGATCAGAACATTTCGGGAACCCCGGGGTCCGGTTACGGGGAACTCATCAAAACTCGTATTTTTTGTATGCTATTACTCACCGATTTTGGGTCCCAATGACATCCGAACGTTTCGGGAACCCTTGCTACGGTTACGGGGAACTCGTCAAAACTCGCAGTTTTGGCCAATTCCGGCAAGTTTTCTATACTATTAGTAACTGATTTTGGGTCCCGATGCCATCCAAAAATTTCGGGAACCCCGACATCTGGTTAAGGGGAAATCGTGAAACTCACAGTTCTGACCTATTCCGGCCAGTTTTGCATGCTATTACTTACTGATTTTGGGTCCCGCTACGATCCGAACATTTCGGGAACCCCGGGGTCCAGTTACGGGGAACTCGTGAAAACTCGCAGTTTTGGCTTATTTCGGCCACTTTTGTATGCTATTAGTCACTGATTTTGGGTCCCGATGTGATTCGAATGTTTCGGGAACCCTTGGTATGGTTACGGCGAACTCGTCAAAACTCGCAGTTTTGGCCTATTCCGGCCACTTTTGTATGCTATTAGTCACTGATTATGGGTGCCGATGCCATCCGAACGTTTCGGGAACCCCGGGGTCCGGTTAAGGGGAAATCATGAAAATCACAGTTTTGGCCTATTGGGGCGAGTTTTGTATGCTATTACTCACTGATTTTAGTTCCCGCTGCGATCCGAACGTTTCGGGAACCACTGGGTCTGGTTACGGCGAACCCGTAAAAACTCACAGTTTTGGTGTATTCTGGCCAGTTTTGTATGCTATTAGTCACTGATTTTGGGTCCCGATGTGATACGAATGTCTCGGGAACCCTTGCCACGGTTACAGGGAACTCGTCAAAACTCGCAGTTTTGGCCTATTCCTGCCAGTTTTGTATGCTATTAGTCACTGATTTTGGGTCCCGATCCCAACCGAACGTTTCGGGAACCCCGGGGTCCGGTTAAGGGGAAATCATGAAAACTCACAGTTTTGGCCTATTCCGTCCAGTTTTGCATCCTATTACTCACTGATTTTGGGTCCCGCTGCGATCCGAACGTTTCGGGATACCCAACGTCCGGTTACGGGGAACTCGTCAAAACTCGCAGTTTTGGCCTGTTGTGGCGAGGTTTGTATGCTATTAGTCACCGATTTTGGGTCCCGGTGTGATTCGAATGTTTTGGGAGCCCCAAATTCCGATTACGGGGAACTCGTCAAAACTCACAGTTTTGGCCTATTCCGCCCAGATTTGTATCCTATTAGTCACTGATTTTGATTCCCGATGCCATCCGAACGTTTCGGGAACCCCGACGTCCGGTTAAGGGAAAATATGGAAACTCGCAGTTTTGGCCTATTTTGACCAGTTTTGCATGATATTAATTACTGATTTTGGGTCCCACTGCGATCCGAACATTTCGGAGACCCCGGGGTTGAGTTACGGGGAACTCGTGAGAACTCGCAGTTTTGTATGCTATTAGTCACTGATTTTGGGTCTCGATGTGATCCGAATGTTTCGAGAAACCTTGGTACGGTTATGTGGAACTCGTCAAAACTCGTAGTTTTGGCGTATTACGGCCAGTTTTGAATGCTATTAGTCACTGATTTTGGGTCCCGATACTATTCGAACGATTCGGGAACCCCGGGGTCCGGTTAAGGGGAAATCATCAAATTTGCAGTTTTCCCTATTCCGTCCAGTTTTGCATGCTATAACTCACTGATTTTGGGTCCCGCTGCGATCCGAACCTTTCGGGAACCCCGAGGTCCGGTTACGGGGAACTCGTCAAAACTTGCAGTTTTGGCCTATTGTGGCATATTTGTATGCTATTAGTAACCGATTTTCGATCCCGTTGTGATACGAACGTTTCGGGAAACTCAGGGTCCGGTTATGGGGAACTCGTCAAAACTCGCAATTTTGGGCTATTCCGACCAGTTTTGTATGCTATAAGTCACTGATTTCGAGTTCCGCTCTGATCCGAACGTTTTCGGAACCTCGGGGTCCGGTTACGGGGAACTTGTCGAAACTCGTAGTTTTGGCCTATTTTCGCCAGTTTTGTATGCTATTACTCACTGATTTTGGGTCCCGCTTCGATCGGGACGATCCGGGAACCCGAGGTCCGGTTATGGGGAACTCGTCAATACTCGCAGTTTCGGTCTATTCTGGCTAGTTTTGTATCCTATTACTCATTGATTTTGGGTCCCGGTGCGATCTGAATGTTCCAGGAACCCCGAGGTCCGGTTACGGGAACTCGTCAAAAGTCACAGTTTTGGCCTATTGTGCCAGGTTTGTATGCTATTAGTCACTAATTTAGGTCCTCCTACGATTTGAAAGTTTGGGGAACCCCAGGGTCCGGTTACGGGGAACTCATCAAAACTCCCATATTTGGCCTATTCCGACCAGTTTTGTATGCTATTAGTCACTAATTTAGGGTCCCGCCGTGATCCGAACGTTTCGGAAACCCTGGGGTCCAGTTATGGGGAACTCGTGAAAACTCGCAGTTTTGGCCTATTCGGACCAGTTTTGTGTGCTATTAGTCCCTGATTTAGGGCCCCGCTGCGATCCGAACGTTTCGGAAACCCCGGAGTCCGGTTATGGGGAGCTCGTTAGAACTCATAGTTTTGCCCTACTTTAGCCAGTTTTGTACACTATTAGTCACTCATTTTGGGTCCTCCTAGGATCAGAACATTTCGGGAACCCCGGGGTCCGGTTACGGGGAACTCATCAAAACTCGTATTTTTTGTATGCTATTACTCACCGATTTTGGGTCCCAATGACATCCGAACGTTTCGGGAACCCTTGCTACCGTTACGGGGAACTCGTCAAAACTCGCAGTTTTGGCCAATTCCGGCAAGTTTTCTATACTATTAGTAACTGATTTTGGGTCCCGATGCCATCCAAAAATTTCGGGAACCCCGACATCTGGTTAAGGGGAAATCGTGAAACTCACAGTTCTGACCTATTCCGGCCAGTTTTGCATGCTATTACTTACTGATTTTGGGTCCCGCTACGATCCGAACATTTCGGGAACCCCGGGGTCCAGTTACGGGGAACTCGTGAAAACTCGCAGTTTTGGCTTATTTCGGCCACTTCTGTATGCTATTAGTCACTGATTTTGGGTCCCGATGTGATTCGAATGTTTCGGGAACCCTTGGTACGGTTACGGCGAACTCGTCAAAACTCGCAGTTTTGGCCTATTCCGGCCACTTTTGTATACTATTAGTCACTGATTATGGGTCCCGATGCCATCCGAACGTTTCGGGAACCCCGGGGTCCGGTTAAGGGGAAATCATGAAAATCACAGTTTTGGCCTATTGGGGCGAGTTTTGTATGCTATTACTCACTGATTTTAGTTCCCGCTGCGATCCGAACGTTTCGGGAACCACTGGGTCTGGTTACGGCGAACCCGTAAAAACTCACAGTTTTGGTGTATTCTGGCCAGTTTTGTATGCTATTAGTCACTGATTTTGGGTCCCGATGTGATACGAATGTCTCGGGAACCCTTGCCACGGTTACAGGGAACTCGTCAAAACTCGCAGTTTTGGCCTATTCCTGCCAGTTTTGTATGCTATTAGTCACTGATTTTGGGTCCCGATCCCAACCGAACGTTTCGGGAACCCCGGGGTCCGGTTAAGGGGAAATCATGAAAACTCACAGTTTTGGCCTATTCCGTCCAGTTTTGCATCCTATTACTCACTGATTTTGGGTCCCGCTGCGATCCGAACGTTTCGGGATACCCAACGTCCGGTTACGGGGAACTCGTCAAAACTCGCAGTTTTGGCCTGTTGTGGCGAGGTTTGTATGCTATTAGTCACCGATTTTGGGTCCCGGTGTGATTCGAATGTTTTGGGAGCCCCAAATTCCGATTACGGGGAACTCGTCAAAACTCACAGTTTTGGCCTATTCCGCCCAGATTTGTATCCTATTAGTCACTGATTTTGATTCCCGATGCCATCCGAACGTTTCGGGAACCCCGACGTCCGGTTAAGGGAAAATATGGAAACTCGCAGTTTTGGCCTATTTTGACCAGTTTTGCATGATATTAATTACTGATTTTGGGTCCCACTGCGATCCGAACATTTCGGAGACCCCGGGGTTGAGTTACGGGGAACTCGTGAGAACTCGCAGTTTTGTATGCTATTAGTCACTGATTTTGGGTCTCGATGTGATCCGAATGTTTCGAGAAACCTTGGTACGGTTATGTGGAACTCGTCAAAACTCGTAGTTTTGGCGTATTACGGCCAGTTTTGAATGCTATTAGTCACTGATTTTGGGTCCCGATACTATTCGAACGATTCGGGAACCCCGGGGTCCGGTTAAGGGGAAATCATCAAATTTGCAGTTTTCCCTATTCCGTCCAGTTTTGCATGCTATAACTCACTGATTTTGGGTCCCGCTGCGATCCGAACCTTTCGGGAACCCCGAGGTCCGGTTACGGGGAACTCGTCAAAACTTGCAGTTTTGGCCTATTGTGGCATATTTGTATGCTATTAGTAACCGATTTTCGATCCCGTTGTGATACGAACGTTTCGGGAAACTCAGGGTCCGGTTACGGGGAACTCGTCAAAACTCGCAATTTTGGGCTATTCCGACCAGTTTTGTATGCTATAAGTCACTGATTTCGAGTTCCGCTCTGATCCGAACGTTTTCGGAACCTCGGGGTCCGGTTACGGGGAACTTGTCGAAACTCGTAGTTTTGGCCTATTTTCGCCAGTTTTGTATGCTATTACTCACTGATTTTGGGTCCCGCTTCGATCGGGACGATCCGGGAACCCGAGGTCCGGTTATGGGGAACTCGTCAATACTCGCAGTTTCGGTCTATTCTGGCTAGTTTTGTATCCTATTACTCATTGATTTTGGGTCCCGGTGCGATCTGAATGTTCCAGGAACCCCGAGGTCCGGTTACGGGAACTCGTCAAAAGTCACAGTTTTGGCCTATTGTGCCAGGTTTGTATGCTATTAGTCACTAATTTAGGTCCTCCTACGATTTGAAAGTTTGGGGAACCCCAGGGTCCGGTTACGGGGAACTCATCAAAACTCCCATATTTGGCCTATTCCGACCAGTTTTGTATGCTATTAGTCACTAATTTAGGGTCCCGCCGTGATCCGAACGTTTCGGAAACCCTGGGGTCCAGTTATGGGGAACTCGTGAAAACTCGCAGTTTTGGCCTATTCGGACCAGTTTTGTGTGCTATTAGTCCCTGATTTAGGGCCCCGCCGCGATCCGAACGTTTCGGAAACCCCGGAGTCCGGTTATGGGGAGCTCGTTAGAACTCATAGTTTTGCCCTACTTTAGCCAGTTTTGTACACTATTAGTCACTCATTTTGGGTCCTCCTAGGATCAGAACATTTCGGGAACCCCGGGGTCCGGTTACGGGGAACTCATCAAAACTCGTATTTTTTGTATGCTATTACTCACCGATTTTGGGTCCCAATGACATCCGAACGTTTCGGGAACCCTTGCTACCGTTACGGGGAACTCGTCAAAACTCGCAGTTTTGGCCAATTCCGGCAAGTTTTCTATACTATTAGTAACTGATTTTGGGTCCCGATGCCATCCAAAAATTTCGGGAACCCCGACATCTGGTTAAGGGGAAATCGTGAAACTCACAGTTCTGACCTATTCCGGCCAGTTTTGCATGCTATTACTTACTGATTTTGGGTCCCGCTACGATCCGAACATTTCGGGAACCCCGGGGTCCAGTTACGGGGAACTCGTGAAAACTCGCAGTTTTGGCTTATTTCGGCCACTTCTGTATGCTATTAGTCACTGATTTTGGGTCCCGATGTGATTCGAATGTTTCGGGAACCCTTGGTACGGTTACGGCGAACTCGTCAAAACTCGCAGTTTTGGCCTATTCCGGCCACTTTTGTATACTATTAGTCACTGATTATGGGTCCCGATGCCATCCGAACGTTTCGGGAACCCCGGGGTCCGGTTAAGGGGAAATCATGAAAATCACAGTTTTGGCCTATTGGGGCGAGTTTTGTATGCTATTACTCACTGATTTTAGTTCCCGCTGCGATCCGAACGTTTCGGGAACCACTGGGTCTGGTTACGGCGAACCCGTAAAAACTCACAGTTTTGGTGTATTCTGGCCAGTTTTGTATGCTATTAGTCACTGATTTTGGGTCCCGATGTGATACGAATGTCTCGGGAACCCTTGCCACGGTTACAGGGAACTCGTCAAAACTCGCAGTTTTGGCCTATTCCTGCCAGTTTTGTATGCTATTAGTCACTGATTTTGGGTCCCGATCCCAACCGAACGTTTCGGGAACCCCGGGGTCCGGTTAAGGGGAAATCATGAAAACTCACAGTTTTGGCCTATTCCGTCCAGTTTTGCATCCTATTACTCACTGATTTTGGGTCCCGCTGCGATCCGAACGTTTCGGGATACCCAACGTCCGGTTACGGGGAACTCGTCAAAACTCGCAGTTTTGGCCTGTTGTGGCGAGGTTTGTATGCTATTAGTCACCGATTTTGGGTCCCGGTGTGATTCGAATGTTTTGGGAGCCCCAAATTCCGATTACGGGGAACTCGTCAAAACTCACAGTTTTGGCCTATTCCGCCCAGATTTGTATCCTATTAGTCACTGATTTTGATTCCCGATGCCATCCGAACGTTTCGGGAACCCCGACGTCCGGTTAAGGGAAAATATGGAAACTCGCAGTTTTGGCCTATTTTGACCAGTTTTGCATGATATTAATTATTGATTTTGGGTCCCACTGCGATCCGAACATTTCGGAGACCCCGGGGTTGAGTTACGGGGAACTCGTGAGAACTCGCAGTTTTGTATGCTATTAGTCACTGATTTTGGGTCTCGATGTGATCCGAATGTTTCGAGAAACCTTGGTACGGTTATGTGGAACTCGTCAAAACTCGTAGTTTTGGCGTATTACGGCCAATTTTGAATGCTATTAGTCACTGATTTTGGGTCCCGATACTATTCGAACGATTCGGGAACCCCGGGGTCCGGTTAAGGGGAAATCATCAAATTTGCAGTTTTGCCTATTCCGTCCAGTTTTGCATGCTATAACTCACTGATTTTGGGTCCCGCTGCGATCCGAACCTTTCGGGAACCCCGAGGTCCGGTTACGGGGAACTCGTCAAAACTTGCAGTTTTGTCCTATTGTGGCATATTTGTATGCTATTAGTAACCGATTTTCGATCCCGTTGTGATACGAACGTTTCGGGAAACTCAGGGTCCGGTTACGGGGAACTCGTCAAAACTCGCAATTTTGGGCTATTCCGACCAGTTTTGTATGCTATAAGTCACTGATTTCGAGTTCCGCTCTGATCCGAACGTTTTCGGAACCTCGGGGTCCGGTTACGGGGAACTTGTCGAAACTCGTAGTTTTGGCCTATTTTGGCCAGTTTTGTATGCTATTACTCACTGATTTTGGGTCCCGCTTCGATCGGGACGATCCGGGAACCCGAGGTCCGGTTATGGGGAACTCGTCAATACTCGTAGTTTCGGCTTATTCTGGCTAGTTTTGTATCCTATTACTCATTGATTTTGGGTCCCGGTGCGATCTGAATGTTCCAGGAACCCCGAGGTCCGGTTACGGGAACTCGTCAAAAGTCACAGTTTTGGCCTATTGTGCCAGGTTTGTATGCTATTAGTCACTAATTTAGGTCCTCCTACGATTTGAAAGTTTGGGGAACCCCAGGGTCCGGTTACGGGGAACTCATCAAAACTCCCATATTTGGCCTATTCCGACCAGTTTTGTATGCTATTAGTCACTAATTTAGGGTCCCGCCGTGATCCGAACGTTTCGGAAACCCTGGGGTCCAGTTATGGGGAACTCGTGAAAACTCGCAGTTTTGGCCTATTCGGACCAGTTTTGTGTGCTATTAGTCCCTGATTTAGGGCCCCGCCGCGATCCGAACGTTTCGGAAACCCCGGAGTCCGGTTATGGGGAACTCGTTAGAACTCATAGTTTTGGCCTACTTTAGCCAGTTTTGTACACTATTAGTCACTCATTTTGGGTCCTCCTAGGATCAGAATATTTCGGGAACCCCGGGGTCCGGTTACGGGGAACTCATCAAAACTCGTATTTTTTGTATGCTATTACTCACCGATTTTGGGTCCCAATGACATCCGAACGTTTCGGGAACCCTTGCTACCGTTACGGGGAACTCGTCAAAACTCGCAGTTTTGGCCAATTCCGGCAAGTTTTCTATACTATTAGTAACTGATTTTGGGTCCCGATGCCATCCAAAAATTTCGGGAACCCCGACATCTGGTTAAGGGGAAATCGTGAAACTCACAGTTCTGACCTATTCCGGCCAGTTTTGCATGCTATTACTTACTGATTTTGGGTCCCGCTACGATCCGAACATTTCGGGAACCCCGGGGTCCAGTTACGGGGAACTCGTGAAAACTCGCAGTTTTGGCTTATTTCGGCCACTTTTGTATGCTATTAGTCACTGATTTTGGGTCCCGATGTGATTCGAATGTTTCGGGAACCCTTGGTACGGTTACGACGAACTCGTCAAAACTCGCAGTTTTGGCCTATTCCGGCCACTTTTGTATGCTATTAGTCACTGATTATGGGTCCCGATGCCATCCGAACGTTTCGGGAACCCCGGGGTCCGGTTAAGGGGAAATCATGAAAATCACAGTTTTGGCCTATTGGGGCGAGTTTTGTATGCTATTACTCACTGATTTTAGTTCCCGCTGCGATCCGAACGTTTCGGGAACCACTGGGTCTGGTTACGGCGAACCCATAAAAACTCACAGTTTTGGTGTATTCTGGCCAGTTTTGTATGCTATTAGTCACTGATTTTGGGTCCCGATGTGATACGAATGTCTCGGGAACCCTTGCCACGGTTACAGGGAACTCGTCAAAACTCGCAGTTTTGGCCTATTCCTGCCAGTTTTGTATGCTATTAGTCACTGATTTTGGGTCCCGATCCCAACCGAACGTTTCGGGAACCCCGGGGTCCGGTTAAGGGGAAATCATGAAAACTCACAGTTTTGGCCTATTCCGTCCAGTTTTGCATCCTATTACTCACTGATTTTGGGTCCCGCTGCGATCCGAACGTTTCGGGATACCCAACGTCCGGTTACGGGGAACTCGTCAAAACTCGCAGTTTTGGCCTGTTGTGGCGAGGTTTGTATGCTATTAGTCACCGATTTTGGGTCCCGGTGTGATTCGAATGTTTTGGGAGCCCCAAATTCCGATTACGGGGAACTCGTCAAAACTCATAGTTTTGGCCTATTCCGCCCAGATTTGTATCCTATTAGTCACTGATTTTGATTCCCGATGCCATCCGAACGTTTCGGGAACCCCGACGTCCGGTTAAGGGAAAATATGGAAACTCGCAGTTTTGGCCTATTTTGACCAGTTTTGCATGATATTAATTACTGATTTTGGGTCCCACTGCGATCCGAACATTTCGGAGACCCCGGGGTTGAGTTACGGGGAACTCGTGAGAACTCGCAGTTTTGTATGCTATTAGTCACTGATTTTGGGTCTCGATGTGATCCGAATGTTTCGAGAAACCTTGGTACGGTTATGTGGAACTCGTCAAAACTCGTAGTTTTGGCGTATTACGGCCAATTTTGAATGCTATTAGTCACTGATTTTGGGTCCCGATACTATTCGAACGATTCGGGAACCCCGGGGTCCGGTTAAGGGGAAATCATCAAATTTGCAGTTTTGCCTATTCCGTCCAGTTTTGCATGCTATAACTCACTGATTTTGGGTCCCGCTGCGATCCGAACCTTTCGGGAACCCCGAGGTCCGGTTACGGGGAACTCGTCAAAACTTGCAGTTTTGGCCTATTGTGGCATATTTGTATGCTATTAGTAACCGATTTTCGATCCCGTTGTGATACGAACGTTTCGGGAAACTCAGGGTCCGGTTACGGGGAACTCGTCAAAACTCGCAATTTTGGGCTATTCCGACCAGTTTTGTATGCTATAAGTCACTGATTTCGAGTTCCGCTCTGATCCGAACGTTTTCGGAACCTCGGGGTCCGGTTACGGGGAACTTGTCGAAACTCGTAGTTTTGGCCTATTTTGGCCAGTTTTGTATGCTATTACTCACTGATTTTGGGTCCCGCTTCGATCGGGACGATCCGGGAACCCGAGGTCCGGTTATGGGGAACTCGTCAATACTCGCAGTTTCGGTCTATTCTGGCTAGTTTTGTATCCTATTACTCATTGATTTTGGGTCCCGGTGCGATCTGAATGTTCCAGGAACCCCGAGGTCCGGTTACGGGAACTCGTCAAAAGTCACAGTTTTGGCCTATTGTGCCAGGTTTGTATGCTATTAGTCACTAATTTAGGTCCTCCTACGATTTGAAAGTTTGGGGAACCCCAGGGTCCGGTTACGGGGAACTCATCAAAACTCCCATATTTGGCCTATTCCGACCAGTTTTGTATGCTATTAGTCACTAATTTAGGGTCCTGCCGTGATCCAAACGTTTCGGAAACCCTGGGGTCCAGTTATGGGGAACTCGTCAAAACTCATAGTTTTGGCCTACTATGGCCAGTTTTCTATGCTATTAGTCAATCATTTTGGGTCCTCCTAGGATCCGAACATTTCAGGAACCCCCGAGTCCGGTTACAGGGAACTCATGAAAACTCGTAGTTTTGTTGCATTCTGGCCAGTTTTGTATGCTATTAGTCAATGATTTTGGGTAGCGATGTGATCTGAATGTTTCGGGAACCCTTGGTACGGTTACGGGGAACTCGTCAAAACTCGTTGTTTTGGCCAATTCCGACCAGTTTTGTATACTATTAGTCACTAATTTTGGGTCCCGATGCCATGCGAACATTTCGGGAACCCCGACGTCCGGTTAAGGGGAAATCGTGAAACTCACAGTTTTGGCCTATTCCGGCAAGTTTCGCATGCTATAACTTACTAATTTTGGGTCCCGCCGCGATCCGAACATTTCGGGAACCCCAGGGTCCAGTTATGGGGAACTCGTCAAAACTCGCAGTTTTGGCCTATTCCGGCCAATTTTATATGCTATTAGTCACTGATTTTGGGTCCCAATGACATCCGAACGTTTCGGGAACCCCGGGGTCCAGTTAAGGGGAAATCATGAAAACTCGCAGTTTTGGCCTATTCCGTCCAGATTTGGATGCTATTACTCACTTATTTTGGGTCCCGCTCCGATCCGAACTTTCCGGGAACCCCGAGGTCCGGTTACGGGATCTCGTCAAAACTCGCAGTTTCGGTCTATTCTGGCCAGTTTTGTATGCTATTAGTCACTGATTTTGGGTCTCGATGTGATCCGAATGTTTCGAGAAACCTTGGTACGGTTATGTGGAACTCGTCAAAACTCGCAGTTTTGGCGTATTACGGCCAGTTTTGAATGCTATTAGTCACTGATTTTGGGTCCCGATACTATTCGAACGATTCGGGAACCCCGGGGTCCGGTTAAGGGGAAATCATCAAATTTGCAGTTTTGCCTATTCCGTCCAGTTTTGCATGCTATAACTCACTGATTTTGGGTCCCGCTGCGATCCGAACCTTCCGGGAACCACGAGGTCCGGTTACGGGGAACTCGTCAAAACTTGCAGTTTTGGCCTACTGTGGCATATTTGTATGCTATTAATAACCGATTTTCGATCCCGTTGTGATACGAACGTTTCGGAAAACTCAGGGTCCGGTTACGGGGAACTTGTCAAAACTCGCAATTTTGGGCTATTCCGACCAGTTTTGTATGCTATAAGTCACTGATTTCGAGTTCCGCTCTGATCCGAACGTTTTCGGAACCTCGGGGTCCGGTTACGCGGAACTTGTCGAACTCGTAGTTTTGGCCTATTTTGGCCAGTTTTGTATGCTATTACTCACTGATTTTGGGTCCCGCTTCCATCGGGACGATCCGGGAACCCGAGGTCCAGTTATGGGGAACTCGTCAATACTCGCAGTTTCGGTCTATTCTGGCTAGTTTTGTATCCTATTACTCATTGATTTTGGGTCCCGGTGCAATCTGAATGTTCCAGGAACCCCGAGGTCCGGTTACGGGAACACGTCAAAAGTCACAGTTTTGGCCTATTGTGCCAGGTTTGTATGCTATTAGTCACTAATTTAGGTCCTCCTACGATTTGAACGTTTGGGGAACCCCAGGGTCCGGTTACGGGGAACTCATCAAAACTCCCATATTTGGCCTATTCCGACCAGTTTTGTATGCTATTAGTCACTAATTTAGGGTCCCGCCGTGATCCGAACATTTCGGAAACCCTGGGGTCCAGTTATGGGGAACTCGTCAAAACTCATAGTTTTGGCCTACTATGGCCAGTTTTCTATGCTATTAGTCAATCATTTTGGGTCCTCCTAGGATCCGAACATTTCAGGAACCCCGGGGTACGGTTACAGGGAACTCATGAAAACTCGTAGTTTTGTTGCATTCTGGCCAGTTTTGTATGCTATTAGTCAATGATTTTGGGTCCCGATGTGATCCGAATGTTTCGGGAACCCTTGGTACGGTTACGGGGAACTCGTCAAAACTCGTTGTTTTGGCCAATTCCGACCAGTTTTGTATACTATTAGTCATTGATTCTGGGTCCCGATGTCATGCGAACGTTTCGGGAATCCCGGCGTCCGGTTAAGGGGAAATCGTGAAACTCACAGTTTTGGCCTATTCCGGCAAGTTTTGCATGCTATAACTTACTAATTTTGGGTCCCGCCGGGATCCGAACATTTCGGGAACCCCAGGGTCCAGTTATGGCGAACTCGTCAAAACTCGCAGTTTTGGCCTATTCCGGCCAATTTTGTATGCTATTAGTCACTGATTTTGGGTCCCAATGACATCCGAAGGTTTCGGGAACCCCGGGGTCCAGTTAAGGGGAAATCATGAAAACTCGCAGTTTTGGCCTATTCCGTCCAGATTTGCATGGTATTACTCACTTATTTTGGGTCCCGCTCCGATCCGAACTTTTCGGGAACCCCGAGGTCCGGTTACGGGATTTCGTCAAAACTCGCAGTTTCGGTCTATTCTGGCCAGTTTTGTATGCTATTAGTCACTGATTTTGGGTCTCGATGTGATCCGAATGTTTCGAGAAACCTTGGTACGGTTATGTGGAACTCGTCAAAACTAGCAGTTTTGGCGTATTACGGCCAGTTTTGAATGCTATTAGTCACAGATTTTGGGTCCCAATACTATTCGAACGATTCGGGAACCCCGGGGTCCGGTTAAGGGGAAATCATCAAATTTGCAGTTTTGCCTATTCCGTCCAGTTTTGCATGCTATAACTCACTGATTTTGGGTCCCGCTGCGATCCGAACCTTCCGGGAACCCCGAGGTCCGGTTACGGGGAACTCGTCAAAACTTGCAGTTTTGGCCTATTGTGGCATATTTGTATGCTATTAGTAACCGATTTTCGATCCCGTTGTGATACGAACGTTTCGGAAAACTCAGGGTCCGGTTACGGGGAACTTGTCAAAACTCGCAATTTTGGGCTATTCCGACCAGTTTTGTATGCTATAAGTCACTGATTTCGAGTTCCGCTCTGATCCGAACGTTTTCGGAACCTCGGGGTCCGGTACGGGGAACTTGTCGAACTCGTAGTTTTGGCCTATTTTGGCCAGTTTTGTATGCTATTACTCACTGATTTTGGGTCCCGCTTCCATCGGGACGATCCGGGAACCCGAGGTCCAGTTATGGGGAACTCGTCAATACTCGCAGTTTCGGTCTATTCTGGCTAGTTTTGTATCCTATTACTCATTGATTTTGGGTCCCGGTGCAATCTGAATGTTCCAGGAACCCCGAGGTCCGGTTACGGGAACTCGTCAAAAGTCACAGTTTTGGCCTATTGTGCCAGGTTTGTATGCTATTAGTCACTAATTTAGGTCCTCCTACGATTTGAACGTTTGGGGAACCCCAGGGTCCGGTTACGGGGAACTCATCAAAACTCCCATATTTGGCCTATTCCGACCAGTTTTGTATGCTATTAGTCACTAATTTGGGGTCCCGCCGTAATCCGAACGTATCGGAAACCCTGGGGTCCAGTTATGGGGAACTCGTCAAAACTCATAGTTTTGGCCTACTATGGCCAGTTTTCTATGCTATTAGTCAATCATTTTGGGTCCTCCTAGGATCCGAACATTTCAGGAACCCCGGGGTCCGGTTACAGGGAACTCATGAAAACTCGTAGTTTTGTTGCATTCTGGCCAGTTTTGTATTCTATTAGTCAATGATTTTGGGTCCCGATGTGATCCGAATGTTTCGGGAACCCTTGGTACGGTTACGGGGAACTCGTCAAAACTCGTTGTTTTGGCCAATTCCGACCAGTTTTGTATACTATTAGTCACTGATTCTGGGTCCCGATGTCATGCGAACGTTTTGGGAATCCCGGCGTCCGGTTAAGAGGAAATCGTGAAACTCACAGTTTTGGCCTATTCCGGCCAATTTTGTATGCTATTAGTCACTGATTTTGGGTCCCAATGACATCTGAACGTTTCGGGAACCCCAGGGTCCAGTTAAGGGGAAATCATGAAAACTCGCAGTTTTGGCCTATTCCGTCCAGATTTGCATGCTATTACTCACTTATTTTGGGTCCCGCTCCGATCCGAACTTTCCGGGAACCCCGAGGTCCGGTTACGGGATCTCGTCAAAACTCGCAGTTTTGGTCTATTCTGGCCAGTTTTTATGCTATTACTCACTAATTTTGGGTCCCTCTACGATGTGCATGTTCCGGGAACCCCGAGTTCCGGTTACGGGGAACTCGATAGAACTCGCAGTTTCGGCCTACTGTGCCAAGTTTGTATGCTATTAGTCACTAAGTTTGGGTCCTCCTACGATTTGAACATTTTGGGAACCCCGGGGTCCGGTTACGGGAACTCTTAAAAACTCCCAGATTTGGCCTCTTCCGGCCAGTTTTGTATGCTATTAGTCACTGATTTAGGGTCCCGCCACGATCCGAACATTTCGGAAACCCCGGGGTCCGGTTATGGGGAACTCTTCGGAACTAATAGTTTTGGCCTATTGTGGCTAGTTTTCTACGCTATTAGTCACTCATTTTGGGTCGTTCTAGGATCCGAATGTTTCGGGAACCCGGAGTCCGGTTACGGGGAACTCGTCAAAACTCGTTGTTTTGGTGTATTCTGGCTAGTTTTGTATACTATCACTGACTGATTTTGGGTCCCGATGTGATCCGAATGTTTCGGGAACACTTGGTACGGTTAGAGTGAACTCGTAAAAACTCGCAGTTTTGGCCTATTCCGGCCAGTTTTGTATGCTATTAGTCACTGATTTTGGGTCCCGATGCCATCCGAAGATTTTGGGAACCCCTGGGTCCGGTTACGACGAACTCATCAAAAATCGCAATATTGGTCTATTCTGGCAAGTTTTGTATGCTATTACTTACTAATTTTGGGTCCTGCTGTTATCCAAATGTTTCGGAAAATCTTGGTACGGTTACGGGGAACTCGTCAAAACTCGCCGTTTTCGCTTATTCTGGCTAGTTTTGTATGCTATTAGTCACTAATTTTGGGTCCCGATGCCATCCGAACATTTCGGGAACCCCGTGGTCAAGTTAAGGGGAAATTGTCAAAACTCACAGTCTTGGCCTATTCCGGCCAGTTTTACATGCTATTACTCACTAATTTTGGGTCCCGATGTGATCCAAATGTTTCGGGAACTCTTGGTACGGTTACGGTGAACACGTCAAACCTCGCAGTTTAGGCCAATTCCGGCCAGTTTTGTATACTATTAATAACTGATTTTGGGTTCTGATGCCTCATACGTCCATTTTGCATCATGCTTTCATGTTGATATTTATTGCTTTTTGGGCTATTATATTGCTTGTGGTACCATATTTATGCCTTTTGTCTCTTATTTTGCAAGATTTACTTGAAGAGGGAGAATTCAGGCAGCTGGATTTCTCGACTGTAAAATGAGCAAATCCTAGTCCACTATTTTGCACATCTCCAAATGCCGTGAAAAGTTACATGGATTTTTTACGGATTATATAAAAAATAGTGGACGAAAGAACTACCGGAGGGGGGCTGCGAGGGCACCACAAGCCGTGACACCGCCACCCCCCTGGTGGCGGAGTGGGGGCTTGTGGGCTCCCTGACGGCCCACTAGCCCCCCTCTTTTTCTATATGAAGCGTCCTGGTCCAGAAAAAATCAAAGGGGAGCTTTTCGTGGTTTCGCCGCCACCACGAGGCGGAACTTGAGCAGATCCAATCTAGAGCTCCGGCAGGACGATCCTGCCGGGGAAACTTCCCGCCCGGAGGGGGGAATCGTCGCCATCGTCATCACCAGCACTCCTCTCGTCAGAGGGGAGGCATCTTCATCAACATCTTCATGAGCACCATCTCCTCTCCAATCCCTAGTTCATCTCTTGTAACCAATCGTCGTCTCGCAACTCCGATTGGTACTTGTAAGGTTGCTAGTAGTGTTGATTACTCTTTGTAGTTGATGCTAGTTGGATTACTTGGTGGAAGAGTTTATGTTCAGATCCTTGATGCTATTCATTACACCTCTGATCATGATTATGATTATGTTTTGTGAGTAGTTGCTTTTGTTCCTGAGGACACAGGATAAGTCATGCTGATAATAGTCATGTGAATTTGATATTCGTTCGGTATTTTGATATGCAGTATGTTGTCTTTTCTATAGCGGTGTTATGTGAACGTGGACTACATAACACTTCACCATATTTGGGCCTAGAGGAAGGCATTGGGGAGTAGTAAGTAGATGATAGGTTGCTGGAGTGACAGAAGCTTAAACCCCAGTCTATGCGTTGCTTCGTGAGGGGTGATTTGGATCCACTAGTTTAATGCTATGGTTAGACTTTGTCTTAATTCTTCTTTTGTAGTTGCGGATGCTTGCGAGAGAGGTTAATCATAAGTGGGATGCTTGTCCAAGTAAGGGCAGTACCCAAGCGCCGGTTCACCCACATATCAAACTATCAAAGTACCGAATGCGAATCATATGAACATGATGAAACTAGCATGACACAAATTCCCGTGTGTCCTCGGGAGCGTTTTTCCTCCTATAAGACTTTGTTCAGGCATGTCCCTTGCTGCAAAAGGGATTGGGCCACTTGCTGCACCATTTCTACTACTTGTTACTTGTTACTCTTTGCTTGCTACGTTTCACCTCGCAACACAATCACTTGTTACCGCTACTTTCAGTGCTTGCAGTTATTACCTTGCTGAAATCCGTTTATCAAAGCCTTCTCCTCCTCGTTGGGATCGACACTCTTACTTATCAAAAGGACTACAATCGATCCCCTATACTTGTGGGTCATCAATGCCATATGAACATTTCGAGAACCCCGACATCCTGTTAAGGGGAAATCGTGAAACTCATAGTTTTGGCCTATTCCGGCAAGTTTTGCATGCTATTACTTACTGATTTTGGGTCCCGATGCCATCCGAAGATTTCGGGAACCCCGGGGTTTAATTACGGGGAACTCGTGAAAACTCGCAGTTTTGGCTTATTTCGGCCAGTTTTGTATGCTATTAGTCACTGATTTTGGGTCCCGATGTGGTCTGAATGTTTCGGGAACCCTTGGTACGGTTACGGGGAACTCATCAAAACTCGAAGTTTTGGACTATTCCGGCCAGTTTTGGCCTATTCCGGCCAGTTTTGTATGCTATTAGTCACTGATTTTGGGTCCCGCTGCGATCCGAACATTCCGGGAACCCAGAGGTCCGGTTTCGGGGAACTCGTCAAAACTCGCAGTTTGGCCTATTGTGGCCAGGTTTGTATGCTATTAGTCACTAATTTTGGGTCCCGCTATGATCCGAACATTTCGAGAACCCCCGGGTCCGGTTACGGGGATCTCGTCAAAACTCGCAATTGTGGGCTATTCCGACCAGTTTTATATGCTATTAGTCACTGATTATGGCTTCCGCTGTGATCAGAACATTTCCGAAACCTCGGGGTCCGGTTACGGGGAACTCATCAAAACTCGCAATTTTGGCCTATTTTGGCGAGTTTTGTATGCTATTACTCACTAATTTTGGGTCCCGCTTTGATTCGAACATTCCGGGAACCCCGAGGTCCTATTATGACTAGTTTTGGCTAGTTTTTGTCTCTTGTGGCCAGTTTTGTATGCCCTTACTCATTGATTTCGGGTCCCGCTGCGATATGAATGTTCCAGGAACCCCAAGGTCCGGTTACGGGGAACTCGTCAAAACTCGCAGTTTTGGCCTATTGTGCCAGGTTTGTATACTATTAGTCACTAATTTTCGGTCCACCTGTGATTTGAATGTTTTGGGAACCCCAGGGTCCGGTTACGGAGAACTCATCAAAACTCCCAGATTTGTCTTATTCCGGCCAGTTTTATATGCTATTAGTCACTGATTTAGGGTCCCGCCGCGATCCAAACGTTTCGGAAACCCCGGGGTCTAGTTATGGGGAACTCGTCAAAACTCATAGTTTTGGCCTACTATGGCTAGTTTTCTATGCTATTATTCACTCATTTTGGGTCCTCCTAGGAGCCGAACGTTTTGGGAACCCCGGGGTCCGGTAATGGGGAACTCATCAAAACTCATAGTTTTGGTGTATTCTGGCCAGTTTTGTATGTTATTACTCACTGATTTTGGGTCCCGATGTGATCCGAATGTTTGGGAACCCTTGGTACGGTTACGGGGAACTCGTCAAAACTCGCAGTTTTGGCCAATTCCGACTAGTTTTGTATACTATAAGTCACTAATTTTGGGTCCCGATGCCATCCAAACGTTTCGGGAACCCCAGGGTCTAGTTACGGGAAACTCGTGAAAACTCGCAGTTTTGGCCTATTCAGGCCAGTTTTTTATCCTATTAGTCGCTGATTTTGCGTCTCGATGTGATCCGAATGTTTCTAGAACCCTTGGTACGGTTACGGGGAACTCGTCAAAACTCGCAGTTTTGGCAAATTCCGATGAGTTTTGTATACTATTAGTCACTGATTTTCGGTCCTGATGCCATCCGAACGTTTTGGGAAGCCCGACGTTCGGTTAAGGGAAAATCGTGAAACTCGCAGTTTTGGCCTATTTTGACCAGTTTTGCATGATATTACTTACTAATTTTGGGTCCCACTGCGATTCGAACATTTCGGAGACCCTGGGGTCGAGTTACGGGGAACTCGTGAAAACTCGCAGTTTTGGCCTATTCCGGCCAGTTTTGTATGCTATTAGTCACTGATTTTGGGTTTAGATATGATCCGAACGATTCGTTAACCCCGAGGTCCGGTTAAGAGGAAATCATCAAAACTCGCAGTTTTGGCCTATTCCTTCCAGTTTTGCATGCTATTACTCACTGATTTTGGGTCCCGCTGCGATCCGAACATTCCGAGAACCCCGAGGTCCGGTGATAACCCACAAGTGTAGGGGATCGCAACAGTTTTCGAGGGTAGAGTATTCAACCCAAATTTATTGGTTCGACTCAGGGGACGCGAAAGAATATTCTCAAGTATTAGCAGCTGAGTTGTCAGTTCAACCACACCTGAAGGATTAATGTCTGTTGACGGTACACTATTCATAACTTGTTGTATCAATGGCGCTAGTAAAGTGTTGCAGCAAGGAACAACAAAGTAGCAAGTAGCAGCAGTAGTGACAGCAGAGCAAGTAATAGCAGTAGTGACAGCAGTAGCAAGTAACAGCAGTAGTGACAGCACTAGCAGCAGAGCAATAGCAGTAGCAACAGAGTAACAGCAGCAGCAGTAACAACAGTAGCAGCAAAGTAATAGCAGCAGCAGTAACAGCAGTAGCAGCAATGTAATGTAGCAAGGACCAGTAGGAAAAGACTCGTAGGCAGTGGATTGGTGATGGATGAGTATGCCGGATGTGATTCATCATGTAACATCTATAACACGGAGAGATATGTAACTAGCTCCGGTTCGTCAATCTAATGTAGGCATGTATTCCGTATGTAGTCATTCGTGCTTAGGGAAAAGATCTTGCATGACATCTATTGTCCATCCCTCCCGTGGCACCGGGGTCATAATGGAAACTACGGGATATTAAGGTTCTCCTTTTAATAAAGAATCGGACCAACGCATTAACACGTGGTGAATACATGAACTCCTCATTCTATGGTCATCTCCAGGAGTGGTTCCTGCTATTGTAACTCCGGGGTTGCCGGGTCATAACACATAGTAGGTGACTACAACTTGCAAGATAGGATCTAAAACACACATATATTGGCGACAACATAATATGTTCAGATCTGAAATCATGGCACTCGGGCCGTAGTGACAAGCATTAAGCATGGCAAAGTAGTAGCAACATCAATCTCAGAACATAGTGGATACTAAGGATCAATCCCCGTCAAAACTAACTCTATTACATGATAGATCTCATCCAACTCATCACCGTCCAGCAAGCCTACGATGAGAGTAGTCACGAAAGGTAAAGAGCATCATGGAATTGTCAATGGAGGAAGGTTGATGATGATGATGGCGATGATCTCCCATCTCCGGCGCCCAAAACGGACTCCAGATCTGCTCTCCAGATGAAGAACAGGAGTTGGCGGCGCCTCCGTATCGTAAAACGCGATGAATCCTTCTCTCAAATTTTTTTCCGGGCGACACGGAATAAATAGAGCTGAGTTTGGAGGCGGTGGTGCCACGTGGGCCCACATGCCCTCACGGCGTGGTCAGAGGGGGTGGCCGCGGCCCAGGGGCTTGTGGCCCACTGGCACACTCCCTCCGGTGGATATTCGCGCAGGAATTTTTCATTAATTCCAGAAAAATTCTCCGTAAATTTTCACGACATTCCGAGAACTTTTATTTCTGCGCAAAAACAACACCATGGCAATTCTTCTGAAAAGAACGTTAGTCCGGGTTAGTTCCATTCAAATTATCCAAATTAGAGTCAAAAACAAGGGCAAAAGAATTCGGAAAAGTAGATACGACGGAGACGTATCAACTCCCCCAAGCTTAAAGCCTTGCTTGTCCACAAGCAATTCAGTTGACAAACTGAAAGAGACAAAAGAAAAACTTTGACGAACTATGTTTGATCTTGTGGTTGCAACTATGTCTAACTGAAAACCAGAATTTCAGCAAGATCACAAGCAAACCACATAAGCAAATGACATCTAGGTCTCACGGTAAACTCATATCAATGGCATAATCAACTAGCGAGCAAATAATAATAAGCCTCAAATGTCAAGACTTCAATCAAAACAATCATGAAGCTGTACGAATAGATGGTATCTCGCTAGCTCTTTCTGAGACCGCAAAACATAAATGCAGAGCACCTTCAAAGACCAAGCGCTACCTAAACATTATAACTCACGGCAATGAAGATCTAGTCACAGTCATACTCAACACAGTTAAAAGCAAAGCATAAAAACGACAGAGGTGATCTCTAATTGGTGCTTTTGTAAGAGGAGGATGACTCAACAGGAACATAAATAGAGAGGCCCTTCACAGAGGGAAGCATTGATTTGCAGAAGTGCCGGAGCTCAAGCTTTGAAAATAGAGATAATAATTTTGGGTGGCGTGCTTTGATTGTCAACGCAGTGACTAAGAGTTCTCAACATCTTCCACGCTACACATGCTATAGGCGGTTCTCAAACAGAAAAGTAAAGTTTTGACTCCCCCACCACTAATCAATCACACTCCACGGCTAGTCGAATCCTCGGGTACTGTCCATACCAACATCAATCCTGGGGGAGTTTTTTTGAAATTATCTTTTCGATTTGAGCATGGAACTCGGAATTCGAATTACCGGCCCCTTTCTCGTGAATGATAGTGAATAAACACATATCGAGGATAACACGCCTAGCATGGAAGATACCAATAGCCCCTAGTCACCACATGAGCGGTTCGGGCATGCAAAACAGATTATTTCTTGAAGATTTAGAGAGTGGCATATGCAAATTTACATGGAACGGCAGGTAGATACCGCACATAGGTAGGTATGTTGGACTCATATGGAACAACTTTGGGTTTATGGAAGTGGATGCACAAGCATTATTCCCGCTTAGCACAAGTGAAGGCTAGCAAAAGACTGGGAAGCGACCAACTAGAGAGCAACAACAATCATCAAAATGCATTGAGATTAACTAACATTGAGTGCAAGCATGAGTAGGACATAAATCACCATGAACATGAATATATATAGAGGGTAAGTTGATTTTGTTTCAACTACATGCGTGAACATGCGCCAAGTCAAGACACTGAATCATACTACAACACAGTCACCTCAACATTCATGTGGGCATCCAAGACAAACCATTATAAGCTCCTAGCTAAGTAAGCATGGCATAAGAAACTATGATCTCTAAGTTGTCATTGCAAACATGTTTCTCTCACAAGAAAGCTGAATCGGGCATGTTGAGCTAGTCATATTTACAAAAACAAAATAGATCGAGTTAATACCAGCTTTTCCAGGCTCAGTCACTTCATCATATATCGTCATTATTGCCTTTCATTTGCATGAACGAATGATGTGAACACTAATAAGCATGCTCGTGCATTGGACTACGCTGGAATCTGCAGACAAACACAAAGGAGAAGACAAAGTAATATGACTCTTTGAAAGCTAAACAGGTATGCATGCAAGAGCCACTAAACATTGTAACCAATATCTTCTACCTTGAGGCAAAAGAAGAAAATAGCATATTTTGGGTTTTCTCATACTATACAGACACACGAAAATAAAACGAGAAAAAGAAAATAAACGAACATGGATGATAAAGTGGCAAAGTGTGAACACCGGCGAACAAAGTGAAATCATAAGCAAGAATGTAAAGTCGGTGAGAACACGTACTCCCCCAATCTTAGGCTTTTGTCCTAAGTTGGTCTACTCCCAAGGATGGTCCTCGCGAAACCCAAAATCATAATGGGGGTTATACGGGAGCGCTGCAGCCACTGCTTGAATAGCTGTGTCACGGAGACGAGCAGCCTTTGCCTCCCTCTCATACTCCTCTTCCTCCCTCTGCTTATTTAATATCTCCGTTTTACCTGAAAGTCAAAGAAGGCAGGAGCAGGAAGGGTAATATGGAAAACACGCTGTCGGTTAAATATCAATCGGTATAGGAGGGCTTCGTCATCCCTATCAAGGAACTGGTAGCGTGTCAAAGCGACGCGGTCAAGGAAGGCTGTATGGAGCGGGGGATCTCCTTCGCGGATGGGTACTCCAAGAAAATTTGCTATGCGAGTGGATAGATCCCACCAAAGAAATCCCCTTCATTAGCATTCTTATTCAGCATCCTTGCTATTATAGCTCCCATGTTGAAGCTTTTGTCAGCCGTCACTGCGCTCTTGAGGATACTAAGGTCGGGTGCGCAGAGGTGACAATGCTCAATCTTGCCATTAATGAATCTGCCTATGAAGAGGGCAAAGTAATGCAAGGCAGGAAAATGAATACTCCCCATGGTAGCTTGTGTAATGTCTCTAGTTTCTCCAATAGTAATACCAGAGCAAAAATCTCTAACCGAATATTTAGGAGGATCATTGAGGCTACCCCAAATAGGTATTTTGCAAATTCTATTGAAATCCCCTAAATCCATGGTATACGATTTATCATAGAGATCAAACAATACCGATGTCTCACGGCCAGCTAAAAATTTGAATCTACGAACAAAAGAGGCAGTGAGAGCAACATACTATTCACATTTATCGGAGATGAATTCTTCGAGTCCAGCATTGTGACCAAGTAAATCAAACTCATCTTTGAAACCTTCCTCTATCATAAATTCATCAGAAGGCCATTCACATGGTTGTACCTGCGCGTCCCTTGGTTGGTAAGGATCAGGCTCCCGAATCGCAAGACGGGGACCTCTCTCGCTTGAGGAACCACCATGATAGTTTCTCCTGAACATCTTCCTTTTCTGAAATTTTTAGTGATTCTAAGGAAATGTGAACAAGGATCAACGAAACTCGTAGCAACTACTCCCACAAGTGCCTAGAGGCCATATTACGCATCAAAACTACTTGGGGCCAGCTAAAATCAGCATGCAAAGCTCAAGAACATGTCACCAAGGCAACAAAAATACGCGGAGCATAAGGCACTAGAGCAAAAACTAATTGGACCAATGGAGGAGTCACTTACCGAGGAGTAATTTCCCCAAAACAGTTCGGAGAATGGTGATTTGAGCAAAGAGATCGAAAATCCCAGCAAGAGGAGCAAGAACACGGGTTTGAGCTGCGGAACGATTTTTTCTGGAGGTAGGAGAACCAGATGAGAGCAAGAATGAGTGGAAGGGGTGCCTGTGGGCCCCACAAGCCTCGGTGGCGCGACCAGGGGGGTGCCCGCGCCCCTAGGGAATGTGGCCCACTGGTGTGGGCCCCAGACAAGCTCTTTGTCTCACAATTTTTCAAAAATTGCAGAAAAAATCATACTTGATTTTCAGGACGTTCGGAGAACTTTTATTTTTGGGGTACTTTTCTACCGGACGCTAAAACAGAAAACAGGGAAAACTAAACTAAACCTATCATTTTTCTTCTAAGCAACCGAAGGTGAAAGCTTGGAACAGAGGTTTGTGACTCCTCGATTCATCCATCTCTTGGTCATCAAAAGAAAATCCGCCAATGAGGTTGATCCAGTCTCCTCGACAAACCTACTCGAATCGCAAAAGAGAAAAGAGAATTCTCGAATAGACACTAGGTCACCTCAATGGGGATTTCTATCTCCCCAACAAGGAAATCATACTTCATCTTGACACGAGTAATAGGGCATTCAAAGCTCCCAATAAGAATCGATGAAGTCTTTTCGATAGCATTGATGCAATGTACTCAATATTGTTTATTCGGAAAGTGCACCGTATGCTCATTAGGTTGACATGGAAAGTGACATTGCCTTTGCTGCAATCTATAACAGCCCCTGAAGTGTTTAAAAAGGGTCTTCCGAGGATGACTACCATGGCATCGTCCTCAGGAATATCCAAGATAAAAAAGTATGTTAAGGTAGTGATATTAGCAACCACAACAGGCACATCCTCGCAAATGCCTATAGGGAAAGCAGTTGATTTGTCGGCCATTTGTAGAGAGATTTCAGTGGGTGTTAACTTATCCACTTCAAGTATACGATAAAGAGAGAGAGGCATAACACTAACACCGGCTCCAAGGTCGCATAAAGCAGTTCTAACATAGTTACCTTTAATGGAGCAAGGTATAGTTGGCACACCGGGATCACCTAGTTTCTTAGGAGTTCCACCCTTGAAGGTATAATTAGCAAGCATGGTGGAAATCTCAACCTGAGGTATCCTCCTCTTATTAGTCACAATATATTTCATGTACTTAGCATACACAGACATTTTGAGCATATCTGTCAAACGCATTTGCAGAAAGACAAGTCTGATCATTTCAACGAAGCGCTCAAAATCCTCATCATCCTTTTTCTTTGATGGTTTGGGAGGAAAGGGCATAGGTTTCTGAACCCATGGCTCCCTTTCTTTACCGTTCTTCCTAGAAGTGAAGTCATACTTATCGCATCTTCTATTCATAGGTTGTGGGTTATCAAGATCAACAGGTTCAATCTCCACATCCTTATCATTGCTAGGTTGAGCATCAACATGAACATCACTATTGATATTATCATTAGGCTCATGTTCATCACCAGATTGCGTTTCAGCATCAGAGACAGAGGCATCTTCTGGACTCTCAGGTGTAGCAGCAACAGGGTTGCTAGCGTGCAGGTTCCTATCATCTTTATTCTTCTTTCTAGGATGACTAGGTGCATCAGTGCTAACTCATTGAGAATCTTGTTCAATTCTCTTCGGATGACCCTCAGGATACAAAGGTTCCTGGGTCATTCTACCGCCTCTAGTGACAACTCTGACGGAATTAACATACAACTCGTTGAGCAGGTCATTCTGAGCTTTAGGTACTTGTTCTACCTGAGTAGTAACCATAGAGGCATGTTTACTCAGAAGCTTAAGATCATTGACGTTTCTGTCCGCACAAGCACTTAAATGACTAAGCATACAATCATTTTGGTCCAATTGAATGCTAACATAATCATTGAAACTCTGTTGTTTGGCAACAAAGTTATCAAATTCATCCATGCATAAGCTAGCAGGTTTATCAAAAGGAATATCACTATGATCAAACCTACACAGAGAATTTAATTCTACTACCTGTCTCGGGTTATCGAGACCATGGATCTCTTCGATAGTTGGTAGATTTTTGACATCTTTAGATTTAATGCCTTTCTCTCGCATAGATTTCTTGGCTTCTTGCATATCTTCAGGACTGAGGAATAGAATACCTCTTTTATTCGGAGTTGGCTTAGGAGGTGGTTCGGGAAGAGTCCAAGCATTCTCATTGCACGAGATGTTATTCAATAGAATCTCAGCTTGTTCTACAGTTCGTTCCCTAAAAACACAACGAGCGCAACTATCTAGGTGGTCTTTGGAAGCATCGGTAAGTCCATTATAGAAGATATTAAGTATTTCATTCTTCTCAAGAGGGTGAACAGGCAAAGCATTCAGTAGCTGGATGAGCCTCCCCCAAGCTTGTGGGAGACTCTCTTCTTCAGCTTGAGCAAAGTTGTATATTTCCTGCAAGGCAGCTTGCTTCTTATGGGCAGGGAAATATTTTTCAGATAAGTAGTAGACCATATCCTGGGGGCTACGCAAACAACCAGGAGCAAGAGAAGTGAACCAAGTCTTAGCATCATCCTTTAGTGAGAAAGGAAAGAGCTTGAGGATATAGTAGTGGCGGATCTTTTCCTCACTAGTGAATAGGGTGGCTATATCGTGCAGTTTGGTAAGATGGGCTACAACCGTTTCAGACTCATAACCGTGAAAAGGATCAGATTCGACCAGAGTGATTAACTCAGGGTCGACAGAGAATTCATAAACCTTTTCGGTCACAAAGATAGGCGAAGTAGCAAACTTCAGATCGAATTTCATCCTAGCGTTCAGTGATTTTTCTTTCCACTTGAGCAGTAGTTTCTCAACATCATAGCTATCCTTACATGCAAGAAAATCGTTAGCTATCTCTCCCTCCATAACATAGCGCTCGGGCATAACAATCAATTCAGGTCTAGGAGAGCTAGTTCTAGCAGGCAAAATAGTTGGTTCTGCTTCAATAGTATCAGCAGTTTCAGAAGTATCATCACATCTAGCAGCGACTCTAGCAATTTGTGAATCAAGGAATGCACCTAGTGGCAAAGCAGTATCAATCCTAGTATCATCAGGTATAGTATCAAGCATAGCATCATCAGGCATTGTGTCAAGCATAGCATCATCAGGCATAGTATCAAGCATAGCATCATGGGCAGCAGAAGTAGCATCCTCAAGCACAGTAGTATCAAGCACAAGCAACATATCAAGATTCCTAGCAGGAGGCAAAGTCGCAAACTTACTCAAAACTGAAGGTGAATCAAGTGCAGAGCTAGATGGCAGTTCCTTACCTCTCCTCGTAGTGGAAGGCAAGATTTCAGTTCTTGGATCTTTCGGATTACTCATACTGACCAGCAAACGTCAATCCCAAGTGACTCTGAGAATATAGTTGTGCTTCCCCGGCAACGGCGCCAGAAAAAGGTCTTGATAACCCACAAGTGTAGGGGATCGCAACAGTTTTCGAGGGTAGAGTATTCAACCCAAATTTATTGGTTCGACTCAGGGGAAGCGAAAGAATATTCTCAAATATTAGAACGTGAGTTGTCAGTTCAACTACACCTGAAAGATTAGTGTCTGCAATTAAGTACCAGTAGCAAAGTGGTATGATAGCAATGGTGCCAGAAACAGGTCTGTTGCCGGCAGACTATTCTTAACTTGTTGTATCAATGGTGCGAGTAAAGTGTTGCAGCAAGGAACATCGAAGTACAATGTGGAAGCAGTAGTGACAGTAGAGCAAGTAACAGCAGTAATGACATCAGTAGCAAGTAACAGAAGTACTGACAGCAGTAGCAACAGAGTAACAGCACAAACAGTAACAACAGTAGCAGCAAAGTAAGAGTAGCAGCAGTAACAGAAGTAGTAGCAAAGTAACATAGCAAAGACCAGTAGTAAAAGACTCGTAGGCAGAGGATTAGTCATGTGAAAACGGACTCCAGATCTGCCCTCCAGATGAAGAACAGGAGGTGGCGGCGCCTCCGTATCGTAAAACGCGATGAATCCTTCTCTCTGATTTTTTTTTGGGCGAGACGGAATAAATAGAGCTGAGTTTGGAGGCGGTGGTGCCACGTGGGCCCACATGCCCTCACGGCGTGGTCAGAGGGGGTGGCCGCGGCCCAGGGGCTTGTGGCCCACTGGCACACTCCCTCCGTTGGATATTTGCGCAGGTATTTTTCATTAATTCCAGAAAAATTCTCCGTAAATTTTCACGACATTCCGAGAACTTTTATTTCTGCGCAAAAACAACACCATGTCAATTCTTCTAAAAACATCGTTAGTCCGGGTTAGTTCCATTCAAATTATCCAAATTAGAGTCCAAAACAAGGGCAAAAGAATTCGGAAAAGTAGATACGACGGAGACGTATCAACTCCCCCAAGCTTAAAGCCTTGCTTGTCCTCAAGCAATTCAGTTGACAAACTGAAAGAGACAAAAGAAAAACTTTGACGAACTCTGTTTGATCTTGTGGTTGCAACTATGTCTAACTGAAAACCAGAATTTCAGCAAGATCACAAGCAAACCACATAAGCAAATGACATCTAGGTCTCACGGTAAACTCATATCAATGGCATAATCAACTAGCGAGCAAATAATAATAAGCCTCAAATGTCAAGACTTCAATCAAAACAATCACGAAGCAGTACAAATAGATGGTATCTCGCTACCTCTTTCTGAGACCACAAAACATAAATGCAGAGCACCTTCAAAGACCAAGGGCTGACTAAACATTATAACTCACGGCAATGAAGATCTAGTCACAGTCATACTCAACACAGTTAAAAGCAAAGCATAAAAACGACAGAGGTGCTCTCTAATTGGTGCTTTTGTAAGAGGAGGATGACTCAACAGGAACATAAATAGACAGGCCCTTCACAGAGGGAAGCATTGATTTGCAGAGGTGCCAGAGCTCAAGCTTTGAAAATAGAGATAATAATTTTGGGTGGCGTGCTTTGATTGTCAACGCAGTGAGTAAGAGTTCTCAACATCTTCCACGCTACACATGCTATAGGAGGTTCCCAAACAGAAAAGTAAAGTTTTGACTCCCCCACCACCAATCAATCACACTCCACGGCTAGCCGAATCCTCGGGTACTGTCCATAACAACATCAATCCTGGGGGAGTTTTTTTGCAATTATCTTTTCGATTTGAGCATGGAACTCGGAATTCGAATTACTGGCCCCTTTCTCGTGAATGATAGTGAATAAACACATATCGAGGATAACACGCCTAGCATGGAAGATACCAATAGCCCCTAGTCACCACATGAGCGGTTCGGGCATGCAAAACAGATTATTTCTTGAAGATTTAGAGAGTGGCATATGCAAATTTACATGGAACGGCAGGTAGATACCGCACATAGGTAGGTATGTTGGACTCATATGTAACAACTTTGGGTTTATGGAAGTGGATGCACAAGCAGTATTCCCGCTTAGCACAAGTGAAGGCTAGCTAAAGACTGGGAAGCGACCAACTAGAGAGCGACAACAGTCATCAAAATGCATTGAGATTAACTAACATTGAGTGCAAGCATGAGTAGGACATAAATCACCATGAACATGAATATCATAGAGGCTATGTTGATTTTGTTTCAACTACATGCATGAACATGCGCCAAGTAAAGACACTGAATCATTCAAAGGAGGATACAATCCTATCATACTACAACACAGTCACCTCAACATTCATGTGGGCATCCAAGACAAACCATTATAAGCTCCTAGCTAAGTAAGCATGGCATAAGAAACGATGATCTCTAAGTTGTCATTGCAAACATGTTTCTCTCACAAGAAAGCTGAATCGGGCATGATGAGCTAGTCATATTTACAAAAACAAAATAGATCGAGTTAATACCAGCTTTTCCAGGCTCAGTCACTTCATCACATATCGTCATTATTGCCTTTCACATGCATGACCGAACGATGTGAACACTAATAAGCGTGCTCGTGCATTGGACTACGCTGGAATCTGCAGACAAACACAAAGGAGAAGACAAAGTAATATGACTCTTTGAAAGCAAAACAGGTATGCATGCAAGAGCCACTAAACATTGGAACCAATATCTTCTACCTTGAGCCAAAGAAAAAGAAAACTATTTACACGGGAAAACTCCCAACAAGCAAAAGAAGAAAATAAAATATTTTTGGGTTTGCTCAAACTATACAGACACACGAAAATAAACCGAGAAAAAGAAAATAAATGAACATGGATGATACAGTGGCAAAGTGTGAACACCGATGAACAAAGTGAAATCATAAGCAAGAATGTAAAGTCGGTGAGAACACGTACTCCCCCAAGCTTAGGCTTTTGGCCTAAGTTGGTCTACTGCCAAGGATGGTCCTGGCGAAACCCAAAATCATAATGGGGGTTATACGGGAGCGCTGCAGCCACTGCTTGAATAGCTGTGTCACGGAGACGAGCAGCATTTCCCTCCCTCTCATACTCCTCTGCCTCCCTCTGCTTATTTAATATCTCCGTTTTACCTGAAAGTGAAAGAAGGCAGGAGGAGGAAGGGTAATATGGAAAACACGCTGTCGGTTAAATATCAGTCGGTATAGGAGGGATTCGTCATCCCTCTCAAGGAACTGGTAGCGTGTCAAAGCGACGCGGTCAAGGAAGGCTGTATGGAGCGGGGGATCTCCTTCGCGGATGGGTACTCCAAGAAAATTTGCTATGCGAGTGGATAGATCCCACCAAAGAAATCCCCTTCATTAGCATTCTTATTCAGCATCCTTGCTATTATAGCTCCCATGTTGAAGCTTTTGTCACCCGTCACTGTGCTCTTAAGGATACTAAGGTCGGGTGCGCAGAGGTGACAATGCTCAATCTTGCCATTAATGCATCTGCCTATGAAGAGGGCAAAGTAATGCAAGGTAGGAAAATGAATACTCCCCATGGTAGCTTGCGTAATGTCTCTAGTTTCTCCAATAGTAATACCAGAGCAAAAATCTCTAACCGAAGATTTTGGAGGATCATTGAGGCTACCACAAATAGGTATTTTGCAAATTCTATTGAAATCCTCTAAATCCATGGTATACGATTTATCATAGAGATCAAACAATACCGATGTCTCACGGCCAGCTAAAAATTTGAATCTACGAACAAAAGAGGCAGTGAGAGCAACATTCTGTTCACATTTATCGGAGATGAATTCTTCGAGTCCAACGTTGTGACCAAGTAAATCAAAGTCATCTTTGAAACCTTCCTCTATCATAAATTTATCAGAAGGCCATTCACATGGTTGTACCTGCACGTCTCTTGGTTTGTAAGGATCAGGCTCCCGAATTGCAAGACGGGGACCTCTCTCGCTTGAGGAACCACCATGATAGTTTCTCCTGAACATCTTCCTTTTCTGAAATTTTCAGTGATTCTAAGGAAATGTGAACAAGGATCAACGAAACTCGTAGCAACTACTCCCACAAGTGCCTAGAGGCCATATTACGCATCAAAACTACTTGGGGCCAGCTAAAATCAGCATGCAAAGCTCAAGAACATGGTCACCAAGGCAGCAAAAATACGCGGAGCATAAGGCACTAGAGCAAAAACTAATTGGACCAATGGAGGAGTCACTTACCGAGGAGTAATTTCCCCAAAACAGTTCGGAGAACGGTGATTTGAGCAAAGAGATCGAAAATCCCAGCAAGAGGAGCAAGAACACGGGTTTGAGCTGCGAAACGATTTTTTCTGGAGGTAGGAGAACCAGATGAGAGCAAGAATGGGTGGAGGGGGTGCCTGTGGGCCCCACAAGCCTGGGTGGCGTGACCAGGGGGGTGCCAGCGCCCCTAGGGAATGTGGCCCACTGGTGTCGGCCCCAGACAAGCTCTTTGTCTCACAATTTTTCGAAAATTGCAGAAAAAATCATACTTGATTTTCAGGACGTTCGGAGAACTTTTATTTTTGGGGTACTTTTCTACCGGACGCTAAAACAGAAAACAGGGAAAACTAAACTAAACCTATCATTTTTCTTCTAAGCAACCGAAGGTGAAAGCTTGGAACAGAGGTTTGTGACTCCTCGATTCATCCATCTCTTGGTCATAGAAAGAAAATCCGCCAATGAGGTTGATCAAGTCTCCTCGACCAACCTACTCGAATCGCAAAAGAGAAAAGAGAATTCTCGAATAGTCACTAGGTCACCTCAATGGGGATGTCTATCTTCCCAACAAGCAAATCATACTTCATCTTGACACGAGTAATAGGGCATTCAAAGCTCCCAATAAGAATCGATGAAGTCTTTTCGATAGCATTGATGCAATGTACTCAATATTGTTTATTCGGAAAGTGCACCGTATGCTCATTACCGTTGACATGGAAAGTGACATTGCCTTTGCTAGAATCTATAACAGCCCCTGAAGTGTTTAAAGAGGGTCTTCCGAGGATGACTACCATGGCATCGTCCTCAGGAATATCCAAGATAACAAAGTATGTTAAGGTAGTGATATTAGCAACCACAACAGGCACATCCTCGCAAATGCCTATAGGGAAAGCAGTTGATTTGTCGGCCATTTGCAGAGAGATTTCAGTGGGTGTTAACTTATCCAGTTCAAGTCAACGATAAAGAGAGAGAGGCATAACACTAACACCGGCTCCAAGGTCGCATAAAGCAGTTCTAACATAGTTACCTTTAATGGAGCAAGGTATAGTTGGCACACCGGGATCACCTAGTTTCTTAGGAGTTCCACCCTTGAAGGTATAATTAGCAAGCATGGTGGAAATCTCAACCTGAGGTATCCTCCTCTTATTGGTCACAATATATTTCATGTACTTCGCATACACAGACATTTTGAGCATATCTGTCAAACGCATTTGCAGAAAGACAAGTCTGATCATTTCAAAGAAGCGCTCAAAATCCTCATCATCCTTTTTCTTTGATGGTTTGGGAGGAAAGGGCATAGGTTTCTGAACCCATGGCTCCCTTTCTTAACCGTTCTTCCTAGAAGTGAAGTCATTCTTATCGCATCTTTATTCATAGGCTGTGGGTTATCAAGATCAACAGGTTCAATCTCCACATCCTTATCATTGCTAGGTTGAGCATCAACATGAACATCACTATTGATATTATCATTAGGCTCATGTTCATTACCAGATTGCGTTTCAGCATCGGAGACAGAGGCATCTTCTAGACTCTCAGATGTAGCAGCAACAGGGTTGCTAGCGTGCAGGTTCCTATCATCTTTATTCTTCTTTCTAGGATGACTAGGTGCATCAGTGCTAACTCATTGAGAATCTTGTTCAGTTCTCTTCGGATGACCCTCAGGATACAAAGGTTCCTGGGTCATTCTACCGCCTCTAGTGACAACTCTGACGGAATTATCATACATCTCGTTGAGCAAGTCATTCTGAGCTTTAAGTACTTGTTCTACCTGAGTAGTAACCATAGAGGCATGTTTACTGAGAAGTTTAAGATCATTGACGTTTCTGTCCGCACAAGCACTTAAATGACTAAGCATACGATCATTTTGTTCAATTGAATGCTAACATAATCATTGAAACTCTGTTGTTTGGCAACAAAGTTATCAAATTCATCCATGCATAAGCTAGCAGGTTTATCAAAAGGAATATCACTCTGATCAAACCTACACAGGGAATTAAATTCTACTACCTGTCTCGGGTTATCGAGACCATGGATCTCTTCGATAGTTGGTAGATTTTTGACATCTTCAGATTTAATGCCTTTCGCTCGCATAGATTTCTTGGCTTCTTGAATATCTTCAGGACTGAGGAATAGAATACCTCTTTTATTCGGAGTTGGCTTCGGAGGTGGTTCGGGAATAGTCCAAGGATTCTTATTGCACAAGATGTTATTCAATAGAATCTCAGCTTGTTCCATAGTTTGTTCCCTAAAAACACAACGAGGGCAACTATCTAGGTGGTCTTTGGAAGCATCGGTAAGTCCATTATAGAAGATATCAAGTATTTCATTCTTCTCAAGAGGGTGATCAGGCAAAGCATTTAGTAGCTGGATGAGCCTCCCCCAAGCTTGTGGGAGACTGTCTTCTTCAGCTTGAGCAAAGTTGTATATTTCTTGCAAGGCAGATGGCTTCTTATGGGCAGGGAAATATTTTTCAGATAAGTAGTAGACCATATCCTGGGAGCTACGCAAACAACCAGGAGCAAGAGAAGTGAAAAAAGTCTTAGCATCATCCTTTAGCGAGAAAGTAAAGAGCTTGAGGATATAGTAGTGGCGGATCTTTTCCTCACTAGTGAATAGGGTGGCTATATCGTGCAGTTTGGTAAGATGGGCTACAACCGTTTCAGACTCATAACCGTGAAAAGGATCAGATTCGACCAGAGTGATTTACTCAGGGTCGACAGAGAATTCATAAACCTTTTCGGTCACAAAGATAGGAAAAGTAGCAAACTTCGGGTCGAATTTCATCCTAGCATTCAGAGATTTTTCTTTCCACTTGAGCAGTAGTTTCTCAACATCATAGCTATCCTTACATGCAAGAAAATAGTCAGCTATCTCTCCCTCCATAACATAGCACTCAGGCATAACAATCAATTCAGGTCTAGCAGAGCTAGTTCTAGCAGGCAAAATAGCTGGTTCTGCTTCAATAGTATCAGCAGTTTCAGAAGTATCATCACATCTAGCACCGACTCTAGCAATTTTTGCATCAAGGAATGCACCTAGTGGCAAAGCAGTATCAAGCCTAGTATCATCACGTATAGTATCAAGCATAGCATCATCAGGCATAGTATCAAGCATAGCATCATCAGGCATAGTATCAAGCATAGCATCATGGGCAGCAGAAGTAGCATCATCAAGCACAGTAGTATCAAGCATAGGCAGCATATCAAGATTTCTAGCAGGAGGGAAAGTCGCAAACTTACTCAAAACTGAAGGTGAACCAAGTGCAGAGTTAGATGGCAGTTCCTTACCTCTCCTCGTAGTGGAAGGCAAGATTTCAGTTCTTGGATCTTTCGGATTACTCATACTGACCAGCAAACGTCAATCCCAAGTGACTCTGAGAATATAGTTGTGCTTCCCCGGCAACGGCGCCACAAAAAGGTCTTGATAACCCACAAGTGTAGGGGATCGCAACAGTTTTCGAGGGTAGAGTATTCAACCGAAATTTATTGGTTCGACTCAGGGGAAGCGAAAGAATATTCTCAAATATTAGAACGTGAGTTGTCAGTTCAACCACACCTGAAAGATTAGTGTCTGCAAGCAAAGTATCAGTAGCAAAGTGGTATGATAGCAACGATGCGAGAAACAGGTCTGTTGCCGGCAGACTATTCCTAACTTGTTGTATCAATAGCGCCAGTAAAGTGTTGCAGCAAGGAACAACAAAGTAGCAAGTGGTAGCAGTAGTGACAGCAGAGCAAGTAACAACAGTAATGACAGTAGTAGCAAGTAACAAAAGTAGTGATAGCAGTAGCAGCAGTAGCAACAGAGTAACAGCACCAACAGTAAGAGCAGTAGCAGCAAAGTAAGAGCAGCAGCAGTAACAGCAGTAGCAGCAAAGTAACGTAGCAAAGACCAGTAGTAAAAGACTCGTAGGCAGAGGATTAGTGATTGATGAGTATGCCAGATGTGATTCATCATGTAACAGCTATAACACAGAGAGATATGGAACTAGCTCCCGTTCGTCAATCTAATGTAGGCATGTATTCCGTATGTAGTCATACATGCTTAGGGAAAAGAACTTGCATGACATCTATTGTCCATCCCTCCCGTGGCAGCGGGGTCCTAATGGAAACTACGGGATATTAAGGTTCTCCTTTTAATAAAGCACCAGACCAACGCATTAACACATGGTGAATACATGAACTCCTCATACTATGGTCATCTCCGGGAGTGGTTCCGGCTATTGTCACTCCGGGGTTGTCGGGTCATAACACATAGTAGGTAACTACAACTTGCAACATAGGATCTAAAACACACATATATTGGCGACAACATAATAGGTTCAGATCTGAAATCATGGCACTTGGGCCTTAGTGACAAGCATTAAGCATGGAAAGTAGTAGCAACATCAATCTCAGAACATAGTGGATACTAGGGATAATCCCCGTCAAAACTAACTCGATTACATGATAGATCTCATCCAACTCATCACCGTCCAGCAAGCCTACGATGAGATTACTCACGAACGGTGAAGGGCATCATGGAATTGTCGATGGAGGAAGGTTGATGATGACGATGGCGGCGATCTCCCCTCTCCGGAGCCCAAAACGAACTCGAGATCTGCCCTCCAGATGAAGAACAGGAGGTGGCGGCGCCTCCGTATCGTAAAACGCGATGAATCCTTCTCTCTGATTTTTTTTTGGGCGAGACGGAATAAATAGAGCTGAGTTTGGAGGCGGTGGTGCCACGTGGGCCCCACAAGCCCTCACGGCATGGCCAGGGGGGTGGCCGCAGCCCAGGGGCTTGTGGCCCACTAGCACACTCCCTCCGGTGGATCTTTGCGCAAGTATTTTTCATTAATTCCAGAAAAATTCTCCGTAAATTTTCACGACATTCTGAGAACTTTTATTTCTGTGCAAAAACAACACCATGGCAATTCTGCTGAAAACAACGTTAGTAGATACAACGGAGACGTATCATCCGGTTACGAGGAACTTGTCAAAAATGGCAGTTTTGGCCTATTGTGGCCATATTTGTATGCTATTAGTAACCGATTTTGGGTCCCGCTGTGATCGAACGTTTTGGGAAACTGAGGGTCCGATTACGGGGAACTCGTCAAAACTCGCAATTTTGGGCTATTCCGGCGAGTTTTGTATGCTATTAGTCACTGATTTCGGGTTCCGCTCTCATCCGAACGCTTTCGAAACCTCGGGGTCCGGTTACGGGGAACTCGTCGAAAATCGCAGTTTTGGCCTATTTTGGCCAGTTTTGTATGCTATTATTCACTGATTTTGGGTCCCGCTTCGATCCGGACGATCCGGGAACCCCGAGGCCTTGTTACGGGGAACTCGTCAATACTCGCAGTTTTGGTCTATTCTGGCCAGTTTTGTATGCTATTACTCATTGATTTTGGTTCCCGCTGCGATCTGAATGTTCCAGGAACCCTGAGGTCCGGTTACGGGGAACTCGTCAAAACTCGTAGTTTTGGCCTTATGTGCCAGGTTTGCACGCTATTAGTCACTAATTTTGGGTCCTCCTACGATTTGAACGTTTTGGGAACCCCGGGGTCCGGTCACGGGGAACCCATCAAAACTCCCAGATTTGTACTATTCCGGCCAGTTTTGTATGCTATTAGTCACTGATTTAGGGTCCCGCCGCGATCCGAACATTTCAGAAACCCCGTGGTCCAGTTATGGGGAACTCGTCAAAACTCATTGTTTTGGCCTACTATGGCCAGTTTTCTATGCTATTATTCACTCATTTTGGGTCCTCCTAGGATCCGAACTTTTCGCGAACCCCGGGGTCCGTTTACGGGGAACTCATCAAAACTCGTAGTTTTGTATGATATTACTCACTGATTTTGGGTCCCGGTGTGATCCGAATGTTTCGGGAACCCTTGCTACGGTTACGTGGAACTTGTCAAAACTCACAGTTCCGTATACTACTAGTCACTGATTTTGTGTCCCGATGCCATCCGAACATTTCGGGAACCCCGACGTCCGGTTAAGAGGAAATCGTGAAACTCACAGTTTTGGCCTATGCTGGCCAGTTTTGCATGCTATTACTTACTGATTTTGGGTCCCGCTGCGATCCGAACATTTCGGAACCCCGGGGTCCAGTTATCCGTAACTTGTGAAAACTCGCAGTTTTTGCCTATTCCGGGCAGTTTTGTATGCTATTAGTCACTGATTCTGGGTCCCGATGTGATCCGAATGTTTCGAGAACCATTCGTACGGTTATGGGGAACTCGTCAATATTCGCAGTTTTGGCCTATTCCGGCCAGTTTTGTACGCTATTAGTCACTGATTTTGGGTCCCGATGCCATCCGAATGTTTCGGGAACCCCGGGGTCCGGTTAAGGGCAAATCATGAAAACTCGCAGTTTTGGCCTATACGGTCCAGTTTTGCATGCTATTACTCACTGATTTTGGGTCCCGCTCCGATCCGAACTTTCCGGGAACCCCGAGGTCACTACGGGAATTAGGTAATTTGCCATCTGTTCAGATCTTTGCCGTGAGCTTTTCTTCGTGGATGACGGCAAAGAATGACTACCGGCGTAAACATATTTTGCCGTCTATAATAAAAGTTGCAGACGGCAAAATTAATTTGCCGTCTGTAAATATAAGCGGATGACGGCAAAGACATAATTTGCCGCCTGTAATAGAAAGTGATGACGGCAAAGAAGAAGTACAGCACACGGATCGATCACGCGGATCGATGACGTGGCAAGATCTGAGACACACCAGCCTACCCCATCCCACCACGCATGGACATGGGTGAAAAAATATTTTGCCGTCTGTAAAAATAACTGGATGACGGCAAAGACGTATTTTGCCGTCTGTAAAAATAACTAGATGACGGCAAAATTATTTTGCCGTCTTTAAAAATAACTGGATGACGGCAAAAAAAATTGTCGTTTGTAAAAGTAACTAGATGACGGCAAAATAAGAAGCACAACACACGGATTGATCACGCGGATCAATGACGTGGAAAGATCTGAGACACACCAGCGCACCCCATCGCACCACACACGGACGTGGGTGAAAAAATATTTTGCCGTTTGTAAAAATAACTGGATGACGGCAAAGACTTAATTTGCCGTCTTGAAAAATAATCGGATGACGGCAAAGAGAAAGCACACCACGCGGATCGATCCCATAGATCGATGACGTGGCGGCCCATCCCACCATCGCTAGCTCTCCCACCCACTCAACCCGGCTGGTCCCCTCAAAAAAAAAAACCCGGCTCGCCCACCACTCACATCCACCCGACCTTATCCTCTCCCCACCTCTCTTCTCTCTCGTACCCATCCATCTCCCCCGCCGCCCCCATCAATCTCCCCCGCCGCCCCCATCCATGGCACGCGTAGCCAGGCGCGGATCGTGCCTCGTGAACGCCTCCCGGGCCGCGTCGCGCGAGGACACCACGACCGCGGTGGTGAGGCCGAGCTTGAGCGTCATGACGGGGCCGTGTGGTGGAGGTTGCCGCGGCGGAGGCTGAGCAGGTTGCCGGTGAAGGGCAGCGGCGTGGGGCCCGACGCCATCCGCATCCGCCCCGTGCCCGCACTGCGGCTGCGTGTCGAGCTGGCCAGTTAGTAGAGGAGCATGGCGACCGCCAGTGTCGCACATATCGGCCATGGCCAGAGCTCCACCTCCATTGGCACGTTCGTATGGTGTGGGTTGCTCAGGCTCCGCTGGAGTCCGTGAGTGACCTTTCCCAAATCCCGATCCGTTGCATCCATCCATCTACCAACAAGCAACAAATCATTCATCCGCATCCATCCATCCATGCGTTGCAGGAGACGGCGCAGGGGCGGGAGCACCAGCGCACGCAGGGGAGCGCTACCGCGCCAGGCGGGCGGGAAGAAGAGGCTGGGCTCCGGCCGGCGAGGTCGACGAGAGCGCGATGCGGCTGGGCGTTGGGCAGTGACGCTCCTGTGCGGGGGCGTCAGGACGGGAGAAGCGGCTGGTTCCGCTTCATGTATTATGATGCATTGTGTGTATTATGTACATTATAGTGTTTATATATTTTGTGATAATTGATGATTGAGCCTTTTTGATAACTGAGGATTGTTGTTTATATTTTGGGTTTTTTAATAATGAAGATTATGTGTTATGCAATACATTTTTTGATAACTGAGGATTGTTGTTTATTTTTTTTTAAAAAGAAAATTTCTTTGCCGTCTAGTATTGATAACAACTGACGGCAAACCCGTAATCTTTGTCGTCTTGCATTCCGGTCGGATGACGGCAAAGAGTTAACGCCGTTCGGGTGGTTCTGTTAAACCGTTTTCACTAACGGCAAATATTTTGCCGTCTGCCCGCAAAAATGCTGACGGCAAAATTACCCTTTGCGGGCACATGGTCTGACGACATTTTTTGCCGTCATGGGCTGACGGCGAAAATTTTGCCGTCTGTAATTCTCACTTTGCCGTCTTTAGCGTCCTGACGGCAAAATGCCCGATTCCTGTAGTGGGTCCGGTTACGGGGAATCATGACAACTCGCAGTTTTGGTCTATTCTGGCTAGTTTTGTATGCTAGTACTCACTAATTTTGGGTCCCGCTGCGATCTGCAAGTTCCTGGAACCCCGAGGTCCGGTTACGGGGAACTCGATAAAACTCGAAGTTTTGGCCTATTGTGCCAAGTTTGTATGCCATTAGTCACTATGTTTGGGTCCTCCTGCGATTTGAACGTTTCAAGAACCCTGGGGTCCGGTTACGGGAACTCATAAAAACTCCCAGATTTGACCTATTCCGGCCAGTTTTGTATACTATTAATCACTGATTTAGGGTCCCGCCGCGATCCCAACATTTCGCAAACCCCGGGGTCCGGTTATGGGGAACTCTTCAGAACTCATAGTTTTGGCCTATTGTGGCCAGTTTTCTATGCTATTAGTCAATCATTTTGGGTATTTCTAGGATCCGAATGTTTCGGGGACCCGGTGTCCGGTTACGGGGAACTCGTCAAAACTCGTTGTTTTGGTGTATTCTGGCTAGTTTTGTATACTATCACTCACTAATTTTGGGTCCCGATGTGATTCGAATGTTTCGGGAACCCTAGGTATGATTAGAGTGAACTCGTCAAAACATGCAGTATTGGCCTATTCCGGCCAGTTTTGTATGCTATTAGTCACTGATTTTGGGTCCCGATGCAATCCGAACATTTCGGGAACCCCTCGGTCCTGTTATGGCGAACTCATCAAAACTCGCAATATTGGTCTATTCTGGCAAGTTTTGTATTCTATTACTTACTAATTTTGGGTCCTGCTGTGATCCGAATATTTCGGGAACCCCGGGGTCTAGTTAGGAGGAACACGTGAAAACTCGCAGTTTCGGCCTATTCTGGCCAGTTTTGTATGCTATTAGTCATTGATTTTGGGTCCCGATGTGATCCAAATGTTTTGGAAAATCCTGGTACGGTTATGGGGGACTTGTCAAAATTCACAGTTTTCGCCTATTCCGGCCAATTTTGTATGCTATTAGTCACTAATTTTGGGTCCCGATGCCATCCGAACGTTTCGGGAATCCCGTGGTCGAGTTAAGGGGAAATCGTCAAAACTCGCAGTTTTGGCCTATTCCGGCCAGTTTTGCATGCTATTACTCACTGATTTTGGGTCGCGCTGCGATCTGAACGTTCTGGGAACCCCGAGGTCCTGTTACGGGGAACCCGTCAATACTCACAGTTTTTGTTTGTTCTGGCCAGTTTTGTATGCTATTACTCATTGATTTTGGGTCCCGCTGCGATCTGAATGTTCCAGGAACCCCGAGGTCACGTTACGGGGAACTCGCAGTTTTGGCCTATTGTGCCAGGTTTGTATGCTATTAGTCACTAATTTTCGGTCCTCCTGCGATTTGAATGTTTTGGGAACCCCGGGGTCTGGTTACGGGGCACTCATCAAAACTCCCATATTTGGCTTATTCCGGCCAGTTTTGTATGCTATTAGTCACTGATTTAGGGTGCCGCCGTGATCCGAACGTTTCGGAAACCCGGGGGTCCAGTTATGGGGAACTTGTCAAAACTCATACTTTTTGCCTACTATGGCCAGTTTTCTATGCTATTAGTCACTCATTTTGGGTCCTCCTAGGATCCGAACGTTTTGGGAACCCCGGTATCCGGTTACGGGGAACTCATCAAAATTTATAGTTTTGGTGTAATCTGGCCAGTTTTGTATGCTATTACTCAGTGATTTTGGGTCCCGATGTGATCCAAATGTTTCTGGAACCCTTGGTACGGTTACGGGGAACTCATGAAAACTTGCAGTTTTTGCCAATTCCGATCAGTTTTGTATACTATTAGTCACTCATTTTGGGTCCCGATGCCATCCGAACGTTTCGGAAACCCCGGGGTCCAGTTATGGGGAACTCTTCAGAACTTATAGTTTTGGCCTATTGTGGCCAGTTTTCTACGCTATCAATCACTCATTTTGGGTATTTCTAGGATTCTAACGTTTCGGGGACCCGTGGTCCGGTTACGGGGAATTCGTCAAAACTCGTTGTTTTGGTGTATTCTGGCTAGTTTTGTATACTATCACTCACTGATTTTGGGTCCCGATGTGATCCGAATGTTTCGGGAACCCTAGGTATGATTAGAGTGAACTCGTCAAAACATGCAGTATTGGCCTATTCCGGCCAGTTTTGTATGCTATTAGTTACTGATTTTGGGTCCCGATGCAATCCGAACATTTCGGGAACCCCTGGGTCCGGTTGCGAGGAACTCATCAAAACTCACAATATTGGTCTATTTTGGCAAGTTTTGTATTCTATTACTTACTAATTTTGGGTCCCGCTGCGATCCGAACGTTTCGGGAACCCCGGGGTCTAGTTACGAGAAACACGTGAAAACTCGAAGTTTTGGCCTATTCCGGCCAGTTTTGTATGCTATTAGTCACTGATTTTGGGTCCCGATGTGATCCAAATGTTTCGGAAAATCTTGGTACGGTTATGGGGAATTCGTCAAAACTAGCAGTTTTCTCCTATTCCGGCCAGTTTTGTATGCTATTAGTCACTAATTTTGGGTCCCGATGACATCCGAACGTTTCGGGAACCCCGTGGTCCAGTGAAGGGGAAATCGTCAAAACTCGCAGTTTTAGCCTATTTCGGCCAGTTTTGCATGCTATTACTCACTGATTTCGGGTCCCGCTGCGATCTGAACATTCCGAGAACCCCGAGGTCCGGTTATGGGGAACTTGTCAAAACTCGCAGTTTAGCCTATTGTGGCCAAGTTTGTATGCTATTAGTCACTGATTTTGGGTCCCGGTGTGATCCGAACGTTACGGCGATCTCGTCAAAACTCGCAATTCTGGGCTATTCCGACCAATTTTATATGCTATTAGTAACTGATTTTGGTTTCAGGTGTGATACGAACGTTTCCGAAACCTCGGGGTCCCGTTACGGGGAACTCGTCAAAACTCGCAGTTTTGGCCTATTTTGGCCAGTTTTGTATGCTATTACTCACTGATTTTGGGTCCCGCTTCGATTCGGACGTTCCGGGAACCACGAGGTCCTGTTACGGGGAACTCGTCAATACTCGCAGTTTTTGTCTGTTCTGGCCAGTTTTGTAAGCTATTACTCATTGATTTTGGGTCCCGCTGCGATCTGAATGTTCCAGGAACCCCGAAGTTAGGTTACGGGGAACTCGTCAAAACTCGCAGTTTTGGCCTATTGTGCCAGGTTTGTATGCTATTCATCACTAATTTTCGGTCCTCCTGTGATTTGAACGTTTTGGGAACCCCGGGGTCCGGTATTGGGAAGTCATCAAAACTCCCAGATTTGGCTTATTCCGGCCAGTTTTGTATGCTATTAGTCACTGATTTAGGGTCCCGCCGCGATCCGAATGTTTCGGAAACCCCAGGATCCAGTTATGGAGAACTCGTCAAAACTCATAGTCTTGGCCGACTATGGCCAGTTTTTTATGTTGTTAGTCACTCATTTTGGGTCCTCCTACGATCCGAACGTTTTGGGAACCCCAGGGTCCGGTTACGGGGAACTCGTCAAAACTTGCAGTTTTGGCCAATTCCGACCAGTTTTGTATACTATTAGTCACTGATTTTGGGTCCCGATGACATCCGAACGTTTCGGGAACCCCGACGTCCGGTTAAGGGGAAATCGTGAAACTCACAGTTTTGGCCTATTCTGGCCAGTTTTGCTTGCTATAACATACTGATTTTGGGTCCCGCTGCGATCCGAACTTTCCAGGAACCCCGAGGTCCAGTTACAGGGAACTCGTGAAAAATAGCAGTTTTGGCCTATTCCGGCTAGTTTTGTATGCTATTAGTCAATCATTTTGGGTCCCGCTGTGATCCGAATGATTCGGGAGCCCAAGGGTCCGGTTACGGGGAACTCGTCAAAACTCGCAATTTTGGGCTATTCCGACCAGTTCTGTATGCTATTAGTCCCTGATTTTCGGTTCCGCTGTGATCAGAACGTTTCTGGAACCTCGGGGTCCGGTTACGGGGAACTCGTCAAAACTCGCAGTTTTGGCCTATTTTGGCCAGTTTTGTTTGTTATTACTCACGGATTTTGGGTCCCGCTTCGATCCGGACGTTCCAGGAACCCCGAGTTCCTGTTACGGGGAACTTGTCAATACTCCCAGTTTGATCTATTCTGGCCTGTTGTGTATGCTATTACTCACTGATTTTGGGTCCTGCTGCGATCCGAATGTTTCAGGAACCCTGATGTCCGGCTACGGGGAACTTGTTAGAACTCGCAGTTTTGGCCTATAGTGCCAGGTTTGTATGCTATTAGTCACTAATTTTGGGTCCTCCTGCGATTTGAACTTTTCGGGAACCCCGGGGTCCGGTTACTCGGAACTCATAAAAACTCCTAGATTTAGCCTATTCCAGCCAGTTTTTTATGCTATTAGTCACTGATTTTGGGTCTCGATGTGATCCAAATGTTTTAGAAAATCTTGGTACGGTTACGGGGAACTCGTCAAATCTCGCAGTTTTGGCCTATTCCGGCCAGTTTTGTATGCTATTAGTCACTAATTTTGGGTCCCGATGCCATCCGAACGTTTTGGGAACCCCGGGGTCCGGTTAAGGGGAAATCATGAAAACTCACAGTTTTGGCCTATTCCGTCCAGTTTTGCATGCTATAACTCACTGATTTTGGGTCCCTCTCTGATCCGAACTTTCCGGGAACTCCGAGGTCCGGTTAAGGGGAAATCGTGAAACTCACAGTTTTGGCCTATTACGGCCTGTTTTGCATGCTATTACTTACTGATTTTGGGTCCTGCTGCGATCCGAACATTTCGGGAACCCCGAGGTCCTATTCCGGCTAGTTTTGTATGCTACTAGTCACTAATTTTGCGTCCTGATGTGATCTGAATGTTTCGAGAACCCTTGGTATGGTTACGGGGAACTCGTCAAAACTCGCAGTTTTGACCTATTCCGTCCAGTTTTGTATGCTATTAGTCACTGATTTTGGGTCCCGATGCCATCCGAACATTCGGGAACCCCGGGGTACGGTTAAGGGGAAATCGTGAAACTCACAGTTTTGGCCTATTCCGCCCAGTTATGCATTCTAGTTGTCACATCCCTGACCCCTTAAGCAAGATAGCTTTGTGCTCATGTTTTCTTTGCATTGCATCTAGGAAATTCTCAACAAGAACAAAGCAAGTGGTGAAGGAAAATTCTAAAACCCTAGCCACTTCTTAAAATAAAGGAAATTTCAAACTAGATAAAATCAATGAATCCAAAATGGCCTCAAGAAAAATTCAAACTTTCCGATAAATCTTGAAAGTATTTAAGCAATGAAGAAAACCTTTTTCTTGACTCTATAAACATTTTAAATAAATGCAAAAAGCTACTCGTTTCAAGTTTTAAATTTGAAATCAGAAACTTTAAACTTCCAAAAATGTTGAAAACTTTAGGAATGGTTGGAAATATTCCAAAAAATATTCTAGGGTGTTCAAAATAGTTTTTACAAACTATTTGGGATCTGAAATAAATAGCAAATCAATGTGAGTAATTAAAACAGAAACAAAAAAAAAAGAAAATGAGAAAACTCTTACCTGTCGCCCACCTGGCCCGGCCCAGCTCCTCCTGTCATCTTCCTCCTCGCCAGTAAGAGCAGGAGGTGGCCGCCGCGTCGCCGCGCGCCTCCACGTAGCTCCCTGCCTGCCTGGCCACCACCTCGCGCTGGCAAGCACGGGGATAAGCTCCTCGAGCTCGTAGCTATCCGTTCCCCAGCTCATTCTCCCCCTCTGCCTCGTTTCTTTCTACCGCCATTGTAGCCCGAGCAGAGCTCGAGCTCGCCGTCGTTCTAGCCTACCTCTCTCCCTCCTGAGCCGTGCAATAGGTCCGCCGCAACTCCCTGAAGCTTCTTAGCCACGAGCCCGACGCCGAGACGCGGTCATCTTCTTCCTCGGGTCACCGAAGTTCGTCGCCGGCGTTCTTCCTCTCCAGGCCGTCCCCGAGCAAGCTAGCGCCACCACTGCGCTCCTCGTGAGCTTGCGCATCTTTCCCCTAAGATCTCCCCGTCGATCCCCTCCTCTAGGTCTAGTTCCATCGGAGCCCGACGAGATCTGCCGCGGGAGCTCGTCGCTGGTAGCACTCCGGTGATCAGCTCATCGCTGGTAGCCCTCCGGTGATCAGCTCGTCCTTCTGAGGCCACCAGCAGCTTCAGGATGTCGCGTAGATGTCGTAGGAGCTGAGTCCCGTGCGTAGCTCCCTCTGTTTCGATGACCTCGAGGACGCCCGAACCTCGTCGCCGGCCAGATCAGCCCCAGCCAAGTGCAAAAATGAACCCGCGGAGAATTGTCGTTCCTCTGGTGCTCTCCGCGCAGAGTTTGGCCCCCTGTGCGCCGTTTTCGAGCCCCTCCGACGTACTGGTGCTCGCCGGAGGCTCCCCGCCGGCGAGGACGACCTCGCCGCCGGTGGATCTCAGCTGGCCTGAGCCACTGACGTGTGGGGCCAGCCTCTGGGAGTTTAGGATTAAAGAAAATAAATTTAATTAATTTGATAAGTCACTGACATGTGGGTCCAGTGAGTTTAATTAACTAATTAAGATTAATCCTAATCTAAAACTGACCAGAGACACTCACAAGTGGGTCCCACTGGTCAGGTTTGACTTTCAACGGCCAGTTGGACCTGCTGATGCAATAAAAGGGTTTTCTAGTATAAAAATAATTCCAGAAATGTTTAAAACTTCTAAAATTCGTAGAAATTAATCTGTAACTCCAATAAAAATAATTTATATATGAAAAAGTATCAGAAAAATTAAAGGAATCTGAATATGTCATTTCCAAACATGTTTGAAAATGTTCGAGAACCCAAACATGTAGATTCATGAACAAGTTAATTCTTATAAATACTTTATAAATGGAATATGGAAAATATTTAAATTTCACTATGAATGACATGATCAAGTACTTTCCTAATTACAAACCAGCAACCTAGCATGTCATCCCATGCATGTTAACATCAAGTTGATCTGAGCATCAGGTCGAATCAATTAAAATGGTATCCGAGAGTACCTCGTTTGAAGTGATATTGAATTTGATTCAAATCAACTTCAAACCTAATACATGCTAGCTATAATAGTATATCACCTTGCATTCTCATGGCATGCTCATGCATCATCTTGATTGCATATGTTCGTTATAGATTGTTGTCATTCCTTTCGGTAGGCTCCGCTCCCCCGGATTCCACCGAACATCCGTCTGACGGATATTGTCACTCCTCTGAGCAACAAGGCAAGCAACCATTTTGATCATCCCGATAAATCCCATGTCCTTGCTTCTGCACTTACTTATTGCATTAGGATCAAATGCTTCAAATGCTTTTACCACGTTAGTTGAACCCACTACCTCTGCATGACCTATCCTTGTCACAGTAAATAGCTGAACCTTGCAACCTAGCATACCTGGTAGTTGCTTGAGCCGTGATGTGCCTTATCTTGTTATGCATGCTATGCTTAGAGTTGTGTATGGTCTGTCATCTGGGAGATGAACAGAATTGTGAGAATGTGTCCGGTAAGCAAAGGTTGTGTGTTGAACCTGATTTGGTAAAGGTACCGGTGAAAGGCTGTGTAGGAGTACATGGCGGGTTGTTTCATTGGAACCGTCCTTAGGAAATGAGTTCCATGTATGTAATCCAAGACTAGATACTACCACACGTTGGGATACTTAATTGACCCTCTCGACTTATTAATCGCTTAGTACTCGGTCCAGTAGTTGCAAGTAGTTTCTGGTGTTTATAGTCATGCTGGAGGCCGTGGCACGGTGTACCAAGTGGCACCCAGATGGTGGGCTTGGGAACCCTTCGCACATCGTTTGAGGCCGTGGCGGAAACCTCGGCCGGACTGCCGTACGGGCTACTCTCAGATAGGCGATAAACCTGGACTAGGTACTAGTGTGGTTAACGGTCGTGGCCGACTCCCTCGCTAGGCTTCCGCTTGAAGGTTGCCGAGGTGCATGACGTGCACATGGCGATAAGTGGCGAGAGCGTGTGTGACGAAGTACACCCCTGCAGGGTTATGATCTATTCGAATAACCGCGTCCGCGGATATGGACTACTTGGAGACATATGTTGTTCATAGATAACTTCAATGGCTACTCATAAAATTGTCAAGATAAGCGTGAGTGTCGTGGACAGCTTTCCGTATGGAGACGGAATTATTCCACGATGGTGTATTGTTGTGGTGTTAGTGGACTCGTGTGCGAGAAATCAAGTTGTCAAAATTATTTAAAAATGCAAGTTGTCTAGCCACGAGTCAAATGATGGCTTTCCGCATGAAACCCCACCATACCTTGTTGATACATTGCATAAGTAGTTAGCTATCCTGAAGTCTTGCTGAGTACCTCCGTACTCATGTTTGCTTAATAAATGTTGCAGAGGTTGCGAATGACCCTAATGGGGGGTTCTTCATAGACATCGACGATGACGAGTAGCTGGTGTCCCAGCTACGATCTGGCCCTAGGTTGGGTCTGTAGTATAGTCAGGCCATGTGCCTTCTAGCTGCACCTGTCAGTACTCAGACAGTTTTAAACTCTTCCGCTGGCTTGTAACTGAATGACTGCTATTATGGGTCGTGAGACCCTTAATCTGTAATATTATGTGTGTGGCTCTTCCGAGCCTCTTAAATAAAGCTTGTATGTTAATGGTTATGTTGTGATGCCATCGATGTATCTATACATATCGTTATGCCATGCGTACGTGTGTCGTACTTGATATGTATGGGGTTCGATTACCTAGTCGTGAACTTTAGTAGCACTCCTTACAAGGAAATGCCCTTTGTGATCCAACGAGCCTTGGTAGTTCGCTACTGCTCCGGACACTTTGGTTGACCGGCATGTGTCCTTCTTAGCTGCTGTGTCTGTCCCCTTTGGGGAAATGTCACGCGATGTAATGGAGTCCTTGTAGCTTGCTACGACTCGTTTACACTCGCTGGTGACCGACACCTGCTTTGTTGGGTCATGTATGCCTGTCCTTGTGCGGTAGTGCCACTTTGGTTTGTAACTAGACTTGTGGATCCGGGTTCTTTGACATTGGAATGCTAGCGGCACTATTGCATACGTGAGTCAAAAGACGCAAACGGTCCCGGCTAAGGTACGGCTGCAGCCGTGGAGTTAACCGTGCGTGAGAACGCAAAGGGATGCGATGTGTTACACGCTGGATTCCTATGACTTAGGATCGGGGTCCCGACAGCGTTGGTATCAGAGCCTGGCTGACTGTAGGACTACTAAGCCAAACTGGTCGAAGTTGAGTCTAGAATTGCTTTAGTTATATATAAGGGAATTATTTGTGGAAGGGAACGTAAGACTCTTGTTCTCTTCTCAAGTTATTCTATTGTGGTCATCCTCGTCTTTTCTGCAGGAATTAAGGACTAGGTTACCCATCTTCTTCTAGGCTCGTGTTTCTGATCGGTAGATGATAGGACTACGGGTCAAGAGACATTGGGTTTCTTTCATTCCTAGGAAAAAGGAAGTAAGTTTGATGATCAGAGAGTTGAACTTGATAGTTGACTGGTTACGCTATTCCATTTTGGGTTGTCTCAAAATTTGTTTTTGAGCAATTACAGCCGTTATGCTGCCCAATTTTGCATTCGGAGCTCTAATGCTTTTGCATTACTCTCTATTTACAGATGTCTGGCCGTCCTTCTCGTCAGGTGGTACGTCTGACCAGGTGCATTGATGTACCGGGTCATACGGCCATGCTGATCAGGGTGATGTCGTTGTGCGGTTACCGCTGGTACCCCGAGTACACAGTGGAGGAACAGTACCGAGACTTCAACCAGAGCCAGTACATCTACACTGTCAGGGTATTTCCAGACTACCGTGGAGCTGAGGAGCCAATCCATTGGTACTATGGGTTGGGAGTCACTGTTGACATGGCAGTACAAGATGCTGCCTATTCAATGATGACCATTATGAGAGCGAGACATGCACTGCTGCAGAATTCAGAGTTCTGCTATGTTCTGGCCTCTCAACCTGGTGAAGAGGGATACCTCAGTGGAGTCTATTTTGATTTTTCTATTGAGGATCCACTACTTCAGTCCACTGTTGAGATGCTAGAGAACAGAGACAGGGATGCCCATGCTCTCCGCATGGAGCTTTATGCTACCCGTGCCTATCTGTGGACGGCTTTGACGCAGCTGGCACCGATAGTCCAGACAGGGTACGGAGATATGGAGATGCTGAACCCTGTTAGGACCCATCTTCCGGCCCACGTTGACTGGCCAGCTATAGGAGGTTTCACCCCTCTTCGGGGGCCTCTCTTACCACCAGTCAGGGGACCAAGGCCACATCCGTGTCCTTATGGATCCCAGGGATCTCAGGCCAGAGTGTTTCCTGATCCGCAGGTTGAGCTTCCAGGTCATGGAGGTAATCTCTATGAGATGTTCTATGCCGATGCCTGAGCTAAGAGAGGAAGGATAGTATGGTAGTAGCCGTATGTTCACAGTCCTGCGTGACTTGTGAAGTATGCCTGTGATGTGAAATGAATTCCGGAGGCCTAGATAAATAATGTATAGGAAGCTTGTAAGCCTCTGATGAGTAGTTTCATAATTTCAGTAGTTTGCTCTTCGAGTAAGTTTGTACTGAACTATGTAAGGGTGTGTATGAACCATGGTGTATATATAGCAGTTGCTTGTTACCATGCTGTTCGGATATTCATTTCTGCATTCCATGTGTTCAGTACATTCTTAATCCATAGCTAGTATTGATATGATATTGGTCTAAGCTGTGAGTTTGCTTGTCAGGATGGTGTTCAGCAGGTTGAACCGTGCCCCTGGTCATGAGCAAGGCGAGTGTAGTCAAGCGTCGCAGGAAGACCTGCCTCACCCGCCCTCTCTAGCGGAAGTTATGCTTGAGGCAGAGAGAAACAAAAGGGAGACCAACCGACTGTTGGAGCGTATTGAGCAGAATACGTCTCGTCAGCCTAGGAACGCTGCAGTGTCCCTCAACGACTTTGTGAAGCTGAATCCTGCAAAGTTTCATCATTCCATCGATCCCCTCGGCGCTGACGACTGGCTGTGCAGCATCTCACGCAAGATTCGCTCTGCGAATGTGTCTGAGGCCGACAAGGTGACCTTTGCGGCGTATTTCCTGGAAGGACCCGCCAAGCTGTGGTGGGAGAACTTTGAAGCGATGCGTCGTGCTGAACCAGCAGCCACATGGGCAGACTTCAGTGCAGGTTTTCGTCTGCACCATATTCCAGAGGGCCTGATGGACAGAAAGAGAGAGGAATTATGTGCCTTCAATCAGGGCAAGTTGACCGTGGATGCCTATAGCCGCGAGTTCGGTAACCTCGTCCGTTATGCAAGAGAGGAGGTGTCTACTGACGCCAAGAAGCAAGCAAGTTTCCGTAAGGGTCTGAGCCCTGAGCTTCGTCGTGATCTGTGCCTCCACGAGTGTGCAAGGTTTCAAGCTCTGGTCAACAAGGCGATCAGTGCCGAGACTGGTCATACTAACTTTGAAGCCACAAGGAAGCACTCCCGTGACTTTGGCTCGTCTTCTGGTTCCGCGTTTTCAAAACGCAGGCTATGGGTTCCAAACAGTTCTCTGCCGCCAAGACACACTCCCAGGCCATCCTACGTGGCGCCTCAGACGAATCAGACCAACCCTCCAACAAAAACTTATGGTGGTCCAGCTAGCAATGCTACACCACGTGCCAACCAAGTGATATGCTACAAGTGTGGAGAACCGGGGCGCTATTCCCGTGAGTGTCCTCAAAATGTGGGTGCCAAGCAACCCGGAAAGTCCGTCGGGCAAGGCAAGTCGGGCAAAGCTTACTATGTGAAGCCAACTCCCGCACGTGGCCGTGTGAACTATGTGTCAGCAGAAGAAGCTGCAGAGGATCCCTACGTCATGCTGGGTATGCTTCTCGTTAATCATCACCCAGCGTCTGTTCTCTTTGACACTGGGTCTTCTCATTCCTTCATTTCAGAAAGTTATGCACAATTGCATAACATGTCTTTTTGTGATATGCCAATTCCCTGGGTTATCCAAACTCCTGGTAGTAAATGGCAAACCTCTAGGATAACCTATGACAATGAAATTCTAGTCGACAGGCTAGTTTTTCTAGCCTCATTGATAGCTTTGAAATCTTCGGATATTAATATCATCTTGGGTATGGAATGGATGTCAGCTCACTATGCCAAGATTGATACTCATTCTAGAAATGTCCAGCTTACCCATCCCTCGGGTGAGATAGTAAATGTCTCTACTCGAGTTGCCAAATGCCAACTCTATTCCCTAAATGCCAACCCTCTTCCGGAACTTGAAGACATTCCGGTAGTCCGTGACTTCCCGGATGTTTTTCCAGAGGAACTGCCAGGAATTCCACCTGACAGAGATGTAGATTTGTGATAGATCTTGTTCTGGGAACTGTCCCAATAGCCATAAGACCATATAAGATGGCACCCCTGGAGCTAGCCGACCTTAAGAAGCAACTAGATGAGGCCTTGAATAAAGGTTTCATTCGTCCTAGCTCTTCTCCTTGGGCTTGCCCCGTCCTCTTCGTCAAGAAGGAAGATGGAACGGATCGGATGGTTGTAGATTACCGACGAGTTAATTTGGTCACCATAAAGAACAAGTATCCGCTCCCCACGATCAACGACCTGTACGATGAGCTCGCTGGATCCTCAGTCTTCTCCAAAATGGATTTGAGGTTGGGATACCATCAAATCAAGATCAAGAACGGGGACATTCCAAAAACGGCTTTTGTTACTCGATATGGCCAATACGAGTACACCGTCATGTCCTTCGGTTTAACCAATGCCCCAGCCACCTTCTCTCATTTGATGAATTCAATCTTCATGGAGTATTTGGATAAATTCGTTGTGGTATACCTCGATGATATTCTCATATACTTGAAGAACGAACAAGAACATGCCGAGCATCTAAGGCTGGTATTGATGAAACTTCGAGAGCATCGCCTTTATGCCAAGTTTTCAAAATGTGAATTTTGGTTACCAGAAGTGACCTATCTAGGTCACGTAATCTCTGGTAAGGGTATTGCTGTCAATCCCGGGAGAGTTCAAGCTGTCCTTGATTGGACTCAACCTGAATCGGTTAAGGAGGTTAGGAGTTTTCTTGGTCTAGCGAGCTATTGTCGCCGCTTTGTCGAGAATTTCTCCAAGGTTGCAAAGCCTCTAACTGAACTCCTCAAGAAGGATAAAAAGTTCGAGTGGACACCACTGTGTGAGCATAGTTTTCAGGAACTGAAAAGACGCCTGACTTCCGCACCTGTGTTGCTACCACCAGATTAGGAACTGAAAGGACATTGTTATCTATTGCGACGCCTCGCGACAAGGATTAGGTTGCATTCTCATGCCAGATCATCATGTGATCGCATACGCATCTCGACTGTTGCGTCCACATGAGGATAATTATCCCACACATGACATTGAGCTTGCAGCTGTGGTCCATGCACTAAAATCCTGGCGACATTACCTTTTGGGTAATCGTTGCGAAATATTCACTCATCACCAAAGTCTGAAATATATCTTCACCCAGCCGGATTTGAATCTCAGGAAAAGACGGTGGGTTGAGTTGATCTCGGATTACGACTTAGGGATAACTTACACCCCGGGGAAGGCCAATGTTATGGCGGATGCACTAAGTCGTAAATCTTATTGTAACAATCTGATGCTACAACAAGGTCAACCACATCTCTATGAGGAATTTCGGAAGTTGAATCTTCATATTGTTCCTCAAGGATTCCTTTCTACCCTGGTGGCGAAGCCTACTCTTAGGGATCAAATTATAGCCGTGCAGGCTTATGGTAAGGGTATATCTCGGATCAAGGAGAATATTGCTAGCGGTAATGCTAGGGATTTCTTCATCAATGAGAAAGGTGTTGTGTTCTTTCAGAACCGTTTAGTGGTTCCTAAGAGCAAACGTCTGCGGCAATTGATCCTTAAGGAGTCTCATGATTCTCCTCTCACCATTCATCCCGGTAGTACTTAGATGTATCAGGACCTACGCCAGAGGTTCTGGTGGACTAGGATGAAGAGAGAAATTGCTGAGTTCGTTGCTAACTTCGACGTTTGTCGTCGAGTTAAGGTAGAACATGAAAGGCCTGCTGGCACCCTTTAACCTCTAGCTATTCCTGAATGAAAATGGGATAAAGTTAGTATGGATTTCATTACCGGATTTCACAAGACCAAGAAAGGAAATAATGTTATCTTTGTGGTCATTGACCGTCTTTCCAAAGTGGCTCATTTTCTTCCCGTTCGTGAGAGTATAATAGCTAGCCAGCTAGCAAAGTTATATATCTCTCGAATAGTGTCTCTTCATGGTGTTCCCTGGAGATTAACTCGGACCGTGGGAGTATCTTTACTTCTCGCTTGTGGGAAAGTTTTCAAAATGCCATGGGGACTCACCTATCTTTTAGCACTGCTTTCCATCCCCAATCAAGTGGTCAAGTAGAAAGAGTGAATCAAATCCTAGAAGATATGCTCCGAGCTTGTGTTATATCGTTTGGTATGAATTGGGAGAAGTGCCTTCCATTCGCCGAATTCGCTTATAACAATAGTTATCAATCAAGCTTGGGCAAAGCTCCTTTTGAAGTTCTCTATGGACGAAGATGTCGAACACCTCTTAATTGGTCAGAAACTGGAGAGAGGCAACTCTTTGGCCCGGATATGATCCAGGATGCAGAAGAGCAGGTTCGCATTATTCGTGAAAAGTTGAAAACAGCCCAGTCTCGTCAAAAGAGACAATATGATCGTCATCATAAGGCTGTGACCTTTGAAGTTGACGAGAAGGCTTACCTTCGGGTTACACCTTTGAAGGGTACCCATCGATTCGGTATCAAGGGCAAGTTGGCTCCTCGTTACATTGGTCCTTTTCGCATTCTTGCCAAACGAGGAGAAGTTGCCTACCAGTTGGAACTTCCTCCGCATATTTCCAAGGTTCATGATGTCTTCCACGTCTCGCAACTCAGTCGTTGCTTTTCGGATCCTATCCGTGAAGTGGACCACGAAACGCTTGATCTCCAAGATAACCTTTCATACCGAGAATACCCCGTCCATATTCTTGATCAAGCTGAGCGTACCACTCGACGTCGAAACCTTAAGTTTCTTAAAGTTCAATGGTCAAATCATTCTGAAAAGGAGGTAACTTGGGAAAGAGAGGATCGGCTCCGACTTGAGTATCCTGCGTTATTTCCGACGACTTCTAAATCTCGGGACGAGATTCTTTTGAGTGGGGGTGAGTTGTCACATCCCTGACCCCTTAAGCAAGATAGCTTTGTGCTCATGTTTTCTTTGCATTGCATCTAGGAAATTCTCAACAAGAACAAAGCAAGTGGTGAAGGAAAATTCTAAAACCCTAGCCACATCTTAAAATAAAGGAAATTTCAATCTAGTTAAAATCAATTAATCCAAAATGGCCGCAAGAAAAGTTCAAACTTTCTGATAAATCTTGAAAGTATTTAAGCAATGAAGAAAACTTTTTTCTTGACTCTATAAGCATTTTAAATAAATGCAAAAAGCTACTCGTTTCAAGTTTTAAATTTGAAATCAGAAACTTTAAACTTTCAAAAATGTTGAAAACTTTAGGAATGGTTGGAAATATTCCAACAAATATTCTAGGGTGTTCAACATAGTTTTTACAAACTATTTGGGAGAAGAAATAAATAGCAAATCAATGTCAGTAATTAAAACAAAAACAAAACAGAAAGAAAATGAGAAAACTCTTACCTGTCGCCCACCTGGCCCGGCCCAGCTCCTCCTGTCGTCTTCCTCCTCGCCAGTAGGAGCAGGAGGTGGCCGCCGCGTCGCCGCGCGCCTCCACGCAGCTCCCTGCCTCGCAACCATGGGGATAAGCTCCCCGAGCTCGTAGCAATCCGTTCCCCAGCTCATTCTCCGCCTCTGCCTCGTTTCTTTCTGCCGCCATTGGAGCCCTAGCAGAGCTCGAGCTCGCCGTCGTTCTAGCCTACCTCTCTCCCTCCTCAGCCATGCAATAGGTCCGCCGCAACTCCATGAAGCTTCCAAGCCACGAGCCCGACGCCGAGACGCAGTCGTCTTCTTCCTCGGGTCACCGAAGTTCGTCGTCGGTGTTCTTCCTCTCTAGGTCGTCCCCGAGCAAGCTAGCGCCACCACTGCACTCCTCGTGAGCTTGCGCATCTTTCCCCTAAGATCTCCCCGTCGATCCCCTCCTCTAGGCCTAGTTCCATCGGAGCCCGACGAGATCTGTCGGGGAGCTCGTCGCCGGTAGCCCTCCGGTGATCAGCTCGTCCTTCTGAGGCCACCAGCAGCTTCAGGTCGTCGCGTAGATGCCGTAGAAACTGAGTCCCGTGTGTAGCTCCCTTTGTTTCGATGACCTCGAAGACTCCCGAACCTTGGCCGCCGACAAGCTTGTCGCCGACGTCATCTCCGGCCAGATCAGCCCCAGCCAAGTGCAAAAATGAACCCATGGGAGAAGTGTCGTTCCTCTGGTGCTCTCCGCGCAGAGTTTGGCCCCCTGTGCACTATTTCCGAGCCCCTCCGACGTACTGGTGCTCGCCGGAGGCTCCCCGCCGGCGAGGACGACCTCGCCACCGGAGGATCTCAGCTGTCCTGAGCCACTAACGTGTGGGGCCAGCCTCTGGGAGTTTAGGATTATAGAAAATAAATTTAATTAATTTGATAAGTCACTGACATGTGGGTCCAGTGAGTTTAATTAACTAATTAAGATTAATCCTAGTCTAAAACTGACCAGAGACACTCACCAGTGGGTCCCATGGTCAGGTTTGACTTTCAACGGCCAGTTGGACGTGCTGATGTCATGCTGATGCAATAAAAGGGTTTTCCAGTATAAAAATAATTCCATAAATGTTTAAAAGTTCTAAAATTCATAGTAATTAATCTGTAACTCCAATGAAAATAATTTATATATGAAAAAGTATCAGAAAAATTCAATGAATCTGAATATGTCATTTTCAAACATGTTTGAAAATGTTACAAAACCCAAACATGTAGATTCATGAATAAGTTAATTTTTATAAATACTTTATAAATGGAATATGGAAAATATTTAAATTTCACTATGAATGACATGATCAAATACTGTCCTAATTACAAACCAGCAACCTAACATGTCATCCCATGCATGTTAACATCAAGTTGATTTGAGCATCAGGTCGAATCAATTAAAATGGTATCCGAGAATACCTCGTTTGAAGTGATATTGAATTTGATTCAAATCAACTTCAAACCTAATACAAGCTAGCTATAATATTATATCACCTTGCATTCTCATGCCATGCTCATGCATCATCTTGATTGCATATGTTTGTTATTGATTGTTGTCATTCCTTTCGGTAGGCTCCGCTCCCCCGGATTCCACCGAACATCCGTCTGACGGATATTGTCACTCCTCTGAGCAACAAGGCAAGCAACCATTTTGATCATCCCGATAAATCCCATGTCCTTGCTCCTGCACTTACTTATTGCATTAGGATCAAATGCTTCAAATGCTTTTGCCACGTTAGTTGAACCCACTTCCTCTGCATGACCTATCCTTGTCATAGTAAATAGCTGAACCTTGCAACCTAGCATACCTGGTAGTTTCTTGAGCCGTGATGTGCCTTATCCTGCTATGCATGCTATGCTTATAGTTGTGTATGGTCTGTCATCTGGGAGATGAACATAATTGTTAGAATCTGTTCGGTAAGCAAAGGTTGTGTGTTGAACCTGATTTGGTAAAGGTACCGGTGAAAGGCTGTGTAGGAGTACATGGCGGGTTGTTTCATTGGAACCGTCCTTAGGAACTGAGTTCCGTGTATGTAATCCAAGACTAGATATTACCACACATTGGGATACTTAATTGACCCTCTCGACTTATTAATCGCTTAGTACTCGGTCCAGGAGTTGCAAGTAGTTTCTGGTGTTTATAGTCATGTTGGAGACCGTGCATAGTGCTGACCTGAGAGGTGGGCTATGATGCGGTAGGTAGTGGCACGGTGTACCAAGTGGCACCCGGATGGTGGGCTTGGGAACCCTTCGCACATCGTTTGAGGCCGTGGCGGAAACCTCGGCCGGACTTCCGTACGGGTTACTCTCAGATAGGCCATAAACCTGGACTAGGTACTAGTCTGGTTAACGGTCGTGGCCGACTCCCTCGCTAGGCTTCCGCTTGAAGGTTGCCGAGGTGCATGACGTGCACATGGCGATAAGTGGCGAGAGCGTGTGTGACGAAGTACACCCCTGCAGGGTTATGATCTATTCGAATAGCCGCGTCTGCGGATATGGACTACTTGGAGACATATGTTGTTCTTAGATAACTTCAATGGCTACTCATAAAATTGTCAAGATAAGCGTGACTGTCGTGGATGGCGTTTTCGTATGGAGACGGAATGATTCCACGATGGTGTATTGTTCTGGTGTTAGTGGACTCGTGTGCGAGAAATCAAGTTGTCAAAATTAGTTAAAAATGCAAGTTGTCTAGCCATGAGTCAAATGCTGGCTTTCCGCATGAAACCCCACCATACCTTGTTGATACATTGCATGAGTAGTTAGTTATCCTATAGTCTTGCTGAGTACCTCCGTACTCATGTTTGCTTAATAAATGTTGCAGAGGTTGCTAATGACCCTAATGGAGGGTTCTTCATAGACATCGACGACGACGAGTAGCTGGTGTCCCAGCTACGATCTGGCCCTAGGTTGGGTCTGTAGTATAGTCAGGCCATGTGCCTTCTAGCTGCACCTGTCTGTACTCAGACAGTTTTAAACTCTTCCGCTGGCTTGTAACTGAATGACTGCTATTATGGGTCGTGAGACCCTTAATGTGTAATATTATGTGTGTGGCTCTTCCGAGCCTCTTAAATAAAGCTTGTATGTTTATGGTTATGTTGTGATGCCATCGATGTATCTATACATATTGGTATTCCATGCGTACGTGTGTCGTACTTGATATGTATGGGGTTCGATTACCTAGTCGTGAACTTTAGTAGCAGTCCTTACAAGGAAATGCTTCTTTGTGATCCGACGAGCCTTGCTAGTTCGCTAATGCTCCGGACACTTTGGTTGACCGGCATGTGTCCTTCTTAGCTGTTGTGTCTGTCCCCTTTGGGGAAATGTCACGTGGTGTAATGGAGTCCTTGTAGCTTGCTATGACTCGTCTACACTCGCTGGTGACCGACACCTGCTTTGTTGGGTCATGTATGCCTGTCCTTGTGCGGTACTGCCACTTTGGTTTGTGACTAGACTTGTCGATCCGGGTTCTTTGACATTGGAATGCTAGCGACACTATTGCCTACGTGAGTCAAAAGACGTAAACGGTCCCGGCTAAGGTAAGGCTGCAGCCGTGGAGTTAACCGTGCGTGAGACCGCAAAGGGATGCGATGTGTTACAGGCTGGATTCCTATGACTTAGGATCGGGGTCCCGACAATTACTTACTAATTTTGGGTCCCGCTGCGATCCGAACTTTCCGCGAACCCCGAGGTACGGTTACGGGGAACTCGTGAAAACTCGCAGTTTTGGCCTATTCTGACCAGTTTTGTATGCTATTAGTTACCGATTTTGAGTCCCGTTGCCATCCGAACGATTCGGGAGCCCCAGGGTCCGGTTACGGGGAACTCGTCAAAACTCGCAATTTTGGGCTATTCCGACCAGTTTTGTATGCTATTAGTCACTGATTTTGGGTCCTGCTGCGATCCAAACGTTTCTGGAACCACGGGGTCTGGTCACGGGGAACTCGTCAAACCTCGTAGTTTTGGTGTATTCTGGCCAGTTTTGTATGCTATTACTCACTGATTTTAGGTCCCGATATGATCCGAATGTTTCAGGAACCCTTGGTACGGTTACGGGGAACTCATCAAAACTTGCAATTTTGGCCAATTCCATCCAGTTTTGTATACTATTAGTCACTGATTTTGGGTTCCGATGGCATCCGAACGTTTCAGGAACCCCGGCGTCCAGTTAAGGGGAAATCGTGAACCTCACAGTATTGGCCTATTCCGTCTAGTTTTGCATGCTATTACATACTTATTTTGGGTCCCGCTGCGATCCAAACATTTCGGAAACCCTGGGGTCCAGTTACGGGGAACTCGTGAAAACTCGCGGTTTTGGCCTATTCCGGCCAGTTTTGTATGCTATTAGTCACTGATTTTGCATCCTGATGTGATCCGAATGTTTCGAGAACCCTTGGTACGGTTACGGGGAACTCATCAAAAGTCGCAGTTTTGACCTATTTCGGCCAGTTTTGTATGCTATTAGTCACTGATTTTGGGTCCTGCTGCGATCCAAACGTTTCTGGAACCACGGGGTCTGGTTACGGGGAACTCGTCAAAACTCGCAGTTTTGGCCTATTCCGGCCAGTTTTGTATGCTATTAGTCATTGATTTTGCATCCTGATGTGATCCGAATGTTTCGAGAACCCTTGGTACGGTTACGGGGAACTCGTCAAAACTCGCAGTTTTGACCTATTCCGGCCAGTTTTGTATGCTATTAGTCACTGATTTTGGGTCCTGCTGCGATCCAAACATTTCTGGAACCACGTGGTCTGGTTACGGGGAACTCGTTTAAACTCGTAGTTTTAGCCTATTTTGGCCTGTTTTGTATGTTATTACTCACGGATTTTGTGTCCCGCTTTGATCCGGACGTTCCGGGAACCCCGAGTTCCTCTTACGGGGAACTCGTCAATACTCCTAGTTTGATCTATTCTGGCATGTGGTGTATGCTATTACCCACTGATTTTGGGTCCCGCTGCGATCCGAATGTTTGAGGAACCCTGATGTCCGGCTACGGGGAACTTGTTAGAACTCACAGTTTTGGCCTATAGTGCCAGTTTTGTATGCTATTAGTCATTGATTTTGGGTCCTGCTGCGATCCAAACGTTTCCGGAACCACGGGGTCTGGTTACGGGGAATTCGTCAAAACTCGTAGTTTTGGTGTATTCTGGCCAGTTTTGTATGCTATTACTCACTGATTTTAGGTCCCGATATGATCCAAATGTTTCAGGAACCCTTGGTACGGTTACGGGGAACTCATCAAAACTTGCAGTTTTGGCCAATTCCGACCAGTTTTGTATACTATTAGCCACTGATTTTGGGTTCCGATGGCATCCGAACGTTTCAGGAACCCCAACGTCCAGTTAAGGGGAAATCGTGAAACTCACAGTTTTGGCCTATTCCGGCTAGTTTTGCATGCTATTACTTACTTATTTTGGCTCCCGCTGCGATCCGAACATTTCGGAAACCCTGGGGTCCAGTTACGGGGAACTCGTGAAAACTCGCGGTTTTGGCCTATTCCGACCAGTTTTATATGCTATTAGTCACTGATTTTGCATCCTGATGTGATCCGAATGTTTCGAGAACCCTTGGTACGGTTACGGGGAACTCGTCAAAACTCGCAGTTTTGACCTATTCCGGCCAGTTTTGTATGCTATTAGTCACTGATTTTGGGTACCGATGCCATCCGAACTTTCGGGAACCCCACGGTCCGGTTAAGGGGAAATCGTGAAACTCACAGTTTTGGCCTATTCCGCCCAGTTTTGCATGCTATTACTTACTGATTTTGGGTCCCGTTGCGATCCAAACTTTCCGGGAACCCAGAGGTCTCGTTACAGGGAACTCGTGAAAACTCGCAGTTTTTGCCTATTCCGGCCAGTTTTGTATGCTATTAGTCACCGATTTTGGGTCCCGCTGCCATCTGAACGATTCGGGAGCCCCCTGGTCCGGTTACGGGGCACTCGTCAAAACTCGCAATTTTGGGCTATTCCGGCCAGTTTTGCATGCTATTACTTACTGATTTTGGGTCCCGTTGCGATCCGAACTTTCCGGGAACACCGAGGTCCAGTTATGGGGAACTCGTTAAGACTCATAGTTTTGGCCTACTATGGCCAGTTTTCTATGCTGTTATTCACTCATTTTGGGACCTCCTAGGATCCGAACGTTTTGTGAACCCCGGGGTCCGGTTACGGGGAACTCATCAAAACTCGTAGTTTTGGTGTATTCTGGCCAGTTTTGTATGCTATTACTCACTGACTTTGGGTCCCGATGTGATACGAATGTTTCGGAAACCCTTGGTACGGGTACGGGGAACTCGTCAAAACTTGCAGTTCTGGCCAATTCGAACCAGTTTTGTATATACTATTAGTCACTGATTTTGGGTCCCGATGCCATCCGAACGTTTTGGGAACCCCGGCGTCCGGTTAAGGGGAAATCGTGAAACTCAAAGTTTCGGCCTATTCCAGCCAGTTTTGCATATTATTACTTACTGATTTTGGGTCCCGCTGCGATCCGAACATTTCGGGAACCCCGGGGTCCAGTTACGGGGAACTCGTGAAAACTCGCAGTTTTGGCATATTCCGGCCAGTTTTGTATGCTATTAGTCACTGATTTTGGGTCCCGATGCCATCCGAACGTTTCTGGAACCACGGGGTCTGGTTAAGGGGAACTCGTGAAACTCACAGTTTTGGCCTATTCTGCCCAGTTTTGCATGCTATTACTTGCTGATTTTGCATGCCCTGCGATCCGAACTTTCCGGGAACACCGATGTCCGGTTAGGGGGAACTTGTGAAAACTCGCAGTTTAGGCCTATTCCGGCCAGTTTTGTATGCTATTAGTCACCGATTTTGGGTCCCGCTGACATCCGAACGATTCGGTAGCCCCAGGGTCCAGTTACGGGGAACTCGTCAAAACTCGCAATTTTGGGCTATTCTGGCCAATTTTGTATGTTATTAGTCATTGATTTTGGGTCCTGCTGCGATCCAAACGTCTCAAGAACCGAGGGGTCCGGTTACGGGGAACTCGTCAAAACTCTTAGTTTTGGTGTATTCTAGCCAGTTTTGTATGCTAATACTCACTGATTTTGGGTCCCGATATGATCTGAATGTTTCGGGAACCCTTGGTACGGTTACGGGGAACTCGTCAAAACTTGCAGTTTTTGCCAATTCCGACCAGTTTTGTATACTATTAGTCACTGATTTTGGGTCCCGATGCCATCCGAACGTTTCGGGAACCCTGCCGTCCGGTTAAGAGGAAATCATGAAACTCACAGTTTTGGCCAATTCCGACCAGTTTTGCATGCTATTACTTACTCATTTTGGGTCCCGCTTCGATCCGAACATTTCGGGAACCCCGGGGTCCAGTTACGGGGCACTCGTGAAAACTCGCATTTTGGCCTATTCCGGCCAGTTTTGTATGGTACTAGTCACTGATTTTTCGTCCCGATGTGATCCGAATGTTCCGAGAACCCTTGGTACGGTTACGGGGAACTCGTCAAAACTCACAGTTTTGAACTATTCCGGCCAGTTTTGTATGCTATTAGTCACTGAATTTGGGTCCCGATGCCATTCGAACGTTTCGGGAACCCCGGGGTCCGTTTAAGGGGAAATCATGAAACTCACAGTTTTGGCCTATTCCGCCCAGTTTTGCATGCTATTACTTACTCATTTTGGGTCCCGCTGCGATCCGAAATTTCTGGGAACCCCGAGGTCCGGTTACGGAGAACTCATGAAAACTCGTAGTTTTGGCCTATTTCGACCAGTTTCGTATGCTATTAGTCACTGATTTTGGGTCCCGATGTGATCCCAATGTTTCGAGAACCCTTTGTACGATTACGGGGAACTCATCAAATCTCGCAGTTTTGACCTATTTCGGCCAGTTTTGTATGCTATTAGTCATTGCTTTTGGGTCCCGGTGCCATCGGAACGTTTCGGGAACCCCGGGGTCCGGTAAAGGGGAAATGATGAAAACTCGCAGTTTTGGCCTATTCCGTCAAGTTTTGCATGCTATTACTCACTCTTTTTAGGTCCCGCTCTGATCCGAACTTTCCGGGAACCCCGAGGTCCGGTTACGGGGAACTCGTCAAAACTGTCAGTTTTGGTCTATTCTGGCCAGTTTTGTGTGCTATTATACTCACTGATTTTGGGTCCTGCTGCGATCTGCATGTTCCGGGAACCGTGAGGTCCGGTTACGGGGAACTCGATAGAACTCGCAGTTTTGGCCTATTGACGAAGGTTTGTATGCTATTAGTCACTAAGTTAGCGCCCTCCTGCGATATGAACGTTTCGGGAACCCCCGGGTCAGGTTACGGGACCTCATAAAAACTCCCAGATTTAGCCTATTCCAACCAGTTTCGTATGCTATTAGTCACTGATTTTGGGTCCCGATGTGATCCAAATGTTTTCGAAAATCTTGGTACGGTTACGGGGAACTCATCAAATCTCGCAGTTTTGGCCTATTCCGGCCAGTTTTATGTGCGTCACTGATTTTGGGTCCCGATGCCATCCGAACGTTTCGGGAACCCCGGGGTCCGGCTAAGGGGAAATCATGAAAACTCGCAGTTTTGGCATATTCCATCCAGTTTTGCATGCTATTACTCACTAATTTTGGGTCCTGCTCCGATCCGAACTTTCCGGGAACCCCGAGGTCCGGTTACGGGGAACTCGTCAAAACTCTTAGTTTTGGTGTATTCTAGCCAGTTTTGTATGCTAATACTCACTGATTTTGGGTCCCGATATGATCTGAATGTTTCGGGAACCCCGGGGTCTAGTTACGGGGAACTCGTGAAAACTCGCAGTTTTGGCCTATTCCGCCCAGTTTTGCATGCTATTACTTACTGATTTTGGGTCCCGCTGCGATCCGAACTTTCCGGGAACCCCGAGGTCTCGTTACAAGGAACTCGTGAAAACTCGCAGTTTTGGCCTATTCCGGCCAGTTATGTAAGCTATTAGTCACCGATTTCGGGTCCCGCTGCCATCTGAACGATTCGGGAGTCCCCTGGTCCGGTTACGGGGCACTCGTCAAAACTCGCAATTTTGGGATATTCCAGCCAGTTTTGCATGCTATTACTTACTGATTTTGGGTCCCGCTGCGATTCGAACTTTCCGGGAACCCCGAGGTCCAGCTATGGGGAACTCGTTAAGACTCATAGTTTTGGCCTACTATGGCCAGTTTTCTATGCTGTTAGTCACTCATTTTGGGACCTCCTAGGATCCGAACGTTTTGGGAACCCCGAGGTCCGGTTACGGGGAACTCATCAAAACTCGTAGTTTTGGTGTATTCTGGCCAGTTTTGTATGCTACTACTCACTGACTTTGGGTCCCGATGTGATACGAATGTTTCGGAAACCCTTGGTACGGTTACGGGGAACTCATCAAAACTTCCAGTTCTGGCCAATTCCAACTAGTTTGGTATACTATTAGTCACTGATTTTGGGTCCCGATAGCATCCGAACGTTTTGGGAACCCCGGCGTCCGGTTAACGGGAAATCGTGCAGTTTCGGCCTATTCCGGCCAGTTTTGCATATTATTACTTACTGATTTTGGGTCCCGCTGCGATCCGAACATTTCGGGAACCCCGGGGTCCAGTTACGGGGAACTCGTGAAAACTCACAGTTTTGGCCTATTCCGGCCAGTTTTGTATGCTATTAGTCACTGATTTTGGGTCCCGATGCCATCCGAACGTTTCGAGAACCCTTGGTACGATTACAGGGAACTCGTCAAAACACGTAGTTTTGGCCTATTCCGACCACTTTTGTATGCTATTAGTCATTGATTTTGGGTCCCGATGCCATCCGAACGTTTCGGGAACCCCGGGGTTCGGTTAAGGGGAAATCGTGAAACTCGCTGTTTTGGCCTATTCCGCCGAGTTTTGCATTCTAGTACGTTACTGATTTTGGGTCCCGCTGTGATCCGAACTTTCCGGGAACCACCGAGGTTTGGTTACGGTGAACTCGTGAAAACTCGCAATTTTGGGCTATTCCGGCCAGTTTTGTATACAATTAGTCACTGATTTTGGGTTCCGCTGTGATCCGAACGTTTTTGGAACCTCGGGGTCCGGTTACGGGGAACTCGTAGTTTTGGCCTATTATGGCTAGTTTTGTATGATATTACTCACGGATTTTGGGTCCCGCTTCGATCCGGATGTTCTGGGAACCTCGAGTTCCTGTTACGGGGAACTCGTCAATACTCGCAGTTTTGGTCTATTCTGGCGAGTTGTGTATGCTATTACTCACTGATTTTGGGTCCCGCTGCGATCCGAATGTTCCGGGAACCCCGAGGTCCGGCTACGGGGAACTCGTTAGAACTCGCAGTTTTGGCCTATTGTGCCAGGTTTGTATGCTATTAGTCACTAATTTTGGGTGCTCCTACGATTTGAACGTTTCGGGAACCCCGGGGTCCGGTTACTCGGAACTCATAAAAACTCCCAGATTTGGCCTATTCTGGCTAGTCTTGTATGCTATTAGTCACTGATTTAGGGTCCCACCGTGATCCGAATGTTTCGGAAACCCCGGTGTCCGGTTACGGGGAACTCATCAGAACTCATAGTTTTGGCCTATTGTGGCCACTTTTCTATGCTATTGGTCAGTCATTTTGGGTCCTCCTAGGATCCAAACGTTTCGGGAACCTAGGGTTCGGTTATGGGGAACTCGTCAAAACTCGTAGTTTTGATGTATTCTGGCTAGTTTTGTATACTATTAGTCATTGATTTTGGGTCCCGATGTGGTCCGAATGTTTTGGGAACCCTTGGTACCGTTACAGGGAACTCGTCAAAACACGCAGTTTTGGCCTATTCCGGCCACTCTTGTATGTTATTAGTCATTGATTTTGGGTCCCGATGCCATCTGAACGTTTCGGGAACCCCGGGGTTCGGTTAAGGGGAAATCATGAAACTCGCTGTTTTGGCCTATTCCGCCGAGTTTTGCATTCTAGTACGTTACTGATTTTTGGGTCCCGCTGCGATCCGAACTTTCCGGGAACCACCGAGGTCCGGTTACGGGGAACTCGTGAAAACTCGCAATTTTGGGCTATTCCGGCCAGTTTTGTATACAATTAGTCACTGATTTTGGGTTCCGTAGTGATCCGAACGTTTTTTGAACCTCGGGGTCCGGTTACGGGGAACTCGTAGTTTTGGCCTATTTTGGCTAGTTTTGTATGATATTACTCACGGATTTTGGGTCCCGCTTCGATCCGGATGTTCTGGGAACCTCGAGTTCCTGTTACGGGGAACTCGTCAATACTCGTAGTTTTGGTCTATTCTGGCGAGTTGTGTATGCTATTACTCACTGATTTTGGGTCCCGGCTGCGATCCGAATGTTCCGGGAACCCCGAGATCCGGCTACGGGGAACTCGTTAGAACTCGCAGTTTTGGCCTATTGTGCCAGGTTTGTATGCTATTAGTCACTAATTTTGGGTCCTCCTACGATTTGAACGTTTCAGGAACCCCGGGGTCCGGTTACTCGGAACTCATAAAAACTCCCAGATTTTGTTGGAAATATGCCCTAGAGGCAATAATAAATTAGTTATTATTATATTTCTTAGTTCATGATAATCGTTTATTATCCATGCTATAATTGTATTGAATGAAGACTAAAATACATGTGTGGATACATAGACAAAACACTGTCCCTAGCAAGCCTCTAGTTGGCTAGCGAGTTGATCAAAGATAGTCAGGGTCTTCTGATTATGAACAAGGTGTTGTTGCTTGATAACTGGATCACGTCATTAGGAGAATCACGTGATGGACTAGACCCAAACTAATAGACGTAGCATATTGATCGTGTCATTTTGTTGCTACTGTTTTCTGCGTGTCAAGTATTTGTTCCTATGACCATGAGATCATATAACGCACTAACACCGGAGGAATGCTTTGTGTGTATCAAACGTCGCAACATAACTGTGTGACTATAAAGATGCTCTACATGTATCTCCGAAGGTGTTCGTTGACTTAGTATGGATCGAGACTGGGATTTGTCACTCCGTGTGACGGAGAGGTATCTCGGGGCCCACTCGGTAATACAACATCACACACAAGCCTTGCAAGCAATGTGACTTAGTGTAAGTTGCGGGATCTTGTATTACGGAACGAGTAAAGAGACTTGCTGGTAAACGAGATTGAAATAGGTATACGGATACTGACGATCGAATCTCGGGCAAGTAACATACCGAAGGACAAAGGGAATGACATACGGGATTATATGAATCCTTGGCACTGAGGTTCAAACGATAAGATCTTCGTAGAATATGTGGGATCCAATATGGGCATCCAGGTCCCGCTATTGGATATTGACCGAGGAGTCACTCGGGTCATGTCTACATAGTTCTCGAACCCGCAGGGTCTGCACACTTAAGGTTCGACGTTGTTTTATGCGTATTTGAGTTATATGGTTGGTTACCGAATTATGTTCGGAGTCCCGGATGAGATCACGGACGTCACGAGGGTTTCCGGAATGGTCCGGAAACGAAGATTAATATATAGGATGACCTCATTTGGTTACCAGAAGGTTTTCGTGCATTACCGGAAAAGTTTCGGGCTCATTGGTAGTGTACCGGGAGTGCCGGGAGGGGTGCCGGGGACCATCGGGAGGGGTGTCACGCCCCAAGGGGTCTCATGGGCTATGGGAAGAAATAAGCCAGCCCCTAGTGGGCTGGAATAAGTTCCCACTAAGGCCCATAATGTTTGAGAAGGAAAAAACACAAGGTGGAAAGAGTTTCCAAGTGGGAAGGTGGAATCCTACTCCAAGTAGGATTGGAGTAGGACTCCTCCACCTCCAATTTCGGCCAAACCTTTAGGTTTTGAGGCTGCCTCCTCCCCTCCCTCTCCTCCTATATATAGTGGGGTTTTAGGGCTGATTTGAGACAACTTTGCCACGGCAGCCCGACCACATATCTCCACGGTTTCACCTCTAGATCGCGTTTCTGCGGAGCTCGGGCGGAGCCCTGCTGAGACAAGATCATCACCAACCTCCGGAGCGCCGTCACGCTGCCGGAGAACTCTTCTACCTCTCCGTCTCTCTTGCTGGATCAAGAAGGCCGAGATTATCGTCGAGCTGTACGTGTGCTGAACGCGGAGGTGCCGTCCGTTCGGCACTAGATCGTGGGACTGTTCGCGGGATAGTTCGCGGGGCGGATCGAGGGACGTGAGGACGTTCCACTACATCAACCGCGTTCACTAACGCTTCTGCTGTACGATCTACAAGGGTACGTAGATCGAATATCCCCTCTCGTAGATGGACATCACCATGATAGGTCTTCGTGTGCGTAGGAAAATTTTGTTTCCCATGCGACGTTCCCCAACAGTGGCATCATGAGCTAGGTTCATGCGTAGATGTCTTCTCGAGTAGAACACAAAAGTTTTTTTGGGCGGTGATGTGCGTTTTGCTGCCCTCCTTAGTCTTTTCTTGATTCCGCGGTATTGTTGGATCGAAGCGGCTCGGACCGACATTACTCATACACTTACGAGAGACTGGTTTCATCGCTACGAGTAACTCCGTTGCTCAAAGATGACCAGCGAGTGTCGGTTTCTCCAACTTTAGTTGAATCGGATTTGACAGAGGAGGTCCTTGGATGAGGTTAAATAGCAATTCATATATCTCCGTTGTGGTATTTGCGTAAGTAAGATGCGATCCTACTAGATACCCATGGTCACCACGTAAAACATCCAACAACAAAATTAGAGGACGTCTAACTTGTTTTTGCAGGTTATGCTTGTGATGTGATATGGCCAAACGATGTGATGTGATATATTGGATGTATGAGATGATCATGTTGTAATAGATAATATCGACTTGCACGTGGATGGTACGGCAACCGGCAGGAGCCATAGGGTTGTCTTTATAACTAACGTTTGTGCTTGCAGATGCGTTTACTATTTTGCTAGGATGTAGCTTTAGTAGTAATAGCATGAGTAGCACGACAACCCCGATGGCGACACGTTCATGGAGATCATGGTGGGGCGCCGGTGACAAGAAGATCGTGCCGGTGCTTTGGTGATGGAGATCAAGAAGCACGTGATGATGGCCATATCATGTCACTTATGAATTGCATGTGATGTTAATCCTTTTATGCACCTTATTTTGCTTAGAACGACGGTAGCATTATGAGGTGATCTCTCACTAAAATTTCAAGACGAAATTGTGTTCTCCCCGACTGTGCACCGTTGCTACAGTTTGTCGTTTCGAGACACCACATGATGATCGGGTGTGATAGACTCAACGTTCACATACGACGGGTGCAAAACAGTTGCGCACGCGGAACACTCGGGTTAAGCTTGACGAGCCTAGCATGTGCAGACATGGCCTCGGAACACATGAGACCGAAAGGTCGAGCATGAATCGTATAGTTGATATGATTAGCATAGAGATGCTTACCACTGAAACTATTCTCGACTCACGTGACGATCGGACTTGAGATAGTGGATTTGGATCATGTACCACTCAAATGACTAGAGAGATGTACTTTTTGAGTGGGAGTTCTTAAGTAATATGATTAATTGAACTAATTGTCATGAACATAGTCTAATGGTCTTTGCGAATTACGATGTAGCTTGCGCTATAGCTCTACTATTTTTTATATGTTCCTAGAGAAAATTTAGTTGAAAGTTGATAGTAGCAAACTTTGCAGACTAAGTGTGTAAAACCGAGGATTGTCCTCGTTGCTACGCAGAAGGCTTATGTCCTTAATGCACCAATTGGTGTGCTGCACCTCGAGCGTCGTCTGTGGATGTTGTGAACATCCGACATACACGTTTCTGATGACTACACGATAGTTCAGTGCACAATACTTAATGGCTTAGAAGCAAGGGGCCGAAAACGTTGTAAAACAGTCACGGAACATAAGTGATGTTCTAAAGATATGAAATTGTGATTTCATGCTTGTGCCCTTTTTAAGAGGTACGAGACCTCCAAGAAGATTCTTTGTCCACAAAGTAAAGGAGAAAAGCTCAATCGTTGAGCTGTGCTCAGATTGTCTGAGTACGACAATCGCTTGAATCAAGTGGGAGTTAATCTTCCAGATGAGATAGTGATGGTTCTCCAAAGTCACTACCACCAAGCTGTGAGAGCTTCGTGATGAACTATAACATATCAAGGATAGATACAATGATCTTTGAGTGATTCGCAATGTTTGACACCGCGAAAGTAGAAATCAAAAGGAGCATCAATAGTTGATGGTTAGTAAAACCACTAGGTTTCGAGAAAGGAAAGGGCTAGAAGGGATACTTCGTGAAACGGCAAAACAGTTGCTGCACTAATGAAGAGACCCAAGATTAAACCCTAACCTGAGACTAAGTGCTTCTGTAATGAGGGGAAGAGTCACTGAGGCGGAGCAACTCTAGATACTTGGTAGATAAGAAGGCTGGCAAAAGTCGAAAGAAGTATATTTCATATACATGATGTTGATGTGTACTTTACTATTACTCCTAGTAGCACGAGGGTATTGGATACCGGTTCGGTTGCTAAGTAATTAGTAACACGAAATGATAGCTACGGAATAAACGGAGACTAGCTAAAGGCGAGGTGATGATACGTGTTGGAAGTGTTTCCAAGGTTGATATGATCAAATGTCGCACACTCCGTCTACCATCGGGATTGGTGTTAAACCTAAATAATTGTTATTTGGTGCTTGCGTTAAGCATGAAAATGATTGGATCATGTTTATTGCAATACGATTATTCATTTAAAGAGAATAATGGTTACTCTATTTGCTTGAATAATCACCTTCAATGGTTTATTGAATCTCGATCGTAGTGTTACACATGTTCATGATATTGGTGCCAAAAGATACGAAGTAATGATGATAGTACCACTTACTTGTGGCACTGCCGCTTGAGTCATGTTGGTATAAATTGCATGAAGAGGATCCATGCTGATGGATCTTTATACTCACTTGATTTTGAATCACTAGTGACATGCAAATCATACCACATGAGCAAGGCCTTGTTTTCATTGATATGAAACAAGATAGTAACTTGTTGGAAGTGATACATTTTGATGTATGCAGTCCAATGGGTGCTGAGGCACGCAGTGGATATCATTATGTTCTTACTTCAATGATGATTTGAGTAGATACAAGAGTATTTACTTAATGAATCACAAGTCTGAAATATTGAAAAGTTCAATTCTGTTTCGGAGTGAAGTTCGTCGTAACAAGAGGATAAACTGTCTACGATATGATCATAGAAATGAATATCTGAGTTACGAGTTTTGGTACGCAGTTAAGACAATGTGGAAATTGTTTCGCAATTCATACCACCTGGAACATCATAGTGTGATGATGTGTCTGAACGTCATAGCCACGCACTATTTGGTATGGTGCATGCTATGATGTCTCTTATCGAATTACCACTATCGTTTATGGGTTATGCATTAGAGACAACCGCATTCACTTTAAATAGGGCACCGCGTATTTCCGTTGAGATGACACAGTATAGACTGAGGTTTAGAGAAATCTAAACTGTCATTTCTTGAAAGTTTGGGGCTTCGACACTTATGTGAAAAAGTTTCAGTCTGATAAGCTCGAACCCAAAGCGGATAAATGCATCTTCATAGGATATCCAAAATAGTTGGGTACATCTCCTATCTCAGATCCGAAAGCAAAGTGTTTATTTCTAGAAACGGATCCTTTCTCAAGGAAAGGTTTCTCTCGAAAGAATTGAGTGGGAGGGTGGTAGAACTTGATGAGGTTATTGTACATCACTTCGACCAGTGTGTAGCAGGGCGCACGAAGTTGTTCTTGTGGCGCCTACACCAATTGAAGCGAAAGCTGATGATGGTGATCATCGAGCATCGGATAAAGTTACTACAAGCCTCGTAGGTCGACAAGGTCGCGTACTACTGCAGAGTGGTACGGTAACCCTGTCTTGGAGGTCATGTTGTTGAGCAACAGTGAACCTACGAGTTATGAAGAAGGCAATGGTGGGCCTGGATTCCGACAAATGGCTGGAGGCCATGAAATCCGAGAGAGGATCCATGTATGAAAACAAAGTGTAGACTTTGGAAGAACTACTTGATGGTCATAGGACTATTGAGTAAAGATGGATCTTTAAAAGGAAGACAGACGATGATGGTGATAAGTCACTATTAAGAAAAGCTCGACTTGTCGCAAAGATGTTTCCGACAAAATCAAACAGTGGACTATGATGAGACTTTCTCACTCGTAGCGATGCTAAAAGTCTGTTAGAATTATGTTAGTAGTTGGTGCGTTATTTATGAAATATTGCACACAAGATTTCAAAACATTGTTTCCTCGACGGTTTCCTCGAGCAAACATTGTATGTGATACAACCAGGAGGTTTTGTCGATCCTAAAGATACTAGCAAGTATGCAAGCTCCAGTGATCCGTCAATGGACTGGTGCAAGCATCTCGGAGTTGGAATATACACTTTGATGAGATGATCAAAGATTTTGGGTTTGTAAAAGGTTTATGAGAAACTTGTATTTCCAAAGAAGTGAGTGGGAGCACTATAGAATTTCTGATAAGTATATGTGGTTGACATATTGTTGATCAGAAGTAATGTAGAATTTCTGTGAAGCATAAAAGGTTGTTCGAAAGGAGTTTTTCAAAGGAATACCTAGATTGAGCTACTTGAACGTTGAGCATTAAGATCTATGGAGATAGATCAAAACGCTTAATAGAAGTTTCAACAAGATGCATGCCTTGACAAGTTTTGAAGGAGTTCAAAATAGATCAGCAAAGAAGGAGTTCTTGGTTGCGTTGTAAGGTGTGAATTTGAGTAAGACTCAAAACACGACCCCGGCAGAATAAAGAGAATAGACGAAGGTTTTATTCTATGCCTTAGCCGTAGACTCTAAAGTATGCCATGCTGAGTACCGCACCTGATGTGTGCCTTGCAGCAAGTCTGTTAAGAGGTACTCAGAGTGATCCAGGATTGAATCACTAATCAGCGGTCGAAGTTATCCTTAGTAACTAAATAGACTAAGGAATTTTTCTAGATTATGGAGGTGGTTAAAGAGTTCGTCGTAAAGGGTTACGTCGATGCAAGCTTTGACACTAATCCGAATAACTATGAGTAGTGAAACGGATTCGTATAGTAGAGTAGATATTTGGAGTATTTCCGAATAGCACGTAGTAGCAGCATCTATAAGATGACATAAAGATTTGTAAAGAACGCACGGATCTGAAAGTTTCAGAACCGTTGACTAAAACCTCTCTCACGAGCAAGACGTGATCAAACCCCAGAACTATATGGGTGTTGGATTCGTTGAAAACACATGGTGATGTGAACTAGATTATTGACTCTAGTGCAAGTGGGAGACTGTTGGAAATATGCCCTAGAGGCAATAATAAATTAGTTATTATTATAACTAGACCCAAACTAATAGACGTAGCATATTGATCGTGTCATTTTGTTGCTACTGTTTTCTGCGTGTCAAGTATTTGTTCCTATGACCATGAGATCATATAACTCACTAACACCGGAGGAATGCTTTGTGTGTATCAAACGTCGCAACATAACTGGGTGACTATAAAGATGCTCTACATGTATCTCCCAAGGTGTTCGTTGACTTAGTATGGATCGAGACTGGGATTTGTCACTCCGTGTGACGGAGAGGTATCTCGGGGCCCACTCGGTAATACAACATCACACACAAGCCTTGCAAGCAATGTGACTTAGTGTAAGTTGCGGGATCTTGTATTATGGAACGAGTAAAGAGACTTGCTGGTAAACGAGATTGAAATAGGTTTACGGATACTGACGATCGAATCTCGGGCAAGTAACATACCGAAGGACAAAGGGAATGACATACGGGAGTATATGAATCCTTGGCACTGAGGTTCAAACGATAAGATCTTCGCAGAATATGTGGGATCCAATATGGGCATCCAGGTCCCGCTATTGGATATTGACCGAGGAGTCACTCGGGTCATGTCTACATAGTTCTCGAACCCGCAGGGTCTGCACACTTAAGGTTCGACGTTGTTTTATGCGTATTTGAGTTATATGGTTGGTTACCGAATGTTGTTCGGAGTCCCGGATGAGATGACGGATGTCACGAGGGTTTCCTGAATGGTCCGGAAACGAAGATTGATATATAGGATGACCTCATTTGGTTACCGGAAGGTTTTCGTGCATTACCGGAAAAGTTTCGGGCTCATCGGTAGTGTACCGGGAGTGCCGGGAGGGGTGCCGGGGACCATCGGGAGGGGTGTCACGCCCCAAGGGGTCTCATGGGCTATGGGAAGAGATAAACCAGCCCCTAGTGGGCTGGAATAAGTTCCCACTAAGGCCCATAAGGTTTGAGAAGGAAAAACACAAGGTGGAAAGAGTTTCCAAGTGGGAAGGTGGAATCCTACTCCAAGTAGGATTGGAGTAGGACTCCTCCGCCTCCAATTTCGGCCAAACCTTTAGGTTTTGAGGCTGCCTCCTCCCCTCCCTCTCCTCCTATATATAGTGGGGTTTTAGGGCTGATTTGAGATAACTTTGCCACGGCAGCCCGACCACATATCTCCACGGTTTCACCTCTAGATCGCGTTTCTGCGGAGCTCGGGCGGAGCCTTGCTGAGACAAGATCATCACCAACCTCCGGAGCGCCATCACGCTGCTGGAGAACTCTTCTACCTCTCCGTCTCTCTTGCTGGATCAAGAAGGCCGAGATCATCGTCGAGCTGTACGTGTGCTGAACGCGGAGGTGCCGTCCGTTCGGCACTAGATCGTGGGACTGTTCGCGGGATAGTTCGCGGGGCGGATCGAGGGACGTGAGGACGTTCCACTACATCAACCGCGTTCACTAACGCTTCTGCTGTACGATCTTCGTGCGCGTAGGAAAATTTTGTTTCCCATGCGACGTTCCCCAACAGATTTGGCCTATTCCGGCTAGTCTTGTATGCTATTAGTCACTGATTTAGGGTCCCACCGTGATCCGAATGTTTCGAAAACCCCGGTGTCCGGTTACGGGGAACTCATCAGAACTCATAGTTTTGGCCTATTGTGGCCACTTTTCTATGCTATTGGTCAGTCATTTTGGGTCCTCCTAGGATCCAAACGTTTCGGGAACCTAGGGTTCGGTTATGGGGAAGTCGTCAAAACTCGTAGTTTTGGTGTATTCTGGCTAGTTTTGTATACTATTACTCATTGATTTTGGGTCCCGATGTGATCCGAATGTTTCGGGAACCCTTGGTACACTTAGCGTGAACTCATCAAAACTCGCAGTTTTGGCCTATTTTGGCCAGTTTTGCATGCTATTAGTCACTGATTTTGGGTCCCAATGCCATTCGAACATTTCGGGAACCCTAGGGTCCGGTTACGGCGAACTCATCAAAACTCGGAATATTGGTCTATTCTGGCAAGTTTTGTACATTATTACTTACTAATTTTGGGTCCTGCTGCGATGTGAACGTTTCGAGAACCCCCGGGGTCTAGTTACGGGGAACTCGTGAAAACTCGTAGTTCTTGCCTATTCCGGCCAGTTTTGTATGCTATTAGTCACTGATTTTGGATCCCGATGTGGTCCAAATGTTTTGGGAAATCATGGTACGGTTACGGGGAACTCGTCAAAACTCGCAGTTTCCGCCTATTCCGGCCAGATTTGTATGCTATTAGTCACTGATTTTGGGTCCCTATGCCATCTGAATGTTTCGGGTACCCCGGGGTCCCGTTAAGGGGAAATCATCAAAATTCGCGGTTTTGGCCTATTCCGTCCAGTTTTGCATGCTATTACTCATTGATTTTGGGTCCCGCTGCGATCCGAATGTTCCGGGAACCCCGAGGTCCGGTTACGGGTAACTCGTCAAAACTCGCTGTTTGGCCTATTGTGGCCAGCTTTGTATGCTATTAGTCACTGATTTTGGGTCCCGCTGTGATCCGAACGTTTCGGGAACCCCAGTTGTAGTGAAACATGTTTCCTTATTGCAGCAGTATGTAACATTTGTTCCATTGTAATTTGTTTCTGTTGTAGTAGTGACAAGCATTGTCCAGAACTCATGGACTTCCTTCGCAGCGGCATCACTTTTGCTACCGTTGACATAACGAATGACAAGCTGAAGATGAGGTACAACTTCGGTATTGAGATACCAACTGGTTGCCTCATTGATCTCCAAACGGTATTCAGGCTTCGACATGTTAGGACTTCGATGGCTCATATGGCAGTTGCCTTGATCGACGAGGAATATGGTAATATGAAGACCAATTTCCCAAAGTCTGAGCACAAACTTTGGGAGAAGGCCCCACTTGATCGTATCAACATTGAGTATGCACCAAACGATGCATATGTTTCATACGAGTTGTACCGCAAGATTCGAGTCGTCAACTATGGCCAGCGTCACCTCAAATAAGGTGGACATTCTGATTCGAGTCGTCAACTATGGCCAGCGTCACCTCGAATATATATATCTATGATAGCTATTATTATGTACTGTTTGGACTAGTATCATGTACTGCTTGGACCAATTTATATATGTCTAGTTTCTGTTTGTGCCATTATAGTTTCCAAATTTGAATGGTTTAGCCCTTTCTAACTTCATTTGCTACTTTTAATGGTTTAGCCCTTGCTAACTTCATGGTATCATGCATCTCTACCACATATATAGACAAAAAGTCTTCAGTTCAAATAAGTTCAAAAAATGAAATCCCTTTTGTAATAGATCTGTTTTTGATTAAAACAGTCATTTAAAAATGAAAGACCATTAGTCCCACGTGGCGTGCAGCGGAACCACGTGGCGTGCAGCGGAACCACGTGGCGTGCTGCGGAACCACTTTTGTTGTGGGGGTCGCTTTTTCTTCTTCTCCTTGTGCTAGATATTTGTTATGCATTAGGGAAAGAAGGAATAGCGACCATCATCGACGGTCAAAAAATCAGGTGAGGGAGTGTCCACCATACATGAGAGAAGAAGAATGCCGACTGTTGTTGTGGGGGTTGCTTCTCCTTCTTCTCTTTGTGCTAGATATTTGTTATGCACTAGGGGAAGAAGGAGTAGCGACCATCATTGACGGTCGAAAAATCAGGTGAGGGAGTGTCCACCATACATGAGAGAAGAGCAATGTCGACTGTTGCTGTGCGGGGTCGTTTCTCCTTCTTCTCCTTGTGCTAGATATTGGTTATGCACTAGGGGAAGTAGGAGTAGCGACCATCATCGACGGTTGAAAAATGAGGTGAGCTAGTGTCCACCATATATGAGAGAAGAAGAATGTCCACCATATACCATAGGTGAGCTAGTGTCCACCATATATGAAATTGTTGAATTTTGTGATGTTCCTTTGAATGGTGCATTTTGAACACACAAAAAGTATGGAGTTCAAATAATTTCAAAAAAATGAAATCCCTTTATAAGAGATGAGTTCTCGTTCGAAACGCTGATACTTCGAGAGAGATTGTCCGTTTTGTACACCAAGTGCATCCAGTTTTTGTCCTAGCCCTCTCAACTTTTTAACACATGCTATGTGGGTGAAATGATGATAGCATGCCAACTTTCAACATTTTCAGAGTTCATTTGTAGTGCTTTTCAATTTCAGGGTCAACTAGCTCAAAAAAATAAGTAAATGCACGAAGAATACCAAATGAAGTCAGAATTGTTGAAATTTTGTGATGTGCCTTTGAATGGTGCATTTTGAACACACAAAAAGTATGGAGTTCAAATAAGTTCAAAAAAGTGAAATCCCTTTGTAAGAGATGAGTTCTCGTTCGAAACGCTGATACTTCGAGAGAGATTGTACGTTTTGTACACGAAGTGCATCCAGTTTTTGTCGTAGCCCTCTCAACTTTTTAACACATGCTATGTGGGTGAAATGATGATAGCATGCCAAATTTCAACATTTTCAGAGTTCATTTGTAGTGCTTTTCAATTTCAGGGTCAACTAGCTCAAAAAAATATAAGTTAATAGTTTGGATAGTCAAAATAATTACTTTTGAAAATAGAAAATAGTTTTGCATTATTTATTCAATTTCAAACACTTTTCATTATCATAGTTTTGTCAAATTCTCAAATATGCAAAAAGAATTTTAATAAACATAGTTTTTAATTGAAAATAACAAAATAGATAATAGTTTGGATAGTCAAAATAATTAATTTTGAAAATAGAAAATAGTTTTGCATTATTTATTCAATTTCAAACACTTTTCATTATCATAGTTTTGTCAAATTCTCAAATATGCAAAAAGAATTTTTAATAAACATAGTTTCTAATTGAAAATTACAAAATAGATAATAGTTTGGATAGTCAAAATTATTAATTATGAAAATAGAAAATAGTTTTGCATTATTTATTCAATTTCAAACACTTTTCATTATCATAGTTTTTTAAAATTCTCAAATATGCAAAAAGAATTTTTAATAAACATAGTTTTTAATTGAAAATAACAAAATAGATAATAGTTTGGATAGTCAAAATTATTAATTATGAAAATAGAAAAAAATTGAAACTATATGAGAATTTATAGAGAAAATTCAATCTAAATACAAAGTGAACTCACTTTGAATTCAGGTTCAATTTTCTCCATAATTTCGAATATAGTTTCAATTTTCACTCAGTTTAGGCCCGTAAGCCTGCTTTAGACAGGAGCTCGATGGAGAATCTACGACGGGGCTTATAAACAAGTGTTAGTCCCCCTCCCTGGGCGAGGTGGGACTAAACTTATCGTGCAGCCGAGGAGGGGCTTTAGTCCCGGGTGGAGCCACGCCCCGGGACTAAAGACCCCCTTTAGTCCCGGTTGGAGCGCCGCGCCGGGACTAAAGGCCCCTGCTTCCCGCCTTCTGGTCTGCCGAAAAAGGGCCTTTAGTCCCGGGTCGTGGCTCCACCCGGGACTGAAGGGGGTGTTTAGTCCCGGATCGAGCCCCGAACCGGGACTAAAGATCCACCTATATAAGCGGGAGTTAGAAAATTTCCAACCCAAATCGCATTTCGTTCTCTCCTTCTTCCTCGTTCTCCTGCCCGGCGCGGCACAGCGACGAACTCGACGACGCCATGAGGCTGCCCGCCGTCCTGCTCGCCGCCTCTTGTCGTCCTCCTCGCCGTCGCCGTCGTCCTCCTCGCCGCCGCCGTCCTCCTCGCCGCGCGCCGCCCTCCTCGCCGTGCGCCGCCGTCCTCCTCGCCGCGCGTCGTCGACACCTCCGGCCGGTAAGCCCCCCGCCCCCTCCTCCCCAACACTCCGGCCAGTAGAAGAAAAGAAGAAAAAGGAGAAGAAAAGAAGAAAAAGGAGAAGAAAAGAAGAAAAAGGAGAAGAAAGGAAGAAAAAGGAGAAGAAAGGAAGAAAAAGGAGAATAAAGGAAGAAAAAGGAGAGGAAAGGAAGAAAAAGGGAAGAAAAGAAGAAAAAGATTTTTTTTGTCATTTAATTCCTATTGTATTAGGTTTGTGCTAGATTATTAGGGTTAGTAATAATTAGAATTAGGAAAAAGGAAAATAAGAAGAGGAGGAGAAGAAAAGAAGAAAAAGGAGAATAAGAAGAGGAGGAGAGGAGAAGAAGAGGAAAAATAGAAGAAGAGGAGAAGTAGAAGAAGAGAAAAAATTAGAAGAGGAGGAGAGGAGAAGTAGAAGAAGAGAAGAGGAGAAGTAGTAGAAGAAGAGGAGAAGTAGAAGTAGAAGAAGAAGTAGAAGAAGAGGAGAAATAGAAGAAGAGACAAAATTAGTTTAGGATTACAAGAAGAAATATTGTATAGTGTATATGCTTAAGTGTTAATAGTGTTTCTTAGATTATTGCTTAATTTTGCTATTGTATATGCTTAAGTGTTAATAGTTTAATTTTGCTATTGTATATGCTTAAGTGTTAATAGTTTATTTTTAGCAAGAAAATTAATAGAACTAGTTTATTTTTTTAGTTCATTTTACGATGCCTATCCCGCATCCTCGTCGTCGACTCGGCGGAGGACACCTGCTTGATCAGAGGGGCCCTGTCCGGTACTGGGCTCCGCCCAGCTGGTATTGGGAGGTCCTACCTTCTAGGGGGCGTAGGTTGGTGAGGAGCCAGCCCGTCGTTGACCCGATCCTTTTTTGGTGGCGGTCGCGTGGGCCAGTGAGGGTGCCGAGGCTTCCGGACAACGCGGAGGTGGTACGTCACCGTGTCAGCGAGGAGGATGAGCACGTCCGTCGCTACATGGTTGCGTTGGAGGGCAGGTTCGAGCATACCTTGCAGGTTATTCGGGGATCTCACTGGAGCTATGATCCTGTGATGGTTCCTTCTCTTTGGGTGTCCACCGCCCGCTCCGATACCCGTCGGGCGCTACGGTTCTAGATGTATCAGTGATGCTATATGTATGATAGTATTCGAGGAGTATTAGTGATAATATTCGACGATGTACGGACAAAAGAGATGATGTATTTGCTTATAATTGAATGCATGCTAATTTGACTACTACTTTATTTTACGATTTGGTTTTGCTTATTGAATGCTCAAATTGGAAAAGTACTCCTACTTTGAATACTATGCAGAAATCTAGGAGTCCCGGGTGGAGCCACGACCCGGGACTAAAGTTGTTTTGGAACGGAGTTCCTCATAGAATAATTCTTTTTTGGTACAAAGGTTAAGAGAATCCGTTTTTTGCAGAACTATGGATCCACATATCAGGAACCTCGAAGAGGAAGAACTTCTCGAAGATATAATCAAAGACGGCCCCGACGTTGAACCAAGTGAATCTCCGTCGTCATTTCTAAACCCCTCCACATGACGTCGGCCGGACTTGGATCGTCCGTCTCTGCCGCCGCCCGCACAGGATACTAAGCGGAAGCGTGCCACCAAGAACGCTCCGCCGACGATTTCTAAGCGACGGAGCCCCCCAAAGTGCAAACGGTCGCCCCTCCCAAAAGGTACCTCATGCTAATCTTCCTATCACACCTTATGATCGTACCCCCGAGGAAAATGCCAGGATAGCAAACGAACATCATGATGCGCAGATGAAAAAGAAGGAACCCGAGCCCTGCCCGGAATACACCGAGAAGCAAATAGCATTTGCAAAATACTTCACGACCCTTCCATCACAGTATGACTTACACCATAAGCCTGATGACTATACACGCACATTGCAGAAGGAAGTGACACTCCTAGGAAAAGGCCTTCTAATGGCGCACCATTTTTTGCTACTAATGGTGCACTATAGGTGCGCCACTAGCATCACGCCATTAGATTTTTTTTACTAATGGTGCACTACAAGTGCGCCATTAGTATCTGGTATACTAATGGCGCACCAGGTATTGCGCCATTAGTATTGCTCACGGTGCGCCATTAGTATTGCTCACGGTGCGCCATTAGTATAGATACTGGTGCGCCATTAGTATATATTGTCGGGACCCCGATCCTAAGCCATAGGAATCCAGCCTGTAACACATCGCATCCCTTTGTGGTCTCACGCACGGTTAACTCCACGGCTGCAGCCTTACCTTAGCCGGGACCGTTTGCGTCTTTTGACTCACGTATGCGATAGTGTCGCTAGCAATCCAATGTCAAAGAACCCGGATCGACATGTCTAGTCATAAACCAAAGTGGCAGTTCCGCACAAGGACAGGCATACATGACCCAACAAAGCAGGTGTCGGTCATCAACGAACGTAGACGAGTCGTAGCAAGCTACAAGGACTCCATTACGTCGCGTGACATTTCCCCAAAGGGGACAGACACAGCAGCTAAGAAGGACACATGCCGGTCAACCAATGTGTCCGGAGCAGTAGCGAACTACCAAGGCTCGTTGGATCACAAAGAGGCATTTCCTTGTAAGGAGTGCTACTAAAGTTCACGACTAGGTATTCGAACCCCATACATATCAAGTAAGACACACGTATGCATGGCATACCGATATGTATAGATACATCGATGGCACCACAACATAATCATAACCATACAAGCTTTATTTAAGAGGCTCGGAAGAGCGAGACACATAATATTACACAGTAAGGGTCTCACGACCCATAATAGCAGTCATACAATACAAGCCAGCGGAAGAGTTATAAGTTGTCTGGGTACAGACAGGGCAACTAGTAGGCACGTGGCCTGACTATACTACAGAGCCAACGTAGGGCGAGATCGTAGCTGGGACACCAGCTACTCGTCGTCGTCGATGTCTACGAAGAACCCTCCATTAGGGTCATTAGCAACCTCTGCAACATTTATTAAGCAAACATAGGTACGAAGGTACTCAGCAAGACTTTAGGAGATCTAACTACTCATGCAAGGTATCAAAGAGTATTGTGGGGTTTCATGCGGGAAGCCAGCATTTGACTCGTGGCTAGACAACTTGCTTTTGAAATTAGTTTTGACAACTTGATTTCTCCCACACGAGTCCACTAACACCACAACAATACACTATCGTGGAATCATTCCGTCTCCATACGGAAATGCTGTCCACGACACTCACGCTTATCTTGACAATTTTATGAGTAGCCATTGAAGTTATCTATGAACAACATATGTCTCCAAGTAGTCCATATCCGCGGACGCGGCTATTCGAATAGATCATAACCCTGCAGGGGTGTACTTCGTCACACACGCTCCCGCCACTTATCGCCATGTGCACGTCATGCACCTCGACAACCTTCAAGCGGAAGCCCAGCGAGGGAGTGGGCCACGACCGTTAAACACACTAGTACCTAGTCCAGGTTTATCGCCTATCTGAGAGTAACCCGTACGGAAGTTCGGCCGAGGTTTCCGCCACAGCCTCAAACGATGTGCGCAGGGTTCCGAAGCCCACCATCCGGGTGCCACTTGGTACACCGTGCCACTGCCTACCGCATCACGGTCCACCTCTCAGGTCAGCACCATGCACGGCCTCCAGCATTACTATAAACACCAGAAACTACTTGCAACTCCTGGACCGAGTACTACGCGATTAATAGGCCGAGCGAGGTCATATTTCAGGGCCCAGCATGTGGTAGTATCTAGTGTTGGATTACATACACGGAACTCAGTTCCTAAGAACGGTTCCAATGAAACAACCCACCATGTACTCCTACACAGCCTTTCACCGGTACCTTTACCAAATCAAGTTCAACACACAACCTTTGCTCACCGAACACATTCCACATTTCCGTTCATCTCCCAAATGACAGACCATACACAACTCTAAGCATAGCATGCATAGCAGGATAAGGCACACCATAGCTCAAGCAACTACCAGGTATGCTAGGTTGCAAGGTTCGGCTATTTACTGTGACAAGGTTAAGTCATGCAAAGGAAGTGGGTCCAACTATCGTGGCAAAAGCAGTTGAAGCATTTGATCCTAATGCAATAAATAGGTGCAGGAGCAAGAACATAGGAGTTATCGGGATGATCAAAAGGGTTGCTTGCCTTGTTGCTCAGAGGAGGAACGATATCCGTCAGACGGATATTCGGTGGAATCCGGGGGTGCGGAGCCTACCGAAATGAATGGCAACATTCAATAACAATCATATGCAATCAAAATTATGCATGAGCATGGCATGAGAATGCAAAGTGATAAGTTATTATAATCAAGATGTTTTAGGTTTAGAGTTGATTTGAATCACATTCGAATAGTAATTCAAACGGGTATTCTCGGATACCGGTTTAATTGATTCGACCTGATGCTCAGATCAACCTAATGTTAACATGCATGATATGTCATGTTATGGTAATGATTTGTAATTAGGGCAGTGTGTGATCATTGCATATATAATGAAATTTGGATATTTTTGCAAATTCCATTATAAAGTGATTAAAGAATTGAATTATTTCTTATTTCACAATTTAGGGTCCTGTAACTTTTTCAAACATAGTTGAAAATAGCATAATCAGAATCCTTGAATTTTTCTGATACTTTTTCATATATAATTTATTTTCATTGGAGTTACAGATTAATTTCTATGATTTTTGCAATTTTTAGCAATTTCCTGAATTAGTTTTAAACTGGAAATTCCATTTATTGCATCAGGCTGACGTCAGCAGGTCAGCCGACCTGTTCAGGTCAAACCTGACAGGGGGGCCCCACTAGTCAGCCTCTCTGGGACTAATCCCGCGCTGACCAGCCCCTAATTGGGGTTTGACCAGGCGTGGGGCCCTCTGGCAGCGACTGAGGGGAGGGCGATTACGCCCTAATGGTCGGCCACATCGACGGCCACCGGAGGGTGGTCGCCGGCGACCAGACCCGCGGCGGAGGGCTCGCCGGAGGCGACCTAGACGGCGCTGCACAGCACCAAAACGCGCGCGGTTTGCAGCTACAGCATGCTCGCGAAGTGGCCGATCTGGCAGGACCATCTGGGGAGGCTAGGGTCGCCGGAAGAGGCGTCGGCGACGAGCCGGAGCGGCGGCCGAAGCTCGGGCGTCGTCGGGGGCTTTGAATCAGAGGGATCTACACTCAGTTCTTAGCTGCTACGGCATCTACGCGTCGTCCTGGAGCTGCTGGTGCCCTCGAAAGGACGAGCTGATCAACGGAGGGCTACCGGCGACGAGCGGCAGTGGCGGTCCTTGTCGGGCTCCAGTGAAACTAGAGCTAGAGGAGAGGATCGACGGGGGAAACTTAGGGGAAATGACCGCATGCTCACAGGGAGTGCAGAGCAGAGCTTAGACGGCTCGGGGAAGGCCTGGGGGCGACGAATCGACGGGAGAGGTCCGGCGGCCGGAGGAGGAAGACGACGGCGTTGCGGGCGTTGCAGGGCTCGAGGAGGCTTCGGCTTCTACAGAGACGACTAGGGCGACGAGGCGGAGCTAATGGCGTGCTCTCGGAGGGGATCCTATGGCCAGGGGCACGGGCAGCTCGAGCTCGAGCTCGGCTGTAATGGCGGCAGCAGGGAGAAGGAGGGGATCCGAGAGGAGGGAAAGAACCGAGGTGGGGAATGGATAGGGGAAGCTCTGGGGAGCTTATCCCCGTCGTCGCCAGCGCGAACCGGCGGCCAGGCAGGCACGCAGGTGCGTAGCCGCGCCGGAGGAGGCGGCGGCCACCTCCTGCTGCCTACTGGCGCGAGGGAGGGGACGAGCGGGGAGATGGGCCGGGCCAGGCTAGGGCGACAGGTAAGTTTTTTCCCATTTTCTCAGTTTTTGTTTTTCTGTTTTGCTATTTATTGCTTTGCTCATTATTTCAGCTCCAAAACAAAAGTAAAAACTATTTTAGACCTCCTGAAATATTTGTTATAATATCCCCACTCATTTCCAAGACTTTCAACATTTTTGGAAAATTATAGTTTCTGATTTCAAATTTTAAATTTGAAACGGGTGGCTTTTGCATTTATTTAAAATGCTTAAAGTGTCAAGAAAAATAGTTTTCTCCAATGCTCATTTACTTTCATGATTTATCAGAAAGTTTGAACATTTCTTGAGGCCATTTTGGGTTCATTGATTTTGAACTAGTTGAAATTTCCTTTAATTGAAATGGTGGCTAGGGTTTTGAGTTTTTCCTTTGCCACTTTGTTGTTTTTGTTGAAACTTCTTAGATGCAAATGCAAAGAAAACATGAGCACAATGCTATCTTGCTTAAGGGTTAGGGATGTGACAATTCACCCCCACTCAAAAGAATCTCGTCCCGAGATTTAGAAGTCGTCGGGAATAACGCAGGATACTCAAGTCGGAGACGATCCTCTCTTTCCCAAGTTGCCTCCTTTTCAGAATGATTTGACCACTGAACTTTAAGAAACTTGAGGTTTCGACGTCGAGTGGTACACTCAGCTTGATCAAGAATACGCACGGGGTATTCTCGGTAAGAAAGGTTATCTTGTAGATCAAGTGTTTCGTGGTCCACTTCACGGATAGGATCCGAAAAGCAACGCCCGAGTTGCGAGATGTGGAAAACATCATGAACCTTGGAAAGATGCGGAGGAAGTTCCAACTGGTAGGCAACTTCTCCTCGTTTGGCAAGAATGCGAAAAGGTCCAATGTAACGAGGAGCCAATTTGCCCTTGATACCGAATCGATGGGTACCCTTCAAAGGTGTAACCCGAAGGTAAGCCTTCTCGTCAACTTCAAAGGTCACAGCCTTATGATGACGATCATATTGGCTCTTTTGACGAGACTGGGCTGTTTTCAACTTTTTACGAATAATGTGAACCTGCTCTTCTGCATCCTGGATCATGTACGGGCCAAAGAGTTGCCTCTCTCCGGTTTCTGACCAATTAAGAGGGGTTCGACATCTTCGTCCATAGAGAACTTCAAAAGGGGCTTTGCCCAAGCTTGATTGATAACTATTGTTATAAGCGAATTCGGCGAATGGAAGGCACTTCTCCCAATTCATACCGAACGAAATAACACAAGCTCGGAGCATATCTTCTAGAATTTGATTCACTCTTTCTACTTGACCACTTGATTGAGGATGGAAAGCAGTGCTAAAAGATAGGTGAGTCCCCATGGCATTCTGAAGACTTTCCCAGAAGCGAGAAGTAAAGATACTCCCACGGTCCAAGTTAATTTCAAGGGGAACACCATCAAGAGACACTATTCGAGAGATATATAACTCTGCTAGCTGGCTAGCTGTTATACTCTCACGAACAGGAAGAAAATGAGCCACTTTGGAAAGACGGTCAATGACCACAAAGATAGCATTATTTCCTTTCTTGGTCTTCGGAAATCCGGTAATGAAATCCATGCTAACTTTATCCCATTTCCATTCAGGAATAGCTAAAGGTTGAAGGGTGCCAGCAGGCCTTTGATGTTCTGCCTTAACTCGGCGACAAACGTCGCAGTTAGCAACAAACTCAGCAATTTCTCTCTTCATCCTAGTCCACCAGAACCTCTGACGTAGGTCCTGATACATCTTAGTACTACCGGGATGAATGGTGAGAGGGGAATCATGAGCCTCCTTAAGGATTAACTGCCTTAGATGTGGGTTCTTAGGAACCACTAAACGATTCTGGAAGAACACCACACCTTGATCATTCATGAAAAATTCTTTAGCGTTTCCGCTAGAGATATTCTCCTTGATCCATGATATACCCTTGTCACGCTTTTGGCCAGCTATAATTTGATCCTTAAGAGTAGGCTTCGCCACCAGGGTAGAAAGGAATCCTTGAGGAACAATATGAAGATTCAACTACCGAAAGTCCTCATGGAGAAGTGGTTGACCTTGTTGTAGCATCAAATTGTTACAATAAGATTTACGACTTAGTGCATCGGCCATAACATTGGCCTTCCCCGGGGTGTAAGTTATCCCTAAGTCGTAATCCGAGATCAACTCAACCCACCGTCTTTGCCTGAGATTCAAATCCGGCTGGGTGAAGATATACTTCAGACTTTGGTGATCAGTGAATATTTCGCAACGATTACCCAAAAGGTAATGTCGCCATGTTTTTAGTGCATGGACCACAGCTGCAAGCTCAAGGTCATGTGTGGGATAATTATCCTCATGTGGACGCAACTGTCGAGATGCGTATGCGATCACATGACGATCTTGCATGACAAAGCAACCTAATGCTTGTCGCGAGGCGTCGCAATAGATAACAAAGTCCTTAGAAAAATCTGGTGGTAGCAACACAGGTGCGGAAGTCAGGCGCCTTTTCAGTTCCTGAAAACTATGCTCACACTGTGGTGTCCACTCGAACTTTTTATCCTTCTTGAGGAGTTCAGTTAGAGGCTTTGCAACCTTGGAGAAATTCTCGACGAAGCGGCGACAATAGCTCGCTAGACCAAGAAAACTCCTAACTTGCTTAACCGATTCAGGATGAGTCCAATCAAGGACAGCTTGAACTCTCTCGGGATTGACAACAATACCCTTACCAGAGATTACGTGGCCTAGATAGGTCACTTCTGGTAACCAGAATTCACATTTTGAAAATTTGGCATAAAGGCGATGCTCTCGAAGTTTCATCAATACCAACCTTAGATGCTCGGCATGTTCTTGTTCATTCTTTGAGTAGATGAGAATATCATCGAGGTATACTACGACGAATTTATCCAAATACTCCAGAAAAATTGAATTCATCAGCCGAGAGAAGGTGGCTGGGGCATTGGTTAATCCGAAGGACATAACGGTGTACTCATATTGGCCATAACGAGTAACAAAAGCCGTTTCTGGAATGTCCCCGTTCTTAATCTTGATTTGATGGTATCCCAACCTCAAATCCATTTTGGAGAAGACTGAGGATCCAGCAAGCTGATCGTACAGGTCGTTGATCCTGGGGAGCGGATACTTGTTCTTAATGGTGACCAGGTTAACTAGTCGGTAATCTACAACCATCCGATCCGTTCCGTCTTTCTTCTTGACGAAGAGGACGGGACAAGCCCAAGGAGAAGAGCTAGGACGAATGAAACCTTTGTTCAAGGCCTCATCTAATTGCTTCTTAAGTTCGGCTAGCTCTAGGGGTGCCATCTTATAACGTCTTCTGGCTATTGGGACAGTTCCCGGAACAAGATCTATCACAAACTCTACATCTCTGTCAGGTGGAATTCCTGGCAGTTCCTCTGGAAAAACATCCGGGAAGTCACGGACTACCGGAATGTCTTCAAGTTCCGGAAAAGGGTTGGCATTTAGGGAATAGAGTTGGCATTTGGCAACTCGAGTAGAGACATTTACTATCTCACTCGAGGGATGGGTAAGCTGGACATTTCTAGATTGAGTATCAATCTTGGCATAGTGAGCTGTCATCCAGTCCATGCCCAAGATGATATTAATATCCGAAGATTTCAATGCTATCAATGAGGCTAGAAAAACTAGCCTGTCTACTAGAATTTCATTATCATAGGTTATCCTAGAGGTTTGCCATTTACTACCAGGGGTTTGGACAACCAATGGGATTGGCATATCACAAAATGACATGTTATGCAACTGTGCATAACTTTCTGAAATGAAGGAATGAGAAGACCCAGTGTCAAAGAGAATGGACGCTGGGTGATGATTAACAAGAAGCATACCCAGCATGACGTCGGGATCCTCTGCAGCTTCTTCTACTGACACATAGTTCACACGGCCACGTGCAGGAGTTGGCTTCACATAAAAAGCTTTGCCCGACTTGGCCTGCCCGACGGACTTTCCGGGTTGCTTGGCACCCACATTCTGAGGACACTCACGGGAATAATGCCCTGGTTCTCCACACTTGTAGCATATCACCTGGTTGGCACGTGGTGCAGCATTGCTAGCTGGACCACCATAAGCTTTTGCTGGAGGGTTGGCCTGATTCGTCTGAAGCGCCACGTAGGATGGCCTCGGAGTGTATCTTGGTGGCAGAGAACTCTTTGGAACCCACAGCCTGCATTTTGGAAACGCGGAACCAGAAGACGAGCCGAAGTCACGGGAGTGCTTCCTTGTGGCTTCGAAGTCAAAATGACCAGTCTCCGCACTGATCGCTTTGTTGACTAGGGCTTGAAAACTTGCACACTCATGGAGGCGCAGATCACGAAGGAGCTCAGGGCTCAGACCCTTACGGAATCTTGCTTGCTTCTTGGAGTCAGTAGACACCTCCTCTGTTGCATAGCGGGCGAGGTTACCGAACTCGCGGCTATAAGCATCCACATTCAACTTTCCCTGAGTGAAGGTACAGAACTCCTCTCTCTTTCTGTCCATCAGGCCCTCTGGAATATGGTGCAGACGAAAAGCTGCACTGAAGTCTGCCCATGTGGCCACTGGTTCAGCGGGACGCATAGCTTCAAAATTCTCCCACCACAGATTGGCGGGTCCCTCCAGGAAATATGCCGCAAAGGTCACCTTGTCGGCCTCAGACACATTTGCAGAGCGAATCTTGCGTGAGATGTTGCACAACCAGTCATCAGCGTCGAGGGGATCGACGGAATGATGAAACTTTGGAGGATTCAGCTTCACAAAGTCATTGAGGGACACTGCAGCATTCCTAGGCTGTCGAGCCGTATTCTGCTCAATACGCTCTAGCAGTCGGTTGGTCTCCCTTTTGTTTCTTTCTGCCTCAAGCATCACTTCTACCAGAGAAGGTGGGTGAGGCAGGTCCTCCTGTGACGCTTGACTACCCTCACCTTGCTCATGAGCAGGGGCACGGTTCAACCTGGTGAACACCATCCTGACAAACAAACTCATAGCTTAGACCAATATCAAATCAATACTGGCTATGGATTAAGAATGTACTGAACACACGGAATGCAGAAATGAATATCCGAACAACATGGTAACAAGCATCTGCTATATATACACCATGGTTCATACACACCCTTACATAGCTCAGTACAACCTTAACCGTAGAGCAAACTGCTGAAATTGTGAAACTACTCATCAGAGGCGTACAAGCTTCCTATACATTATTTATCTAGGCCTCCGGAATTCGTTTCACATTACTACCATACTTCACAAGTCACGCAAGACTGTGAACGTACGGCTACTACCATACTATCCTTTCGCTCACAGCTCAGGCATCCGCATAGAACATCTCATAGAGATTACCTCGATGACCTGGAAGCTCAACCTGCGGATCAGGAAACACTCTAGCCTGAGATCCCTGGGATCCATAAGGACACGGATGTGGCCTTGGTCCCCTGACTGGTGGTAAGAGGGGTCCCCGAAGAGGTGTAACTCCTCCTATAGCTGGCCAGTCAACGTGGGCCGGAAGATGGTTCCTAACAGGGTTCAGCATCCCCATCTCTCCATACCCTGTCTGGACTACCGTTGCCAGCTGCGTCAAAGCTGTCCACAGACGGGCACGGGTAGCATAAAGCTCCATGCGGAGAGCACGAGCATCCTTGTCTCTGTTCTCTAGCATCTCAACAGTGGACTGCAGAACTGGATCCTCCATAGAAGAATCAAAATAGACTCCACTGAGGTATCCCTCTTCACCAGACTGAGAGGCCGGAACATAGCAGAACTCTGAATTCTGCAGCAGTGCATGTCTCGCTCTCATAATAGTCAGCATTGAATAGGCAGCATCTTGTACTGCCATGTCAACAGTGACTCCCAACCCATAGGACCAATGGATTGGCTTCTTCGCTCCAGGGTAGTCTGGAAATACCCTAACAGTGCAAATGTACTGGCTCTGGTTGAAGTCACGGTACTGTTCCTCTACCGTGTACTCGGGGTACCAGCGGTAACCGCACACCAACATCACCCTGACCAGCATGGCCGTATGACCCGGTACATCAATGCACCTGGTCAAACGTACCACCTGACGAGAAGGACGGCCAGGCATCTGTAAATAGAGAGTAATGCAAAAGCATTAGAGCTCCGAATGAAAAATTGGGCAGCATAACGGCTGTAAATGCTCAAAAACTAATTTGAGACAACCCAAAAATGGAATAGCGTAACCACTCAACTATCAAGTTCAACTCTCTGATCATCAAACTTACTTCCTGCTTCCTAGGAATAAAAGAAACCCAATATCTCTCGACCCGTAGTCCTATAATCTACTGATCAGAAACACGAGCCTAGGAGAAGATGAGTAACCTAGTCCTTAATTCCCGCAGAAAAGACGAGGATGACCAGAATAGAATATCTTGAGAAGAGAACAAGAGTCTTACGTTCCCTTCCACAAACAATTCCCTTATGTATAACTAAAGAAATTCTAGACTCAACTTCGACCAGTTTGGCTTAGTAATCCTACAGTCAGTCAGGCTCTAATACCAACGCTGTCGGGACCCCGATCCTAAGCCATAGGAATCCAGCCTGTAACACATCGCATCCCTTTGTGGTCTCACGCACGGTTAACTCCACGGCTGCAGCCTTACCTTAGCCGGGACCGTTTGCATCTTTTGACTCACGTATGCGATAGTGTCGCTAGCAATCCAATGTCAAAGAACCCGGATCGACATGTCTAGTCATAAACCAAAGTGGCAGTTCCGCACAAGGACAGGCATACCTGACCCAACAAAGCAGGTGTCAGTCATCAACGAATGTAGACGAGTCGTAGCAAGCTACAAGGACTCCATTACGTCGCGTGACATTTCCCCAAAGGGGACAGACACAGCAGCTAAGAAGGACACATGCCGGTCAACCAATGTGTCCGGAGCAGTAGCGAACTACCAAGGCTCGTTGGATCACAAAGGGGCATTTCCTTGTAAGGAGTGCTACTAAAGTTCACGACTAGGTATTCGAACCCCATACATATCAAGTAAGACACACGTACGCATGGCATACCGATATGTATAGATACATCCATGGCACCACAACATAACCATAACCACACAAGCTTTATTTAAGAGGCTCGGAAGAGCCACACACATAATATTACACAGTAAGGGTCTCACGACCCATAATAGCAGTCATACAATACAAGCCAGCGGAAGAGTTATAAACTGTCTGGGTACAGACAGGGCAACTAGTAGGCACGTGGCCTGACTATACTACAGAGCCGACGTAGGGCCAGATCGTAGCTGGGACACCAGCTACTCGTCGTCGTCGATGTCTACGAAGAACCCTCCATTAGGGTCATTAGCAACCTCTGCAACATTTATTAAGCAAACATGAGTACGAAGGTACTCAACAAGACTTTAGAAGATCTAACTACTCATGCAAGGTATCAAAGAGTATTGTGGGGTTTCATGCGGGAAGCCAGCATTTGACTCGTGGCTAGACAACTTGCTTTTGAAATTAGTTTTGACAACTTGATTTCTCGCACACGAGTCCACTAACACCACAACAATACACTATCGTGGAATCATTCCGTCTCCATACGGAAATGCCGTCCACGACACTCACGCTTATCTTGACAATTTTATGAGTAGCCATTGAAGTTATCTATGAACAACGTACGTCTCCAAGTAGTCCATATCCGCGGACGCGGCTATTCGAATAGATCATAACCCTGCACGGGTGTACTTCGTCACACACGCTCCCGCCACTTATCGCCATGTGCACGTCATGCACCTCGGCAACCTTCAAGCGGAAGCCCAGCGAGGGAGTCGGCCACGACCGTTAACCACACTAGTACCTAGTCCAGGTTTATCGCCTATCTGAGAGTAACCCGTACGGAAGTCCGGTCGAGGTTTCCGTCACGGCCTCAAACGATGTGCGCAGGGTTCCCAAGCCCACCATCCGGGTGCCACTTGGTACACCATGCCACAGCCTACTGCATCACGGTCCACCTCTCAGGTCAGCACCATGCACGGCCTCCAGCATTACTATAAACACCAGAAACTACTTGCAACTCCTGGACCGAGTACTACGCGATTAATAGGCCGAGCGGGGTCATATTTCAGGGCCCAGCATGTGGTAGTATCTAGTCTTGGATTACATACACGGAACTCAGTTCCTAAGAACGGTTCCAATGAAACAACCCACCATGTACTCCTACACAGCCTTTCACCGGTACCTTTACCAAATCAAGTTCAACACACAACCTTTGCTCACCGAACACATTCCACATTTCTGTTCATCTCCCAGATGACAGACCATACACAACTCTAAGCATAGCATGCATAGCAGGATAAGGCACACCATAGCTCAAGCAACTACCAGGTATGCTAGGTTGCAAGGTTCGGCTATTTACTGTGACAAGGTTAAGTCATGCAAAGGAAGTGGGTCCAACTATCGTGGCAAAAGCAGTTGAAGCATTTGATCCTAATGCAATAAATAGGTGCAGGAGCAAGAACATAGGAGTTATCGGGATGATCAAAAGGGTTGCTTGTCTTGTTGCTCAGAGGAGGAACGATATCCGTCAGACGGATATTCGGTGGAATCCGGGGGTGTGGAGCCTACCGAAATGAATGGCAACATTCAATAACAATCATATGCAATCAAAATTATGCATGAGCATGGCATGAGAATGCAAAGTGATAAGTTATTATAATCAAGATGTTTTAGGTTTAGAGTTGATTTGAATCACATTCGAATAGTAATTCAAACGGGTATTCTCGGATACCGGTTTAATTGATTCGACCTGATGCTCAGATCAACCTAATGTTAACATGCATGAAATGTCATGTTATGGTACTGATTTGTAATTAGGGCAGTGTGTGATCATTGCATATATAATGAAATTTGGATATTTTTGCAAATTCCATTTATAAAGTGATTAAAGAATTGAATTATTCCTTATTTCACAATTTAGGGTCCTGTAACTTTTTCAAACATAGTTGAAAATAGCATAATCAGAATCCTTGAATTTTTCTAATACTTTGTCATATATAATTTATTTTCATTGGAGTTACAGATTAATTTCTATGATTTTTGCAATTTTTAGCAATTTCCTGAATTAGTTTTAAACTGGAAATTTCATTTATTGCATCAGGCTGACGTCAGCAGGTCAGCCGACCTGTTCAGGTCAAACCTGACAGGGGGGCCCCACTGGTCAGCCTCTCTGGGACTAATCCCGCGCCGACCAGCCCCTAATTGGGGTTTGACCAGGCGTGGGGCCCTCTGGCAGCGGCTGAAGGGAGGGTGATTACGCCCTAATGGTCGGCCACGTCGACGGCCACCGGAGGGTGGTCGCCGGCGACCAGACCCGCGGCGGAGGGCTCGCCGGAGGCGACCTAGACAGCGCTGCACAGCACCAAAACGCGCGCGGTTTGCAGCTACAGCATGCTCGCGAAGTGGACGATTTGGCAGGACCATCTGGGGAGGCTAGGGTTGCCGGAAGAGGCGTCGGCGACGAGCCGGAGCGGCGGCCGAAGCTCGGGCGTCGTCGGGGGCTTTGAATCAGAGGGATCTACGCTCAGTTCTTAGCTGCTACGGCATCTACGCGTCGTCCTGGAGCTGCTGGTGCCCTCGGAAGGACGAGCTGATCAACGGAGGGCTACCGGCGACGAGCGGCAGCGGCGGTCCTCGTCGGGCTCCGGTGAAACTAGAGCTAGAGGAGAGGATCGACGGGGGAAACTTAGGGGAAATGACCGCATGCTCACAGGGAGTGCAGAGCAGAGCTTAGACGGCTCGGGGAAGGCCTGGGGGCGACGAATCGACGGGAGAGTTCCGGCGGCCGGAGGAGGAAGACGACGGCGTTGCGGGGTTGCAGGGCTCGAGGAGGCTTCGGCTTCTGCAGAGACGACCAGGGCGATGAGGCGGAGCTAATGGCGTGCTCTGGGAGGGTATCCTATGGCCAGGGGCACGGGCAGCTCGAGCTCGAGCTCGGCTCTAATGGCGGCAGCAGGGAGAAGGAGGGGATCCGGGAGGAGGGAAAGAACCGAGGTGGGGAATGGATAGGGGAAGCTCTGGGGAGCTTATCCCCGTCGTCGCCAGCGCGAACCGGCGGCCAGGCAGGCCCGCAGGTGCGTGGCCGCGCCGGAGGAGGCGGCGGCCACCTCCTGCTGCCTACTGGCGCGAGGGAGGGGACGAGCGGGGAGATGGGCCGGGCCAGGCTAGGGCGATAGGTAAGTTTTTTCCCATTTTCTCTGTTTTTGTTTTTCTGTTTTGCTATTTATTGCTTTGCTCATTATTTCAGCTCCAAAAGAAAAGTAAAAACTATTTTCGACCTCCTGAAATATTTGTTATAATATCCCCACTCATTTCCAAGACTTTCAACATTTTTGGAAAATTATAGTTTCTGATTTAAAATTTTAAATTTAAACGAGTGGCTTTTGCATTTATTTAAAATGCTTAAAGTGTCAAGAAATTTTTTTTTCTCCAATGCTCATTTACTTTCATGATTTATCAGAAAGTTTGAACATTTCTTGAGGCCATTTTGGGTTCATTGATTTTGAACTAGTTGAAATTTCCTTTAATTGAAATTGTGGCTAGGGTTTTGAGTTTTTCCTTTGCCACTTTGTTGTTTTTGTTGAAACTTCTTAGATGCAAATGCAAAGAAAACATGAGCACAATGCTATCTTGCTTAAGGGTTAGGGATGTGACATATATCCTGGTGCGCCATTAGTATAGCTTATGGTGCGCCATTAGTATGCCTCCCAGGGCCATATTTACTCATATACTCTGGCTTAATAATGGCGCACTAGTGTACTGAGTGATGCGCCACTAGTATGAATATTAGGTATTTATTTTATTTTTTCTGATATTTGCACAGATTACAAAATATATTATTGCACAGAATATAGATAACACAACATATAAACAACAGATTTATCGAATACAATAGAAGATTAGTCTCCGAATACAATTCATCATATTAGTCTCCGAATTTAAAATACCGAACAAAGTTAGAACACTACAAGTCTCGAGACCGCGAGTAGCGAGTTTGTCTTCACACTACAAGTCGATATATCGACCATCTAAACTACCATCACAGATAGAAGAGAGTTGCGGTCATCACGATGAGCATAATCGCAATGAAACCGGTCTTCATCCGGTTCCTTCAACGCTCCCTCCTCTCTCCCGCTAGATAGCGCGCGTATCTAACTTCCGCCTCCGTCCTTCTGGTGTACCCTTTGTAACTCTTACCGCTGAATCGATGAACCTGTCTCCGACACTCCTCCCAGTCCTCGTAGACTCCGGGAACCTTACCCTTGTACACGACATACGACGGCATCTCTATGCACTAGCGAAACAAAATGTTAGTAGCAATTCATAGAGACATACAAGTTCATTAAAGTTTAATATTACAACTATAACAGCATGATTCATGGTCCTACTAATAAATAGCATCGATTATATATAAGTTGAATGACTGTCCAAACCAAAGAGACATACCAGTTCATTAAAGTTTAATATTGCAACATGAATTAGTAGCAATTCACGGGAACATGGATGAAGCCACCGTCTTTCGTGATGGTCATGAAATTGCGGTCGTTGTCAGCCTGCATCTGTAGTATTGTATCTATCTCACTATTGGACAGCGGAGATCTGAGGTAGAACTGCCCCGAGGTACGAAGGATATCTTGATGGATGATTTCCACAAAATCCGACTGGATGCGAAAGAATTCTTGTCTGATGTCCGCATCCTGGATTGCCGACAAGCGTGCGGCCCAATCTTTGGGATTATTTGGTAGCCGAAGGTGATTACTGTCCCGTATGATCGCGCGCATGTGATGGAGGGCATAGTAGGCATCCTTCTGACTGCCAGGCGGCTGCTTGACACAGGCGAACGTTGTATTGTGGGTGAACACGTGCTTGCCGTGCCTGAGACTTGTCCTGCTGAAGGTGCCTCGAGATATGGCGTAGCCGGGAAGAGCTTCATCAAGAACTTTCTTGATATTTGTGTAGTCTTTTTTTGACTGACGGTCCGAGTCAAAATACGTGGCCGTGGAATATTTCAGGCTTAAGAGGATGAGTGTGCAACGTGTGTCACTGCACAAAACACGGAATGTTAGGAAAAAAAGGACGATCAAAATCTAAGAAATCATATGTTACATGGCGATGAGGGGATAACTTACGAGGGAAAGTAAGGCACGAGGAAGTTATCCTTTTCTGAGTTTGCCAGAATGACGCCTTCGAGGTATGAACTCGCGACTTGCCGGTCCCCAGCGCTGCCCAAGATCTTGGCACGCATATAGAAGGGGTCGACTATCACTAGGTCCGGGGTCTTGTCTCTAATGATGCGCATCTCCATACTCAGCGAAAATAGCCGAACGAAGGTGTAGTGCAGCGGATGAAGGTTAAACATAGCGAAGATGTTAGCAAACCGCAGGACGATCATACCCCTGATGGCGCTATCGACAAAGCCCTTGCCCTCTGGCACCTTGCCCACGAAAACCAGGTATGCCACATTATTCTCGGAGAGACGCCGCTTCTCCAAACAAAGAACACTGTCATGTAGACTCTGCATAGCACCAGTTGCAGCATTGAGCAGATTAGTCGGTAGCATCGGCCTACCCACCACATGCACCCTCCTCGAGATATCCTTAGGTGTAGATGGCCCGTCCAGAGCACGGATCGTACTCAGTGCCGGCTGGCTCGCACCCTTGTTAGTGTTTATTTTCCGTCCCTTCTTCTGCTGATGTAATGGGATCCAGTTCATCTGCTCAGAGACCACCTTCTTGAGTGTGTTGGGGCTGATAATATTTCGCACCTCGGCTATCTGAGGCTCGGTGAAGGCGGCAGCTGGAGGCGTCTCCTCAAAACTAAACGCCAGACAACACCTGTTGCAATTGGGTTTCTCCGCGATACGAGCTAGATCGCGGTCGTCTTTTGCAGGGTTGGGTTCTTGAGAAGGAGGCCCCAAGAATTCCTCACCGTACCCATGTTCGACAAAGTACTTTTCGACCTTGGTAAATGTACCATCGTCGTCATCGTCGTCGTCCGGAACCTGTGCCATATGCATGTCCGGATCCTGTGCCATATGCATGTCCGGTACCGCTGCCGCGGTCTTGCCATGGCTTGGCGCCGGCACGACTGGCAGTGTTGTCTGTGGGGTGGTGTCCCCCGCCCCCAAACGAATCTGGCTCTTCGGCCAAAGCAAGGGCCAGCTTAAGCAGGCGCTGAGGGTCATCACATCATCTTTGTCGCCCCCAGCGAGGTGGAACGGAGGTAACAAGTCGTCGCAGCCTGGCAGCACCTGAACCAGTTGAACCCTATACGTGGTGGGTGGCATCGGTTTACTGTGGAACATGGGGTTGCCCGGTTGAACGATTCTGCCCTTGGCGACATTGATCAAATCGCCGCCCATGAAGTGCAGGAGAGTGCATGGAACGTCGGCGCCGGCGCCCTACGAAAACATGTAGGGCGTCAGGGGATGCCTAGTCAAAGGCAAGGAGATGAAGTCATCGGCCGAGAGAGGCTTAGTTACCGTGATGGCGTCGAGCTCGGCTAATGTCGAGGCACCGCCAACGGCGGGCGTGCAAGTGACGGAGGGACCGCTTACTGCCGAGGTGCTGGCCGGCGCCGGAGACACCAATGGCGCCGACGCCGGAGACACCAATGGCGTCGCCTGCGCGTTGTGCGAGTTGCTGGCCGTGAAGCTGGGAATCGGGGGTGGCCCCTGTTGGCCGCCCGCAATCCACGCTTGTAGCCCCTCAATCAAGGTAGGCACAATGGCGCTGATCACCCCTCCCACTTGGTGTTGCACTAGCTCTTGGACCATCTCCGGAATCCGCGCCACTTTTGCCTTGAGTTCTTCAACCTCGCGCGACTGGCTTTCCAAGTTGGTATTTCTCTCCTTTAGCCCACCAGCGTTATAGTATGACGACCATTTCGTGGACAAGCCTTTGCCGGCCACACGACCAGCTGACGACGGCTTACTGGACTTATCCTTGTTTTTCATTATGTTAAACGCCCTATTTAAATTGGTGTCCCAATGGGAGCTCTGAGACGACCCCGCGCTACTGCTTTCAGAGTCCTGCGGAAGGAATGAACCATTTAGAAATTTGGCTTCATTAATTAGAATGCAACCATATGGAGCTAATTACGTGGGGTGCATTCCTTACCAGAACACGCTCAAGCGCCCTGGTCTTCGCATCTGTGGTAAGCTCCTTTGTTACTGGGTCCCTGACATAGTTCCTTGCTCGGCACGCTCCGCGTCCTCCTTGTCCCATATAGGTTCCACCACTCTGTAACCACCCGAATCGAGTTGGTGGACCCCTAAGTTCAACTCCCGCATTTCTTTCCCCCATTGGCTTGATTCCGCGGTTGCCTTGCTCTCGCACTTGATCTTGAACTCCTTGTAGTCATCTTCGCTGATCGAAGGATTTTTCACCTTGATCTTCTCATAACTATCACCTTTGTCAATCATTCTCTTCACCACGCTTCTCCAAGTAGATAGGGCCTTGCTCATCTTCGTGAAGGCGGCACTGTTCACTTTATTCATAGAGAGGCGTGTGTTTGCGGTGTCACCGAGGAACTTGTATCGTTCGTGCAGCTTCGTGAAGAGGAGGTTGCGCAAATTTCCTCGGTCATTATGCCTTAGGTTCTCTGTGTTGATCGAGACAGTGCTCCGGAGAATGCACCCGAGCTAAACCGCGTACCCCTTGACTATTTCTTTGGGCACCGTTGGATACCCGTCGGAGTTCACTTCAGTAAATTCCTCCTTTACGGTGCTGAGCACGTTCGGGCGCCGGCCTTCTGTTGCCTCTTCGATTGGCTGCCATCTGTGCGTGCGCTGCCATCATCAGTGGTGGCATCCTCGGCGGCACCATCAGTGGTGGCATCCCCGACGCCACTAGGGGTTGTGTACTCGGGATCGGTGTCTTCCGCGGCGTCCTCATAGCGGTGAGGTTCATCCTCCATCTCTGAGACAGCTCCCAGAATGGCTTGCCCGAACCGCCGGCCTCATCGTTGTGGGCCATGTTTCGCTCTAAATAGGAAAATATTTTGGTCAAAAAGTTTGTTATTGTCAAGGAACAAGATCATGGTAGAGGCACCCTAGGGTTTGTCAACACCAAGGCATCCTAAAAGCTAAGCTTTTATCCTTTAGGGTTTGTCGACGCCGAGGCACCCTAAAAGCCTAAGCTTTCATCATTTAGGTTTTTATCGACAGCGAGGCACCCTAAAAGCCAAGGTTTTATGAATTAGGGTTTGTCGACGCTGAGGCACCCTAAATGCTAAGTTAAGTTTTCATCATTTAGGGTTTATCAATGCCGAGGCACCCTAGGTTGACTGATATATATGGGTATCTTCTAATAATATACCCTATCAAGAAAAGGGAAGTTGGGCCTAATCACTTGGGTCTATTGCCACCTATGGTTTAATGCAGCAAGAATAAAGGGGCAGTTGATCCTACTTAATTAAGTACTAAGATACCCCGGCCCATGCATTAGTCGCAAGTACCCCATATGTCCTATTTTCAGCAAAGGTCATGCTGAAATTTTCCAAATTTCAGCATGACCTTTGCTGAAAATAGGACATATGGAGTACCCGAATTTGCCGGAACGGAAGTTAATCGACATTCCGGCAAACTCAAGGGCCTCTCGGGGTACCTGCAAAATCATCACGACACGATGGTCGTAAACAAAACCCAGCAAACTAGCACCACAATGCTAACATCTGGATGCACTACATTCCAATATTTATATGGAACTATGAATGTCTACATTTCAACAGAAAGTGCAGGAATGGATGAACTATGAAGATTATGTTCTCCTAGGATACTTCTATGGCAGCGTATGTCCAGCATGAAACATGGAAGTATCCCAAGATAGAAACAGAGGTTGCTGGTAGAAACTTAAAATACAAACCCACTGGCTGTTGGTTCAACCCCATTGGGAAGATTAATATGCTGAACGTTTGAGAGAGCAGTGAATGAAGACAGCAAAAAAAATCATACCGTACAAACAAGATAGTACCACTACTGCTGTACTGTAGAAGGAAAGAAAGAACACCTGCAGCGAATGGGGTCGTTGTAGTGGATCGCTACTTGTCTTGGCTGCATATACACATACATAGCTCAGTGTTAATATTGCCTTCTCTTCCGCGAGTAAATTTATTCATCAAGCTGTAAACATCGGCATGTGCACGTGACAAGTATAAACCATACTGCTACATAAGTTATTAAATTTATTTGCAAGGAGCAGAGGTATTTACAGTTGACAGTTGATATAACTATATGGGTGCTACAGATGAGTATTGTATGACCAAACTCAAAAATCAAGTTGAATTGCTAGCACTAGGAGTGACCACTGCTCAAATCTTCCATTAATTGCCTTACCAGATCCATACCACAATAGTATAATACATTGGCATGTTGCCAGAAAAGGCAGGCCAGCTGTATCCATTAGCACACTAGACAAATAGACAGCCAAGCAGTATAGCAAGAGGGGAAACAACAGCAGTACAACACAGTGGAGGATAATGGTACAGAAATTAAGTGACTAATCGACAATGTAGCATAGCATAGAAATTGCAGAAGCTAAAGTAGCATTCCAAAGAAACAACCTCCAGGAAAAAGCAAATCACAGATGCAGTAAGTCATCAGTACAATAATGCATTGACATTAGCAGAAACCTACCACAATATAATTGTAAATGAGCATGACTAATAGACAGATGGACAGCCAAGCAGTATAGCAAAGAGGGGAAACAAACAGCAGTACAGCACGCTGGAAGATAAACGGCATAGAAATTGAGTAGCTAATCGAAAATGTAGTAGCGTAGCATAGAAATTGCAGAGCAATTATTCATGCGAACTGAAGTGTCACGTGTGGTGGAGATGGGATCCCACGATTCTTCTACCGGTCCTGCGTGGAATACTCATACACAATCTGTACCAACTGCAGATGCAATCGTTTAGTGGAGATGCAATTTCGCATCCCCGGAGACCAATCGATTCGTCCCCAAATTCCAACTAGCAGCAGTAGCGCACGAACAGCAAAACTGCGAGGATTGATTGAACGCAAGGGCGAAGGAGAGGCGACCTGAATCGGGGAGAGGTTGTTGGTGACGAACTGCTGGACCGACTCCCCCTGGTGCCGAACCTCTGGCATACGCTGCCGTCTCGGAGGCAGCTGCGGATCCTGGCCCAGTTGTCGGCGTCCTCGACCCCGCGCTGCAGCCAGGTGGAGTACTCCCCGAGGCGGTTCTCGCGGTAGCCGCGGCCGGAGACGACGGAGCCGGCGCCACGGTTGGTGACGACGAAGGCGAAGGCGGTGAAGAAGAGGAGGAGCGCGATGAGGATGAAGAGCAGGGGCGGAGGAAGGGGCGCCGCCGGTGGAGAGGACGAAGATGGCGTGGGTCTTGCAGGGGGACTTGAGGCGGCGGCCGAGGACGGTGAGGTCGGGGAGGTGGTGGCCCTCCGCGGCGGCGGAGCTAGGGTTCGGGGAGACTGCGGGCGCTGCTGGGCGGTGGAAAGGGGGTTGGGGGGGAGGCCGCGAGCGGGAGAAGTGAGCAGGGCGCGAGGGCAGTCGGCTTAGGAATGGCGCACCCCGAGCGGTGCGCCATTAGAATGTTTTTATATAGTAATGGCGCATGTATATGAGGTGCGCCTTCTCTATGTTGTTAACCTCCGAAGTAGCAGCGCAGTGTTCCATGGGTTTTGCCTCCTAGCAGGAGGTTGCGGGTTCGAATCCTCTTCCCCCCTCTTTTTTGCACCTTGGTATTTCTATGCATTGTTTTCTGTGCATTGTTTTCAATGCACCTTGGTTTTTCTATGCATTGTTTTCTATGCTTTTTTTTCTATGCATTGTTTTCTCGTGCTAGTTGCACCTTGGTTTGAGAAGTGCCTATTATTTTTTTTTTATGTTTGCAAGTAGATGTCTAGTATTTTTTTTATGTTTGCAATTAGATGCCTATGAATATCTAGTGCCTCACAACAACATCTAGTGCGGTGGAGCGGGGGAGGGTGAAGGGGTTCCTCGGCGGCGAGGGGGATCTTGCGAGGGGTTATCGCGATCAAGATGGACGGGATTGAGATTGAGTGTCCTCATGAATATTCAATATTTTTTCATATTGAATATAAAAAAATATCATCAAATTTAAATACAATCGATCTTAGCTAGCTATTTGTTCATAATCTTCTTGCCCTTATTTTTGGTAAATGGAGTTCTTCTCTTGAATGGACGTCCTTTAGGTAGGGTGGTCCTGCTTCTTCTTGTGGTGTATGCTGGTACTTCATCATCGTCGTCATGTTCCATCTTCGAGTCGCCGTACTTGTCGAAGTCTTGCTCATTGGCGACTCCATCCATTCCGATGATCTTCCTTTTGCCTCTCCTCATGACAACACGACTGGGCTTTGGCGGGTCGGTAATGAAGAAGCATTGGTCCACTTGGGAAGCCAGTACCCATGGCTCATTTTTCACGGTGACGTTTGCGCCCGCGGTCTTGGATTTGGCTTCGGGTATAACCATGGTGGTGAAATACCGGTCTTCTATTATGACGCTCTTGGCCCATCTGACACGGAACATCGGGACCTTCTCTCCAGCGTAGCTCAGCTCCCAGATCTCCTCGATCCTTCCGTAGTATCTGTCCTTGTCGTTACCGGTGTAGGATTCCATCGTTACCCCGGAGTTCTGGTAACCATCGCTGTCCATATCCTTTCCCTCGGTGTAGAATGCGTAGCCGTTGGTATCGTACGCCTCATACGTCATCAGGTTGTGCTCGGTGCCCTGTGAGAAGGCGAATCTGAGTTGTTCTTCCGCGGAAGAATCCTCATGTAAAGGGTACGACAGAAGCTTCTGCTTGAACCAACGCGTGAAACATGAGTTGTGCTCTTTGATTATATCTTCGTCCGTCCTCTGTTGGCCTCGGTCATTGGACGTCTTTTCAATAAAGGTTTTGTGCTCTACGACCCAAGGATCGACCACATCTATGTGTTGTAGCGTGACTAGGTTTGCTCTTTCAAAGTCGGCGAGTCGACCCTCGAAGTCGACATGCATTTCGCGGCGACCCTCACGGTGACCCCATCCTGCGAGCCTGCCGAGGTGCCTGTTGACGGGCAGACCAACGGGGTTCTCGATGCCTAGATAATTCGTGCAGTAGGAGATGCACTCTTCGGTCAAAAAGCCCCTGGCTATGCTTCCCTTTGGACGTGAGATGTTGCGAACGTATCCTTTGATGACACCATTCATCCTTTCGAACGGCATCATGCTGTGCAGGAACGTCGGCCCGAGTTGGATGATATCCTCCACGATATGGACCAGCAGATGCACCATAACGTCGAAGAATGCTGGCGGGAAGTACATCTCAAGCTCGCATAGTATCACCACGATCTCTTCCTGTAGCCTTCTGAGTTGCCTCACGCCAACCGACTTCTGAGAGATGACGTCGAAAAAGTTGCATAGGCCAAATAGCGTTTCACGGACGTGCGCGCCGATGATCCCACGGATTGCAACTGGAAGTATCTGCGTCATCAGCACGTGACAGTCGTGAGACTTCATCCTGCTAAACTTCTGCTTCGCTGTGTCTAGGTATCTGCTTATCTTCCCCGCGTAACCGTAAGGAAGTTTTACTCCTACGAGGCAGGTGAAAAACTGATCGATCTCCTCCTGACTTAGAGTGAAGCACGCGGGAGGGAAGTCATTTCCGGTCTTCTTGGACTTTTTGCCTTTGCGACGACTTTCCGTGTCCTGCTTCGCCTCATCATCATCATCATCATCATCATTATTAGCGTGAAGCTCCTCCCTGATGCCCATTGATTTCAAGTCTACCCTTGCTTTCGGTCCATCTTTGGTCCTCTCTGGCATGTTGAGCAGGGTACCAAGCAGACTCTCGCACACGTTCTTCGTGATATGCATGACATCAAGGCTGTGAGGCACACGGAGGATCTTCCAGTACGGCAAGTCCCAGAAAACAGACCTCGTTTTCCATACCTTCAGCAGTGGCTCTGGCGCCTTTCTCTTCTTTCCCAGCTCTGGCGCCTTTCCCGGCGGTGGGCACTCTTTCCAATTTTTCAACAGCTCGTATATTTCCTCGCCGCTCCTCATAAGGGGGCGTCTTCGGGGTTCGGTTTCACCATCGAACAGATCCTTGCGTTTTCTCCATGTGTCATCGTCGCGAAGCCACCTTCGATGTCCCATGAACACGGTTTTTGAAGACCCGGGATCTCTATCTAGCTGGCGATACATTGTGTCATCCATGCACCTGATGCATCCAGAAAATCCGTGGACCACCTTGCCCCGCGACATATCCGTAACCGAGATAGTCGTGCACCGTCGTCAGCAGTGCGGCTCTCATAGGGAAATATTCTTTCTGTGCGGCCTCCCACGTATTGGCTGGAGATTTCCACAACGTGTCTAGCTCCTCTTTCAGCATCCCCAGATATAGATTGATGTCGTTCCCTGGTTGTTTCGGCCCTTCAATTAGCATACTCATGTGAATGTCCTTCCTCTTCATGCACAACCAGGGGGGAAGGTTGTACATCCACACAAACACAGGCCAGGTGCTATGTGTGCTTCTCTGGCTGCCAAACGGATTGACTCCATCGATGCTCGTGCCCAGCACGATGGCCCTTGGATCGTCCCCAAATTCTGGGTATTCATAGTTCAACGCTTGCCATTGGCTCGCATCCTTAGGGTGACTCAGCATCTTGTCTTTTTTATTTATCTCCGGATCATTCCGTCATCTTCTCGCTTTTTCTCCTCCCTATCCGCGTGCCAACGCAGGAGCTTTTCTACCTTAGGGTCCGCGAAATACCGTTGCAGACGAGGAGTGATCGGAAAGTACCACACCACTTTTCGAGGAGCTTTCTTCCTCTTCTTGTATCGACTGACGCCGCACACCGGACAAATGGTAGGCTCCGCGTGCTCGTCCCGATAAATGATGCAATTGTTCATGCACACATGGTATTTCACGTGCGGTAAATCCAGAGGACACACGATTTTCTTCGCCTCCTCGTAACTGGTCGGGCACTTGTTCCGCTTGGGAAGACGTTCGTGCCAGAATGACATGTTCTTGTCGGAGCATGCGTCTGTCATTTTGTGTTTTACCTTCATCTCCAGAGACATGAGCGTTACTTTCAGGCGGGTATCCTCGGCCCTGCATCCTTCATACAATGGAGTAACCGCGTCTATCTCCAGTTGATCCAGCTTGGCTTTCTCTCGGGCGGCAGCTCTTGCGTTATCCGTCTGCTTGAGAAGCAGCTCTTGAATATGAGGGTCCTGCACCCAGGCCATCGATGGTCCATCGTCGTCTGCTCTGGCATCTTCATCTACATGATCATGCCCTTCGTCTGCTCCGGCATCTTCCTCAGCATCATGTCCGGCATCTTCTACATGATGACTGTGTCATGGAGATTCTTCGTCTTCTCGCCCGCCCTCGCCGCGGTTGTCTTGCTCATGCCCTTCCTCATTTCTTTCCCGACCCCCATGGACGACTTCATAATCATCTTCATCACCTTGCCACTGATAGCCATCCATGAAACCACGCAAGAGCAGGTGGTCCCGCACCTTTATGGAATCCGAGTCCATAAGGCTCTTCAGCTTGCATCTTCGACACGGACATCTTATCTCCGTCTCGTTCTTTTGAAGCATCTCTCTCTTCGCGGAGCTCAAAAATCTATTCACGATGCCTTCGGTCATCGTGCGGACCATGGTCGCCTGCGGGGTAGAGCAAAACGATATTTTAGAACCAAAAAAAATTGGCATGACTTTGCCTAAAAATAGGACAAAAAAGAATGCGTAGTGCCAAATTCTCGCCGAAACGGAAATGAATCAACATTCCGGGAAAATATTGGCAACTATCGCATTTCAAATACCGGTACCTGCAAACACAAACATATATGCAACACCACAAATATATGCAACTCAACAAACATACGTAGATCTAGCTAGGCCATAAAAAGTGCATGTGCACGTTGTTGGAGCGAGAAAAAAGTAGATCTACAACATAAAAGCTTTCCCCTTACTTACCTATCAAAAAAAGGTAATTTAACCACTTAATTTGGGTGAACCTATGATGCAAATGAGGTGAGGAGGAGGAGGCACCCGAGACAAGCTTGGAGGAGGAGGTGGAGAGAATGAAAGTGGGGAAAGTGAGTGTGGTAGGTGGTTGTCCAAAATATCTAGCTGGTCCCAGGTTGCTAATGGCGCACCACCTACATATGCGCCATTAGTAACCCTGGTTACTAATGGCGCACCTCCTCTGGTGCGCCATTAGTAGTTCTGTAAAAAAAATAGTAGTGGCGCATCACCAACAGATGCGTCATTAGTAACACTGGTTACTAATGGCGCACTAGCTTTGGTGTGCCATTAGTACTTTGCAAAAAAAAACCAATTTTTTTATAGCAGTGGCGCACTACTAACAGATGCGCCATTAGTAACCAGGTTACTAATGGCGCACCAGTTGCTGGTGCGCCATTAGTAGTTTTGCAAAAAAATATATATATATATATAGTAGTCGCGCACCGAGAGTGTGGTGCGCCATTAGTATCCACCACACTAATGGCACACCTCACATGGTGCGCCATTACTATATAGTAGTGGCGCACGGCTTGTGTAGTGCACCATTAGTATCTATATCATCTATAGCCATTTTCCTAGTAGTGTGAAAAAGAGCCGATCACGTGCAAATGCAAGTGGGAGCAAATCAAGTTCAACTACAAGCAAGAAAAAATCAGACGTTCCTCAGCTTGGACAACAGGCCAAACAGTCGATCCCACCCCTCAAGGTGTTAACCGAGAATGTTCCCCCTCCGGTGCAGGGGCAAGATTTTGAATTAGAAAAGAAGTGGGCGGCTGAATGGGGTGTCTCGGTTGAAGATGTTCTGGCTTCCCAAGACGACAGGTTACCCAAGGCTGTGGTAGCCCCTAAGCCACAGTTTGTCATGGGAGAGCCTTTGGTCAGCAAAGATGATCTCCCAACAAAATGCGTTACTTGCATACATGGTACTTAAGTGAATCAAAGAATGGGAGAACGATGATCGTGGTGAGTGCCCCATGGGAGTACTACGGCCGCCCCGAAGAAATCCATATCGACTTTGATGAACTCTTCCAGATGTACAATGGCGACGCCCTCGACAAATCGCTTATGAGTTGCTATTGTCTGTAAGTTTTTCAATTCGTTGTCTACATATAACTTGTTTAGTTATTTCAATTCATTGTCTATATATAACTTGTACTCTATTATGCAGAATGAAGATTCTGGATTGTAAAAGTAAGAACATCCTAGATATTTGGGTTTATTGACCCAGATAAAATACATATAGCGACGCTAACTGATAAACCCAAGGAGACGGAGGAAAACCTTCTAAGGTTTCTAACAGATCAAAATTTCTGTGACCACATACTGTTTCCATACAACTTCAGGTGAGGGTCTTTACTCTGTTGTGTCCATTCACTTATAAGTGTAATTGATAAGTTACTGACACACATATATATATACATGTGCAGCTTCCATTGGATTCTTTGGACATTCAAATTGATAAGGGAAGAGTTGATGCCTTCGACCCATTATCGAGACCCTCGGAACAGTTCCAAAGCCTGCAGGACATGCTCCAAGGGTAAATTTCAATCATTCTGGCGCTCTATCAGTCTCTTTCGATGATTTGCGGATATATCAATTAATGAAAAACTTAGCAAATCATTATCCTTGTCGCGCAGGGTTTGGAAGCGGTTCAAGTGCGTGACTCCCGGTATCGAGCCTGAGAAGCTGACCTTTAGAGCGGCTCACGTAAGTAGTAGTATGATATACTTCTATTTTCAATACATTTATGATGCTAGATTATTATTTTGATTATATATATTCTATTCTCGTAAAGTGCGACCAGCAGCCACGGAGGACGCATCTATGCGGATAGTATGTTTGCGAGACCATTCGCACGTTTACCTCTGAGCACAAGGATCACAGATTCGACGTAAGCAATGAACATTCACACCTCTATTTTTACCCGTCATTCTTTGTTATCATGATTGATATTCATATTCATCTCCTCTTCTTATATAGTACACGGCCATCAGGACGAAGGTCCTACCAGATCAACGGGCGATTGTTGTTGCAGAGGAGCTTGCGACCTTTCTGAGGACGAAAGTTATAGATGACAAAGGACGATTTAGTGTAGCTAGGGCCCATTACTGATGTTCCTCCATGTAATCGAATAGACGGGCTCTAGTCCCGATAATTCAGATCTCCATATAATTGTATGTATATGCTCGCTTGTAAGATAAGTTAATCCTATATATATATGCATAATTATTTCTATTTAAATTATATGAAAACTAATTCCCGAACACCAAACGAGGCATCACGTTAATCTCCCGAACACCTAAACCCTAAAACCCTAAAACCCAAAAATAATTTCATTCAAAAAAAACCTAAAAATAAGCAAAATCTGAAACTCTTTAGTCCCGGTCCGTGTAACGAACCGGAACTAAAGGACCTGCCCCGGGGGCGCTACGAGGCGCCCACGTGGAGCACCTTTAGTCCCGGCTTGTAACAGGGCCGGGACTAAAGGTTAGTCCTTTAGTCCCGCCCCTTTAGTCCCGGTTGATGAACCGGGACTAAAGCCCCTTACGGGCCGGGGCTAAAGGCTCCGTCCCCACTAGTGATTTGAACACCGCGAATGTACTTCTCACTGATCCAGACCTACGTTTCATTTCATTTAGCAGTGGGAGGAGGGGTTGTCCTGGGATTTCACTTGGTACGTCTATCACGATGATGTTGTTCGCAAGGATGTTGCAGGGATTCACTCGGCGTTAAGAGTATCAGTCTCCAAGAAGGCCATGCCGGCCTTGCACTAGCTGAACCACTTGTTCTGCAAGCTACACCCCGGCTGGCTGCACATCTCTATTTGTGATCAAATTAAATAGAGTTACTTTGCATTTTCTCATTTATGGGTCGACAAAATGTATCTGGAACTAGTGTGTGTTACATGTTGCTGGCGCTGCGTTCGGTTTTCTTGTAATGTTAGGACACTGCATGTGTGTACGAACAAAGAAACTATCGATGATTGTAACCCTGAAGTAATGTGTGTACTTATAATTATATAAAATAAACCTCCTATTTTCCATTATGGTGTACCATGCAAATAATCCCGGGAATTGCACAAAACTTGTATGTTTACGTTGTATACATATGCCTGGCTGTACAATTGTGTGCCCAGCTTTGACCCCGTCATACCATCATGTCGTTCATGCATTAATATGTTCTGTATCGCCAACTTGTTGTTCTATGAACTAAGTTTTTCTTATTCTATTAACTACGGGTGCTTTTGTTGCGAGAAACCATTTCTTCTGAGATATAAAAGCTATATTGTCATGCATTTTGGTAGAAACAAACTTGTACATAATGATTATTGAGCCGGGGAGGTTCCCCAACACCGAAAAGGCAAAAAACAAATGCTCGTCCTAATCAGGCTCAAGGCCCGGTTCATTTTTCCTTTGAAATAGGCAAAATTCTGAAGAACTAGACAGCGGCAGATTATGCTTAATAATCAAGTGAAACAGGTTATCCATAGAGATAGGTTCGTGCTTGAAAACGATGTGAGAATTCTTATTTTGGAAGTAATTTTCTAGTTTAATGAATTGTATTTTCCAGGACAGTGAATTGCCAGGCTAGTGGTTGTTGCTGATAATGCTACGAGTAAGTTCTTGCTGTTGGGTTTGTACTGTGAGCTTTTTCGTTTATTGCTGCAGGTTCGTCATTTAAATAAGTTGCTATAGTAATTACACTTTTTGGCATAAACTGCAAATTATTCTAATTTTTTGTTTCATTTTTTTCTTAGTTTTCTTAAATTAACTGCACGTTTTGTTGAATTTAGTTTTTCTTTTAATCAAGAATTCATATTATAAAAATGTGCTAAGTTTTTTTTTCTTTTATTGCTTCCTAAACACTTATGGCCTTTCGGTTATGTTTGTTTCTTTCTATTTAATTGTTTGTCACTTGTTGATTTTTTTATGTGTTTTCAAGAATTTGGTTATTTATATATTTCAATATGCCTGATGATCGATCTGCCATGTGTTCTGCTGACAATCTAGTCGATGGTGAATTATGAATTCCTAATCGAATTGTGCACGAAATACAAAATAGTACATGTCTGCGGGGAAACAACATGTCTGAGACTTTTTTTTTTAAACAGAGGCAAAATATTTAGCCTCATCAATTAATTAAGAGGGGAATAGAGTTTCTCCGTTTACAACCCACATTACACGCCACATGGCAACTACTCACTTACTAAACTTTCCCCTAGCCTCCTAGCTCCAGCCGTGACCCATAGTCTCGCCTCGTCGATCATGTTGTTGAGAAGAATTGGTGGCGGCGCGCTATTGTGACGGAAGGTGCGTGTGTTCCTCTCGTTCCAGATGGTCCATGAAACCAGCATTGTGAGAGAGGCCATTGCCTTTTTATTGGAGATACCGACACCGAACTTGTTCGGCCACCAATCCTTGACGGAGGCTTCCATGTGCCAAGTAGAAGAGTCCATATGATCGAGGCCGAGCTTGTCAATGACTAACCTCCAGAGTCTTTTGGTGAAGCAGCACTTGAAGAAGAGGTGAGCCCCTGTTTCTTGCTCCCTCCCACAGAGAGGGCAAAGACCACAATTTTCCCACCCGCGCAGGTCCAAGACTGGCACTCGCAGCCACCTTATTTAAGAAATAACTCCAACTGAGTTTAGAGCTAGCAAAGCTCGTGTTTTTTTACAACTTTTCTTTATTACTTTCATTGACCCTCAAAAGATGCAGATTCGATGTTTATAAATCATATGCATATGTGTATCTGAAAAGGTACTTTTAAAATATGTAATTTTATAATTTTGAGAAATATGCTATTATAGAATTTTGCTGGCTGATATAGTTGATGGTGGATTTATGAATTCCTATTATTTTTGATTTAATAATTTTCACAGTACTCTTTTAGGTTCCGATAAGAAAAGTCCTCGTGTTCAATACTGACGTGGTCTCCTATGTTATCCCAGTGTAGTTTTGCATATAAGGCGCCTCTACTGAATCATATGTGGCATCTACGAGGTACGTACAATGAGTATACACCAAGTCTCTGTAAGGTTAAGATCGATGTACGTTATAGCCATCGACCTCTTGTAGTCTATATCGAAGACCTCCCGGTCATTGCTTTTACATGTTACCTAGTTAATATAAACAAGTTTGATCCGCTACGGCAACGAGTTTTATTCACGATGTGTGGCCGGTGGACGCATGACGAAGAAGACTTTGGTATCCTGAACGCGCGCGTAGCTGTCCGTCGTACGTAACTTGTCCATCATTAGTATCAACGCGCGTGAGTAGCTGTCCGTCGTACGTAACTTGTCCATCATTAAACAGAACCTTAACGTATGACCCAGACCACGACAGTGAAGAGACAGACGACGGCGATGACAGTACGAGCATATTCGAACGGTTTACAAATGGAATTTCTCTTGGCTGTTCCGGATGCATATGCACTTGCCAATTTCAAATTGCTAAGAAGAGGTTTCTTTTGTTCCAACACACTCATTAATTAGCTCGCATGTGCATCTTTGAGTGAAGAGACGGTGAGTTTTTGCTGGTGAGTAACTTATACTAGGATCATGCGTATGATATTAGTTTAAGTTATTATGTTCATAGTGCAAAGTAATATGTACAAGTGTCATAGATTGCTTTATATATTAGCTTGTAGATTCATCTTTTACTAGAAAGGTTGGACGCGCTTTGTTGGGCTGTTAATGTTGGGCTGTTAATGTTGTTGGATTTTCATTTGTATTCAATCTATTTTAAAATATAAGGTGTACTACACTGGTAGAAAAAGAGGCTTCCGTCCAGCCCATAAGTCGCGACACTGTAGGAACCGCGACTAATGATTTCTTTAGTCGCGGTTCGGCAGACGAACCGCGACCAAAGGCCTGGGTCAGGGCGCTCGGTGGCCAGCTGGTGCACGTGGGGGGCTTTAGTCGCGGTTGGCCAGGCCAACCGCGACTAAAGGTGCCCAAAGGCCTTTAGTCGCGGTTTGCCATGCCAACCGCGACTAAATCTCCTCCCCTATAGATACCAGTTCAGCACACTCACTTAGCCATTTGGTGCCACTTCTCTTCACAAGCTTAACAAGGGGGTGTAGGTTTGCTTTTGGTTCCTCTTATGCACACAAGGTGTTTGATGAAATGCCCCAAGAGCGTGAAACAAACATGATATGAAGTGTTGGAGCCACACTTGAGGTTCCTCATTTATTTTTTCCTCCTCGATCGCGGTTAGCAACTTGAACCTTTCATGCATGTGTGTCATTGATAAAATATATATGCATGTGTGTTGTTCATTGTTTAATTTCTATTGTTTATAGCTAGTTAGTTTAACAAATGCATGATGGTTAATTATATATTTTATACTATAATAATGCAGATGAATCGGCAATGGATGTACGGTAACCGACTCTCCCGCGAGTTCACTACGGGTTTGAAAGATTTCCTCGTAGTGGCTAATGCGAACAAGCAGAAGGGTTTTGTTATCTGTCCATGTGTTGACTGTAAGAATCAGAAGGGTTACTCTTCCTCAAGAGAAGTTCACCTGCACATGCTTCGGCACGGTTTCATGCCAAGCTATAATTGTTGGACCAAGCATGGAGAAAGAGGGGTTATAATGGAAGAAGATGAAGAAGGGGATGATTTCATGGATGAAAGCTATCTTGCTCATTTCGGTGATACTTTCATGGAGGATGCTGAAGGTGAAGGGGAAGGTGAAGGGGAAGGTGAAGGTGAAGAAGAGGCACGTGATGAGACCGTTGATGATCTTGGTCGGACCATTGCTGATGCACGGAGACGCTGCGAAACTGAAAAGGAGAGGGAGAATTTGGATCGCATGTTAGAGGATCACAGAAAGTCGTTGTACCCCGGATGCGATGATGGTCTGAAAAAGCTGGGCTGCACACTGGATTTGCTGAAATGGAAGGCACAGGCAGGTGTAGCTGACTCGGCATTTGAAAACTTGCTGAAAATGTTGAAGAATATGTTTCCAAAGAATAACGAGTTGCCGCCAGTACGTACGAAGCAAAGAAGGTTATATGCCCTCTAGGTTTAGAGGTTCTGAAGATACATGCATGCATCAACGATTGCATCCTCTACCGCGGTGAATACGAGAATTTGAATGAATGCCCGGTATGCACTGCATTGCGTTATAAGATCAGAGGCGATGACCCTGGTGACGATGTTGAGGGCGAGAAACCCAGGAAGAGGGTTCCCGCCAAGGTGATGTGGTATGCTCCTATAATACCACGGTTGAAACGTTTGTTCAGGAACAAAGAGCATGCCATGTTGTTGCGATGGCACAAAGAGGACCGTAAGTCGGACGGGGAGTTGAGACACACCGCAGATGGAACGCAATGGAGAAAGATCGACAGAGAGTTCAAAGATTTTGCAGCTGACGCAAGGAACATAAGATTTGGTCTAAGTACAGATGGCATGAATCCTTTTGGCGAGCAGAGCTCCAGCCATAGCACCTGGCCCGTGACTCTATGCATCTACAACCTTCCTCCTTGGTTGTGCATGAAGCGGAAGTTCATTATGATGCCAGTGCTCATCCAAGGTCCGAAGCAACCCGGCAACGACATCGATGTGTACCTAAGGCCATTAGTTGATGAACTTTTACAGCTGTGGGGCAGACCTGGTGTCCGTGTGTGGGATGAGCACAAAGAAGAGGAATTTGACCTACGAGCGTTGCTTTTCGTAACCATCAACGATTGGCCTGCTCTTAGTAACCTTTCGGGACTGTCAAATAAGGGATACAATGCATGCACGCACTGCTTACATGAGACTGAAAGTGTACATTTGCCAAATTGTAAGAAGAACGTGTACCTTGGGCATCGTCGATTTCTTCCGAAAATTCATCCAGTAAGAAAGAAAGGCAAGCATTACAACGGCAAGGCAGATCACCGGCCGAAGCCTGCGGAACGCACTGGTGCTGAGGTATTTGATATGGTCAAGGATTTGAAAGTCATCTTTGGAAAGGGTCCTGGCGGACAATCAGTTCCGAAGGGAGCTGACGGGCACGCAGCCATGTGGAAGAAGAAATCTATATTCTGGGAGCTAGAATATTGGAAAGTCCTAGAAGTCCGCTCTGCAATCGACGTGATGCACGTTACGAAGAATATTTGCGTGAACCTCCTAAGCTTCTTGGGCGTGTATGGGAAGACAAATGATACAAAGGAAGCATGGCAGGACCAGCAACGTTTGAAAGACCCTGATGACCGGCATCCGGAATGGTTTCAAGGTCGTGCCAGCTACGCTCTGACCAAAGAAGAGAAGGTCATCTTTTTTGAATGCCTGAGCAGTATGAAGGTCCCGTCTGGATTCTCGTCCAATATAAAGGGAATAATAAACATGGCGGAGAAAAAGTTCCAAAACCTGAAGTCTCACGACTGCCACGTGATTATGACGCAATTGCTTCCGATTGCTTTGAGGGGGCTCCTGCGGCAAAATGTTCGAGTAGCCATTGTGAAGCTATGTGCATTCCTCAATGCAATCTCTCAGAAGGTAATCAATCCAGAAGTTCTACCACGGTTACAGAACGATGTGATCCAATGTCTTGTCAGTTTCGAGCTGGTGTTCCCGCCATCCTTCTTCAATATTATGACGCACCTCCTGGTTCACCTAGTCGAAGAGATTTTCATTCTCGGTCCTGTATTTCTACACAATATGTTCCCCTTCGAGAGGTTCATGGGAGTATTAAAGAAATATGTTCGTAACCGTGCTAGGCCAGAAGGAAGCATCGCCAAGGGCTATGGAAATGAGGAGGTAATTGAGTTTTGTGTTGACTTTGTTCCTGACCTTAAGCCGATTGGTCTTCCTCGATCGCGGCACGAGGGGAGACTAAGTGGAAAAGGCACGATCGGAAGGAAATCAACGATATGTATGGACGGCCATTCTCTGACTGAAGCACACCACACTGTACTGACCAATTCCAGCTTGGTGGCTCCGTACTTTGAGAAACACAAGAATATTTTACGCTCGGACAACCCGGGGAAGCCTGAATCCTGGATTAGGAAGGCCCACATGGAGACTTTCGGCAGTTGGTTGAGAAAACATTTAATGAATGACAATGATGTTGTAGATCAGCTGTACATGTTGGCCAAGACACCATCTTCGACTATAACGACTTTCCAAGTGTACGAGATAAATGGGAATACATTTTACACGATCGCCCAAGATAAAAAGAGCACCAACCAAAACAGTGGTGTCCGTTTTGATGCAGCAACCGAGAATGGGCAAGAGGTCACATATTATGACATAGAGGAGATATGGGAACTTGACTATGGACCCTCCTTTAAGGTCCCTTTGTTCCGGTGCAAATGGTTCAAGCTAACAGGAGGTGGGGTAAAGGTGGACCAGCAATACGGAATGACAATGGTGGATTTCAACAATCTTGGTTACCTTGACGAACCATTCGTCCTAGCGAAGGATGTCGCTCAGGTTTTCTATGTGAAGGACATGAGTAGCAAACCGAGGAAACGGAAAGATAAGAAAACGATCAGTACATCATGCGATGATCCAAAGCGCCACATTGTTCTTTCAGGGAAAAGAAACATCGTGGGAGTGGAGGACAAGACAGACATGTCAGAAGATTATAATATGTTTGCTGAAATTCCGCCCTTCAAAGTGAACACCGACCCAAGCATTAAGTTAAATGATGAGGATGCTCCATGGATACGGCACAATCGTAAGCAAGCAGGGACACAAGGGAAGAAATGATGTGTAATAATTTATTGTACCAAACTTTGTTGAATGGATCATGTGAATTATATTACCCGTGATGTGTTTGGTGTCCATTTTCGAATGATTCGAGATACCACTGATGATACATGAAATTTGGAGTGATTTAGTCATACTCCTGCCTAGGCGTATAATATGCATACTCGTAGTCTTCATAGCCGCTGTCGTCGTTGTACTGGTAGTCGTCGCCTTCTAAGTTGCCGCCGTCGTCGTCGCTGCTGTCGTCGCTGTCGTCGGGCGGCGCTCGTGGCTCGAACTGAGGGTAGCGCAGGCGGGGGATATCGCCGGCCGTGATGTAGTCCATGACGCTCTGTAGAGTCTGGCCGTACCACCATAGCCGACGGCCGGCCTCGTGGAAGTTCCCAGGAGGCAGACCGTCCTCCTCATACCTGGCGAGCGCCCTTTCACGCCGATTGATGAAGAAGGCGTCCCAAGTATGCTGGTTATCGGGATGCCAGCGGGGATTCATCCGCTGCTCCGGCGTGAGGTCGAGGTAGTAGTGGTTCGTGATGGCCGCCCGGCGCGCAGTACCCTGAGGGACGGGAGGGACCGGCACGCCGCCGGCGCTTAGGCTCCAGCCGGTGGGGACGCGGTAGCCCGGTGGACAAGGGTAGTTCGAGGCGCAAAGCTCCTCCACCTGCTGGTAGGTTAGAGTGGGTGCGGTGGAAGCCATGAGAGAGTGATGAGAGATTGTAGAGATGTGATAATGCTGGCCAAGCCGGGCTACATATATGTAGTGAGAAATGGCGGGAAAAATGGGAGCGGGAAGACAGGAGGCGGGAAGAAAGTGGCGGGAAGAAAGAGGCGGGAAGACAGGGAAGAAATGGCGGGAAGAAGAGGAATCCAGAGCTGGTCATCTAACCTTTAGTCCCGGCTGGTTGGTGCAATCGGGACTAAATGTGGTTTTTGTGTCATCTAAGAAAACTGTCGGTGGGATAAGGACGTTTGAATTGAATTAGTGTTATTTTTCTGAATTTTTTGATATATTATTTGTATTTTTAACATTTTGAATTGAATTAGTTTTATGTTTCTTAATTTTTTGATATAATTTTTGTGTTTTTAACATATTGAATTGAATTAGTTTTATTTTTCTTAATTTTTTGATATATTATTTGTATTTTTAAGATATTGAAAAAGAAAAGTATTTTGAAAAATACCTTTAGTCGCGGTTGGCCAGACCAACCGCGACTAAAGGTCGTTGCGCGCCGGAACGAAAAAACCCTTTAGTCGCGGTTGGTTGGTTTAGCCAACCGCGACTACGCCGGAACGCAAAAACCCGCCAAAAACCCTTTAGTCGCGGTTGGGGAGGCGACCCGCGACTAAAGGTACCTTTAGTCGCGGGTCGCCTCCCCAACCGCGACTAATTTAGTCGCGGGTCGCCTCCCCAACCGCGACTAAAGGGGGGGGGGTTATAAATACAAGGGCCTGCCGCCGTCTTCTCCGATTCTCTGCCGCGTGCGCCGAAGGCTTGCCGCCGTCGCCCTCGCCCTCGACGCCGCCCTCGCCGCCCGCCCTCGCCCTTGCCCTCGACGCCGCCCGCCGTCGCCCCCGTCGCCCTCGCCCTCGACGCCGCCCTCGACGCCGCCCTCGCCGCCCGCCGTCGCCCTTGCCCACGTACGCCGCCCGCCGTCGCCCGCCGTCGCCCCTCGCCCTCGCCGCCGGCCGTCTCTTGTCCGAATTGCTAGATTAACTTTGCGGAGTATCTGTGGGACGAGACTTAGTTAAAAATCTCTATCCCCACACTAATCTTTGTCAATAACTTTGTAGAAAACCATGAGAAAGCTTAGTTAAAAATTTCTTCCCAAGAGGAAGGGAATTGGGATTTCCCCCAAAGCATAAAACCATGAGAAAGCTTGCTAGGGAAAAGAGGGGCAAGAGTAGCAACACAAACCGAGCCACAAATTAGACGACCCTGGCCACAAGACCACCGATGAACAAAATGGCAGACAATTTCAACATCATATTGAAGGAACAATCAAGAGAGCTACTGATAATGACTTTAATCTAATTTTTTTCACTTGGCATCTCTTGTGAGCTCCATCAATATATATTTTTCCAGCCAGCGGCATAAGGACTTAACACTAAAGGCCCCATTTACAATGAATATATAGTTTAGGAAACCTCATTAGGTTCAAATCCCCAAGATCTATGTTGCAAGTTAACCAACCTGTGGTTGGATGGTTAGAGGGTTGTGGTATCACCAACCCATCAGGGTTTTAATTTTGGTGCTTGCATTTGTTTCTGAATTTGTTTTAGAATTTCCGACAATGCACATTCAGTGAGAGGAGACGTTCCCGTCGATGACGAGGTGCCTACGGTGACTTCGTATATTTCAAAATGATATGCCGGTCCAATTTCTCGAAGATGCTCATAGGGATAAAGTGTGCTTGTGTGCATTCATAGGGATACATGTATGCACACTGGTAGAAAAAGAGGCTTCCGTCCAGCCCATAAGTCGCGACACTGTAGGAACCGCGACTAATGATTTCTTTAGTCGCGGTTCGGCAGACGAACCGCGACCAAAGGCCTGGGCCAGGGCGCTCGGTGGCCAGCTGGTGCACGTGAGGGGCTTTAGTCGCGGTTGGCCTCATAGAATTGCTCATGATGTCACTGTTTTGAAATACAGTAGAAAACAAAAGAAAAATAGCCCTACGATCAAGGTCCTGGATCACTATGAAGATGCATATAAGGTTAGATCGGATCTTTACCAACTTCGAGATGCAGAGGAAGAAGAGTTGGTGTAGGTTGTTCTTGATGTCCCTTGAACAGTCCACAACAACCCCTCGAACAAAAGATCAAAAGCAAAACCTCTATAGATTGCAAGCATACAAACTTCACGATCCGGACACCCTCTCCCACCCCTTCCTCGCCCCCTCCTTTTGCCACCGCCCTTTCGCCACCGCCACCGCCACCGCACCCCTTCTTCACTTAATTAATTTGTTTTTACTACATGTTTTCAGGACTGACATAATGGCGGACGATAGAGCTGACCCGATTATGGACAACTATGATCCGGACGGTGAAGCACATATGTTCGGCATCATAAACGGCGATATTCTATATGTGCCGACCGGACAAGATCAAGAAGATGATATCTCTTCTTATCTGAACCTTGACGGTGAAGATGAAGGGCGCCGTCAGCAAGATGATGCCGAACAAACGTCGATAAACGACGATCTTCAAATGGAAGTAGCAACCACCTCCGGCGCCGAGGTATATATATACATTGAGCCTCTGGTGATACAAACTAACTGATTTGAATAAATATGTGTGTACTAACGCGCGCGACTCTCTTTCTTATTTTAGCCCTCGGCCGGATCGTCGAAACAATCGAGTACGTCGTCAAAGCGTGGCGCAACCAAGACGATGAAACACGGAGAAACATGCACCATCGAGGTTGTCGACAGTGCAACCGGCAGGCCGCTGGAGCCCCGCAAGAACGCCACCAAGTTTGTCAGCCAATGCGGAGCCGTTGTTAGAGACAACGTCTCGATCACCGTCCAGGAGTGGAATGAGCCAAAGAAGGCACGAAATGCTGGTTTCACTTTTGTCGATAAGAGAACAAAAAAAGATTGCTTCAAGAAGCTTATGGAACATTTCGTTCTACCTCCGGAATACAACAAATTCGATGACGAGGGTAACAAGATTGAGGAAAACAAGGAGAGGAGGAGGCTAGTCAAACAGTTCGCTCTTCATAAGATGGCCGACGCATTCCGGAAATTCAAGCAAAATCTAGCCCATGACTTTGTCAAGCAGAACAAGACTCCGGATTTCAAAGGAGAATATGAGAAACTGAAACATGATTGGCCAGAATTTGTGAAGCAAAAGAAATCGGAGCAGTTCATTCAAATATCGAAAAGAAATAAGGAAAATGCGGCTAAGAAGGAGTACAATCATATTATGGGGCCAGGAGGGTATCGCATTTGGGTGCCTAGGTTGGAGAAGATGGAGAACGAGCTAAGGGCGCGAGGAATCCGTCCAGGTACGGAGGGATGGGACCAAAGGGCCAAAAGCTGGTGGTACGGGCATGGGGGAACGCTGAACCCGGAGACAGGGGAGTGTGTTTACCGGAGCAAATTAATTAAACCCACCCAAGCCCTTATTGACGCAATGAGGGATGCTCAAGAGGGGAAGATCAAGTTCAACAGAGAGAACGACGCGCTGACAAAAGCCCTCGGGAATCCTGAACACGGAGGACGTGTACGAGGCATGGGGAACATTCCGTGGAAAATAGGGTTCCCCCAGAACGATGACCCGTACGGTTACAGAAGCCGTAAGAGAAAGATGGATCGGGAAGCAGATGTTGTGGCGCGGTTGGCATCGGAAATGGATGTGATGAAGAAAACCGTGAGTGTACTATTAGCCGAAAGAGATGTAGCTCGGGCGCAGCATGAAGATCATCCAGCGGATCTCGGAAGCCAGCAGCGGAGAAGCAGCGTGGCTTCCACGGAGGCCCCACCAGCTGGTGCAGATGCACCGACGATCGAAATTACTGCACCGGAGCCTCTGGTGGTCGAAATTACTGCACCGGAGCCTCCTCGCTACCCCGTGGACGATATAAAGGAGATGAAAGAATGTCATCTGTATTATCCTATCGGGAACATGTCCATGAAGGTAGCCATCGGCAGTGCTTTACCATGTTTACCTGGAGCACTCCACCACAACAACCCCATTCAAGATGGCTATGCTCGTGTCACGGTGGAGGACATAGTCCAAGGGTTTGAGGACCTGGAGATTGACATTGCTACACCTGAAGGGGAGAAAAGACTTGGAGATGTCAAGCGCCATTTCATTCTATGGCAAAAGAAGTTTATCAAGTTTCCAGGCGAGGCGCCAAGGACAACAAGTCCACCCCCCTACGGTGGTGGTGGTGGCGGTGGCGGTGGTGGTGGTGGTGGTGGTGGTGACGGTTCACCTACACCTCCGTCACGTCAGCCGACGCCCCCCAGTCCACAACGTCCGGCGGGTGATCAGACGCCGCCCCCCAGTCCTCGTCCGGCGGGTGATCAGACGCCACCCCCCAATCCACCTCCGGCAAAGAAGCAGAAGCAGTCCTGGATTATTAACCCGGACCCTTATGTACCTAAGACCACAAAGGTACCGGAGCCATCACTGAAGCCTCTCCCCACAAGGCCTTGGGAACGTAGTGCCGAGGAAACTGCCGCGAGGGCGGCTGCTGATCATGAGAAATGGAAGGCGGACTACAAGAAGAAAAGAGAGCCCGAGCCCAAGCCAGTATTTTCTGATGAGCAAAAGAAGTGGGCTAAGTCATTTTTGAGCACACCGTCCCAAGCCGCGAAGAATCTGCCTGACGACTATGCACGTGAACTTCGTAGGCAGGCACTCATGTTGAAGGAGAAGAAAGAGCGGGCGGAGAACCAGGAGAACAAAGCCTTGGAGGAGGCCGAGAAAACGGAATTAGAAAGTAAAAAAAAGCGGGAAACGAGTTGCCCAGCTCGGGGAACAAAGTAAACAATCGATTGCCCCGCTTATAGTGAAAGCCGCCGGTCCGGATGACCCCGATATCATACCAGCTGCGGCAGCACATGGATTGACTGTAACGAGTGCCAGAGAACAAGCGGCCAACTTAGGTATTACTCTTCGTGAAATGTTAGGCCTTGATGAGGCGCCAGTGAAGGAGGTAGTAATTACATATGTGAAGAATGGGCCTCTCGTCGAGCCTGCGCAGGAAGAGGATCTACCTCCACAAATGAAAGGTCTGCTGAAATGGTACAAGGGTTACATAAAAAATAAAAACGCCAAAGATTATATTTATGCGGAAGTTAGATATGAGCATCACTTCAAACATTACTATGTACAAATTCATCTGAGTGAATTGTTCCAGCTTTTCAATCTGCGCGAGCTCGACAAATCTATCATCAGTTGCTACGTTCTGTAAGTGATTTATTTATACCCCATCTCGTTCATATTGCCTGCACTATATATATGTCGTAACTATATTGTTGTGTCCTCTATTATACATGCAGAATGAAGATTAAGGAATGCAGAGTAAGGAACATCCATGATGTTGGGTTCATTGACCCACACATCGTTAATGGATATGTGTTGGAGCATCACCCCGCCGACATGGAGGCAGACCTGTGGCAGTTTCTTACAAAGCAGGAACTCAAAAGTGATATTCTATTTCCTTACCATTTTGGGTGAGTGTTTCTGTCTTGAGCACATTCTCTTTTGTTTACTCCATGCATGATATGTGGCCGGCTAATCGATGAGTTATGCATGACGTACTATGCATGTATCGTGTCCGCAGGTTCCACTGGATTCTGCTAGTAATTAAAGTTGACACCTCAGAATGTCTCGTCCACGACTCTCTGAATATGGATCCAAAGCTTTGGGGCGGCATGAGAAGAATGCTGCAGAAGTAATTATTTTCATTCATTTGCGCTCTATATCGATCGGCCTATTTCGTTCATTTCCTAATATCAAGTAACTAATAACTCTCTTGTTCATTTAATTTTCTTTGCCTCGTAGGGTTTGGAGACGGTTCGTAGATACAAAGGTCGGTGAATTCAAAAAAGAGCTAGAATTCAAAAGGTCAAAGGCTAAAAATGGTGGGGATATTCAGCCAGCGGGGACCAATCTATGTGGATACTATGTCTGTGAGATGATCCGGAGATACACCTCTGAGCGGGTTCCGAGTGATACCAATGCTCAGCGGAATAACCTCCGGGTGATGCTTAGTCCAGAAGCTCGCTTCCGACCACTTCAAGAGGAACTAGCTGGATGGTTCAGGAGGGAAGTCCTCCATCGTAAAGGAGAACACCATTACGAGGACGTAGAACTTCATATGCATTAAATTATGTATGGAAACTTGTTCAAAATTGTATATGGTCATCCGATGATATTGAATATATATTGTATATTCCTCTTGAATTCTTTTTGGTTCTAATTTCAAATTTGTTTGAAATTGTACATTCATATGCATGTATGTAGTACCGTAGAATATGTGAAACTCCTTCAAAATTAAAATAAAGCACAAAAGAAATAAAACAATACAAATTAAACAGAAAACAGGTTTAGGGGGGGGGCCTTTAGTCGCGGTTGGGCAGAAGAACCGCGACTAAAGGTCCTCCGCCCCAACGGCCGCCTGGCGCCCACGTGGACGGGCCTTTAGTTGCGGTTCTTAAGCAACCGCGACTAAAGGGGGGGGGGCTTTAGTCGCGCCTATTTGGTCGCGGTTGCGCAACCGCGACTAAAGGCAGTTGCGAACCGCGACCAAAGGCCCTTTTTCCACCAGTGCTAGTTTTAAAAAAAATTAATCCTCTTTAAATTTGACCGCATTTTATAGGAACATATTGGTATCCATAATATCAAATCGGATTCTTAGATTCATCATGAAATGAGTTATCATATTTTATTATTTTGTATTGTGGATGTCAATATTTTTACGTCTAAACTTGATCAAAGTTTAAAAAAAGTTGATTTTCCAATAAATTAATACATCTTAGATTTTAAAACGGCGCGAGTATTAGGTTTACTTTGTGGGAAAATGATGAAGCATCTTTTCTTTTCTATTCATGTAATGTGGTGTTCTGGTGGTCCTTCGTAGTGTTATTTTGTGATCTGCCAATCAACTCATACTTATGTCGAAACAAATTCGGTGTCGGTGGCTGCATGTATTATATTGGTGCTAAAGTATCACATGTTGACCACTAGTGGGGACAGGGCCTATAGCCCCGGCCCGTAAGGGGCTTTAGTCCCGGTTCACCATCCGGGACTAAAGGGGCGGGACTAAAGGCCTAACCTTTTTCATCCCGGCCCTCTTACACGCCGGGACTAAAGGTGCTCCACGTGGGCGCCTCGTAGCGCCCCAGGGGCAGGACCTTTTGTCCCGGCTCGTTACACGGACCGGGACTCAAGATTTTCAGATTTTGCTGGTTTTTGGCTTTTTCTCTCAATGAAATTATTTTTGGGTTTTAGGGTTTTAGGGTTTAGGTGTTCAGGAGATTAACGTGATGCCTCGTTTTGTGTTCGGGAATTAGTTTTCATATAATTTAAAATAGAAATAATTATGCATATATATATATAAGATTAACTCATCTTACAAGCGATCATATACAATTATATGGAGATCTGAATTATCTGGACTAGAGCCCGTCTATTCGATTACATGGACGAACATCAGTAATGGCCGTTAGCTACACTAAATCGTCCTTTGTCTTCTATAGCTTCCGTCCTCAGAAATCCCGCAAGCTCCTATCCAACAGCAATCGTGCGTTGCTCTGGTAGGACCTTCGTCCTCATGGCCTCGTGCTATATAAGAAAAGGAGATGAATATGAATATCAATCAGGATAACAAAGAATGACGGGTAAAAATAGAGGTGTGAATGTTCATTGCTTACGTCGAATCTTTGCTCCTTGAACTCAGAGGTAAACGTGCGAATGGTCTCGCAAACATAGTATCCGCATAGATGCGTTCCCCGTGGCTGCTGGTCGCACTTTACGAGAATGGAATATATATATTTAAAATAATAATCTAGCATCATAAATGTATTGAAAATTAATAAAAGTATATCATACTACTACTTACCTGAGCCGCTCTAAAGGTCAGCTTCTCAGGAAAGTTAACGGGAGTCACGCACTTGAACCGATTCCAAACCCTGCCCGCCAAGGATAATGATTTGCTAAGTTTTTCATTAATTGATATATCAGAAAATCATCGAAAGAGACCGATAGAGCGCAAAAATGATTAAAATTACACTTGGAGCATGTCCTGCAGGCTTTGGAACTGTTCCAAGGGTCTCGATAATGGGTCGAAGGCATCAACTATTCCCTTATCAATTTGAATGTCCAACAGAATTCAATGGAAGCTGCACATGTATATATATATATATATATATATATATATATATATATATATGTGTGTGTGTGTGTGTGTGTGTGTGTGTGTGTGTGTGTGTGAGTAACTTATCAATTACACTTATAAGTGAATGGACACAACAGAGTAAAGACCCTCACCTGAAGTTGTATGGAAAAAGTATGTGGTCATAGAAATTTTGATCTCTTAGAAACCTTAGAAGGTTTTCGTCCGTCTCCTTGGGATAATTAGTTAGGGTTGCTATATGTATTTTATCTCGATCAATAAACCCAATATTTATGATGCGCTTACTTTTACACTCTAGAATCTTCCTTCTGCATAATAGAGTACAAGTTATATATAGACAATGAATTGAAATAACTAAACAAGTTATATGTAGACAACAAATTGAAAAACTTACACACAATAGCAACTCATAAGCGATTTGTCGAGGGCGTCGCCATTGTACATGTGGAAGAGTTCATCAAAGTCGATATGAATTTCTTCGGAGTGGCCGTAGTACTCCTGTGGGACACTCAGCACGATCATCGTTCTCCCATTCTTTGATTCACTTAAGTACCATTTATGCAAGTAACGCATATTTGTTGGGAGATCATCTTTGCTGACCAAAGGCTCTCCCATGACAAACTGTGGCTTAGGGGCTACCACAGCCTTGGGTATCCTGTCGTCTTGGGAATTAGCCAGCATATTTTCAACCGAGATACCCCATTCAGCCGCCCACTTCTTTGCTAATTCAAAAGCTTGCCCCTGCACCGAAGGGGGAATATTCTCGGTTAACACCTTGAGGGGTGGGATCGACTGTTTGGCTGGTTGTCCAAGCTGAGGAACGTCTGATTTTTTCTTGCTTGTAGTTGAACTTGATTTGCTCCCACTTGCACTTGCATGTGACTTGCTCTTTTTCACTTCCTTCTACAATGTGCGTGTATAGTCATCAGGCTTATAGTGTAAGTCATACTGTGATGGAGTGGTTATGAAGTCTTTTTCCCATGCTATGTTCTTCTCGGTGTATTTCGGGCGGGGCTCGGGTTCCTTCCTTTTCATCTGTGCCTCATGTTGTTCCTTTGCTATCCTGGCGTTTTCCTCAGGGGTACGATCATAAGGTCTGATAGGAAGATTAGCATGAGGTACCTTTGGGGGGGGGCGACAGTTTGCGCTTTGGGGAGCTCCGTCGCTTAGAAATCATTGATGAAGCGTTCTTGCTGGCACGCTTCCGCTTAGTATCACGTGCGGGCGGCGGCGAAGACGGACGACCCAAGTCCGGCGGCGGTGATCGAGATGGACTCGTGTTGTGCTGGCCGACGTCATGTGGAGGGCTTGGAGGTAATGGAGGTGTAGGTGACCTGCGACGACTCGAAGGCGGTGTTGTCCTTGGGGCCGAGCCTGGAAGCTTGATGTAGTTCTTGTCCCATAGGATGACTCCACCGAGTACTTCTCCGAGTGTCCTCTTATCTTCGGGTCCAGCTATGTCGAGCTCCATACCATTAAACCCCGTCATGATTTCATCCACCCCGACTTTAGCAAAGCCAGCTGGAATCTCACGGCCGTGCCAGCGTGCATCAGGCCCAGAAGGTAAAGCTTGTCTGACGGCCACCTTCATGGATATGTTCTTGAATTTCTGATGGAGTTCACATGATGTTGACTCCTTGATTCCATCCACGGGGTAGCCGGGACCGCCCTCTATCATTCTTCGTTCATCGTCGGGCGGGGCCTCAGATTCAGCCACGCTGCTTTTTCTGCTTAGATGGGGCGCCGGTAATATCAACTGCAGGATCTTCCTGGCGCGGTACTCCTCTAAGCTCATCAATCTGCTTCTGTTGCTCGTTAATCCTGGCAAGCAACTGGTTGAACTTTTCATTCTCCTCATCCTGCTGCCGCTTCTTTGCTCTCTCTCGGCTTTTGTAAGTGTCTTGGTCTCTGGAAAACCCAAGCCACCACGGGTAAGAAGGACCGAAGCCTCGCGTTCGTCCTCCATGTTCGTCATTGCCGAGGACCAGTGTGAGCAAATCTTTCTCTCTATCTGCAGTGAACTTTCTTCTTCCCTCCTTAATTTCTTTCACTATCCTTTTCCAATTCTCCCTGGGTATCCTAAGATTGTCATTGCAAATGAGGTCCCCTGTTGTTTCGTCGTACGACCCATCATGCGCAAGGAACCAATTTCATGCTCTCAATTCCCAATCATCACAGAGTGGTTCAGGTACGACGCCTTTATCTATCAGATCTTGCTCTTTCTTATCCCACTTTGGGATGGCAGTCTCATAGCCCCCTGGCCCCAGCTTGTGGTGATATATCTTCTTGTCGGCATTTATCTTGTTCCTTTCTGATAATGCCTGGGCATCTTCTGACTCCTTGTACTCTTCAAATGCCTTCCAGTGATTCGCGTGCTTGGCTAGATACCCCTTGAATACTGGCACTTTCTGTGTCTTCAGATAGTTTTTCCATAGCTTCTTCTTCCAGCTACGGAACAGTTCGGCCATCTTCTTCAGAGTCCACTGCTTGACTTTGGCCCTCAGTTTGTTTGCGGCGTGTTCATTCTCACATTCTGGCAGGTTGAAATGTGACATGAGATCCTTCCAAAGATTATCTTTGTACCTTTCGGCGACATAGTCACTATCGGCTGCCCCTTTGCGCTTGTTGCACTCCCGAGCGCTGATCGGGACGTGATCCCTAACGAGAACTCCGCATTGCTTCTTGAATGTGTCAGCAGCATTCTTAGGAAGCTTGGGTACGCCCGTAGGAAATATCACCTCAAATGTGTAATGCGTCCGTGCATCCAACTTTCTAGTCGGGCCTCGTTTCGTAGTTTTGCTCGATGTGGAGGCCTAAGAGGGAGAAACATTTGTCAAATGAATGTATATGTATACAATATAGAGCTATCTCCAATATTTTTCACATATTACAAGTGATTGTCGAACTTCATATGTATACCTCGCCGGACTTCTCCTCTTCACCGGCTTCTCCATCAGTGGAGCTATCACCTTCTCCGTCATTGGACCTATCTCCTGCCCCATCGGCTTCATCTTCGTGTCGCTCCACCTCCATTCCAACGTCCTGGTTTAGATATCACGACGGAGATTCAGCTGGTTCAACGTCGGGGCCGTCTTTGATTATATCTTCCAGAAGTTCTTCCTCTTCAAGGTTCCTGATATGTGGATCCATAGTTCTGCAAAAAACGGATTCTCTTAACCTTTGTACCAAAAACCAAAGTAGGAGTACTTTTCCAATTTCAGACTCCTAGATTTCTGAATAGTATTCAAAGTAGGAGTAAATTTCCAATTTGAGCATTCACTAAGCAAAACCAAATCGTAAAATAAAGTAGTATTCAAATTAGCATGCATTCGATTATAAGCTAATACATCATCACTTTTGTCCGTACATCGTCGAATATTATCATTAATACTCTTCGAATACTATCATACATATAGCATCACTAATACATCTAGAACCGTAGCGCCCGACGGGTATCGGCGCTGGAGGTGGACACCCAAAGAGAAGGAACCATCACAGGATCATAGCTCCAGTGAGATCCCCGAAGAACCTGCCAGGTATGCTCGAACCTGCCCTCCAACGCAACCATGTAGCGACGGACGTGCTCATCCTCCTCGCTGACACGGTGACGTACCACCTCCGCGGTGTCCGGAAGCCTCGGCACCCTCACTGGCCCACGCGAACGCCACCGAACAAGGATCGGGTCAACGACGGGCTGGCTCCTCACCAACCTACGCCCCCGGGAAGGTAGCACCTCCCAATACGAGCCGGGCGGAGCCCAGTCCCGGATGACGAGGATGCGGGATAGGCATCGTAAAATGAACTAAAAAAATAAACTAGTTCTATTCATTTTCTTGCTAAAAATAAACTATTAACACTTAAGCATATACAATAGCAAAATTAAACTATTAACACTATAGCAAAATTCCTCCTCTCCTTATACACTATACACTATATACACTATACACTTAAGCATATACACTATACAATATACACTTTTTCTTCTTTTCTTCTCCTACTCTTCTTATTTTCATTTTTCCTAATCTTATTTTCTTATTTTTGTTTGTATTTCTTCTTCTTGTAACCCTAACCTAATTCTAAATATTACTAACCCTAATAATCTAGCAGAAACCTAATAACAATAGGAATTAAATGACAAAAAAATCTTTTCTTTTTCTTCTTTTCTTCTCCTTTTTCTTCCTTTCTTCTTCTTTTTCTTCTTCTCTTCTCCTTTTTCTTCTTTTCTTCTATACTGGCCGGAGTGTTGGGGAGGAGGGGGCGGGGGGCTTCCTGGACGGAGTGTTGGCGAGGAGGACGGCGCGACGGCGAGGAGGACGGCGCGACGGCGAGGAGGATGGCGCGGTGGCGAGGAGTACGGCGAGGAGGACGGCGCGGCGGCGAGGAGGACGGCCAACTGCGAGGAGGACGTCGGGCAGCCTGACGGCGTCGGTTACATTCGTTGCTGTGCCGCGCCTGGCAGGAGAACGAGAGGAATGGACGAATTGGGTTGGAAATTTTCGAAGTCCCGCTTATATAGGTGGATCTATAGTCCCGGTGCGTGGCTCGAGCCGGGACTAAAGACCCCCTTTAGTCCCGGGTGGAGCCACGCCCCAGGACTAAAGGCCTCTTTTCACGCAGACCAAGAGGCGGGAAGCAGGGGGTCTTTAGTCCCGGTGCGTGGCTCCCGCCGGGACTAAAGGGTGTCTTTAGTCCCGGGGCGTGGCTCCATCCGGGACTAAAGCCCCTCCTCGGCTGCACGATAAATTTAGTCCCACCTCGCCCAGCGAGGGGGACTAACACCTGTTTATAAGCTCCGTCGCAGCTTCTCCATCTAGCTCCTCTCTAAATCACGCTTACGGGCCTAAACTAACTGAAAATTATCTAAACTATTATCTGTTTTCATAATTAATAATTTTGACTATCCAAACTTTATTTTCATAATTAATAATTTTGACTATCCAAACTATTATCTATTTTGTTATTTTCAATTAAAAACTATGTTTATTAAAAATTCTTTTTGCATATTTGAGAATTTGACAAAACTATGATAATGAAAAGTGTTTCAAATTGAATAAATAATGCAAAACTATTTTTTATTTTCATAATTAATAATTTTGACTATCCAAACTATTATCTATTTTGTTATTTTGACTTAATTTGTTATATTTCGTGCATTTACTTATTTTTTTGAGCTAGTTGACCCTCAAACTGAAAAGCACTACAAATGAACTCTAGAAATGTTGAAAGTTGGCCTGCTATCATCATTTCACCCACATAGCATGTGTTAAAAAGTTGAGAGGGCTACGACAAAGACTGGATGAACTTCGTGTACAAAACTGACAATCTCTCTCGAAGTAGCAGGGTTTCGAACGAGAACTCATCTCTTACAAAGGGATTTCATTTTTTAAAACTTATTTGAACTCCATACTTTTTGTGTGTTCGAAATGCACCATTCAAAGGCACATCACAAAATTTCAACAATATCTGACTTAATTTGCTATATTTCGTGCATTTACTTATTTTTTTGAGCTAGTTGACCCTGAAATTGAAAAGCTCTACAAATGAACTCTGGAACTGTTGAAAATTGGCCTGCTATCATCATTTCACCCACATAGCACGTGTTAAAAAGTTGAGAGGGCTACGACAAAGACTGGATGCAGTTCGTGTACAAAACTGACAATCTCTCTCGAAGTAGCAGGGTTTCGAACGAGAACTCATCTCTTACAAAGGGATTTCATTTTTTTTAAACTTATTGGAACTCCATACTTTTTGTGTGTTCAAAATGCACCATTCAAAGACACATCACAAAATTTCAACAATTTCTCACTTAATTTGTTATATTTCGTGCATTTACTTATTTTTTTTGAGCTAGTTGACCCTGAAATTGAAAAGGACTACAAATGAACTCTAAAAATGTTGAAAGTTGGCATGCTGTCATCATTTCACCCACATAGCATGTGTTAAAAATTTGAGAGGGCTACGACAAAGACTTGATGCAGTTCGTGTACAAAACTGACAATCTCTCTCGAAGTAGCAGGGTTTCGAACAAGAACTCATCTCTTACAAGGGATTTCTTTTTTTTAACTTATTTGAACTCCGTACTTTTTGTGTGTTCAAAATGCACCATTCAAAGGCACATCACAAAATTTCAACAATTTCTGACTTAATTTGTTATATTTCGTGCATTTACTTTTTTTTGAGCTAGTTGACCCTGAAATTGAAAAGCACTACAAATGAACTCTGGAAATATTGAAAGTTGGCATGCTATCATCATTTCACCCACATAGCATGTGTTAAAAAGTTGAGAGGGCTACGACAAAGACTGGATGCAGTTCGTGTACAAAACTGACAATCTCTCTCGAAGTAGCAGGGTTTCGAACGAGAACTCATCTCTTACAAGGGATTTCATTTTTTTTAAACTTATTTGAACTCCATACTTTTTGTGTGTTCAAAATGCACCATTCAAAGGCACATCAAAAAATTTCAACAATTTCTGACTTCATTTGTTATATTTCGTGCATTTACTTATTTTTTTTGAGCTAGTTGACCCTGAAATTGAAAAGGACTACAAATGAACTCTGGAAATGTTGAAAGTTGGCATGCTATCATCATTTCACCCACATAGCATGTGTTAAAAAGTTGAGAGGGCTACGACAAAGACTGGATGAAGTTCGTGTACAAAACTGACAATCTCTCTCGAAGTAGCAGGATTTCGAACGAGAACTCATCTCTTACAAAGGGATTTCATTTTTTTAAACTTATTTGAACTCCATACTTTTTGTGTGTTCAAAATGCACCATTCAAAGGCACATCACGAAATTTCAACAATTTCTGACTTAATTTGTTATATTTCATGTATTTACTTTTTTTTTCAGCTAGTTGACCCTGAAATTGAAAAGCACTACAAATGAACTCTGGAAATGTTGAAAGTTGGCCTGCTATCATCATTTCACCCACATAGCATGTGTTAAAAAGTTGAGAGGGCTACGACAAAGACAGGATGCAGTTCGTGTACAAAACTGACAATCTCTCTCGAAGTAGCAGGGTTTCGATCGAGAACTCATCTCTTACAAAGGGATTTCATTTTTTTAAACTTATTTGAACTCCATACTTTTTGTGTGTTCAAAATGCGCCATTCAAAGGGACATCACAAAATTTCAACAATTTCTAACTTAATTTGTTATATTTCGTGCATTTACTTTTTTTTTTTAGCTAGTTGACCCTGAAATTGAAAAGCACTACAAATGAACTCTGGAAATGTTGAAAGTTGGCCTGCTATCATCATTTCACCCACATAGCATGTGCTAAAAAGTTGAGAGGGCTACGACAAACACTGGATGCAGTTCGTGTATAAAACTGACAATCTCTCTCGAAGTAGCAAGGTTTCGAACGAGAACTCATCTCTTACAAGGGATTTCATTTTTTTTAAACTTATTTGAACTCCGTACTTTTTGTGTGTTCAAAATGCACCATTCAAAGGCACATCACAAAATTTCAACAATTTCTGACTTAATTTGTTATATTTCGTGCATTTACTTTTTTTTTGAGCTAGTTGACCCTGAAATTGAAAAGCACTACAAATGAACTCTGGAAATATTGAAAGTTGGCATGCTATCATCATTTCACCCACATAGCATGTGTTTAAAAGTTGAGAGGGCTACGACAAAGACTGGATGCAGTTCGTGTACAAAACTGACAATCTCTCTCGAAGTAGCAGGGTTTCGAACGAGAACTCATCTCCTACAAGGGATTTCATTTTTTTTAAACTTATTTGAACTCCATACTTTTTGTGTGTTCAAAATGCACCATTCAAAGGCACATCAAAAAAATTCAACAATTTCTGACTTCATTTGTTATATTTCGTGCATTTACTTACTTTTTTGAGCTAGTTGACCCTGAAATTGAAAAGGACTACAAATGAACTCTGGAAATGTTGAAAGTTGGCATGCTATCATCATTTCACCCACATAGCATGTGTTAAAAAGTTGAGAGGGCTACGACAAAGACTGGATGAAGTTCGTGTACAAAACTGACAATCTCTCTCGAAGTAGCAGGGTTTCGAACGAGAACTCATCTCTTACAAGGGGATTTCATTTTTTAAAACTTATTTGAATTCCATACTTTTTGTGTGTTCAAAATGCACCATTCAAAGGCACATCATGAAATTTCAACAATTTCTGACTTAATTTGTTATATTTCATGCATTTACTTTTTTTTTTCAGCTAGTTGACCCTGAAATTGAAAAGCACTACAAATGAACTCTGGAAATGTTGAAAGTTGGCCTGCTATCATCATTTCACCCACATAGCATGTGTTAAAAAGTTGAGAGGGCTACGACAAAGACTGGATGCAGTTCGTGTACAAAACTGACAATCTCTCTCGAAGTAGCAGGGTTTCGAACGAGAACTCATCTCTTACAAAGGGATTTCATTTTTTTTAAACTTATTTGAACTCCATACTTTTTGTGTGTTCAAAATGCGCCATTCAAAGGGACATCACAAAATTTCAACAGTTTCTAACTTAATTTGTTATATTTCGTGCATTTACTTTTTTTTTGAGCTAGTTGACCCTGAAATTGAAAAGCACTACATATGAACTCTGGAAATGTTGAAAGTTGGCTTGCTATCATCATTTCACCCACATAGCATGTGCTAAAAAGTTGAGAGGGCTACGACAAACACTGGATGCAGTTCGTGTACAAAACTGACAATCTCTCTCGAAGTAGCAGGGTTTCGAACGAGAACTCATCTCTTACAAAGGGATTTCATTTTTTTAAAATTATTTGAACTCCACACTTTTTGTGTGTTCAAAATGCACCATTCAAAGGCACATCACAAAATTTCAACAATTTCTGACTTCATTTGTAATATTTCGTGCATTTACTTATTATTTTTTAGCTAGTTGACCCTGAAATTGAAAAGGACTACAAATGAACTCTGAAAATGTTGAAAGTTGGCATGCTATCATCATTTCACCCACATAGCATGTGTTAAAAAGTTCAGAGGGCTATGACAAAGACTGGATGCAGTTCGTGTACAGAACTGACAATCTCTCTCGAAGTAGCAGGGTTTCGAACGAGAACTCATCTCTTACAAGGGATTTCATTTTTTTTAAACTTATTTGAACTCCGTACTTTTTGTGTGTTCAAAATGCACCATTCAAAGGCACATCACAAAATTTCAACAATTTCTGACTTAATTTGTTATATTTCGTGCATTTACTTATTTTTTTGAGCTAGTTGACCCTGAAATTGAAAAGCACTACAAATGAACTCTGGAAATGTTGAAAGTTGGCATCCTATCATCATCTCACCCACATAGCATGTGCTAAAAAGTTGAGAGGGCTACGACAAAGACTGGATGCAGTTCGTGTACAAAACTGACAATCTCTCTCGAAGTAGCAGGGTTTCGAACGAGAACTCATCTCCTACAAGGGATTTCATTTTTTTTAAACTTATTTGAACTCCATACTTTTTGTGTGTTCAAAATGCACCATTCAAAGGCACATCAAAAAAATTCAACAATTTCTGACTTCATTTGTTATATTTCGTGCATTTACTTACTTTTTTTGAGCTAGTTGACCCTGAAATTGAAAAGGACTACAAATGAACTCTGGAAATGTTGAAAGTTGGCATGCTATCATCATTTCACCCACATAGCATGTGTTAAAAAGTTGAGAGGGCTACGACAAAGACTGGATGAAGTTCGTGTACAAAACTGACAATCTCTCTCGAAGTAGCAGGGTTTCGAACGAGAACTCATCTCTTACAAGGGGATTTCATTTTTTAAAACTTATTTGAATTCCATACTTTTTGTGTGTTCAAAATGCACCATTCAAAGGCACATCATGAAATTTCAACAATTTCTGACTTAATTTGTTATATTTCATGCATTTACTTTTTTTTTTCAGCTAGTTGACCCTGAAATTGAAAAGCACTACAAATGAACTCTGGAAATGTTGAAAGTTGGCCTGCTATCATCATTTCACCCACATAGCATGTGTTAAAAAGTTGAGAGGGCTACGACAAAGACTGGATGCAGTTCGTGTACAAAACTGACAATCTCTCTCGAAGTAGCAGGGTTTCGAACGAGAACTCATCTCTTACAAAGGGATTTCATTTTTTTTAAACTTATTTGAACTCCATACTTTTTGTGTGTTCAAAATGCGCCATTCAAAGGGACATCACAAAATTTCAACAGTTTCTAACTTAATTTGTTATATTTCGTGCATTTACTTTTTTTTTTTGAGCTAGTTGACCCTGAAATTGAAAAGCACTACATATGAACTCTGGAAATGTTGAAAGTTGGCTTGCTATCATCATTTCACCCACATAGCATGTGCTAAAAAGTTGAGAGGGCTACGACAAACACTGGATGCAGTTCGTGTACAAAACTGACAATCTCTCTCGAAGTAGCAGGGTTTCGAACGAGAACTCATCTCTTACAAAGGGATTTCATTTTTTTAAAATTATTTGAACTCCACACTTTTTGTGTGTTCAAAATGCACCATTCAAAGGCACATCACAAAATTTCAACAATTTCTGACTTCATTTGTAATATTTCGTGCATTTACTTATTATTTTTTAGCTAGTTGACCCTGAAATTGAAAAGGACTACAAATGAACTCTGAAAATGTTGAAAGTTGGCATGCTATCATCATTTCACCCACATAGCATGTGTTAAAAAGTTGAGAGGGCTATGACAAAGACTGGATGCAGTTCGTGTACAGAACTGACAATCTCTCTCGAAGTAGCAGGGTTTCGAACGAGAACTCATCTCTTACAAGGGACTTCATTTTTTTTAAACTTATTTGAACTCCGTACTTTTTGTGTGTTCAAAATGCACCATTCAAAGGCACATCACAAAATTTCAACAATTTCTGACTTAATTTGTTATATTTCGTGCATTTACTTATTTTTTTGAGCTAGTTGACCCTGAAATTGAAAAGCACTACAAATGAACTCTGGAAATGTTGAAAGTTGGCATCCTATCATCATCTCACCCACATAGCATGTGTTAAAAAGTTGAGAGGGCTACGACAAAGACTGGATGCAGTTCGTGTACAAAACTGACAATCTCTCTCGAAGTAGCAGGGTTTCGAACGAGAACTCATCTCCTACAAGGGATTTCATTTTTTTTAAACTTATTTGAACTCCATACTTTTTGTGTGTTCAAAATGCACCATTCAAAGGCACATCAAAAAAATTCAACAATTTCTGACTTCATTTGTTATATTTCGTGCATTTACTTACTTTTTTTGAGCTAGTTGACCCTGAAATTGAAAAGGACTACAAATGAACTCTGGAAATGTTGAAAGTTGGCATGCTATCATCATTTCACCCACATAGCATGTGTTAAAAAGTTGAGAGGGCTACGACAAAGACTGGATGAAGTTCGTGTACAAAACTGACAATCTCTCTCGAAGTAGCAGGGTTTCGAACGAGAACTCATCTCTTACAAGGGGATTTCATTTTTTAAAACTTATTTGAATTCCATACTTTTTGTGTGTTCAAAATGCACCATTCAAAGGCACATCATGAAATTTCAACAATTTCTGACTTAATTTGTTATATTTCATGCATTTACTTTTTTTTTCAGCTAGTTGACCCTGAAATTGAAAAGCACTACAAATGAACTCTGGAAATGTTGAAAGTTGGCCTGCTATCATCATTTCACCCACATAGCATGTGTTAAAAAGTTGAGAGGGCTACGACAAAGACTGGATGCAGTTCGTGTACAAAACTGACAATCTCTCTCGAAGTAGCAGGGTTTCGAACGAGAACTCATCTCTTACAAAGGGATTTCATTTTTTTTAAACTTATTTGAACTCCATACTTTTTGTGTGTTCAAAATGCGCCATTCAAAGGGACATCACAAAATTTCAACAGTTTCTAACTTAATTTGTTATATTTCGTGCATTTACTTATTTTTTTTTTAGCTAGTTGACCCTGAAATTGAAAAGCACTACATATGAACTCTGGAAATGTTGAAAGTTGGCCTGCTATCATCATTTCACCCACATAGCATGTGTTAAAAAGTTGAGAGGGCTACGACAAACACTGGATGCAGTTCGTGTACAAAACTGACAATCTCTCTCGAAGTAGGAGGGTTTCGAACGAGAACTCATCTCTTACAAAGGGATTTCATTTTTTTAAAATTATTTGAACTCCACACTTTTTGTGTGTTCAAAATGCACCATTCAAAGGCACATCACAAAATTTCAACAATTTCTGACTTCATTTGTAATATTTCGTGCATTTACTTATTATTTTTTAGCTAGTTGACCCTGAAATTGAAAAGGACTACAAATGAACTCTGAAAATGTTGAAAGTTGGCATGCTATCATCATTTCACCCACATAGCATGTGTTAAAAAGTTGAGAGGGCTATGACAAAGACTGGATGCAGTTCGTGTACAGAACTGACAATCTCTCTCGAAGTAGCAGGGTTTCGAACGAGAACTCATCTCTTACAAGGGATTTCATTTTTTTTAAACTTATTTGAACTCCGTACTTTTTGTGTGTTCAAAATGCACCATTCAAAGGCACATCACAAAATTTCAACAATTTCTGACTTAATTTGTTATATTTCGTGCATTTACTTATTTTTTTGAGCTAGTTGACCCTGAAATTGAAAAGCACTACAAATGAACTCTGGAAATGTTGAAAGTTGGCATCCTATCATCATCTCACCCACATAGCATGTGTTAAAAAGTTGAGAGGGCTACGACAAAGACTGGATGCAGTTCGTGTACAAAACTGACAATCTCTCTCGAAGTAGCAGGGTTTCGAACATGAACTCATCTCTTACAAGGGATTTCATTTTTTTAAACTTATTTGAACTCCATACTTTTTGTGTGTTCAAAATGCACCATTCAAAGTCACATCAAAAAATTTCAACAATTTCTGACTTCATTTGTTATATTTCGTGCGTTTACTAATTTTTTTCAGCTAGTTGACCCACAAATTGAAAAGGACTACAAATGAACTGTGGAAATGTTGAAAGTTGGCATTCTATCATCGTTTCACCCACATAGCATTTGTTAAAAAGTTGAGAGGGCTACGACAAAGACTTGATGCAGTTTGTGTACAAAACTGACAATCTCTCTCGAAGTAGCAGGGTTTCGAACGAGAACTCATCTCTTACAAGGGATTTCATTTTTTTTAACTTATTTGAACTCCGTACTTTTTGTGTGTTCAAAATGCACCATTCAAAGGCACATCACAAAATTTCAACAATTTCTGACTTAATTTGTTATATTTCGTGCATTTACTTTTTTTTGAGCTAGTTGACCCTGAAATTGAAAAGCACTACAAATGAACTCTGGAAATATTGAAAGTTGGCATGCTATCATCATTTCACCCACATAGCATGTGTTAAAAAGTTGAGAGGGCTACGACAAAGACTGGATGCAGTTCGTGTACAAAACTGACAATCTCTCTCGAAGTAGCAGGGTTTCGAACGATAACTCATCTCTTACAAGGGATTTCATTTTTTTAAACTTATTTGAACTCCATACTTTTTGTGTGTTCAAAATGCACCATTCAAAGGCACATCAAAAAATTCAACAATTTCTGACTTCATTTGTTATATTTCGTGCATTTACTTATTTTTTTTGAGAAAGTTGACCCTGAAATTGAAAAGGACTACAAATGAACTCTGGAAATGTTGAAAGTTGGCATGCTATCATCATTTCACCCACATAGCATGTGTTAAAAAGTTGAGAGGGCTACGACAAAGACTGGATGAAGTTCGTGTACAAAACTGACAATCTCTCTCGAAGTAGCAGGGTTTCGAACGAGAACTCATCTCTTACAAAGGGATTTCATTTTTTTAAACTTATTTGAACTCCGTACTTTTTGTGTGTTCAAAATGCACCATTCAAAGGCACATCACGAAATTTCAACAATTTCTGACTTAATTTGTTATATTTCATGCATTTACTTATTTTTTTTCCAGCTAGTTGACCCTGAAATTGAAAAGCACTACAAATGAACTCTGGAAATGTTGAAAGTTGCCCTGCTATCATCATTTCACCCACATAGCATGTGTTAAAAAGTTGAGAGGGCTACGACAAAGACTGGATGCAGTTCGTGTACAAAACTGACAATCTCTCTCGAAGTAGCAGGGTTTCGAACGAGAACTCATCTCTTACAAAGGGATTTCATTTTTTTTAAACTTATTTGAACTCCATACTTTTTGTGTGTTCAAAATGCGCCATTCAAAGGGACATCACAAAATTTCAACAATTTCTGACTTAATTTGTTATATTTCGTGCATTTACTTATTTTTTTGAGCTAGTTGACCCTGAAATTGAAAAGCACTACAAATGAACTCTGGAAATGTTGAAAGTTGGCATCCTATCATCATCTCACCCACATAGCATATGTTAAAAAGTTGAGAGGGCTACGACAAAGACTGGATGCAGTTCGTGTACAAAACTGACAATCTCTCTCGAAGTAGCAGGGTTTCGAACATGAATTCATCTCTTACAAGGGATTTCATTTTTTTTAAACTTATTTGAACTCCATACTTTTTGTGTGTTCAAAATGCACCATTCAAAGTCACATCAAAAAATTTCAACAATTTCTGACTTCATTTGTTATATTTCGTGCGTTTACTAATTTTTTTCAGCTAGTTGACCCACAAATTGAAAAGGACTACAAATGAATTCTGGAAATGTTGAAAGTTGGCATTCTATCATCGTTTCACCCACATAGCATTTGTTAAAAAGTTGAGAGGGCTACGACAAAGACTTGATGCAGTTCGTGTACAAAACTGACAATCTCTCTCGAAGTAGCAGGGTTTCGAACGAGAACTCATCTCTTACAAGGGATTTCATTTTTTTTAAACTTATTTGAACTCCATACTTTTTGTGTGTTCAAAATGCACCATTCAAAGGCACATCAAAAAATTCAACAATTTCTGACTTCATTTGTTATATTTCGTGCATTTACTTTTTTTTTTGAGAAAGTTGACCCTGAAATTGAAAAGGACTACAAATGAACTCTGGAAATGTTGAAAGTTGGCATGCTATCATCATTTCACCCACATAGCATGTGTTAAAAAGTTGAGAGGGCTACGACAAAGACTGGATGAAGTTCGTGTACAAAACTGACAATCTCTCTCGAAGTAGCAGGGTTTCGAACGAGAACTCATCTCTTACAAAGGGATTTCATTTTTTTAAACTTATTTGAACTCCATACTTTTTGTGTGTTCAAAATGCACCATTCAAAGGCACATCACGAAATTTCAACAATTTCTGACTTAATTTGTTATATTTCATGCATTTACTTATTTTTTTTCCAGCTAGTTGACCCTGAAATTGAAAAGCACTACAAATGAACTCTGGAAATGTTGAAAGTTGCCCTGCTATCATCATTTCACCCACATAGCATGTGTTAAAAAGTTCAGAGGGCTACGACAAAGACTGGATGCAGTTCGTGTACAAAACTGACAATCTCTCTCGAAGTAGCAGGGTTTCGAATGAGAACTCATCTCTTACAAAGGGATTTCATTTTTTTTAAACTTATTTGAACTCCATACTTTTTGTGTGTTCAAAATGCGCCATTCAAAGGGACATCACAAAATTTCAACAATTTCTAACTTAATTTGTTATATTTCGTGCATTTACTTTTTTTTTGAGCTAGTTGACCCTGAAATTGAAAAGCACTACAAATGAACTCTGGAAATGTTGAAAGTTGGCCTGCTATCATCATTTCACCCACATAGCATGTGTTAAAAAGTTGAGAGGGCTACGACAAAGACTGGATGCAGTTCGTGTACAAAACTGACAATCTCTCTCGAAGTAGCAGGGTTTCGAACGAGAACTCATCTCCTACAAGGGATTTCATTTTTTTTAAACTTATTTGAACTCCATACTTTTTGTGTGTTCAAAATGCACCATTCAAAGGCACATCAAAAAAATTCAACAATTTCTGACTTCATTTGTTATATTTCGTGCATTTACTTACTTTTTTTGAGCTAGTTGACCCTGAAATTGAAAAGGACTACAAATGAACTCTGGAAATGTTGAAAGTTGGCATGCTATCATCATTTCACCCACATAGCATGTGTTAAAAAGTTGAGAGGGCTACGACAAAGACTGGATGAAGTTCGTGTACAAAACTGACAATCTCTCTCGAAGTAGCAGGGTTTCGAACGAGAACTCATCTCTTACAAGGGGATTTCATTTTTTAAAACTTATTTGAATTCCATACTTTTTGTGTGTTCAAAATGCACCATTCAAAGGCACATCATGAAATTTCAACAATTTCTGACTTAATTTGTTATATTTCATGCATTTACTTTTTTTTTTCAGCTAGTTGACCCTGAAATTGAAAAGCACTACAAATGAACTCTGGAAATGTTGAAAGTTGGCCTGCTATCATCATTTCACCCACATAGCATGTGTTAAAAAGTTGAGAGGGCTACGACAAAGACTGGATGCAGTTCGTGTACAAAACTGACAATCTCTCTCGAAGTAGCAGGGTTTCGAACGAGAACTCATCTCTTACAAAGGGATTTCATTTTTTTTAAACTTGTTTGAACTCCATACTTTTTGTGTGTTCAAAATGCGCCATTCAAAGGGACATCACAAAATTTCAACAGTTTCTAACTTAATTTGTTATATTTCGTGCATTTACTTATTTTTTTTTAGCTAGTTGACCCTGAAATTGAAAAGCACTACATATGAACTCTGGAAATGTTGAAAGTTGGCCTGCTATCATCATTTCACCCACATAGCATGTGTTAAAAAGTTGAGAGGGCTACGACAAACACTGGATGCAGTTCGTGTACAAAACTGACAATCTCTCTCGAAGTAGCAGGGTTTCGAACGAGAACTCATCTCTTACAAAGGGATTTCATTTTTTTAAAATTATTTGAACTCCACACTTTTTGTGTGTTCAAAATGCACCATTCAAAGGCACATCACAAAATTTCAACAATTTCTGACTTCATTTGTAATATTTCGTGCATTTACTTATTATTTTTTAGCTAGCTGACCCTGAAATTGAAAAGGACTACAAATGAACTCTGAAAATGTTGAAAGTTGGCATGCTATCAGCATTTCACCCACATAGCATGTGTTAAAAAGTTGAGAGGGCTATGACAAAGACTGGATGCAGTTCGTGTACAGAACTGACAATCTCTCTCGAAGTAGCAGGGTTTCGAACGAGAACTCATCTCTTACAAGGGATTTCATTTTTTTTAAACTTATTTGAACTCCGTACTTTTTGTGTGTTCAAAATGCACCATTCAAAGGCACATCACAAAATTTCAACAATTTCTGACTTAATTTGTTATATTTCGTGCATTTACTTATTTTTTTGAGCTAGTTGACCCTGAAATTGAAAAGCACTACAAATGAACTCTGGAAATGTTGAAAGTTGGCATCCTATCATCATCTCATCCACATAGCATGTGTTAAAAAGTTGAGAGGGCTACGACAAAGACTGGATGCAGTTCGTGTACAAAACTGACAATCTCTCTCGAAGTAGCAGGGTTTCGAACATGAACTCATCTCTTACAAGGGATTTCATTTTTTTTAAACTTATTTGAACTCCATACTTTTTGTGTGTTCAAAATGCACCATTCAAAGTCACATCAAAAAATTTCAACAATTTCTGACGTCATTTGTTATATTTCGTGCGCTTACTAATTTTTTTCAGCTAGTTGACCCACAAATTGAAAAGGACTACAAATGAATTCTGGAAATGTTGAAAGTTGGCATTCTATCATCGTTTCACCCACATAGCATTTGTTAAAAAGTTGAGAGGGCTACGACAAAGACTTGATGCAGTTCGTGTACAAAACTGACAATCTCTCTCGAAGTAGCAGGGTTTCGAACGAGAACTCATCTCTTACAAGGGATTTCATTTTTTTTAAACTTATTTGAACTCCATACTTTTTGTGTGTTCAAAATGCACCATTCAAAGGCACATCAAAAAATTCAACAATTTCTGACTTCATTTGTTATATTTCGTGCATTTACTTATTTTTTTTGAGAAAGTTGACCCTGAAATTGAAAAGGACTACAAATGAACTCTGGAAATGTTGAAAGTTGGCATGCTATCATCATTTCACCCACATAGCATGTGTTAAAAAGTTGAGAGGGCTACGACAAAGACTGGATGAAGTTCGTGTACAAAACTGACAATCTCTCTCGAAGTAGCAGGGTTTCGAACGAGAACTCATCTCTTACAAAGGGATTTCATTTTTTTAAACTTATTTGAACTCCATACTTTTTGTGTGTTCAAAATGCACCATTCAAAGGCACATCACGAAATTTCAACAATTTCTGACTTAATTTGTTATATTTCATGCATTTACTTATTTTTTTTCCAGCTAGTTGACCCTGAAATTGAAAAGCACTACAAATGAACTCTGGAAATGTTGAAAGTTGCCCTGCTATCATCATTTCACCCACATAGCATGTGTTAAAAAGTTGAGAGGGCTACGACAAAGACTGGATGCAGTTCGTGTACAAAACTGACAATCTCTCTCGAAGTAGCAGGGTTTCGAACGAGAACTCATCTCTTACAAAGGGATTTCATTTTTTTTAAACTTATTTGAACTCCATACTTTTTGTGTGTTCAAAATGCGCCATTCAAAGGGACATCACAAAATTTCAACAATTTCTAACTTAATTTGTTATATTTCGTGCATTTACTTTTTTTTTGAGCTAGTTGACCCTGAAATTGAAAAGCACTACAAATGAACTCTGGAAATGTTGAAAGTTGGCCTGCTATCATCATTTCACCCACATAGCATGTGTTAAAAAGTTGAGAGGGCTACAACAAACACTGGATGCAGTTCGTGTACAAAACTGACAATCTCTCTCGAAGTAGCAGGGTTTCGAACGAGAACTCATCTCTTACAAAGGGATTTCATTTTTTTAAAACTTATTTGAACTCCATACTTTTTGTGTGTTCAAAATGCACCATCCAAAGGCACATCACAAAATTTCAACAATTTCTGACTTCATTTGTAATATTTCGTGCATTTACTTATTATTTTTTAGCTAGCTGACCCTGAAATTGAAAAGGACTACAAATGAACTCTGAAAATGTTGAAAGTTGGCATGCTATCATCATTTCACCCACATAGCATGTGTTAAAAAGTTGAGAGGGCTATGACAAAGACTGGATGCAGTTCGTGTACAGAACTGACAATCTCTCTCGAAGTAGCAGGGTTTCGAACGAGAACTCATCTCTTACAAGGGATTTCATTTTTTTTAAACTTATTTGAACTCCGTACTTTTTGTGTGTTCAAAATGCACCATTCAAAGGCACATCACAAAATTTCAACAATTTCTGACTTAATTTGTTATATTTCGTGCATTTACTTATTTTTTTGAGCTAATTGACCCTGAAATTGAAAAGCACTACAAATGAACTCTGGAAATGTTGAAAGTTGGCATCCTATCATCATCTCATCCACATAGCATGTGTTAAAAAGTTGAGAGGGCTACGACAAAGACTGGATGCAGTTCGTGTACAAAACTGACAATCTCTCTCGAAGTAGCAGGGTTTCGAACATGAACTCATCTCTTACAAGGGATTTCATTTTTTTTTAAACTTATTTGAACTCCATACTTTTTGTGTGTTCAAAATGCACCATTCAAAGTCACATCAAAAAATTTCAACAATTTCTGACTTCATTTGTTATATTTCGTGCGTTTACTAATTGTTTTCAGCTAGTTGACCCACAAATTGAAAAGGACTACAAATGAACTCTGGAAATGTTGAAAGTTGGCATTCTATCATCGTTTCACCCACATAGCATTTGTTAAAAAGTTGAGAGGGCTACGACAAAGACTTGATGCAGTTCGTGTACAAAACTGACAATCTCTCTCGAAGTAGCAGGGTTTCGAACGAGAACTCATCTCTTACAAGGGATTTCATTTTTTTTAACTTATTTGAACTCCGTACTTTTTGTGTGTTCAAAATGCACCATTCAAAGGCACATCACAAAATTTCAACAATTTCTGACTTAATTTGTTATATTTCGTGCATTTACTTTTTTTTGAGCTAGTTGACCCTGAAATTGAAAAGCACTACAAATGAACTCTGGAAATATTGAAAGTTGGCATGCTATCATCATTTCACCCACATAGCATGTGTTAAAAAGTTGAGAGGGCTACGACAAAGACTGGATGCAGTTCGTGTACAAAACTGACAATCTCTCTCGAAGTAGCAGGGTTTCGAACGAGAACTCATCTCTTACAAGGGATTTCATTTTTTTTAAACTTATTTGAACTCCATACTTTTTGTGTGTTCAAAATGCACCATTCAAAGGCACATCAAAAAATTCAACAATTTCTGACTTCATTTGTTATATTTCGTGCATTTACTTATTTTTTTTGAGAAAGTTGACCCTGAAATTGAAAAGGACTACAAATGAACTCTGGAAATGTTGAAAGTTGGCATGCTATCATCATTTCACCCACATAGCATGTGTTAAAAAGTTGAGAGGGCTACGACAAAGACTGGATGAAGTTCGTGTACAAAACTGACAATCTCTCTCGAAGTAGCAGGGTTTCGAACGAGAACTCATCTCTTACAAAGGGATTTCATTTTTTTAAACTTATTTGAACTCCATACTTTTTGTGTGTTCAAAATGCACCATTCAAAGGCACATCACGAAATTTCAACAATTTCTGACTTAATTTGTTATATTTCATGCATTTACTTATTTTTTTTCCAGCTAGTTGACCCTGAAATTGAAAAGCACTACAAATGAACTCTGGAAATGTTGAAAGTTGCCCTGCTATCATCATTTCACCCACATAGCATGTGTTAAAAAGTTGAGAGGGCTACGACAAAGACTGGATGCAGTTCGTGTACAAAACTGACAATCTCTCTCGAAGTAGCAGGGTTTCGAACGAGAACTCATCTCTTACAAAGGGATTTCATTTTTTTTAAACTTATTTGAACTCCATACTTTTTGTGTGTTCAAAATGCGCCATTCAAAGGGACATCACAAAATTTCAACAATTTCTGACTTAATTTGTTATATTTCGTGCATTTACTTATTTTTTTGAGCTAGTTGACCCTGAAATTGAAAAGCACTACAAATGAACTCTGGAAATGTTGAAAGTTGGCATCCTATCATCATCTCACCCACATAGCATGTGTTAAAAAGTTGAGAGGGCTACGACAAAGACTGGATGCAGTTCGTGTACAAAACTGACAATCTCTCTCGAAGTAGCAGGGTTTCGAACATGAATTCATCTCTTACAAGGGATTTCATTTTTTTAAACTTATTTGAACTCCATACTTTTTGTGTGTTCAAAATGCACCATTCAAAGTCACATCAAAAAATTTCAACAATTTCTGACGTCATTTGTTATATTTCGTGCGCTTACTAATTTTTTTCAGCTAGTTGACCCACAAATTGAAAAGGACTACAAATGAATTCTGGAAATGTTGAAAGTTGGCATTCTATCATCGTTTCACCCACATAGCATTTGTTAAAAAGTTGAGAGGGCTACGACAAAGACTTGATGCAGTTCGTGTACAACACTGACAATCTCTCTCGAAGTAGCAGGGTTTCGAACGAGAACTCATCTCTTACAAGGGATTTCATTTTTTTTAAACTTATTTGAACTCCATACTTTTTGTGTGTTCAAAATGCACCATTCAAAGGCACATCAAAAAATTCAACAATTTCTGACTTCATTTGTTATATTTCGTGCATTTACTTATTTTTTTTGAGAAAGTTGACCCTCAAATTGAAAAGGACTACAAATGAACTCTGGAAATGTTGAAAGTTGGCATGCTATCATCATTTCACCCACATAGCATGTGTTAAAAAGTTGAGAGGGCTACGACAAAGACTGGATGAAGTTCGTGTACAAAACTGACAATCTCTCTCGAAGTAGCAGGGTTTCGAACGAGAACTCATCTCTTACAAAGGGATTTCATTTTTTTAAACTTATTTGAACTCCATACTTTTTGTGTGTTCAAAATGCACCATTCAAAGGCACATCACGAAATTTCAACAATTTCTGACTTAATTTGTTATATTTCATGCATTTACTTATTTTTTTTCCAGCTAGTTGACCCTGAAATTGAAAAGCACTACAAATGAACTCTGAAAATGTTGAAAGTTTCCCTGCTATCATCATTTCACCCACATAGCATGTGTTAAAAAGTTGAGAGGGCTACGACAAAGACTGGATGCAGTTCGTGTACAAAACTGACAATCTCTCTCGAAGTAGCAGGGTTTCGAACGAGAACTCATCTCTTACAAAGGGATTTCATTTTTTTTAAACTTATTTGAACTCCATACTTTTTGTGTGTTCAAAATGCGCCATTCAAAGGGACATCACAAAATTTCAACAATTTCTAACTTAATTTGTTATATTTCGTGCATTTACTTTTTTTTTTGAGCTAGTTGACCCTGAAATTGAAAAGCACTACAAATGAACTCTGGAAATGTTGAAAGTTGGCCTGCTATCATCATTTCACCCACATAGCATGTGTTAAAAAGTTGAGAGGGCTACAACAAACACTGGATGCAGTTCGTGTACAAAACTGACAATCTCTCTCGAAGTAGCAGGGTTTCGAACGAGAACTCATCTCTTACAAAGGGATTTCATTTTTTTAAAACTTATTTGAACTCCATACTTTTTGTGTGTTCAAAATGCACCATTCAAAGGCACATCACAAAATTTCAACAATTTCTGACTTCATTTGTAATATTTCGTGCATTTACTTATTATTTTTTAGCTAGCTGACCCTGAAATTGAAAAGGACTACAAATGAACTCTGAAAATGTTGAAAGTTGGCATGCTATCATCATTTCACCCACATAGCATGTGTTAAAAAGTTGAGAGGGCTATGACAAAGACTGGATGCAGTTCGTGTACAAAACTGACAATCTCTCTCGAAGCAGCAGGGTTTCGAACGAGAACTCATCTCTTACAAGGGATTTCAATTTTTTTAAACTTATTTGAACTCCGTACTTTTTGTGTGTTCAAAATGCACCATTCAAAGGCACATCACAAAATTTCAACAATTTCTGACTTAATTTGTTATATTTCGTGCATTTACTTATTTTTTTGAGCTAGTTGACCCTGAAATTGAAAAGCACTACAAATGAACTCTGGAAATGTTGAAAGTTGGCATCCTATCATCATCTCACCCACATAGCATGTGTTAAAAAGTTGAGAGGGCTACGACAAAGACTCGATGCAGTTCGTGTACAAAACTGACAATCTCTCTCGAAGTAGCAGGGTTTCGAACATGAACTCATCTCTTACAAGGGATTTCATTTTTTTTAAACTTATTTGAACTCCATACTTTTTGTGTGTTCAAAATGCACCATTCAAAGGCACATCACAAAATTTCAACAATTTCCGACTTAATTTGTTATATTTCGTGCCTTTACTTTTTTTTGAGCTAGTTGACCCTGAAATTGAAAAGCACTACAAATGAACTGTGGAAATATTGAAAGTTGGCATGCTATCATCATTTCACCCACATAGCATGTGTTAAAAAGTTGAGAGGGCTACGACAAAGACTGGATGCAGTTCGTGTACAAAACTGACAATCTCTCTCGAAGTAGCAGGGTTTCGAACGAGAACTCATCTCTTACAAAGGGATTTCATTTTTTTAAACTTATTTGAACTCCATACTTTTTGTGTGTTCAAAATGCACCATTCAAAGGCACATCACGAAATTTCAACAATTTCTGACTTAATTTGTTATAAATCATGCATTTACTTATTTTTTTTGAGCTAGTTGACCCTGAAATTGAAAAGCACTACAAATGAACTCTGGAAATGTTGAAAGTTGGCCTGCTATCATCATTTCACCCACATAGCATGTGTTAAAAAGTTGAGAGGGCTACGACAAAGACTGGATGCAGTTCGTGTACAAAACTGACAATCTCTCTCGAAGTAGCAGGGTTTCGAACGAGAACTCATCTCTTACAAAGGGATTTCATTTTTTTAAACTTATTTGAACTCCATAGTTTTTGTGTGTTCAAAATGCACCATTCAAAGGCACATCAAAAAAATTCAACAATTTCTGACTTCATTTGTTATATTTCGTGCATTTACTTATTTTTTTTTGAGAAACTTGACCCTGAAATTGAAAAGGACTACAAATGAACTGTGGAAATGTTGAAAGTTGGCATGCTATCATCATTTCACCCACATAGCATGTGTTAAAAAGTTGAGAGGGCTACGACAAAGATTGGATGAAGTTCGTGTACAAAACTGACAATCTCTCTCGAAGTAGCAGGGTTTCGAACGAGAACTCATCTCTTACAAAGGGATTTCATTTTTTTAAACTTATTTGAACTCCATACTTTTTGTGTGTTCAAAATGCACCATTCAAAGGCACATCACGAAATTTCAACAATTTCTGACTTAATTTGTTATATTTCATGCATTTACTTATTTTTTTTCAGCTAGTTGACCGTGAAATTGAAAAGCACTACAAATGAACTCTGGAAATGTTGAAAGTTGGCCTGCTATCATCATTTCACCCACATAGCATGTGTTAAAAAGTTGAGAGGGCTACGACAAAGACTGGATGCAGTTCGTGTACAAAACTGACAATCTCTCTCGAAGTAGCAGGGTTTCGAACGAGAACTCATCTCTTACAAAGTGATTTCATTTTTTTTAAACTTATTTGAACTCCATACTTTTTGTGTGTTCAAAATGCGCCATTCAAAGGGACATCACAAAATTTCAACAATTTCTAACTTAATTTGTTATATTTCGTGCATTTACTTTTTTTTTTGAGCTAGTTGACCCTGAAATTGAAAAGCACTACAAATGAACTCTGGAAATGTTGAAAGTTGGCCTGCTATCATCATTTCACCCACATAGCATGTGTTAAAAAGTTGAGAGGGCTACAACAAACACTGGATGCAGTTCGTGTACAAAACTGACAATCTGTCTCGAAGTAGCAGGGTTTCGATAGAGAACTCATGTCTTACAAAGGGATTTCATTTTTTTAAAACTTATTTGAACTCCATACTTTTTGTGTGTTCAAAATGCACCATTCAAAGGCACATCACAAAATTTCAACAATTTCTGACTTCGTTTGTAATATTTAGTGCATTTACTTATTATTTTTTAGCTAGTTGACCCTGAAATTGAAAAGGACTACAAATGAACTCTGAAAATGTTGAAAGTTGGCATGCTATCATCATTTCACCCACATAGCATGTGTTAAAAAGTTGAGAGGGCTATGACAAAGAATGGATGCAGTTCGTGTACAAAACTGACAATCTCTCTCGAAGTAGCAGGGTTTCGAACGAGAACTCATCTCTTACAAGGGATTTCATTTTTTTTAAACTTATTTGAACTCCGTACTTTTTGTGTGTTCAAAATGCACCATTCAAAGGCACATCACAAAATTTCAACAATTTCTGTCTTAATTTGTTATATTTCGTGCATTTACTTATTTTTTTGAGCTAGTTGACCCTGAAATTGAAAAGCACTACAAATGAACTCAGGAAATGTTGAAAGTTGGCATCCTATCATCATCTCACCCACATAGCATGTGTTAAAAAGTTGAGAGGGCTACGACAAAGACTGGATGCAGTTCGTGTACAAAACTGACAATCTCTCTCGAAGTAGCAGGGTTTCGAACATGAACTCATCTCTTACAAGGGATTTCATTTTTTTAAAACTTATTTGAACTCCATACTTTTTGTGTGTTCAAAATGCACCATTCAAAGGCACATCACAAAATTTCAACAATTTCTGACTTCATTTGTAATATTTCGTGCATTTACTTATTATTTTTTAGCTAGTTGACCCTGAAATTGAAAAAGACTACAAATGAACTCTGAAAATGTTGAAAGTTGGCATGCTATCATCATTTCACCCACATAGCATGTGTTAAAAAGTTGAGAGGGCTATGACAAAGACTGGATGCAGTTCGTGTACAAAACTGACAATCTGTCTCGAAGTAGCAGGGTTTCGAACGAGAACTCATCTCTTACAAGGGATTTCATTTTTTTTAAACTTATTTGAACTCCGTACTTTTTGTGTGTTCAAAATGCACCATTCAAAGGCACATCACAAAATTTCAACAATTTCTGTCTCAATTTGTTATATTTCGTGCATTTACTTATTTTTTTGAGCTAGTTGACCCTGAAATTGAAAAGCACTACAAATGAACTCTGGAAATGTTGAAAGTTGGCATCCTATCATCATCTCACCCACATAGGATGTGTTAAAAAGATGAGAGGGCTACGACAAAGACTGGATGCAGTTCGTGTACAAAACTGACAATCTCTCTCGAAGTAGCAGGGTTTCGAACATGAACTCATCTCTTACAAGGGATTTCATTTTTTTAAAACTTATTTGAACTCCATAATTTTTGTGTGTTCAAAATGCACCATTCAAAGTCACAACAAAAGATTTCAACAATTTCTGACTTCGTTTGTTATATTTCGTGCGTTTACTTATTTTTTTCAGCCAGTTGACCCTGAAATTGAAAAGGACTACAAATGAACTCTGAAAATGTTGAAAGTTGGCATGCTATCATCATTTCACCCACATAGCATGTGTTAAAAAGTTGAGAGGGCTATGACAAAGAATGGATGCAGTTCGTGTACAAAACTGACAATCTCTCTCGAAGTAGCAGGGTTTCGAACGAGAACTCATCTCTTACAAGGGATTTCATTTTTTTTAAACTTATTTGAACTCCGTACTTTTTGTGTGTTCAAAATGCACCATTCAAAGGCACATCACAAAATTTCAACAATTTCTGTCTTAATTTGTTATATTTCGTGCATTTACTTATTTTTTTGAGCTAGTTGACCCTGAAATTGAAAAGCACTACAAATGAACTCAGGAAATGTTGAAAGTTGGCATCCTATCATCATCTCACCCACATAGCATGTGTTAAAAAGTTGAGAGGGCTACGACAAAGACTGGATGCAGTTCGTGTACAAAACTGACAATCTCTCTCGAAGTAGCAGGGTTTCGAACATGAACTCATCTCTTACAAGGGATTTCATTTTTTTAAAACTTATTTGAACTCCATACTTTTTGTGTGTTCAAAATGCACCATTCAAAGGCACATCACAAAATTTCAACAATTTCTGACTTCATTTGTAATATTTCGTGCATTTACTTATTATTTTTTAGCTAGTTGACCCTGAAATTGAAAAAGACTACAAATGAACTCTGAAAATGTTGAAAGTTGGCATGCTATCATCATTTCACCCACATAGCATGTGTTAAAAAGTTGAGAGGGCTATGACAAAGACTGGATGCAGTTCGTGTACAAAACTGACAATCTGTCTCGAAGTAGCAGGGTTTCGAACGAGAACTCATCTCTTACAAGGGATTTCATTTTTTTTAAACTTATTTGAACTCCGTACTTTTTGTGTGTTCAAAATGCACCATTCAAAGGCACATCACAAAATTTCAACAATTTCTGTCTCAATTTGTTATATTTCGTGCATTTACTTATTTTTTTGAGCTAGTTGACCCTGAAATTGAAAAGCACTACAAATGAACTCTGGAAATGTTGAAAGTTGGCATCCTATCATCATCTCACCCACATAGGATGTGTTAAAAAGATGAGAGGGCTACGACAAAGACTGGATGCAGTTCGTGTACAAAACTGACAATCTCTCTCGAAGTAGCAGGGTTTCGAACATGAACTCATCTCTTACAAGGGATTTCATTTTTTTAAAACTTATTTGAACTCCATAATTTTTGTGTGTTCAAAATGCACCATTCAAAGTCACAACAAAAGATTTCAACAATTTCTGACTTCGTTTGTTATATTTCGTGCGTTTACTTATTTTTTTCAGCCAGTTGACCCTGAAATTGAAAAGGACTACAAATGAACTCTGGATATGTTGAAAGTTGGCATGCTATCATCATTTCACCCACATAGCATTTGTTAAAAAGTTGAGAGGGCTACGACAAAGACTTGATGCAGTTCGTGTACAAAACTGACAATCTCTCTCGAAGTAGCAGGGTTTCGAACGAGAACTCATCTCTTACAAAGGGATTTCATTTTTTTTAAACTTATTTGAACTCCGTACTTTTTGTGTGTTCAAAATGCACCATTCAAAGGCACATCACAAAATTTCAACAATTTCTGACTTAATTTGTTATATTTCGTGCATTTACTTTTTTTTGAGCTAGTTGACCCTGAAATTGAAAAGCACTACAAATGAACTCTGGAAATATTGAAAGTTGGCATGCTATCACCATTTCACCCACATAGCATGTGTTAAAAAGTTGAGAGGGCTACGACAAAGACTGGATGCAGTTCGTGTACAAAACTGACAATCTCTCTCGAAGTAGCAGGGTTTCGAACGAGAACTCATCTCTTACAAAGGGATTTCATTTTTTTAAACTTATTTGAACTCCATACTTTTTGTGTGTTCAAAATGCACCATTCAAAGACACATCACGAAATTTCAACAATTTCTGACTTAATTTGTTATAAATCATGCATTTACTTATTTTTTTTGAGCTAGTTGACCCTGAAATTGAAAAGCACTACAAATGAACTCTGGAAATGTTGAAAGTTGGCCTGCTATCATCATTTCACCCACATAGCATGTGTTAAAAAGTTGAGAGGGCTACGACAAAGACTGGATGCAGTTCGTGTACAAAACTGACAATCTCTCTCGAAGTAGCAGGGTTTCGAACGAGAACTCATCTCTTACAAAGGGATTTCATTTTTTTAAACATATTTGAACTCCATAGTTTTTGTGTGTTCAAAATGCACCATTCAAAGGCACATCAAAAAAATTCAACAATTTCTGACTTCATTTGTTATATTTCATGCATTTACTTATTTTATTTGAGAAAGTTGACCCTGAAATTGAAAAGGACTACAAATGAACTGTGGAAATGTTGAAAGTTGGCATGCTATCATCATTTCACCCACATAGCATGTGTTAAAAAGTTGAGAGGGCTACGACAAAGACTGGATGAAGTTCGTCTACAAAACTGACAATCTCTCTCGAAGTAGCAGGGTTTCGAACGAGAACTCATCTCTTACAAAGGGATTTCATTTTTTTAAACTTATTTGAACTCCATACTTTTTGTGTGTTCAAAATGCACCATTCAAAGGCACATCACGAAATTTCAACAATTTCTGACTTAATTTGTTATATTTCATGCATTTACTTATTTTTTTTTCAGCTAGTTGACCGTGAAATTGAAAAGCACTACAAATGAACTCTGGAAATGTTGAAAGTTGGCCTGCTATCATCATATCACCCACATAGCATGTGTTAAAAAGTTGAGAGGGCTACGACAAAGACTGGATGCAGTTCGTGTACAAAACTGACAATCTCTCTCGAAGTAGCAGGGTTTCGAACGAGAACTCATCTCTTACAAAGGGATTTCATTTTTTTAAACTTATTTGAACTCCATAGTTTTTGTGTGTTCAAAATGCACCATTCAAAGGCACATCAAAAAAATTCAACAATTTCTGACTTCATTTGTTATATTTCGTGCATTTACTTATTTTTTTTTGAGAAAGTTGACCCTGAAATTGAAAAGGACTACAAATGAACAGTGGAAATGTTGAAAGTTGGCATGCTATCATCATTTCACCCACATAGCATGTGTTAAAAAGTTGAGAGGGCTACGACAAAGATTGGATGAAGTTCGTGTACAAAACTGACAATATCTCTCGAAGTAGCAGGGTTTCGAACGAGAACTCATCTCTTACAAAGGGATTTCATTTTTTTAAACTTATTTGAACTCCATACTTTTTGTGTGTTCAAAATGCACCATTCAAAGGAACATCACGAAATTTCAACAATTTCTGACTTAATTTGTTATATTTCATGCATTTACTTATTTTTTTTCAGCTAGTTGACCGTGAAATTGAAAAGCACTACAAATGAACTCTGGAAATGTTGAAAGTTGGCCTGCTATCATCATTTCACCCACATAGCATGTGTTAAAAAGTTGAGAGGGCTACGACAAAGACTGGATGCAGTTCGTGTACAAAACTGACAATCTCTCTCGAAGTAGCAGGGTTTCGAACGAGAACTCATCTCTTACAAAGTGATTTCATTTTTTTTAAACTTATTTGAACTCCATACTTTTTGTGTGTTCAAAATGCGCCATTCAAAGGGACATCACAAAATTTCAACAATTTCTAACTTAATTTGTTATATTTCGTGCATTTACTTTTTTTTTTGAGCTAGTTGACCCTGAAATTGAAAAGCACTACAAATGAACTCTGGAAATGTTGAAAGTTGGCCTGCTATCATCATTTCACCCACATAGCATGTGTTAAAAAGTTGAGAGGGCTACGACAAACACTGGATGCAGTTCGTGTACAAAACTGACAATCTGTCTCGAAGTAGCAGGGTTTCGATAGAGAACTCATCTCTTACAAAGGGATTTCATTTTTTTAAAACTTATTTGAACTCCATACTTTTTGTGTGTTCAAAATGCACCATTCAAAGGCACATCACAAAATTTCAACAATTTCTGACTTCGTTTGTAATATTTCGTGCATTACTTATTATTTTTTAGCTAGTTGACCCTGAAATTGAAAAGGACTACAAATGAACTCTGAAAATGTTGAAAGTTGGCATGCTATCATCATTTCACCCACATAGCATGTGTTAAAAAGTTGAGAGGGCTATGACAAAGAATGGATGCAGTTCGTGTACAAAACTGACAATCTCTCTCGAAGTAGCAGGGTTTCGAACGAGAACTCATCTCTTACAAGGGATTTCATTTTTTTTAAACTTATTTGAACTCCGTACTTTTTGTGTGTTCAAAATGCACCATTCAAAGGCACATCACAAAATTTCAACAATTTCTGTCTTAATTTGTTATATTTCGTGCATTTACTTATTTTTTTGAGCTAGTTGACCCTGAAATTGAAAAGCACTACAAATGAACTCTGGAAATGTTGAAAGTTGGCATCCTATCATCATCTCACCCACATAGCATGTGTTAAAAAGTTGAGAGGGCTACGACAAAGACTGGATGCAGTTCGTGTACAAAACTGACAATCTCTCTCGAAGTAGCAGGGTTTCGAACATGAACTCATCTCTTACAAGGGATTTCATTTTTTTAAACTTATTTGAACTCCATACTTTTTGTGTGTTCAAAATGCACCATTCAAAGGCACATCACAAAATTTCAACAATTTCTGACTTCATTTGTAATATTTCGTGCATTTACTTATTATTTTTTAGCTAGTTGACCCTGAAATTGAAAAAGACTACAAATGAACTCTGAAAATGTTGAAAGTTGGCATGCTATCATCATTTCACCCACATAGCATGTGTTAAAAAGTTGAGAGGGCTATGACAAAGACTGGATGCAGTTCGTGTACAAAACTGACAATCTGTCTCGAAGTAGCAAGGTTTCGAACGAGAACTCATCTCTTACAAGGGATTTCATTTTTTTTAAACTTATTTGAACTCCGTACTTTTTGTGTGTTCAAAATGCACCATTCAAAGGCACATCACAAAATTTCAACAATTTCTGTCTTAATTTGTTATATTTCGTGCATTTACTTATTTTTTTGAGCTAGTTGACCCTGAAATTGAAAAGCACTACAAATGAACTCTGGAATGTTGAAAGTTGGCATCCTATCATCATCTCACCCACATAGGATGTGTTAAAAAGATGACAGGGCTACGACAAAGACTGGATGCAGTTCGTGTACAAAACTGACAATCTCTCTCGAAGTAGCAGGGTTTCGAACATGAACTCATCTCTTACAAGGGATTTCATTTTTTTAAAACTTATTTGAACTCCATAATTTTTGTGTGTTCAAAATGCACCATTCAAAGTCACAACAAAAGATTTCAACAATTTCTGACTTCGTTTGTTATATTTCGTGCGTTTACTTATTTTTTTCAGCCAGTTGACCCTGAAATTGAAAAGGACTACAAATGAACTCTGGATATGTTGAAAGTTGGCATGCTATCATCATTTCACCCACATAGCATTTGTTAAAAAGTTGAGAGGGCTACGACAAAGACTGGATGCAGTTCGTGTACAAAACTGACAATCTCTCTCGAAGTAGCAGGGTTTCGAACGAGAACTCATCTCTTACAAAGGGATTTCATTTTTTTTAAACTTATTTGAACTCCGTACTTTTTGTGTGTTCAAAATGCACCATTCAAAGGCACATCACAAAATTTCAACAATTTCTGACTTAATTTGTTATATTTCGTGCATTTACTTTTTTTTGAGCTAGTTGACCCTGAAATTGAAAAGCACTACAAATGAACTCTGGAAATATTGAAAGTTGGCATGCTATCATCATTTCACCCACGTAGCATGTGTTAAAAAGTTGAGATGGCTACGACAAAGACTGGATGCAGTTCGTGTACAAAACTGACAATCTCTCTCGAAGTAGCAGGGTTTCGAACGAGAACTCATCTCTTACAAAGGGATTTCATTTTTTTAAACATATTTGAACTCCATAGTTTTTGTGTGTTCAAAATGCACCATTCAAAGGCACATCAAAAAAATTCAACAATTTCTGACTTCATTTGTTATATTTCATGCATTTACTTATTTTTTTTGAGAAAGTTGACCCTGAAATTGAAAAGGACTACAAATGAACTGTGGAAATGTTGAAAGTTGGCATGCTATCATCATTTCACCCACATAGCATGTGTTAAAAAGTTGAGAGGGCTACGACAAAGACTGGATGAAGTTCGTGTACAAAACTGACAATCTCTCTCGAAGTAGCAGGGTTTCGAACGAGAACTCATCTCTTACAAAGGGATTTCATTTTTTTAAACTTATTTGAACTCCATACTTTTTGTGTGTTCAAAATGCACCATTCAAAGGCACATCACGAAATTTCAACAATTTCTGACTTAATTTGTTATATTTCATGCATTTACTTATTTTTTTTCAGCTAGTTGACCGTGAAATTGAAAAGCACTACAAATGAACTCTGGAAATGTTGAAAGTTGGCCTGCTATCATCATATCACCCACATAGCATGTGTTAAAAAGTTGAGAGGGCTACGACAAAGACTGGATGCAGTTCGTGTACAAAACTGACAATCTCTCTCGAAGTAGCAGGGTTTCGAACGAGAACTCATCTCTTACAAAGGGATTTCATTTTTTTAAACTTATTTGAACTCCATAGTTTTTGTGTGTTCAAAATGCACCATTCAAAGGCACATCAAAAAAATTCAACAATTTCTGACTTCATTTGTTATATTTCGTGCATTTACTTATTTTTTTTTGAGAAAGTTGACCCTGAAATTGAAAAGGACTACAAATGAACTGTGGAAATGTTGATAGTTGGCATGCTATCATCATTTCACCCACATAGCATGTGTTAAAAAGTTGAGAGGGCTACGACAAAGATTGGATGAAGTTCGTGTACAAAACTGACAATCTCTCTCGAAGTAGCAGGGTTTCGAACGAGAACTCATCTCTTACAAAGGGATTTCATTTTTTTAAAACTTATTTGAACTCCGTACTTTTTGTGTGTTCAAAATGCACCATTCAAAGGCACATCACAAAATTTCAACAATTTCTGTCTTAATTTGTTATATTTCGTGCATTTACTTATTTTTTTGAGCTAGTTGACCCTGAAATTGAAAAGCACTACAAATGAACTCTGGAAATGTTGAAAGTTGGCATCCTATCATCATCTCACCCACATAGCATGTGTTAAAAAGTTGAGAGGGCTACGACAAAGACTGGATGCAGTTCGTGTACAAAACTGACAATCTCTCTCGAAGTAGCAGGGTTTCGAACATGAACTCATCTCTTACAAGGGATTTCATTTTTTTAAACTTATTTGAACTCCATACTTTTTGTGTGTTCAAAATGCACCATTCAAAGGCACATGACAAAATTTCAACAATTTCTGACTTCATTTGTAATATTTCGTGCATTTACTTATTATTTTTAGCTAGTTGACCCTGAAATTGAAAAAGACTACAAATGAACTCTGAAAATGTTGAAAGTTGGCATGCTATCATCATTTCACCCACATAGCATGTGTTAAAAAGTTGAGAGGGCTATGACAAAGACTGGATGCAGTTCGTGTACAAAACTGACAATCTGTCTCGAAGTAGCAAGGTTTCGAACGAGAACTCATCTCTTACAAGGGATTTCATTTTTTTAAACTTATTTGAACTCCGTACTTTTTGTGTGTTCAAAATGCACCATTCAAAGGCACATCACAAAATTTCAACAATTTCTGTCTTAATTTGTTATATTTCGGGCATTTACTTATTTTTTTGAGCTAGTTGACCCTGAAATTGAAAAGCACTACAAATGAACTCTGGAAATGTTGAAAGTTGGCATCCTATCATCATCTCACCCACATAGGATGTGTTAAAAAGATGACAGGGCTACGACAAAGACTGGATGCAGTTCGTGTACAAAACTGACAATCTCTCTCGAAGTAGCAGGGTTTCGAACATGAACTCATCTCTTACAAGGGATTTCATTTTTTTAAAACTTATTTGAACTCCATAATTTTTGTGTGTTCAAAATGCACCATTCAAAGTCACAACAAAAGATTTCAACAATTTCTGACTTCGTTTGTTATATTTCGTGCGTTTACTTATTTTTTTCAGCCAGTTGACCCTGAAATTGAAAAGGACTACAAATGAACTCTGGATATGTTGAAAGTTGGCATGCTATCATCATTTCACCCACATAGCATTTGTTAAAAAGTTGAGAGGGCTACGACAAAGACTGGATGCAGTTCGTGTACAAAACTGACAATCTCTCTCGAAGTAGCAGGGTTTCGAACGAGAACTCATCTCTTACAAAGGGATTTCATTTTTTTTAAACTTATTTGAACTCCGTACTTTTTGTGTGTTCAAAATGCACCATTCAAAGGCACATCACAAAATTTCAACAATTTCTGACTTAATTTGTTATATTTCGTGCATTTACTTTTTTTTGAGCTAGTTGACCTTGAAATTGAAAAGCACTACAAATGAACTCTGGAAATATTGAAAGTTGGCATGCTATCATCATTTCACCCACGTAGCATGTGTTAGAAAGTTGAGAGGGCTACGACAAAGACTGGATGCAGTTCGTGTACAAAACTGACAATCTCTCTCGAAGTAGCAGGGTTTCGAACGAGAACTCATCTCTTACAAAGGGATTTCATTTTTTTAAACTTATTTGAACTCCATACTTTTTGTGTGTTCAAAATGCACCATTCAAAGACACATCACGAAATTTCAACAATTTCTGACTTAATTTGTTATAAATCATGCATTTACTTATTTTTTTTTGAGCTAGTTGACCCTGAAATTGAAAAGCACTACAAATGAACTCTGGAAATGTTGAAAGTTGGCCTGCTATCATCATTTCACCCACATAGCATGTGTTAAAAAGTTGAGAGGGCTACGACAAAGACTGGATGCAGTTCGTGTACAAAACTGACAATCTCTCTCGAAGTAGCAGGGTTTCGAACGAGAACTCATCTCTTACAAAGGGATTTCATTTTTTTAAACTTATTTGAACTCCATAGTTTTTGTGTGTTCAAAATGCACCATTCAAAGGCACATCAAAAAAATTCAACAATTTCTGACTTCATTTGTTATATTTCGTGCATTTACTTATTTTTTTTTGAGAAAGTTGACCCTGAAATTGAAAAGGACTACAAATGAACTGTGGAAATGTTGAAAGTTGGCATGCTATCATCATTTCACCCACATAGCATGTGTTAAAAAGTTGAGAGGGCTACGACAAAGATTGGATGAAGTTCGTGTACAAAACTGACAATCTCTCTCGAAGTAGCAGGGTTTCGAACGAGAACTCATCTCTTACAAAGGGATTTCATTTTTTTAAACTTATTTGAACTCCATACTTTTTGTGTGTTCAAAATGCACCATTCAAAGGCACATCACGAAATTTCAACAATTTCTGACTTAATTTGTTATATTTCATGCATTTACTTATTTTTTTTCACCTAGTTGACCGTGAAATTGAAAAGCACTACAAATGAACTCTGGAAATGTTGAAAGTTGGCCTGCTATCATCATATCACCCACATAGCATGTGTTAAAAAGTTGAGAGGGCTACGACAAAGACTGGATGCAGTTCGTGTACAAAACTGACAATCTCTCTCGAAGTAGCAGGGTTTCGAACGAGAACTCATCTCTTACAAAGGGATTTCATTTTTTTAAACTTATTTGAACTCCATAGTTTTTGTGTGTTCAAAATGCACCATTCAAAGGCACATCAAAAAAATTCAACAATTTCTGACTTCATTTGTTATATTTCATGCATTTACTTATTTTTTTTGAGAAAGTTGACCCTGAAATTGAAAAGGACTACAAATGAACTGTGGAAATGTTGAAAGTTGGCATGCTATCATCATTTCACCCACATAGCATGTGTTAAAAAGTTGAGAGGGCTACGACAAAGACTGGATGAAGTTCGTGTACAAAACTGACAATCTCTCTCGAAGTAGCAGGGTTTCGAACGAGAACTCATCTCTTACAAAGGGATTTCATTTTTTTAAACTTATTTGAACTCCATACTTTTTGTGTGTTCAAAATGCACCATTCAAAGGCACATCACGAAATTTCAACAATTTCTGACTTAATTTGTTATATTTCATGCATTTACTTATTTTTTTTCAGCTAGTTGACCGTGAAATTGAAAAGCACTACAAATGAACTCTGGAAATGTTGAAAGTTGGCCTGCTATCATCATATCACCCACATAGCATGTGTTAAAAAGTTGAGAGGGCTACGACAAAGACTGGATGCAGTTCGTGTACAAAACTGACAATCTCTCTCGAAGTAGCAGGGTTTCGAACGAGAACTCATCTCTTACAAAGGGATTTCATTTTTTTAAACATATTTGAACTCCATAGTTTTTGTGTGTTCAAAATGCACCATTCAAAGGCACATCAAAAAAATTCAACAATTTCTGACTTCATTTGTTATATTTCATGCATTTACTTATTTTTTTTGAGAAAGTTGACCCTGAAATTGAAAAGGACTACAAATGAACTGTGGAAATGTTGAAAGTTGGCATGCTATCATCATTTCACCCACATAGCATGTGTTAAAAAGTTGAGAGGGCTACGACAAAGACTGGATGAAGTTCGTGTACAAAACTGACAATCTCTCTCGAAGTAGCAGGGTTTCGAACGAGAACTCATCTCTTACAAAGGGATTTCATTTTTTTAAACTTATTTGAACTCCATACTTTTTGTGTGTTCAAAATGCACCATTCAAAGGCACATCACGAAATTTCAACAATTTCTGACTTAATTTGTTATATTTCATGCATTTACTTATTTTTTTTCAGCTAGTTGACCGTGAAATTGAAAAGCACTACAAATGAACTCTGGAAATGTTGAAAGTTGGCCTGCTATCATCATATCACCCACATAGCATGTGTTAAAAAGTTGAGAGGGCTACGACAAAGACTGGATGCAGTTCGTGTACAAAACTGACAATCTCTCTCGAAGTAGCAGGGTTTCGAACGAGAACTCATCTCTTACAAAGGGATTTCATTTTTTTAAACTTATTTGAACTCCATAGTTTTTGTGTGTTCAAAATGCACCATTCAAAGGCACATCAAAAAAATTCAACAATTTCTGACTTCATTTGTTATATTTCGTGCATTTACTTATTTTTTTTTGAGAAAGTTGACCCTGAAATTGAAAAGGACTACAAATGAACTGTGGAAATGTTGAAAGTTGGCATGCTATCATCATTTCACCCACATAGCATGTGTTAAAAAGTTGAGAGGGCTACGACAAAGATTGGATGAAGTTCGTGTACAAAACTGACAATCTCTCTCGAAGTAGCAGGGTTTCGAACGAGAACTCATCTCTTACAAAGGGATTTCATTTTTTTAAACTTATTTGAACTCCATACTTTTTGTGTGTTCAAAATGCACCATTCAAAGGCACATCACGAAATTTCAACAATTTCTGACTTAATTTGTTATATTTCATGCATTTACTTATTTTTTTTCAGCTAGTTGACCGTGAAATTGAAAAGCACTACAAATGAACTCTGGAAATGTTGAAAGTTGGCCTGCTATCATCATTTCACCCACATAGCATGTGTTAAAAAGTTGAGAGGGCTACGACAAAGACTGGATGCAGTTCGTGTACAAAACTGACAATCTCTCTCGAAGTAGCAGGGTTTCGAACGAGAACTCATCTCTTACAAAGTGATTTCATTTTTTTTAAACTTATTTGAACTCCATACATTTTGTGTGTTCAAAATGCGCCATTCAAAGGGACATCACAAAATTTCAACAATTTCTAACTTAATTTGTTATATTTCGTGCATTTACTTTTTTTTTTTGAGCTAGTTGACCCTGAAATTGAAAAGCACTACAAATGAACTCTGGAAATGTTGAAAGTTGGCCTGCTATCATCATTTCACCCACATAGCATGTGTTAAAAAGTTGAGAGGGCTACGACAAACACTGGATGCAGTTCGTGTACAAAACTGACAATCTGTCTCGAAGTAGCAGGGTTTCGATAGAGAACTCATCTCTTACAAAGGGATTTCATTTTTTTAAAACTTATTTGAACTCCATACTTTTTGTGTGTTCAAAATGCACCATTCAAAGGCACATCACAAAATTTCAACAATTTCTGACTTCGTTTGTAATATTTCGTGCATTACTTATTATTTTTTAGCTAGTTGACCCTGAAATTGAAAAGGACTACAAATGAACTCTGAAAATGTTGAAAGTTGGCATGCTATCATCATTTCACCCACATAGCATGTGTTAAAAAGTTGAGAGGGCTATGACAAAGAATGGATGCAGTTCGTGTACAAAACTGACAATCTCTCTCGAAGTAGCAGGGTTTCGAACGAGAACTCATCTCTTACAAGGGATTTCATTTTTTTTAAACTTATTTGAACTCCGTACTTTTTGTGTGTTCAAAATGCACCATTCAAAGGCACATCACAAAATTTCAACAATTTCTGTCTTAATTTGTTATATTTCGTGCATTTACTTATTTTTTTGAGCTAGTTGACCCTGAAATTGAAAAGCACTACAAATGAACTCTGGAAATGTTGAAAGTTGGCATCCTATCATCATCTCACCCACATAGCATGTGTTAAAAAGTTGAGAGGGCTACGACAAAGACTGGATGCAGTTCGTGTACAAAACTGACAATCTCTCTCGAAGTAGCAGGGTTTCGAACATGAACTCATCTCTTACAAGGGATTTCATTTTTTTTAAACTTATTTGAACTCCATACTTTTTGTGTGTTCAAAATGCACCATTCAAAGGCACATCAAAAAATTTCAACAATTTCTGACTTCATTTGTAATATTTCATGCATTTACTTATTATTTTTTAGCTAGTTGACCCTGAAATTGAAAAAGACTACAAATGAACTCTGAAAATGTTGAAAGTTGGCATGCTATCATCATTTCACCCACATAGCATGTGTTAAAAAGTTGAGAGGGCTATGACAAAGACTGGATGCAGTTCGTGTACAAAACTGACAATCTGTCTCGAAGTAGCAAGGTTTCGAACGAGAACTCATCTCTTACAAGGGATTTCATTTTTTTTAAACTTATTTGAACTCCGTACTTTTTGTGTGTTCAAAATGCACCATTCAAAGGCACATCACAAAATTTCAACAATTTCTGTCTTAATTTGTTATATTTCGTGCATTTACTTATTTTTTTGAGCTAGTTGACCCTGAAATTGAAAAGCACTACAAATGAACTCTGGAAATGTTGAAAGTTGGCATCCTATCATCATATCACCCACATAGCATGTGTTAAAAAGTTGAGAGGGCTACGACAAAGACTGGATGCAGTTCGTGTACAAAACTGACAATCTCTCTCGAAGTAGCAGGGTTTCGAACATGAACTCATCTCTTACAAGGGATTTCATTTTTTTAAAACTTATTTGAACTCCATAATTTTTGTGTGTTCAAAATGCACCATTCAAAGTCACAACAAAAGATTTCAACAATTTCTGACTTCGTTTGTTATATTTCGTGCGTTTACTTATTTTTTTCAGCCAGTTGACCCTGAAATTGAAAAGGACTACAAATGAACTCTGGATATGTTGAAAGTTGGCATGCTATCATCATTTCACCCACATAGCATTTGTTAAAAAGTTGAGAGGGCTACGACAAAGACTGGATGCAGTTCGTGTACAAAACTGACAATCTCTCTCGAAGTAGCAGGGTTTCGAACGAGAACTCATCTCTTACAAAGGGATTTCATTTTTGTTAAACTTATTTGAACTCCGTACTTTTTGTGTGTTCAAAATGCACCATTCAAAGGCACATCACAAAATTTCAACAATTTCTGACTTAATTTGTTATATTTCGTGCATTTACTTTTTTTTGAGCTAGTTGACCCTGAAATTGAAAAGCACTACAAATGAACTCTGGAAATATTGAAAGTTGGCATGCTATCATCATTTCACCCACGTAGCATGTGTTAAAAAGTTGAGAGGGCTACGACAAAGACTGGATGCAGTTCGTGTACAAAACTGACAATCTATCTCGAAGTAGCAGGGTTTCGAACGAGAACTCATCTCTTACAAAGGGATTTCATTTTTTTAAACTTATTTGAACTCCATACTTTTTGTGTGTTCAAAATGCACCATTCAAAGACACATCACGAAATTTCAACAATTTCTGACTTAATTTGTTATAAATCATGCATTTACTTATTTTTTTTGAGCTAGTTGACCCTGAAATTGAAAAGCACTACAAATGAACTCTGGAAATGTTGAAAGTTGGCCTGCTATCATCATTTCACCCACATAGCATGTGTTAAAAAGTTGAGAGGGCTACGACAAAGACTGGATGCAGTTCGTGTACAAAACTGACAATCTCTCTCGAAGTAGCAGGGTTTCGAACGAGAACTCATCTCTTACAAAGGGATTTCATTTTTTTAAACATATTTGAACTCCATAGTTTTTGTGTGTTCAAAATGCACCATTCAAAGGCACATCAAAAAAATTCAACAATTTCTGACTTCATTTGTTATATTTCATGCATTTACTTATTTTTTTTGAGAAAGTTGACCCTGAAATTGAAAAGGACTACAAATGAACTGTGGAAATGTTGAAAGTTGGCATGCTATCATCATTTCACCCACATAGCATGTGTTAAAAAGTTGAGAGGGCTACGACAAAGACTGGATGAAGTTCGTGTACAAAACTGACAATCTCTCTCGAAGTAGCAGGGTTTCGAACGAGAACTCATCTCTTACAAAGGGATTTCATTTTTTTAAACTTATTTGAACTCCATACTTTTTGTGTGTTCAAAATGCACCATTCAAAGGCACATCACGAAATTTCAACAATTTCTGACTTAATTTGTTATATTTCATGCATTTACTTATTTTTTTTCAGCTAGTTGACCGTGAAATTGAAAAGCACTACAAATGAACTCTGGAAATGTTGAAAGTTGGCCTGCTATCATCATATCACCCACATAGCATGTGTTAAAAAGTTGAGAGGGCTACGACAAAGACTGGATGCAGTTCGTGTACAAAACTGACAATCTCTCTCGAAGTAGCAGGGTTTCGAACGAGAACTCATCTCTTACAAAGGGATTTCATTTTTTTAAACTTATTTGAACTCCATAGTTTTTGTGTGTTCAAAATGCACCATTCAAAGGCACATCAAAAAAATTCAACAATTTCTGACTTCATTTGTTATATTTCGTGCATTTACTTATTTTTTTTTGAGAAAGTTGACCCTGAAATTGAAAAGGACTACAAATGAACTGTGGAAATGTTGAAAGTTGGCATGCTATCATCATTTCACCCACATAGCATGTGTTAAAAAGTTGAGAGGGCTACGACAAAGATTGGATGAAGTTCGTGTACAAAACTGACAATCTCTCTCGAAGTAGCAGGGTTTCGAACGAGAACTCATCTCTTACAAAGGGATTTCATTTTTTTAAACTTATTTGAACTCCATACTTTTTGTGTGTTCAAAATGCACCATTCAAAGGCACATCACGAAATTTCAACAATTTCTGACTTAATTTGTTATATTTCATGCATTTACTTATTTTTTTTCAGCTAGTTGACCGTGAAATTGAAAAGCACTACAAATGAACTCTGGAAATGTTGAAAGTTGGCCTGCTATCATCATATCACCCACATAGCATGTGTTAAAAAGTTGAGAGGGCTACGACAAAGACTGGATGCAGTTCGTGTACAAAACTGACAATCTCTCTCGAAGTAGCAGGGTTTCGAACGAGAACTCATCTCTTACAAAGGGATTTCATTTTTTTAAACTTATTTGAACTCCATAGTTTTTGTGTGTTCAAAATGCACCATTCAAAGGCACATCAAAAAAATTCAACAATTTCTGACTTCATTTGTTATATTTCGTGCATTTACTTATTTTTTTTTGAGAAAGTTGACCCTGAAATTGAAAAGGACTACAAATGAACTGTGGAAATGTTGAAAGTTGGCATGCTATCATCATTTCACCCACATAGCATGTGTTAAAAAGTTGAGAGGGCTACGACAAAGATTGGATGAAGTTCGTGTACAAAACTGACAATCTCTCTCGAAGTAGCAGGGTTTCGAACGAGAACTCATCTCTTACAAAGGGATTTCATTTTTTTAAACTTATTTGAACTCCATACTTTTTGTGTGTTCAAAATGCACCATTCAAAGGCACATCACGAAATTTCAACAATTTCTGACTTAATTTGTTATATTTCATGCATTTACTTATTTTTTTTCAGCTAGTTGACCGTGAAATTGAAAAGCACTACAAATGAACTCTGGAAATGTTGAAAGTTGGCCTGCTATCATCATTTCACCCACATAGCATGTGTTAAAAAGTTGAGAGGGCTACGACAAAGACTGGATGCAGTTCGTGTACAAAACTGACAATCTCTCTCGAAGTAGCAGGGTTTCGAACGAGAACTCATCTCTTACAAAGTGATTTCATTTTTTTAAAACTTATTTGAACTCCATACTTTTTGTGTGTTCAAAATGCGCCATTCAAAGGGACATCACAAAATTTCAACAATTTCTAACTTAATTTGTTATATTTCGTGCATTTACTTTTTTTTTGAGCTAGTTGACCCTGAAATTGAAAAGCACTACAAATGAACTCTGGAAATGTTGAAAGTTGGCCTGCTATCATCATTTCACCCACATAGCATGTGTTAAAAAGTTGAGAGGGCTACGACAAACACTGGATGCAGTTCGTGTACAAAACTGACAATCTGTCTCGAAGTAGCAGGGTTTCGATAGAGAACTCATCTCTTACAAAGGGATTTCATTTTTTTAAAACTTATTTGAACTCCATACTTTTTGTGTGTTCAAAATGCACCATTCAAAGGCACATCACAAAATTTCAACAATTTCTGACTTCGTTTGTAATATTTCGTGCATTACTTATTATTTTTTAGCTAGTTGACCCTGAAATTGAAAAGGACTACAAATGAACTCTGAAAATGTTGAAAGTTGGCATGCTATCATCATTTCACCCACATAGCATGTGTTAAAAAGTTGAGAGGGCTATGACAAAGAATGGATGCAGTTCGTGTACAAAACTGACAATCTCTCTCGAAGTAGCAGGGTTTCGAACGAGAACTCATCTCTTACAAGGGATTTCATTTTTTTTAAACTTATTTGAACTCCGTACTTTTTGTGTGTTCAAAATGCACCATTCAAAGGCACATCACAAAATTTCAACAATTTCTGTCTTAATTTGTTATATTTCGTGCATTTACTTATTTTTTTGAGCTAGTTGACCCTGAAATTGAAAAGCACTACAAATGAACTCTAGAAATGTTGAAAGTTGGCATCCTATCATCATCTCACCCACATAGCATGTGTTAAAAAGTTGAGAGGGCTACGACAAAGACTGGATGCAGTTCGTGTACAAAACTGACAATCTCTCTCGAAGTAGCAGGGTTTCGAACATGAACTCATCTCTTACAAGGGATTTCATTTTTTTAAAACTTATTTGAACTCCATACTTTTTGTGTGTTCAAAATGCACCATTCAAAGGCACATCACAAAATTTCAACAATTTCTGACTTCATTTGTAATATTTCGTGCATTTACTTATTATTTTTTAGCTAGTTGACCCTGAAATTGAAAAAGACTACAAATGAACTCTGAAAATGTTGAAAGTTGGCATGCTATCATCATTTCACCCACATAGCATGTGTTAAAAAGTTGAGAGGGCTATGACAAAGACTGGATGCAGTTCGTGTACAAAACTGACAATCTGTCTCGAAGTAGCAGGGTTTCGAACGAGAACTCATCTCTTACAAGGGATTTCATTTTTTTTAAACTTATTTGAACTCCGTACTTTTTGTGTGTTCAAAATGCACCATTCAAAGGCACATCACAAAATTTCAACAATTTCTGTCTTAATTTGTTATATTTCGTGCATTTACTTATTTTTTTGAGCTAGTTGACCCTGAAATTGAAAAGCACTACAAATGAACTCTGGAAATGTTGAAAGTTGGCATCCTATCATCATCTCACCCACATAGGATGTGTTAAAAAGATGAGAGGGCTACGACAAAGACTGGATGCAGTTCGTGTACAAAACTGACAATCTCTCTCGAAGTAGCAGGGTTTCGAACATGAACTCATCTCTTACAAGGGATTTCATTTTTTTAAAACTTATTTGAACTCCATAATTTTTGTGTGTTCAAAATGCACCATTCAAAGTCACAACAAAAGATTTCAACAATTTCTGACTTCGTTTGTTATATTTCGTGCGTTTACTTATTTTTTTCAGCCAGTTGACCCTGAAATTGAAAAGGACTACAAATGAACTCTGGATATGTTGAAAGTTGGCATGCTATCATCATTTCACCCACATAGCATTTGTTAAAAAGTTGAGAGGGCTACGACAAAGACTTGATGCAGTTCGTGTACAAAACTGACAATCTCTCTCGAAGTAGCAGGGTTTCGAACGAGAACTCATCTCTTACAAAGGGATTTCAATTTTTTTAAACTTATTTGAACTCCGTACTTTTTGTGTGTTCAAAATGCACCATTCAAAGGCACATCACAAAATTTCAACAATTTCTGACTTAATTTGTTATATTTCGTGCATTTACTTTTTTTTGAGCTAGTTGACCCTGAAATTGAAAAGCACTACAAATGAACTCTGGAAATATTGAAAGTTGGCATGCTATCATCATTTCACCCACATAGCATGTGTTAAAAAGTTGAGAGGGCTACGACAAAGACTGGATGCAGTTCGTGTACAAAACTGACAATCTCTCTCGAAGTAGCAGGGTTTCGAACGAGAACTCATCTCTTACAAAGGGATTTCATTTTTTTAAACTTATTTGAACTCCATACTTTTTGTGTGTTCAAAATGCACCATTCAAAGACACATCACGAAATTTCAACAATTTCTGACTTAATTTGTTATAAATCATGCATTTACTTATTTTTTTTGAGCTAGTTGACCCTGAAATTGAAAAGCACTACAAATGAACTCTGGAAATGTTGAAAGTTGGCCTGCTATCATCATTTCACCCACATAGCATGTGTTAAAAAGTTGAGAGGGCTACGACAAAGACTGGATGCAGTTCGTGTACAAAACTGACAATCTCTCTCGAAGTAGCAGGGTTTCGAACGAGAACTCATCTCTTACAAAGGGATTTCATTTTTTTAAACATATTTGAACTCCATAGTTTTTGTGTGTTCAAAATGCACCATTCAAAGGCAAATCAAAAAAATTCAACAATTTCTGACTTCATTTGTTATATTTCGTGCATTTACTTATTTTTTTTGAGAAAGTTGACCCTGAAATTGAAAAGGACTACAAATGAACTGTGGAAATGTTGAAAGTTGGCATGCTATCATCATTTCACCCACATAGCATGTGTTAAAAAGTTGAGAGGGCTACGACAAAGACTGGATGAAGTTCGTGTACAAAACTGACAATCTCTCTCGAAGTAGCAGGGTTTCGAACGAGAACTCATCTCTTACAAAGGGATTTCATTTTTTTAAACTTATTTGAACTCCATACTTTTTGTGTGTTCAAAATGCACCATTCAAAGGCACATCACGAAATTTCAACAATTTCTGACTTAATTTGTTATATTTCATGCATTTACTTATTTTTTTTCAGCTAGTTGACCGTGAAATTGAAAAGCACTACAAATGAACTCTGGAAATGTTGAAAGTTGGCCTGCTATCATCATATCACCCACATAGCATGTGTTAAAAAGTTGAGAGGGCTACGACAAAGACTGGATGCTGTTCGTGTACAAAACTGACAATCTCTCTCGAAGTAGCACGGTTTCGAACGAGAACTCATCTCTTACAAAGTGATTTCATTTTTTTTAAACTTATTTGAACTCCATACTTTTTGTGTGTTCAAAATGCGCCATTCAAAGGGACATCACAAAATTTCAACAATTTCTAACTTAATTTGTTATATTTCGTGCATTTACTTTTTTTTTGAGCTAGTTGACCCTGAAATTGAAAAGCACTACAAATGAACTCTGGAAATGTTGAAAGTTGGCCTGCTATCATCATTTCACCCACATAGCATGTGTTAAAAAGTTGAGAGGGCTACGACAAAGACTGGATGAAGTTCGTGTACAAAACTGACAATCTCTCTCGAAGTAGGAGGGTTTCGATAGAGAACTCATCTCTTACAAAGGGATTTCATTTTTTTAAACTTATTTGAACTCCATACTTTTTGTGTGTTCAAAATGCACCATTCAAAGGCACATCACGAAATTTCAACAATTTCTGACTTAATTTGTTATATTTCATGCATTTACTTATTTTTTTTCAGCTAGTTGACCCTGAAATTGAAAAGGACTACAAATGAACTCTGAAAATGTTGAAAGTTGGCATGCTATCATCATTTCACCCACATAGCATGTGTTAAAAAGTTGAGAGGGCTATGACAAAGAATGGATGCAGTTCGTGTACAAAACTGACAATCTCTCTCGAAGTAGCAGGGTTTCGAACGAGAACTCATCTCTTACAAGGGATTTCATTTTTTTTAAACTTATTTGAACTCCATACTTTTTGTGTGTTCAAAATGCACCATTCAAAGGCACATCACAAAATTTCAACAATTTCTGACTTCATTTGTAATATTTCGTGCATTTACTTATTATTTTTTAGCTAGTTGACCCTGAAATTGAAAAAGACTACAAATGAACTCTGAAAATGTTGAAAGTTGGCATCCTATCATCATCTCACCCACATAGCATGTGTTAAAAAGTTGAGAGGGCTATGACAAAGACTGGATGCAGTTCGTGTACAAAACTGACAATCTCTCTCGAAGTAGCAGGGTTTCGAACATGAACTCATCTCTTACAAGGGATTTCATTTTTTTAAAACTTATTTGAACTCCGTACTTTTTGTGTGTTCAAAATGCACCATTCAAAGGCACATCACAAAATTTCAACAATTTCTGACTTAATTTGTTATATTTCGTGCGTTTACTTATTTTTTTGAGCTAGTTGACCCTGAAATTGAAAAGCACTACAAATGAACTCTGGAAATGTTGAAAGTTGGCATCCTATCATCATCTCACCCACATAGCATGTGTTAAAAAGTTGAGAGGGCTACGACAAAGACAGGATGCAGTTCGTGTACAAAACTGACAATCTCTCTCGAAGTAGCAGGGTTTCGAACATGAACTCATCTCTTACAAGGGATTTCATTTTTTTTAAACTTATTTGAACTCCATACTTTTTGTGTGTTCAAAATGCACCATTCAAAGTCACATCAAAAAATTTCAACAATTTCTGACTTCATTTGTTATATTTCGTGCGTTTACTTATTTTTTTCAGCTATTTGACCCTGAAATTGAAAAGGACTACAAATGAACTCTGGAAATGTTGAAAGTTGGCATGCTATCATCATTTCACCCACATAGCATTTGTTAAAAAGTTGAGAGGGCTACGACAAAGACTTGATGCAGTTCGTGTACAAAACTGATAATCTCTCTCGAAGTAGCAGTGTTTCGAACAAGAACTCATCTCTTACAAGGGATTTCATTTTTTTTAAACTTATTTGAACTCCGTACTTTTTGTGTGTTCAAAATGCACCATTCAAAGGCACATCTCAAAATTTCAACAATTTCTGACTTAATTTGTTATATTTCGTGCATTTACTGTTTTTTGAGCTAGTTGACCCTGAAATTGAAAAGCACTACAATTGAACTTTGGAAATATTGAAAGTTGGCATGCTATCATCATTTCACCCACATAGCATGTGTTAAAGAGTTGAGAGGGCTACGACAAAGACTGGATGCAGTTCGTGTACAAAACTGACAATCTCTCTCGAAGTAGCAGGGTTTCGAACGAGAACTCATCTTTTACAAGGGATTTCATTTTTTTAAACTTATTTGAACTCCATACTTTTTGTGTGTTCAAAATGCACCATTCAAAGGCACATCAAAAAATTTCAACAATTTCTGACTTCATTTGTTATATTTCGTGCATTTACTTATTTTTTTTGAGCTAGTTGACCCTGAAATTGAAAAGGACTACAAATGAACTCTGGAAATGTTGCAAGTTGGCATGCTATCATCATTTCACCCACATAGCATGTGTTAAAAAGTTGAGAGGGCTACGACAAAGACTGGATGAAGTTCGTGTACAAAACTGACAATCTCTCTCGAAGTAGCAGGGTTTCGAACGAGAACTCATCTCTTACAAAGGGATTTCATTTTTTTAAACTTATTTGAACTCCATACTTTTTGTGTGTTCAAAATGCACCATTCAAAGGCACATCACGAAATTTCAACAATTTCTGACTTAATTTGTTATAAATCATGCATTTACTTATTTTTTTTGAGCTAGTTGACCCTGAAATTGAAAAGCACTACAAATGAACTCTGGAAATGTTGAAAGTTGGCCTGCTATCATCATTTCACCCACATAGCATGTGTTAAAAAGTTGAGAGGGCTATGACAAAGACTGGATGCAGTTCGTGTACAAAACTGACAATCTCTCTCGAAGTAGGAGGGTTTCGAACGAGAACTCATCTCATACAAAGGGATTTCATTTTTTTAAAACTTATTTGAACTCCATACTTTTTGTGTGTTCAAAATGCGCCATTCAAAGGGACATCGCAAAATTTCAACTATTTCTAACTTAATTTGGTTATATTTGGTGCATTTACTTATTATTTTTGAGCTAGTTCACCCTGAAATTGAAAAGCACTACAAATGAACTCTGGAAATGTTGAAAGTTGGCCTGCTATCATCATTTCACCCACATAGCATGTGTTAAAAAGTTGAGAGGGCTACGACAAACACTGGATGCAGTTCGTGTACAAAACTGACAATCTCTCTCGAAGTAGCAGGGTTTCGAACGAGAACTCATCTCTTACAAAGGGATTTCATTTTTTTAAAACTTATTTGAACTCCATACTTTTTGTGTGTTCAAAATGCACCATTCAAAGGCACATCACAAAATTTCAACAATTTCTGACTTCATTTGTTATATTTCGTCCATTTACTTATTATTTTTTAGCTAGTTGACCCTGAAATTGAAAAGGACTACAAATGAACTCTGAAAATGTTGAAAGTTGGCATGCTATCATCATTTCACCCACATAGCATGTGTTAAAAAGTTGAGAGGGCTATGACAAAGACTGGATGCAGTTCGTGTACAAAACTGACAATCTCTCTCGAAGTAGCGGGGTTTCGAACGAGAACTCATCTCTTACAAGGGATTTTATTTTTTTAAACTTATTTGAACTCCGTACTTTTTGTGTGTTCAAAATGCACCATTCAAAGGCACTTCACAAATTTCAACAATTTCTGACTTAATTTGTTATATTTCGTGCATTTACTTATTTTTTTGAGCTAGTTGACCCTGAATTTGAAAAGCACTACAAATGAACTCTGGAAATGTTGAAAGTTGGCATCCTATCATCATCTCACCCACATAGCATGTGTTAATATGTTGAGAGGGCTACGACAAAGACTGGATGCAGTTCGTGTACAAAACTGACAATCTCTCTCGAGGTAGCAGGGTTTCGAACGAGAACTCATCTCTTACAAGGGATTTCATTTTTTTAAAACTTATTTGAACTCCATACTTTTTGTGTGTTCAAAATGCACCATTCAAAGTCACATCAAAAAATTTCAACAATTTCTGACTTCATTTGTCATATTTCGTGCATTTACTTATTTTTTTCACCTAGTTGACCTTGAAATTGAAAAGGACTACAAATGAACTCTGGAAATGTTGAAAGTTGGCATGCTATCATCATTTCACCCACATAGCATTTGTTGAAAAGTTGAGAGGGCTACGACAAAGACTGGATGCAGTTCGTGTACAAAACTGACAATCTCTCTCGAAGTAGCAGGGTTTCGAACGAGAACTCATCTCTTACAAGGGATTTCATTTTTTTAAACTTATTTGAACTCCATACTTTTTGTGTGTTCAAAATGCGCCATTCAAAGTCACATCAAAAAATTTCAACAATTTCTGACTTCATTTGTTATATTTCGTGCGTTTACTTATTTTTTTCAGCTATTTGACCCTGAAATTGAAAAGGACTACAAATGAACTCTGGAAATGTTGAAAGTTGGCATGCTATCATCATTTCACCCACATAGCATGGGTTAAAAAGTTGAGAGGGCTATGACAAAGACTGGATGCAGTTCGTGTACAAAACTGACAATCTCTCTCGAAGTAGCAGGGTTTCGAACGAGAACTCATCTCTTACAAGGGATTTCATTTTTTTAAACTTATTTGAACTCCATACTTTTTGTGTGTTCAAAATGCACCATTCAAAGGCACATCACAAAATTTCAACAATTTCTATCTTAATTTGTTATATTTCGTGCATTTACTTATTTTTTTTTAACTAGTTGACCCTGAAATTGAAAATCACTACAAATGAACTCTGGAAATGTTGAAAGTTGGCATGCTATCATCATTTCACCCACATAGCATGTGTTAAAAAGTTGAGAGGGCTACGACAAAGTGTGACGCCTCGGCTTAATCGTACGCTAATCATACATGCAAATGCGTACGATCAAACCCAAGGACTCACGGGGAGATATCACAACACAACTCTAGACACAAATAAAATAATATCAGCTTCATATTTCAAGCCAGGGCCTCGAGGGCTAGAATACGAAAGCTCGATAAACACACAAGTCAGCGGAAGCAACAAATATCTGAGTACAGACATAAAACATGGGGTGCCTTAGAGAAGGCTAGCACAAAAGATACAACGATCGAACGAGGCGAGGCCTCCTGCCTGGGAACCTCCTAACTACTCCTGATCATCAGCGGCCTCCACGTAGTAGTAGGCACCGTCGGGGTAGCAGTCGTCGGCGGCGGGGACCTCCATCTCCTGGGCTTCATCATCTGGTCGCAGCAAACGGATCAAGGGGACAAGGGGGGAGCAAAGCAGCGGTGAGTACTCATCCAAAGTACTCGCAAGTCTTACATCAGAACTATTCTAATTATGCATCAGTATCAAAGAAGGGGGTTATATGTGGACTGACTGCAGCAATGCGAGAATAGAGAGAGAAGGCCTAGTCCTATCAAAGACTAGCATCTTCAGGGTCTTGCAGCAATAGACGAGAGTAGAACAGGGGTAACACATTAATAGTCATATTGTTGCAGCAATATTAAAGTGAGGTCACGCCTAAAGATCCTCCCTCGACTCCCTGCGAGGAAGCAATCCCGAGGCAAACTAATTCCAGTTAAGTAACAATTGTAGTTGTAAAAGATCAGGGAACAACTCCAAGTCGTCCTGTAACCGTGGACACGGCTATCCGAATAGTTAATTTTCATCCCTGCAGGGGTGCACCACATGTCCCGTCACGCTCGATAACACTCTGGCCGGACATACTTTTCTGGGTCCTGCCCGGCCTCGGAATATCGACACGTCGCAGCCCCACCTAGGACTAATCAGAGAGGCCAGCCCGCCGGTCTAAATCCTAAGCACAAAGGGTTCATGGGCCCAGTTCCCCTTCACGCTCCTGCACGTGGCGTGGGCGGCCGACGTCAGTCCTAGCATCCCTTAATCACAAGCACGATGCATCTCGGGACCACTCGGGCGCACGCCGCTACACTGCTGGCATCTGAAAAGCTTCGGCTGATACCGCGACGCCGAGTACCCATAATTCTTCCCGCGTAGCCGGTTAGTGCGAAAAGGTCTCCGACCAACCCAGATCAAATACCCAAATCCATTAGCATTTTAATTAGGCCAACAACACAGTCTCGCGGGAATCCACCCGTCTTACAACTAATCACCAATGATCCCAGTAACATGGTCGAGTAACTGTGTGGTCGTAACATCGGGGGGAATCCGAGGTATCACCCTCGTTGGATCCCGAACGATGTACCCGTCAAGGTGGGCTTAGAGGAATCACCCTCGAGGGTCCCACACTCGCGGGGTTGCACGACAGAGGCGTCATCGGGAATGGTGAAAGAGGAATCACCCTCGATAACCACGACCGACTAGCTATACTACAGAGATATCATCAGGAGTACTTAGCGAGGTGTCACCCTCGGTACCCGATAGTATCCCTGTAGCGTCGTACAACGAAGGGGGGTGAATGTGCTGTGTCGGGTCTGGCTCGTCGATCAGAGATCGAGATTTGAAAACAAGCGGGGCAACTGATCTACGGGGTCAGAGGGGATGACTGCTCCACCTATACTAAGCAGATTAAAGGTACAGGACTGAAAGTTGCAGTTCATCAAAAATAGGCTATGCATCATATATAGGAGCTAACTACAACAGTAGCAAAATACTAATGCAAGCAGTAGAAAGAAAGACATAGGCGATATAGGAATGATCACGGGGAATTTGCTTGCCTTGCTGCTCTGCGGCAAAGGACTGATCGGCAGGGTCGTAGATGTACCCGGCAGCAGCGTCAGTCTCGGGGTCTACCGGTAAGAAGAGGGGGAAGAAACAATAAATAATAGCACCGATGCAACACAAAGCATGACATGGAAAGATGCAGGCTAGACATGAGCTAACGCAGCAACATCCGTCATAGACGGGTCGGAAGAATATCTGACGATATTTTCCGGGTCTCGGGCTACTACCGGTTATACTGGAAACGATGGAAAAGTTCCATGTTTGCTATGCCAGGGAAGCGTGACAGACGAACGGGCCGTGTATCCGGGTTCGTCTCGTGTTGCTGATCAACTTTCATGTTGAAAATATTTTGATCTGACTTACGGATTATTTAATATTAATTTTCAAAGTTTTATTAATTATTTAGGAATTAAAAACAGATTTAAATGATTTAATAAAATCCTATTATGACATCATCACGGTGTCATGCTGACATCAACATTTGACCGATCAACTGACCAGCGGGTCCCGAACGTCATAGGCACAAGTTTTTATTAAGATTAATTATTTATTAATCAGATTAATTCAACGAGGGACCCACGTGTCATACTCTAATTATGTTAATTAATTATTTTAACTAATATATCTATTTATTTAGTTATTTAAGAAAAACATTATTTTTATAATTTATATTAACTCTCCCGTGGGGCCTCCCTGTCATAGACAGCGGGTGCATTGGCCCCACCCGTAAGTGACCCAGGGTTATTTACTCATCTTTTTATTTATTGATACCTAACCGTGCAAATACCGTATTCCTCTAAATATCCATATACGCAAATACATATATCACATCTCATACATACATACGGAATACAACCTTTCTTTTTATTTCTTTTTCTTTTTTCTCAAAACTCTCATCTCTCTCTCTGTTAAGAGAGAGACAAAGAACTCACTTTGCTCCAACTCCACCTAGAAGAACCTAAACTTCAATCCCTCCTACCGGAGTCTACCGTCGACGGATCGAGGCCCCGTTTGCCGGAATGGAACCGGGACGTCGAGGAGAACGACAAGGTGGGAGGAGCCCGAGGAGGGGCTCACTAGCGGTGACGAGACGGCCCGGTGAAGCCGGAGTTCGCACGAAGGTGACGGTGGAGACGACGTGGTTCCGGTGGTGGAGGGGACGGTGATGATGGTGATGACGCGCCGGCGAGGGGGAACCGGCCGGATCCGGCGAGGAAGAGGCGTAGGGGAGGCCCGGTGGGGAGGGGCTCGCCGGCATGGTGAAGGGGCCGGGAGAGGCCGGTCTCCCTGCCCGGTCCCTCCCGGACCGAGCGGGAGAAGGCCGACGGGGCTCCCGGGGGGCGGCCGGCGGAATGGAGGGCCGAGATGGGGGGCGGCTCGCCGGTCGGGAGGATGAGGGGCCGCCGGGGGAGGAGGATGAGGGGACCGACGGGGGGGGGGGGGGGGGGGGGGGCGCCGGGGTAGGAGGAGGCGGTGGAGAGGATGGAGGGAGGGGGCCGGCGGGGGAGCTCGCCGGCGGGAGGCAGGGGAGGCCGCCGGCCGAGGTGGCATCTGGGGCGAGGTGGAGGGTTACGGGAGGTGGGGTGGGGGCTCTCGGTTGGTGGGAGTGGGGGGGCCGAGAGAGAGAGTCACGGGATGGGGAGACGTGGGGGGGGCGCTGGCGGCGCTGGGAAAACGGGGAGGGAGCGAGAGGCGGCTCCCCGGGGGGGGGGGGGGGGAGGGAGTAGCGAGGGAGGGCTGCTCGCCAGGGGGGACTAGGGTTTGAGCCACGGCGCGCGGGGGTGGTGGGCCGGCTGGGCCTTGAGCCCAGTTGGGCCAGGGGGTGGGGTTGCTTTCCTTTTTTTTTTGCTTTGTTTTATTTTGTTTTCTTTTTCCCTTTTTTATTATTTCTTTCTTTCTAATTTCTTTTCAGTAACTGATTTTTCTTTTTAAATACTTTCTTTTAATATACTTTCTTTTACAATTGATTATACATACTTTTAATTCTCTCTTTCATATACATATTCTTTTAATACTTGCAATGAACCAATAAAGTACTTTCCTTTTGTTTTCAATTTTTGGATCTGGACAGAGTCGAATCAACGCGGGTCTGAGATGGGAATTCGATGACGTGGCATCATTAGCGATTGATCACTGTAGCTTAATTACAATAATTACTGTAGCAAAAGTCGAGGATGTCACAATTCTCCCCTACTAACAAGAATTCTCGTCCCGAGAATTAAGAGGTAGAGGGAAAAAGCCCGGGGTATTCATCACGAAGATGATCCTCGCATTCCCAAGTGGCTTCATCTTGAGAGTGATTTGACCACTGCACCTTAAGGAACTTGGTGACCTTGCGACGAGTCTTACGTTCAGCTTGGTCGAGAATGCGGACCGGATGCTCTTTATAAGAGAGGTCTTGTTGTAGTTCAAGCATATCGTGATCCACTGCTCGAATAGGGTCCTTGAAGCAGCGACGGAGCTGAGAAACATGGAAGACATCGTGAACCTGAGAAAGGTTCGCCGGCAGTTCCAATTGATAAGCCACTCTTCCACGACTTTCGAGAACAGTGAAAGGACCAATATAACGAGGAGCTAACTTGCCCTTGATTCCGAAACGGTGTGCACCTCTCATTGGTGTGACACGAAGATAAGCCTTTTCGCCAGGTTGATAGACCATATCTTGATGATGACGGTCATACTGACTCTTCTAACGAGACTGAGCAGCCTTCAGATTCTCATGAATAATGCGGACTTGATCTTCGGCATGTTGAGTAATATCCGGACCGAAGAGTGATCGTTCCCCAGTTTCTGACCAATTCAGAGGAGTTCGACACCTTCGCCCATACAATACTTCGAAAGGGGCCATCTTCAGACTAGCTTGATAGCTATTGTTGTAAGAGAACTCGGCATACGGGAGAGATTCCTCCCATTTCTTACCGAAAGAAATGACACAAGCTGGAAGCATATCCTCGAGAATTTGGTTGACTCGTTCAACTTGTCCCTGGGATTGAGGATGAAATGCAGTGCTGAAGGACAAATGAGTCCCCATAGCCTTCTGAAAACTTTCCCAGAATTTTGAAGTGAACAAACTGCCACGGTCTGAACTGATTACCAACGGAATACCGTGAAGTGAAACAACTCTGGACATATAAATATCTGCCAGTTGACTAGCATTAATCGTTTCCTTGACGGCCAGGAAATGTGCAACTTTGGACAGTCGATCAATGACGACAAGAATAGCATCATTACCTTTCTGAGACCTGGGAAAACCAGTGACAAAGTCCATTTCAACGTGGTCCCATTTCCACTCGGGAATATAGATAGGTTGCAGAGTTCCAGCAGGCTTTTGGTGTTCTGCTTTGATATGCCGGCATATATCACATTCTGCCACATAGCGTGCAATGTCTTGTTTCATATTGGGCCACCAGAACCTTTGTCGGATGTCTTGGTACATCTTGGTACTACCCGGGTGAATAGACAATGGTGTGTCATGAGCTTCTTCCATCACCTTCCCAGTCATCCTGAGATTTTCCTTCTTATTTGGGACGAATAGGCGACCCTTGAAATACAAGGCGCCACCTTCATCAACAGTGAAAAAGGAGGGTTTACCCTTTGCAATATAGCTCTTAATCCTGTCGACATCATCGTCAAAGTTTTGTATATTCTTTATGGAGCTCACAAGATCTGGTTCAACCAGTAGGTTACTGAGGGAACCCTGATTAACAACACGGAGGTTCATCTTTTGATACTCTTCAGGAGGCGGAACAAGGTAACCCTGAGGAACAATGTGGAGGTTCAGCTTACGGAATTCCTCTTGCAAACGATCGTGAACCTGATGAACCTGGAGGTGGTTGCAGTATGACTTGCGACTTAAGGCATCAGCCATTACATTAGCCTTGCCAGGGGTATATGATTTACTACAGTCAAAATCTGCTATACGCTCCATCCATCTTTGTTGACGCAGGTTCAGCTCCGGTTGAGTGAACAAGTACTTCAGACTTTGATGGTCGGTGTAGATTTCACAGCGATTACCCACAAGGTATTGTCGCCATTCCTTCAATGCATGAATGACTGCAGCAAGCTCGAGATCATGAACTGGGTAGTTCTCTTCATGAGCACGCAGTTGACGTGAAGCATAAGCGATCACCTTGCGATCCTGCATTAGGACATAACCTATTCCTTGACGAGAAGCATCACAGTATATGACGAAATCCCTTTTCGTATCTGGAGGAGCAAGTACTGGAGCGGACGTCAGTTTGTCCTTGAGCACTTCGAAACTTTCCTGACATTTATCAGTCCATTCATACTTAACACCTTTGTGAAGCAGGTTGGTTAAGGGCTTCGCAATCTTGGAGAAGTTCTCGACGAATCGACGGCAATAGCTGGCGAGTCCGAGAAAATTTCTGACTTGCTTGACATTCTTCGGGGGAGTCCAGTCAAGAATAGCTTGAATTCGTTCGGGGTTGACAGCAATACCATCCTTGGAAATCACATGACCAAGGTAAGTCACTTCGTCTAGCCAAAACTCACATTTGGAATACTTCGGATAGAGTTTATGCTCCCGAAGCTTATCCAGTACAAGACGAAGATGTTCAGCATGCTCTTCTTTGTTCTTTGAAAACACCAGAATATCATCCAGATATACCACGACAAATTTGTCGAGGTAGTCCATGAATATATAATTCATCAGTCGAGAGAAGGTTGTCGGTGCATTGGTTAAGCCGAAGGACATGACGGTGTACTCGTATGATCCATATCGAGTAACAAAGGCGGTCTTTGGAATATCCTCCTTGCGAACACGGATCTGGTGGTATCCCAATCTCAAGTCGAGCTTAGAGAAAACGGTGGAACCAGCAAGTTGATCATACAAATCATTTATCCGAGGGAGAGGATATTTGTTCTGAATAGTGGCCAGGTTGATAGGACGATAGTCTTGAACCAATCGATTTGTCCCATCCTTCTTCTTAACAAAGAGAGAAGGTGCTCCCCAAGCAGAGGAACTCGGACGGATGAAACCCAGACGGAGCGAGTTCTCAATTTCTTGCTTAAGTTCAAGGAGTTCATGTGGTGGCATTTTATAAGGACGCTTGGCAATAGGGGTGGTACCGGGTACCAAGTGAATGACAAACTCGACAGCTCGAGCAGGGGGAATCCCCGGAAGTTCTTCTGGAAAGACATCTTGGAATTCTCGGACCACTGGTATGTTTTCAATCCCTTCCAGAGGCGACGCATTTAATGCATTCAAAGCATACAGCCGTGCCTCAGCATTACGGACGAGATGCGCATGGTAGCTTATTACTTCATCTAAAGGGTGTAGGAGGTGGAGGGTCTTGGTGGCACAAACGATCGATGCCATATGAGCTTTCAACCAGTCCATCCCCAATATGAGATCAATGTTGGATGACTTTAGTAGGATGGGGTTGGCAAGGAATTCTAATCCTTCAATTTCAACTGGAACATGGGGGCAAACCACAGAGGTTCGGCATTCGCCCCCAGGGGTGTTTACCACTATCATGATGTTCATCTCTTCGCTCCTAATGTCATGCATGTATGCAAAATTTTCCGACATAAAGGAATGCGATGCTCCTGTATCAAACAATACAGAAGCAGGTACTGAGTTAACGAGAAGTGTACCCATCACGGTAGCAGGCTGGTCTTGAGCTTGACCCATATCAATGTTGTTGGCCTGACCACGAACATAAGCAGACTTAGTGTTGAAGTTGCGGTTCTGGTTGCTGCCACGGCCAGTTTTGGGAAGTGCCAGCTGATTCGGATTCTGCCTGCAGTCTCTAGCATGGTGACCTGGACGGCCACACTTGAAGCACAACCCGTCCTCAGGACGGGAAGGAGGAACTCGAGGCGGTGGAGCTGGGAGCCTCGGCTGCCTAGTTGGTGGAGGAGGCAGGCGAGGTGCAGCATAGGACGGCCTCGGAGTAGGAGCAGGTGCATGGTACATGTTGTTGGGAATCCAGATCTTCCGCTTCTGTGCAGATGAGCCCGAAGATGAGCCCATGTCACGGTTGCGCTTGCTGCTCTCTTTGTATTCCTGCAGACCAGTCTCAACCTGAATAGCCTTGTTCACCAGGGTGGCGAAATCAGCATAGTCGTGAACGAGGAGTGTCAGCTTGATATCAGGGTGGAGGCCTTCACGGAACTTCTCCTGCGTGCGTGCATCAGTCGCAATGTCTTCTTCAGCATAGCGAGATAATTCTAGAAATTCCCGCTGGTAAGCATCCACAGTCTTGTTGCCCTGGACCAAGTTGCGGAACTCACGCTTCTTCCGGTCCATGATTCCCTAGGGAATGTATCGAGCACGGAAAGCAGCCTTGAACTCTGCCCAAGTGATGATAGTCCCATTGGGCTGATAGCGCCTGTGGCTGTCCCACCATTGAGCAGCGGGACCCTTCAGAAAGTAGGCGGCAAAGTTGACATAGCTCGCCAGGGGCACATTGGCAGACTCCAGCTCATAAGAAATGTCACGGAGCCAGTCATCAGCATCAAGAGGCTGAGTTGAGCTGCGGTAGATCACAGGGTTGAGACGGCAGAAGTCTTGCAGTGTCACGCCTTGTGGTTGGTTCATGTTCGGCCTTTGGAACTGATCCATGAGTCCTTGCATAAACTGGCGGTTCAGCTCAAACTGTTGGATCATCCCCGCCATATACTCAGGAGGCGGGGGTGGTGCATCGTTGGTAGGGCCACGCGGGCGGCCAACTGGTCTAACCATCCTGTTAAATATTTAGCAGGGGTAGTTTAGCTTAAAGTAATTGAAAGGCATCGCACGCATTCATGAAGTAATCAAGCATAATGAAAGGGAAATGCGATAGATACTCCATAGTAGTTGAGTTCGACATACAGACCCATACATAAGTTCGATTACAGACTAACGATCAAAAACTCGAAATTTGGCGATAGCCCGGACGCATTTGACGATACCCTGGACTTACTAGGCGGCACGCAGGCACGCGGTGGAAGAGTACCACAACGAGATGTAGCGATAAGGCTACATCAACGTCGGAGAGGACGATCGAATCCTGGTAGCTGGCGGTGATAGAAGGTAGGGACAGGACCCTGTGTCCCGTTGTGACTCTGGTGAGGGTACCGCATCCAGTCGAGCAGCTGAGGTCCAAGTGCAGGGGTTCTACCCCCAACATCAGTCCACTCGAGAGCTGATGGTAGCTCTGTCCTGCTCGGCTCACGGATGCGCATAGGTGGAACCCTCGGACAGTGTGATGGCTGCAGCTCTGTCAACGCGTCGTAAAGACGAGCGCACGTAGCATACAACTCCACAGTCAGAGCTCGGAAAGCACGATCCATTGCCTCAGTGTACTGCACCAGAATCCGCGCGTCGTAGCGACGCATCACGTAGGGGGCGCAGACAGCGACGTAGGAACGGTCGCTGCGCTCCCGAACGTCAGAAGCGTAGGCAGTGAGATCAGATCCAGTCTCATCCCCAGCAGGAGCATGCGGGATGTATCTGAAAGGGCTCTCCTCCAGGTGAGGGTACGCTCCACGGAGACGGGTGATGGCGATGTAGGCCGCATCATGGACGGCCATCTCGACCGACACTCCAATACCACAGAACACGTGGCGCTCGAGGGTCTCGCCGCCCCTCTGGTCGAAGATGCGAACCTCAGCCTGGTACTGGTACTGGTTGTACTCGCGGAAATCCTCGAACACAGTGTACTCGGGGTACCAGCGATATCCCAGCCTGGTCAGAAGATCGACCAAAATGGCCGGGAACCCAGTCGTCTCAGTGGCCTGTGTCAGGCGCACGTGCTGTCTTGCGGGACGCATCTGAAAATAAGATTGACGGATGTCAATGACAGTGTGTGTAATACATATTCAGGAGAAAAAGAGTAGATAGTCCAGCGCTCCGGATCGATGTGATTCGAGAACCTAATGTTAGAGTTAGTAAAATCTTTGACCCGAAAGAGAAGAGAAAGTAGAGCCCAGAGTATAGGAAAGGAGTAAAAGATACTAATACCACCCAATTGAGATGTGGGCCCATAAGCCCCAACATCAGTGTTAGTAAAGTTTTTCAAACACTAGACTCAACTTCGGCCAAGGAGTTGCAAAGGGGTCTACCTACAAGCAGTTGGCTCTGATGCCAACTTGTGACGCCCTCGGCTTAATCGTACGCTAATCATAAACGCAAATGCGTACGATCAAATCCAAGGACTCACGGGGAGATATCACAACACAACTCTAGACACAAATAAAATAACATCAGCTTCATATTACAAGCCAGGGGCCTCGAGGGCTAGAATACAAAAGCTCGATAAACACACGAGTCAGCGGAAGCAACAAATATCTGAGTACAGACATAAAACATGGGGTGCCTTAGAGAAGGCTAGCACAAAAGATACAACGATCGAACGAGGCGAGGCCTCCTGCCTGGGAACCTCCTAACTACTCCTGATCATCAGCGGCCTCCACATAGTACTAGGCACCATCGGGGTAGCAGTCGTCGGCGGCGGGGACCTCCATCTCCTGGGCTTCATCATCTGGTCGCAGCAAACGGATCAAGGGGACAAGGGGGGAGCAAAGCAGCGGTGAGTACTCATCCAAAGTGCTCGCAAGTCTTACATCAGAACTATTCTAATTATGCATCAGTATCAAAGAAGGGGGTTATATGTGGACTGACTGCAGCAATGCGAGAATAGAGAGAGAAGGCCTAGTCCTATCGAAGACTAGCATCTTCAGGGTCTTGCAGCAATAGACGAGAGTAGAACAGGGGTAACACATTAATAGTCATATTGTTGTAGCAATATTAAAGTGAGGTCACGCCTAAAGATCCTCCCTCGACTCCCTGCGAGGAAGCAATCCCGAGGCAAACTAATTCCAGTTAAGTAACAATTGTAGTTGTAAAAGATCGGGGCACAACTCCAAGTCGTCCTGTAACCGTGGACACGGCTATCCGAATAGTTAATTTTCATCCCTGCAGGGGTGCACCACATGTCCCGTCACGCTCGATAGCACTCTGGCCGGACATACTTTTCTAGATCCTGTCCGGCCTCGGAATATCGACACGTCGCAGCCCCACCTAAGACTAATCAGAGAGGCCAGCCCGCCGGTCTAAATCCTAAGCACAAAGGGTTCATGGGCCCAGTTCCCCTTCACGCTCCTGCACGTGGCATGGGCGGCCGACGTCAGTCCTAGCATCCCTTAATCACAAGCGCGATGCATCTCGGGACCACTCGGGCACGCGCCGCTACACTGCTGGCATCTGAAAAGCTTCGGCTGATACCGCGACGTCGAGTACCCATAATTCTTCCTGCGTAGCCAGTTAGTGCGAAAAGGTCTCCGACCAACCCAGATCAAATACCCAAATCCATTAGCATTTTAATTAGGCCAACAACACAGTCTCGCGGGAATCCACCCGTCTTACAACTAATCACCAATGATCCCAGTAACATGGTCGAGTAACTGTGTGGTCGTAACATCGGGGGGAATCCGAGGTATCACCCTCGTTGGATCCCGAACGATGTACCCGTCAAGGTGGGCTTAGAGGAATCACCCTCGGGGGTCCCACACTCGCGGGGTTGCACGACAGAGGCTAGCCACTCGGTAACTCGGGGGTCCCACACTCGCGGGGTTGCACGACACTCGGGGGAAAGAGGAATCACCCTCGATAACCACGACCGACTAGCTATACTACAGAGATATCATGAGGAGTACTTAGCGAGGTGTCACCCTCGGTACCCGATAGTATCCCTGTAGCGTCGTACAACGAAGGGGGGTGAATGTGCTGTGTCGGGTCTGGCTCGTCGATCAGAGATCGAGATTTGAAAACAAGCGGGGCAACTGATCTACGGGGTCAGAGGGGATGACTGCTCCACCTATACTAAGCAGATTAAAGGTACAAGACTGAAAGTAGTAGTTCATCAAAAATAGGCTACGCATCAGATATAGGAGCTAACTACAACAGTAGCAAAATACTAATGCAAGCAGTAGAAAGAAAGACATAGGCGATATAGGAATGATCAAGGGGAATTTGCTTGCCTTGCTGCTCTGCGGCAAAGGACTGATCGGCAGGGTCGTAGATGTACCCGGCAGCAGCGTCAGTCTCGGGGTCTACCGGTAAGAAGAGGGGGAAGAAACAATAAATAATAGCACCGATGCAACACAAAGCATGACATAGAAAGATGCAGGCTAGACATGAGCTAACGCAGCAACATCCGTCATAGACGGGTCGGAAAAATATCTGACGATATTTTCCGGGTCTCGGGCTACTACCGGTTATACTGGAAACGATGGAAAAGTTCCATGTTTGCTATGCTAGGGACGCGTGACAGACGAACGGGCCGTGTATCCGGGTTCGTCTCGTGTTGCTGATCAACTTTCATGTTGAAAATATTTTGATCTGACTTACGGATTATTTAATATTAATTTTCAAAGTTTTATTAATTATTTAGGAATTAAAAACAGATTTAAATGATTTAATAAAATCCTATTATGACATCATCGCGGTGTCATGCTGACATCAACATTTGACCGGTCAACTCACTAGCGGGTCGAGAACGTCATAAGCACAAGTTTTTATTAAGATTAATTATTTATTAATCAGATTAATTAAACGAGGGACCCACGTGTCATACTCTAATTATGTTAATTAATTATTTTAACTAATATATCTATTTATTTATTTATTTAAGAAAAACATTATTTTTATAATTTATATTAACTCTCGCGTGGGGCCTCCCTGTCATAGACAGCGGGTGCATTGGCCCCACCGGTAAGTGACCCAGGGTTATTTACTCATCTTTTTATTTATAGATACCTAACCGTGCAAATACCGTATTCCTCTAAATATCCATATACGCAAATACATACATCACATCTCATACATACATACGGAATACAACCTTTCTTTTTATTTCTTTTTCTTTTTTCTCAAAACTCTCATCTCTCTCTGTGTTAACACAGAGACAGAGAACTCACTTTGCTCCAACTCCACCTAGAAGAACCTAAACTTCAATCCCTCCTACCGGAGTCTACCGTCGACGGATCGAGGCCCCGTTTGCCGGAACGGAACCGGGACGTCGAGGAGAACGACAAGGTGGGAGGAGCCCGAGGAGGGGCTCACCGACGGTGACGAGACGGCCCGGTGAAGCCGGAGTTCGCACGAAGGTGACGATGGAGACGGCGTGGTTCCCGTGGTGGAGGGGATGGTGATGATGGTGATGACGCGCCGGCGAGGGGGAACCGGCCGGATCCGGCGAGGAAGAGGCGTAGGGGAGGCCCGGTGGGTGAGGGGCTCGCCGGCGTGGTGAAGGGGCCGAGGGAGGCCGGTCTCCCTGCCCGGTCCCTCCCGGACCGAGCGGGAGAAGGCCGACGGGGATCCCGGGGGGCGGCCGGCGGGATGGAGGGCCGAGATGGGGGGCGGCTCGCCGGCCGGGAGGATGAGGGGCCGCCGGGGGAGGAGGATGAGAAGACCGACCGGGGGGGGCGCCGGGGTAGGAGGAGGCGGTGGAGAGGATGGAGGGAGGGGGCCGGCGGGGGAGCTCGCCGGCGGGAGGCAGGGGAGGCCGCCGGCCGAGGTGGGATCTGGGGCGAGGTGGAGGGTTACGGGAGGTGGGGTGGGGGCTCTCGGTTGGTGGGAGTGGGGGGGCCGAGAGAGAGTCACGGGATGGGGAGACGTGGGGGGGGGGGGGCGCTGGCGGCGTTGGGAAAACGGGGAGGGAGCGAGAGGCGGCTCCCCCGGGGGGGGGGAGGGAGTAGCGAGGGAGGGCTGCTCGCCAGGGGGGACTAGGGTTTGAGCCAGGGGCGCGGGGGTGGGTGGCCGGCTGGGCCTTGAGCCCAGTTTGGCCAGGGGGTGGGGTTGCTTTCCTTTTTTTTTTGCTTTGTTTTATTTTGTTTTCTTTTTCCCTTTTTTATTATTTCTTTCTTTCTAATTTCTTTTCACTAACTGATTTTTCTTTTTAAATACTTTCTTTTAATATACTTTCTTTTACAATTTATTATACATACTTTTAATTCTCTCTTTCATATACATATTCTTTTAATATCCTTTTGTTTTCAATTTTTGGATCTGGACAGACTCGAATCAACGCGGGTCTGAGATGGGAATTCGATGACGTGGCATCATTAGCGATTGATCACTGTAGCTTAATTACAATAATTACTGTAGCAAAAGTCGAGGATGTCACACAAAGACTGGATGCAGTTCGTGTACAAAACTGACAATCTCTCTCGAAGTAGTAGGGTTTCGAACGAGAACTCATCTCTTACAAAGGGATTTCATTTTTTTGAACTTATTTGAACTCCATACTTTTTGTGTGTTCAAAATGCACCATTCAAAGGCACATCAAAAAATTTCAACAATTTCTGACTTCATTTGTTATATTTCGTGCATTTACTTATTTTTTTGAGCTAGTTGACCCTGAAATTGAAAAGGACTACAAATGAACTCTGGAAATGTTCAAAGTTGGCATGCTATCATCATTTCACCCACATAGCATGTGTTACAAAGTTGAGAGGGCTACGACAAAGACTGGATGCAGTTCGTGTACAAAACTGACAATCTCTCTCGAAGTAGCAGGGTTTCGAACGAGAACTCATCTCTTACAAAGGGATTTCATTTTTTTTAAACTTATTTGAACTCCGTACTTTTTGTGTGTTCAAAATGCACCATTCAAAGGCACATCAAAAAATTTCAACAATTTCTGACTTCATTTGTTATATTTCGTGCATTTACTTATTTTTTTGAGCTAGTTGACCCTGAAATTGAAAAGGACTACAAATGAACTCTGAAAATGTTGAAAGTTGGCATGCTATCATCATTTCACCCACATAGCATGTGCTAAAAAGTTGAGAGGGCTACGACAAAGACTGGATGCAGTTCGTGTATAAAACTGACAATCTCTCTCGAAATAGCAGGGTTTCGAACGAGAACTCATCTCTTACAAAGGGATTTCATTTTTTTTAAACTTATTTGAACTCCGTACTTTTTGTGTGTTCAAGATGCACCATTCAAAGGCACATCAAAAAATTTCAACAATTTCTGACTTCATTTGTTATATTTCGTGCATTTACTTATTTTTTTGAGCTAGTTGACCCTGAAATTGAAAAGGACTACAAATGAACTCTGAAAATGTTGAAAGTTGGCATGCTATCATCATTTCACCCACATAGCATGTGTTAAAAAGTTGAGAGGGCTACGACAAAGACTGGATGCAGTTCGTGTACAAAACTGACAATGTCTCTCGAAGTAGCAGGGTTTCGAACGAGAACTCATCTCTTACAAAGGGATTTCATTTTTTTAAACTTATTTGAACTCCATACTTTTTGTGTGTTCAAAATGCACCATTCAAAGGCACATCACAAAATTTCAACAATTTCTGACTTAATTTGTTATATTTCGTGCATTTCCTTATTTTTTTGAGCTAGTTGACCCTGAAATTGAAAAGCACTACAAATGAACTCTGGAAATGTTGAAAGTTTGCCTGCTATCATCATTTCACCCACATAGCATGTGTTAAAAAGTTGAGAGGGCTACGACAAACACTGGATGCAGTTCGTGTACAAAACTGACAATCTCTCTCGAAGTAGCAGGGTTTCGAACGAGAACTCATCTCTTACAAAGGGATTTCATTTTTTTTTAAACTTACTTGAACTCCATACTTTTTGTGTGTTCGAAATGCGCCATTCAAAGGGACATCACAAAATTTCAACAATTTCTAACTTAATTTGTTATATTTCGTGCATTTACTTATTTTTTTTTGAGCTAGTTGACCCTGAAATTGAAAAGCACTACAAATGAACTCTGGAAATGTTGAAAGTTGGCCTACTATCATCATTTCACCCACATAGCATGTGTTAAAAAGTTGAGAGGGCTACGACAAACACTGGATGCAGTTCATGTACAAAACTGACAATCTCTCTCGAAGTAACAGGGTTTCGAACGAGAACTCATTTCTTACAAAGGGATTTCATTTTTTAAAAACTTATTTGAACACCATACTTTTTGTGTGTTCAAAATGCACCATTCAAAGTCACATCACAAAATTTCAACAATTTCTGACTTCATTTGTTATATTTCGTGCAATTACTTATTATTTTTGAGCTAGTTGACCCTGAAATTGAAAAGGACTACAAATGAACTCTGGAAATGTTGAGAGTTGGCATCCTATCATCATTTCACCCACATAGCGTTTGTTAAAAAGTTGAGAGGGCTACGACAAAGACTGGATGCAGTTCGTGTACAAAACTGACAATCTCTCTCGAAGTAGCAGGGTTTCGAACGAGAACTCATCTCTTACAAGGGATTTCATTTTTTTAACTTATTTGATCTCCATACTTTTTGTGTGTTAAAAATGCACCATTCAAAGGCACATCACAAAATTTCAACAATTTCTATCTTAATTTGTTATATTTCGTGCATTAACTTTTTTTTTGAGCTAGTTGACCCTGAAATTGAAAATCACTACAAATGAACTCTGAAAATGTTGAAAGTTGGCATGCTATCATCATTTCACCCACATAGCATGTTTTAAAAAGTTGAGAGGGCTACGACAAAGACTGGATGCAGTTTGTGTACAAAACTGACAATCTCTCTCGAAGTAGCAGGGTTTCGAACGAGAACTCATCTCTTACAAAGGGATTTCAGTTTTTTTAAACTTATTTAAACTCCATACTTTTTGTGTGTTCAAAATGCACCATTCAAAGGCACATCACAAAATTTCAACAATTTCTGACTTAATTTGTTATATTTCGTGCATTTCCTTATTTTTTTGAGCTAGTTGACCCTGAAATTGAAAAGCACTACAAATGAACTCTGGAAATGTTGAAAGTTGGCCTGCTATCATCATTTCACCCACATAGCATGTGTTAAAAAGTTGAGAGGGCTACGACAAACACTGGATGCAGTTCGTGTACAAAACTGACAATCTCTCTCGAAGTAGCAGGGTTTCGAACGAGAACTCATCTCTTACAAAGAGATTTCATTTTTTTTTAAACTTACTTGAACTCCATACTTTTTGTGTGCTCGAAATGCGCCATTCAAAGGGACATCACAAAATTTCAACAATTTCTAACTTAATTTGTTATATTTCGTGCATTTACTTATTTTTTTTTGAGCTAGTTGACCCTGAAATTGAAAAGCACTACAAATGAACTCTGGAAATGTTGAAAGTTGGCCTGCTATCATCATTTCACCCACATAGCATGTGTTAAAAATTTGAGAGGGCTACGACAAACACTGGATGCAGTTCGTGTACAAAACTGACAATCTCTCTCGAAGTAACAGGGTTTCGAACGAGAACTCATTTCTTACAAAGGGATTTCATTTTTTAAAAACTTATTTGAACTCCATACTTTTTGTGTGTTCAAAATGCACCATTCAAAGTCACATCACAAAATTTCAACAATTTCTGACTTCATTTGTTATATTTCGTGCAATTACTTATTATTTTTGAGCTAGTTGACCGTGAAATTGAAAAGGACTACAAATGAACTCTGGAAATGTTGAGAGTTGGCATGCTATCATCATTTCACCGACATAGCGTTTGTTAAAAAGTTGAGAGGGCTACGACAAAGACTGGATGCAGTTCGTGTACAAAACTGACAATCTCTCTCGAAGTAGCAGGGTTTCGAACGAGAACTCATCTCTTACAAGGGATTTCATTTTTTTAACTTATTTGATCTCCATACTTTTTGTGTGTTAAAAATGCACTATTCAAAGGCACATCACAAAATTTCAACAATTTCTATCTTAATTTGTTATATTTCGTGCATTAACTTTTTTTTTTTGAGCTAGTTGACCCTGAAATTGAAAATCACTACAAATGAACTCTGAAAATGTTGAAAGTTGGCATGCTATCATCATTTCACCCACATAGCATGTGTTAAAAAGTTGAGAGGGCTACGACAAAGACTGGATGCAGTTCGTGTACAAAACTGACAATCTCTCTCGAAGTAGCAGGGTTTCGAACGAGAACTCATCTCTTACAAAGGGATTTCATTTTTTTAAACTTATTTGAACTCCATACTTTTTGTGTGTTCAAAATGCACCATTCAAAGGCACATCACAAAATTTCAACAATTTCTGACTTAATTTGTTATATTTTGTGCATTTCCTTATTTTTTTGAGCTAGTTGACCCTGAAATTGAAAAGCACTACAAATGAACTCTGGAAATGTTGAAAGTTGGCCTGCTATCATCATTTCACCCACATAGCATGTGTTAAAAAGTTGAGAGGGCTACGACAAACACTGGATGCAGTTCGTGTACAAAACTGACAATCTCTCTCGAAGTAGCAGGGTTTCGAACGAGAACTCCTCTCTTACAAAGGGATTTCATTTTTTTTTAAACTTACTTGAACTCCATACTTTTTGTGTGCTCGAAATGCGCCATTCAAAGGGACATCACAAAATTTCAACAATTTCTAACTTAATTTGTTATATTTCGTGCATTTACTTTTTTTTTTTTGAGCTAGTTGACCCTGAAATTGAAAAGCACTACAAATGAACTCTGGAAATGTTGAAAGTTGGCCTGCTATCATCATTTCACCCACATAGCATGTGTTAAAAAGTTGAGAGGGCTACGACAAACACTGGATGCAGTTCGTGTACAAAACTGACAATCTCTCTCGAAGTAACAGGGTTTCGAACGAGAACTCATTTCTTACAAAGGGATTTCATTTTTTAAAAACTTATTTGAACTCCATACTTTTTGTGTGTTCAAAATGCACCATTCAAAGTCACATCACAAAATTTCAACAATTTCTGACTTCATTTGTTATATTTCGTGCAATTACTTATTATTTTTGAGCTAGTTGACCCTGAAATTGAAAAGGACTACAAATGAACTCTGGAAATGTTGAGAGTTGGCATGCTATCATCATTTCACCCACATAGCGTTTGTTAAAAAGTTGAGAGGGCTACGACAAAGACTGGATGCAGTTCGTGTACAAAACTGACAATCTCTCTCGAAGTAGCAGGGTTTCGAACGAGAACTCATCTCTTACAAGGGATTTCATTTTTTTTAACTTATTTGATCTCCATACTTTTTGTGTGTTAAAAATGCACAATTCAAAGGCACATCACAAAATTTCAACAATTTCTATCTTAATTTGTTATATTTCCTGCATTAACTTTTTTTTTTGAGCTAGTTGACCCTGAAATTGAAAATCACTACAAATGAACTCTGAAAATGTTGAAAGTTGGCATGCTATCATCATTTGACCCACATAGCATGTGTTAAAAAGTTGAGAGGGCTACGACAAAGACTGGATGCAGTTCGTGTACAAAACTGACAATCTCTCTCGAAGTAGCAGGGTTTCGAACGAGAACTCATCTCTTACAAAGGGATTTCATTTTTTAAACTTATTTGAACTCCATACTTTTTGTGTGTTCAAAATGCACCATTCAAAGGCACATCACAAAATTTCAACAATTTCTGACTTAATTTGTTATATTTCGTGCATTTCCTTATTTTTTTGAGCTAGTTGACCCTGAAATTGAAAAGCACTACAAATGAACTCTGGAAATGTTGAAAGTTGGCCTGCTATCATCATTTCACCCACATAGCATGTGTTAAAAAGTTGAGAGGGCTACGACAAACACTGGATGCAGTTCGTGTACAAAACTGACAATCTCTCTCGAAGTAGCAGGGTTTCGAACGAGAACTCATCTCTTACAAAGGGATTTCATTTTTTTTTAAACATACTTGAACTCCATACTTTTTGTGTGTTCGAAATGCGCCATTCAAAGGGACATCACAAAATTTCAACAATTTCTAACTTAATTTGTTATATTTCGTGCATTTACTTATTTTTTTTGAGCTAGTTGACCCTGAAATTGAAAAGCACTACAAATGAACTCTGGAAATGTTGAAAGTTGGCCTGCTATCATCATTTCACCCACATAGCATGTGTTAAAACGTTGAGAGGGCTACGACAAACACTGGATGCAGTTCGTGTACAAAACTGACAATCTCTCTCGAAGTAGCAGGGTTTCGAACGAGAACTCATTTCTTACAAAGGGATTTCATTTTTTAAAAACTTATTTGAACTCCATACTTTTTGTGTGTTCAAAATGCACCATTCAAAGTCACATCACAAAATTTCAACAATTTCTGACTTCATTTGTTATATTTCGTGCAATTACTTATTATTTTTGAGCTAGTTGACCCTGAAATTGAAAAGGACTACAAATAAACTTTGGAAATGTTGAGAGTTGGCATGCTATCATCATTTCACCCACATAGAGTTTGTTAAAACGTTGAGAGGGCTACGACAAAGACTGGATGCAGTTCGTGTACAAAACTGACAATCTCTCTCGAAGTAGCAGGGTTTCGAACGAGAACTCATCTCTTACAAGGGATTTCATTTTTTTAACTTATTTGATCTCCATACTTTTTGTGTGTTAAAAATGCACCATTCAAAGGCACATCACAAAATTTCAACAATTTCTATCTTAATTTGTTATATTTCGTGCATTAACTTTTTTTTTTGAGCTAGTTGACCCTGAAATTGAAAATCACTACAAATGAACTCTGGAAATGTTGATAGTTGGCATGCTATCATCATTTCACCCACATAGCATGTGTTAAAAAGTTGAGAGGGCTACGACAAAGACTGGACGCAGTTCGTGTACAAAACTGACAATCTCTCTCGAAGTAGCAGGGTTTCGAACGAGAACTCATCTCTTACAAAGGGATTTCATTTTTTAAAAAATTATTTGAACTCCATACTTTTTGTGTGTTCAAAATGCACCATTCAAAGGCACATCAAAAAATTTCAACAATTTCTGACTTCATTTGTTATATTTCGTGCATTTACTTATTTTTTTGAGCTACTTGACCCTGAAATTGCAAAGGACTACAAATGAACTCTGAAAATGTTGAAAGTTGGCATGCTATCATCATTTCACCCACATAGCATGTGTTAAAAAATTGAGCGGGCTACGACAAAGATTGGATGCAGTTCGTGTACAAAACTGACAATCTCTCTCGAAGTAGCAGGGTTTCAAACGAGAACTCATCTCTTACAAGGGATTTCATTTTTTTAAACTTATTTGAACTCCGTACTTTTTGTGTGTTCAAAATGCACCATTCAAAGGCACATCACAAAATTTCAACAATTTCTGACTTAATTTGTTATATTTCGTGCATTTACTTATTTTTTTTGAGCTAGTTGACCCTGAAATTGAAAAGCACTACAAATGAACTCTGGAAATGTTGAAAGTTGGCATGCTATCATCATTTCACCCACATAGCATGTGTTAAAATGTTGAGAGGGCTACGACAAAGACTGGATGCAGTTCGTGTACAAAACTGACAATCTCTCTCGAAGTAGCAGGGTTTCGAACGAGAACTCATCTCTTACAAGGGATTTCATTTTTTCAAAACTTATTTGAACTCCATACTTTTTGTGTGTTCAAAATGCACCATTCAAAGGCACATCACAAAATTTCAACAATTTCTGACTTCATTTGTTATATTTCTTGCATTTACTTTTTTTTGAGCTAGTTAACCCTGAAATTGAAAAGCACTACAAATGAACTCTGGAACTGTTGAAAGTTGGCATGCTATCATCATTTCACCCACATAGCATGTGTTAAAAAGTTGAGAGGGCTATGACAAAGACTAGATGCAGTTCGTGTACAAAACTGACAATCTCTCTCGAAGTAGGAGGGTTTCGAACGAGAACTCATCTCTTACAAGGGATTTCATTTTTTTAAACTTATTTGAACTCCATACTTTTTGTGTGTTCAAAATGCACCATTCAAAGGCACATCAAAAAATTTCAACAATTTCTGACTTCATTTGTTAAATTTCGTGCATTTACTTTTTTTTTGAGCTAGTTGACCCTGAAATTGAAAAGCACTACAAATGAACTCTGGAAATGTTGAAAGTTGGCATGCTATCATCATTTCACCCACATAGCATGTGTTAAAATGTTGAGAGGGCTACGACAAAGACTAGATGCAGTTCGTGTACAAAACTGACAATCTCTCTCGAAGTAGCAGGGTTTCGAACGAGAACTCATCTCTTACAAGGGATTTCATTTTTTTCAAACTTATTTGAACTCCACAATTTTAGTGTGTTCAAAATGTACCATTCAAAGGCACATCACAAAATTTCAACAATTTCTGACTTAATTTATTATATTTCGTGCATTTACTTATTTTTTTTTGAGCTAGTTGACCCTGAAATTGAAAAGCACTACAAATGAACTCTGGAAATGTTGAAAGTTGGCCTGCTATCATCATTTCACCCAGATAGCATGTGTTAAAAAGTTGAGAGGGCTACGACAAACACTGGATGCAGTTCGTGTACAAAACTGACAATCTCTCTCGAAGTAGCAGGGTTTCGAACGAGAACTCATTTCTTACAAAGGGATTTCATTTTTTAAAAACTTATTTGAACTCCATACTTTTTGTGTGTTCAAAATGCACCATTCAAAGTCACATCACAAAATTTCAACAATTTCTGACTTCATTTGTTATATTTCGAGCAATTACTTATTATTTTTGAGCTAGTTGACCCTGAAATTGAAAAGGACTACAGATGAACTCTGGAAATGTGGAGAGTTGGCATGCTATCATCATTTCACCCACATAGCGTTTGTTAAAAAGTTGAGAGGGCTACGACAAAGACTGGATGCAGTTCGTGTACAAAACTGACAATCTCTCTCGAAGTAGCAGGGTTTCGAACGAGAACTCATCTCTTACAAGGAATTTCATTTTTTTAACTTATTTGATCTCCATACTTTTTGTGTGTTAAAAATGCACCATTCAAAGGCACATCACAAAATTTCAACAATTTCTATCTTAATTTGTTATATTTCGTGCATTAACTTTTTTTTTTGAGCTAGTTGACCCTGAAATTGAAAATCACTACAAATGAACTCTGGAAATGTTGATAGTTGGCATGCTATCATCATTTCACCCACATAGCATGTGTTAAAAAGTTGAGAGGGCTACGACAAAGACTGGACGCAGTTCGTGTACAAAACTGACAATCTCTCTCGAAGTAGCAGGGTTTCGAACGAGAACTCATCTCTTACAAAGGGATTTCATTTTTTTAAAAATTATTTGAACTCCATACTTTTTGTGTGTTCAAAATGCACCATTCAAAGGCACATCAAAAAATTTCAACAATTTCTGACTTCATTTGTTATATTTCGTGCATTTACTTATTTTTTTGAGCTAGTTGACCCTGAAATTGAAAAGGACTACAAATGAACTCTGAAAATGTTGAAAGTTGGCATGCTATCATCATTTCACCCACATAGCATGTGTTAAAAAATTGAGAGGGCTACGACAAAGATAGGATGCAGTTCGTGTACAAAACTGACAATCTCTCTCGAAGTAGCAGGGTTTCAAACGAGAACTCATCTCTTACAAGGGATTTCATTTTTTTAAACTTATTTGAACTCCGTACTTTTTGTGTGTTCAAAATGCACCATTCAAAGGCACATCACAAAATTTCAACAATTTCTGACTTAATTTGTTATATTTCGTGCATTTACTTATTTTTTTTGAGCTAGTTGACCCTGAAATTGAAAAGCACTACAAATGAACTCTGGAAATGTTGAAAGTTGGCATGCTATCATCATTTCACCCACATAGCATGTGTTAAAATGTTGAGAGGGCTACGACAAAGACTGGATGCAGTTCGTGTACAAAACTGACAATCTCTCTCGAAGTAGCAGGGTTTCGATCGAGAACTCATCTCTTACAAGGGATTTCATTTTTTTTTAAACTTATTTGAACTCCATACTTTTTGTGTGTTCAAAATGCACCATTCAAAGGCACATCCCAAAATTTCAACAATTTCTGACTTCATTTGTTATATTTCGTGCATTTACTTTTTTTTGAGCTAGTTAACCCTGAAATTGAAAAGCACTACAAATGAACTCTGGAAATGTTGAAAGTTGGCATGCTATCATCATTTCACCCACATAGCATGTGTTAAAAAGTTGAGAGGGCTATGACAAAGACTAGATGCAGTTCGTGTACAAAACTGACAATCTCTCTCGAAGTAGGAGGGTTTCGAACGAGAACTCATCTCTTACAAGGGATTTCATTTTTTTAAACTTATTTGAACTCCATACTTTTTGTGTGTTCAAAATGCACCATTCAAAGGCACATCAAAAAATTTCAACAATTTCTGACTTCATTTGTTAAATTTCGTGCATTTACTTTTTTTTTGAGCTAGTTGACCCTGAAATTGAAAAGGACTACAAATGAACTCTGGAAATGTTGAAAGTTGGCATGCTATCATCATTTCACCCACATAGAATTTTTTAAAAAGTTGAGAGGGCTACGACAAGGACTGGATGCAGTTCGTGTACAAAACTGACAATCTCTCTCGAAGTAGCAGGGTTTCGAACGAGAACTCATCTCTTACATGGGATTTCATTTTTTTAAACTTATTTGAACTCCATAATTTTTGTGTGTTCAAAATGTACCATTCAAAGGCACATCACAAAATTTCAACAATTTCTGACTTAATTTATTATATTTTGTGCATTTACTTATTTTTTTGAGCTAGTTGACCCTGAAATTGAAAAGCACTACAAATGAACTCTGGAAATGTTGAAAGTTGGCATGCTATCATCATTTCACCCACATTGCATGTGTTAAAATGTTGAGAGGGCTACGACAAAGACTGGATGCAGTTCGTGTACAAAACTGACAATCTCTCTCGAAGTAGGAGGGTTTCGAACGAGAACTCATTTCTTACAAAGGGATTTCATTTTTTAAAAACTTATTTGAACTCCATACTTTTTGTGTGTTCAAAATGCACCATTCAAAGTCACATCACAAAATTTCAACAATTTCTGACTTCATTTGTTATATTTGTGCAATTACTTATTATTTTTGAGCTAGTTGACCCTGAAATTGAAATGGACTACAAATGAACTCTGGAAATGTTGAGAGTTGGCATGCTATCATCATTTCACCCACATAGCGTTTGTTAAAAAGTTGAGAGGGCTACGACAAAGACTGGATGCAGTTCGTGTACAAAACTGACAATCTCTCACGAAGTAGCAGGGTTTCGAACGAGAACTCATCTCTTACAAGGGATTTCATTTTTTTAACTTATTTGATCTCCATACTTTTTGTTTGTTAAAAATGCACCATTCAAAGGCACATCACAAAATTTCAACAATTTCTATCTTAATTTGTTATATTTCGTGCATTAACTTTTTTTTTGAGCTAGTTGACCCTGAAATTGAAAATCACTACAAATGAACTCTGGAAATGTTGATAGTTGGCATGCTATCATCATTTCACCCACATAGCATGTGTTAAAAAGTTGAGAGGGCTACGACAAAGACTGGACGCAGTTCGTGTACAAAACTGACAATCTCTCTCGAAGTAGCAGGGTTTCGAACGAGAACTCATCTCTTACAAAGGGATTTCATTTTTTTAAAAATTATTTGAACTCCATACTTTTTGTGTGTTCAAAATGCACCATTCAAAGGCACATCAAAAAATTTCAACAATTTCTGACTTCATTTGTTATATTTCGTGCATTTACTTATTTTTTTGAGCTAGTTGACCCTGAAATTGAAAAGGACTACAAATGAACTCTGAAAATGTTGAAAGTTGGCATGCTATCATCATTTCACCCACATAGCATGTGTTAAAAAATTGAGAGGGCTACGACAAAGATTGGATGCAGTTCGTGTACAAAACTGACAATCTCTCTCGAAGTAGCAGGGTTTCAAACGAGAACTCATCTCTTACAAGGGATTTCATTTTTTTAAACTTATTTGAACTCCGTACTTTTTGTGTGTTCAAAATGCACCATTCAAAGGCACATCACAAAATTTCAACAATTTCTGACTTAATTTGTTATATTTCGTGCATTTACTTATTTTTTTTGAGCTAGTTGACCCTGAAATTGAAAAGCACTACAAATGAACTCTGGAAATGTTGAAAGTTGGCATGCTATCATCATTTCACCCACATAGCATGTGTTAAAATGTTGAGAGGGCTACGACAAAGACTGGATGCAGTTCGTGTACAAAACTGACAATCTCTCTCGAAGTAGGAGGGTTTCGAACGAGAACTCATCTCTTACAAGGGATTTCATTTTTTTAAACTTATTTGAACTCCATACTTTTTGTGTGTTCAAAATGCACCATTCAAAGGCACATCAAAAAATTTCAACAATTTCTGACTTCATTTGTTAAATTTCGTGCATTTACTTTTTTTTTGAGCTAGTTGACCCTGAAATTGAAAAGGACTACAAATGAACTCTGGAAATGTTGAAAGTTGGCATGCTATCATCATTTCACCCACATAGAATTTTTTAAAAAGTTGAGAGGGCTACGACAAGGACTGGATGCAGTTCGTGTACAAAACTGACAATCTCTCTCGAAGTAGCAGGGTTTCGAACGAGAACTCATCTCTTACATGGGATTTCATTTTTTTAAACTTATTTGAACTCCATAATTTTTGTGTGTTCAAAATGTACCATTCAAAGGCACATCACAAAATTTCAACAATTTCTGACTTAATTTATTATATTTTGTGCATTTACTTATTTTTTTGAGCTAGTTGACCCTGAAATTGAAAAGCACTACAAATGAACTCTGGAAATGTTGAAAGTTGGCATGCTATCATCATTTCACCCACATTGCATGTGTTAAAATGTTGAGAGGGCTACGACAAAGACTGGATGCAGTTCGTGTACAAAACTGACAATCTCTCTCGAAGTAGGAGGGTTTCGAACGAGAACTCATTTCTTACAAAGGGATTTCATTTTTTAAAAACTTATTTGAACTCCATACTTTTTGTGTGTTCAAAATGCACCATTCAAAGTCACATCACAAAATTTCAACAATTTCTGACTTCATTTGTTATATTTGTGCAATTACTTATTATTTTTGAGCTAGTTGACCCTGAAATTGAAATGGACTACAAATGAACTCTGGAAATGTTGAGAGTTGGCATGCTATCATCATTTCACCCACATAGCGTTTGTTAAAAAGTTGAGAGGGCTACGACAAAGACTGGATGCAGTTCGTGTACAAAACTGACAATCTCTCACGAAGTAGCAGGGTTTCGAACGAGAACTCATCTCTTACAAGGGATTTCATTTTTTTAACTTATTTGATCTCCATACTTTTTGTTTGTTAAAAATGCACCATTCAAAGGCACATCACAAAATTTCAACAATTTCTATCTTAATTTGTTATATTTCGTGCATTAACTTTTTTTTTGAGCTAGTTGACCCTGAAATTGAAAATCACTACAAATGAACTCTGGAAATGTTGATAGTTGGCATGCTATCATCATTTCACCCACATAGCATGTGTTAAAAAGTTGAGAGGGCTACGACAAAGACTGGACGCAGTTCGTGTACAAAACTGACAATCTCTCTCGAAGTAGCAGGGTTTCGAACGAGAACTCATCTCTTACAAAGGGATTTCATTTTTTTAAAAATTATTTGAACTCCATACTTTTTGTGTGTTCAAAATGCACCATTCAAAGGCACATCAAAAAATTTCAACAATTTCTGACTTCATTTGTTATATTTCGTGCATTTACTTATTTTTTTGAGCTAGTTGACCCTGAAATTGAAAAGGACTACAAATGAACTCTGAAAATGTTGAAAGTTGGCATGCTATCATCATTTCACCCACATAGCATGTGTTAAAAAATTGAGAGGGCTACGACAAAGATTGGATGCAGTTCGTGTACAAAACTGACAATCTCTCTCGAAGTAGCAGGGTTTCAAACGAGAACTCATCTCTTACAAGGGATTTCATTTTTTTAAACTTATTTGAACTCCGTACTTTTTGTGTGTTCAAAATGCACCATTCAAAGGCACATCACAAAATTTCAACAATTTCTGACTTAATTTGTTATATTTCGTGCATTTACTTATTTTTTTTGAGCTAGTTGACCCTGAAATTGAAAAGCACTACAAATGAACTCTGGAAATGTTGAAAGTTGGCATGCTATCATCATTTCACCCACATAGCATGTGTTAAAATGTTGAGAGGGCTACGACAAAGACTGGATGCAGTTCGTGTACAAAACTGACAATCTCTCTCGAAGTAGCAGGGTTTCGATCGAGAACTCATCTCTTACAAGGGATTTCATTTTTTTTTAAACTTATTTGAACTCCATACTTTTTGTGTGTTCAAAATGCACCATTCAAAGGCACATCCCAAAATTTCAACAATTTCTGACTTCATTTGTTATATTTCGTGCATTTACTTTTTTTTGAGCTAGTTAACCCTGAAATTGAAAAGCACTACAAATGAACTCTGGAAATGTTGAAAGTTGGCATGCTATCATCATTTCACCCACATAGCATGTGTTAAAAAGTTGAGAGGGCTATGACAAAGACTAGATGCAGTTCGTGTACAAAACTGACAATCTCTCTCGAAGTAGGAGGGTTTCGAACGAGAACTCATCTCTTACAAGGGATTTCATTTTTTTAAACTTATTTGAACTCCATACTTTTTGTGTGTTCAAAATGCACCATTCAAAGGCACATCAAAAAATTTCAACAATTTCTGACTTCATTTGTTAAATTTCGTGCATTTACTTTTTTTTTGAGCTAGTTGACCCTGAAATTGAAAAGGACTACAAATGAACTCTGGAAATGTTGAAAGTTGGCATGCTATCATCATTTCACCCACATAGAATTTTTTAAAAAGTTGAGAGGGCTACGACAAGGACTGGATGCAGTTCGTGTACAAAACTGACAATCTCTCTCGAAGTAGCAGGGTTTCGAACGAGAACTCATCTCTTACATGGGATTTCATTTTTTTTAAACTTATTTGAACTCCATAATTTTTGTGTGTTCAAAATGTACCATTCAAAGGCACATCACAAAATTTCAACAATTTCTGACTTAATTTATTATATTTTGTGCATTTACTTATTTTTTTGAGCTAGTTGACCCTGAAATTGAAAAGCACTACAAATGAACTCTGGAAATGTTGAAAGTTGGCATGCTATCATCATTTCACCCACATTGCATGTGTTAAAATGTTGAGAGGGCTACGACAAAGACTGGATGCAGTTCGTGTACAAAACTGACAATCTCTCTCGAAGTAGCAGGGTTTCGAACGAGAACTCATTTCTTACAAAGGGATTTCATTTTTTAAAAACTTATTTGAACTCCATACTTTTTGTGTGTTCAAAATGCACCATTCAAAGTCACATCACAAAATTTCAACAATTTCTGACTTCATTTGTTATATTTGTGCAATTACTTATTATTTTTGAGCTAGTTGACCCTGAAATTGAAATGGACTACAAATGAACTCTGGAAATGTTGAGAGTTGGCATGCTATCATCATTTCACCCACATAGCGTTTGTTAAAAAGTTGAGAGGGCTACGACAAAGACTGGATGCAGTTCGTGTACAAAACTGACAATCTCTCACGAAGTAGCAGGGTTTCGAACGAGAACTCATCTCTTACAAGGGATTTCATTTTTTTAACTTATTTGATCTCCATACTTTTTGTTTGTTAAAAATGCACCATTCAAAGGCACATCACAAAATTTCAACAATTTCTATCTTAATTTGTTATATTTCGTGCATTAACTTTTTTTTTGAGCTAGTTGACCCTGAAATTGAAAATCACTACAAATGAACTCTGGAAATGTTGATAGTTGGCATGCTATCATCATTTCACCCACATAGCATGTGTTAAAAAGTTGAGAGGGCTACGACAAAGACTGGACGCAGTTCGTGTACAAAACTGACAATCTCTCTCGAAGTAGCAGGGTTTCGAACGAGAACTCATCTCTTACAAAGGGATTTCATTTTTTTAAAAATTATTTGAACTCCATACTTTTTGTGTGTTCAAAATGCACCATTCAAAGGCACATCAAAAAATTTCAACAATTTCTGACTTCATTTGTTATATTTCGTGCATTTACTTATTTTTTTGAGCTAGTTGACCCTGAAATTGAAAAGGACTACAAATGAACTCTGAAAATGTTGAAAGTTGGCATGCTATCATCATTTCACCCACATAGCATGTGTTAAAAAATTGAGAGGGCTACGACAAAGATTGGATGCAGTTCGTGTACAAAACTGACAATCTCTCTCGAAGTAGCAGGGTTTCAAACGAGAACTCATCTCTTACAAGGGATTTCATTTTTTTAAACTTATTTGAACTCCGTACTTTTTGTGTGTTCAAAATGCACCATTCAAAGGCACATCACAAAATTTCAACAATTTCTGACTTAATTTGTTATATTTCGTGCATTTACTTATTTTTTTTGAGCTAGTTGACCCTGAAATTGAAAAGCACTACAAATGAACTCTGGAAATGTTGAAAGTTGGCATGCTATCATCATTTCACCCACATAGCATGTGTTAAAATGTTGAGAGGGCTATGACAAAGACTAGATGCAGTTCGTGTACAAAACTGACAATCTCTCTCGAAGTAGGAGGGTTTCGAACGAGAACTCATCTCTTACAAGGGATTTCATTTTTTTAAACTTATTTGAACTCCATACTTTTTGTGTGTTCAAAATGCACCATTCAAAGGCACATCAAAAAATTTCAACAATTTCTGACTTCATTTGTTAAATTTCGTGCATTTACTTTTTTTTTGAGCTAGTTGACCCTGAAATTGAAAAGGACTACAAATGAACTCTGGAAATGTTGAAAGTTGGCATGCTATCATCATTTCACCCACATAGAATTTTTTAAAAAGTTGAGAGGGCTACGACAAGGACTGGATGCAGTTCGTGTACAAAACTGACAATCTCTCTCGAAGTAGCAGGGTTTCGAACGAGAACTCATCTCTTACATGGGATTTCATTTTTTTTAAACTTATTTGAACTCCATAATTTTTGTGTGTTCAAAATGTACCATTCAAAGGCACATCACAAAATTTCAACAATTTCTGACTTAATTTATTATATTTTGTGCATTTACTTATTTTTTTGAGCTAGTTGACCCTGAAATTGAAAAGCACTACAAATGAACTCTGGAAATGTTGAAAGTTGGCATGCTATCATCATTTCACCCACATTGCATGTGTTAAAATGTTGAGAGGGCTACGACAAAGACTGGATGCAGTTCGTGTACAAAACTGACAATCTCTCTCGAAGTAGCAGGGTTTCGAACGAGAACTCATTTCTTACAAAGGGATTTCATTTTTTAAAAACTTATTTGAACTCCATACTTTTTGTGTGTTCAAAATGCACCATTCAAAGTCACATCACAAAATTTCAACAATTTCTGACTTCATTTGTTATATTTGTGCAATTACTTATTATTTTTGAGCTAGTTGACCCTGAAATTGAAATGGACTACAAATGAACTCTGGAAATGTTGAGAGTTGGCATGCTATCATCATTTCACCCACATAGCGTTTGTTAAAAAGTTGAGAGGGCTACGACAAAGACTGGATGCAGTTCGTGTACAAAACTGACAATCTCTCACGAAGTAGCAGGGTTTCGAACGAGAACTCATCTCTTACAAGGGATTTCATTTTTTTAACTTATTTGATCTCCATACTTTTTGTTTGTTAAAAATGCACCATTCAAAGGCACATCACAAAATTTCAACAATTTCTATCTTAATTTGTTATATTTCGTGCATTAACTTTTTTTTTGAGCTAGTTGACCCTGAAATTGAAAATCACTACAAATGAACTCTGGAAATGTTGATAGTTGGCATGCTATCATCATTTCACCCACATAGCATGTGTTAAAAAGTTGAGAGGGCTACGACAAAGACTGGACGCAGTTCGTGTACAAAACTGACAATCTCTCTCGAAGTAGCAGGGTTTCGAACGAGAACTCATCTCTTACAAAGGGATTTCATTTTTTTAAAAATTATTTGAACTCCATACTTTTTGTGTGTTCAAAATGCACCATTCAAAGGCACATCAAAAAATTTCAACAATTTCTGACTTCATTTGTTATATTTCGTGCATTTACTTATTTTTTTGAGCTAGTTGACCCTGAAATTGAAAAGGACTACAAATGAACTCTGAAAATGTTGAAAGTTGGCATGCTATCATCATTTCACCCACATAGCATGTGTTAAAAAATTGAGAGGGCTACGACAAAGATTGGATGCAGTTCGTGTACAAAACTGACAATCTCTCTCGAAGTAGCAGGGTTTCAAACGAGAACTCATCTCTTACAAGGGATTTCATTTTTTTAAACTTATTTGAACTCCGTACTTTTTGTGTGTTCAAAATGCACCATTCAAAGGCACATCACAAAATTTCAACAATTTCTGACTTAATTTGTTATATTTCGTGCATTTACTTATTTTTTTTGAGCTAGTTGACCCTGAAATTGAAAAGCACTACAAATGAACTCTGGAAATGTTGAAAGTTGGCATGCTATCATCATTTCACCCACATAGCATGTGTTAAAATGTTGAGAGGGCTACGACAAAGACTGGATGTAGTTCGTGTACAAAACTGACAATCTCTCTCGAAGTAGCAGGGTTTCGATCGAGAACTCATCTCTTACAAGGGATTTCATTTTTTTTAAACTTATTTGAACTCCATACTTTTTGTGTGTTCAAAATGCACCATTCAAAGGCACATCACAAAATTTCAACAATTTCTGACTTCATTTGTTATATTTCGTGCATTTACTTTTTTTTGAGCTAGTTAACCCTGAAATTGAAAAGCACTACAAATGAACTCTGGAAATGTTGAAAGTTGGCATGCTATCATCATTTCACCCACATAGCATGTGTTAAAAAGTTGAGAGGGCTATGACAAAGACTAGATGCAGTTCGTGTACAAAACTGACAATCTCTCTCGAAGTAGGAGGGTTTCGAACGAGAACTCATCTCTTACAAGGGATTTCATTTTTTAAAACTTATTTGAACTCCATACTTTTTGTGTGTTCAAAATGCACCATTCAAAGGCACATCAAAAAATTTCAACAATTTCTGACTTCATTTGTTAAATTTCGTGCATTTACTTTTTTTTTGAGCTAGTTGACCCTGAAATTGAAAAGGACTACAAATGAACTCTGGAAATGTTGAAAGTTGGCATGCTATCATCATTTCACCCACATAGAATTTTTTAAAAAGTTGAGAGGGCTACGACAAGGACTGGATGCAGTTCGTGTACAAAACTGACAATCTCTCTCGAAGTAGCAGGGTTTCGAACGAGAACTCATCTCTTACATGGGATTTCATTTTTTTAAACTTATTTGAACTCCATAATTTTTGTGTGTTCAAAATGTACCATTCAAAGGCACATCACAAAATTTCAACAATTTCTGACTTAATTTTTTATATTTCGTGCATTTACTTATTTTTTTGAGCTAGTTGACCCTGAAATTGAAAAGCACTACAAATGAACTCTGGAAATGTTGAAAGTTGGCATGCTATCATCATTTCACCCACATTGCATGTGTTAAAATGTTGAGAGGGCTACGACAAAGACTGGATGCAGTTCGTGTACAAAACTGACAATCTCTCTCGAAGTAGCAGGGTTTCGAACGAGAACTCATTTCTTACAAAGGGATTTCATTTTTTAAAAACTTATTTGAACTCCATACTTTTTGTGTGTTCAAAATGCACCATTCAAAGTCACATCACAAAATTTCAACAATTTCTGACTTCATTTGTTATATTTGTGCAATTACTTATTATTTTTGAGCTAGTTGACCCTGAAATTGAAATGGACTACAAATGAACTCTGGAAATGTTGAGAGTTGGCATGCTATCATCATTTCACCCACATAGCGTTTGTTAAAAAGTTGAGAGGGCTACGACAAAGACTGGATGCAGTTCGTGTACAAAACTGACAATCTCTCTCGAAGTAGCAGGGTTTCGAACGAGAACTCATCTCTTACAAGGGATTTCATTTTTTTAACTTATTTGATCTCCATACTTTTTGTTTGTTAAAAATGCACCATTCAAAGGCACATCACAAAATTTCAACAATTTCTATCTTAATTTGTTATATTTCGTGCATTAACTTTTTTTTTGAGCTAGTTGACCCTGAAATTGAAAATCACTACAAATGAACTCTGGAAATGTTGATAGTTGGCATGCTATCATCATTTCACCCACATAGCATGTGTTAAAAAGTTGAGAGGGCTACGACAAAGACTGGACGCAGTTCGTGTACAAAACTGACAATCTCTCTCGAAGTAGCAGGGTTTCGAACGAGAACTCATCTCTTACAAAGGGATTTCATTTTTTAAAAAATTATTTGAACTCCATACTTTTTGTGTGTTCAAAATGCACCATTCAAAGGCACATCAAAAAATTTCAACAATTTCTGACTTCATTTGTTATATTTCGTGCATTTACTTATTTTTTTGAGCTAGTTGACCCTGAAATTGAAAAGGACTACAAATGAACTCTGAAAATGTTGAAAGTTGGCATGCTATCATCATTTCACCCACATAGCATGTGTTAAAAAATTGAGAGGGCTACGACAAAGATTGGATGCAGTTCGTGTACAAAACTGACAATCTCTCTCAAAGTAGCAGGGTTTCAAACGAGAACTCATCTCTTACAAGGGATTTCATTTTTTTAAACTTATTTGAACTCCGTACTTTTTGTGTGTTCAAAATGCACCATTCAAAGGCACATCACAAAATTTCAACAATTTCTGACTTAATTTGTTATATTTCGTGCATTTACTTATTTTTTTTGAGCTAGTTGACCCTGAAATTGAAAAGCACTACAAATGAACTCTGGAAATGTTGAAAGTTGGCATGCTATCATCATTTCACCCACATAGCATGTGTTAAAATGTTGAGAGGGCTACGACAAAGACTGGATGCAGTTCGTGTACAAAACTGACAATCTCTCTCGAAGTAGCAGGGTTTCGAACGAGAACTCATCTCTTACAAGGGATTTCATTTTTTTTTAAACTTATTTGAACTCCATACTTTTTGTGTGTTCAAAATGCACCATTCAAAGGCACATCACAAAATTTCAACAATTTCTGACTTCATTTGTTATATTTCGTGCATTTACTTATTTTTGAGCTAGTTAACCCTGAAATTGAAAAGCACTACAAATGAACTCTGGAAATGTTGAAAGTTGGCATGCTATCATCATTTCACCCACATAGCATGTGTTAAAAAGTTGAGAGGGCTATGACAAAGACTAGATGCAGTTCGTGTACAAAACTGACAATCTCTCTCGAAGTAGGAGGGTTTCGAACGAGAACTCATCTCTTACAAGGGATTTCATTTTTTTAAACTTATTTGAACTCCATACTTTTTGTGTGTTCAAAATGCACCATTCAAAGGAACATCAAAAAATTTCAACAATTTCTTACTTCATTTGTTAAATTTCGTGCATTTACTTTTTTTTTGAGCTAGTTGACCCTGAAATTGAAAAGGACTACAAATGAACTCTGGAAATGTTGAAAGTTGGCATGCTATCATCATTTCACCCACATAGAATTTTTTAAAAAGTTGAGAGGGCTACGACAAGGACTGGATGCAGTTCGTGTACAAAACTGACAATCTCTCTCGAAGTAGCAGGGTTTCGAACGAGAACTCATCTCTTACATGGGATTTCATTTTTTTAAACTTATTTGAACTCCATAATTTTTGTGTGTTCAAAATGTACCATTCAAAGGCACATCACAAAATTTCAACAATTTCTGACTTAATTTATTATATTTCGTGCATTTACTTATTTTTTTGAGCTAGTTGACCCTGAAATTGAAAAGCACTACAAATGAACTCTGGAAATGTTGAAAGTTGGCATGCTATCATCATTTCACCCACATAGCATGTGTTAAAATGTTGAGAGGGCTACGACAAAGACTGGATGCAGTTCGTGTACAGAACTGACAATCTCTCTCGAAGTAGCAGGGTTTCGAACGAGAACTCATCTCTTACAAGGGATTTCATTTTTTTTTAACTTATTTGAACTCCATACTTTTTGTGTTTTCAAAATGCACCATTCAAAGGCACATCACAAAATTTCAACAATTTCTGACTTCATTTGTTATATTTCGTGCATTTACTTTTTTTTGAGCTAGTTGACCCTGAAATTGAAAAGCACTACAAATGAACTCTGGAAATGTTGAAAGTTGGCATGCTATCATCATTTCACCCACATAGCATGTGTTAAAAAGTTGAGAGGGCTATGACAAAGACTAGATGCAGTTCGTGTACAAAACTGACAATCTCTCTCGAAGTAGGAGGGTTTCGAACGAGAACTCATCTCTTACAAGGGATTTCATTTTTTTAAACTTATTTGAACTCCATACTTTTTGTGTGTTCAAAATGCACCATTCAAAGGAACATCAAAAAATTTCAACAATTTCTTACTTCATTTGTTAAATTTCGTGCATTTACTTTTTTTTTGAGCTAGTTGACCCTGAAATTGAAAAGGACTACAAATGAACTCTGGAAATGTTGAAAGTTGGCATGCTATCATCATTTCACCCACATAGAATTTTTTAAAAAGTTGAGAGGGCTACGACAAGGACTGGATGCAGTTCGTGTACAAAACTGACAATCTCTCTCGAAGTAGCAGGGTTTCGAACGAGAACTCATCTCTTACATGGGATTTCATTTTTTTAAACTTATTTGAACTCCATAATTTTTGTGTGTTCAAAATGTACCATTCAAAGGCACATCACAAAATTTCAACAATTTCTGACTTAATTTATTATATTTCGTGCATTTACTTATTTTTTTGAGCTAGTTGACCCTGAAATTGAAAAGCACTACAAATGAACTCTGGAAATGTTGAAAGTTGGCATGCTATCATCATTTCACCCACATAGCATGTGTTAAAATGTTGAGAGGGCTACGACAAAGACTGGATGCAGTTCGTGTACAGAACTGACAATCTCTCTCGAAGTAGCAGGGTTTCGAACGAGAACTCATCTCTTACAAGGGATTTCATTTTTTTTTAACTTATTTGAACTCCATACTTTTTGTGTTTTCAAAATGCACCATTCAAAGGCACATCACAAAATTTCAACAATTTCTGACTTCATTTGTTATATTTCGTGCATTTACTTTTTTTTGAGCTAGTTGACCCTGAAATTGAAAAGCACTACAAATGAACTCTGGAAATGTTGAAAGTTGGCATGCTATCATCATTGCACCCACATAGCATGTGTTAAAAAGTTGAGAGGGCTATGACAAAGACTAGATGCAGTTCGTGTACAAAACTGACAATCTCTCTCGAAGTAGGAGGGTTTCGAACGAGAACTCATCTCTTACAAGGGATTTCATTTTTTTAAACTTATTTGAACTCCATACTTTTTGTGTGTTCAAAATGCACCATTCAAAGGCACATAAAAAAATTTCAACAATTTCTGACTTCATTTGTTAAATTTCGTGCATTTACTTATTTTTTTTTGAGCTAGTTGACCCTGAAATTGTAAAGGACTACAAATGAACTCTGAAAATATTGAAAGTTGGCATGCTATCATAATTTCACCCACATAGAATTTGTTAAAAAGTTGAGAGGGCTACGACAAAGACTAGATGTAGTTCGTGTAAAAACTGACAATCTCTCTCGAAGTAGCAGGGTTTCGAACGAGAACTCATCTCTTACAAGGGATTTCATTTTTTTAAACTTATTTGAACTCCATACTTTTTGTGTGTTCAAAATGTACCATTAAAAGGCACATCACAAAATTTCAACAATTTCTGACTTCATTTGTTATATTTCGTGCATTTAATTTTTTTTTGAGCTAGTTGACCCTGAAATTGAAAAGCACTACAAATGAACTCTGGAAATGTTGAAAGTTGGCATGCTATCATCATTTCACCCACATAGCATGTGTTAAAATGTTGAGAGGGCTACGACAAAGACTGGATGCAGTTTGTGTAAAAAACTGACAATCTCTCTCGAAGTAGCAGGGTTTCGAACGAGAACTTATCTCTTACAAGGGCTTTCGTTTTTTTAAAACTTATTTGAACTCCATACTTTTTGTGTGTTCAAAATGCACCATTCAAAGGCACATCACAAAATTTCAACAATTTCTGACTTCATTTGTTATATTTCGTGCATTTACTTTTTTTTTGAGCTAGTTGACCCTGAAATTGAAAAGCACTACAAATGAACTCTGGAAATGTTGAAAGTTGGCATGCTATCATCATTTCACCCACATAGCATGTGTTAAAAAGTTGAGAGGGCTATGACAAAGACTAGATGCAGTTCGTGTACAAAACTGACAATCTCTCTCGAATTAGGAGGGTTTCGAACGAGAACTCATCTCTTACAAGGGATTTCATTTTTTTTAAACTTATTTGAACTCCATAATTTTTTTGTGTTCAAAATGCACCATTCAAAGGCACATCAAAAAATTTCAACAATTTCTGACTTCATTTGTTATATTTCGTGCATTTACTATTTTTTTTGAGCTAGTTGACCCTGAAATTGAAAAGGACTACAAATGAACTCTGGAAATGTTGAAAGTTGGCATGCTATCATCATTTCACCCACATAGAATTTGTTAAAAAGTTGAGAGGGCTACGACAAAGACTGGATGCAGTTCGTGTACAAAACTGATAATCTCTCTCGAAGTAGCAGGGTTTCGAACGAGAACTCATCTCTTACAAGGGATTTCATTTTTTTTAAAATTATTTGAACTCCATACTTTTGGTGTGTTCAAAATGTACCATTCAAAGGCACATCACAAAATTTCAACAATTTCTGACTTCATTTGTTATATTTCGTGCATTTACTTTTTTTTTGAGCTAGTTGACCCTGAAATTGAAAAGCACTACAAATGAACTCTGGAAATGTTGAAAGTTGGCATGCTATCATTATTTCACCCACATAGCATGTGTTAAAATGTTGAGAGGGCTACGACAAAGACTGGATGCAGTTCGTGTAAAAAACTGACAATCTTTCTCGAAGTAGCAGGGTTTCGAACGAGAACTTATCTCTTACAAGGGATTTCATTTTTTTTAAACTTATTTGAACTCCATACTTTTTGTGTGTTCAAAATGCACCATTCAAAGTCACATCACAAAATTTCAACAATTTCTGACTTCATTTGTTATATTTCGTGCATTTACTTTTTTTTTGAGCTAGTTGACCCTGAAATTGAAAAGGACTACAAATGAACTCTGGCAATGTTGAAAGTTGGCATGCTATCATCATTTCACCCACATAGCATGTGTTAAAAAGTTGAGAGGGCTATGACAAAGACTAGATGCAGTTCGTGTACAAAACTGACAATCTCTCTCGAAGTAGGAGGGTTTCGAACGAGAACTCATCTCTTACAAGGGATTTCATTTTTTTAAACTTATTTGAACTCCATAATTTTTGCGTGTTCAAAATGCACCATTCAAAGGCACATCAAAAAATTTCAACAATTTCTGACTTCATTTGTTATATTTCGTGCATTTACTTTTTTTTTGAGCTAGTTGATCCTGAAATTGAAAAGGACTACAAATGAACTCTGGAAATGTTGAAAGTTGGCATGCTATCATCATTTCACCCACATAGAATTTGTTAAAAAGTTGAGAGGGCTACGACAAAGATTGGATGCAGTTCGTGTACAAAACTGACAATCTCTCTCGAAGTAGCAGGGTTTCGAACGAGAACTCATCTCTTACAAGGGATTTCATTTTTTTTAAAATTATTTGAACTCCATACTTTTGGTGTGTTCAAAATGTAGCATTCAAAGGCACATCACAAAATTTCAACAATTTCTGACTTCATTTGTTATATTTCGTGCATTTACTTTTTTTTTGAGCTAGTTGACCCTGAAATTGAAAAGCACTACAAATGAACTCTGGAAATGTTGAAAGTTGGCATGCTATCATTATTTCACCCACATAGCATGTGTTAAAATGTTGAGAGGGCTACGACAAAGACTGGATGCAGTTCGTGTAAAAAACTGACAATCTTTCTCGAAGTAGCAGGGTTTCGAACGAGAACTTATCTCTTACAAGGGATTTCATTTTTTTTAAACTTATTTGAACTCCATACTTTTTGTGTGTTCAAAATGCACCATTCAAAGGCACATCACAAAATTTCAACAATTTCTGACTTCATTTGTTATATTTCGTGCATTTACTTTTTTTTTGAGCTAGTTGACCCTGAAATTGAAAAGGACTACAAATGAACTCTGGAAATGTTGAAAGTTGGCATGCTATCATCATTTCACCCACATAGCATGTGTTAAAAAGTTGAGAGGGCTATGACAAAGACTAGATGCAGTTCGTGTACAAAACTGACAATCTCTCTCGAAGTAGGAGGGTTTCGAACGAGAACTCATCTCTTACAAGGGATTTCATTTTTTTAAACTTATTTGAACTCCATAATTTTTGTGTGTTCAAAATGCACCATTCAAAGGCACATCAAAAAATTTCAACAATTTCTGACTTCATTTGTTATATTTCGTGCATTTACTTTTTTTTTGAGCTAGTTGATCCTGAAATTGAAAAGGACTACAAATGAACTCTGGAAATGTTGAAAGTTGGCATGCTATCATCATTTCACCCACATAGAATTTGTTAAAAAGTTGAGAGGGCTACGACAAAGACTGGATGCAGTTCGTGTACAAAACTGACAATCTCTCTCGAAGTAGCAGGGTTTCGAACGAGAATTCATCTCTTACAAGGGATTTCATTTTTTTTAAACTTATTTGAACTCCATACTTTTTGTGTGTTCAAAATGTACCATTCAAAGGCACATCACAAAATTTCAACAATTTCTGACTTAATTTGTTATATTTCGTGCATTTACTTATTTTTTTGAGCTAGTTGACCCTGAAATTGAAAAGCACTACAAATGAACTCTGGAAATGTTGAAAGTTGGCATGCTATCATCATTTCACCCACATAGCATGTGTTAAAAAGTTGAGAGGGCTACGACAAAGACTGGATGTAGTTCGTGTACAAAACTGACAATCTCTCTCGAAGTAGCAGGGTTTCGAACGAGAACTCATCTCTTACAAAGGGATTTCATTTTTTTAAAACTTATTTGAACTCCATACTTTTTGTGTGTTCAAAATGCACCATTCAAAGGCACATCATAAAGGGATTTCTTCTTCTCTCATATGTGGTGGACACTAGCTCACCTGATTTTTCAACCGTCGATGATGGTCGCTACTCCTACTTCCCCTAGTGCATAACCAATATCTAGCACAAGGAGAAGAAGGAGAAGTGATTGTTTTAATCAAAAACAGATGTGTTACAAAAGGGATTTCATTTTTTGGACTTATTTGAACTGAAGACTTTTTGTATATATATGTGGTCGAAATGGATGATACCATGAAGTTAGAAAGGGCTAAACCATTCAAAAGTAGAAAATGAAGTTAGAAAGGGCTAAACCATTCAAATTTGGAAACTATAATGGCACAAACATAAACTAGACATATATAAATTGGTCCAAGAAGTACATGATACTAGTCCAAACAGTACATAATAATAGCTACAATAGATATATATATATACAAGTGTTCGTCGTTAAGAACACTACTCGTCTGAATCATCTGAATCAGAATGTCCACCTTCCTCGAGGGGATATAGGTGACGCTCGCCATAGTTGACGAGTCGAATCCTGCGGTACAACTCGTATGAAACATATGCATCTTTTGCTGCATACTCAATGTTGATATCATCAAGTGGGCCCTTCTCCCAAAGTCTGTGCTGAGACCTTGGGAAACTGGTCTTCATATCAGCATATGAATCGTCGATCAAGGCAACTGCCATACGAGCCATCGAAGTCCTGTCATGTTGAAGCTTGAATATCGTTTGGATATCAACGAGGCAACCAGCTGGTATCTCAATACCGAAGCTGTGCCTCATCTACAGCCTGTCGTTCCTTATGTCAACGGAAGCAAAAGTGACGCCGCTGCGAAGGAACTCCATGAGTCCTGGACAATGCTTGTCACTCCTGCAACAGAAACAAATTAAAATGGACCAAATGTAACATCCTGCTGCAATAAGGAAACATGTTTCACTACAACTAAAGAGAAACTTATCTTTAGGATTCATATAGCACTTATGCAATGGAACCTAGAGATAGATTATGAACCTACTGCTGCAATAAGGAAACATGCTTCAGTACATCTATTTGAAGGGAACCAACTATGATAGAAACAAATAAACTTATACGTGGAATTCACTATGATAGATTATGGACATTATGCATAATATGAAAACAAAAGAAAGCTTGTTAACTAGTAAATCCTAACTACAAACTAAGTCCTATCGGATTGATAAAATTCGATCCAATGTGAATTATAAATGAACACAAATAAATCAAATGTACTCCACACATAGTACACTACTAAATCAAATGTACTACACTACTAAATCAAATGTACAAATACACAAAATCAAATGTACTACACTACTAAATCAAATGTATTCCACTACTAAATCAAATGTACTACACTACTAAATCAAATGTACTACACACATACTACATTAGTAAATCAAATGTACAAATACACAAAATCTACTACGCTCCTTAATCAGATACACAAATACACAAAATCCATGTGAACGTGGGAGTAGTGACCCTAGGGGAGGGATTATCTTGGATCAAAGAAAGCCTCAAAACTTACTTCGCCCATTGGAAGTTCAGGAAATGGGTTGCGAAGCATATTTGGATGACGGCGACACCACGTTGATCGGCCATGTACTCCAGATCAAGCCCGAAGAACTTCTCATGATTCGGTGCGTGGTTAAACCATCGTTCCTTCAACTGTTGAAAGAAAAACGGCACCTCCGTGCTCAGGTTCGTGTACACGACAAATAGCTTCGTCGCGCCATGCGCGGCCACCTCACGAAAGATAGTTGGCATGGTGGAAGAAGAGAAGGGAAGAAGAGAGGAGAAGAATAGAGAGGGCGACGCGAGAGAGAAGAAGAACAGAGAGGGCGACGCGAGAGAGAAGAAGAACAGAGAAATGGCGACTGTACGCTTCGGTTCGTGCTTTTCATCGCCCGAAACGACGCGGGATGCAAACCATTTGGGCCATTAATCCCGGGTTGAGCCACCAACCGTGACTAAAGAGGTATACCAAACGGTTGCCACCACTACGGCAGGCCACGCGTTAGGTTTTTAGTCCCGGGTTCAACCACCAAACGAGACTAAAGAGGTACGCCAACGGTCGCCCCACTACGGCAGGCCACGTGTTAGTCCTTTAGTCCCGGGTTGAGCCACCAACTGGGACTAAAGAGGTATAACAACCGCCGCCACAACCACGGCATACCACGTGTTAGGCCTTTAGTCCCGGGTTGAGCCACCAACCGGGTCTAAAGGGGGATACGAACGGTTGCCACCACCACCACCCGCTGCGTAGCCCTTTAGTCCCGGTTTGGGACAGGAACCGGGACTAAAGGCTCCTTACGGCCCGGGACTAAAGCCTCGAGGGAGGAATTGAGAATTGGGGCGACGTGGCCGGGCCTTTAGTCCCGGCCCAGAAGCACTCCGGGACCAAATGGTGCAGGCCAAAGGCCCGTTTTCTACTAGTGGACGCTGTATTTTTTCTAGGTGATGTCAGGGTGTCTAGGTTGGTAAGTTTTTATAGGCTAGTTGCTTCCTATTGATTTGAAAAATTATCGACCCCATCAAAATCATGAACGGAATCCAATATTTAATTTCTCAATGAAAAAGAGCATAGTAAATTAAAATAATTGAGTGAGAGATTGTTGACGCGATCAAAGTAGGTGAGCCAATTCTAAATTGGTTATCTCAATTGAATGAGAGGCCTCCAATCCAAGGGAGCTTGGTGATATAATATATTGTGAAGTTCTATGTTACAGTAACATATTATGTTACTCTAAACACCTCTTTCCTTATTAACTACTTGACACATAAGCAATTATTTCTTGAAATGCAATATGTTACTAGCTAAGTTACTTCCTCTATGACCAGCCTTATGTTTTCTACTAATTAAAAACTCCCCTCTCTGGACGCTATGGGGGCGGAAGGGTGGGGAAAGGGGAACCCTAGATCTAGCGGTCCAGAGTGAAAATAGGGTGTCGGCTTGCGTGTGAGGCGGTGTCGTGGTCGGGTGTGCAATCTCGACGTGTATGGAACTACTGCCCTCCCAATTTTTTCTGCACCTCAAAGATGGCACGCCGGCTTCAATGATGATGCAAGAAGAACAAATTGGAGGTCTTTTGGGATGAATATTATCATGTGTTAAAAAGCCACATATTTTACTTTGTAACACAACCCTTGTTTACATATTTCATCCTAAAAATTTCCACACTTGTGTGTAATGTTTCCATGTATATCTGTATTTTTTACAGATTTTTTTGAAATGTAAAAAATTATGAGTTTTGAAGAATTTTGGATTTTTTTAAAACCGGCCTCAATTAAGGCCGAGCTCTAAACGTCATTTTCACATATATAGCATCTAGGAGATACATACAGTGAGTACACACTAAGTCTCTGCAAGGTTAAGATGTACATCATGGCCCTCGACGTCTTCTGATCTATATCAGCGACCTCCCGGTCGTTGCTTTTACATGTTCCCTAGTTTAAACAAGTTTCATCCGCTGCGACAACGTGCTTTGTTCATGAAGTGTGGCCGGTCGACACATGACGAATAAGTCTTTGGTACCTTGAAGGGTTGGATATAATTTTGAATTTCTATAAGAGCGTTCTGGTACGAGTGTTTTTTTTGCGGGTGCTGGTACGAGTGTTCTTGTGAGGGTTTGTGCTACTTAGGACCTGTTTGGAACCATAATAGATTATAATAATCTGGATTATGAAGATAGATTATATAATCTGGTTTATAAAAATAATCTAGGTGGGCATGTTTGGAGCCCAGATTATATAAACTGTAATCTAGGTTTTACATTGCATAATGACCTCTCTGTCTTTTGTTTTTTTAAGAAAAAGGAGGGTGGCGGTGGCAGGAATGTAATTATCTCCAACTTTACAAGGGTAATGTTTCATTAGCAATCCATAATCCGATTTTACCTGGGATAGAGTAGATTGTGAGTTTTTAGTAATCTGTCCATCTAGTTTTTATAATCTACACCATAATCTTGTTGGAATTATGCCCTAGAGGCAATAATAAATGTATAGTTATTATTATAATTCCTGTATCAAGATAATAGTTTATTATCCATGCTATAATTGTATTGAATGAAGACTCATTTACATGTGTGGATACATAGACAAAACACCGTCCCTAGCATGCCTCTAGTTGGCTAGCCAGTTGATCGATGATAGTCAGTGTCTTCTGATTATGAACAAGGTGTTGTTGCTTGATAACTTGATCACGTCATTGGGAGAATCACATGATGGACTAGACCCAAACTAATAGACGTAGCATGTTGATCGTGTCATTTTGTTGCTACTGTTTTCTGCGTGTCAGGTATTTATTCCTATGACCATGAGATCATATAACTCACTGACACCGGAGGAATGCTTTGGGTGTATCAAACGTTGCAACGTAACTGGGTGACTATAAAGATGCTCTACAGGTATCTCCGAAGGTGTTCGTTGAGTTAGTATGGATCGAGACTTGGATTTGTCACTCCGTGTGACGGAGAGGTATCTCGGGGCCCACTCGGTAATACAACATCACACACAAGCCTTGCAAGCAATGTAACTTAGTGTAAGTTGCGGGATCTTGTATTACGAAACGAGTAAAGAGATTTACCGGTAAACGAGATTGAAATAGGTATGCGGATATTGACGATCGAATCTCGGGCAAGTAACATACCGAAGGACAAAGGGAATGACATACGGGATTATACGAATCCTTGGCACTGAGGTTCAAACGATAAGATCTTCATAGAATATGTAGGATCCAATATGGGCATCCAGGTCCCGCTATTGGATATTGACCGAGGAGTCTCTCGGGTCATGTCTACATAGTTCTCGAACCCGCAGGGTCTGCACACTTAAGGTTCGACGTTGTTTTATGCGTATTTGAGTTATATGGGTGGTTACCGAATGTTGTTCAGAGTCCCGGATGAGATCACGGACGTCACGAGGGTTTCCGGAATGGTCCGGAAACGAAGATTGATATATTGGATGACCTCATTTGATTACCGGAAGGTTTTCGGAGTTACCGGGAATGTACCGGGAATGATGAATGGGTTCCGGGAGTTCACCGGGGGGGGGCAACCCACCCCGGGGAAGCCCATAGGCTTTGGGGAGATACTACAGCCCTTAGTGGGCTGGTGGGACATCCCCAAGGGGGCCTATGCGCCAAGAAAAAGAAATCAAAGGAAAATAAAAAAAAAAGGAGGGAGGAAGTGGGAAGGGAGGGGGACTCCTCCCACCAAACCAAGTCCAACTCGGTTTGGGGGGGGAGTCCTCCCCCCTTGGCTCGGCCGACCCCTTGAGGGTCCCTTGGACCCCAAGGCAAGGTCCCCCTCCCTCCTCCTATATATATGGAGCAATTAGGGCTGATCTGGGACGACTTTCTCACGGCTGCCCGACCACATACCTCCATAGTTTTTCCTCTAGATCGCGTTTCTGCGGAGCTCGGGCGGAGCCCTGCTGAGACAAGATCATCACCAACCTCCGGAGTGCCGTCACGCTGCCGGAGAACTCTTCTACCTCTTTGTCTCTCTTGCTGGATCAAGAAGGCCGAGATCATCGTCGAGCTGTACGTGTGCTGAACGCGGAGGTGCCGTCCGTTCGGTACTAGATCGTGGGACTGATCGCGGGATTGTTCGCGGGGCGGATCGAGGGACGTGAGGACGTTCCACTACTTCAACCGCGTTCTCTAACGCTTCTGCTATTCGATCTACAAGGGTACGTAGATCACTCATCCCCTCTCGTAGATGGACATCACCATGATAGGTCTTCGTGCGCGTAGGAAAATTTTTGTTTCCCATGCGACGTTCCCCAACAAATCTGTCATGTTCGGAGACACAATAGATTATAAAAACTGAATTATATAATGTGAGCGGTTCCAAACAGTGCCCTAATATATGGCATGTGGCCTTTTCGAGAGAAAAAAAGATGCACACAGCCAACACCTGGTTCCAGTAAGCTTATTTATTTTTCCATATTTTATTAAACTTGGATTTCTGGTTATGTTGGTGTTGTTGTTGTATCAAAAAAGCTAGACCAAACCCTAGTTTTTGGAAAAAAAAGTGATGCCTTTTTTTACACCAAGTAAAATAAGTATAACAACGCAATCCTGGGACTCAGACTCTGACTCACAATCAACCCTAATTAGCTTGTCTTCTAGTTATGACCTATGATTTTGTTGACACTTGGATGGAGGAGATTCTCGACTTTCGCCCCATCAGTCTAATTCACGCCATCGCAAAGATTATTCCAACGATGTTGGCCACAAGACTTGGTCCTTACATGGACGCCCTCGTCTCCAACGCACAAAGGGCTTTCATCAAGACTAGGAGCATAAATGATAATTTCATGTTTGTTAGCAACTATGCGTGATGCCTGCACCGCCGAAAAAACCATCCATTCTCCTCAAACTTGACATAAATAAAACCTTCGACTCGGTGCAATGGGGCTACATCTTAGACCAAGTACAGCAGCGTGGGTTCCCCTGACGCTTCCGTAACTGGATTGCAGTGGTCCTTTCAACTAGTCCTTCTCAATACTGTCCCTGGTGACCCAATTTGGCATGGGTGCGGGCTACGGCAAGGTGACCTGCTGTCCCCGCTGCTCTTCATCATCGCGATTGACCCCCTTGTGTGTCTCTTGCAGCTGGCCACCAAGCAGGGGGCTGCATCCCTTGGGGTGCATAGGGAGCTCTACCGCTCATCCCTCTATGCGGACACCGCTGCCATTTTTGTGGCCCCTATCAAGGTGCTAGACATTTGAGTAACTTGATGTCGGGACAATAGGCTTTTGTCTCCGGTGGGGTGGCCTTAGGGCTTGTAAGAATTGTTGGGGAACATTGCATGGGAAACAAAAAATTCCTACGCACACGCAAGACCTATCCATGGTGATGATCATCTACGAGAGGGGACATCGGATCCACATACCCTTGTAGATCTCTAAGCGGGAAGCGTTAAGAAACTCGGTTGATGTAGTCGAACGTCTTTGCAATCTGAATCGCAAGCGTCCCACGAACTCCGTCCCGATCTAGCACCGAACGGACCACACCTCCGTGTTCAGCACACGTACAACTAAATGACGATTTCCGCCTTCTTGATCCAGCAAGAGGGGCGGAGAGGTAGATGAGTTATCCGAAAGCATGAAGGTGTGGTGGTGGTGGTGGTGGTGAACTAATCTAGCAGGGCTTCGCCAAGCAATGCCCAACTAATATAGATGAGGGAGACGATCTATGGAGGAGAGGGCAGCACATGGCTTTTTCTGGTGTAGTTTGCCTCAAAACCTCCACTATATATAGGAGGAAGAGGAGGGAGGGCTTCCTTGCCTCCTACTCCAAGGAGGAGGCCTCGGCCGAGCCAAGGGAGAAGAGTCCTCCTCCAATTCGGTTTGGTGGATGACTCCCTTCCTACTTGGCCACCTCCTTCCTTTTTTATTTTCGTTTTCTTTTTGCACCTTTGGCCGAAATTGGTTTATTGGGCTGGCCTCACCAGCACACTAGGGGCTGGTGTGCCACCTCTAGGCCTATTAGGTCCTTTCCCGGGTGGGTGGCCCCTCCCGGTAAAACCCCGAAACCCATTCGTCACTCCCGGTACTTTACCGGTAACGCCCGAAATCATTCCAGAAGCCAAATGCAACTTTCATGTATATCAATCTTTACCTCAGGACCATTCCGGAGCTCCTCGTGACATCCGAGATCTCATCCGGGACTCCAAACAACTTTTGGGCACCAACATACATAACTCAATAATACTGAAATGTCACCGAACCTTAAGTGTGCAGACCATGCGGGTTCGAGAACTATGTCGACATGACGTGAGAAACTCTCCGGTAAATAACCAATAGGTGCACCTGGATGTCCATATTGGATCCTACATATTCTACGAAGATCTTTATCGATTGAACCTCTATGTCAAGGTTTCAGCTATTCCTGTATAACATCCCCTTTGTCCTTCGGTATGTTACTCGCCCGAGATACGATCGTCGGTATCTCTATACCTATTTCAATCTCTTTACCGGCAAGTCTCTTTACCAGTTTCGGAATACAAAATCCCGTGGCTAACTCCTTAGCCACATTGCTTGCAAGGCTTGTTTGTGATGTTGTATTACCGAGTGGGCCCCGAGATACCTCTCCCTCATACAAAGTGACAAATCCCAGTCTTGATCCATGCGAACTTCAACGCACCTTCGGAGATACCTTTAGAGCACCTTCATAGTCACCCAGTTACGTTGCCACGTTTGATACATACAAGGCATTCGTTCAGTGTTAGTGAGATACATGATCTCATGGTCATAGGAATGTATAATTGACATGCAGAAAACAGTAGCAATAAAATAACACGATCTCATGCTATGTTCATAGTTTGGGTCTTGTCCATCACATCATTCTCCTAATGATGTGATCCCATTATCAAGTGACAACACTTGTCTATGGCTAGGAAACCTTAACCATCTTTGATCAATGAGCTAGTCAACTAGAGGCTTACTAGGGACAATGTTTTCTCTATGTGTCCATGCATGTATTTGTGTTTCTATTCAACAATTATAGCATCGATAATAAACGATTATCTTGAAACAGGAAATATAATAATAACTATTTTATTATTGCCTCTAGGGCATATTACCAACAATCTCCCACTTGCACTAGAGTCAATAATCTAGCTTCATATCACTATGTGATTTACAAGGTAACGAATCTAACACCAATACAGTTCTGCTGTTGATCATGTTTTGCTCGTGGAAGAGGCTTAGTTAACGGGTCTGCAACATTCAAATCTGTGTGCATTGTGGAAATATTTATGTCCTCCTCCTTGATGTAATCGTGGATGGCATTGAAGTATCATTTTATGTGTCTGGTCCTCTTGTGAAACCTTGGTTCCTTGGTTAGAGAAATGGCACCAGTGTTGTCACAGAACAAATTATTGCATCCAGTGCACTTGGCACAACTCCAAGATCTGTCATGAACTGCTTCATCCACACACCCTCTTTAGCGGCCTCCGAGGTAGCTATGTACTCCGCTTCGCATGTAGAATCAGGTACGACGCTCTACTTCGAACTGCACCAGCTTACCACACCCCCATTGAGAATAAATACGTATCCGGTTTGTGACTTGAGTCATCCGGATCAGTGTTGAAGCTTGCATTGACGTAACACTTTACGACGAGCTCTTCATCACCTCCATAAACGAGAAACATTTTCTTAGTCCTCTTCACGTACTTCAGAATATTCTTGACCGATGTTTAGTGCTCCATTCCTGGATTACATTGAAACCTTCCCGACATCCTTATGGCAAGGCTGAGATCATGTCTAGTGCACATCATTGCATACATTATAGACCCTATGGTTGAAGCATAGGGGACGACACTCATCTTTTCTCTATATTCTGCACTTACTGGGCATTGAGTCTTACTCAACTTTATACCTTGTAACACAGGCAAGAACCCCTTCTTGGATTGTTCCATTTTGAACTTTTTCAAAATCTTATCAAGGTATGTGCTTTGTGAAAGTCTTATCAGCCGTCTTGATATATCTCTATAGATCTTGATGCCTAATATGTAAGCAGCTTCTCCGAGAGCCTTCATTGAAAAACTTTTATTTAGGTAATCCTTTACGCTTCCCAGAAGTTCTATATTATTTCCAATCATCAATATGTCATCTACATATAATATTAGAAACGCTATAGAGCTCCCACTCACTTTCTTGTAAATACAAGCTTCTCCAAAAAATTGTATAAACCCAAACGCCTTGATCACCTCATCAAAGCACTCATTCCAACTCCGAGATGCTTGTACCAGTCCATAAATGGATCAGTTGAGATTGCATACTTTGTCACCATTCTTTGGATCGACAAAACCTTCCAATTACATCATATACAACTCTTCCTTAAGAAACCCATTAAGGAACACTGTTTTGACATCCATCTCCCAAATTTCATAATAAAAAAATGCTGCTAGTGCTAACATGATTTTGACGGACTTAAGAATCGCTACGGGTGAGAAAGTGTCATCATAGTCAACTCCTTGAACTTGTGAAAAACCCTTTGTCAAAAGTCGAGCTTTATAGACGGTCACATTACCGTCCACGTTCGTCTTGTTCTTAAAGATCCATTTGTTTTGAATGGCCTTCCGCCCTTCAGGTAATACTTGCAAAGTCCATACTTTGTTTTAGTACATAGATCCTATCTCGGAATTTATGGCCTCTAACCATTTGTTGGAATCCAGGCCCACCATTGCTTCTCCATAGCTTGTAGGTTCATTGTTGTCTGAGAACATGATTGATAACATAGGATTCCCATACCACTCAGGAGTAGTACGTGCCCTTGTCGACCTACGAGGTCCGATCGCAACTTGATCTGAAGTTTCATGATCGTCATAACTAGCTTCCTCTTCAACCGGTGTAGCTTCGACAGAAACTTCTTTCTGTCATGCACCACCATCTTGTTGAAGCAAAGGTTCTACAACCTCATCAAGTTCTATCTGCCCCCCTCCACTCAATTCTTTCGAGAGAAACTCTTTCTCAAGAAATGTTGCGTTTTTAGCGACAAACACTTTGCCTTCTGATCTGAGATAGAAGGTGTCCCCAACTATCTCGTTTGGGTATCTTATGAAGACACACTTTTCCGCTTTGGATTCCAGCTTTTCAGGCTGAAGCTTTTTTACATCAGCATCACATCCCCAAACTTTAAGAAACGACAACTTTGGCTTCTTGCCAAACCACAATTCATATGTCGTTGTCTCAACGGATTTTGATGGTGCCTTATATAAGTGAATGCAGCTCTTTCCAATGCATAGCCCAGACAAATCGGTAAGAGACATCATAGAACACACCATATCTAATAAACTACGATTACGACGTTCGGACACGCCATTACGCTGTGGTGTTCCACGCGGTGTCAATTGTGAAACAATTTCACATTGTCTTAACTGAGCACCAACCTCGTAACTCATATACTCACTGATACGTCTCAAACGTATCTATAATTTTTGATGGTTTCATGTTGTTATCTTGTCAACTTTGGATGTTTTATATACCTTTTATATCTTTTTTGGACTAACTTATTAATTCAGTGCCAAGTGCCAGTTCGTGTTTTTTCTGTGTCTTTTACTCTTTTCAGATCTGATTTTGGAACGGAGTCCAAACGGAATAAAATCCCCAAAATGAATTTTTCCAGAACGGAAGAAGATCGGGGGACTTGAGGGCCAAGGCAGGGACCCACAGGAAGCCCACAAGCCCTGTTGCCGCGGCCAGGGGGGCCCACGGCAACCAGGCTTGTGGCCTCCCTGGCGCTACCCAGCCCTAGCTCTTTGGCCTATAAATTCCCTAAAATCCCAGAAAAAATCAGGGCATCCAAGAAAACACTTTTTCGCCGCCGCAAGCTTCCGTTTCCGTGAGATCTCATCTGGAGACCCTTCCCAGTGCCCTGCCGGAGGGAACTTTGGAGTTGGAGGGCTTCTACATCAACTTCATCGCCTCTCCAATGACTCGTGAGTAGTCCACTTTAGACCTACGGGTCCGTAGTTAGTAGCTAGATGGTTTCTTCTCTCTCTTGGATCTTCAATACAAAGTTCTCCATGATCTTCATGGAGATCTATCCGATGTAATCCTCTTTGGCGGTGTGTTTGTCGAGATCCGATGAATTGTGGATTCGTGATCAGATTATCTATGAATTATATTTGAGTCTTTGCTGATCTCTTATATGCATGATTTGATATCCTTGTAAGTCTCTCCAAGTCTTGGGTTTTGTTTGGCCAACTAGATCTACGATTCTTGCAATGGGAGAAGTGCTTGGTTTTGGGTTCATACCGTGCGGTGACCTTTCCCAGTGACAGAAGGGGCAGCAAGGCACGCATCGTGTTGTTGCCATCAAGGGTAACAAGATGGGCTTTCGTCATAGATTTGAGATTATCCATCTACATCATGTCATCTTGCTTAAGGCATTACTCTGTTCTTATGAACTGAATACAATAGATGTATGCTGGATAGCGGGCGACGTGTGGAGTAATAGTAGTAGATGCAGAAAGTATCGGTCTACTTTTTTTGGACGTGATTTCTATAGATATGATCATTGCCATAGATAACGTGATGACTTTGCACGGTTCTATCAATTGCTCGACAGTAATTCGTTCACCCACCGTCTACTTGCATTCATGAGAGAAGCCACTAGTGAACACTACGGCCCATGGGTCTATTCACAACTATCGTCTCCAGTTTTACTTTTACTTTGCTTTGTTTACTTTTTGCTTTCAGTTCTCACTTTGCAAACAATCTACAAGGGATTGACAACCCCTTCTTAGCATTGGGTGCAAGCTCTTTGTGTTTGTGCAGGTACTTGTGACTTGAAAGCTCCTCCTACTGGATTGATACCTTGGTTCTCAAACTGAGGGAAATACTTACCGCCACTGTGCTACATCACCCTTTCCTCTTCACGGGAACACTAACGCAAGGCTCCAAGGCCTCGGGGGAATCCTTTGCATATTTGCCAAGGAAATCCCTATAGGCGTAGCAGCAGGAGAAGGATTCCTGGCGCCATTGTCGGAGAAGGTCTTTTGTAGCCGTTGCAGAAGGATTTCTAGCGCCGTTGCCGGGGAGGATCGCTTGCCGAGGAGTATCAAGACAAGAATAATCTCCCGTCAACACGCCTATTTCTGGCGCCGTTGCCGGGGAGGAGATATCAAGTCAAGATCTATCCAAGTAGGTGTCACAAACTCATATCTTGCATTTACTTTGTTTGCCAGTTGCCTCTCATTTTCTTCTCCCCCACTTCACATTTGCCGTTTTCATTTGCCTTTCTCATTTGTCGTTTTCTTTTGTCTTTTGCCTTCTTTTTCCGCCCTTTCCTCTCACTTGCTTTCTGTTCGCTTGTGTGCCATGTGCCTTCAATATGCTTGCATCTTCGCCTGCTGAAAATCTAGTGATATGGATCCTCATCCACTTGCTAATCTCTTTAAGAGATCTAGTTATGTTGATCCAATTGCTAGTGAGTTGAGTGCACTTGACTATCTTTATGGAGTTTTGCTTGAGATGCGTGAATCTGAAAATTGTGAGGTAGAAATTTATGAAGTGATTCACCAGGGCTCCTTGGATGAAAATTGTGACTTGAAAGCACTATAAATTCTATTAGTGACAATCATGCTAAAAATATGCAAAACCCTAAGCTTGGGGATGCTAGTTTTGCTATGTCCACTACATGTTGCAATGATCATGAGTGGGGCGATGATTTTTCTTATGATCTTGAAAATTTGTTTAAGCCTCATGATGTATATGATATTTGCAATATTATTGAACGTGGGTTTGGAGAAGTCATGACTTTAGTTGATGATGATCCCACATGTAATTATTATAAGAGAGGAAAATATTGTGGTAGAAACTTTCATGTTACCCAATTACCTCTCGTTATGTGGAGATTGCTATTGTCTATTTCTTCTTCCTTGCATATGATAACTATTGGTTGTCTTGACAATTTGTTTTCCTATAAAATGCCTATGCATAGGAAGTATGTTAGAGTTAGATGTGATTTTCACATGCTTTATGAGGCTCTCGTTGTGCTTCGATTCTTGTCTTTTATGTGAGCATCATTGAATTATCAATGCCTAGCTAAGGGCGTTAAACAATAGCGCTTGTTGGGAGGCAACCCAACGCATTTATCCTTTTTTCTGTTTTGTGTTTTCCACATTTTCATAATTCTGTTATGAATGTGTTTTCTGTGTTTCTTTAGCGTTTGTGCCAAGTAAAACCGTTATGATTAGTCTAGGGGATGATCGTTTGGTCATGCTGGAAAAGACAGAAACTTTCTGCTCATGAAAGAATTTTCATTTTTTTTCTGTAAGAGAATTTGAGTTTATTCTTTTTGATGCTGATTTCTACGCAAATTCTTCAGACTGTCGTAATTTTTCAGAATTTTTGAAGTACCAGAACTATACGAAGTATACATATTGCTACAGACTGGTATGTTGTTAACACATTCTGTTTTTGTTGAGTTGGTTGCTTATTTTGATGAAACTATGGATAGTATCGGGGGGTATTAGCCATGGAATTTTGAAAATATAGTAACCCAACATCAACATAAGTATAATTTAAGTTTGCTACAGTACCTAAGGAAGTGGTGGTTTGCTTTCTTATACTAATGTTATCACGAGTTTCTGTTTAAGTTTCATGTTGTGAAGTTTTCAAGTTTTGGGTGATGATTTTATGGACAAAGAGATAAAGAGTGGCAATAGCTCAAGCTTGGGGATGCCTGATACGTCTCCAACATATCTGTAATTTTTTATGGTTTCATGTTGTTATCTTGTCAAACTTTGGATGTTTTATATCTTTTTTGGGACTAACCTATTAATTTAGTGCCAAGTGCCAGTTCCTGTTCTTTCCGTGTTTTTGACCCTTTTTCAAGCGGAGTCCAAATGGAATAATTCTTTCACGATGATTTTTTAATGGAAAATATCAAAAATACCGGAAGAAAAAGATATCAGAGAGGGGGTCCCGAGGAAGCCACAAGCCCTGTCGGCGCCCCCCCCCCCAGGTCGCACCAACCAAGATTGTGGGCCCCTCACGGGCCCACTTGACGCAACTCCACCGCCATCTGGTCCTATAAATCTAGAAACCTCCAGAAAGAAACCTAGATCGGGAGTTCCACCGCCGCAAGCCTCTGTAGCCACCAAAAATCAATCTGGAGCCCGTTCTGGCACCCTTCCAGAGGGGGAATCCATCTCCGGTGGCCATCTTCATCATCCTGGCGATCTCCATGACGAGGAGGGAGTAGTTCTTCCTCGGGGCTGAGGGTATGTACCAGTATCTATGTGTTTGATCTCTCTCTCTCGTGTTCTTGACATGTCTTGATCTCGATGTACCGTGGGCTTTGCTACTATAGTTGGATCTTATGATGTTCTTCCCCCTCTCCCTTCTTGTAATGAATTGAGTTTCCCCTTTGGAGTTATCTTATCGGATTGAGTCTTTGAGAACACTTGATGTATGTCTTGCACGTGTCCATCTGCTGTGATCAACTTGCGGTTCGTGACATTGGGAACCTATGCATATGGGTTGGCACATGTGGATTCATGTAAGTACTTGATGTATGTTTTGGTGATCAACTTGCGGGTTCGTGACATTGGGAACCTATGCACAGGGGTTGGCACACGTTTTGACTCTGTGGTAGAAACTTTGGGGCACTCTTTGAAGTTCTATGTGTTGATTGAATAGATGATTCTGAGATTGTGTGGTGCATATTGTATAATCATACCCACGGATATTTGAGGTGACAATGGAGTATCTAGGTGAAATTAGGATCTTGGTTGATATGTACCTTAAGGTGTTATTCTAGTACGAACTCTATGAAAGATTGAACGGAAAGAATAGCTTCGTGCTATTTTACTACGGACTCTTGAATAGATCGATCAGAAAGAATAACTTTGTGGTGGTTTCGTACCCGACAATAATCTCTTCGTTTGTTCTCTGCTATTAGTGACTTTGGAGTGACTCTTTGTTGCATGTTGAGGGCCAGTTATATGATCCAATTATGTTATCATTGTTGAGACAACTTCACTAGTGAAAGTATGAACCCTAGGCCTTGTTTCCACGCATTGCAATACCGTTCGTGCTCACTTTTGTTACTAGTTACCTTGCTGTTTTTGTAATTTCAGATTACAAAAACCTATATCTACCATCCATATTGCACTTGTATCACCATCTCTTCGCCGAACTAGTGCACCTATAAAACTTACCATTGTATTGGGTGTGTTGGGGACACAAGAGACTCTTTGTTATTTGGTTGCAGGGTTGCTTGAGAGAGACCATCTTCATCCTACGCCTCCCACGGATTGATAAACCTTAGGTCACCCACTTGAGGGAATATTGCTACTGTCCTACAAACCTCTGCACTTGGAGGCCCAACAACATCTACAAGGAGAAGGTTGCGTAGTAGACATCAAGCTCTTTTCTGGCGCCGTTGCCGGGGAGGTTAGCGCTTGAAGGTATATATTTAGATCTTGCAATCGAATCTTTTTGTTTTGTGCTCTTTCGCTATAAAACTTAAAAAAAATGGAATTGAGGATGCCTCATATGCTCCATCTTTTCAATGTCTTTCGTGAGCATGATGGGAAGGAGAATTGTGCTCAAATGCTGAAAGAAGAATTACATAGAATGCTTGGCATAGAATATGTGAATGACGAGCATGATTGCAATATTCTTAGCATGAATTCTTTTAATACCCATGATGCTAATGATATGCAAAGCCACAAGCTTGGGGATGCTATATTTGATGAAGATGGTCTTTTTAGCTCTTCCACTTTGAATGATCAAAATCATTTTGATGAAAGCATGCCCCCTATCTACGATGATTATTGCAAGGATACTTATGATTTAAAGAAGAGAGATGACAAAACTTGTCATACTCTCTAGAAACCCTTTGCTAAACCTTGCTTTTTCATGGTGGACACAATTTGTAGTGCTCAAGTCTTTTACGATACTCCCACTACTATTCTTGAGAATAGATTTCCTTATGTGGAGAGTAGTAAAATTTCTATGCTTGTAGATCATGAAAAGAATGCCTTAGGTGCTGGTTATATTGTTGAATTTATTCATGATGCTACTGAAAATTACTATGAGAGAGGATCATATGCTTCTACTTATTCCAATAGTATCAAGCTTCCTCTCCATATGTTGAAATTTTTGAAGTTATGCTTGTTTTACCTTCCTATGCTAGTTGATTCTTGCTCCAATAAATTGTTTGATCACAAAATCCCTATGCATAGGAAGTGGGTTAGACTTAAATGTGCTAGCCATTTTCTCAATGATGCTCTCGTTGTGTTTCAATCCTTACATTTTATGTGAGCATCATTGAAATCAATGCCTAGCTAAGGGCGTTAAATGATAGCGCTTGTTGGGAGGCAACCCAATGAATAAATTTTTCTTTTCTTTTTGCTTCCTGTTTTGTTTTCTCCACACCTTCATAATTCTCTTATGATTGTGTCTTTTGTGTTTCTTTTTGTGTTTGTGCCAAGCAAAACCGTTATGATTAGTCTTGGTGATGATTGTTTGATCATGCTGGAAAAAGACAGAAACTTTCTGCTCACGAAAAGAATTTGCATTTTTATTCTGTAAGAGCTTTTGAGTTCATTCATTTTGCTTCCGATTTCTATCAAATTTATTCAGATTGTCGTAAGTTTTCAGATTTTTTGAAGTACGAGAAGTATGCGAAATATACAGATTTCTACAGACTGGTCTGCTGTTAACAGATTATGTTTTTGTTGAGTTGGTTGCTTATTTTGATGAAACTATGGATAGTATCGGAGGGTACTAGCCATGGAAAAGTGAAAATACAGCAACCCAACACCAACATAAGTAGAATTTAAGTTTGCTACGGTACCTAGGGAAGTGGTGATTTGTTTTCTTATACTAATGATATCACGAGTTTCTGTTTAAGTTTTGTGTTGTGAAGTTTTCAAGTTCTGGGTGAAGTTCTTATGGACAAAGAGATAAAGAGTGGCAAGAGCTCAAGCTTGGGGATGCCCAAGGCACCCCAAGTTGATTCAAGAATGCTGAAAAAGCCTAAGCTTGGGGAAATCCCGGGAAGGCATCCCCTCTTTCGTCTTCAATCCATCGGTAATGTTACTTGGAGCTATATTTTTATTCACCACATGATATGTGTTTTGCTTGGAGCGTCTTGTCTTGTAGGAGTTTTTTATTTTTGTTGTGTCGCAATAATCGTTGTTGCACACCTTTTTGAGAGAGAGATATGCACTCATCGTGATTTTGCTAGAATGCTCATTGTGCTTCACTTATATATTTTGAGCTAGATACTTTTGCTCTTGTGCTTCATTTATATCTTTAGAGCTAGTTGATTTTGCTCTATGTGCTTCACTTATATCTTTTAGAGCAAAGCGGTGCAAGGCTTGGTATTTGGCTTATGCTATGAAAGTAGTCCCAAAAGTGGTAGTTATCCAAAGGGTTACGAAAACTTCCATCTTCATGTGCATTGAGTAGAAAGAAGAGCTTGATTCCTCTCAATTAGTTTTGAGATGTGGTTGTGGTAATATTTAAGTTATGTTAGTATGGTGTTGTGAATCTAGAGATACTTGTGTTGAAGTTAGTGATTCCCGTAGCATGCACGTATGGTGAACCGCTATATGATGAAGTTTGAGCGTGATTAGTTTATCGATTTTCATCCTTTGTGTAGCGGTCGGGATCGAGCGATGGTTTATAACTACCAACCCTTCCCCTAGGAGTATGCGTTGAATGCTTTGTTTCGATTACTAATAAAACTTTTGCAACAATTATATGAGTTCTTCATGACTAATGTTGAGTCCATGGTTTAGATGCACTTTCACCTTCCACCATCACTATCTTCTTTATTGCCGTGCAACTTTCGCCGGTGCACAAAACCACCCATATAGCCTCCCTCAAAACAACCACCATACCTACCTACTATGGCTTTTTCGAAGCTATTCCGAGATATATTTCTATACGACTACCACCATGACATGTGCCACCACTTCTACATTGACATTGCATGAGCATAAGATAGCTAGCATGATGTTTCCATTGATGTCTATGCCATGCTAGATCATTGTCACGGTACACTACCGAAGGCATTCCATATAGAGTCATCATTGCTCTAACTTTTGAGTTCTAAGTGTGATGATCATCATTGATGGAGCATTGTCCCATAAGAAGAAATAAAAGAGGCCAAAGATGCCCACCAAAAAAAAAGAGGCCAAAGAGCCCACCAAAAAAAAGAGAGAAAAATAGAGAAGGGACAATGCTACCACCTTTCCACACTTGTGCATATTAAGCACCATGATCTTCATGATTGAGAGTCTCTCGTTTTGTCACCACCATATAGCTAGTGGGAAATTTTCATTATATAACTTCGCTTGTATATTCCAATGATAGGCTTCCTTAAAATTGCCTTAGGTCTTCAAGAGCAAGCAAGTTGGATGCACACCCACTAGTTTTCTTTAAGAGCTTTCACATACTCTCAGCTCTAGTGCATCATTTGTATGGCAATCCCTACTCATTCCCGTTGATATCTATTGATGAGCATCTCTATAGTTCATTGTTATGCCTAGTCACTGTGACCATCTTCTCCTTGTTTTCCTTGCAACCTCCACCACACTCCATTCCACTTATAGTGCTAAAACCATGGCTCACGCTCATGTATTGCGTGAGAGTTGAAAAGGTTTGAGAAAGGAAAGGTGTGAAAACAATTACTTGGCAAATACCGAGGTTGTGCATGATTTAAATTCGTTGTGCAAGGATGATAGAGCATAGCCAGACTATATGATTTTGTAGGGATAACTTTCTTTTGGCCTTGTTATTTTGAAAGTTCATGATTACCTTGCTAGTTTGCTTGAAGTATTATTGTCTCCACGTCAATAGCAAACTATTGTTTTGAATCTAATGGATCTGAACATTCACGTCACATAAGAGGAGTTACAAAGGACATCTATGCTAGGTAGCATGAAAGCATGAAAAATTCATTCTTTATCACTTCCCTACTCGAGGACGAGCAGGAGTTAAGTCTGGGGATGCTTGATACGTCTCAAACGTATGTATAACTTTTGATGGTTTCATGTTGTTATGTTGTCAACTTTGGATGTTTTATATACCTTTTATATCTTTTTTGGGACTAACTTACTAATTCAGTGCCAAGTGCCAGTTCCTGTTTTTTCTATGTTTTTGACTCTTTTTCAGATCTGATTTTGGAACGGAGTCCAAACGGAATAAAATCCCCGAAATGAATTTTTCCATCAAGGAAGAAGATCGGGGGACTTTAGGGCCAAGGTAGGGGGCCCATAGGGAGCCCACAAGCTGTGTTACCGCGGCCAGGGGGCCCGCGGCAACCAGGCTTGTGGCCACCCAGGCGCTCCCCTGCCCTAGCTCTTTGGCCTATAAATTCCCTAAAATCCCAGAAAAAATCAGGGCATCCACGAAAACACTTTTCCGCCGACGCAAGCTTCCGTTTCCACGAGATCTCATCTTGAGACCCTTCCCGGTGCCCTGCCGGAGGGGACTTTGGAGTTGGAGGGCTTCTACATCAAGTTCATCGCCTCTCCAATGACTCGTGAGTAGTCCACTTCACACCTACGGGTCCATAGTTAGTAGCTAGATGGCTTCTTCTCTCTCTTGGATCTTCAATACAAAGTTCTCCATGATCTTCATGGAGATCTATCCAATGTAATCCTCTTTGGCGGTGTGTTTGTCGAGATCCGATGAATTGTGGATTTGTGATCAGATTATCTATGAATTATATTTGAGTCTTTGCTGATTTCTTATATGCATGATTTGATATCCTTGTAAGTCTCTCCGAGTCTTAGGTTTTGTTTGGCCAACTAGATCTATGATTCTTGCAATGGGAGAAGTGCTTGGTTTTGGGTTCATACCGTGCGGTGACCTTTCCCAGTGACAGAAGGGGCAGCAAGGCACGCATCGTGCTACTGCAACAAAAGACCTTCCAACGGCGCTAGAAACAAGCGTGCTGACGGGAGACTATTCTTGTCTTGATACTCCTTAGCAATGGCACCAGGAATCCTTCTGCTACGGCTACGCCTTTTGGGACTTCCTTGGCAAATATGCAAAGGATTCCCCCGTGGCCTTGCAGCCTTGCGTTGGTGTTCCCTCGAAGCGGAAAGGGTGATGTAGCACAGCGACGGTAAGTATTTCCCTCAGTTTTGAGAACCAAGGTATCGATCCAGTGAAGGAGTATCACAAGTACCTGCATAAACACAAAGATCTTGCTCCCAACGCTATGAAGGGGTTGTTAATCCCTTATAAATTGTTTGCCAAGTGAGAAATGAAAGCAACAATGTAACAAAGCAAAGTAAAAGCAAAAGTGGAAACGATAGGTGTGAATAGACCCAGGGGCCATAGTGTTCACTAGTGGCTTCTCTCATGAAAGCAAGTAGACGGTGGGTGAACGAATTACTGTCGAGCAATTGATAGAACCGCGCAAAGTCGTGACGTTATCTATGGCAATGATTATATCTATAGGCACCACGTCCAAAACAAGTAGACCGATACTTTCTGCATCTACTACTATTACTCCACACGTCGACCGCTATCCAGCTTGCATCTAGTGTATTAAGTTCAAGAGAACAGAGTAATGCCTTAAGCAAGATGACATGATGTAGATGGACAATCTCATATCTCTGATAAAAACCCATCTTATTACCCTTGATGGAAGCAACACGATGTGTGCCTTGTTGCCCCTTCTATCACTTGGAAAGGTCACCACACGGTATGAACCCAAAACCAAGCACTTCTCCCATTGCAGGAATCATAGATCTAGTTGGCCAAACAAAACCGAAGACCCGGAGAGACTTACAAGGATATCAAATCATGCATATAAGAAATCATCAAAGACTCAAATATATATCATAGATAATCTGATCACAAATCGAAAATTCATCGGATCTCGACAAACACACCGCCAAAGAGGATTACATCGGATAAATCTCCATGAAGATCATGGAGAAATTTGTATTGAAGATCCAAGAGAGAGAAGAAGCCATCTAGCTACTAACTACTGACCCGTAGGTCTGAAGTGAACTTCTCACGAGTCATTGGAGGGGCGATGATGTTGATGAAGAAGCCCTCCAACTCCAAAGTCCCCTCCGGCAGGGCACCGGGAAGGGTCTCCAGATGAGATATCGCGGAAACGGAAGCTTGCGGCGGCGGAAAAGTGTTTTCGTGGACGCTCTGATTTTTTCTGGATTTTTAGGGAATTTATAGGCCAAAGACCTAGGACAGGGGAGCGCCAGGGGGGCCACAAGCTTGGTTGCCGCGGCCTCCCCCTGGCCGCGGCAACAGGGCTTGTGGGCCCCCTGTGGGTCCACTTGCTTGGACCTCAAGCCTCCCAATCTTCTTCCGTTCTAGAAAAATTCGTTTCGGGGATGTTATTCCGTTTGGACTCCGTTCCAAAATCAGATCTGGAAAGAGTCAAAAACACAGAAAAAACAGGAACTGGCACATGGCACTGAGTTAATAAGTTAGTCCCAAAAAAGATATAAAAGGTAAAGAAAACATCCAAAGTTGACAAGATAACAGCGTGAAACCATCAAAAATAATAGATACGTTTGAGACGTATCAAGCATCCCCAAGCTTAACTCCTGCTCGTCCTCGACTAGGGAAGTGATAAAGAATGAATTTTTGATACTTTCATGCTACCTAGCATAGATGCCCTTTGTAACTCCTATTATGTGACTTGAATGTTCAGATCCATTAGATTCAAAACAATAGTTTGCTATTGACGTGGAGACAATAATAATTCAAGCAAACTAGCAAGGTAATCATGAACTTTCAAAATAACAAGGCCACAAGAAAGTTATCCCTACAAAATCATATAGTCTGGCTATGCACTATCATCATTGCACAACGAATCTAAATCATGCACATCCCCGGTATTGGCCAAGTAATTGTTTTCACACCTTTACTTTCTCAAACTTTTTCAACTCTCACGCAATACATGAGCGTGAGCCATGGTTTTAGCACTATAAGTGGTGTGGAGTGTGGTGGAGGTTGCAAGAAAAACAAGGAGAAGATGGTCACATTAACTAGGCATATCAATGAGGTGTGGAGATGCTCATCAATAGATATCAATGTGAATGAGTAGGGATTGCCATTCAAATGATGCACTAGAGCTAAGACTATGTGAAAGCTCTTAAAGAAACTAGTGGGTGTGCATCCAACTTGCTTGCTCACGAAGACCTAATGCAAATTTGAGGAAGCCTATCATTGGAATATACGAGCCAAGTTATATAATGAAAATTTCCCACTAGCTATATGGTGGTGACAAAATGAGAGACTCTCAATCATGAAGATCATGGTGCTTAATATGCACAAGTGTGGAAAGGTGGTAGCATTGTCCCTTCTCTCTTTTTCTCTCATTTTTTGGATGGGCTCTTTGGCCTCTTTTTTTTGCTGGGCATCATTGCCCTCTTTTTGTATATGGGCTTCGCTGGCCTCTTTTGTTTACTCACATGGGACAATGCTCCATCAATGATGATCATCACACTTTACAACTCAAAACTTAGAGCAACGATGACTCTATATGGAATGCCTTCGGTCGTGTACCGTGACAATGATCTAGCATGGCATGGACATTAATGGAAACATCATGCAATGGCAATGTAGACGTGGTGGCACATATCATGGTGGTGTTTTCATGGCAATGCATCTCGGAATGACTTTGAACAAGCCATAGTAGGTAGCTATGGTGGCTGTTTTGATGGAGGCTAATGGTGGGTTTTGTGCAACGGCGAAAGTTGCACGACACTAAAGAAGATAGTGATAGTGGAAGGTGAAAGTGCATCTAAACCATGGACTCAACATTAGTCATGAAAAACTCATATATTTGTTGCAAAAGTTTTATTAGTAATCGAAACAAAGCATTCAACGCATACTCCTAGGGGAAGGGTTGGTAGGTATAAACCATCACGCGATCCCGACCGCCACACAAAGGATGACAATCAATTGACTAATCATGCTCAGACTTCATCACATAGCAGTTCACCATATGTGCATGCTACGGGAATCACTACCTTAAACACAAGTATTTCTAGATCCACAACACCTTACTAATATAACTTCAATATTACCATAACCACAACTCAAAACTAGTTGAGATGAGTCAAACTTCTCTAACTATTCAATGCACATGAAGGTGGAAGTTTTCGTATACCTTTGGATAACTACCCCTTTTGAGACCACTTTCAAAGCATAGATCAACTACCAAGCCACGCACCACCGTGCTCTAAAATATATAAGTGAAGCACATAGAGCAAAAGCAACTAGCTCAAAAGATATAAGTGAAGCACATATGAGCTGAATTGTCTAACCAAAGGATATAAGTGAAGCTCGACAAAATCACGGTGAATGCATGTATCTCTCTCTAGGTGTGCAGCAAGTATGATTGTGACACAAAAAAAATAAAAGACTCCTACGATACAAGACGCTCCAAGCAAAACACATAACATGTGGTGAAGAAAAATATAGCCCCAAGTAACGTTACCGATGGATTGAAGACGAAAGAGGGGATGCCTTCCCGGGGCATCCCCAAGCTTAGGCTTTTACGGCATCCTTGAATCATCTTTGGGTGCCTTGGGAATCCCCAAGCTTGATATCTTGCCACTCTTTATCCTTTTGTCCATAATAACTTCACCCAAAACTTGAAAACTTCACAACACGAAACTTAAACAGAAACTCGTGATAACATTAGTATAAGAAAGCAAACCACCACTTCCTTAGGTACTGTAGCAAACTTACATTCTACTTATTTTGATGTTGGGTTACTGTATTTTTAATCTTCCATGGCTAATACCCCCCGATACTATCCATAGTTTCATCAAAATAAGCAACGAACACAACAAAAACAGAATCTGTTAACAGCAGACCAGTCTGTAGCAATCTGTATACTTATTATACTTCTGGTACTTCCAAAATTCTGAAAACTTTCTAAAGTCTGAATAATTTTCCTAGCAATCAGTAGCAAAAAGAATCAACTCAAAATCTATTTCAGAAAAAAAATGAAAATTCTTTTCGTGAGCAGAAAGTTTCTGTCTTTTCCAGCATGACCAAACGATCATCCCCAAGACTAATCATAACGGTTTTGCTTGGCACAAACGCAAAAAGAAACACAAAAAACACAATCATAACATAATTATGAAAGTGTGGAAAACACAAAACAGAAAGAAAAAGATAGATTCGTTGGGTTGCCTCCCAACAAGCGCTATTGTTTAACGCCCTTAGCTAGGCATAAGGTGATGGAATCACGTATAGTCATCCTTGGTGCTCAAACCATAAGTAGCCCTCATCATAGATTCATAAGGCAATCATATTTTCTTTCTAGGAAAATGCTCCATGCCCTTCTTTAGAGGAAATTGAAATCTAATATTCCCTTCCTTCATATCAATGATAACACCAATAGTCCTTAGGAAAGGTCTACCAAGAATAATGGGACATGAAGGATTGCAATCTATGTCAAGTACAATGAAATCCACGGGTACATAGTTCTTATTTGCAACAATAAGAACATCATCTATCCTTCCCATGGGTTTCTTTACAGTAGAATCCGCAAGATGCAAATTAAGAGAACACTCTTCAATCTCATGAAAACCAAGAATATCACATAAAGACTTTGGAATCGCTGAAACACTAGCACCCAAATCACACAAAGCATTGCACTCATAGTTTTTGATCTTGATTTTGATGGTAGGTTCCCACTCATCGTGAAATTTTCTAGGTATAGAGACTTCTAGTTCGGGCTTCTCTTCAAGATATTTCGTCATAGCATCTACGATATGCGCGGTAAAGGCTTTGCTTTGGCTATAAGCATGTGGAGAGTTTGCAATGGATTACATCAAAGAAATGCATTCAAACAAGGAGCAACTATCATAATTGAATTCCTTGAAATCCAAAGTGGGATTTTCATTACTACCCAAAATTTTGATTTCTTCTACTCCACTCTCCACACCTTTATCATCAAGATAGGTGGACTCCGAATCATTGGGGCGTTTTTCAACCAAAGTGGATTCATATCCAGCCCCTTCATCAATAGGTTTGACACGTGAAAACAAAGATTCAAGAGGAGTCACACGAAGCACTTTAAGATCTTCATGATTTGCATCACTAGAATGCACCCTTTTAAACCATTCATGCCTAGCGCGAATTTGGGCGGTTCTTTCTTTGCTCTCATTCATGGAGACACGCATAGCTTTCAAAGTTTCATCCAAGTTGACCTTGGGAGGAGCACATATAACTTTCAAAGCATCAATATCACAAGACATCCTATCAACGCTCTTAGCCAAATCGTCAATTTTGAGTAGTTTTTCCTCTATGGACGCATTGAAAATCTTTTGAGAGTTGATGAACTCTTTGATATTACTCTCTAAATCAGAGGGCAATTTGTTGTGATTTCCATAAGTGTTGTTGTAGGAATTGCCATAATTGTTAGAGGAGTTACTAGGAAAAGGCCTAGGAACATAGTTTCCTCTAAAAGCATTGTTGTTGCCAAAATTGTTCCTACCAACAAATTTAACGTCCAAACTAGCGTTGCTACTCTCAATCAAGGAAGATCGTTTATGGGTTATGCATTAGAGACAACCGCACTCACTTTAAATAGGGCACCGCGTATTTCCGTTGAGATGACACAGTATAGACTGAGGTTTAGAGAAATCTAAACTGTCATTTCTTGAAAGTTTGGGGCTTCGACACTTATGTGAAAAAGTTTCAGTCTAATAAGCTCGAACCCAAAGCGGATAAATGCATCTTCATAGGATATCCAAAACAGTTGGGTACATCTCCTATCTCAGATCCGAAAGCAAAGTGTTTGTTTCTAGAAACGGATCCTTTCTCGAGGAAAGGTTTCTCTCGAAAGAATTGAGTGGGAGGGTGGTAGAACTTGATGAGGTTATTGAACCATCACTTCGACCAGTGTGTAGCAGGGCGTAGGAAGTTGTTCTTGTGGCGCCTACACCAATTGAAGTGAAAGCTGATGATGGTGATCATCGAGCATCGGATAAAGTTACTACAAGCCTCGTAGGTCGACAAGGTCGCCTACTACTGCAGAGTGGTACGGTAACCCTGTCTTGGAGGTCATGTTGTTGAGCAACAATGAACCTACGAGTTATGAAGAAGGCAATGGTGGGCCCGGACTCCGACAAATGGCTGGAGGCCATGAAATCCGAGAGAGGATCCATGTATGAAAACAAAGTGTAGACTTTGGAAGAACAACTTGATGGTCATAGGACTATTGAGTAAAGATGGATCTTTAAAAGGAAGACAGACGATGATGGTGATAAGTCACTATTAAGAAAAGCTCGACTTGTCGCAAAGATGTTTCCGACAAAATCAAACAGTTGACTATGATGAGACTTTATCACTCGTAGCGATGCTAAAAGTCTGTTAGAATTATGTTACTAGTTGGTGCGTTATTTATGAAATATTGCACACAGGATGTCAAAACATTGTTTCCTCGACGGTTTCCTCGAGCAAACATTGTATGTGATACAACCAGGAGGTTTTGTCGATCCTAAATATACTAGCAAGTATGCAAGCTCCAGTGATCCTTCAATGGACTGGTGCAAGCATCTCGGAGTTGGAATATACACTTTGATGAGATGATCAAAGATTTTGGGTTTGTACAAGGTTTATGAGAAACTTGTATTTCCAAAGAAGTGAGTGGGAGCACTATAGAATTTCTGATAAGTATATGTGGTTGACATATTGTTGATCAGAAGTAATGTAGAATTTCTGTGAAGCATAAAAGGTTGTTTGAAAGGAGTTTTTCAAAGGAATACCTAGATTGAGCTACTTGAACGTTGAGCACTAAGATCTATGGAGATAGATCAAAACGCTTAATAGAAGTTTCAACAAGATGCATGCCTTGACAAGTTTTGAAGGAGTTCAAAATAGATCAGCAAAGAAGGAGTTCTTGGTTGCGTTGTAAGGTGTGAATTTGAGTAAGACTCAAACCACGACCCCGGCAGAATAAAGAGAATAGACGAAGGTTGTCTTCTATGCCTTAGCCGTAGACTCTAAAGTATGCCATGCTGAGTACCGCACCTGATGTGTGCCTTGCAGCAAGTCTGTTAAGAGGTACTCAGACTGATCCAGGATTGAATCACTAATCAGCGGTCGAAGTTATCCTTAGTAACTAAATAGACTAAGGAATTTTTCTCGATTATGGAGGTGGTTAAAGAGTTCGTCGTAAAGGGTTACGTCGATGCAAGCTTTGACACTAATCCGAATAACTATGAGTAGTGAAACGGATTCGTATAGTAGAGTAGATATTTGGAGTATTTCCGAATAGCACGTAGTAGCAGCATCTATAAGATGACATAAAGATTTGTAAAGAACGCACGAATCTGAAAGTTTCAGAACCGTTGACTAATACCTCTCTCACGAGCAAGACGTGATCAAACCCCAGAACTATATGGGTGTTGGATTCGTTGAAAACACATGGTGATGTGAACTAGATTATTGACTCTAGTGCAAGTGGGAGACTGTTGGAAATATGCCCTAGAGGCAATAATAAGTTAGTTATTATTATATTTCTTAGTTCATGATAATCGTTTATTATCCATGCTATAATTGTATTGAATGAAGACTAAAATACATGTGTGGATACATAGACAAAACACTGTCCCTAGCAAGCCTCTAGTTGGCTAGCCAGTTGATCAAAGATAGTCAGGGTCTTCTGATTATGAACAAGGTGTTGTTGCTTGATAACTGGATCACGTCATTAGGAGAATCACGTGATGAACTAGACCCAAACTAATAGACGTAGCATATTGATCGTGTCATTTTGTTGCTATTGTTTTCTGCGTGTCAAGTATTTGTTCCTATGACCATGAGATCATATAACTCACTAACACCGGAGGAATGCTTTGTGTGTATCAAACGTCGCAACGTAACTGGGTGACTATAAAGATGCTCTACATGTATCTCCGAAGGTGTTCGTTGACTTAGTATGGATCGAGACTGGGATTTGTCACTCCGTGTGACGGAGAGGTATCTCGGGGCCCACTCGGTAATACAACATCACACACAAGCCTTGCAAGCAATGTGACTTAGTGTAAGTTGCGGGATCTTGTATTACGGAACGAGTAAAGAGACTTGCTGGTAAACGAGATTGAAATAGGTATACGGATACTGACCATCGAATCTCGGGCAAGTAACATACCGAAGGACAAAGGGAATGACATACGGGATTATATGAATCCTTGGCACTGAGGTTCAAACGATAAGATCTTCGTAGAATATGTGGGATCCGATATGGGCATCCAGGTCCCGCTATTGGATATTGACCGAGGAGTCACTCGGGTCATGTCTACATAGTTCTCGAACCCGCAGGGTCTGCACACTTAAGGTTCGACGTTGTTTTATGCGTATTTGAGTTATATGGTTGGTTACCGCATGTTGTTCGGAGTCCCGGATGAGATCACGGACGTCATGAGGGTTTCCGGAATGGTCCGGAAACGAAGATTGATATATAGGATGACCTCATTTGGTTACCGGAAGGTTTTCGTGCATTATCGGAAAAGTTTCGGGCTCATTGGTAGTGTACCGGGAGTGCCGGGAGGGGTGCCGGGGACCATCGGGAGGGGTGTCACGCCCCAAGGGGTCTCATGGGCTATGGGAAGATATAAACCAGCCCCTAGTGGGCTGGAATAAGTTCCCACTATGGCCCATAAGGTTTGAGAAGGAAAAAACACAAGGTGGAAAGAGTTTCCAAGTGGGAAGGTGGAATCTTACTCCAAGTAGGATTGGAGTAGGACTCCTCCACCTCCAATTTCGGCCAAACCTTTAGGTTTTGAGGCTGCCTCCTCCCCTCCCTCTCCTCCTATATATAGTGGGGTTTTAGGGCTGATTTGAGATAACTTTGCCACGGCAGCCCGACCACATATCTCCACGGTTTCACCTCTAGATCGCGTTTCTGCGGAGCTCGGGCGGAGCCCTGCTGAGACAAGATCATCACCAACCTCCGGAGCGCCGTCACACTGCCGGAGAACTCTTCTACCTCTCCGTCTCTCTTGTTGGATCAAGAAGGCCGAGATCATCGTCGAGCTGTACGTGTGCTGAACGCGGAGGTGCCGTCCGTTCGGCACTAGATCGTGGGACTGTTTGCGGGATAGTTCGCGGGGCGGATCGAGGGACGTGAGGACGTTCCACTACATCAACCGCGTTCACCATGATAGGTCTTCATACGCGTAGGAAAATTTTGTTTCCCATGCGACGTTCCCCAACAGATTTGGCCTATTCCGGCTAGTCTTGTATGCTATTAGTCACTGATTTAGGGTCCCTCCGTGATCCGAATGTTTCGGAAACCCCGGTGTCCGGTTACGGGGAACTCATCAGAACTCATAGTTTTGGCCTATTGTGGCCACTTTTCTATGCTATTGGTCAGTCATTTTGGGTCCTCCTAGGATCCAAACGTTTCGGGAACCTAGGGTTCGGTTATGGGGAAGTCGTCAAAACTCGTAGTTTTGGTGTATTCTGGCTAGTTTTGTATACTATTACTCATTGATTTTGGGTCCCGGTGTGATCCGAATGTTTCGGGAACCCTTGGTACGCTTAGCGTGAACTCATCAAAACTCGCAGTTTTGGCCTATTTAGGCCAGTTTTGCATGCTATTAGTCACTGATTTTGGGTCCCAATGCCATTCGAACATTTCGGGAACCCTAGGGTCCGGTTACGGCGAACTCATCAAAACTCGGAATATTGGTCTATTCTGGCAAGTTTTGTACGCTATTACTTACTAATTTTGGGTCCTGCTGCGATGTGAACGTTTCGAGAACCCCCGGGGTCTAGTTACGGGGAACTCGTGAAAACTCGCAGTTCTTGCCTATTCCGGCCAGTTTTGTATGCTATTAGTCACTGATTTTGGGTCCCGCTGTGGTCCAAATGTTTTGGGAAATCATGGTACGGTTACGGGGAACTCGTCAAAACTCGCAGTTTCCGCCTATTCAGGCCAGTTTTGTATGCTATTAGTCACTGATTTTGGGTCCCTATGCCATCTGAACGTTTCGGGTACCCCGGGGTCCCGTTAAGGGGAAATCATCAAAATTCGCGGTTTTGGCCTATTCCGTCCAGTTTTGCATGCTATTACTCATTGATTTTGGGTCCCGCTGCGATCCGAATGTTCCGGGAACCCCGAGGTCCGGTTACGGGTAACTCGTCAAAACTCGCTGTTTGGCCTATTGTGGCCAGCTTTGTATGCTATTAGTCACTGATTTCGGGTCCCGCTGTGATCCGAACGTTTCGGGAACCCCAGTTGTATTTCCTTATTGCAGCAGTATGTAACATTTGTTCCATTGTAATTTGTTTCTGTTGTAGTAGTGACAAGCATTGTCCAGAACTCATGGACTTCCTTCGCAGCGGCATCACTTTTGCTACCGTTGACATAACGAATGACAAGCTGAAGATGAGGTACAACTTCGGTATTGAGATACCAACTGGTTGCCTCATTGATCTCCAAACGGTATTCAGGCTTCGACATGTTAGGACTTCGATGGCTCATATGGCAGTTGCCTTGATCGATGAGGAATATGGTAATATGAAGACCAATTTCCCAAAGTCTGAGCACAAACTTTGGGAGAAGGCCCCACTTGATCGTATCAACATTGAGTATGCACCAAACGTTGCATATGTTTCATACGAGTTGTACCGCAAGATTCGAGTGGTCAACTATGGCCAGCGTCACCTCAAATAAGGTGGACATTCTGATTCGAGTCGTCAACTATGGCCAGCGTCACCTCGAATATATATATCTATGATAGCTATTATTATGTACTGTTTGGACTAGTATCATGTACTGCTTGGACCAATTTATATATGTCTAGTTTCTGTTTGTGCCATTATAGTTTCCAAATTTGAATGGTTTAGCCCTTTCTAACTTCATTTGCTACTTTTGAATGGTTTAGCCCTTTCTAACTTCATGGTATCATGCATTTCTACCACATATATAGACAAAAAGTCTTCAGTTCAAATAAGTTCAAAAAATGAAATCCCTTTTGTAACAGATCTGTTTTTGATTAAAACAGTCATTTAAAAATGAAAGACCATTAGTCCCACGTGGCGTGCAGTGGAACCACGTGGCGTGCAGCGGAACCACGTGGCGTGCTGCGGAACCACTTTTGTTGTGGGGGTCGCTTTTCCTTCTTCTCCTTGTGCTAGATATTTGTTATGCATTAGGGAAAGAAGGAATAGCGACCATCATCGACGGTCAAAAAATCAGGTGAGGGAGTGTCCACCATACATGAGAGAAGAAGAATGCCGACTGTTGTTGTGGGGGTTGCTTCTCCTTCTTCTCTTTGTGCTAGATATTTGTTATGCACTAGGGGAAGAAGGAGTAGCGACCATCATTGACGGTCGAAAAATCAGGTGAGGGAGTGTGCACCATACATGAGAGAAGAACAATGTCGACTGTTGCTGTGCGGGGTCGTTTCTCCTTCTTCTCCTTGTGCTAGATATTGGTTATGCACTAGGGGAAGTAGGAGTAGCGACCATCATCGACGGTTGAAAAATGAGGTGAGCTAGTGTCCACCATATATGAGAGAAGAAGAATGTCCACCATATACCATAGGTGAGCTAGTGTCCACCAAATATGAAATTGTTAAAATTTTGTGATGCTCCTTTGAATGGTGCATTTTGAACACACAAAAAGTATGGAGTTCAAATAATTTCAAAAAAATGAAATCCCTTTATAAGAGATGAGTTCTCGTTCGAAACGCTGATACTTCGAGAGAGATTGTCCGTTTTGTACACGAAGTGCATCCAGTTTTTGTCGTAGCCCTCTCAACTTTTTAACACATGCTATGTGGGTGAAATGATGATAGCATGCCAACTTTCAACATTTTCAGAGTTCATTTGTAGTGCTTTTCAATTTCAGGGTCAACTAGCTCAAAAAAATAAGTAAATGCACGAAGAATACCAAATGAAGTCAGAATTGTTGAAATTTTGTGATGTGCCTTTGAATGGTGCATTTTGAACACACAAAAAGTATGGAGTTCAAATAAGTTCAAAAAAGTGAAATCCCTTTGTAAGAGATGAGTTCTCGTTCGAAACGCTGATACTTCGAGAGAGATTGTACGTTTTGTACACGAAGTGCATCCAGTTTTTGTCGTAGCCCTCTCAACTTTTTAACACATGCTATGTGGGTGAAATGATGATAGCATGCCAAATTTCAACATTTTCAGAGTTCATTTGTAGTGCTTTTCAATTTCAGGGTCAACTAGCTCAAAAAAATATAAGTTAATAGTTTGGATAGTCAAAATAATTACTTTTGAAAATAGAAAATAGTTTTGCATTATTTATTCAATTTCAAACACTTTTCATTATCATTGTTTTGTCAAATTCTCAAATATGCGAAAAGAATTTTAATAAACATAGTTTTTAATTGAAAATAACAAAATAGATAATAGTTTGGATAGTCAAAATAATTACTTTTGAAAATAGAAAATAGTTTTGCATTATTTATTCAATTTCAAACACTTTTCATTCTCATAGTTTTTTCAAATTCTCAAATATGCAAAAAGAATTTTTAATAAACATAGTTTCTAATTGAAAATAACAAAATAGATAATAGTTTGGATAGTCAAAATTATTAATTATGAAAATAGAAAATAGTTTTGCATTATTTATTCAATTTCAAACACTTTTCATTTTCATAGTTTTGTCAAATTCTCAAATATGCAAAAAGAATTTTTAATAAACATAGTTTTTAATTGAAAATAACAAAATAGATAATAGTTTGGATAGTCAAAATTATTAATTATGAAAATAGAAAAAAATTGAAACTATATGAGAATTTATAGAGAAAATTCAATCTAAATACAAAGTGAACTCACTTTGAATTCAGGTTCAATTTTCTCCATAATTTCGAATATAGTTTCAATTTTCACTCAGTTTAGGCCCGTAAGCCTGCTTTAGACACGAGCTCGATGGAGAAGCTACGACGGGGCTTATAAACAAGTGTTAGTCCCCCTCGCTGGGCGAGGTGGGACTAAACTTATCGTGCAGCCGAGGAGGGGCTTTAGTCCCGGGTGGAGCCACGCCCCGGGACTAAAGACCCCCTTTAGTCCCGGTTGGAGCGCCGCGCCGGGACTAAAGGCCCCTGCTTCCCGCCTTCTGGTCTGCCGAAAAAGGGCCTTTAGTCCCGGGTCGTGGCTCCACCCGGGACTGAAGGGGGTGTTTAGTCCCCGATCGAGCCCCGAACCGGGACTAAAGATCCACCTATATAAGCGGGAGTTAGAAAATTTCCAACCCAAATCGCATTTCGTTCTCTCCTTCTTCCTCGTTCTCCTTCCCGGCGCGGCACAGCGACAAACTCGACGACGCCATCAGGCTGCCCGCCGTCCTGCTCGCCGCCGCTTGCCGTCCTCCTCGCCGTCGCCTTCGTCCTCCTCGCCGCCGCCGTCCTCCTCGCCCCGCGCCGCCCTCCTCGCCGTGCGCCGCCGTCCTCCTCGCCGCGCGTCGTTGACACCTCCGGCCGGTAAGCCCCCCGCCCCCTCCTCCCCAACACTCCGGCCAGTAGAAGAAAAGAAGAAAAAGGAGAAGAAAAGAAGAAAAAGGAGAAGAAAAGAAGAAAAAGGATAAGAAAGGAAGAAAAAGGAGAAGAAAGGAAGAAAAAGGAGAATAAAGGAAGAAAAAGGAAAGGAAAGGAAGAAAAAGGGAAGAAAAGAAGAAAAAGATTTTTTTTGTCATTTAATTCCTATTGTATTAGGTTTGTGCTAGATTATTAGGGTTAGTAATACTTAGAATTAGGAAAAAGGAAAATAAGAAGAGTAGGAGAAGAAAAGAAGAAAAAGGAGAATAAGAAGAGGAGGAGAGGAGAAGAAGAGGAAAAATAGAAGAAGAGGAGAAGTAGAAGAAGAGAAAAAATTAGAAGAGGAGGAGAGGAGAAGTAGAAGAAGAGAAGAGGAGAAGTAGTAGAAGAAGAGGAGAAGTAGAAGTAGAAGAAGAGGAGAAATAGAAGAAGAGGAAAATTTAGTTTAGGGTTACAAGAAGAAATATTGTATAGTGTATATGCTTAAGTGTTAATAGTGTTTCTTAGATTATTGCTTAATTTTGCTATTGTATATGCTTAAGTGTTAATAGTTTAATTTTGCTATTGTATATGCTTAAGTGTTAATAGTTTATTTTTAGCAAGAAAATTAATAGAACTAGTTTATTTTTTTAGTTCATTTTACGATGCCTATCCCGCATCCTCGTCGTCGACTCGGCGGAGGACACCTGCTTGATCAGAGGGGCCCTGTCCGGGACTGGGCTCCGCCTAGCTGGTATTGGGAGGTGCTACCTTCTAGGGGCCGTAGGTTGGTGAGGAGCCAGCCCGTCGTTGACCCGATCCTTATTTGGTGGTGGTCGCGTGGGCCAGTGAGGGTGCCGAGGCTTCCAGACACCGCGGAGGTGGTACGTCACCGTGTCAGCGAGGAGGATGAGCACGTCCGTCGCTACATGGTTGCGTTGGAGGACAGGTTCGAGCATACCTTGCAGGTTCTTCGGGGATCTCACTGGAGCTATGATCCTGTGATGGTTCCTTCTCTTTGGGTGTCCACCGCCCGCTCCGATACCCGTCGGGCGCTACGGTTCTAGATGTATCAGTGATGCTATATGTATGATAGTATTCGAGGAGTATTAGTGATAATATTCGACGATGTACGGACAAAAGAGATGATGTATTTGCTTATAATTGAATGCATGCTAATTTGACTACTACTTTATTTTACGATTTGGTTTTGCTTATTGAATACTCAAATTGGAAAAGTACTCCTACTTTGAATACTATGCAGAAATCTAGGAGTCCCGGGTGGAGCCACGACCCGGGACTAAAGTTGTTTTGGAACGGAGTTCCTCATAGAATAATTCTTTTTTGGTACAAAGGTTAAGAGAATCCGTTTTTTGCAGAACTATGGATCCACATATCAGGAACCTCGAAGAGGAAGAACTTCTCGAAGATATAATCAAAGACGGCCCCGACGTTGAACCAAGTGAATCTCCGTCGTCATATCTAAACCCCTCCACATGACGTCGGCCGGACTTGGGTCGTCCGTCTCTGCCGCCGCCCGCACAGGATACTAAGCGGAAGCGTGCCACCAAGTACACTCCACCGACGATTTCTAAGCGACGGAGCCCCCCAAAGCGCAAACGGTCGCCCCTCCCAAAAGGTACCTCATGCTAATCTTCCTATCAGACCTTATGATCGTACCCCCGAGGAAAACGCCAGGATAGCAAACGAACATCATGATGCGCAGATGAAAAAGAAGGAACCCGAGCCCCGCCCGGAATACACCGAGAAGCAAATAGCATTTGCAAAATACTTCACGACCCTTCCATCATAGTATGACTTACACCATAAGCCTGATGACTATACACGCACATTGCAGAAGGAAGTGACACTACTAGGAAAAGGCCTTCTAATGGCGCACCATTTTTTGCTACTAATGGTGCACTATAGGTGCGCCACTAGCATCACGCCATTAGATTTTTTTACTAATGGTGCACTACAAGTGCGCCATTAGTATCTGGTATACTAATGGCGCACCAGGTAGTGCGCCATTAGTATTGCTCACGGTGCGCCATTAGTATAGATACTGGTGCGCCATTAGTATATATTGTCGGGACCCCGATCCTAAGCCATAGGAATCCAGCCTGTAACACATCGCATCCCTTTGTGGTCTCACGCACGGTTAACTCCACGGCTGCAGCCTTACCTTAGCCGGGACCGTTTGCGTCTTTTGACTCACGTATGCGATAGTGTCGCTAGCAATCCAATGTCAAAGAACCCGGATCGACATGTCTAGTCATAAACCAAAGTGGCAGTTCCGCTCAAGGACAGGCATACATGACCCAACAAAGCAGGTGTCGGTCATCAACGAACGTAGACGAGTCGTAGCAAGCTACAAGGACTCCATTACGTCGCGTGACATTTCCCCAAAGGGGACAGACACAGCAGCTAAGAAGGACACATGCCGGTCAACCAATGTGTCCGGAGCAGTAGCGAACTACCAAGGCTCGTTGGATCACAAAGGGGCATTTCCTTGTAAGGAGTGCTACTAAAGTTCACGACTAGGTATTCGAACCCCATACATATCAAGTAAGACACACGTACGCATGGCATACCAATATGTATAGATACATCGATGGCACCACAACATAACCATAACCATACAAGCTTTATTTAGGAGGCTCGGAAGAGCCACACACATAATATTACACAGTAAGGGTCTCACGACCCATAATAGCAGTCATACAATACAAGCCAGCGGAAGAGTTATAAACTGTCTGGGTACAGACAGGGCAACTAGTAGGCACGTGGCCTGACTATAATACAGAGCCGACGTAGGGCCAGATCGTAGCTGGGACACCAGCTACTCGTCGTCGTCGATGTCTACGAAGAACCCTCCATTAGGGTCATTAGCAACCTCTGCAACATTTATTAAGCAAACATGAGTACGAAGGTACTCAGCAAGACTTTAGGAGATCTAACTACTCATGCAAGGTATCAAAGAGTATTGTGGGGTTTCATGCGGGAAGCCAGCATTTGACTCGTGGCTAGAAAACTTGCTTTTGAAATTAGTTTTGACAACTTGATTTCTCGCGCACGAGTCCACTAACACCACAACAATACACTATCGTGGAATCATTCCGTCTCCATACGGAAATGCCGTCCACGACACTCACGCTTATCTTGACAATTTTATGAGTAGCCATTGAAGTTATCTATGAACAACATATGTCTCCAAGTAGTCCATATCCGCGGACGCGGCTATTCGAATAGATCATAACCCTGCAGGGGTGTACTTCGTCACACACGCTCCCGCCACTTATCGCCATGTGCACGTCATGCACCTCGACAACCTTCAAGCGGAAGCCCAGCGAGGGAGTCGGCCACGACCGTTAAACACACTAGTACCTAGTCCAGGTTTATCGCCTATCTGAGAGTAACCCGTACGGAAGTTCGGCCGAGGTTTCCGCCACAGCCTCAAACGATGTGCGCAGGGTTCCCAAGCCCACCATCCGGGTGCCACTTGGTACACCGTGCCACTGCCTACCGCATCACGGTCCACCTCTCAGGTCAGCACCATGCACGACCTCCGGCATTACTATAAACACCAGAAACTACTTGCAACTCCTGGACCGAGTAGTACGCGATTAATAGGCCGAGCGGGGTCATATTTCAGGGCCCAGCATGTGGTAGTATCTAGTCTTGGATTACATACACGGAACTCAGTTCCTAAGAACGGTTCCAATGAAACAACCCACCATGTACTCCTACGCAGCCTTTCACCGGCACCTTTACCAAATCAAGTTCAACACACAACCTTTGCTCACCGAACACATTCCACATTTTTGTTCATCTCCCAGATGACAGACCATACACAACTGTAAGCATAGCATGCATAGCAGGATAAGGCACACCATAGCTCAAGCAACTACCAGGTATGCTAGGTTGCAAGGTTCGGCTATTTACTGTGACAAGGTTAAGTCATGCAAAGGAAGTGGGTCCAACTATCATGGCAAAAGCAGTTGAAGCATTTGATCCTAATGCAATAAATAGGTGCAGGAGCAAGAACATAGGAGTTATCGGGATGATCAAAAGGGTTGCTTTCCTTGTTGCTCAGAGGAGGAACGATATCCGTCAGACGGATATTCGGTGGAATCCGGGGGTGCGGAGCCTACCGAAATGAATGGCAACATTCAATAACAATCATATGCAATCAAAATTATGCATGAGCATGGCATGAGAATGCAAAGTGATAAGTTATTTTAATCAAGATGTTTTAGGTTTAGAGTTGATTTGAATCACATTCGAATAGTAATTCAAACGGGTATTCTCGGATACCGGTTTAATTGATTCGACCCGATGCTCAGATCAACCTAATGTTAACATGCATGAAATGTCATGTTATGGTACTGATTTGTAATTAGGGCAGTGTGTGATCATTGCATATATAATGAAATTTGGATATTTTTGCAAATTCCATTTATAAAGTGATTAAAGAATTGAATTATTCCTTATTTCACAATTTAGGGTCCTGTAACTTTTTCAAACATAGTTGAAAATAGCATAATCAGAATCCTTGAATTTTTCTGATACTTTTTCATATATAATTTATTTTCATTGGAGTTACAGATTAATTTCTATGATTTTTGCAATTTTTACCAATTTCCTGAATTAGTTTTAAATTGGAAATTCCATTTATTGCATCAGGCTGACGGCAGCAGGTCAGCCGACCTGTTGAGGTCAAACCTGACAGGGGGGCCCCACTGGTCAGCCTCTCTGGGACTAATCCCCTAATTGGGGTTTGACCAGGCGTGGGGCCCTCTGGCAGCGGCTGAGGGGAGGGCGATTACGCCCTAATGGTCGGCCACGTCGACGGCCACCGGAGGGTGGTCGCCGGCGACCAGACCCGCGGCGGAGGGCTCGCCGGAGGCGACCTAGACGGCGCTGCACAGCACCAAAACGCGCGCGGTTTGCAGCTACAGCATGCTCGCGAAGTGGCCGATTTGGCAGGACCATCTGGGGAGGCTAGGGTCGCCGGAAGAGGCGTCGGCGACGAGCCGGAGCGGCGGCCGAAGCTCGGGCGTCGTCGGGGGCTTTGAATCAGAGGGATCTACGCTCAGTTCTTAGCTGCTACGGCATCTACGCGTCGTCCTGGAGCTGCTGGTGCCCTCGGAAGGACGAGCTGATCAACGGAGGGCTACCGGCGACGAGCGGCAGCGGCTGTCCTCGTCGGGCTCTGGTGAAACTAGAGCTAGAGGAGAGGATCGACGAGGGAAACTTAGGGGAAATGACCGCATGCTCATAGGGAGTGCAGAGCAAAGCTTAGACGGCTCGGGGAAGGCCTTGGGGCGACGAATCGACGGAAGAGGTCCGGCGGCCGGAGGAGGAAGACGACGGCGTTGCGGGTGTTGCAGGGCTCGAGGAGGCTTCGGCTTCTGCAGAGACGACCAGGGCGACGAGGCGGAGCTAATGGCGTGCTCTGGGAGGGTATCCTATGGCCAGGGGCACGGGCAGCTCGAGCTCGAGCTCGGCTCTAATGGCGGCAGCAGGGAGAAGGAGGGGATCCGGGAGGAGGGAAAGAACCGAGGTGGGGAATGGATAGGGGAAGCTCTGGGGAGCTTATCCCCGTCGTCGCCAGCGCGAACCGGCGGCCAGTTAGGCACGCAGGTGCGTGGCCGCGCCGGAGGAGGTGGCGGCCACCTCCTGCTGCCTACTCGCGCGAGGGAGGGGACGAGCGGGGAGATGGGCCGGGCCAGGCTAGGGCGACAGGTAAGTTTTTTCCCATTTTCTCTGTTTTTGTTTTTCCGTTTTGCTATTTATTGCTTTGCTCATTATTTCAGCTCCAAAACAAAAGTAAAAACTATTTTAGACCTCCTGAAATATTTGTTACAATATCCCCACTCATTTCCAAGACTTTCAACATTTTTGGAAAATTATAGTTTCTGATTTCAAATTTTAAATTTGAAACCAGTGGCTTTTGCATTTATTTAAAATGCTTAAAGTGTCAAGAAAAATAGTTTTCTCCAATGCTCATTTACTTTCATGATTTATCAGAAAGTTTGAACATTTCTTGAGGCCATTTTGGGTTCATTGATTTTGAACTAGTTGAAATTTCCTTTAATTGAAATGGTGGCTAGGGTTTTGAGTTTTTCCTTTGCCACTTTGTTGTTTTTGTTGAAACTTCTTAGACGCAAATGCAAAGAAAACATGAGCACAATGCTATCTTGCTTAAGGCTTAGGGATGTGAAATATATCCTGGTGCGCCATTAGTATAGCTTATGGTGCGCCATTAGTATGCCTCCCAGGGCCATATTTACTCATATGCTCTGGCTTACTAATGGCGCACTAGTGTACTGAGTGATGCGCCACTAGTATGAATATTAGGTATTTATTTTATTTTTTCTGATATTTGCACAGATTACAAAATATATTATTGCACAGAATATAGATAACACAACATATAAACAACAGATTTACCGAATACAATAGAAGATTAGTCTCCGAATACAATTCATCATATTAGTCTCCGAATTTAAAATACCGAACAAAGTTAGAACATTACAAGTCTCGAGACCGCGAGTAGCGAGTTTGTCTTCACATTACAAGTCGATATATCGACCATCTAAACTACCATCACAGATAGAAGAGAGTTGCGGTCATCACGATGAGCATAATCGCAATGAAACCGGTCTTCATCCGGTTCCTCCATCGCTCCCTCCTCTCTCCCGCTAGATAGCGCGCGTATCTAACTTCCGCCTCCGCCCTTCTGGTGTACCCTTTGTAACTCTTACCGCTGAATCGATGAACCTGTCTCCGACACTCCTCCCAGTCGTCGTAGACTCCGGGAACCTTACCCTTGTACACGACATACGACGACATCTCTATGCACTAGCCAAACAAAATGTTGGTAGCAATTCACAGAGACATACAAGTTCATTAAAGTTTAATATTACAACTATAACAGCACGATTCATGGTCCTACTAATAAATAGCATCGATTATATATAAGTTGAATGACTGTCCAAACCAAAGAGACATACCAGTTCATTAAAGTTTAATATTGCAACATGAATTAGTAGCAATTCACGGGAACGTGGATGAAGCCGCCGTCTTTCGTGATGGTCATGAAATTGCGGTCGTTGTCAGCCTGCATCTGTAGCATTGTATCTATCTCACTATTGGACAGCGGAGATCTGAGGTAGAACTGCCCCGAGGTACGAAGGATATCTTGATGGATGATTTCCACAAAGTCCGACTGGATGCGAAAGAATTCTTGTCTGATGTCCGCATCCTGGATTGCCGACAAGCGTGCGGCCCAATCTTTGGGATTATTTGGTAGCCGAAGGTGATTACTGTCCCGTATGATCGCGCGCATGTGATAGAAGGCATAGTAGGCATCCTTCTGACTGCCAGGCAGCTGCTTGACACAGGCGAACGTTGTATTGTGGGTGAACACGTGCTTGCCGTGCCTGAGACTTGTCCTGCTGAAGGTGCCTCGAGATATGGCGTAGCCGGGAAGAGCTTCATCAAGAACTTTCTTGATATTTGTGTAGTCTTTTTTTGACTGACGGTCCGAGTCGAAATACGTGGCCGTGGAATATTTCAGGCTTAAGAGGATGAGTGTGCAACGTGTGTCACTGCACAAAACACGGAATGTTAGAAAAAAAAGGACGATCAAAATCTAAGAAATCCTATGTTACGTGGCGATGAGGGGATAACTTACGAGGGAAAGTAAGGCACGAGGAAGTTATCCTTTTCTGAGTTTGCCAGAATGACGCCTTCGAGGTATGAACTCGCGACTTGCCGGTCCCCAGCGCTCCCCGAGATCTTGGCACGCGTATAGAAGGGGTCGACTATCACTAGGTCCGGGGTCTTGTCTCTAATGATGCGCATCTCCATACTCAGCGAAAATAGCCGAACGAAGGTGTAGTGCAGCGGATGAAGGTTAAACATAGCGAAGATGTTAGCAAACCGCAGGACGATCATACCCCCGATGGCGCTATCGACAAAGCCCTTGCCCTCTGGCTCCTTGCCCATGAAAACCAGGTATGCCAGATGATTCTCGGAGAGACGCCGCTTCTCCAAACAAGGAACACTGTCATGTAGACTCCGCATAGCACCAGTTGCAGCATTGAGCAGATTAGTCGGTAGCATCGGCCTACCCACCACATGCACCCTCCTCGAGATATCCTTAGGTGTAGATGGCCCGTCCAGAGCACGGATCGTACTCAGTGCCGGCTGGCTCGCACCCTTGTTAGTGTTTATTTTCCGTCCCTTCTTCTGCTGATGTAATGGGATCTAGTTCATCTGCTCAGAGACTACCTTCTTGAGTGTGTTGGGGCTGATAATATTTCGCACCTCGGCTATCTGAGGCTCGGTGAAGGCGGCAGCTGGAGGCGTCTCCTCAAAACTAGACGCCAGACAACACCTGTTGCAATTGGGTTTCTCCGCGGTACGAGCTAGATCGCGGTCGTCTTTTGCAGGGTTGGGTTCTTGAGAAGGAGGCCCCAAGAATTCCTCACCGTACCCATGTTCGACAAAGTACTTTTCGACCTTGGTAAATGTACCATCGTCGTCATCGTCGTCGTCCGGAACCTGTGCCATATGCATGTCCGGATCCTGTGCCATATGCATGTCCGGTACCGTTGCCGCGGTCTTGCCATGGCTTGGCGCCGGCACGACTGGCAGTGTTGTCTGTGGGGTGGTGTCCCCCGCCCCCAAACGAATCTGGCTCTTCGGCCAAAGCAAGGGCCAGCTTAAGCACGCGCTGAGGGTCATCACATCATCTTTGTTGCCCCCAGCGAGGTGGAACGGAGGTAACAAGTCGTCGCAGCCTGGCAGCACCTGAACCAGTTGAACCCTATACGTGGTGGGTGGCATCGGTTTACCGTGGAACATGGGGTTGCCCGGTTGAACGATTCTGCCCTTGGCGACATTGATCAAATCGCCGCCCATGAAGTGCAGGAGAGTGCATGGAACGTCGGCGCCGGCGCCCTACGAAAACATGTAGGGCGTCAGGGGATGCCTAGTCAAAGGTAAGGAGATGAAGTCATCGGCCGAGAGAGGCTTAGTTACCGTGATGGCGTCGAGCTCGGCTAATGTCGAGGCACCGCCAACGTCGGGCGTGCAAGTGACGGAGGGGCCGCTTACTGCAAGTGACGGAGGGGCCGGCGCCGGAGACACCAATGGCGTCGCCTGCGCGTTGTGCGAGTTGCTGGCCGTGAAGCTGGGAATCGGGGGTGGCCCCTGTTGGCCGCCCGCAATCCACGCTTGCAGCCCCTCAATCAAGGTAGGCACAATGGCGCTGATCACCCCTCCCACTTGGTGTTGCACTAGCTCTTGGACCATCTCCGGAATCCGCGCCACTTTTGCCTTGAGTTCTTCAACCTCGCGCGACTGGCTTTCCAAGTTGGTATTTCTCTCCTTTAGCCCACCAGCGTTATAGTATGACGACCATTTCGTGGACAAGCCTTTGCCGGCCACACGACCAGCTGACGACGGCTTACTGGACTTATCCTTGTTTTTCATTATGTTAAACGCCCTATTTAAATTGGTGTCCCAATGGGAGCTCTGAGACGACCCCGCTCTACTGCTTTCAGAGTCCTGCGGAAGGAATGAACCATTTAGAAATTTGGCTTCATTAATTAGAATGCAACCATATGGAGAAAATTATGTGGGGTGTATTCCTTACCAGAACACGCTCAAGCGCCCTGGTCTTCGCATCCGTGGTAAGCTCCTTTGTTACTGGGTCCCTGACATAGTTCCTTGCTCGGCACGCTCCGCGTCCTCCTTGTCCCATATAGGTTCCACCACTCTGTAACCACCCGAACCGAGTTGGTGGACCCCTAAGTTCAACTCCCGCATTTCTTTCCCCCATTGACTTGATTCCGCGGTTGCCTTGCTCTCGCACTTGATCTTGAACTCCTTGTAGTCATCTTCGCTGATCGAAGGATTTTTCACCTTGATCTTCTCATAACTATCACCTTTGTCAATCATTCTCTTCACCACGCTTCTCCAAGTAGATAGGGCCTTGCTCATCTTCGTGAAGGCGGCACTGTTCACTTTATTCATAGAGAGGCGTGTGTTTGCGGTGTCACCGAGGAACTTGTATCGTTCGTGCAGCTTCGTGAAGAGGAGGTTGCGCAAATTTCCTCGGTCATTATGCCTTAGGTTCTCTGTGTTGATCGAGACAGTGCTCCGGAGAATGCACCCGAGCTGAACCGCGTACCCGTTGACTATTTATTTGGGCACCGTTGGATACCCGTCGGAGTTCACTTCAGTAAATTCCTCCTTAACGGTGCTGAGCACGTTCGGGCGCCGGCCTTCTGTTGCCTCTTCGATTGGCTGCCATCTGTGCGTGCGCTGCCATCATCAGTGGTGGCATCCTCGGCGGCACCATCAGTGGTGGCATCCCCGACGCCACTAGGGGTTGTGTACTCGGGATCAGTGTCTTCCGCGGCGTCCTCATAGCGGTGAGGTTCTTCCTCCATCTCTGGGACAGCTCCCAGAATGGCTTGCCCGAACCGCCGGCCTCATCGTTGTGGGCCATGTTTCGCTCTAAACAGGAAAATATTTTGGTCAAAAAGTTTGTTATTGTCAAGGAACATGATCATGGTCGAGGCACCCTAGGGTTTGTCGACACCGAGGCATCCTAAAAGCTAAACGTTTATCATTTAGGGTTTGTCGACGCCGAGGCGCCCTAAAAGCCTAAGCTTTCATCATTTAGGTTTTTATCGACACCGAGGCACCCTAAAAGCCAAGGTTTTATGATTTAGGGTTTGTCGACGCTGAGGCACCCTAAATGCTAAGTTAAGTTTTCATCATTTAGGGTTTATCAATGCCGAGGCACCCTAGGTTGACTGATATATATGGGTATCTTCTAATAATATACCCTATCAAGAAAAGGGAAGTTGGGCCTAATCACTTGGGTCTATTGCCACCTATGGTTTAATGCAGCAAGAATAAAGGGGCAGTTGATCCTACTTAATTAAGTACTAAGATACCCCGGCCCATGCATTAGTCGCAAGTACCCCATATGTCCTATTTTTAGCAAAGTCATGCTAAAATTCACGGAAAATTTCAGCATGACCTTTGCTGAAAATAGGACATATGGAGTACCCGAATTTGCCGGAACTGAAGTTAATCGACATTCTGGCAAACTCAAGGGCCTCTCGGGGTACCTGCAAAATCATCACGACACGATGGTCGTAAACAAAACCCAGCAAACTAGCACCACAATGCTAACATATGGATGCACTACATTCCAATATTTATATGGAACTATGAATGTCTACATTTCAACAGAAAGTGCAGGAATGGATGAACTATGAAGATTATGTTCTCCTAGGATACTTCTATGGCAGTGTATGTCCAGCATGAAACATGGAAGTATCCCAAGATAGAAACAGAGGTTGCTGGTAGAAACTTAAAATACAAACCCACTGGCTGTTGGTTCAACCCCATTGGGAAGATTAATATGCTGAACGTTTGAGAGAGCAGTGAATGAAGACAGCAAAAAAAATCATACTGTACAAACAAGATAGTACTACTACTGCTGTACTGTAGAAGGAAAGAAAGAACACCTGCAGCGAATGGGGTCGTCGTAGTGGATCGCTACTTGTCTTGGCTGCATATACACATACATAGCTCAGTGTTAATATTGCCTTCTCTTCCGCGAGTAAATTTATTCATCAAGCTGTAAACATCGGCATGTGCACGTGACAAGTATAAACCATACTGCTACTTAAGTTATTAAATTTATTTGCAAGGAGCAGAGGTATTTACAGTTGACAGTTGATATAACTATATGGGTGCTACAGATGAGTATTGTATGACCAAACTCAAAAATCAAGTTGAATTGCTAGCACTAGGAGTGACCACTGCTCAAATCTTCCATTAATTGCCTTACCAGACCCATACCACAATAGTATAATACATTGGCATGTTGCCAGAAAAGGCAGGCCAACTGTATCCATTAGCACACTAGACAAATAGACAGCCAAGCAGTATAGCAAGAGGGGAAACAACAGCAGTACAACACAGTGGAGGATAATGATACAGAAATTAAGTGACTAATCGACAATGTAGCATAGCATAGAAATTGCAGAAGCTAAAGTAGCATTCCAAAGAAACAACCTCCAGGAAAAAGCAAATCACAGATGCAGTAAGTCATCAGTACAATAATGCATTGACATTAGCAGAAACCTACCACAATATAATTGTAAATGAGCATGACATTAGCAGAAACCTACCACAATATAATTGTAAATGAGCATGACTAATAGACAGATGGACAGCCAAGCAGTATAGCAAAGAGGGGAAACAAACAGCAGTACAGCACGCTGGAAGATAAACGGCATAGAAATTGAGCAGCTAATCGAAAATGTAGTAGCGTAGCATAGAAATTGCAGAACAATTATTCATGCGAACTGAAGTGTCACGTGTGGTGGAGAAGGGATCCCACGATTCTTCTACCGGTCCTGCGTGGAATACTCATACACAATCTGTACCAACTGCAGATGCAATCGTTTAGTGGAGATGCAATTTCGCATCCCCGGAGACCAATCGATTCGTCCCCAAATTCCAACTAGCAGCAGTAGCGCACGAACAGCAAAACTGCGAGGATTGATTGAACGCAAGGGCGAAGGAGAGGCGACCTTAATCGGGGAGAGGTTGTTGGTGACGAACTGCTGGAGCGACTCCCCCTGGTGCCGAACCTCTGGCATACGCTGCCGTCGCGGAGGCAGCTGCGGATCCTGGCACAGTTGTCGGCGTCCTCGACCCGGCGCTGCAGCCAGATGGAGTACTCCCCGAGGCGGTACTCGCGGTAGCCGCGGCCGGAGACGACGGAGCCGGCGCCACGGTTGGTGACGACGAAGGCGAAGGCGGTGAAGAAGAGGAGGAGCGCGATGAGGATGAAGAGCAGGGGCGGAGGAAGGGGCGCCGCCGGTGGAGAGGACGAGGACAGCGTGGGTCTTGCAGGGGGACTTGAGGCGGCGGCCGAGGACGGTGAGGTCGGGGAGGTGGTGGCCCTCCGCGGCGGCGGAGCTAGGGTTCGGGGAGACTGCGGGCGCTGCTGGGCGGTGGAAAGGGGGTTGGGGGGGAGGCCGCGAGCGGGAGAAGAGAGCAGGGCGCGAGGGCAGTCGGCTTAGGAATGGCGCACCCCGAGCGGTGCGCCATTAGAATGTTTTTATATAGTAATGGCGCATGTATATGAGGTGCGCCTTCTCTATGTTGTTAACCTCCGAAGTAGCAGCGCAGTGTTCCATGGGTTTTGCCTCCTAGCAGGAGGTTGCGGGTTCGAATCCTCTTCCCCCCTCTTTTTTGCACCTTTGTTTTTCTATGCATTGTTTTCTATGCATTGTTTTCAATGCACCTTGGTTTTTCTATGCATTGTTTTCTATGCTTTTTTTTCTATGCATTGTTTTCTCGTGCTGGTTGCACCTTGGTTTGAGAAGTGCCTATTATTATTTTTTTATGTTTGCAAGTAGATGTCTAGTATTTTTTTTATGTTTGCAATTAGATGCCTATGAATATCTAGTGCCTCACAACAACATCTAGTGCGGTGGAGCGGGGGAGGGTGAAGGGGTTCCTCGGCGGCGAGGGGGATCTTGCGAGGGGTGATCGCGATCGAGATGGACGGGATTGAGATTGAGTGTCCTCATGAATATTCAATATTTTTTCATATTGAATATAAAAAAATATCATCAAATTTAAATACAATCGATCTTAGCTAGCTATTTGTTCATAATATTCTTGCCCTTATTTTTCGTAAATGGAGTTCTTCTCTTGAACGGACGTCCTTTAGGTAGGGTGGTCCTGCTTCTTCTTGTGGTGTATGCTGGTACTTCATCATCGTCGTCATGTTCCATCTTCGGGTCGCCGTACTTGTCGAAGTCTTGCTCATTGGCGACTCCATCCATTCCGATGATCTTCCTTTTGCCTCTCCTCATGACAACACGACTGGGCTTTGGCGGGTCGGTAATGAAGAAGCATTGGTCCACTTGGGAAGCCAGTACCCATGGCTCATTTTTCGAGGTGACGTTTGCGCCCGTGGTCTTGGATTTGGCTTCGGGTATAACCATGGTGGTGAAATACCGGTCTTCTTTTATGATGCTCTTGGCCCATCTGACATGGAACATCGGGACCTTCTCTCCAGCGTAGCTCAGCTCCCAGATCTCCTCGATCCTTCCGTAGTATCTGTCCTTGTCGTTACCGGTGTAGGATTCCATCGTTACCCCGGAGTTCTGATAACCATCGCTGTTCATGTCCTTTCCCTCGGTGTAGAATGCGTAGCCGTTGGTATCGTACGCCTCATACGTCATCAGGTTGTGCTCGGTGCCCTGTGAGAAGGCGAATCTGAGTTGTTCTTCCGCGGAAGAATCCTCATGTAAAGGGTACGACAGAAGCTTCTGCTTGAACCAACGCGTGAAACATGAGTTGTGCTCTTTGATTATATCTTCGTCCGTCCTCTGTTGGCCTCGGTCATTGTACATCTTTTCAATAAAAGGTTTTGTGCTCTACGACCCAAGGATCGACCACGTCTATGTGTTGTAGTGTGACTAGGTTTGCTCTTTCAAAGTCGGCGAGTCGACCCTCGAAGTCGACATGCATTTCACGGCGACCCTCACGGTGACCCCATCCTGCGAGCCTGCCGAGGTGCCTGTTGACGGGCAGACCAACGGGGTTCTCGATGCCTAGATAATTCGTGCAGTAGGAGATGCACTCTTCGGTCAAAAAGCCCCTGGCTATGCTTCCCTTTGGACGTGAGATGTTGCGAACGTATCCTTTGATGACACCATTCATCCTTTCGAACGACATCATGCTGTGCAGGAACGTCGGCCCGAGTTGGATGATATCCTCCACGATATGGACCAGCAGATGCACCATAACGTCGAAGAATGCTGGCGGGAAGTACATCTCAAGCTCGCATAGTATCACCACGATCTCTTCCTGTAGCCTTCTGAGTTGCCTCACGCCAACCGACTTCTGAGAGATGACGTCGAAAAAGTTGCATAGGCCAAATAGCGTTTCACGGACGTGCGCGCCCATGATCCCATGGATTGCAACTGGAAGTATCTGCGTCATCAGCACGTGACAGTCGTGAGACTTCATCCTGCTAAACTTCTGCTTCGCTGTGTCTAGGTATCTTCTTATCTTCCCCGCGTAACCGTAAGGAAGTTTTACTCCTACGAGGCAGGTGAAAAACTGATCGATCAGCTCCTGACTTAGAGTGAAGCACGCGGGAGGGAAGTCATTTCCGGTCTTCTTGGACTTTTTGCCTTTGCGACGACTTTCCGTGTCCTGCTTCGCCACATCATCATCATCATCATCATCATTATTAGCGTGAAGCTCCTCCCTGATGCCCATTGATTTCAAGTCTACCCTTGCTTTCGGTCCATCTTTGGTCCTCTCTGGCATGTTGAGCAGGGTACCAAGCAGACTCTCGCACACCTTCTTCGTGATATGCATGACATCAAGGCTGTGAGGCACACAGAGGATCTTCCAGTACGGCAAGTCCCAGAAAACAGACCTCGTTTTCCATACCTTCAGCAGTGGCTCTGGCGCCTTTCTCTTCTTTCCCGCTCTGGCGCCTTTCCCGGCGGTGGGCACTCTTTCCAATTTTTCAACAGCTCGTATATTTCCTCGCCGCTCCTCATAAGGGGGCGTCTTCGGGGTTCGGTTTCACCATCGAACAGATCCTTGCGTTTTCTCCATGTGTCATCGTCACGAAGCCACCTTCGATGTCCCATGAACACGGTTTTTGAAGACCCGGGATCTCTATCTAGCTGGCGATACATTGTGTCATCCATGCACCTGATGCATCCAGAAAATCCGTGGACCACCTGCCCCGCGACATATCCGTAACCGAGATAGTCGTGCACCGTCGTGAGCAGTGCGGCTCTCATAGGGAAATATTCTTTCAGTGCGGCGTCCCACGTATTGGCTGGAGATTTCCACAACGTGTCTAGCTCCTCTTTCAGCATCCCCAGATATAGATTGATGTCGTCCCCTGGTTGTTTCGGCCCTTCAATTAGCATACTCATGTGAATGTACTTCCACTTCATGCACAACCAGGGGGAAGGTTGTACATCCACACAAACACAGGCCAGGTGCTATGTGTGCTTCTCTGGCTGCCAAACGGATTGACTCCATCGATGCTCGCGCCCAGCACGACGGCCCTTGGATCGTCCCCAAATTCTGGGTATTCATAGTTCAACGCTTGCCATTGGCTCGCATCCTTAGGGTGACTCAGCATCTTGTCTTTTTTATTTATCTCTGGATCATTTCCGTCATCTTCTCGCTTTTTCTCCTCCCTATCCGCGTGCCAACGCAGGAGCTTTGCTACATTAGGGTCCGCGAAATACCGTTGCAGACGAGGAGTGATCGGAAAGTACCACACCACTTTTCGAGGAGCTTTCTTCCTCTTCTTGTATCGACTGACGCCGCACACCGGACATATGGTAGGCTCCGCGTGCTCGTCCCGATAAATGATGCAATTGTTCATGCACACATGGTATTTCACGTGCGGTAAATCCAGAGGACACACGATTTTCTTCGCCTCCTCGTAACTGGTCGGGCACTTGTTCCCCTTGGGAAGACGTTCGTGCCAGAATGACATGTTCTTGTCGAAGCATGCGTCTGTCATTTTGTGTTTTACCTTCATCTCCAGAGACATGAGCGTTACTTTCAGGCGGGTATCGTCGGCCCTGCATCCTTCATACAATGGAGTAACCGCGTCTATCTCCAGTTGATCCAGCTTGGCTTTCTCTCGGGCGGCAGCTCTTGCGTTATCCGTCTGCTTGAGAAGCAGCTCTTGAATATGAGGGTCCTGCACCCAGGCCATCGATGGTCCATCGTCGTCTGCTCCGGCATCTTCATCTACATGATCATGCCCTTCGTCTGCTCCGGCATCTTCCTCAGCATCATGTCCGGCATCTTCTACATGATGACTGTGTCCTGGAGATTCTTCGTCTTCTCGCCCGCCCTCGCCGCGGTTGTCTTGCTTATGCCCTTCCTCATTTCTTTCCCGGCCCCCATGGACGACTTCATAATCATCTTCATCACCTTGCCACCAATAGCCATCCATGAAACCACGCAAGAGCAGGTGGTCCCGCACCTTTACGGAATCCGCATTTTCAGAGCATCCACTTTGTTTATTTTTCCACGCCTTGTAGGAATGTTAGTTCATGCCAAATTTTTGCATGCACTTAGAACTTTTGTCAAAGTTCGTCTCAAAAAAAATTCAGAATTTTTTAAACATTTTTCGAATTGTTTTAGATTTTACTGTTCACCCGAGCTCATTTAGCACTTTCGGACATATGAGGGAGACTTTTTATCTAAAGTATAGCCAGTAGCAGCCAATAGCAGAATAAGCAATGGTATAGGAAGGCAGCATCACAACAACAATATAAGTAGCCGCCAACAGCAAAACAGTGAGACAACGCCAACATGTATTCAAGTCATTGAGAAAAGAGAAAGAAAACTCACATAAGCGTTAAGTGCAGCCGGACTCATACTTCCAGTCTTTCTTTTCGTATGGGTCTCTTTGAAAAATTCAATTGGACTAGGGTCCTCATTGTTGTACTTGTATTTTTTCTACAAGTGTCCCAAAGAATCATTATTCCATACATGAAGTCATGTTGTATTCGACATGGGACAACAATGAGTTAGCTAGAATACTTACAATTTGGTGGAAATGGGAAGGATAAGACCTAGAGCCTGTAGTTTGTTGATGCTTGACAGCTTCTCTGTTATCCTTGTTCTTTTGAAAAAGTTCCTGTATGAACAAATGAATATTAGTATTATAAGTAGTGTTGTTGCTCATATCAAAGTCACAACAAAAGAAAATTGCAAGGAAGGTAAACTTAAGATTCATTATAGATGTTTCTAGTGGCATATTTGACTACAGACCTTGTTTCTTGGATCTGACCATTTGTTGACAAGGGCTTCCCAATTCTCGTGACTCACATTGGGTGGCTTATTGGCTAACGCTTCTTGAAAGGTACAAGAATTGTTATAATCCCTCTTCAACCTATACCGTTGTTGTCGAATACTTTTCTGGAGTATATTTTTGCATACATTTCTGGACAGCTCCTCTTTTGGATCCATTTCAAAATGTTTCTAAAAATAGTGAGTGGTAAGATACACCATTAAATAACAGCATGACATGCGAAAATGAGAATCTGAAGACTGAACGAAAATGTCTCACCGCAACATGACCAATAGCCTTAGGAATATGATGGTCTAGGCCGTCTTTGCTGTAATCTTTCCAATGTGTAGCAACATGCATGTGTTTACGAACATGTATACCACACTGAGAAGTAAGCTTGGCTGCTTGGACAGGGTCAAGGGGTCTCACTCTACGAGCTGAGAACTCAATCTTCATCTTCATCCCTCCGTTCCTTTTAGCATAATCCTGTAGTCCATGCCCCATGGTTGGTCTACGTTTACCCCTCTTTGAGGTTTCTGGATTAGTTGGACGAGTGGAGCATACTACAACACCTACATCACAAGGTAGCAAAAAGGTGGAACTTTATTATTTCAAAGTGGAAACTAGAATGCAAACACTGTTAAGAGATGATGTTGCATATACCTTGGCCATGTACTGTAACCGTGCTATCAATTTGGTGAGAGGTGTTTGTCATGTCTTGAGAATGTTGAATCTCTGTATCAGCCTGAGGTGTGTTGTTGTCCATGGAAGTTTGGAGAAGTGAATTGTCATTGTCACTCGATGGGATCTGTTCTGTCTGGTTAGGTTTTGATTGTGATGCTCTTGTGGTTCTTGTGGTGGTAGGTACAGCAGGTTTGGGCCGAGCATGCTTTCTCCCTTGTGGCTTTGTAGAAGCTTGCTTTTCCCGATTCAGATAAGTTGGGAACAGGTTAGAATCTCTGTACCAACACTGATAAACACATGTTTATGAACAGGTTAGAAAGAAATGTGTTATCTACTATGTAATACACTAATATATATAGTACTCTTGCCTTTGAGATAAGTAGAGTTGACTCATGCTCCTTTTCTTCCCAAGAATCCTCATTAGCATCATCAGCCTCCTCATCATCATTTGGCTCATATTCAGAGCCACTGCCAGCCTCCTTACCTTTGTTCCTTTGTTCTTCATGACCACTCCCACCGTATACCAGTTGACCGGCTAATTGTTTAATGTACGCAAGAGGCGCTGCACCTTCTGCCTTGTTCCTCGCAATCCTTGCCAACCTGTTCCTCTCATACTCCGGTGTTGCCGGCATGGTCGTGCTACATTGGAAAAGAAGGATGTCATGAAAATTATGAAGTAATATGTTAATATATGACAGGAAACAGAAGAATATGACATTAGTTTTTTAACTCTCAAAACCAGTCTGACTAACCTTGTTGGGCAGCACCTAATTTAGCTTGGCCATCCTGTAGTTTAGCTTAGCTGCAGCAAAACAAGTCAGATTTGTCAAGGGTCAGGCAACTATGTAGTCAACTCTCAGCAAGTCTGTCTATCTAGCTCACCTAAATACCAACACAAAACACTACTGGATGCTCCCAGATTTAAGGTAAATGAGACAAGAAAAATACAAGAACTGGGCACACCTAGAGAACCAACACAAACACTGAAGAGCATCAACCATAAGCATATGTAAAAAAATAGTTCAGCCAACAAAGCCAAGGACAATCTCCATGGTGCTACACATACCCGTTCTCCAACCATAAGCAGATGTAATTAAAATGCAGAATTAAAGCTACTGGTCTCAAGGCGAATCAAGTGCAGGCACATAACATTCTGATTTAATTGCAGTGTAGTATACTAAAACTAGGAGCACTATACTCTCCCGTCAATGATTGTAGTATAATCCACCCCAGCCCCATATGAATGAATCGATCAACAAATCACATTTCAGACAGTTGGTAACGGAATAAGAACACGCTCTGTCAGATGTGGACTGTCTAGAGTCTGCACACAACAGGAGCAGATTGTACACCCGCGTGTACAGTAGCAAAGAACGACGAGATCAGGGGCCGTTAACAAACAACGTACGTACTTGACGAGATCGACGAACTTGCGGCCGGTGGCGGCATACTCTGCAGTGGCGTTCTCGTAGATGAGGAAGGGGCGGCTCACGACCTCGCTGGAGCGGGTTGATCGAAGGACCTCCGATCTGCTGGTGGCGATAATGGGGGAAGAGGTGAGTGCCACGAGAGGATTTGCTGGTGGCGATAATGGGGGAATAGGTGAGTGCCACAAGAGGATCTGCTGGTGGCGATAATGCGGGAAGAGGTGAGTGCCACGAGAGGATACAAGGGATGCTACGCGCGGGAATAGATCGTGGGGGCTGATGTTTTTGTGGTGACCGACAGGTGGGGTAGGACGCCAAAAAATTGCAAAAATGGAGGAAACATGTTTCTTTGGTGGAGAGAAAATAATTTTTTTGTCATAAACATATAAAATATTTTTCAGAAAACTAAAGGCTTCCATAATTATTTCGACGCGAAAAAAATTAGGCAATATAATGCTACGCGTCAGCCGACGGATCTTTTTAAAAGATCTGACGCCCGTGGAGCCATAGGATTAAACACGGGGAGCCGTCAGATTCAACTGCGAGCTTTGCAACAAGGATGAGTTGCGTTCGGACGTTAGCAACAGAGTTCATGTTAACAAACTTTTGCAACAAAGGTATTGCTGGAAAAATAATAATCTACAACAGCGACCGCATCGGACATTTGGCGAACGACGAATCATGATCACCTTATTTGTGATGCGCCCGCTGCCTCAGGATGAAATGATAAAGAATACATGAATGTGGTCAAGGATTCACGCTAGATTCAGATCCCGCAACAAACTAGTTGTTGGAAAAAATTGCAACAACGACTCAGTTACCCTCAATCCATTCGATTAAGATAGATCCAGTGGCCACGGAGGCGACGGGCGCACATGTTGTTATCAGCCGGTTGATGGCAAGCGTTTGCCGAAAATATTCTATTACATAGATTTTGTTTCAAACTAATAAATGAGTTTTAAGATTGACTCAGGCGTCTCACCCCACCCCACCGATCGCCACCCTCCTCCCCCGTCTCCCTCTCCTCGTCGCCACCAGGGGTCGCTGTTAGGCAAAGTTGCACCGGTGGTTGGCCCGTGCACTCCTGCATGCCCCCTTTGGACATGGTGTTACTGGTGCCGGTGGCGCCCATTCAGCGCCGGAGTGGGGACCAAGGCATGGAGGTGGGCTGCAAAGCGGGAGGGCATGGCGCGAAGCTATTTTACGGTCTCGTTCCTCCGCAGGCAGTGGCGTGGTGCAGCTTCCCTGTCAACCGAGAGGTGCGCCACCATAGTCGTGTTGCAGGGGTGGTGACATCAACCCGCAACGATGCATCTTGGGAGACACTGTTGGGCGAAATCATATGGACAAGGATGCATGCGGGTGTCATGCTTCTCCTTGGAGGTGTCTAGACCGCCGCCATCGGCATAGACGCACCACACCGCGCCTAGGGCGCTATGGCAAGACGACATTTATAATTCGTCGACTGGTTCACTGGTTCATTGTTCATTTTTTTCATGATCTAAATTAATATATTTGCAATTTGTTTGAAAAAATATTTCATATTTGCAATTTGACATTGGCCATTAGCGTTTACAAAAAACAACAAAATCGTTAGGGATTAGTAGAAAATTCAGTGCCATCTTTTAGATAACAATAAAATAAAAGGAGGTCTCCACAATGTGTATATCAAAAAAGTCTTTCATCAATCATAAACACCCGGTATAAACATACGCCAGCACAACTCACGGACACACCTAAGGCAGAATGCGCATACGTCCGAAAGCATGCTAAACTTCATCATCACTTGAGTGCTCACTTTTTTTTCCACTCAACCCGTCATCTTCTTCTTCATCCTCGTCGGTGGCACTATCTTCATCATTGTTTTCGACAATCTTTTCAATCTCGGCGATGATTTTAGGATCAACAGGTGTGCCTTCTTCATCATCACGACCAAAAGTGTGAAACACCGGATCAACATTGTTCACTGTAAAAGTTGGCGCTATGATATCTTCTTGGTATGCATCTGTAGCATTGAGCTCACCCGTCTCTGATTCAGGAACATCATACAAATGTCTATGACTAAAAGTCTGTACCACTTTCCAGTCTTTTCCAAGATGCGTGTCCTCCATGTAAAACACTTGCTCTGCTTGATAAGCCAATATGAATGGATCCTTTTTGTACCTAAGAGCCTTATGATTCAGACTTTTGAAGTACCCATCATCTCTCAACCCGGTCGTCTTGCTTGTAATATCATACCAATCACAACGAAACAAATATACTGACCTGTCACTATGCTTGTTTTTCGAGTACATCAACTCAAGAACTTCCTTCAGAACACCATAGTACAGAATCTCTGCACCATTTTTTTCTACCTTTACCATGATGCCAGAATTTTGAGTTCTTCTCTTCCTCTCACGATCCAGAGTGTGATATCGAACACCATTCACGTTGCAGGCAGAGTACACCAGTAAACGCTTGTCTGGGCCACATGATAGCGAGTACAAATCCTCTGAAACATTCTGCTCTCCTATATTATGAATCTGTACATGATGGCCACACATCAAAATGATAAGGTTAATGCCGTCAGTAATGCAAGATGGATATAAGACACACAAAAACAAATAGCTTACATGCTTCTCAAACCACGTAGGGAATTCCTTCTTAAGTGTCTGCTCAATGTCAGCCACACCTTTCATTCGTAACTCTTCTCGGCAAACCCTACTACAACAAACATAAAATAAACACATCAAAATTCATTATCTCTACGAGCCAACCGCATAATATGCATAAAAAGATGGCAAGAATACTTACTCCATGTACTTGTCTACGTCAGGACAATTATTAAGCACGTACCAAACCATTTGGTCGTACTCAGTATCATAAAGGTTCAGTTTTGACGCACCAAGACCTTTTGCAGCCATTGAAAAAATTGCCAGTTCATCAGAAGAAACATTCCTCTTCCCATCTTTGTTCCTATCTTCTTTGTTAAATCTTGTCTCAATATTTGTTAGATATCTAGAGCAGTAGGACAAGCACTCATCCACAACATATGCCTCCGTAATTGACCCTTCTGGCTTTGCTCTATTACGAACTGTTCCCTTTAGGTGCCCAAGCCTCCTTTCTATTGGATACATCCATCCATAATGAACAGGTCCCCTAAGAATTGCCTCTTCAGGAAGGTGAACAGCTAAATGAACCATGACATCAAAGAAGGCGGGTGGAAAAATCCTCTCAAGCTTGCTAAGAATTACAGGAATATCCTCCTTCATCTGGCGAAGCACATCAACTCGAAGAGTTTTTTAGCACAATTGTCTGAAAAAATTACCAAGTTCAGCAATGGCCTCATATATGTCATTTCTCACAAGCCCTCTTAGTGCAACTGGTATGACTTGCTGAAGTAGTATGTGACAGTCATGGGTCTTCAACCCATGCACTTTATATGTTTCAAGATCCACACATCTTGCTAGATTAGCAGCATACCCATCTGGGAATTTCACATTAGCTAAATACTCGCAGAATCTTTTCTTGTTCTCCTTGGTGAGATTATACTCTGCCTTTTTCTTCACCATTCCGCCCTTTCCATCAGGTTTCAGATGCAGATCTTCCCTGATTCCTAACTTCTGCAAATCTATCCTGGCATTTGTTGTATCCTTATTCTTTCCCTCAATCTCGAGTAGGGTCCCAAGTATATTTTCACATACGTTCTTCTCAACGTGCATCACATCAATGTTGTATGCTAATTTTAGGTTTGACCAATATGGCAGATCATATAGGCTAACCTTCTGACTCCAATTTGGTTCATCTTTTAGAGTGCGCTTTCTCTTCTTATTGCCTGGATACTTCCCTAGTTTGAAATTCTTAACTTTCTCTAACTTCTCCAACACTTCGGCATTTGTGAACTTACGAGGTTTCTCTCGTTTCTCAACCGACCCGTTGAAATCCTTGCTTCTCCTAAAACGATGATTGGTGGGAAGAAATCTGCGATGCCCAACATACCCAATCTTTTTTTCCAGAGCCTCGGAGCAAGGGTTCTCATCACAGTGCACACATGCATAATAGCCTCTAGTGCTACGGCCTGATAGAGTGGCTAGTCCAGGGTAATCATGAATAGACCACAAGAACGCAACATGCAAAGTAAATGTATCATCAATCAATGCATCATACGTTTCCACACCGGTTCCCCAAAGCTTCATCATATCTGCTATCAATGGCTGCATAAATACATGGAACTCCTTTCCTGGTGCTTTTTTCCAGGAATAAGCAAAGACATCATGAAATTGGATTGGTCCATGCACATCCACGGCGGGAAGTTGTACGGGATGACAAAAACTGGCCACATACTATATGAGCTGCTCATGTTTCCAAAGGGGTTGAAGCCATCTGTGGCAATGCCAAGCCTAAAGTTACGAGCATCTTTAGCAAACCAACCATGCTCTCTGTCAAAGTGCTTCCATGCTTCACCATCAACTGGGTGTCTCATAACACCTTTCTCGGCGACCCTCTTCTCCTTGGGCCACCTAGCATCTGCCGACTGTTCGTTTGACACAAAAAATCTTTGAAGCCTAGGGATTATAGGAAAGTACCTAAGAACCTTGTGGGGTATCTTTTTCCTTCCCTCTGCGTCTTTTCATCTTGATGTCCCGCACTCAGGACAATGTGTGTTGTTGGCATAGTTCCCCCAAAACAGTGCACAATCAAACTTGCATACATGAATAGTCTCGTAACCAAGCCCAACTTCACGAAGAACACTCTTAGCTGCTTCATATGACTTCGGTATATCAGCATGTGGAAACACCGCGCTGAACAACTCAAGAAACATACTGAATCCTCTGTTTGTGACCCGGTTGTATGACTTAACATGTAGGAGCTTAATGATAAAGGATAGTCGTGTGAACTCGTTGCATCCTTTGTACAGTTCTTTCTTGGCTTCCTCCATTAGCTTGCAATAGAGGTTTGGCTGATCCTCGCCTCGCCTTCCAGACCTAGCTAAATCATCTAACATATACGAAACATCATCTCGGTTGTCTTCATTAAAGTCATCGTCATCAGACGTGTATGCAACATCCTCCATCTCACCCCCTTCATCATCACTCAATGATTCACCATGAAAGATCCACCTCGTATATGTGTCGGACATACCAGTGCACTGTACGTGCTCCTCAACAACTGACTGGCTCTGGAGTTGCAGATTCAGGCAGTTTCGGCATGGGCATACTACGTCTTGATTTTCAGGGAAATTTTGGCGAACAATATCCATAAACTCCTCAACACCTTTCAAGTACGATGTTGTGAAACGAGTTCCGTGTATCCAGCTTCGATCCATTGTCCTTCAAAAAATCAATTTACTCATGAGAAAAATATGCTTATACTATAACTAGCACACATGTGCCATATGAAAAATATTTACTTTTCGTAAACAATACAATATTGCTCGTATTTCCTACATTCGTAAAAACTGAAAACTAAAGACTTTGAGCAGTACATTCTCAATATGTACATGAAACTATTATTTACCATGAAGTCTAGCAAGCATAATACTTTTTTAGTACATGTTAAACATCTCACCAAACTTTAATCTCCAAACTATAATTTGATTCCAACATTACAAAGTCCCAGAAGCTACAGAGATAATCACTGCATGCAGACTGTCCAACCAAATTTTGCAACTTAAATACATGCAGAGTGCGACGGTTAATACAGTACAAAAAAAGGATAAATGCATTTAGAAGTCATTCTCTGTCTCTTAATACGACGATCTGTTATACCAAACTGTCCACTAGTATTGCAAATTTGGTCTGAACCGCACCAATAAGAATGATTGGTCCGTGTTGTATCACGACATGAACAGGTGATCGTAGGACCCCAACTATCGTTCTCAGTGACCCCAAAAATACTACATAAATGTTAATAATGGTCTAATGGGATTGTAACCCCCAAAATACTAAACAGTATAGGACTTATCAACTGCTTCACCCGAAAATACATAAATAATGGGCAGAATTAGCAGCAAAAGCCTGTCAAGAAGAAGCAGCAGGAGGGATCACGGCTCGGCTGCACATGAGCTACTTTAAACAGAGACTGCACATCTATAGAAATTCAGTTCGTTAAAACAAATCCATACTATATGCAGGCTGGCTTCTATACATACTATATACAGGCTGGCTACTTGTACTTTGAGGAGCCTCATTACTGAAGAATTTTATTGGCTACAGAGAAGGCTTAAGGAGGTTAGCATTTTGGCACAATTCTTCAGGTGTTCTCTACAACCTACTGAATAGTAATCTACAACTACAAGGAACCAACCTGCTGAATCAATTACAATGTCAACCTACTTCAGCACTAATGATTGAAGACAAAAAGATGAATGGATAGATCAACTAAAGAGGAGCAGAATTCGCCAGATGAACTTACTTGCAGGCGAGTGATGACCGGCAACGGCGACGGAGTTCAGTCGATGCGACGGGTTGGGAGTTGACAGGGCAGCGAACCAATTCGCGGAGGCGACCTCTCCAGATGGCGAGCGACTCAAGCTGGCTGCGGCGGCGAGGCTAGTCCAGCCGGCTGCTGCGGCGGCGAGGCTATTACAGTCGGAGGCGAGTCCAGCTAGCGGCGGCAGCGGCGGCGGCTAGTCCTGTTGGGGAACGTCGCATGGGAAACAAAAATTTTCCTACGCGCACGAAGACCTATCATGGTGATGTCCATCTACGAGAGGGGATGTGTGATCTACGTACCCTTGTAGACCGTACAGCAGAAGCGTTAGTGAACGCGGTTGATGTAGTGGAACGTCCTCACGTCCCTCGATCCGCCCCGCGAACTATCCCGCGAACAGTCCCACGATCTAGTGCCGAACGGACGGCACCTCCGCGTTCAGCACACGTACAGCTCGACGATGATCTCGGCCTTCTTGATCCAGCAAGAGAGACGGAGAGGTAGATGAGTTCTCCGGCAGCGTGACGGCGCTCCGGAGGTTGGTGATGATCTAATCTCAGCAGGGCTCCGCCCGAGCTCCGCAGAAACGCGATCTAGAGGTAAAACCGTGGAGGTATGTGGTCGGGCTGCCGTGGCAAAAGTTGTCTCAAATCAGCCCTAATACCTCAGTATATATAGGAGGGAGGGGGAGGCAAGAGGCAGCCTCAAACCCTCAAGGTTTGGCCGAAATTGGAGGTGGAGGAGTCCTACTCCAATCCTACTTGGAGTAGGATTCCACCTTCCCACTTGGAAACTCTTTCCACCTTGTGTTTTTTCCTTCTCAAACCTTATGGGCCTTAGTGGGAACTTATTCCAGCCCACTAGGGGCTGGTTTATCTCTTCCCATAGCCCATGAGACCCCTTGGGGCGTGACACCCCTCCCGATGGTCCCCGGCACCCCTCCCGGCACTCCCGGTACACTACCGATGAGCCCGAAACTTTTCCGGTAATGCATGAAAACCTTCCGGTAACCAAATGAGGTCATCCTATATATCAATCTTCGTTTCCGGACCATTCCGGAAACCCTCGTGACGTCCGTGATCTCATCCGGAACTCCGAACAACATTCGGTAACCAACCATATAACTCAAATACGCATAAAACAACGTCGAACCTTAAGTGTGCAGACCCTGCGGGTTCGAGAACTATGTAGACATGACCCGAGAGACTCCTCGGTCAATATCCAATAGCGGGACCTGGATGCCCATATTGGATCCTACATACTCTACGAAGATCTTATCGTTTGAACCTCAGTGCCAAGGATTCATATAATCCCGTATGTCATTCCCTTTGTCCTTCGGTATGTTACTTGCCCGAGATTCGATCGTTAGTATCCGCATACCTATTTCAATCTCGTTTACCGGCAAGTCTCTTTACTCGTTCCGTAATACAAGATCCCGCAACTTACATTAAGTTACATTGCTTGCAAGGCTTGTGTGTGATGTTGTATTACCGAGTGGGCCCCGAGATACCTCTCCGTCACACGGAGTGACAAATCCCAGTCTCGATCTATACTAACTCAACGAACACCTTCGGAGATACCTGTAGAGCATCTTTATAGTCACCCAGTTACGTTGCGACGTTTGATACACACAAAGCATTCCTCCGGTGTCCGTGAGTTATATGATCTCATGGTCATAGGAACAAATACTTGACACGCAGAAAACAGTAGCAACAAAATGACACGATCAACATGCTACGTCTATTAGTTTGGGTCTAGTCCATCACATGATTCTCCTAATGATGTGATCCCGTTATCAAGTGACAACACTTGCCTATGGCCAGGAAACCTTGACCATCTTTGATCAACGAGCTAGTCAACTAGAGGCTTACTAGGGACAGTGTTTTGTCTATGTATCCACACAAGTATTGTGTTTCCAATCAATACAATTATAGCATGGATAATAAACGATTATCATGAACTAAGAAATATAATAATAACTAATTTATTATTGCCTCTAGGGCATATTTCCAACAGTCTCCCACTTGCACTAGAGTCAATAATCTAGTTCACATCACCATGTGATTTCAACGAATCCAACACACATATAGTTCTGGGGTCTGATCACGTCTTGCTCGTGAGAGAGGTTTTAGTCAACGGTTCTGAAACTTTCAGATCCGTGTGTTCTTTACAAATCTTTATGTCATCTTATAGATGCTGCTACTATGTGCTATTCGGAAATACTCAGAATATCTACTCTACTATACGAATCCGTTTCACTACTCATAGTTATTCGGATTAGTGTCAAAGCTTGCATCGACGTAACCCTTTACGACGAACTCTTTAACCACCTCCATAATCGAGAAAAATTCCTTAGTCCATTAGTTACTAAGGATAAATTTTGACCGCTGCTAGTGATTCAATCATGGATCACTCTCTGTACCTCTCAACATACTTTGAGTCAAGGCACACATCAGGTGCGGTACACAGCATGGCATACTTTAGATTCTACGGCTAAGGCATAGAAGACGACCTTCGTCTATTCTCTTTATTCTGCCGGGGTCGAGTTTTGAGTCTTACTCAAATTCACACCTCACAACGCAACCAAGAACTCCTTCTTTGCTGATCTATTTTGAACTCCTTCAAAAACTTGTCAAGGCATGCATCTTGTTGAAACTTCCATTAAGCGCTTTTCGATCTATCTCCATAGATCTTTGATGCTCAACGTTCAAGTAGCTCAATCCAGGTATTCCTTTGAAAACTCCTTTCAAACAACCTTGTATGTTTTACAGAAATTCTACATTACTTCTGATCCACAATATGTCAACCACATATACTTATCAGAAATTCTATAGTGCTCCCACTCACTTCTTTGGAAATACAAGTTTCTCATAAACCTTGTACAAACCCAAAATCTTTGATCATCTCATCAAAGTGTATATTCCAACTCCGAGATGCTTGCACCAATCCATTGAAGGATCACTGGAGCTTGCATACTTGCTAGTATCTTTAGGATCGACAAAACCTTCTGGTTGTATCACATACAATGTTTGCTCAAGGAAACCGTCGAGAAAACAATGTTTTGACATCCTACGTGCAATATTTCATAAATAATGCATCAACAACTAACATAATTCTAACAGACTTTTAGCATCACTACGAGTGAGAAAGTCTCATCATAGTCAACTGTTTGATCTTATCGAAAACATCTTTGCAACAAGTCGAGCTTTTCTTAATAGTGACTTATCACCATCATCGTCTGTGTTCTTTTAAAGATCCATTTTTTTTACTCAATAGTCCTATGACCATCAAGTAGTTCTTCCAAAGTCCACACTTTGTTTTCACACATGGATCCTCTCTCGGATTTCATGGCTTCCAGCCATTTGTCGGAATCTGGGCCCACCATCGCTTTCTCCATAACTCGTAGGTTCACTGTTGCTCAACAACATGTCCTCCAAGACAGGGTTACCGTACTACTCTGCAGCAGTACGCGACCTTGTCGACCTACGAGGTTTGTAGTAACTTGATTCGAAGCTCAATGATCATCATTATCATCAGCTTCCACTTCAATTGGTGTAGGCGCCACATGAACAACTTCCTGCGCCCTGCTACACACTGGTTGAAGTGATGGTTCAATAACCTCATGAAGTTCTACTACCCTCCCACTCAATTCTTTCGAGAGAAACCTTTCCTCGAGAAAGGATCCGTTTCTAGAAACAAACACTTTGCTTTCGGATCTGAGATAGGAGATGTACCCAACTGTTTTGGATACCCTATGAAGAAGCATTTATCCGCTTTGGGTTCGAGCTTATCAGACTGAAACTTTTTCACACAAGTGTCGAAACCCCAAACTTTCAAGAAACGACAGTTTAGATTTCTCTAAACCTCAGTCTATACTGTGTCATCTCAACGGAAATATGCGGTGCCCTATTTAAAGTGAGTGCGGTTGTCTCTAATGCATAACCCATAAACGATAGTGGTAATTCGATAAGAGACATCATAGTATGCACCATACCAAATAGTGCGTGGCTATGACGTTCAGACACATCATCACACTATGATGTTCCAGGTGGCATGAACTGCGAAACAATTTCCACATTGTCTTAACTGCGTACCAAAACTCGTAACTCAGATATTCATTTCTATGATCATATCGTAGACAGTTTATCCTCTTGTTACGACGAACTTCACTCTGAAACGGATTTGAACTTTTCAACATTTCAGACTTGTGATTCATTAAGTAAATACTCCCGTATCTACTCAAATCATCAGTGAAGTAAGAACATAATGATATCCACTGCGTGCCTCAGTACCCATTGGACTGCATACATCAAAATGTATCACTTCCAACAAGTTACTATCTTAATTTCATCTCAATGAAAACAAGGCCTTGCTCATGTGGTATGGTTTGCATGTCACTAGTGATTCGAAATCAGGTGAGTACAAAGATCCATCAGCATGGAGCCTCTTCATGCAATTTATACTAACATGACTCAAGCGGCAGTGCCACATGTAAGTGGTACTATCATCATTAACTCGTATCTTTTTGGCACCAATATTATGAACATGTGTAACACTACGATCGAGATTCAATAAACCATTGAAGGTGATTATTCAAGAAAATAGAGTAACCATTATTCTCCTTAAATGAATAATCGTATTGCAATAAACACGATCCATTCATGTTCATGCTTAACGCAAGCACCAAATAACAATTATTTAGGTTTAACACCAATCCCGATGGTAGAGGGAGCGTGCGACGTTTGATCATATCAACCTTGGAAACACTTCCAACACGTATCGTCACCTCGCCTTTAGCTAGTCTCCGTTTATGCCGTAGCTTTCATTTCGTGTTACTAATCACTTAGTAACCGAACCGGTATCCAATACCCTCATGCTGCTAGGAGTACTAGTAAAGTACACATCAACATCATGTATATCAAATACACTTCTTTCGACTTTTGCCAGCCTTCTTATCTACCAAGTATCTTGAGTTGCTCCGCCTCAGTGATTGTTCCCCTCATTACAGAAGCACTTAGTCTCAGGTTTGGGTTTAATCTTGGGTCTCTTCATTAGTGCAGCAACTGTTTTGCCGTTTCACGAAGTATCCCTTCTAGCCCTTGCCTTTCTTGAAACTTAGTGGTTTTACAAACCATCAACTATTGATGCTCCTTCTTGATTTCTACTTTCGCAGTGTCAAACATCGCGAATCGCTCAAGGATCATTGTATGTATCCTTGATATGTTATAGTTCATCACGAAGCTCTCACAGCTTGGTGGCAGTGACTTTGGAGAACTATCACTATCTCATCTGGAAGATTAACTCCCACTTGATTCAAGCGATTGTCGTACTCAGACAATCTGAGCACACGCTCAACGATTGAGCCTTTCTCCTTTACTTTGTGGACAAAGAATCTTGTCGGAGGTCTCGTACCTCTTAACAAGGGCACAAGCATGAAATCACAATTTCATCTCTTTAGAACATCACTTATGTTCCGTGACGTTTTACAACGTTTTCGGCGCCTTGCTTCTAAGCCATTAAGTATTTTGCACTGAACTATCGTGTAGTCATCAGAAACGTGTATGTTGGATGTTCATAGCATCCACAGACGACGCTCGAGGTGCAGCACACCGAGTGGTGCATTAAGGACATAATCCTTCTGCGCAGCAACGAGGACAATCCTCGGTTTTACAGACCCAGTCTGCAAAGTTTTGCTACTATCAATTTTCAACTAAATTTTCTCTAGGAACATGTAAAAACAGTAGAGCTATAGTGCAAGCTAAATCGTAATTCGCAAAGACCATTAGACTATGTTCATGACAATTAGTTCAATTAATCATATTACTTAAGAAATCCCACTCAAAAAGTACATCTCTCTAGTCATTTGAGTGGTACATGATCCAAATCCACTATCTCAAGTCCGATCATCACGTGAGTCGAGAATAGTTTCAGTGGTAAGCATCTCTTTGCTAATCATATCAACTATACGATTCATGCTCGACCTTTCGGTCTCATGTGTTCCGAGGCCATGTCTGCACATGCTAGGCTCGTCAAGCTTAACCCGAGTGTTCCGCGTGCGCAACTGTTTTGCACCCGTTGTATGTGAACGTTGAGTCTATCACACCCGATCATCACGTGGTGTCTCGAAACGACGAACTGTAGCAACGGTGCACAGTCGGGGAGAACACAATTTCGTCTTGAAATTTTAGTGAGAGATCACCTCATAATGCTACCGTCGTTCTAAGCAAAATAAGGTGCATAAAAGGATTAACATCACATGCAATTCATAAGTGACATGATATGGCCATCATCACGTGCTTCTTGATCTCCATCACCAAAGCACCGGCACGATCTTTTTGTCACCGGTGTCACACCATGATCTCCATCATCATGATCTCCATCAACGTGTCGCCATCGGGGTTGTCGTGCTACTCATGCTATTACTACTAAAGCTACATCCTAGCAAAATAGTAAACGCATCTGCAAGCACAAACGTTAGTTATAAAGACAACCCTATGGCTCCTGCCGGTTGCCGTACCATCGACGTGCAAGTCGATATTTCTATTACAACATGATCATCTCATACATCCAATATATCACATCACATCGTTGGCCATATCACATCACAATCATACCCTGCAAAAACAAGTTAGACGTCCTCTAATTTTGTTGTTTGCATGTTTTACGTGGTGACCATGGGTATCTAGTAGGATCGCATCTTACTTACGCAAACACCACAACGGAGATATATGAGTTGCTATTTAACCTCATCCAAGGACCTCCTCGGTCAAATCCGATTCAACTAAAGTTGGAGAAACCGACACTTGCCAGTCATCTTTGAGCAAAGGGGGTTACTCGTAACGATGAAACCAGTCTCTCGTAAGCGTACGAGTAATGTCGGTCCAAGCCGCTTCAATCCAACAATACCGCGGAATCAAGAAAAGACTAAGGAGGGCAGCAAAACGCACATCACCGCCCACAAAAACTTTTGTGTTCTACTCGAGAAGACATCTAAGCATGAACCTAGCTCATGATGCCACTGTTGGGGAACGTCGCATGGGAAACAAAAATTTTCCTACGCGCACGAAGACCTATCATGGTGATGTCCATCTACGAGAGGGGATGTGTGATCTACGTACCCTTGTAGACCGTACAGCAGAAGCGTTAGTGAACGCGGTTGATGTAGTGGAACGTCCTCACGTCCCTCGATCCGCCCCGCGAACTATCCCGCGAACAGTCCCACGATCTAGTGCCGAACGGACGGCACCTCCGCGTTCAGCACACGTACAGCTCGACGATGATCTCGGCCTTCTTGATCCAGCAAGAGAGACGGAGAGGTAGATGAGTTCTCCGGCAGCGTGACGGCGCTCCGGAGGTTGGTGATGATCTAATCTCAGCAGGGCTCCGCCCGAGCTCCGCAGAAACGCGATCTAGAGGTAAAACCGTGGAGGTATGTGGTCGGGCTGCCGTGGCAAAAGTTGTCTCAAATCAGCCCTAATACCTCAGTATATATAGGAGGGAGGGGGAGGCAAGAGGCAGCCTCAAACCCTCAAGGTTTGGCCGAAATTGGAGGTGGAGGAGTCCTACTCCAATCCTACTTGGAGTAGGATTCCACCTTCCCACTTGGAAACTCTTTCCACCTTGTGTTTTTTCCTTCTCAAACCTTATGGGCCTTAGTGGGAACTTATTCCAGCCCACTAGGGGCTGGTTTATCTCTTCCCATAGCCCATGAGACCCCTTGGGGCGTGACACCCCTCCCGATGGTCCCCGGCACCCCTCCCGGCACTCCCGGTACACTACCGATGAGCCCGAAACTTTTCCGGTAATGCACGAAAACCTTCCGGTAACCAAATGAGGTCATCCTATATATCAATCTTCGTTTCCGGACCATCCCGGAAACCCTCGTGACGTCCGTGATCTCATCCGGGACTCCGAACAACATTCGATAACCAACCATATAACTCAAATACGCATAAAACAATGTCGAACCTTAAGTGTGCAGACCCTGCGGGTTCGAAAACTATGTAGACATGACCCGAGAGACTCCTCGGTCAATATCCAATAGCGGGACCTGGATGCCCATATTGGATCCTACATATTCTACGAAGATCTTATCATTTGAACCTCAGTGCCAAGGATTCATATAATCCCGTATGTCATTCCCTTTGTCCTTCGGTATGTTACTTGCCCGAGATTCGATCGTTAGTATCCGCATACCTATTTCAATCTCGTTTACCGGCAAGTCTCTTTACTCGTTCCGTAATACAAGATCCCGCAACTTACATTAAGTTACATTGCTTGCAAGGCTTGTGTGTGATGTTGTATTACCGAGTGGGCCCCGAGATACCTCTCCGTCACACGGAGTGACAAATCCCAGTCTCGATCTATACTAACTCAACGAACACCTTCGGAGATACCTGTAGAGCATCTTTATAGTCACCCAGTTACGTTGCGACGTTTGATACACACAAAGCATTCCTCCGGTGTCCGTGAGTTATATGATCTCATGGTCATAGGAACAAATACTTGACACGCAGAAAACAGTAGCAACAAAATGACACGATCAACATGCTACGTCTATTAGTTTGGGTCTAGTCCATCACATGATTCTCCTAATGATGTGATCCCGTTATCAAGTGACAACACTTGCCTATGGCCAGGAAACCTTGACCATCTTTGATCAACGAGCTAGTCAACTAGAGGCTTACTAGGGACAGTGTTTTGTCTATGTATCCACACAAGTATTGTGTTTCCAATCAATACAATTATAGCATGGATAATTAACGATTATCATGAACTAAGAAATATAATAATAACTAATTTATTATTGCCTCTAGGGCATATTTCCAACAAGTCCACACTGTCGGCGGCGGCAACGGCGGCGACAGCAACAGCGTCGAGTCTAGGCGCTGGCGGCAGCTCGCTTGAGCGCCTATCCCATGCCGTGCGCGTGTGAAGCGAACAGAGTGAAACGCCGCCGTCGGCTGGACTCGCCTCGGGCGACGACGACGGCGGCGCCTGCGACGGCGGCGAGGCGAGTCCAGGCACCGGCGGCGGCTCACTTGAGCGCCTATTCACTGCCGTGCGCGTGTGAAGTGAACAGAGTGAAAGGAATACGCGAGTTAGGGTTAGTATTGGGCTTGTACTGGGCTGCCGTATCGTGGACAATGAACAGCACGTATCGGTATTTTTTACCTTTTCTAAAAATAAAAAAACATGATACTCCGACTATACCTGTTACACGGTCGTATCAGCCGTATCGGCGTATCGATGACGTACACAACGACGATACGCATAATTTATACATATCGGTGCTTCGTATTAACAAATAATATTATGCGTACAAATTGTCAATGAGAACTTGCTTGCCAACTGGCAAGGCCTCGGTGCAAGGTCTTTGGTTCAATTTTTGCCTGTGCGCAAATTTTTATCGGTGACGAGGTGTCTTTTATCCCGTTGAGTATTTGAAGAAATAAAATGGTAAATTACTGACAAAGCGGATTTACAATTTTTATGATATATTTTTGAAATGTGTTTCTTTTTTGACATGTGGGTCCCACCTCCTCAGATCTTATGAGTAGACAATACGTGACAATATACTAGCATCACTGATTTGAATTCTTCTGTGACCCAGCCATGTCTGTCATGGAAACTACCAACACTGTCACAAAATATAGTAATGAGTGACGGTGATTATGTGGCCGTCACGGATTTGGCGGATTATGTGATGTTAAATGCGTAACGTCACACATTATCATATTCGGTGACGTTACGAGTCACTGTCATGAGCTTTTTCGTCATAGTATATCAGATCTCTTGTAGTGTCCTCTGGTGCGCCATTAGTAGTTCTGTAAAAAAAATAGTAGTGGCGCATCATCAACAGATGCGTCATTAGTAACACTGGTTACTAATGGCGCACTACCTTTGGTGTGTCATTAGTAGTTTGCAAAAAAAACCAATTTTTTTTATAGCTGTGGCCCACTACTAACAGATGCGCCATTAGTAACCAGGTTACTAATGGCGCACCAGTTGCTGGTGCGCCATTAGTAGTTTTGCAAAAAAAAAAAATATATATATATATAGTATTCGCGCACCGAGAGTGTGGTGCGCCATTAGTATCCACCACACTAATGGCACACCTCACATGGTGCGCCATTACTATATAGTAGTGGCGCACGGCTTGTGTAGTGCACCATTAGTATCTATATCATCTATAGCCCTTTTCCTAGTAGTGTGAAAAAGAGCCGATCACGTGCAAATGCAAGTGGGAGCAAATCAAGTTCAACTACAAGCAAGAAAAAATCAGACGTTCCTCAGCTTGGACAACAGGCCAAACAGTCGATCCCACCCCTCAAGGTGTTAACCGAGAATGTTCCCCCTCCGGTGCAGGGGCAAGATTTTGAATTAGCAGAGAAGTGGGCGGCGTGAATGGGGTGTCTCGGTTGAAGATGTTCTGGCTTCCCAAGACGACAGGTTACCCAAGGCTGTGGTAGCCCCTAAGCCACAGTTTGTCATGGGAGAGCCTTTGGTCAGCAAAGATGATCTCCCAACAAAATGCGTTACTTGCATACATGGTACTTAAGTGAATCAAAGAATGGGAGAACCATGATCGTGGTGAGTGCCCCACGGGAGTACTACGGCCGCCCCGAAGAAATCCATATCGACTTTGATGAACTCTTCCAGATGTACAATGGCGACGCCCTCGACAAATCGCTTATGAGTTGCTATTGTCTGTAAGTTTTTCAATTCGTTGTCTACATATAACTTGTTTAGTTATTTCAATTCATTGTCTATATATAACTTGTACTCTATTATGCAGAATGAAGATTCTGGATTGTAAAAGTAAGAACATCCTAGATATTGGGTTTATTGACCCAGATAAAATACATATAGCGACGCTAACTGATAAACCCAAGGAGACGGAGGAAAACCTTCTAAGGTTTCTAACAGATCAAAATTTCTGTGACCACATACTGTTTCCATACAACTTCAGGTGAGGGTCTTTACTCTGTTGTGTCCATTCACTTATAAGTGTAATTGATAAGTTACTGACACACATATATATATACATGTGCAGCTTCCATTGGATTCTGTTGGACATTCAAATTGATAAGGGAAGAGTTGATGCCTTCGACCCATTATCGAGACCCTCGGAACAGTTCCAAAGCCTGCAGGACATGCTCCAAGGGTAAATTCCAATCATTCTGGCGCTCTATCAGTCTCTTTCGATGATTTGCGGATATATCAATTAATGAAAAACTTAGCAAATCATTATCCTTGTCGGGCAGGGTTTGGAAGCGGTTCAAGTGCGTGACTCCCGGTATCGAGCCTGAGAAGCTGACCTTTAGAGCGGCTCACGTAAGTAGTAGTATGATATACTTCTATTTTCAATACATTTATGATGCTAGATTATTATTTTGATTATATATATTCTATTCTCGTAAAGTGCGACCAGCAGCCACAGAGGACGCATCTATGCGGATAGTATGTTTGCGAGACCATTCGCACGTTTACCTCTGAGCACAAGGATCACAGATTCGACGTAAGCAATGAACATTCACACCTCTATTTTTACCCGTCATTCTTTGTTATCATGATTGATATTCATATTCATCTCCTCTTCTTATATAGTACACGGCCATCAGGACGAAGGTCCTACCAGAGCAACGCGCGATTGCTGTTGCAGAGGAGCTTGCGACCTTTCTGAGGACGAAAGTTATAGATGACAAAGGACGATTTAGTGTAGCTAGGGCCCATTACTGATGTTCGTCCATGTAATCGAATAGACGGGCTCTAGTCCCGATAATTCAGATCTCCATATAATTGTATGTATATGCTCGCTTGTAAGATAAGTTAATCCTATATATATGCATAATTATTTCTATTTAAATTATATGAAAACTAATTCCCGAACACCAAACGAGGCATCACGTTAATCTCCCGAACACCTAAACCCTAAAACCCAAAAATAATTTCATTCAAAAAAAACCTAAAAATAAGCAAAATCTGAAACTCTTTAGTCCCGGTCCGTGTAACGAACCGGAACTAAAGGACCTGCCCTGGGGGCGCTACGAGGCGTCCACGTGGAGCACCTTTAGTCCCGGCTTGTAACAGGGCCGGGACTAAAGGCTCCATCCCCACTAGTGATTTGAACACCGCGAATGTACTTCTCACTGATCCAGACCTACGTTTCATTTCATTTAGCAGTGGGAGGAGGGGTTGTCCTGGGATTTCACTTGGTACGTCTATCACGATGATGTTGTTCGCAAGGATGTTGCAGGGATTCACTCGGCGTTAAGAGTATCAGTCTCCAAGAAGGCCATGCCGGCCTTGCACTAGCTGAACCACTTGTTCTGCAAGCTACACCCCGGCTGGCTGCACATCTCTATTTGTGATCAAATTAAATAGAGTTACTTTGCATTTTCTCATTTATGGGTCGACAAAATGTATCTGGAACTAGTGCGTGTTACATGTTGCTGGCGCTGCGTTCGGTTTTCTTGTAATGTTAGGACACTGCATGTGTGTAGGAACAAAGAAACTATCGATGATTGTAACCCTGAAGTAATGTGTGTACTTATAATTATATAAAATAAAACCTCCTATTATCCATTATGGTGTACCATGCAAATAATCCCGGGAATTGCACAAAACTTGTATGTTTACGTTGTATACATATGCCTGGCTGTACAATTGTGTGCCCAGCTTTGACCCCGTCTTACCATCATGTCGTTCATGCATTAATATGTTCTGTATCGCCAACTTGTTGTTCTATGAACTAAGTTTTTCTTATTCTATTAACTACGGGTGCTTTTGTTGCCAGAAACCATTTCTTCTGAGATATAAAAGCTATATTGTCATGCATTTTGGTAGAAACAAACTTGTACAGAATGATTATTGAGCCGGGGAGGTTCCCCAACACCGAAAAGGCAAAAAACAAATGCTCGTCCTAATCAGGCTCAAGGCCCGGTTCATTTTTCCTTTGAAATAGGCAAAATTCTGAAGAACTAGACAGCGGCAGATTATGCTTAATAATCAAGTGAAACAGGTTATCCATAGAGATAGGTTCGTGCTTGAAAACGATGTGAGAATTCTTATTTTGGAAGTAATTTTCTAGTTTAATGAATTGTATTTTCCAGGACAGTGAATTGCCAGGCTAGTGGTTGTTGCTGATAATGCTACGAGTAAGTTCTTGCTGTTGGGTTTGTACTGTGAGCTTTTTCGTTTATTGCTGCAGGTTCGTCATTTAAATAAGTTGCTATAGTAATTACACTTTTTGGCATAAACTGCAAATTATTCTAATTTTTTGTTTCATTTTTTTCTTAGTTTTCTTAAATTAACTGCACATTTTGTTGAATTTAGTTTTTCTTTTAATCAAGAATTCATATAAAAATGTGCTAAGTTTTTTTTTCTTTTATTGCTTCCTAAACACTTATGGCCTTTCGGTTATGTTTGTTTCTTTCTATTTAATTGTTTGTCACTTGTTGATTTTTTTATGTGTTTTCAAGAATTTGGTTATTTATATATTTCAATATGCCTGATGATCGATCTGCCATGTGTTCTGCTGACAATCTAGTCGATGGTGAATTATGAATTCCTAATCGAATTGTGCACCAAATACAAAATAGTACATGTCTGCGGGAAAACAACATGTCTGAGACTCTTTTTTTTAAACAGAGGCAAAATATTTAGCCTCATCAATTAATTAAGAGGGGAATAGAGTTTCTCCGTTTACAACCCACATTACACGCCACATGGCAACTACTCACTTACTAAACTTTCCCCTAGCCTCCTAGCTCCAGCCGTGACCCATAGTCTCGCCTCGTCGATCATGTTGTTGAGAAGAATTGGTGGCGGCGCGCTATTGTGACGGAAGGTGCGTGTGTTCCTCTCGTTCCAGATGGTCCATGAAACCAACATTGTGAGAGAGGCCATTGCCTTTTTATTGGAGATACCGACACCGAACTTGTTCGGCCACCAATCCTTGACGGAGGCTTCCATGTGCCAAGTAGAAGAGTCCATATGATCGAGGCCGAGCTTGTCAATGACTAACCTCGAGAGTCTTTTGGTGAAGCAGCACTTGAAGAAGAGGTGAGCCCCTGTTTCTTGCTCCCTCCCACAGAGAGGGCAAAGACCACAATTTTCAACCCGCGCAGGTCTAAGACTGGCACTCGCAGCCACCTTATTTAAGAAATAACTCCAACTGAGTTTAGAGCTAGCAAAGCTCGTGTTTTTTACAACTTTTCTTTATTACTTTCATTGACCCTCAAAAGATGCAGATTCGATGTTTATAAATCATATGCATATGTGTATCTGAAAAGGTACTTTTAAAATATGTAATTTTATAATTTTGAGAAATATGCTATTATAGAATTTTGCTGGCTGATATAGTTGATGGTGGATTTATGAATTCCTATTATTTTTGATTGAATAATTTTCACAGTACTCTTTTAGGTTCCGAGAAGAAAAGTCCTCGTGTTCAATACTGACGTGGTCTCCTATGTTATCCCAGTGTAGTTTTGCATATAAGGCGCCTCTACTGAATCATATGTGGCATCTACGAGGTACGTACAATGAGTATACACCAAGTCTCTGTAAGGTTAAGATTGATGTACGTCATAGCCATCGACGTCTTGTAGTCTATATCGAAGACCTCCCGGTCATTGCTTTTACATGTTCCCTAGTTAATATAAACAAGTTTGATCCGCTACGGCAACGAGTTTTATTCACGATGTGTGGCCGGTGGACGCATGACGAAGAAGACTTTGGTATCCTGAACGCGCGCGTAGCTGTCCGTCGTACGTAATTAACTTGTCCATCATTAGTCTCAACGCGCGTGAGTAGCTGTCCGTCGTACGTAACTTGTCCATCATTAAACAGAACCTTAACGTATGACCCAGACTACGACAGTGAAGAGACAGACGACGGCGATGACAGTACGAGCATATTAACATGTACACATTCGAACGGTTTACAAATGGAATTTCTCTTGGCTGTTCCGGATGCATATGCACTTGCCAATTTCAAATTGCTAAGAAGAGGTTTCTTTTGTTCCAACACACTCATTAATTAGCTCGCATGTGCATCTTTGAGTGAAGAGACGGTGAGTTTTTGCTGGTGAGTAACTTATACTAGGATCATGCGTATGATATTAGTTTAAGTTATTATGTTCATAGTGCAAAGTAATATGTACAAGTGTCATAGATTGCTTTATATATTAGCTTGTAGATTCATCTTTTACTAGAAAGGTTGGACGCGCTTTGTTGGGCTGTTAATGTTGGGCTGTTAATGTTGTTGGATTTTCATTTGTATTCAATCTATTTTCAAATATAAGGTGTACTAGTTTTAAAAAAAATTAATCCTCTTTAAATTTGACCGCATTTTATAGGAACATATCGGTATCCATAATATCAAATCGGATTCTTAGATTCATCATGAAATGAGTTATCATATTTTATTATTTTGTATTGTGGATGTCAATATTTTTACGTCTAAACTTGATCAAAGTTTAAAAAAAGTTGATTTTCCAATAAATTAATACATCTTAGATTTTAAAACGGCACGAGTATTAGGTTTACTTTGTGGGAAAATGATGAAGCATCTTTTCTTTTCTATTCATGTAATGCGGTGTTTTGGTGGTCCTTCGTAGTGTTATTTTGTGATCTGCCAATCAACTCATACTTATGTCGAAACAAATTCGGTGTCGGTGGCTGCATGTATTATATTGGTGGTAAAGTATCACATGTTGACCACTAGTGGGGACAGGGCCTATAGCCCCGGCCCGTAAGGGGCTTTAGTCCCGGTTCACCATCCGGGACTAAAGGGGTGGGACTAAAGGCCTAAGCTTTTTCATCCCGGCCCTCTTACACGCCGGGACTAAAGGTGCTCCACGTGGGCGCCTCGTAGCGCCCCAGGGGCAGGACCTTTAGTCCCGGCTCGTTACACGGACCGGGACTCAAGATTTTCAGATTTTGCTGGTTTTTGGCTTTTTCTCTCAATGAAATTATTTTTGGGTTTTAGGGTTTTAGGGTTTAGGTGTTCAGGAGATTAACGTGATGCTTCGTTTTGTGTTCGGGAATTAGTTTTCATATAATTTAAAATAGAAATAATTATGCATATATATATATATATATAAGATTAACTCATCTTACAAGCGATCATATACAATTATATTGAGATCTGAATTATCGGGACTAGAGCCCGTCTATTCGATTACATGGACGAACATCAGTAATGGCCCTTAGCTACACTAAATCGTCATTTGTCTTCTATAGCTTCCGTCCTCAGAAATCCCGCAAGCTCCTCTCCAACAGCAATCGCGCGTTGCTCTGGTAGGACCTTCGTCCTCATGGCCTCGTGCTATATAAGAAAAGGAGATGAATATGAATATCAATCATGATAACAAAGAATGACGGGTAAAAATAGAGGTGTGAATGTTCATTGCTTACGTCGAATCTTTGCTCCTTGAACTCAGAGGTAAACGTGCGAATGGTCTCGCAAACATAGTATCCGCATAGATGCGTTCCCCGTGGCTGCTGGTCGCACTTTACGAGAATGGAATATATATATTTAAAATAATAATCTAGCATCATAAATGTATTGAAAATTAATAAAAGTATATCATACTACTACTTACCTGAGCCGCTCTAAAGGTCAGCTTCTCAGGAAAGTTAACGGGAGTCACGCACTTGAACCGATTCCAAACCCTGCCCGACAAGGATAATGATTTGCTAAGTTTTTCATTAATTGATATATCAGAAAATCAACGAAAGAGACCGATAGAGCGCAAGAATGATTAAAATTACACTTGGAGCATGTCCTGCAGGCTTTGGAACTGTTCCAAGGGTCTCGATAATGGGTCGAAGGCATCAACTATTCCCTTATCAATTTGAATGTCCAACAGAATTCAATGGAAGCTGCACATGTATATATATATATGTATATATATATATATGTGTGTGTGTGTGTGTGTGTGTGTGTGTGAGAGTAACTTATCAATTACACTTATAAGTGAATGAACACAACAGAGTAAAGACCCTCACCTGAAGTTGTATGGAAAAAGTATGTGGTCATAGAAATTTTGATCTCTTAGAAACCTTAGAAGGTTTTCGTCCGTCTCCTTGGGATAATTAGTTAGGGTGGCTATATGTATTTTATCTGGATCAATAAACCCAATATTTATGATGCGCTTACTTTTACACTCTAGAATCTTCCTTCTGCATAATAGAGTACAAGTTATATATAGACAATGAATTGAAATAACTAAACAAGTTATATGTAGACAACAAATTGAAAAACTTACAGACAGTAGCAACTCATAAGCGATTTGTCGAGGGCGTCGCCATTGTACATCTGGAAGAGTTCATCAAAGTCGATATGAATTTCTTCGGAGCGGCCGTAGTACTCCTGTGGGACACTCAGCACGATCATCGTTCTCCCATTCTTTGATTCACTTAAGTACCATTTATGCAAGTAACGCATATTTGTTGGGAGATCATCTTTGCTGACCAAAGGCTCTCCCATGACAAACTGTGGCTTAGGGGCTACCACAGCCTTGGGTATCCTGTCGTCTTGGGAATTAGCCAGCATATTTTCAACCGAGATACCCCATTCAGCCGCCCACTTCTTTGCTAATTCAAAAGCTTGCCCCTGCACCGAAGGGGGAATATTCTCGGTTAACACCTTGAGGGGTGGGATCGACTGTTTGGCCGGTTGTCCAAGCTGAGGAACGTCTGATTTTTTCTTGCTTGTAGTTGAACTTGATTTGCTCCCACTTGCACTTGCATGTGACTTGCTCTTTTTCACTTCCTTATACAATATGCGTGTATAGTCACGAGGCTTATAGTGTAAGTCATACTGTGATGGAGTGGTTATGAAGTCTTTTTCCCATGCTATGTTCTTCTCGGTGTATTTCGGGCGGGGCTCGGGTTCCTTCCTTTTCATCTGTGCCTCATGTTGTTCCTTTGCTATCCTGGCGTTTTCCTCAGGGGTACGATCATAAGGTCTGATAGGAAGATTAGCATGAGCTACCTTTGGGGGGGCGACAGTTTGCGCATTGGGGAGCTCCGTCGCTTAGAAATCATCGACGAAGCGTTCTTGCTGGCACGCTTCCGCTTAGTATCATGTGCGGGCGGCGGCGAAGACGGACGACCCAAGTCCGGCGGCGGTGATCGAGATGGACTCGTGTTGTGCTGGCCGACGTCATGTGGAGGGCTTGGAGGTAATGGAGGTGTAGGTGACCTGCGACGACTCGAAGGCGGTGTTGTCCTTGGGGCCGAGCCTGGAAGCTTGATGTAGTTCTTGTCCCATAGGATGACTCCACCCAGTACTTCTCCGAGTGTCCTCTTATCTTCGGGTCCAGCTATGTCGAGCTCCATACCATTAAACCCCGTCATGATTTCATCCACCCCGACTTTAGCAAAGCCAGCTGGAATCTCACGGCCGTGCCAGCGTGCATCAGGGCCAGAAGGTAAAGCTTGTCTGACGGCCACCTTCATGGATATGTTCTTGAATTTCTGATGGAGTTCACATGATGTTGACTCCTTGATTCCATCCACGGGGTAGCCGGGACCGCCCTCTATCATTCTTCGTTCATCGTCGGGCGGGGCCTCAGATTCAGCCACGCTGCTTTTCCGCTTAGATGGGGCGCCGGTAATATCAACTGCAGGATCTTCCTGGCGCGGTACTCCTCTAAGCTCATCAATCTGCTTCTGTTGCTCGTTAATCCTGGCAAGCAACTGGTTGAACTTTTCATTCTCCTCATCCTGCTGCCGCTTCTTTGCTCTCTCTCGGCTTCTGTAAGTGTCTTGATCTCTCGAAAACCCAAGCCACCATGGGTAAGAAGGACCGAAGCCGCGCGTTCGTCCTCCATGTTCGTCATTGCCGAGGACCAGTGTGAGAAAATCTTTCTCTCTATCTGAAGTGAACTTTCTTCTTCCCTCCTTAATTTCTTTCACTATCCTTTTCCAATTCTCCCTGGGTATCCTAAGATTGTCATTGCAGATGAGGTCCCCTGTTGTTTCGTCGTACGACCCATCATGCGCAAGGAACCAATTTCTTGCTCTCAATTCCCAATCATCACGGAGTGGTTCAGGTACGACGCCTTTATCTATCAGATCTTGCTCTTCCTTATCCCACTTTGGGATGGCAGTCTCATAGCCCCCTGGCCCCAGCTTGTGGTGATATATCTTCTTGTCGGCATTTATCTTGTTCTTTTCTGATAATGCCTGGGCATCTTCTGACTCCTTGTACTCTTGAAATGCCTTCCAGTGATTCGCCTGCTTGGCTAGATACCCCTCGAATACTGGCACTTTCTGTGTCTTCAGATAGTTTTTCCATAGCTTCTTCTTCCAGCTACGGAACAGTTCGGCCATCTTCTTCAGAGTCCACTGCTTGACTTTGGCCCTCAGTTTGTTTGCGGCGTGTTCATTCTCACATTCTGGCAGGTTGAAATGTGACATGAGATCCTTCCAAAGATTATCTTTGTACCTTTCGGCGACATAGTCACTATCGGCTGCCCCTTTGCGCTTGTTCCACTCCCGAACGCTGATCGGGACGTGATCCCTAAAGAGAACTCCGCATTGCTTCTTGAATGTGTCAGTAGCATTCTTAGGAAGCTTGGGTTCGCCCGTAGGAAATATCACCTCAAATGTGTAATGCGTCCGTGCATCCAACTTTCTAGTCGGGCCTCGTTTCGTAGTTTTGCTCGATGTGGAGGCCTAAGAGGGAGAAACATTTGTCAAATGAATGTATATGTATACAATATAGAGCTATCTCCATTATTTTTCACATATTACAAGTGATTGTCGAACTTCATATGTATACCTCGCCGGACTTCTCCTCTTCATCGGCTTCTCCATCAGTGGAGCTATCACCTTCTCCGTCATTGGACCTATCTCCTGCCCCATCGGCTTCATCTTCGTGTCGCTCGACCTCCATTCCAACGTCCTGGTTTAGATATAACGACGGAGATTCAGCTGGTTCAACGTCGGGGCCGTCTTTGATTATATCTTCCAGAAGTTCTTCCTCTTCAAGGTTCCTGATATGTGGATCCATAGTTCTGCAAAAAACGGATTCTCTTAACCTTTGTACCAAAAACCAAAGTAGGAGTACTTTTCCAATTTGAGACTCCTAGATTTCTGAATAGTATTCAAAGTAGGAGTAAATTTCCAATTTGAGCATTCACTAAGCAAAACCAAATCGTAAAATAAAGTAGTATTCAAATTAGCATGCATTCGGTTATAAGCTAATACATCATCACTTTTGTCCGTACATCGTCGAATATTATCATTAATACTCCTCGAATACTATCATACATATAGCATCACTAATACATCTAGAACCGTAGCGCCCGACGGGTATCGGCGCTGGCGGTGGACACCCAAAGAGAAGGAACCATCACAGGATCATAGCTCCAGTTAGATCCCCGAAGAACCTGCCAGGTATGCTCGAACCTGCCCTCCAACGCAACCATGTAGCGACGGACGTGCTCATCCTCCTCGCTGACACGGTGACGTACCACCTCCGCGGTGTCCTGAAGCCTCGGCAGCCTCACTGGCCCACGCGAACGCCACCGAACAAGGATCGGGTCAACGACGGGCTGGCTCCTCACCAACCTACGCCCCCCGGAAGGTAGCACCTCCCAATACGAGCCGGGCGGAGCCCAGTCCCGGACAGGGCCCCTCTGATCAAGCAGGTGTCCTCCGCCGAGTCGATGACGAGGATGCGGGTGTGACATCCTCGACTTTTGCTACAGTAGTGATTGTAATTAAGCTACAGTGATCACCCGCTAATGATGCCACGTCATCGAATTCCCATCTCAGACCCGCGTTGATTCGAGTTTTGTCCGGATTCAAAAATTGAAGACAAACGAAGAGTACGATATGAGTTCATTGCAAGTATTAAAAAAATATGTATATGAAAGAGATGATTAAAAGTATGTATAATAAATTGTAAAAGAAAGTATATTAAAAGAAAGTATTTAAAAAGAAAAATCGAATAATAAAATAAATAGGAAAGTATTAAAGAAATAATAGTGATAAAAGAAAGAAAAGAAAACTGAAAGAAAGAAAATAAATAAGAATAGAATAATAAAAGGGATTAGTAGAAGTAATAATTATAATAAAAAAAAACAGAAAACAAAATAAAACAAATCAAAAAAAAAGAAAGGAAACAACCCCCCTGGCCCAACTGGGCTCAAGGCCCAGCCGGCCACCTCCCGCGCCCCCTCCCGCCAAACCCTAGCGAGAGGCGAGCCCCTCCCTCGCTACTCCCACCGCCGCCGCCAGCCCCCCCCTCGTGGGGGCCCCACCCGACGACGCCAGCCCCCCCCCCCCCCCCCCCCCGCGCCTCCTGCCCCCCCACGACCTCCCTCCCTCTCGTGAACCTCTCCTCCCCACCGACACTCCCTCCCCCACGAACCGAGCCAGATCCCATCCCGTCGCCCCCCTCCTCTCCACCTCGCCTCCTCCCTCCCAAATCCTTCCCGCCGGCGGCCCCTCCCCTGCCTCCCGCCGGCGAGCTTCCCCACCGAGCCTCCTCCTCCCTCCACCGAGCCTCCTCCTCCCGCCGGCGGCCTTCCTTCCCCCGGCGGCCCCCCCACCTCGCGGCTTCCCTCTCCCGGCCGACGAGCCCCTCCCCTCTCCCGGCCGGCGAGCCCCCCCCCCTCACCTCGGCCGGCGCCCCTCCAACCTCGCCGGCCTACCAACAGCCCCGGCCCCCGTCGGCCATCTCCCGCTCGGTCCGGGAGGGACCGGGCAAGGGAGACGTCATCATCTCGGCGCACCTCCGGCCGGCCCCTCCTCGCCGGCACGCTCGTCTCCACCGGAACCACGCCGTCTCCACCGTCACCTTCGTGCGAACTCCGGCTTCACCGGGCCGTCACGTCACCGTCGGTGAGCCCCTCCTCGGGCTCCTCCCACCTTGTCGTTCTCCTCGACGTCCCGGTTCCGTTCCGGCAAACGGGGCCTCGATCCGTCGACGGTGGACTCCGGTAGGAGGATTTGAAGTTTAGGTTCTTCTAGATGGAGTTGGAGCAAAGTGAGTTCTCTGTCTCTCTGTTAGCAGAGAGAGAGATGAGTGTTGAGAGTTTTGAGAGAAAATAAAATAAAAACAAATGATGTATTAAATGCGTATGTATGTATGTATGTATGAGATGTGATGTATGTATTTGCGTATATGGGTATTTAGAAGAATACGGTATTTGCATGGTTAGGTATCTATCAATAAAAAGATGAGAAAATAGCCTAGGGTCACTTACCGGTGGGGCCAATGCACCCGCTGTCTATGACAGCGAGGCCCCACGCGAGAGTTAAAATAAATTATAAAAATAATGTTTTTCTTAAATAAATAAATAAATAGATATATTAGTTAAAATAATTAATTAACATAATTAGAGAATGACACGCGGGTCCCTCACTAAATTAATCTGATAAATCAATATTTAATCGATATTAAAACTTGTGTCTATGACGTTCGGGACCCGCTGGTCAGTTGACCGGTCAAATGTTGATGTCAGCTTGACATCGCGATGATGTCATAATGAAATTTTATTAAATATTTTAAATCTGTTTTCAATTCCTAAATAATTAATAAAACTTTGAAAATTAATATTAAATAATCCGTAAGTCAGATCAAAATATTTTCTACATGAAAGTTGATCAGCGAAGCGAGACGAACCCGGATACACGGTCCGTTCGTCTGTCATGCGTCCCTAGCATAGCAAACTTGGAACTTTTCCTTCGTTTCCAGTGTAACCGGTAGTAGCCCGAGAACCGGGAAAATATCGTCAGATATTCTTCCGACCCGTCTATGACGGGTGTTGCTGCGTTAGTTCATGTCTAGCCTGCATCTTTCCATGTCATGCTTTGTGTTGCATCGGTGCTATTATTTATTGTTTCTTCCCCCTCTTCTTACCGGTAGACCCCGAGACTGACGCTGCTGCCGGGTACATCTACGACCCTGCCGATCAGTCCTTTGCCGCAGAGCAGCAAGGCAAGCAAATTTCCCTTGATCATTCCTATATCGCCTATGTCTTTCTTTCTACTGCTTGCATTAGTATTTTGCTACTGTTGTAGTTAGCTCCTATATCTGATGCATAGCCTGTTTTTGATGAACTGCTACTTTCAGTCCTGTACCTTTAACCTGCTTAGTATAGGTGGAGCAGTCATCCCCTCTGACCCCGTAGCTCAGTTGCCCCGCTTGTTTTCAAATCCCGAGCCAGACCCGACACAGCACATTCACCCCCCCTTCGTTGTACGACGCTACAGAGATACTATCGGGTACCGAGGGTGACACCTCGCTAAGTACTCCTCATGATATCTCTGTAGTATAGCTAGTCGGTCGTGGTTGTCGAGGGTGATTCCTCTTTCACCATTCCCGATGACGCCTCTGTCGTGCAACCCCTCAAGTGTGGGACCCCTGAGGGTGATTCCTCTAAGCCCACCTTGACGGGTACATCGTTTGGGATCCAACGAGGGTGATTCCTCGGATTCCCCCCCGATGTTACGACCACACAGTTACTCGACCATGTTACTGGGATCATGGGTGATTAGTTGTAAGACGGGTGGATTCCCGTGAGACTGTGTTGTGGTCTAATTAAAATGCTAATGGATTTGGGTATTTGATCTGGGTTGGTCGGAGACCTTTTCGCACTAACCGGCTACGCGGGAAGAATTATGGGCACTCGACGTCGCGGTATCAGCCGAAGCTTTTCAGATGCCAGCAGTGTAGCTGCGCGCGCCCGAGTGGTCCCGAGATGCATCGCGCTTGTGATTAAGGGATGCTAGGACTGACGTCGGCCGCCCACGCCACGTGCAGGAGCGTGAAGGGGAACTGGGCCCATGAACCCTTTGTGCTTAGGATTTAGACCGGCGAGCTGGCCTCTCTGATTAGTCTTAGGTGGGGCTGCGACGTGTCGATATTCCGAGGCCGGGCAGGACCCAGAAAAGTATGTCCGGCCAGAGTGTTATCGAGCGTGACGGGACATGTGGTGCACCCCTGCAGGGATGAAAATTAACTATTCGGATAGCCGTGTCCACGGTTACAGGACGACTTGGAGTTGTGCCCCGATCTTATACAACTAAAATTGTTACTTAACTGGATTTAGTTTGCCTCGGGATTGCTTCCTCGTAGGGAGTCGAGGGAGGATCTTTAGGCGTGACCTCACTTTAATATTGCTGCAACAATATGACTATTATTGTGTTACCCCTGTTCTACTCTCGTCTATTGCTGCAAGACCCTGAAGATGCTAGTCTTCGATAGGACTAGGCCTTCTCTCTCTTTTCTCGCATTGCTGCAGTCAGTCCACATATAACCCCCTTCTTTGATACTGGTGCATAATTAGAATAGTTCTGATGTAAGACTTGCGAGTACTTTGGATGAGTACTCACCGCTGCTTTGCTCCCCCCTTGTTCCCTTGATCCGTTTGCTGCGACCAGATGATGAAGCCCAGGAGATGGAGGTCCCCGCCGCCGACGACTGCTACCCCGACGGTGCCTACTACTACGTGGAGGCCGCTGATGATCAGGAGTAGTTAGGAGGTTCCCAGGCAGGAGGCCTTGCCTCGTTCGATCGTTGTATCTTTTGTGCTAGCCTTCTCTAAGGCACCCCTTGTTTTATGTCTGTACTCAGATATTTGTTGCTTCCGCTGACTCGTGTGTTTATCGAGCTTTCGTATTCTAGCCCTCGAGGCCCCTGGCTTGTAATATGAAGCTGATGTTATTTTATTTGTGTCTAGTGTTGTGTTGTGATATCTTCCCGTGAGTCCTTGGGTTTGATCGTACGCATTTGCGTGTATGGTTAGCGTACGATTAAGCCGAGGGCGTCACAAGTTGGTATCAGAGCCAACTGCCTATAGGTAGCCCCCTTTCCAACTCCTTGGCCGAAGTTGAGTCTAGTGTTTGAAAAACTTTACTAACACCGATGTTGTGGCTTACGGGCCCACATCTCAATTGGGTGGTATTCTCTTTCGGGTCAAAGATTTTACTAACTCTAACATTAGGTTCTCGAATCACATCAATCCGGAGCGCTGGACTATCTACTCTTTTTCTCCTGAATATGTATTACACACACTGTCATTGACATTCGTCAATCTTATTTTCAGATGCGTCCCGCAAGACAGCACGTGCGCCTGACACAGGCCACCGAGACGACTGGGTTCCTGGCCATTTTGGTCGATCTCCTGATCAGGCTGGGATATCGCTGGTACCCCGAGTACACCGTGTTCGAGGATTTCCGCGAGTACAACCAGTACCAGTACCAGGCTGAGGTTCGCATCTTCGACCAGAGGGGCGGCGAGACCCTCGAGCGCCACGTGTTCTGTGGTATTGGAGTGTCGGTCGAGATGGCCGTCCATGATGCGGCCTACATCGCCATCACCCGTCTCCGTGGAGCGTACCCTCACCTGGAGGAGAGCCCTTTCAGATACATCCCGCATGCTCCTGCTGGGGATGAGACTGGATCTGATCTCACTGCCTACGCTTCTGACGTTCGGGAGCGCAACGACCGTTCCTACGTCGCTGTCTGCGCCCCCTACGTGACGCGTCGCTACGACGCGCGGATTCTGGTGCAGTACACTGAGGCAATGGATCGTGCTTTCCGAGCTCTGACTGTGGATTTGTATGCTACGCGCGCTCGTCTTTACGACGCGTTGACAGAGCTGCAGCCATCACACTGTCCGAGGGTTCCACCTATGCGCATCCGCGAGCCGAGCAGGACAGAGCTACCGTCACCTCTCGAGTGGACTGATGTTCGGGGTAGAACCCCTGCACTTGGACCTCAGCTGCTCGACTGGATGCGGTACCCTCATCAGAGTCACAACGGGACACAGGGTCCTGTCCCTACCTTCTATCACCGCCAGCTACCAGGATTCGATCGTCCTCTCCGACGTTGATGTAGCCTTATCGCTACATCTCGTTGTGGTACTCTTCCACCGCGTGCCTGCGCGCCGCCTAGTGAGTCCAGGGTATCGTCAAATGCGTCCGGGCTATCGCCAAATTTCGAGTTTTTAATCGTTAGTCTGTAATCGAACTTATGTATGGGTCTGTATGTCGAACTCAACTACTATGGAGTATCTATCGCATTTCCCTTTCATTATGCTTGATTACTTCATGAATGCGTGCGATGCCTTTCAATTACCTTAAGCTGAACTACCCCGCTAAATATTTAACAGGATGGTTAGACCAGCTGGCTGCCCGCGTGGCCCTGCCAACGATGCACCACCCCCGCCTCCTGAGTATACGGCGGGGATGATCCAACAGTTTGAGCTGAACTGCCAATTTATGCAAGGGCTCATGGATCAGTTCCAAAGGCCGAACATGAACCAACCACAAGGCGTGACACTGCAAGACTTCTGCCGCCTCAACCCTGCGATCTACCGCAGCTCAACTCAGCCTCTAGATGCTGATGACTGGCTCCGTGACATTTCTTACGAGCTAGAGTCTGCCAATGTGCCCCTGGCGAGCTATGTCAACTTTGCCGCCTACTTTCTGAAGGGTCCCGCTGCTCAATGGTGGGACAGCCACAGGCGCTCTCAGCCCGATGGGACTATCATCACTTGGGCAGAGTTCAAGGCTGCTTTCCGTGCTCGATACATTCCCCAGGGAATCATGGACCGGAAGAAGCGTGAGTTCCGCAACTTGGTCCAGGGCAACAAAACTGTGGATGCTTATCAGCGGGAATTTCTGGAATTATCTCGCTATGCTGAAGAAGACATTGCGACTGATGCACGCAGGCAGGAGAAGTTCCGTGAAGGCCTCCACCCTGATATCAAGCTGACACTCCTCGTTCAGGACTATGCTGATTTCGCCACCCTCGTGAACAAGGCCATCCAGGTTGAGACTGGTCTGCAGGAATACAAAGATAGCAGCAAGCGCAACCGTGACATGGGCTCATCTTCGGGCTCATCTACACAGAAGCGGAAGATTTGGATCCCCAACAACATGTATCATGCACCTGCTCCTACTCCGAGGCCGTCCTATGCTGCACCTCGCCTGCCTCCTCCACCACCTAGGCAGCCGAGGCTTCTAGGTCCACCACCTCGAGTTCCTCCTTCCCGTCCTGAGGACGGGTTGTGCTTCAAGTGTGGCCGTCCAGGTCACCGTGCTAGAGACTGCAGGCAGAATCAGAATCAGCTGGCACTTCCCGCAACTGGCCGTGGCAACAACCAGAACCGCAACTTCAACGCTAAGCCTGCTTATGTTCGTGGTCAGGCCAACAACATTGATATGGGTCAAGCTCAAGACCAGCCTGCTACCGTGATGGGTACACTTCTCGTTAACTCAGTACCTGCTTCTGTATTGTTTGATACAGGAGCATCGCATTCCTTTATGTCGGAAAATTTTGCATACATGCATGACATTAGGAGCGAAGAGATGAACCTCCCGATAGTGGTAAACACCCCTGGGGGCGAATGCCGAACCTCTGTGGTTTGCCCCCATGTTCCAGTTGAAATTGAAGGATTAGGATTCCTTGCCAACCCCATCCTACTAAAGTCATCCAACATTGATCTCATATTGGGGATGGACTGGTTGAAAGCTCATACGGCATCGATCGTTTGTGCCACCAAAACCATCCACCTCCTACACCCTTCAGATGAACTAGTAAGCTACCATGCTCATCTCGTCCGTAATGCTGAGGCACGGCTGTATGCTTTGAATGCATTAAATGCGTCGCCTCTTGAAGGGATTGGAAACATACCAGTGGTCCGAGAATTCCAAGACGTCTTTCCAGAAGAACTTCCGGGGATTCCCCCTGCTCGAGCTGTCGAGTTTGTCATTGACTTGGTACCCGGTACCACTCCTATTGCCAAGCGTCCTTATAAAATGCCACCACATGAACTCCTTGAACTTAAGCAAGAAATTGACAACTCGCTCCGTCTGGGTTTCATCCGTCCGAGTTCCTCTGCTTGGGGAGCACCTTCTCTCTTTGTTAAGAAGAAGGATGGGACAAATTGATTGGTTCAAGACTATCGTCCTATCAACGAGGCCACTATTTAGAACAAATATCCTCTCCCACGGATAAATGATTCGTATGATCAACTTGCTGGTTCCACCGTTTTCTCTAAGCTCGACTTGAGATTGGGATACCACCAGATCCGTGTTCGCAAGGAGGATATTCCAAAGACCGCCTTTGTTACTCGATATGGGTCATACGAGTACACCGTCATGTCCTTCGGCTTAACCAATGCACCGGCAACCTTCTCTCGATTGATGAATTATATATTCATGGACTACCTCGACAAATTTGTCGTGGTATATCTGGATGATATTCTGGTGTTTTCGAAGAACAAAGAAGAGCATGCTGAACATCTTCGTCTTGTACTGGATAAGCTTCGGGAGCATAAACTCTATGCGAAATATTCCAAATGTGAGTTTTGGCTAGACGAAGTGACTTACCTTGGTCATGTGATTTCCAAGGATGGTATTGCGGTCAACCCCGAACGAATTCAAGCTATTCTTGACTGGACTCCCCCGAAGAATGTCAAACAAGTCACAAGTTTTCTCGGACTCGCCAGCTATTGCCGTCGATTCGTCGAGAACTTCTCCAAGATTGCGAAGCCCTTAACCAACCTACTTCACAAAGGTGTTAAATATGAATGGACTGATAAATGCCAGGAAAGTTTCCAAGCGCTCAAGGACAAACTGACGTCCGCTCCAGTACTTGCTCCTCCAGATACGAAAAGGGATTTCGTCATATACTGTGATGCTTCTCGTCAAGGAATAGGTTGTGTCCTAATGCAGGATCGCAAGGTGATCGCTTATGCTTCACGTCAACTGCGTGCTCATGAAGAGAACTACCCAGTTCATGATCTCGAGCTTGCCGCAGTCATTCATGCATTGAAGGAATGGCGACAATACCTTGTCAGTAATCGCTATGAAATCTACACCGACCATCAAAGTCTGAAGTACTTGTTCACTCAACCGGAGCTGAACCTGCGTCAACAAAGATGGATGGAGCGTATAGCAGATTTTGAATGTAGTATATCATATACCCCTGGCAAGGCTAACGTAATGGCTGATGCTTTAAGTCGCAAGTCATACCGCAACCACCTCCAGGTTCATCAGGTTCATGATCGTTTGCAAGAGGAATTCCGTAAGCTGAACCTCCACATTGTTCCTCAGGGTTACCTTGTTCCGCCTCCTGAAGAGTATCAAAAGATGAACCTCCGTGTTGTTAATCAGGGTTCCCTCAGTAACCTAGTGGTTGAACCAGATCTTGTGAGCTCCATAAAGAATCTGCAAAACTTTGACGATGATGTCGACAGGGTTAAGAGCTATATTGCGAAGGTTAAACCCTCCTTTTTCACTGTTGATGAAGGTGGCGCCTTGTATTTCAAGGGTCGCCTATTCGTCCCAAATAAGAAGGAAAATCTCAGGATGACTGGGAAGGTGATGGAAGAAGCTCATGACACACCATTGTCTATTCACCCGGGTAGTACCAAGATGTACCAAGACATCCGACAAAGATTCTGGTGGCCCAATATGAAACGAGACATTGCACGCTATGTGGCAGAATGTGATATATGCCGGCGTATCAAAGCAGAACACCAAAAGCCTGCTGGAACTCTGCAACCTATCTCTATTCCCGAGTGGAAATGGGATCACGTTGAAATGGACTTCATCACTGGTTTTCCTAGATCTCAGAAAGGTAATGATGCTATTCTTGTCGTCATTGATCGACTGTCCAAAGTTGCACATTTCCTGGCCGTCAAAGAAACGATTAATGCTAGTCAACTGGCAGATCTTTATATGTCAAGAGTTGTTTCACTTCACGGTATTCCGTTGGTAATCAGTTCGGACCGTGGCAGCTTGTTCACTTCAAAATTCTGGGAAAGTTTTCAGAAGGCTATGGGGACTCATTTGTCCTTCAGCACTGCATTTCATCCTCAATCCCAGGGACAAGTTGAACGAGTCAACCAAATTCTCGAGGACATGCTTCGAGCTTGTGTCATTTCTTTCGGTAAGAAATGGGAGGAATCTCTCCCGTATGCCGAGTTCTCTTACAACAATAGCTATCAAGCTAGTCTGAAGATGGCCCCTTTCGAAGTATTGTATGGGCGAAGGTGTCGCACTCCTCTGAATTGGTCAGAAACTGGGGAAGGATCACTCTTCGGTCCGGATATTATTCAACATGCCGAAGATCAAGTCCGCATTATTCATGAGAATCTGAAGGCTGCTCAGTCTCGTCAGAAGAGTCAGTATGACCGTCATCATCAAGATATGGTCTATCAACCTGGCGAAAAGGCTTATCTTCGTGTCACACCAATGAGAGGTGCACACCGTTTCGGAATCAAGGGCAAGTTAGCTCCTCGTTATATTGGTCCCTTCACTGTTCTCGAAAGGCGTGGAAGAGTGGCTTATCAATTGGAACTGCCGGCGAACCTTTCTCAGGTTCACGATGTCTTCCATGTTTCTCAGCTCCGTCGCTGCTTCAAGGACCCTATTCGAGCAGTGGATCACGATATGCTTGAGCTACAACAAGACCTCTCTTATAAAGAGCATCCGATCCGCATTCTCGACCAAGCTAAACGTAAAACTCGTCGCAAGGTCACTAAGTTCCTTAAGGTGCAGTGGTCAAATCACTCTGAAGATGAAGCCACTTGGGAACGCGAGGATCATCTTCGTGATGAATACCCCAGGCTCTTTCCCTCTACCTCTTAATTCTCGGGACGAGAATTCTTGTTAGTAGGGGAGAATTGTGACATCCTCGACTTTTGCTACAGTAGTGATTGTAATTAAGCTACAGTGATCACCCGCTAATGATGCCACGTCATCGAATTCCCATCTCAGACCCGCGTTGATTCGAGTTTTGTCCGGATTCAAAAATTGAAGACAAACGAAGAGTACGATATGAGTTCATTGCAAGTATTAAAAAAATATGTATATGAAAGAGATGATTAAAAGTATGTATAATAAATTGTAAAAGAAAGTATATTAAAAGAAAGTATTTAAAAAGAAAAATCGAATAATAAAATAAATAGGAAAGTATTAAAGAAATAATAGTGATAAAAGAAAGAAAAGAAAACTGAAAGAAAGAAAATAAATAAGAATAGAATAATAAAAGGGATTAGAAGAAGTAATAATTATAATAAAAAAAAAAGAGAAAACAAAATAAAACAAATCAAAAAAAAAAGAAAGGAAACAACCCCCTGGCCCAACTGGGCTCAAGGCCCAGCCGGCCACCTCCCGCGCCCCCTCCCGCCAAACCCTAGCGAGAGGCGAGCCCCTCCCTCGCTACTCCCACCGCCGCCGCCAGCCCCCCCCCTCGTGGGGGGGCCCACCGCACGACGCCAGCCCCCCCCCCCCCCCCCCGCGCCTCCTGCCCCCCACGACCTCCCTCCCTCTCGTGAACCTCTCCTCCCCACCGACACTCCCTCCCCCACGAATCGAGCCAGATCCCATCCCGTCGCCCCCCTCCTCTCCACCTCGCCTCCGCCCTCCCAAATCCTTCCCGCCGGCGGCCTTCCCCTCCTCACCCCCCGGCGGCCCCTCCCCTGCCTCCCGCTGGCGAGCTTCCCCACCGAGCCTCCTCCTCCCTCCATCGAGCCTCCTCCTCCCGCCGGCGGCCTTCCTTCCCCCGGCGCCCCCCCCACCTCGCGGCTTCCCTCTCCCGGCCGGCGAGCCCCTCCCCTCTCCCGGCCGGCGAGCCCCCCCCCCCTCACCTCGGCCGGCGCCCCTCCAACCTCGTCGGCCTACCAACAGCCCCGGCCCCCGTCGGCCATCTCCCGCTCGGTCCGGGAGGGACCGGGCAAGGGAGACGTCATCATCTCGGCGCACCTCCGGCCGGCCCCTCCTCGCCGGCACGCCCGTCTCCACCGGAACCACGCCGTCTCCACCGTCACCTTCGTGCGAACTCCGGCTTCATCGGGCCGTCACGTCACCGTCGGTGAGCCCCTCCTCGGGCTCCTCCCACCTTGTCGTTCTCCTCGACGTCCCGGTTCCGTTCCGGCAAACGGGGCCTCGATCCGTCGACGGTGGACTCCGGTAGGAGGATTTGAAGTTTAGGTTCTTCTAGGTGGAGTTGGAGCAAAGTGAGTTCTCTGTCTCTCTGTTAGCAGAGAGAGAGAGATGAGTGTTGAGAGTTTTGAGAGAAAATAAAAAAAAAACAAATGATGTATTAAATGCGTATGTATGTATGTATGTATGAGATGTGATGTATGTATTTGCGTATATGGGTACTTAGAAGAATACGGTATTTGCACGGTTAGGTATCTATCAATAAAAAGATGAGAAAATAGCCTAGGGACACTTACCGGTGGGGCCAATGCACCCGCTGTCTATGACAGGGAGGCCCCACGCGAGAGTTAAAATAAATTATAAAAATAATGTTTTTCTTAAATAAATAAATAAATAGATATATTAGTTAAAATAATTAATTAACATAATTAGAGAATGACACGCGGGTCCCTCACTAAATTAATCTGATAAATCAATATTTAGTTGATATTAAAACTTGTGCCTATGACGTTCGGGACCCGCTGGTCAGTTGACCGGTCAAATGTTGATGTCAGCCTTACATCGCGATGATGTCATAATGAAATTTTATTAAATCTTTTAAATCTGTTTTTAATTCCTAAATAATTAATAAAACTTTGAAAATTAATATTAAATAATCCGTAAGTCAGATCAAAATATTTTCAACATGAAAGTTGATCAGCGAAGCGAGACGAACCCGGATACACGGTCCGTTCGTCTGTCACGCGTCCCTAGCATAGCAAACTTGGAACTTTTCCTTCGTTTCCAGTGTAACCGGTAGTAGCCCGAGAACCGGGAAAATATCGTGAGATATTCTTCCGACCCGTCTATGACGGGTGTTGCTGCGTTAGTTCATGTCTAGCCTGCATCTTTCCATGTCATGCTTTGTGTTGCATCGGTGCTATTATTTATTGTTTCTTCCCCCTCTTCTTACCGGTAGACCCCGAGACTGACGCTGCTGCCGGGTACATCTACGACCCTGCCGATCAGTCCTTTGCCGCAGCGCAGCAAGGCAAGCAAATTTCCCTTGATCATTCCTATATCGCCTAAGTCTTTCTTCCTACTGCTTGCATTAGTATTTTGCTACTGTTGTAGTTAGCTCCTATATCTGATGCATAGCCTGTTTTTGATGAACTGCTACTTTCAGTCCTGTACCTTTAACCTGCTTAGTATAGGTGGAGCAGTCATCCCCTCTGACCCCGTAGCTCAGTTGCCCCGCTTGTTTTCAAATCTCGATCTCTGATCGACGAGCCAGACCCGACACAGCACATTCACCCCCCCCCCTTCGTTGTACGACGCTACAGAGATACTATCGGGTATCGAGGGTGACACCTCGCTAAGTACTCCTGATGATATCTCTGTACTATAGCTAGTCGGTCGTGGTTATCGAGGGTGATTCCTCTTTCACCATTCCCGATGACGCCTCTGTCGTGCAACCCCTCAAGTATGGGACCCCCGAGGGTGATTCCTCTAAGCCCACCTTGACGGGTACATCGTTCGGGATCCAACGAGGGTGATTCCTCGGATTCCCCCCCGATGTTACGACCACACAGTTACTCGACCATGTTACTGGGATCATGGGTGATTAGTTGTAAAACGGGTGGATTCCCGTGAGACTGTGTTGTGGTCTAATTAAAATGCTAATGGATTTGGGTATTTGATCTGGGTTGGTCGGAGACCTTTTCGCACTAACCGGCTACGCGGGAAGAATTATGGGTACTCGACGTCGCGGTATCAGCCGAAGCTTTTCAGATGCCAGCAGTGTAGCGGCGCGCGCCCGAGTGGTCCCGAGATGCATCACACTTGTGATTAAGGGATGCTAGGACTGACGTCGGCCGCCCACGCCATGTGCAGGAGCGTGAAGGGGAACTGGGCCCATGAACCCTTTGTGCTTAGGATTTAGACCGGCGGGCTGGCCTCTCTGATTAGTCTTAGGTGGGGCTGCGATGTGTCGATATTCCGAGGCCGGGCAGGACCCAGAAAAGTATGTCCGGCCAGAGTGTTATCGAGCGTGACGGGACATGTGGTGCACCCCTGCAGGGATGAAAATTAACTATTCGGATAGCCGTGTCCACGGTTACAGGACGACTTGGAGTTGTGCCCCGATCTTATACAACTACAATTGTTACTTAACTGGATTTAGTTTGCCTCGGGATTGCTTCCTCGCAGGGAGTCGAGGGAGGATCTTTAGGCGTGACCTCACTTTAATATTGCTGCAACAATATGACTATTATTGTGTTACCCCTGTTCTACTCTCGTCTATTGCTGCAAGACCCTGAAGATGCTAGTCTTCGATAGGACTAGGCCTTCTCTCTCTTTTCTCGCATTGCTGCAGTCAGTCCACATATAACCCCCTTCTTTGATACTGGTGCATAATTAGAATAGTTCTGATGTAAGACTTGCGAGTACTTTGGATGAGTACTCACCGCTGCTTTGCTCCCCCCTTGTTCCCTTGATCCGTTTGCTGCGACCAGATGATGAAGCCCAGGAGATGGAGGTCCCCGCCGCCGACGACTGCTACCCCAACGGTGCCTACTACTACGTGGAGGCCGCTGATGATCAGGAGTAGTTAGGAGGTTCCCAGGAAGGAGGCCTCGCCTCGTTCGATCGTTGTATCTTTTGTGCTAGCCTTCCCTAAGGCACCCCTTGTTTTATGTCTGTACTCAGATATTTGTTGCTTCCGCTGACTCGTGTGTTTATCGAGCTTTCGTATTCTAGCCCTCGAGGTCCCTGGCTTGTAATATGAAGCTGATGTTATTTTATTTGTGTCTAGTGTTGTGTTGTGATATCTTCCCGTGAGTCCTTGGGTTTGATCGTACGCATTTGCGTGTATGGTTAGCGTACGATTAAGCCGAGGGCGTCACAGCGGGATAGGCATCGTAAAATGAACTAAAAAAATAAACTAGTTCTATTCATTTTCTTGCTAAAAATAAACTATTAACACTTAAGCATATACAATAGCAAAATTAAACTATTAACACTATAGCAAAATTCCTCCTCTCCTTATACACTATACACTATATACACTATACACTTAAGCATATACACTATACAATATACACTTTTTCTTCTTTTCTTCTCCTCCTCTTCTTATTTTCATTTTTCCTAATATTATTTTCTTATTTTTGTTTATATTTCTTCTTCTTGTAACCCTAACCTAATTCTAAATATTACTAACCCTAATAATCTAGCACAAACCTAATAACAATAGGAATTAAATGAAAAAAAAATCTTTTCTTTTTCTTCTTTTCTTCTCCTTTTTCTTCCTTTCTTCTTCTTTTTCTTCTTCTCTTCTCCTTTTTCTTCTTTTCTTCTATACTGGCCGGAGTGTTGGGGAGGAGGGGGCGGGGGGCTTACTGGCCGGAGTGTTGGCGAGGAGGACGGCACGACAGGCGAGGAGGACGGCGCGACGGCGAGGAGGACGGCGCGGTGGCGAGGAGTACGGCGAGGAGGACGGCGTAGCGGCGAGGAGGACGGCGCGGCGGCGAGGAGGACGGCCAACGGCGAGGAGGACGGCGGGCAGCCTGACGGCGTCGGTTACGTTCGTCGCTGTGCCGCGCCTGGCAGGAGAACGAGAGGAATGGACGAATTGGGTTGGAAATTTTCGTAGTCCCGCTTATATAGGTGGATCTATAGTCCCGGTGCGTGGCTCGAGCCGGGACTAAAGACCCCCTTTAGTCCTGGGTGGAGCCACGCCCCAGGACTAAAGGCCTCTTTTCAGGCAGACCAACAGGCGGGAAGCAGGGGGTCTTTAGTCCCGGTGCGTGGCTCCCACCGGGACTAAAGGGTGTCTTTAGTCCCGGGGCGTGGCTCCATCCGGGACTAAAGCCCCTCCTCGGCTGCACGATAAATTTAGTCCCACCTCGCCCAGCGAGGGGGACTAACACCTGTTTATAAGCCCCGTCGCAGCTTCTCCATCTAGCTCCTCTCTAAGGCACGCTTACGGGCCTAAACTTACTGAAAATTATCTAAACTATTATCTGTTTTCATAATTAATAACTTTGACTATCCAAACTTTATTTTCATAATTAGTAATTTTGACTATCCAAACTATTATCTATTTTGTTATTTTCAACTAAAAACTATGTTTATTAAAAATTCTTTTTGCATATTTGAGAATTTGACAAAACTATGATAATAAAAAGTGTTTCAAATTGAATAAATAATGCAAAACTATTTTTTATTTTCATAATTAATAATTTTGACTATCCAAACTATTATCTATTTTGTTATTTTGACTTAATTTGTTATATTTCATGCATTTACTTTTTTTTTTGAGCTAGTTGACCCTGAAACTGAAAAGCACTACAAATGAACTGTGGAAATGTTGAAAGTTGGCCTGCTATCATCATTTCACCCACATAGCATGTGTTAAAAAGTTGAGAGGGCTACGACAAAGACTGGATGAACTTCGTGTACAAAACTGACAATCTCTCTCGAAGTAGCAGGGTTTCGAACGAGAACTCATCTCTTACAAAGGGATTTCATTTTTTTAAACTTATTTGAACTCCATACTTTTTGTGTGTTCGAAATGCACCATTCAAAGGCACATCACAAAATTTCAACAATATCTGACTTAATTTGCTATATTTCGTGCATTTACTTATTTTTTGGAGCTAGTTGACCCTGAAATTGAAAAGCTCTACAAATGAACTCTGGAAATGTTGAAAATTGGCCTGCTATCATCATTTCACCCACATAGCACGTGTTAAAAAGTTGAGAGGGCTACGACAAAGACTAGATGCAGTTCGTGTACAAAACTGACAATCTCTCTCGAAGTAGCAGGGTTTCGAACGAGAACTCATCTCTTACAAAGGGATTTCATTTTTTTTAAACTTATTTGAACTCCATACTTTTTGTGTGTTCAAAATGCACCATTCAAAGACGCATCACAAAATTTCAACAATTTCTGACTTAATTTGTTATATTTCGTGCATTTACTTATTTTTTTTGAGCTAGTTGACCCTGAAATTGAAATGGACTACAAATGAACTCTGAAAATGTTGAAAGTTGGCATGCTGTCATCATTTCACCCACATAGCATGTGTTAAAAAGTTGAGAGGGCTACGACAAATACTTGATGCAGTTCGTGTACAAAACTGACAATCTCTCTCGAAGTAGCAGGGTTTCGAACAAGAACTCATCTCTTACAAGGGATTTCATTTTTTTTAAACTTATTTGAACTCCGTACTTTTTGTGTGTTCAAAATGCACCATTCAAAGGCACATCACAAAATTTCAACAATTTCTGACTTAATTTGTTATATTTCGTGCATTTAATTTTTTTTGAGCTAGTTGACCCTGAAATTGAAAAGCACTACAAATGAACTCTGGAAATATTGAAAGTTGGCATGCTATCATCATTTCACCCACATAGCATGTGTTAAAAAGTTGAGAGGGCTACGACAAAGACTGCATGCAGTTCGTGTACAAAACTGACAATCTCTCTCGAAGTAGCAGGGTTTCGAACGAGAACTCATCTCTTACAAGGGATTTCACTTTTTTTAAACTTATTTGAACTCCATACTTTTTGTGTGTTCAAAATGCACCATTCAAAGGCACATCAAAAAATTTCAACAATTTCTGACTTCATTTGTTATATTTCATGCATTTACTTATTTTTTTTGAGCTAGTTGACCCTGAAATTGAAAAGGACTACAAATGAACTCTGGAAATGTTCAAAGTTGGCATGCTATCATCATTTCACCCACATAGCATGTGTTAAAAAGTTGAGAGGGCTACGACAAAGACTGGATGAAGTTCGTGTACAAAACTGACAATCTCTCTCGAAGTAGCAGGGTTTCGAACGAGAACTCATCTCTTACAAAGGGATTTCATTTTTTGAAACTTATTTGAACTCCATACTTTTTGTGTGTTCAAAATGCACCATTCAAAGGCACATCACGAAATTTCAACAATTTCTGTCTTAATTTGTTATATTTCATGCATTTACTTTTTTTTTCAGCTAGTTGACCCCGAAATTGAAAAGCACTACAAATGAACTCTGGAAATGTTGAAAGTTGGCCTGCTATAATCATTTCACCCACATAGCATGTGTTAAAAAGTTGAGAGGGCTACGACAAAGACTGGATGCAGTTCGTGTACAAAACTGACAATCTCTCTCGAAGTAGCAGGGTTTCGAACGAGAACTCATCTCTTACAAAGGGATTTCATTTTTTTTAAACTTATTTGAACTCCATACTTTTTGTGTGTTCAAAATGCGCCATTCGAAGGGACATCACAAAATCTCAACAATTTCTAACTTAATTTGTTATATTTCGTGCATGTACTTATTTTTTTATGAGCTAGTTGACCCTGAAATTGAAAAGCACTACAAATGAACTCTGGAAATGTTGAAAGTTGGCCTGCTATCATTATTTCACCCACATAGCATGTGTTAAAAAGTTGAGAGGGCTACGACAAACACTGGATGCAGTTCGTGTACAAAACTAACAATCTCTCTCGAAGTAGCAGGGTTTCGAACAAGAACTCATCTCTTACAAGGGATTTCATTTTTTTAAACTTATTTGAACTCCGTACTTTTTGCGTGTTCAAAATGCACCATTCAAAGGCACATCACAAAATTTCAACAATTTCTGACTTAATTTGTTATATTTCGTGCATTTAATTTTTTTTGAGCTAGTTGACCCTGAAATTGAAAAGCACTACAAATGAACTCTGGAAATATTGAAAGTTGGCATGCTATCATCATTTCACCCACATAGCATGTGTTAAAAAGTTGAGAGGGCTACGACAAAGACTGGATGCAGTTCCTGTACAAAACTGACAATCTCTCTCGAAGTAGCACGGTTTTGAACGAGAACTCATCTCTTACAATGGATTTCATTTTTTTAAACTTATTTGAACTCCATAATTTTTGTGTGTTCAAAATGCACCATTCAAAGGCACATCAAAAAATTTCAACAATTTCTGACTTCATTTGTTATATTTCGTGCATTTACTTATTTTTTTTGAGCTAGTTGACCCTGAAATTGAAAAGGACTACAAATGAACTCTGGAAATGTTGAAAGTTGGCATGCTGTCATCATTTCACCCACATAGCATGTGTTAAAAAGTTGAGAGGGCTACGACAAATACTTGATGCAGTTCGTGTACAAAACTGACAATCTCTCTCGAAGTAGCAGGGTTTCGAACAAGAACTCATCTCTTACAAGGGATTTCATTTTTTTTAAACTTATTTGAACTCCGTACTTTTTGTGTGTTCAAAATGCACCATTCAAAGGCACATCACAAAATTTGAACAATTTCTGACTTAATTTGTTATATTTCGTGCATTTAATTTTTTTTGAGCTAGTTGACCCTGAAATTGAAAAGCACTACAAATGAACTCTGGAAATATTGAAAGTTGGCATGCTATCATCATTTCACCCACATAGCATGTGTTAAAAAGTTGAGAGGGCTACGACAAAGACTGCATGCAGTTCGTGTACAAAACTGACAATCTCTCTCGAAGTAGCAGGGTTTCGAACGAGAACTCATCTCTTACAAGGGATTTCACTTTTTTTAAACTTATTTGAACTCCATACTTTTTGTGTGTTCAAAATGCACCATTCAAAGGCACATCAAAAAATTTCAACAATTTCTGACTTCATTTGTTATATTTCATGCATTTACTTATTTTTTTTGAGCTAGTTGACCCTGAAATTGAAAAGGACTACAAATGAACTCTGGAAATGTTCAAAGTTGGCATGCTATCATCATTTCACCCACATAGCATGTGTTAAAAAGTTGAGAGGGCTACGACAAAGACTGGATGAAGTTCGTGTACAAAACTGACAATCTCTCTCGAAGTAGCAGGGTTTCGAACGAGAACTCATCTCTTACAAAGGGATTTCATTTTTTGAAACTTATTTGAACTCCATACTTTTTGTGTGTTCAAAATGCACCATTCAAAGGCACATCACGAAATTTCAACAATTTCTGTCTTAATTTGTTATATTTCATGCATTTACTTTTTTTTTCAGCTAGTTGACCCCGAAATTGAAAAGCACTACAAATGAACTCTGGAAATGTTGAAAGTTGGCCTGCTATAATCATTTCACCCACATAGCATGTGTTAAAAAGTTGAGAGGGCTACGACAAAGACTGGATGCAGTTCGTGTACAAAACTGACAATCTCTCTCGAAGTAGCAGGGTTTCGAACGAGAACTCATCTCTTACAAAGGGATTTCATTTTTTTTAAACTTATTTGAACTCCATACTTTTTGTGTGTTCAAAATGCGCCATTCGAAGGGACATCACAAAATCTCAACAATTTCTAACTTAATTTGTTATATTTCGTGCATGTACTTATTTTTTTATGAGCTAGTTGACCCTGAAATTGAAAAGCACTACAAATGAACTCTGGAAATGTTGAAAGTTGGCCTGCTATCATTATTTCACCCACATAGCATGTGTTAAAAAGTTGAGAGGGCTACGACAAACACTGGATGCAGTTCGTGTACAAAACTAACAATCTCTCTCGAAGTAGCAGGGTTTCGAACAAGAACTCATCTCTTACAAGGGATTTCATTTTTTTAAACTTATTTGAACTCCGTACTTTTTGCGTGTTCAAAATGCACCATTCAAAGGCACATCACAAAATTTCAACAATTTCTGACTTAATTTGTTATATTTCGTGCATTTAATTTTTTTTGAGCTAGTTGACCCTGAAATTGAAAAGCACTACAAATGAACTCTGGAAATATTGAAAGTTGGCATGCTATCATCATTTCACCCACATAGCATGTGTTAAAAAGTTGAGAGGGCTACGACAAAGACTGGATGCAGTTCCTGTACAAAACTGACAATCTCTCTCGAAGTAGCACGGTTTTGAACGAGAACTCATCTCTTACAATGGATTTCATTTTTTTAAACTTATTTGAACTCCATAATTTTTGTGTGTTCAAAATGCACCATTCAAAGGCACATCAAAAAATTTCAACAATTTCTGACTTCATTTGTTATATTTCGTGCATTTACTTATTTTTTTTGAGCTAGTTGACCCTGAAATTGAAAAGGACTACAAATGAACTCTGGAAATGTTGAAAGTTGGCATGCTATCATCATTTCACCCACATAGCATGTGTTAAAAAGTTGAGAGGGCTACGACAAAGACTGGATGAAGTTCGTGTACAAAACTGACAATCTCTCTCGAAGTAGCAGGGTTTCGAACGAGAACTCATCTCTTACAAAGGGATTTCATTTTTTTAAACTTATTTGAACTCCATACTTTTTGTGTGTTCAAAATGCACCATTCAAAGGCACATCACGAAATTTCAACAATTTCTGACTTAATTTGTTATATTTCATGCATTTACTTTTTTTTCCAGCTAGTTGACCCTGAAATTGAAAAGCACTACAAATGAACTCTGGAAATGTTGAAAGTTGGCCTGCTATCATCATTTCACCCACATAGCATGTGTTAAAAAGTTGAGAGGGCTACGACAAAGAGTGGATGCAGTTCGTGTACAAAACTGACAATCTCTCTCGAAGTAGCAGGGTTTCGAACGAGAACTCATCTCTTACAAAGGGATTTCATTTTTTTTAAACTTATTTGAAATCCATACTTTTTGTGTGTTCAAAATACGCCATTCAAAGGGACATCACAAAATTTCAACAATTTCTAACTTAATTTGTTATATTTCTTGCATTTACTTTTTTTTTTGAGCTAGTTGACCCTGAAATTGAAAAGCACTACAAATGAACTCTGGAAATGTTGAAAGTTGGCCTGCTATCATCATTTCACCCACATAGCATGTGTTAAAAAGTTGAGAGGGCTACGACAAACACTGGATGCAGTTCGTGTACAAAACTGACAATCTCTCTCGAAGTAGCAGGGTTTCGAACGAGAACTCATCTCTTACAAAGGGATTTCATTTTTTTAAAACTTATTTGAACTCCATACTTTTTGTGTATTCAAAATGCACCATTCAAAGGCACATCACAAAATTTAAACAATTTCTGACTTCATTTGTAATATTTCGTGCATTTACTTATTATTTTTTAGCTAGTTGACCCTGAAATTGAAAAGGACTACAAATGAACTCTGAAAATGTTGAAAGTTGGCATGCTATCATGATTTCACCCACATAGCCTGTGTTAAAAAGTTGAGAGGGCTATGACAAAGACTGGATGCAGTTCGTGTACAAAACTGACAATCTCTCTCGAAATAGCAGGGTTTCGAACGAGAACTCATCTCTTACAAGGGATTTCATTTTTTTAAAACTTATTTGAACTCCATACTTTTTGTGTGTTCATAATGCACCATTCAAAGGCACATCACAAAATTTCAACAATTTCTGACTTCATTTGTTATATTTCGTGCATTTACTTATTTTTTTTGAGCTACTTGACCCTGAAATTGAAAAGCACTACAAATGAACTCTGGAAATGTTGAAAGTTGGCATCCTATCATCATCTCACCCACATAGCATGTGTTAAAAAGTTGAGAGGGCTATGACAAAGACTGGATGCAGTTCGTGTACAAAACTGACAATCTCTCTCGAAGTAGCAGGGTTTCGAACTTGAACTCATCTCTTACAAGGGATTTCATTTTTTTAAACTTATTTGAACTCCATACTTTTTGTGTGTTCATAATGCACCATTCAAAGTCACATCAAAAAATTTCAACAATTTCTGACTTCATTTGTTATATTTCGTGCGTTTACTTATTTTTTTCAGCTAGTTGACCCTGAAATTGAAAAGGACTACAAATGAACTCTGGAAATGTTGAAAGTTGGCATGCTATCATCATTTCACCCACATAGCTTTTGTTAAAAAGTTGAGAGGGCTACGACAAAGACTTGATGCAGTTCGTGTACAAAACTGACAATCTCTCTCGAAGTAGCAGGGTTTCGAACAAGAACTCATCTCTTACAAGGGATTTCATTTTTTTAAACTTATTTGAACTCCGTACTTTTTGTGTGTTCAAAATGCACCATTCAAAGGCACATAACAAAATTTCAAAAATATCTGACTTAATTTGTTATATTTCGTGCATTTACTTTTTTTCAGCTAGTTGACCCTGAAATTGAAAAGCACTACAAATGAACTCTGGAAATATTGAAAGTTGGCATGCTATCATCATTTAACCCACATAGCATGTGTTAAAAAATTGAGAGGGCTACGACACAGACTGGATGCAGTTCGTGTACAAAACTGACAATCTCTCTCGAAGTAGGAGGGTTTCGAACGAGAACTCATCTCTTACAAGGGATTTCATTTTTTTTAAACTTAGTTGAACTCCGTACTTTTTGTGTGTTCAAAATGCACCATTCAAACGCACATCAATAATTTTCAACAATTTCTGACTTCATTTGTTATATTTCGTGCATTTACTTATTTTTTTGAGCTAGTTGACCCTGAAATTGAAAAGGACTACAAATGAACTCTGGAAATGTTGAAAGTTGGCATGCTATCATCATTTCACCCACATAGCATGTGTTAAAAAGTTGAGAGGGCTACGACAAAGACTGGATGAAGTTCGTGTACAAAACTGACAATCTCTCTCGAAGTAGCAGGGTTTCGAACGAGAACTCATCTCTTACAAAGGGATTTCATTTTTTTAAACTTATTTGAACTCCATACTTTTTGTGTGTTCAAAATGCTCCATTCAAAGGCACATCACGAAATTTCAACAATTTCTGACTTCATTTGTTATATTTCATGCATTTATTTTTTTTGTTTTCAGCTAGTTGACCCTGAAATTGAAAAGCACTACAAATGAACTCTGGAAATGTTGAAAGTTGGCCTGCTATCATCATTTCACCCACATAGCATGTGTTAAAAAGTTGAGAGGGCTACGACAAAGACTGGATGCAGTTCGTGTACAAAACTGACAATCTCTCTCGAAGTAGCAGGGTTTCGAACGAGAACTCATCTCTTACAAGGGATTTCATTTTTTTAAAACTTATTTGAACTCCGTACTTTTTGTGTGTTCAAAATGCACCATTCAAAGGCACATCACAAAATTTCAACAATTTCTGACTTAATTTGTTATATTTCGTGCATTTACTTATTTTTTTGAGCTAGTTGACCCTGAAATTGAAAAGCACTACAAATGAACTCTGGAAATGTTGAAAGTTGGCATCCTATCATCATCTCACCCACATGGCATGTGTTAAAAAGTTGAGAGGGCTACGACAAAGACTGGATGCAGTTCGTGTACAAAACTGACAATCTCTCTCGAAGTAGCAGGGTTTCGAACATGAACTCATCTCTTACAAGGGATTTCATTTTTTTAAACTTATTTGAACTCCATACTTTTTGTGTGTTCAAAATGCACCATTCAAAGTCACATCAAAAAATTTCAACAATTTCTGACTTCATTTGTTATATTTCATGCGTTTACTTATTTTTTTCAGCTAGTTGACCCTGAAATTGAAAAGGACTACAAATGAACTCTGGAAATGTTGAAAGTTGGCATGCTATCATCATTTCACCCACATAGCATTTGTTAAAAAGTTGAGAGGGCTACGCCAAAGACTTGATGCAGTTCGTGTACAAAACTGATAATCTATCTCGAAGTAGCAGGGTTTCGAACAAGAACTCATCTCTTACAAGGGATTTCATTTTTTAAAAATTATTTGAACTCCGTACTTTTTGTGTGTTCAAAATGCACCATTCAAAGGCACATCACAAAATTTCAACAATTTCTGACTTAATTTGTTATATTTCGTGCATTTACTTTTTTTTTGAGCTAGTTGACCCTGAAATTGAAAAGCACTACAAATGAACTCTGGAAATATTGAAAGTTGGCATGCTATCATCATTTCACCCACATAGCATAAGTTAAAAAGTTGAGAGGGCTACGACAAAGACTGGATGCAGTTCGTGTACAAAACTGACAATCTCTCTCGAAGTAGCAGGGTTTCGAACGAGAACTCATCTCTTACAAGGGATTTCTTTTTTTTAAAACTTAGTTGAACTCCATACGTTTTGTGTGTTCAAAATGCACCATTCAAAGGCACATCAAAAAAATTCAACAATTTCCGACTTCATTTGTTATATTTCGTGCATTTACTTATTTTTTTTGAGCTAGTTGACCCTGAAATTGAAAAGGACTACAAATGAACTCTGGAAATGTTGAAAGTTGGCATGCTATCATCATTTCACCCACATAGCATGTGTTAAAAAGATGAGAGGGCTACGACAAAGACTGGATGAAGTTCGTGTACAAAACTGACAATCTCTCTCGAAGTAGGAGGGTTTCGAACGAGAACTCATCTCTTACAAGGGATTTCATTTTTTTTAAAACTTAGTTGAACTCCATACTTTTTGTGTGTTCAAAATGCACCATTCAAAGGCACATCAATAATTTTCAACAATTTCTGACTTCATTTGTTATATTTCGTGCATTTACTTTTTTTTTGAGCTAGTTGACCCTGAAATTGAAAAGCACTACAAATGAACTCTGGAAATGTTGAAAGTTGGCATGCTATCATCATTTCACCTACATAGCATGTGTTAAAAAGTTGAGAGGGCTACGACAAAGACTGGATGCAGTTCGTGTACAAAACTGACAATCTCTCTCGAAGTAGCAGGGTTTCGAACGAGAACTCATCTCTTACAAGGGATTTCTTTTTTTTTAAACTTAGTTGAACTCCATACGTTTTGTGTGTTCAAAATGCACCATTCAAAGGCACATCAAAAAATTTCAACAATTTCTGACTTCATTTGTTATATTTCGTGCATTTACTTATTTTTTTTGAGCTAGTTGACCCTGAAATTGAAAAGGACTACAAATGAACTCTGGAAATGTTGAAAGTTGGCATGCTATCATCATTTCACCCACATAGCATGTGTTAAAAAGATGAGAGGGCTACGACAAAGACTGGATGAAGTTCGTGTACAAAACTGACAATCTCTCTCGAAGTAGCAGGGTTTTGAACGAGAACTCATCTCTTACAAGGGATTTCATTTTTTTTAAAACTTAGTTGAACTCCATACTTTTTGTGTGTTCAAAATGCACCATTCAAAGGCACATCAATAATTTTCAACAATTTCTGACTTCATTTGTTATATTTCGTGCATTTACTTATTTTTTTGAGCTAGTTGACCCTGAAATTGAAAAGGACTACAAATGAACTCTGGAAATGTTGAAAGTTGGCATGCTATCATCATTTCACCCAAATAGCATGTGTTAAAAAGTTGAGAGGGCTACGACAAAGACTGGATGAAGTTCGTGTACAAAACTGACAATCTCTCTCGAAGTAGCAGGGTTTCGAACGAGAACTCATCTCTTACAAAGGGATTTCATTTTTTTAAACTTATTTGAACTCCATACTTTTTGTGTGTTCAAAATGCACCATTCAAAGGCACATCACGAAATTTCAACAATTTCTGACTTAATTTGTTATATTTCATGCATTTATTTTTTTTGTTTTCAGCTAGTTGACCCTGAAATTGAAAAGCACTACAAATGAACTCTGGAAATGTTGAAAGTTGGCCTGCTATCATCATTTCACCCACATAGCATGTGTTAAAAAGTGGAGAGGGCTACGACAAAGACTGGATGCAGTTCGTGTACAAAACTGACAATCTCTCTCGAAGTAGCAGGGTTTCGAACGAGAACTCATCTCTTACAAAGGGATTTCCTTTTTTTTAAACTTATTTGAACTCCTTACTTTTTGTGTGTTCAAAATGCACCATTCAAAGGCACATCACAAAATTTCAACAATTTTTGACTTCATTTGTAATATTTCGTGCATTTACTTATTATTTTTTAGCTAGTTGACCCTGAAATTGAAAAGGACTACAAATGAACTCTGAAAATGTTGAAAGTTGGCATGCTATCATGATTTCACCCACATAGCATGTGTTAAAAAGTTGAGAGGGCTATGACAAAGACTGGATGCAGTTCGTGTACAAAACTGACAATCTCTCTCGAAGTAGCAGGGTTTCGAACGAGAACTCATCTCTTACAAGGGATTTCATTTTTTTTAAACTTATTTGAACTCCGTACTTTTTGTGTGTTCAAAATGCACCATTCAAAGGCACATCACAAAATTTCAACAATTTCTGACTTAATTTGTTATATTTCGTGCATTTGCTTATTTTTTTGAGCTAGTTGACCCTGAAATTGAAAAGCACTACAAATGAACTCTGGAAATGTTGAAAGTTGGCATCCTATCATCATCTCACCCACATAGCATGTGTTAAAAAGTTGAGAGGGCTACGACAAAGACTGGATGCAGTTCGTGTACAAAACTGACAATCTCTCTCGAAGTAGCAGGGTTTCGAACATGAACTCATCTCTTACAAGGGATTTCATTTTTTAAACTTATTTGAACTCCATACTTTTTGTGTGTTCAAAATGCACCATTCAAAGTCACATCAAAAAATTTCAACAATTTCTGACTTCATTTGTTATATTTCGTGCGTTTACTTATTTTTTTTCAGCTAGTTGACCCTGAAATTGAAAAGGACTACAAATGAACTCTGGAAATGTTGAAAGTTGGCATGCTATCATCATTTCACCCACATAGCATTTGTTAAAAAGTCGAGAGGGCTACGACAAAGACTTGATGCAGTTCGTGTACAAAACTGACAATCTCTCTCGAAGTAGCAGGGTTTCGAACAAGAACTCATCTCTTACAAGGGATTTCATTTTTTTTAAACTTATTTGAACTCCGTACTTTTTGTGTGTTCAAAATGCACCATTCAAAGGCACATCACAAAATTTCAACAATTTCTGACTTAATTTGTTATATTTCGTGCATTTACTTTTTTTTGAGCTAGTTGACCCTGAAATTGAAAAGCACTACAAATGAACTCTGGAAATATTGAAAGTTGGCATGCTATCATCATTTCACCCACATAGCATGTGTTAAAAAGTTGAGAGGGCTACGACAAAGACTGGATGCAGTTCGTGTACAAAACTGACAATCTCTCTCGAAGTAGCAGGGTTTCGAACGAGAACTCATCTCTTAGAAGGGATTTCATTTTTTTTAAACTTAGTTGAACTCCATACGTTTTGTGTGTTCAAAATGCACCATTCAAAGGCACATCAAAAAATTTCAACAATTTCTGACTTCATTTGTTATATTTCGTGCATTTACTTATTGTTTTTGAGCTAGTTGACCCTGAAATTGAAAAGGACTACAAATGAACTCTGGAAATGTTGAAAGTTGGCATGCTATCATCATTTCACCCACATAGCATGTGTTAAAAAGTTGAGAGGGCTACGACAAAGACTAGATGAAGTTCGTGTACAAAACTGACAATCTCTCTCGAAGTAGAAGGGTTTCGAACGAGAACTCATCTCTTACAAAGGGATTTCATTTTTTAGAACTTATTTGAACTCCATACTTTTTGTGTGTTCAAAATGCACCATTCAAAGGCACATCACGAAATTTCAACAATTTCTGACTTAATTTGTTATATTTCATGCATTTACTTATTTTTTTTCAGCTAGTTGACCCTGAAATTGAAAAGCACTACAAATGAACTCTGGAAATGTTCAAAGTTGGCCTGCTATCATCATTTCACCCACATAGCATGTGTTAAAAAGTTGAGAGGGCTACGACAAAGACTGGATGCAGTTCGTGTACAAAACTGACAATCTCTCTCGAAGTAGCAGGGTTTCGAACGAGAACTCATCTCTTACAAAGGGATTTCATTTTTTTAAAACTTATTTCAACTCCATACTTTTTGTGTGTTCAAAATGCGCCATTCAAAGGGACATCACAAAATTTCAACAATTTCTAATTTAATTTGTTATATTTCGTGCATTTACTTTTTTTTTTGAGCTAGTTGACCCTGAAATTGAAAAGCACTACAAATGAACTCTGGAAATGTTGAAAGTTGGCCTGCTATCATCATTTCACCCACATAGCATGTGTTAAAAAGTTGAGAGGGCTACGACAAACACTGGACGCAGTTCGTGTACAAAACTGACAATCTCTCTCGAAGTAGGAGGGTTTCGAACGAGAACTCATCTCTTACAAAGGGATTTCATTTTTTTTAAACTTATTTGAACTCCATACTTTTTGTGTGTTCAAAATGCACCATTCAAAGGCACATCACAAAATTTCAACAATTTCTGACTTCATTTGTAATATTTCGTGCATTAACTTATTATTTTTTAACTAGTTGACCCTGAAATTGAAAAGGACTACAAATGAACTCTGAAAATGTTGAAAGTTGGCATGCTATCATGATTTCACCCACATAGCATGTGTTAAAAAGTTGAGAGGGCTATGACAAAGACTGGATGCAGTTCGTGTACAAAACTGACAATCTCTCTCGAAGTAGCAGGGTTTCGAACGAGAACTCATCTCTTACAAGGGATTTCATTTTTTTAAACTTATTTGAACTCCGTACTTTTTGTGTGTTCAAAATGCACCATTCGAAGGCACATCACAAAATTTCAACAATTTCTGACTTAATTTGTTATATTTCGTGCATTTACTTATTTTTTTGAGCTAGTTGACCCTGAAATTGAAAAGCACTACAAATGAACTCTGGAAATGTTGAAAGTTGGCATCCTATCATCATCTCACCCACATAGCATGTGTTAAAAAGTTGAGAGCGCTACGACAAAGACTGGATGCAGTTCGTGTACAAAACTGACAATCTCTCTCGAAGTAGCAGGGTTTCGAACATGAACTCATCTCTTACAAGGGATTTCATTTTTTTAAACTTATTTGAACTCCATACTTTTTGTGTGTTCAAAATGCACCATTCAAAGTCACATCAAAAAATTTCAACAATTTCTGACTTCATTTGTTATATTTCGTGCGTTTACTTATTTTTTTCAGCTAGTTGACCCTGAAATTGAAAAGGACTACAAATGAACTCTGGAAATTTTGAAAGTTGGCATGCTATCATCATTTCACCCACATAGCATTTGTTCAAAAGTTGAGAGGGCTACGACAAAGACTTGTTGCAGTTCGTGTACAAAACTGACAATCTCTCTCGAAGTAGCAGGGTTTCGAACAAGAACTCATCTCTTACAAGGGATTTCATTTTTTTAAACTTATTTGAACTCCGTACTTTTTGTGTGTTCAAAATGCACCATTCAAAGACACATCACAAAATGTCAACAATTTCTGACTTAATTTGTTATATTTCGTGCATTTACATTTTTTTGAGCTAGTTGACCCTGAAATTGAAAAGCACTACAAATGAACTCTGGAAATATTGAAAGTTGGCATGCTATCATCATTTCACCCACATAGCATGTGTTAAAAAGTTCAGAGGGCTACGACACAGACTGGATGCAGTTCGTGTACAAAACTGACAATCTCTCTCGAAGTACCAGGGTTTCGAACGAGAACTCATCTCTTAGAAGGGATTTCATTTTTTTAAAACTTAGTTGAACTCCATACTTTTTGTGTGTTCAAAATGCACCATTCAAAGGCACATAAAAAAATTTCAACAATTTCTGACTTCATTAGTTATATTTCGTGCATTTACTTATTTTTTTTGAGCTAGTTGACCCTGAAATTGAAAAGGACTACAAATGAACTCTGGAAATGTTGAAAGTTGGCATGCTATCATCATTTCACCCACATAGCATGTGTTAAAAAGTTGAGAGGGCCACGACAAAGACTGGATGAAGATCGTGTACAAAACTGACAATCTCTCTCGAAGTAGCAGGGTTTCGAACGAGAACTCATCTCTTACAAAGGGATTTCATTTTTTTAAACTTATTTGAACTCCATACTTTTTGTGTGTTCAAAATGCACCATTCAAAGGCACATCACGAAATTTCAACAATTTCTGACTTAATTTGTTATATTTCATGCATTTACTTTTTTGTTTTCAGCTAGTTGACCCTGAAATTGAAAAGCACTACGAATGAACTCTGGAAATGTCGAAAGTTGGCCTGCTATCATCATTTCACCCACATAGCATGTGTTAAAAAGTTGAGAGGGCTACGACAAAGACTGGATGCAGTTCGTGTACAAAACTGACAATCTCTCTCGAAGTAGCAGGGTTTCGAACGAGAACTCATCTCTTACAAAGGGATTTCATTTTTTTAAAACTTATTTGAACTCCATACTTTTTGTGTGTTCAAAATGCGCCATTCAAAGGGACATCACAAAATTTCAACAATTTCTGACTTGATTTGTTATATTTCGTGCATTTACTTATTTTTTTGAGCTAGTTGACCCTAAAATTGAAAAGCACTACAAATGAACTCTGGAAATGTTGAAAGTTGGCATCCTATCATCATCTCACCCACATAGCATGTGTTAAAAAGTTGAGAGGGCTACGACAAAGACTGAATGCAGTTCGTGTACAAAACTGACAATCTCTCTCGAAGTAGCAGGGTTTCGAACATGAACTCATCTCTTACAAGGGATTTCATTTTTTTGAAACTTATTTGAACTCCATACTTTTTGTGTGTTCAAAATGCACCATTCAAAGGCACATCACAAAATTTCAACAATTTCTGACTTCATTTGTAATATTTCGTGCATTTACTTATTATTTTTTAGCTAGTTGACCCTGAAATTGAAAAGGACTACAAATGAACTCTGAAAATGTTGAAAGTTGGCATGCTATCATGATTTCACCCACATAGCATGTGTTAAAAAGTTGAGAGGGCTATGACAAAGACTGGATGCAGTTCGTGTACAAAACTAACAATCTCTCTCGAAGTAGCAGGGTTTCGAACGAGAACTCATCTCTTACAAAGGGATTTCATTTTTTTAGAACTTATTTGAACTCCGTACTTTTTGTGTGTTCAAAATGCACCATTCAAAGGCACATCACAAAATTTCAACAATTTCTGACTTCATTTGTTATATTTCGTGCATTTACTTATTTTTTTGAGCTAGTTGACCCAGAAATTGAAAAGCACTACAAATGAACTCTGGAAATATTGAAAGTTGGCATCCTATCATCATCTCACCCACATAGCATGTGTTAAAAAGTTGAGAGGGCTACGACAAAGACTGAATGCAGTTCGTGTACAAAACTGACAATCTCTCTCGAAGTAGCAGGGTTTCGAACATGAACTCATCTCTTACAAGGGATTTCATTTTTTTAAAACTTATTTGAACTCCATACTTTTTGTGTATTCAAAATGCACCATTCAAAGGCACATCACAAAATTTCAACAATTTCTCACTTCATTTGTAATATTTCGTGCATTTACTTATTATTTTTTAGCTAGTTGACCCTGAAATTGAAAAGGACTACAAATGAACTCTGAAAATGTTGAAAGTTGGCATGCTATCATGATTTCACCCACATAGCCTGTGTTAAAAAGTTGAGAGGGCTATGACAAAGACTGGATGCAGTTCGTGTACAAAACTGACAATCTCTCTCGAAGTAGCAGGGTTTCGAACAAGAACTCATCTCTTACAAGGGATTTCATTTTTTAAAACTTATTTGAACTCCGTACTTTTTGTGTGTTCAAAATGCACCATTCAAAGGCACATCAGAAAATTTCAACAATTTCTGACTTAATTTGTTATATTTCGTGCATTTACTTATTTTTTTGAGCTAGTTGACCCTGAAATTGAAAAGCACTACAAATGAACTCTGGAAATGTTGAAAGTTGGCATCCTATCATCATCTCACCCACATAGCATGTGTTAAAAAGTTGAGAGGGCTACGACAAAGACTGAATGCAGTTCGTGTACAAATCTGACAATCTCTCTCGAAGTAGCAGGGTTTCGAACATGAACTCATCTCTTACAAGGGATTTCATTTTTTTAAAACTTATTTGAACTCCATACTTTTTGTGTATTCAAAATGCACCATTCAAAGGCACATCACAAAATTTCAACAATTTCTGACTTCATTTGTAATATTTCGTGCATTTACTTATTATTTTTTAGCTAGTTGACCCTGAAATTGAAAAGGACTACAAATGAACTGTGAAAATGTTGAAAGTTGGCATGCTATCATGATTTCACCCACATAGCCTGTGTTAAAAAGTTGAGAGGGCTATGACAAAGACTGGATGCAGTTCGTGTACAAAACTGACAATCTCTCTCGAAGTAGCAGGGTTTCGAACAAGAACTCATCTCTTACAAGGGATTTCATTTTTTTAAACTTATTTGAACTCCGTACTTTTTGTGTGTTCAAAATGCACCATTCAAAGGCACATCACAAAATTTCAACAATTTCTGACTTAATTTGTTATATTTCGTGCATTTACTTTTTTTTTGAGCTAGTTGACCCTGAAACTGAAAAGCACTACAAATGAACTCTGGAAATATTGAAAGTTGGCATGCTATCATCATTTCACCCACATAGCATGTGTTAAAAAGTTGAGAGGGCTACGACAAAGACTGGATGCAGTTCGTGTACAAAACTGACAATCTCTCTCGAAGTAGGAGGGTTTCGAACGAGAACTCATCTCTTACAAGGGATTTCATTTTTTTTAAACATAGTTGAACTCCATACTTTTTGTGTGTTCAAAATGCACCATTCAAAGGCACATCAAAAATTTTCAACAATTTCTGACTTCATTTGTTATATTTCGTGCATTTACTTATTTTTTTTGAGCTAGTTGACCCTGAAATTGAAAAGGACTACAAATGAACTCTGGAAATGTGGAAAGTTGGCATGCTATCATCATTTCACCCACATAGCATGTGTTAAAAAGTTGAGAGGGCTACGACAAAGACTGGATGCAGTTCGTGTACAAAACTGACAATCTCTCTCGAAGTAGCAGGGTTTCGAACGAGAACTCATCTCTTACAAAGGGATTTCATTTTTTTAAAACTTATTTGAACTCCATACTTTTTGTGTGTTCAAAATGCGCCATTCAAAGGGACATCACAAAATTTCAACAATTTCTAATTTAATTTGTTATATTTCGTGCATTTACTTATTTTTTTTGAGCTAGTTGACCCTGAAATTGAAAAGCACTACAAATGAACTCTGGAAATGTTGAAAGTTGGCCTGCTATCATCATTTCACCCACATAGCATGTGTTAAAAAGTTGAGAGGGCTACGACAAACACTGGATGCAGTTCGTGTACAAAACTGACAATCTCTCTCGAAGTAGCAGGGTTTCAAACGAGAACTCATCTCTTACAAAGGGATTTCATTTTTTTTAAACTTATTTGAACTCCATACTTTTTGTGTGTTCAAAATGCACCATTCAAAGGCACATCACAAAATTTCAGCAATTTCTGACTTCATTTGTAATATTTCGTGCATTAACTTATTATTTTTTAGCTAGTTGACCCTGAAATTGAAAAGGACTACAAATGAACTCTGAAAATGTTGAAAGTTGGCATGCTATCATGATTTCACCCACATAGCATGTGTTAAAAAGTTGAGAGGGCTATGACAAAGACTGGATGCAGTTCGTGTACAAAACTGACAATCTCTCTCGAAGTAGCAGGGTTTCGAACGAGAACTCATCTCTTACAAGGGATTTCATTTTTTTTAAACTTATTTGAACTCCATACTTTTTGTGTGTTCAAAATGCGCCATTCGAAGGCACATCACAAAATTTCAACAATTTCTGACTTAATTTGTTATATTTCGTGCATTTACTTATTTTTTTGAGCTAGTTGACCCTGAAATTGAAAAGCACTACAAATGAACTCTGGAAATGTTGAAAGTTGGCATCCTATCATAATCTCACCCACATAGCATGTGTTAAAAAGTTGAGAGCGCTACGACAAAGACTGGATGCAGTTCGTGTACAAAACTGACAATCTCTCTCGAAGTAGCAGGGTTTCGAACATGAACTCATCTCTTACAAGGGATTTCATTTTTTTAAACTTATTTGAACTCCATACTTTTTGTGTGTTCAAAATGCACCATTCAAAGTCACATCAAAAAATTTCAACAATTTCTGACTTCATTTGTTATATTTCGTGCGTTTACTTATTTTTTTCAGCTAGTTGACCCTGAAATTGAAAAGGACTACAAATGAACTCTGGAAATGTTGAAAGTTGGCATGCTATCATCATTTCACCCACATAGCATTTGTTCAAAAGTTGAGAGGGCTACGACAAAGACTTGATGCAGTTCGTGTACAAAACTGACAATCTCTCTCGAAGTAGCAGGGTTTCGAACAAGAACTCATCTCTTACAAGGGATTTCATTTTTTTAAACTTATTTGAACTCCGTACTTTTTGTGTGTTCAAAATGCACCATTCAAAGGCACATCACAAAATTTCAACAATTTCTGACTTAATTTGTTATATTTCGTGCATTTACTTTTTTTTGAGCTGGTTGACCCTGAAATTGAAAAGCACTACAAATGAACTCTGGAAATATTGAAGTTGGCATGCTATCATGATTTCACCCACATAGCATGTGTTAAAAAGTTGAGAGGGCTACGACACAGACTGGATGCAGTTCGTGTACAAAACTGACAATCTCTCTCGAAGTACCAGGGTTTCGAACGAGAACTCATCTCTTAGAAGGGATTTCATTTTTTTAAAACTTAGTTGAACTCCATACTTTTTGTGTGTTCAAAATGCACCATTCAAAGGCACATAAAAAATTTCAACAATTTCTGACTTCATTTGTTATATTTCGTGCATTTACTTATTTTTTTTGAGCTAGTTGACCCTGAAATTGAAAAGGACTACAAATGAACTCTGGAAATGTTGAAAGTTGGCATGCTATCATCATCTCACCCACATAGCATGTGTTAAAAAGTTGAGAGGGCTACGACAAAGACTGGATGAAGATCGTGTACAAAACTGACAATCTCTCTCGAAGTAGCAGGGTTTCGAACGAGAACTCATCTCTTACAAAGGGATTTCATTTTTTTAAACTTATTTGAACTCCATACTTTTTGTGTGTTCAAAATGCACCATTCAAAGGCACATCACGAAATTTCAACAATTTCTGACTTAATTTGTTATATTTCATGCATTTACTTTTTTGTTTTCAGCTAGTTGACCCTGAAATTGAAAAGCACTACGAATGAACTCTGGAAATGTCGAAAGTTGGCCTGCTATCATCATTTCACCCACATAGCATGTGTTAAAAAGTTGAGAGGGCTACGACAAAGACTGGATGCAGTTCGTGTACAAAACTGACAATCTCTCTCGAAGTAGCAGGGTTTCGAACGAGAACTCATCTCTTACAAAGGGATTTCATTTTTTTAAAACTTATTTGAACTCCATACTTTTTGTGTGTTCAAAATGCGCCATTCAAAGGGACATCACAAAATTTCAACAATTTCTGACTTGATTTGTTATATTTCGTGCATTTACTTATTTTTTTGAGCTAGTTGACCCTGAAATTGAAAAGCACTACAAATGAACTCTGGAAATGTTGAAAGTTGGCATCCTATCATCATCTCACCCACATAGCATGTGTTAAAAAGTTGAGAGGGCTACGACAAAGACTGAATGCAGTTCGTGTACAAAACTGACAATCTCTCTCGAAGTAGCAGGGTTTCGAACATGAACTCATCTCTTACAAGGGATTTCATTTTTTTTAAACTTATTTGAACTCCATACTTTTTGTGTGTTCAAAATGCACCATTCAAAGGCACATCACAAAATTTCAACAATTTCTGACTTCATTTGTAATATTTCGTGCATTTACTTATTATTTTTTAGCTAGTTGACCCTGAAATTGAAAAGGACTACAAATGAACTCTGAAAATGTTGAAAGTTGGCATGCTATCATGATTTCACCCACATAGCATGTGTTAAAAAGTTGAGAGGGCTATGACAAAGACTGGATGCAGTTCGTGTACAAAACTAACAATCTCTCTCGAAGTAGCAGGGTTTCGAACGAGAACTCATCTCTTACAAAGGGATTTCATTTTTTTAAAACTTATTTGAACTCCGTACTTTTTGTGTGTTCAAAATGCACCATTCAAAGGCACATCACAAAATTTCAACAATTTCTGACTTCATTTGTTATATTTCGTGCATTTACTTATTTTTTTGAGCTAGTTGACCCAGAAATTGAAAAGCACTACAAATGAACTCTGGAAATGTTGAAAGTTGGCATCCTATCATCATCTCACCCACATAGCATGTGTTAAAAAGTTGAGAGGGCTACGACAAAGACTGAATGCAGTTCGTGTACAAAACTGACAATCTCTCTCGAAGTAGCAGGGTTTCGAACATGAACTCATCTCTTACAAGGGATTTCATTTTTTTAAAACTTATTTGAACTCCATACTTTTTGTGTATTCAAAATGCACCATTCAAAGGCACATCACAAAATTTCAACAATTTCTGACTTCATTTGTAATATTTCGTGCATTTACTTATTATTTTTTAGCTAGTTGACCCTGAAATTGAAAAGGACTACAAATGAACTCTGAAAATGTTGAAAGTTGGCATGCTATCATGATTTCACCCACATAGCCTGTGTTAAAAAGTTGAGAGGGCTATGACAAAGACTGGATGCAGTTCGTGTACAAAACTGACAATCTCTCTCGAAGTAGCAGGGTTTCGAACAAGAACTCATCTCTTACAAGGGATTTCATTTTTTTAAACTTATTTGAACTCCGTACTTTTTGTGTGTTCAAAATGCACCATTCAAAGGCACATCACAAAATTTCAACAATTTCTGACTTAATTTGTTATATTTCGTGCATTTACTTTTTTTTGAGCTAGTTGACCCTGAAACTGAAAAGCACTACAAATGAACTCTGGAAATATTGAAAGTTGGCATGCTATCATCATTTCACCCACATAGCATGTGTTAAAAAGTTGAGAGGGCTACGACAAAGACTGGATGCAGTTCGTGTACAAAACTGACAATCTCTCTCGAAGTAGGAGGGTTTCGAACGAGAACTCATCTCTTACAAGGGATTTCATTTTTTTTAAACATAGTTGAACTCCATACTTTTTGTGTGTTCAAAATGCACCATTCAAAGGCACATCAAAAAATTTCAACAATTTCTGACTTCATTTGTTATATTTCGTGCATTTACTTATTTTTTTTGAGCTAGTTGACCCTGAAATTGAAAAGGACTACAAATGAACTCTGGAAATGTGGAAAGTTCGCATGCTATCATCATTTCACCCACATAGCATGTGTTAAAAAGTTGAGAGGGCTACGACAAAGACTCGATGAAGTTCGTGTACAAAACTGACAATCTCTCTCGAAGTAGCAGGGTTTCGAACGAGAACTCATCTCTTACAAGGGATTTCATTTTTTTAAACTTATTTGAACTCCGTACTTTTTGCGTGTTCAAAATGCACCATTCAAAGGCACATCACAAAATTTCAACAATTTCTGGCTAAATTTGTTATATTTCGTGCATTTACTTATTTTTTTGAGCTAGTTGACCCTGAAATTGAAAAGCACTACAAATGAACTCTGGAAATGTTGAAAGTTGGCATCCTATCATCATCTCCCCACATAGCATGTGTTAAAAAGTTGAGAGGGCTACGACAAAGACTGGATGCAGTTCGTGTACAAAACTGACAATCTCTCTCGAAGTAGCAGGGTTTCGAACATGAACTCATCTCTTACAAGGGATTTCATTTTTTTTAAACTTATTTGAACTCCATAATTTTTGTGTGTTCGAAATGCACCATTCAAAGGCACATAACAAAATTTCAACAATTTCTGACTTAATTTGTTATATTTCGTGCATTTACTTTTTTTTGAGCTAGTTGACCCTGAAATTGAAAAGCACTACAAATGAACTCTGGATATATTGAAAGTTGGCATGCTATCATCATTTCACCCACATAGCATGTGTTAAAAAGTTGAGAGGGCTACGACAAAGACTGGATGCAGTTCGTGTACAAAACAGACAATCTCTCTCGAAGTAGGAGGGTTTCGAACGAGAACTCATCTCTTACAAGGGATTTCATTTTTTTTAAACTTATTTGAACTCCATACATTTTGTGTGTTCAAAATGCACCATTCCAAGACACATCAAAAAATTTCAACAATTTCTGACTTCATTTGTTATATTTCGTGCATTTACTTATTTTTTTTGAGCTAGTTGACCCTGAAATTGAAAAGGACTACAAATGAACTCTGGAAATGTTGAAAGTTGGCATGCTATCATCATTTCACCCACATAGCATGTGTTAAAAAGTTGAGAGGGCTATGACAAAGACTGGATGAAGTTCGTGTACAAAACTGACAATCTCTCTCGAAGTAGCAGGGTTTCGAACGAGAACTCATCTCTTACAAAGGGATTTCATTTTTTTAAACTTATTTGAACTCCATACTTTTTGTGTGTTCAAAATGCACCATTCAAAGGCACATCACGAAATTTCAACAATTTCTGACTTAATTTGTTATATTTCATGCATTTACTTATTTTTTTTCAGCTAGTTGACCCTGAAATTGAAAAGCACTACAAATGAACTCTGGAAATGTTGAAAGTTGGCCTGCTATCATCATTTCACCCACATAGCATGTGTTAAAAAGTTGAGAGGGCTACGACAAAGACTGGATGCGGTTCGTGTACAAAACTGACAATCTCTCTCGAAGTAGCAGGGTTTCGAACGAGAACTCATCTCTTACCAAGGGATTTCATTTTTTTTAAACTTATTTGAACTCCATACTTTTTGTGTGTTCAAAATGCGCCATTCAAAGGGACATCACAAAATTTCAACAATTTCTAACTTAATTTGTTATATTTCGTGCATTTACTTATTATTATTTTTTGAGCTAGTTGACCCTGAAATTGAAAAGCACTACAAATGAACTCTGGAAATGTTGAAAGTTGGCCTGGTATCATCATTTCACCCACATAGCATGTGTTAAAAAGTTGAGAGGGCTACGACAAACACTGGATGCAGTTCGTGTACAAAACTGACAATCTCTCTCGAAGTAGAAGGGTTTCGAACGAGAACTCATCTCTTACAAAGGGATTTCATTTTTTTAAAACTTATTTGAACTCCATACTTTTTGTGTGTTCAAAATGCACCATTCAAAGGCACATCACAAAATTTCAACAATTTCTGACTTAATTTGTTATATTTCGTGCATTTACTTATTTTTTTGAGCTAGTTGACCCTGAAATTGAAAAGCACTACAAATGAACTCTGGAAATGTTGAAAGTTGGCATCCTATCATCATCTCACCCACATAGCATGTGTTAAAAAGTTGAGAGGGCTACGACAAAGACTGGATGCAGTTCGTGTACAAAACTGACAATCTCTCTCGAAGTAGCAAGGTTTCGAACATGAACTTATCTCTTACAAGGGATTTCATTTTTTTAAAACTTATTTGAATTCCATACTTTTTGTGTGTTCAAAATGCACCATTCTAAGTCACATCAAAAAATTTCAACAATTTCTGACTTCATTTGTTATATTTCGTGCATTTACTTATTTTTTTCAGCTAGTTGACCCTGAAATTGAAAAGGACTACAAATGAACTCTGGAAATGTTGAAAGTTGGCATGCTGTCATCATTTCACCCACATAGCATTTGTTAAAAAGTTGAGAAGGCTACGACAAAGACTTGATGCAGTTCGTGTACAAAACTGACAAGCTCTCTCGAAGTAGCAGGGTTTCGAACAAGAACTCATCTCTTACAAGGGATTTCATTTTTTTTAAACTTATTTGAACTCCGTACTTTTTGTGTGTTCAAAATGCACCATTCAAAGGCACATCACAAAATTTCAACAATTTCTGACTTAATTTGTTATATTTCGTGCATTTACTTTTTTTGAGCTAGTTGACCCTGAAATTGAAAAGCACTACAAATGAACTCTGGAAATATTGAAAGTTGGCATGCTATCATCATTTCACCCACATAGCATGTGTTAAAAAGTTGAGAGGGCTACGACAAAGACTGGATGCAGTTCGTGTACAAAACTGACAATCTCTCTCGAAGTAGCAGGGTTTCGAACGAGAACTCATCTCTTACAAGGGATTTCATATTTTTTAAACTTATTTGAACTCCATACTTTTTGTGTGTTCAAAATGCACCATTCAAAGGCACATCAAAAAATTTCAACAATTTCTGACTTCATTTGTTATATTTCGTGCATTTACTTATTTTTTTTGAGCTAGTTGACCCTGAAATTGGAAAGGACTACAAATGAACTCCGGAAATGTTGAAAGTTGGCATGCTATCATCATTTCACCCACATAGCATATGTTAAAAAGTTGAGAGGGCTACGACAAAGACTGGATAAAGTTCGTGTACAAAACTGACAATCTCTCTCGAAGTAGGAGGGTTTCGAACGAAAACTCATCTCTTACAAAGGGATTTCATTTTTTTAAACTTATTTGAACTCCATACTTTTTGTGTGTTCAAAATGCACCATTCAAAGGCACATCACGAAATTTCAACAATTTCTGACTTAATTTGTTATATTTCATGCATTTACTTATTTTTTTTGAGCTAGTTGACCATGAAATTGAAAAGCACTACAAATGAACTCTGGAAATGTTGAAAGTTGGCATGCTATCATCATTTCACCCACATAGCATGTGTTAAAAAGTTGAGAGGGCTACGACAAAGACTGGATGCAGTTCGTGTACAAAACTGACAATCTCTCTCGAAGTAGCAGGGTTTCGAACGAGAACTCATCTCTTACAAGGGATTTCATATTTTTTAAACTTATTTGAACTCCATGCTTTTTGTGTGTTCAAAATTCACCATTCAAAGGCACATCAAAAAAATTCAACAATTTATGACTTCATTTGTTATATTTCGTGCATTTACTTATTTTTTTTGAGCTAGTTGACCCTGAAATTGGAAAGGACTACAAATGAACTCCGGAAATGTTGAAAGTTGGCATGCTATCATCATTTCACCCACATAGCATATGTTAAAAAGTTGAGAGGGCTACGACAAAGACTGGATAAAGTTCGTGTACAAAACTGACAATCTCTCTCGAAGTAGGAGGGTTTCGAACGAAAACTCATCTCTTACAAAGGGATTTCATTTTTTTAAACTTATTTGAACTCCATACTTTTTGTGTGTTCAAAATGCACCATTCAAAGGCACATCACGAAATTTCAACAATTTCTGACTTAATTTGTTATATTTCATGCATTTACTTATTTTTTTTGAGCTAGTTGACCCTAAAATTGAAAAGCACTACAAATGAACTCTGGAAATGTTGAAAGTTGGCCTGCTATCATCATTTCACCCACATAGCATGTGTTAAAAAGTTGAGAGGGCTACGACAAAGACTGGATGCAGTTCGTGTACAAAACTGACAATCTCTCTCGAAGTAGCAGGGTTTCGAACAAGAACTCATCTCTTACAAGGGATTTCATTTTTTTTAAACTTATTTGAACTCCATGCTTTTTGTGTGTTCAAAATGCACCAGTCAAAGGCACATCACAAAATTTCAACAATTTCTGACTTAATTTGTTATATTTCGTGCATTTACTTTTTTTGAGCTAGTTGACCCTGAAATTGAAAAGCACTACAAATGAACTCTGGAAATATTGAAACTTGGCATGCTATCATCATTTCACCCACATAGCATGTGTTAAAAAGTTGAGAGGGCTACGACAAAGACTGGATGCAGTTCGTGTACAAAACTGACAATCTCTCTCGAAGTAGCAGGGTTTCGAACGAGAACTCATCTCTTACAAGGGATTTCATTTTTTTAAAACTTATTTGAACTCCATACTTTTTGTTTGTTCAAAATGCACCATTCCAAGGCACATCAAAAAATTTCAACAATTTCTGACTTCATTTGTTATATTTCATGCATTTACTTATTTTTTTTGAGCTAGTTGACCCTGAAATTGAAAAGGACTACAAATGAACTCTTGAAATGTTGAAAGCTGGCATGCTATCATCATTTCACCCACATAGCATGTGTTAAAAAGTTGAGAGGGCTATGACAAAGACTGGATGAAGTTCGTGTACAAAACTGACAATCTCTCTCGAAGTAGCAGGGTTTCGAACGAGAACTCATCTCTTACAAAGGGATTTCATTTTTTTAAACTTATTTGAACTCCATACTTTTTGTGTGTTCAAAATGCACCATTCAAAGGCACATCACGAAATTTCAACAATTTCTGACTTAATTTGTTATATTTCATGCATTTACTTATTTTTTTCAGCTAGTTGACCCTGAAATTGAAAAGCACTAAAATGAACTCTCGAAATGTTGAAAGTTGGCCTTCTATCATCATTTCACCCACATAGCATGTGTTAAAAAGTTGAGAGGGCTACGACAAAGACTGGATGCAGTTCGTGTACAAAACTGACAATCTCTCTCGAGGTAGCAGGGTTTCGAACGAGAACTCATCTCTTACAAAGGGATTTTATTTTTTTTAAACTTATTTCAACTCCATACTTTTCGTGTGTTCAAAATGCGCCATTCAAAGGCACATCGAAAAATTTCAACAATTTCTGACTTCATTTGTTATATTTCGTGCATTTACTTATTATTATTTTTTGAGTTAGTTGACCCTGAAATTGAAAAGCACTACAAATGAACTCTGGAAATGTTGAAAGTTGGCCTGCTATCATCATTTCACCCACATAGCATGTGTTAAAAAGTTGAGAGGGCTACGACAAACACTCGATGCAGTTCGTGTACAAAACTGACAATCTCTCTCGAAGTAGAAGGGTTTCGAACGTGAACTCATCTCTTACAAAGGGATTTCATTTTTTTTAAACTTATTTGAACTCCATACTTTTTGTGTGTTCAAAATGCACCATTCAAAGGCACATCACAAAATTTCAACAATTTCTGACTTCATTTGGAATATTTCGTGCATTTACTTATTATTTTTTAGCTAGTTGACCCTGAAATTGAAAAGGACTACAAATGAACTCTCAAAATGTTGAAAGTTGGCATGCTATCATCATTTCACCCACATAGCATGTGTTAAAAAGTTGAGAGGGCTATGACAAAGACTGGATGCAGTTCGTGTACAAAACTGACAATCTCTCTCGAAGTAGCAGGGTTTCGAACGAGAACTCATCTCTTACAAGGGATTTCATTTTTTTTAAACTTATTTGAACTCCGTACTTTTTGTGTGTTCAAAATGCACCATTCAAAGGCACATCACAAAATTTCAACAATTTCTGACTTAATTTGTTATATTTCGTGCATTTACTTATTTTTTTGAGCTAGTTGACCCTGAAATTGAAAAGCACTACAAATGAACTCTGGAAATGTTGAAAGTTGGCATCCTATCATCATCTCACCCACATAGCATGTGTTAAAAAGTTGAGAGGGCTACGACAAAGACTGGATGCAGTTCGTGTACAAAACTGACAATCTCTCTCGAAGTAGCAAGGTTTCGAACATGAACTCATCTCTTACAAGGGATTTCATTTTTTTAAAACTTATTTGAATTCCATACTTTTTGTGTGTTCAAAATGCACCATTCAAAGTCACATCAAAAAATTTCAACAATTTCTGACTTCATTTGTTATATTTCGTGCATTTACTTATTTTTTTCAGCTAGTTGACCCTGAAATTGAAAAGGACTACAAATGAACTCTGGAAATGTTGAAAGTTGGCATGCTGTCATCATTTCACCCACATAGCATTTGTTAAAAAGTTGAGAGGGCTACGACAAAGACTTGATGCAGTTCGTGTACAAAACAGACAATCTCTCTCGAAGTAGCAGGGTTTCGAACAAGAACTCATCTCTTACAAGGGATTTCATTTTTTTTAAACTTATTTGAACTCCGTACTTTTTGTGTGTTCAAAATGCACCATTCAAAGGCACATCACAAAATTTCAACAATTTCTGACTTAATTTGTTATATTTCGTGCATTTACTTTTTTTTGAGCTAGTTGACCCTGAAATTGAAAAGCACTACAAATGAACTCTGGAAATATTGAAAGTTGGCATGCTATCATCATTTCACCCACATAGCATGTGTTAAAAAGTTGAGAGGGCTACGACAAAGACTGGATGCAGTTCGTGTACAAAACTGACAATCTCTCTCGAAGTAGCAGGGTTTCGAACGAGAACTCATCTCTTACAAGGGATTTCATATTTTTTAAACTTATTTGAACTCCATACTTTTTGTGTGTTCAAAATGCACCATTCAAAGGCACATCAAAAAATTTCAACAATTTCTGACTTCATTTGTTATATTTCGTGCATTTACTTAATTTTTTTGAGCTAGTTGACCCTGAAATTGGAAAGGACTACAAATGAACTCCGGAAATGTTGAAAGTTGGCATGCTATCATCATTTCACCCACATAGCATATGTTAAAAAGTTGAGAGGGCTACGACAAAGACTGGATAAAGTTCGTGTACAAAACTGACAATCTCTCTCTAAGTAGGAGGGTTTCGAACGAGAACTCATCTCTTACAAAGGGATTTCATTTTTTTAAACTTATTTGAACTCCATACTTTTTGTGTGTTCAAAATGCACCATTCAAAGGCACATCACGAAATTTCAACAATTTCTGACTTAATTTGTTATATTTCATGCATTTACTTATTTTTTTTGAGCTAGTTGACCATGAAATTGAAAAGCACTACAAATGAACTCTGGAAATGTTGAAAGTTGGCATGCTATCATCATTTCACCCACATAGCATGTGTTAAAAAGTTGAGAGGGCTACGACAAAGACTGGATGAAGTTCGTGTACAAAACTGACAATCTCTCTCGAAGTAGCAGGGTTTCGAACGAGAACTCATCTCTTACAAGGGATTTCATATTTTTTAAACTTATTTGAACTCCATGCTTTTTGTGTGTTCAAAATGCACCATTCAAAGGCACATCAAAAAATTTCTACAATTTATGACTTCATTTGTTATATTTCGTGCATTTACTTATTTTTTTGAGCTAGTTGACCCTGAAATTGGAAAGGACTACAAATGAACTCCGGAAATGTTGAAAGTTGGCATGCTATCATCATTTCACCCACATAGCATGTGTTAAAAAGTTGAGAGGGCTACGACAAAGACTGGATAAAGTTCGTGTACAAAACTGACAATCTCTCTCGAAGTAGCAGGGTTTCGAACGAGAACTCATCTCTTACAAAGGGATTTCATTTTTTTAAAACTTATTTGAACTCCATACTTTTTGTGTGTTCAGAATGCACCATTCAAAGGCACATCACAAAATTTCAACAATTTCTGACTTAATTTGTTATATTTCGTGCATTTACTTATTTTTTTGAGCTAGTTGACCCTGAAATTGAAAAGCACTACAAATGAACTCTGGAAATGTTGAAAGTTGGCATCCTATCATCATCTCACCCACATAGCATGTGTTAAAAAGTTGAGAGGGCTACGACAAAGACTGGATGCAGTTCGTGTACAAAACTGACAATCTCTCTCGAAGTAGCAAGGTTTCGAACATGAACTTATCTCTTACAAGGGATTTCATTTTTTTAAAACTTATTTGAATTCCATACTTTTTTTGTGTTCAAAATGCACCATTCAAAGTCACATCAAAAAATTTCAACAATTTCTGACTTCATTTGTTATATTTCGTGCATTTACTTATTTTTTTCAGCTAGTTGACCCTGAAATTGAAAAGGACTACAAATGAACTCCGGAAATGTTGAAAGTTGGCATGCTGTCATCATTTCCCCCACATAGCATTTGTTAAAAAGTTGAGAAGGCTACGACAAAGACTTGATGCAGTTCGTGTACAAAACTGACAATCTCTCTCGAAGTAGCAGGGTTTCGAACAAGAACTCATCTCTTACAAGGGATTTCATTTTTTTTAAACTTATTTGAACTCCGTACTTTTTGTGTGTTCAAAATGCACCATTCAAAGGCACATCACAAAATTTCAACAATTTCTGACTTAATTTGTTATATTTCGTGCATTTACTTTTTTTTGAGCTAGTTGACCCTGAAATTGAAAAGCACTACAAATGAACTCTGGAAATATTGAAAGTTGGCATGCTATCATCATTTCACCCACATAGCATGTGTTAAAAAGTTGAGAGGGCTACGACAAAGACTGGATGCAGTTCGTGTACAAAACTGACAATCTCTCTCGAAGTAGCAGGGTTTCGAACGAGAACTCATCTCTTACAAGGGATTTCATATTTTTTAAACTTATTTGAACTCCATACTTTTTGTGTGTTCAAAATGCACCATTCAAAGGCACATCAAAAAATTTCAACAATTTCTGACTTCATTTGTTATATTTCGTGCATTTACTTATTTTTTTTGAGCTAGTTGACCCTGAAATTGGAAAGGACTACAAATGAACTCCGGAAATGTTGAAAGTTGGCATGCTATCATCATTTCACCCACATAGCATATGTTAAAAAGTTGAGAGGGCTACGACAAAGACTGGATAAAGTTCGTGTACAAAACTGACAATCTCTCTCGAAGTAGGAGGGTTTCGAACGAAAACTCATCTCTTACAAAGGGATTTCATTTTTTTAAACTTATTTGAACTCCATACTTTTTGTGTGTTCAAAATGCACCATTCAAAGGCACATCACGAAATTTCAACAATTTCTGACTTAATTTGTTATATTTCATGCATTTACTTATTTTTTTTGAGCTAGTTGACCATGAAATTGAAAAGCACTACAAATGAACTCTGGAAATGTTGAAAGTTGGCATGCTATCATCATTTCACCCACATAGCATGTGTTAAAAAGTTGAGAGGGCTACGACAAAGACTGGATGCAGTTCGTGTACAAAACTGACAATCTCTCTCGAAGTAGCAGGGTTTCGAACGAGAACTCATCTCTTACAAGGGATTTCATATTTTTTAAACTTATTTGAACTCCATGCTTTTTGTGTGTTCAAAATGCACCATTCAAAGGCACATCAAAAAATTTCAACAATTTATGACTTCATTTGTTATATTTCGTGCATTTACTTATTTTTTTTGAGCTAGTTGACCCTGAAATTGGAAAGGACTACAAATGAACTCCGGAAATGTTGAAAGTTGGCATGCTATCATCATTTCACCCACATAGCATGTGTTAAAAAGTTGAGAGGGCTACGACAAAGACTGGATAAAGTTCGTGTACAAAACTGACAATCTCTCTCGAAGTAGCAGGGTTTCGAACGAGAACTCATCTCTTACAAAGGGATTTCATTTTTTTAAACTTATTTGAACTCCATACTTTTTGTGTGTTCAAAATGCACCATTCAAAGGCACATCACGAAATTTCAACAATTTCTGACTTAATTTGTTATATTTCATGCATTTACTTATTTTTTTTGAGCTAGTTGACCCTGAAATTGAAAAGCACTACAAATGAACTCTGGAAATGTTGAAAGTTGGCCTACTATCATCATTTCACCCACATAGCATGTGTTAAAAAGTTGAGAGGGCTACGACAAAGACTGGATGCAGTTCGTGTACAAAACTGACAATCTCTCTCGAAGTAGCAGGGTTTCGAACAAGAACTCATCTCTTACAAGGGATTTCATTTTTTTTAAACTTATTTGAACTCCGTACTTTTTGTGTGTTCAAAATGCACCATTCAAAGGCACATCACAAAATTTCAACAATTTCTGACTTAATTTGTTATATTTCGTGCATTTACTTTTTTTGAGCTAGTTGACCCTGAAATTGAAAAGCACTACAAATGAACTCTGGAAATGTTGAAAGTTGGCATGCTATCATCATTTCACCCACATAGCATGTGTTAAAAAGTTGAGAGGGCTACGACAAAGACTGGATGCAGTTCGTGTACAAAACTGACAATCTCTCTCGAAGTAGCAGGGTTTCGAACGAGAACTCATCTCTTACAAGGGATTTCATTTTTTTAAAACTTATTTGAACTCCATACTTTTTGTGTGTTCAAAATGCACCATTCCAAGGCACATCAAAAAATTTCAACAATTTCTGACTTCATTTGTTATATTTCGTGCATTTACTTATTTTTTTTGAGCTAGTTGACCCTGAAATTGAAAAGGACTACAAATGAACTCTGGAAATGTTGAAAGTTGGCATGCTATCATCATTTCACCCACATAGCATGTGTTAAAAAGTTGAGAGGGCTATGACAAAGACTGGATGAAGTTCGTGTACAAAACTGACAATCTCTCTCGAAGTAGCAGGGTTTCGAACGAGAACTCATCTCTTACAAAGGGATTTCATTTTTTTAAACTTATTTGAACTCCATACTTTTTGTGTGTTCAAAATGCACCATTCAAAGGCACATCACGAAATTTCAACAATTTCTGACTTAATTTGTTATATTTCATGCATTTACTTATTTTTTTCAGCTAGTTGACCCTGAAATTGAAAAGCACTAAAATGAACTCTCGAAATGTTGAAAGTTGGCCTTCTATCATCATTTCACCCACATAGCATGTGTTAAAAAGTTGAGAGGGCTACGACAAAGACTGGATGCAGTTCGTGTACAAAACTGACAATCTCTCTCGAGGTAGCAGGGTTTCGAACGAGAACTCATCTCTTACAAAGGGATTTTATTTTTTTTAAACTTATTTGAACTCCATACTTTTTGTGTGTTCAAAATGCGCCATTCAAAGGCACATCGAAAAATTTCAACAATTTCTGACTTCATTTGTTATATTTCGTGCATTTACTTATTATTATTTTTTGAGCTAGTTGACCCTGAAATAGAAAAGCACTACAAATGAACTCGGAAAATGTTGAAAGTTGGCCTGCTATCATCATTTCACCCACATAGCATGTGTTAAAAATTTGAGAGGGCTACGACAAACACTGGATGCAGTTCGTGTACAAAACTGACAATCTCTCTCGAAGTAGAACGGTTTCGAACGAGAACTCATCTCTTACAAAGGGATTTCATTTTTTTTAAACTTATTTGAACTCCATAATTTTTTTGTGTTCAAAATGCACCATTCAAAGGCACATCACAAAATTTCAACAATTTCTGACTTCATTTGGAATATTTCGTGCATTTACTTATTATTTTTTAGCTAGTTGACCCTGAAATTGAAAAGGACTACAAATGAACTCTCAAAATGTTGAAAGTTGGCATGCTATCATCATTTCACCCACATAGCATGTGTTAAAAAGTTGAGAGGGCTATGACAAAGACTGGATGCAGTTCGTGTACAAAACTGACAATCTCTCTCGAAGTAGCAGGGTTTCGAACGAGAACTCATCTCTTACAAGGGATTTCATTTTTTTTAAACTTATTTGAACTCCTTACTTTTTGTGTGTTCAAAATGCACCATTCAAAGGCACATCACAAAATTTCAACAATTTCTGACTTAATTTGTTATATTTCGTGCATTTACTTATTTTTTTGAGCTAGTTGACCCTGAAATTGAAAAGCACTACAAATGAACTCTGGAAATGTTGAAAGTTGGCATCCTATCATCATCTCACCCACATAGCATGTGTTAAAAAGTTGAGAGGGCTACGACAAAGACTGGATGCAGTTCGTGTACAAAACTGACAATCTCTCTCGAAGTAGCAAGGTTTCGAACATGAAGTCATCTCTTACAAGGGATTTCATTTTTTTTAAACTTATTTGAATTCCATACTTTTTGTGTGTTCAAAATGCACCATTCAAAGTCACATCAAAAAATTTCAACAATTTCTGACTTCATTTGTTATATTTCGTGCATTTACTTATTTTTTTCAGCTAGTTGACCCTGAAATTGAAAAGGACTACAAATGAACTCTGGAAATGTTGAAAGTTGGCATGCTGTCATCATTTCACCCACATAGCATTTGTTAAAAAGTTGAGAGGGCTACGACAAAGACTTGATGCAGTTCGTGTACAAAACAGACAATCTCTCTCGAAGTAGCAGGGTTTCGAACAAGAACTCATCTCTTACAAGGGATTTCATTTTTTTTAAACTTATTTGAACTCCGTACTTTTTGCGTGTTCAAAATGCACCATTCAAAGGCACATCACAAAATTTCAACAATTTCTGACTTAATTTGTTATATTTCGTGCATTTACTTTTTTTTGAGCTAGTTGACCCTGAAATTGAAAAGCACTACAAATGAACTCCGGAAATATTGAAAGTTGGCATGCTATCATCATTTCACCCACATAGCATGTGTTAAAAAGTTGAGAGGGCTACGACAAAGACTGGATGCAGTTCGTGTACAAAACTGACAATCTCTCTCGAAGTAGCAGGGTTTCGAACGAGAACTCATCTCTTACAAGGGATTTCATATTTTTTAAACTTATTTGAACTCCATAATTTTTGTGTGTTCAAAATGCACCATTCAAAGGCACATCAAAAAATTTCAACAATTTCTGACTTCATTTGTTATATTTCGTGCATTTACTTATTTTTTTTGAGCTAGTTGACCCTGAAATTGGAAAGGACTACAAATGAACTCCGGAAATGTTGAAAGTTGGCATGCTATCATCATTTCACCCACATAGCATATGTTAAAAAGTTGAGAGGGCTACGACAAAGACTGGATAAAGTTCGTGTACAAAACTGACAATCTCTCTCGAAGTAGAAGGGTTTCGAACGAGAACTCATCTCTTACAAAGGGATTTCATTTTTTTAAACTTATTTGAACTCCATACTTTTTGTGTGTTCAAAATGCACCATTCAAAGGCACATCAAAAAATTTCAACAATTTATGACTTCATTTGTTATATTTCGTGCATTTACTTATTTTTTTGAGCTAGTTGACCCTGAAATTGGAAAGGACTACAAATGAACTCCGGAAATGTTGAAAGTTGGCATGCTATCATCATTTCACCCACATAGCATGTGTTAAAAAGTTGAGAGGGCTACGACAAAGACTGGATAAAGTTCGTGTACAAAACTGACAATCTCTCTCGAAGTAGCAGGGTTTCGAACGAGAACTCATCTCTTACAAAGGGATTTCATTTTTTTAAACTTATTTGAACTCCATACTTTTTGTGTGTTCAAAATGCACCATTCAAAGGCACATCACGAAATTTAAACAATTTCTGACTTAATTTGTTATATTTCATGCATTTACTTATTTTTTTTGAGCTAGTTGACCCTGAAATTGAAAAGCACTACAAATGAACTCTCGAAATGTTGAAAGTTGGCCTGCTATCATCATTTCACCCACATATCATGTGTTAAAAAGTTGAGAGGGCTACGACAAAGACTGGATGCAGTTCGTGTACAAAACTGACAATCTCTCTCGAAGTAGCAGGGTTTCGAACAAGAACTCATCTCTTACAAGGGATTTCATTTTTTTTAAACTTATTTGAACTCCGTACTTTTTGTGTGTTCAAAATGCACCATTCAAAGGCACATCACAAAATTTCAACAATTTCTGACTTAATTTGTTATATTTCGTGCATTTACTTTTTTTTGAGCTAGTTGACCCTGAAATTGAAAAGCACTACAAATGAACTCTGGAAATATTGAAAGTTGGCATGCCATCATCATTTCACCCACATAGCATGTGTTAAAAAGTTGAGAGGGCTACGACAAAGACTGGATGCAGTTCGTGTACAAAACTGACAATCTCTCTCGAAGTAGCAGGGTTTCGAACGAGAACTCATCTCTTACAAGGGATTTCATTTTTTTTAAACTTATTTGAACTCCATACTTTTTGTGTGTTCAAAATGCACCATTCAAAGGCACATCGAAAGTTTTCAACAATTTCTGACTTCATTTGTTATATTTCGTGCATTTACTTATTTTTTTTGAGCTAGTTGACCCTGAAATTGAAAAGGACTACAAATGAACTCTGGAAATGTTGAAAGTTGATAAGCTATCATCATTTCACCCACATAGCATGTGTTAAAAAGTTGAGAGGGCTACAACAAAGACTGGATGAAGTTCGTGTACAAAACTGACAATCTCTCTCGAAGTAGCAGGGTTTCGAACGAGAACTCATCTCTTACAAAGGGATTTCATTTTTTTAAACTTATTTGAACTCCATACTTTTTGTGTGTTCAAAATGCACCATTCAAAGGCACATCACGAAATTTCAACAATTTCTGACTTAATTTGTTATATTTCATGCATTTACTTATTTTTTTTTTGAGCTAGTTGACCCTGAAATTGAAAAGCACTACAAATGAACTCTGGAAATGTTGAAAGTTGGCCTGCTATCATCATTTCACCCACATAGCATGTGTTAAAAAGTTGAGAGGGCTACGACAAAGACTGGATGCAGTTCGTGTACAATACTGACAATCTCTCTCGAAGTAGCTGGGTTTCGAACGAAAACTCATCTCTTAGAAAGGGATTTCATTTTTTATAAACTTATTTGAACTCCATACTTTTTGTGTGTTCAAAGTGCGCCATTCAAAGGGACATCGCAAAATTTCAACAATTTATAACTTAATTTGTTATATTTCGTGCATTTACTTATTTTTTTTGAGCTAGTTGACCCTGAAATTGAAAAGCACTACAAATGAACTCTGGAAATGTTGAAAGTTGGCCTGCTATCATCATTTCACCCACATAGCATGTGTTAAAAAGTTGAGAGGGCTACGACAAACACTGGATGCAGTTCGTGTACAAAACTGACAATCTCTCTCGAAGTAGCAGGGTTTCGAACGAGAACTCATCTCTTACAAAGGAATTTCATTTTTTTAAAACTTATTTGAACTCCATACTTTTTGTGTGTTCAAAATGCACCATTCAAAGGCACATCAAAAAATTTCAACAATTTCTGACTTCATTTGTTATATTTCGTGCATTTACTTATTATTTTTTAGCTAGTTGACCCTCAAAATTGAAAAGGACTACAAATGAACTGTGAAAATGTTGAAAGTTGGCATGCTATCATCATTTCACCCACATAGCATGTGTTAAAAAGTCGAGAGGGCTATGACAAAGACTGGATGCAGTTCATGTACAAAACTGACAATCTCTCTCGAAGTAGGAGGGTTTCGAACGAGAACTCATCTCTTACAAGGGATTTTATTTTTTTAAACTTATTTGAACTCCGTACTTTTTGTGTGTTCAAAATGCACCATTCAAAGGCACATCACAAAATTTCAACAATTTCTGACTTAATTTGTTATATTTCGTGCATTTACTTATTTTTTTGAGCTAGTTGACCCTGAAATTGAAAAGCACTACAAATGAACTCTGGAAATGTTGAAAGTTGGCATCCTATCATCATCTCACCCACATAGCATGTGTTAAAAAGTTGAGAGGGCTACGACAAAGACTGGATGCAGTTCGTGTACAAAACTGACAGTCTCTCTCGAGGTAGCAGGGTTTCGAACGAGAACTCATCTCTTACAAGGGATTTCATTTTTTTTAATCTTATTTGAACTCCATACTTTTTGTGTGTTCAAAATGCACCATTCAAAGTCACATAAAAAAATTTCAACAATTTCTGACTTCATTTGTTCTATTTCGTGCATTTACTTATTTTTTTCAGCTAGTTGACCCTGAAATTGAAAAGGACTACCAATGAACTCTGGAAATGTTGAAAGTTGGCATGCTATCATCATTTCACCCACATAGCATTTGTTAAAAAGTTGAGAGGGCTACGACAAAGACTGGATGCAGTTCGTGTACAAAACTGACAATCTCTCTCGAAGTAGCAGGGTTTCAAACGAGAACTCATCTCTTACAAGGAATTTCATTTTTTAAACTTATTTGAACTCCATACTTTTTGTGTGTTCAAAATGCACCATTCAAAGGCACATCACAAAATTTCAACAATTTCTATCTTAATTTGTTATATTTCGTGCATTTACTTATTTTTTTTGAGCTAGTTGACCCTGAAATTGAAAATTACTACAAATGAACTCTGGAAATGTTGAAAGTTGGCATGCTATCATCATTTCACCCACATAGCATGTGTTAAAAAGTTGAGAGGGCTTAATCGTACGCTAATCATACACCAGAATCCACGCGTCGTAGCGACGCGTCACGTAGGGGGCGCAGACAGCGACGTAGGAACGGTCGCTGCACTCCCGAACGTCAGAAGCGTAGGCAGTGAGATCAGACCCAGTCTCATCCCCAGCAGGAGCATGCGGGATGTATCTGAAAGGGCTCTCCTCCAGGTGAGGGTACGCTCCACGGAGACGGGAGATGGCGATGTAGGCCGCATCATGGACGGCCATCTCGACCGACACTCCAATACCACAGAACACGTGGCGCTCGAGGGTCTCGCCGCCCCTCTGGTCGAAGATGCGAACCTCAGCCTGGTACTGGTGCTGGTTGTACTCGCGGAAATCCTCGAACACAGTGTACTCGGGGTACCAGCGATATCCCAGCCTGGTCAGAAGATCGACCAAAATGGCCGGGAACCCAGTCGTCTCAGTGGCCTGTGTCAGGCGCACGTGCTGTCTTGCGGGACGCATCTGAAAATAAGATTGACGGATGTCAATGATAGTGTGTGTAATACATATTCAGGAGAAAAAGAGTAGATAGTCCAGCGCTCCGGATCGATGTGATTCGAGAACCTAATGTTAGAGTTAGTAAAATCTCTGACCCGAAAGAGAAGAGAAAGTAGAGCCCAGAGTATAGGAAAGGAGTAAAAGATACTAATACCACCCAATTGAGATGTGGGCCCGTAAGCCACAACATCAGTGTTAGTAAAGTTTTTCAAACACTAGACTCAACTTCGGCCAAGGAGTTGGAAAGGGGTCTACCTACAGGCAGTTGGCTCTGATACCAACTTGTGACGCCCTCGGTTTAATCGTACGCTAATCATAAACGCAAATGCGTACGATCAAACCCAAGGACTCACGGGGAGATATCACAACACAACTCTAGACACAAATAAAATAACATCAGCTTCATATTACAAGCCAGGGGCCTCGAGGGCTAGAATACGAAAGCTCGATAAACACACGAGTCAGCCGAAGCAACAAATATCTGAGTACAGACATAAAACATGGGGTGCCTTAGAGAAGGCTAGCACAAAAGATACAACGATCGAACGAGGCGAGGCCTCCTGCCTGGGAACCTCCTAACTACTCCTGATCATCAGCGGCCTCCACGTAGTAGTAGGCACCATCGGGGTAGCAGTCGTCGGCGGCGGGGACCTCCATCTCCTGGGCTTCATCATCTGGTCGCAGCAAACGGATCAAGGGGACAAGGGGGAGCAAAGCAGCGGTGAGTACTCATCCAAAGTACTCGCAAGTCTTACATCAGAACTATTCTAATTATGCATCAGTATCAAAGAAGGGGGTTATATGTGGACTGACTACAGCAATGCGAGAATAGAGAGAGAAGGCCTAGTCCTATCGAAGACTAGCATCTTCAGGGTCTTGCAGCAATAGACGAGAGTAGAACAGGGGTAACACATTAATAGTCATATTGTTGCAGCAATATTAAAGTGAGGTCACGCCTAAAGATCCTCCCTCGACTCCCTGCGAGGAAGCAATCCCGAGGCAAACTAATTCCAGTTAAGTAACAATTGTAGTTGTAAAAGATCGGGGCACAACTCCAAGTCGTCCTATAACCGTGGACACGGCTATCCAAATAGTTAATTTTCATCCCTGCAGGGGTGCACCACATGTCCCGTCACGCTCGATAACACTCTGGCCGGACATACTTTTCTGGGTCCTGCCCGGCCTCGGAATATCGACACGTCGCAGCCCCACCTAAGACTAATCAGAGAGGCCAGCCCGCCGGTCTAAATCCTAAGCACAAAGGGTTCATGGGCCCAGTTCCCCTTCACGCTCCTCCACGTGGCGTGGGCGGCCGACGTCAGTCCTAGCATCCCTTAATCACAAGCGGGATGCATCTCGGGACCACTCGGGCGCGCGCCGCTACACTGCTGGCATCTGAAAAGCTTCGGCTGATACCGCGACGCCGAGTACCCATAATTCTTCCCGCGTAGCCGGTTAGTGCGAAAAGGTCTCCGACCAACCCAGATCAAATACCCAAATCCATTAGCATTTTAATTAGGCCAACAACACAGTCTCGCGGGAATCCACCCGTCTTACAACTAATCACCAATGATCCCACTAACATGGTCGAGTAACTGTGTGGTCGTAACATCGGGGGGAATCTGAGGTATCACCCTCGTTGGATCCCGAACGATGTACCCGTCAAGGTGGGCTTAGAGGAATCACCCTCGCGGGTCCCACACTCGCGGGGTTGCACGACAGAGGCGTCATCGGGAATGGTGAAAGAGGAATCACCCTCGATAACCACGACCGACTAGCTATACTACAGAGATATCATCAGGAGTACTTAGCGAGGTGTCACCCTCGGTACCCGATAGTATCCCTGTAGCGTCGTACAACGAAGGGGGGTGAATGTGCTGTGTCGGGTCTGGCTCGTCGATCAGAGATCGAGATTTGAAAACAAGCGGGGCAACTGATCTACGGGGTCAGAGGGGATGACTGCTCCACCTATACTAATCAGATTAAAGGTACAGGACTGAAAGTAGCAGTTCATCAAAAATAGGCTATGCATCAGATATAGGAGCTAACTACAACAGTAGCAAAATACTAATGCAAGCAGTAGAAAGAAAGACATAGGCGATATAGGAATGATCAAGGGGAATTTGCTTGCCTTGCTGCTCTGCGGCAAAGGACTGATCGGCAGGGTCGTAGATGTACCCGGCAGCAGCGTCAGTCTCGGGGTCTACTGGTAAGAAGAGGGGGAAGAAACAATAAATAATAGCACCGATGCAACACAAAGCATGACATGGAAAGATGCAGGCTAGACATGAGCTAACGCAGCAACATCCGTCATAGACGGGTCGGAAGAATATCTGACGATATTTTCCGGGTCTCGGGCTACTACCGGTTATACTGGAAACGATGAAAAAGTTCCATGTTTGCTATGCTAGGGACGCGTGACAGACGAACGGGCCGTGTATCCGGGTTCGTCTCGTGTTGCTCATCAACTTTCATGTTGAAAATATTTTGATCTGACTTACGGATTATTTAATATTAATTTTCAAAGTTTTATTAATTATTTAGGAATTAAAAACAGATTTAAATGATTTAATAAAATCCTATTATGACATCATCGCGGTGTCATGCTGACATCAACATTTGACCGGTCAACTAACCAGCGGGTCCCGAACGTCATAGGCACAAGTTTTTATTAAGATTAATTATTTATTAATCAGATTAATTCAACGAGGGACCCACGTGTCATACTTTAATTATGTTAATTAATTATTTTAACTAATATATCTATTTATTTATTTATTTAAGAAAAACATTATTTTTATAATTTATATTAACTCTCGCGTGGGGCCTCCCTGTCATAGACAGCGGGTGCATTGGCCCCACCGGTAAGTGACCCAGGGTTATTTACTCATCTTTTTATTTATAGATACCTAACCGTGCAAATACCGTATTCCTCTAAATATCCATATACGCAAATACATACATCACATCTCATACATACATACGGAATACAACCTTTCTTTTTATTTCTTTTTCTTTTTTCTCAAAACTCTCATCTCTCTCTCTGTTAACAGAGAGAGAGAGAACTCACTTTGCTCCAACTCCACCTAGAAGAACCTAAACTTCAATCCCTCCTACCGGAGTCTACCGTCGACGGATCAAGGCCCCGTTTGCCGGAACGGAGCCGGGACGTCCAGGAGAACGACAAGGTGGGAGGAGCCCGAGGACGGGCTCACCGACGGTGACGAGACGGCCCGGTGAAGCCGTAGTTCGCACGAAGGTGACGGTGGAGACGGCGTGGTTCCGGTGGTGGAGGGGACAGTGATGATGGTGATGACGCGCCGGCGAGGGGGAACCGGCCGGATCCGACGAGGAAGAGGCGTAGGGGAGGCCCGGTGGGTGAGGGGCTCGCCGGCGTGGTGAAGGGGCCGAGGGAGGCCGGTCTCCCTGCCCGGTCCCTCCCGGACCGAGCGGGAGAAGGCCGACGGGGCTCCCGGGGGGCGGCCGGCGGGATGCAGGGCCGAGATGGGGGGCGGCTCGCCGACCGGGAGGATGAGGGGCTGCCGGGGGAGGAGGATGAGGGGACCGACGGGGGGGGGGGGGGGGCGCCGGGGTAGGAGGAGGCGGTGGAGAGGATGGAGGGAGGGGGCCGGCGGGGGAGCTCGCCGGCGGGATGCAGGGGAGGCCGCCGACCGAGGTGGGATCTGGGGCGAGGTGGAGGGTTACGGGAGGTGGGGTAGGGGCTCTCGGTTGGTGGGAGTGGGGGGGCCGAGAGAGAGAGTCACGGGATGGGGAGACGGGGGGGGGGAGCTGGCGGCGCTGGGAAAACGCGGAGGGAGCGAGAGGCGGCTCCCCGGGGGGGGGGGGGGGGGGAGGGAGTAGCGAGGGAGGGCTGCTCGCCAGGGGGGACTAGGGTTTGAGCCACGGGGCGCAGGGGTGGGTGGCCGGCTGGGCCTTGAGCCCAGTTGGGCCAGGGGGTGGGGTTGCTTTCCTTTTTTTTTTCTTTTGCTTTGTTTTATTTTGTTTTCTTTTTCCCTTTTTTATTATTTCTTTCTTTCTAATTTCTTTTCACTAACTGATTTTTCTTTTTAGATACTTTCTTTTAATATACTTTCTTTTACAATTTATTATACATACTTTTAATTCTCTCTTTCATATACATATTCTTTTAATACTTGCAATGAACCGATAAAGTACTTTCCTTTTGTTTTCAATTTTTGGATCTGGACACACTCGAATCAACGCGGGTCTGAGATGGGAATTCGATGACGTGGCATCATTAGCGATTGATCACTGTAGCTAAATTACAATAATTACTGTAGCAAAAGTCGAGGATGTCACAATTCTCCCCTACTAACAAGAATTCTCGTCCCGAGAATTAAGAGGTAGAGGGAAAAATCCCGGGGTATTCATCACGAAGATGATCCTCGCGTTCCCAAGTGGCTTCATCTTCAGAGTGATTTGACCACTGCACCTTAAGGAACTTTGTGACCTTGCGACGAGTCTTACGTTCAGCTTGGTCGAGAATGCGGACCGGATGCTCTTTATAAGAGAGGTCTTGTTGTAGTTCAAGCATATCGTGATCCACTGCTCGAATAGGGTCCTTGAAGCAGCGACGGAGCTGAGAAACATGGAAGACATCGTGAACCTGAGAAAGGTTCGCTGGCAGTTCCAATTGATAAGCCACTCTTCCACGCCTTTCGAGAACAGTGAAAGGACCAATGTAACGAGGAGCTAACTTGCCCTTGATTCCGAAACGGTGTGCACCTCTCGTTGGTGTGACACGAAGATAAGCCTTTTCGCTAGGTTGATAGACCATATCTTGATGATGACGGTCATACTGACTCTTCTGACGAGACTGAGCAGCCTTCAGATTCTCATGAATAATGCGGACTTGATCTTCGGCATGTTGAATAATATCCGGACCGAAGAGTGATCGTTCCCTAGTTTCTGACCAATTCAGAGGAGTTCGACACCTTCGCCCATACAATACTTCGAAAGGGGCCATCTTCAGACTAGCTTGATAGCTATTGTTGTAAGAGAACTCGGCATACGGGAGAGATTCCTCCCATTTCTTACCGAAAGAAATGACACAAGCTCGAAGCATGTCCTCGAGAATTTGGTTGACTCGTTCAACTTGTCGCTGGGTTTGAGGATGAAATGCAGTGCTGAAGGACAGATGAGTCCCCATAGCCTTCTGAAAACTTTCCCAGAATTTTGAAGTGAACAAACTGCCACGGTCTGAACTGATTACCAACGGAATACCGTGAAGTGAAACAACTCTGGACATATAAAGATCTGCCAGTTGACTAGCATTAATCGTTTCCTTGACGGCCAGGAAATGTGCAACTTTGGACAGTCGATCAATGACGACAAGAATAGCATCATTACCTTTCTGAGACCTGGGAAAACCAGTGACAAAGTCCATTTCAACGTGGTCCCATTTCCACTCGGGAATAGAGATAGGTTGCAGAGTTCCAGCAGGCTTTTGGTGTTCTGCTTTGATACGCCGGCATATATCACATTCTGCCACATAGCGTGCAATGTCTTGTTTCATATTGGGCCACCAGAACCTTTGCCGGATGTCTTGGTATATCTTGGTACTACCCGGGTGAATAGACAATGGTGTGTCATGAGCTTCTTCCATCACCTTCCCAGTCATCCTGAGATTTTCCTTCTTATTTGGGACGAATAGGCGACCCTTGAAATACAAGGCGCCACCTTCATCAACAGTGAAAAAGGAGGGTTTACCCTTTGCAATATAGCTCTTAATCCTGTCGACATCATCGTCAAAGTTTTGTATATTCTTTATGGAGCTCACAAGATCTGGTTCAACCACTAGGTTACTGATGGTACCCTGATTAACAACACGGAGGTTCATCTTTTGATACTCTTCAGGAGGCGGAACAAGGTAACCCTGAAGAACAATGTGGAGGTTCAGCTTACGGAATTCCTCTTGCAAACGATCGTGAACCTGATGAACCTGGAGGTGGTTGAAGTATGACTTGCGACTTAAGGCATCAGCCATTACATTAGCCTTGCCAGGGGTATATTATATACTACAGTCAAAATCTGCTATACGCTCCATCCATCTTTGTTGACGCAGGTTCAGCTCCGGTTGAGTGAACAAGTACTTCAGACTTTGATGGTCGGTGTAGATTTCACAGCGATTACCGACAAGGTATTGTCGCCATTCCTTCAATGCATGAATGACTGCGGCAAGCTCGAGATCATGAACTGGGTTGTTCTCTTCATGAGAACGCAGTTGACGTGAAGCATAAGCGATCACCTTGCGATCCTGCATTAGGACACAACCTATTCCTTGACGAGAAGCATCACAGTATATGAAGAAATCCCATTTCGTATCTGGAGGAGCAAGTACTGGAGCGGACGTCAGTTTGTCCTTGAGCGCTTGGAAACTTTCCTGACATTTATCAGTCCATTCATACTTAACACCTTTGTGAAGCAGGTTGGTTAAGGGCTTCGCAATCTTGGAGAAGTTCTCGACGAATCGACGGCAATAGCTGGCGAGTCCGAGAAAACTTCTGACTTGCTTGACATTGTTCGGGGGAGTCCAGTCAAGAATAGCTTGAATTCGTTCGGGGTTGAAAGCAATACCATCCTTGGAAATCACATGACCAAGGTAAGTCACTTCGTCTAGACAAAACTCACATTTGGAATACTTCGGATAGAGTTTATGCTCCCGAAGCTTATCCAGTACAAGACGAAGATGTTCAGCATGCTCTTCTTTGTTCTTCGAAAACACCAGAATATCATCCAGATATACCACGACAAATTTGTCGAGGTAGTCCATGAATATATAATTCATCAGTCGAGAGAAGGTTGCCGGTGCATTGGTTAAGCCGAAGGACATGACGGTGTACTCGTATGATCCATATCGAGTAACAAAGGCGGTCTTTAGAATATCCTCCTTGCGAACACGGATCTGGTGGTATCCCAATCTCAAGTCGAGCTTAGAGAAAACGGTGGATCCAGCAAGTTGATCATACAAATCATTTATCCGAGGGAGAGGATATTTGTTCTGAATAGTGGCCAGGTTGATAGGACGATAGTCTTGAACCAATCGATTTGTCCCATCCTTCTTCTTAACAAAGAGAGAAGGTGCTCCCCAAGCAGAGAAACTCGGACGGATGAAACCCAGACGGAGCGAGTTGTCAATTTCTTGCTTAAGTTCAAGGAGTTCATGTGGTGGCATTTTATAAGGACGCTTGGCAATAGGGGTGGTACCGGGTACCAAGTCAATGACAAACTCGACAGCTCGAGCAGGGGGAATCCCCGGAAGTTCTTCTGGAAAGACATCTTGGAATTCTCGGACCACTGGTATGTTTTCAATCCCTTCCAGAGGCGACGCATTTAATGCATTCAAAGCATACAGCCGTGCCTCAGCATTACGGACGAGATGCGCATGGTAGCTTATTACTTCATCTGAAGGGTGTAGGAGGTGGACGGTCTTGGTGGCACAAACGATCGATGCCGTATGAGCTTTCAACCAGTCCATCCCCAATATGAGATCAATGTTGGATGACTTTAGTAGGATGGGGTTGGCAAGGAATTCTAATCCTTCAATTTCAACTGGAACATGGGGGAAACCACAGAGGTTCGGCATTCGCCCCCAGGGGTGTTTACCACTATCGGGATGTTCATCTCTTCGCTCCTAATGTCATGCATGTATGCAAAATTTTCCGACATAAAGGAATGCGATGCTCCTGTATCAAACAATACAGAAGCAGGTACTGAGTTAACGAGAAGTGTACCCATCACGGTAGCAGGCTGGTCTTGAGCTTGACCCATATCAATGTTGTTGGCCTGACCACGAACATAAGTAGGCTTAGTGTTGAAGTTGCGGTTCTGGTTGCTGCCACGGCCAGTTGCGGAAGTGCCAGCTGATTCGGATTCTGCCTGCAGTCTCTAGCATGGTGACCTGGACGGCCACACTTGAAGCACAGCCCGTCCTCAGGACGGGAAGGAGGAACTCGAGGCGGTGGAGCTGGGAGCCTCGGCTGCCTAGGTGGTGGAGGAGGCACGCGAGGTGCAGCATAGGACGGCCTCGGAGTAGGAGCAGGTGCATGGTACATGTTGTTGGGAATCCAGATCTTCCGCTTCTGTGCAGATGAGCCCGAAGATGAGCCCATGTCACGGTTGCGCTTGCTGCTATCTTTGTATTCCTGCAGACCAGTCTGAACCTGAATAGCCTTGTTCACTAGGGTGGCGAAATCAACATAGTCCTGAACGAGGAGTGTCAGCTTGATATCAGGGTGGAGGCCTTCACGGAACTTCTCCTGCCTGCGTGCATCAGTCTCAATGTCTTCTTCAGCATAGCGAGATAATTCCAGAAATTCCCGCTGGTAAGCATCCACAATCTTGTTTCCCTGGACCAAGTTGCGGAACTCACGCTTCTTTCGGTCCATGATTCCCTGGGGAATGTATCGAGCACGGAAAGCAGCCTTGAACTCTGCCCAAGTGATGATAGTCCCATCGGGCTGAGAGCGCCTGTGGCTGTCCCACCATTGAGCAGCGGGACCCTTCAGAAAGTAGGCGGCAAAGTTGACATAGCTCGCCAGGGGCACATTGGCAGACTCCAGCTCATAAGAAATGTCACGGAGCCAGTCATCAGCATCAAGAGGCTGAGTTGAGCTGCGGTAGATCACAGGGTTGAAACGGCAGAAGTCTTGCAGTGTCACGCCTTGCGGTTGGTTCATGTTCGTCCTTTGGAACTGATCCATGAGTCCTTGCATAAACTGGCAGTTCAGCTCAAACTGTTGGATCATCCCCGCCATATACTCAGGAGGCGGGGGTGGTGCATCGTTGGTAGGGCCACGCGGGCGGCCAACTGGTCTAACCATCCTGTTAAATATTTAGCAGGGGTAGTTTAGCTTAAAGTAATTGAAAGGCATCGCACGCATTCATGAAGTAATCAAGCATAATGAAAGGGAAATGCGATAGATACTCCATAGTAGTTGAGTTCGACATACAGACCCATACATAAGTTCGATTACAGACTAACGATTAAAAACTCAAAATTTGGCGATAGCCCGGACGCATTTGACAATACCCTGGACTCACTAGGCGGCGCGCAGGCACGCGGTGGAAGAGTACCACAACGAGATGTAGCGATAAGGCTACATCAACGTCGGAGAGGACGATCGAATCCTGGTAGCTGGCGGTGATAGAAGGTAGGGACAGGACCCTGTGTCCCGTTGTGACTCTGGTGAGGGTACCGCATCCAGTCGAGCAGCTGAGGTCCAAGTGCAGGGGTTCTACCCCCAACATCAGTCCACTCGAGAGCTGATGGTAGCTCTGTCCTGCTCGGCTCGCGGATGCGCATAGGTGGAACCCTCGGACAGTGTGATGGCTGCAGCTCTGTCAACGCGTCGTAAAGACGAGCGCGCGTAGCATACAACTCCACAGTCAGAGCTCGGAAAGCACGATCCATTGCCTCAGTGTACTGCACCAGAATCCGCGCGTCGTAGCGACGCGTCACGTAGGGGGCGCAGACAGCAACGTAGGAACGGTCGATGCACTCCCGAACGTCAGAAGCGTAGGCAGTGAGATCAAACCCAGTCTCATCCCCAGCAGGAGCATGCGGGATGTATCTGAAAGGGCTCTCCTCCAGGTGAGGGTACGCTCCACGGAGACGGGTGATGGCGATGTAGGCCGCATCATGGACGGCCATCTCGACCGACACTCCAATACCACAGAACACGTGGCGCTCGAGGGTCTCGCCGCCCCTCTGGTCGAAGATGCGAACCTCAGCCTGGTACTGGTGCTGGTTGTACTCGCGGAAATCCTCGAATACAGTGTACTCAGGGTACCAGCGATATCCCAGCCTGGTCAGAAGATCGACCAAAATGGCCGGGAACCCAGTCGTCTCAGTGGCCTGGGTCAGGCGCACGTGCTGTCTTGCGGGACGCATCTGAAAATAAGATTGACGGATGTCAATGACAGTGTGTGTAATACATATTCAGGAGAAAAAGAGTAGATAGTCCAGCGCTCCGGATCGATGTGATTCGAGAACCTAATGTTAGAGTTAGTAAAATCTCTGACCCGAAAGAGAAGAGAAAGTAGAGCCCAGAGTATAGGAAAGGAGTAAAAGATACTAATACCACCCAATTGAGATGTGGGCCCGTAAGCCACAACATCAGTGTTAGTAAAGTTTTTCAAACACTAGACTCAACTTCGGCCAAGCAGTTGGAAAGGGGTCTACCTACAGGCAGTTGGCTCTGATACCAACTTGTGACGCCCTCGGCTTAATCGTACGCTAATCATAAACGCAAATGCGTACGATCAAACCCAAGGACTCACGGGGAGATATCACAACACAACTCTAGACACAAATAAAACAACATCAGCTTCATATTACAAGCCAGGGGCCTCGAGGGCTAGAATACGAAAGCTCGATAAACACACGAGTCAGCGGAAGCAACAAATATCTGAGTACAGACATAAAACATGGGGTGCCTTAGAGAAGGCTAGCACAAAAGATACAACGATCGAACGAGGCGAGGCCTCCTGCCTGGGAACCTCCTAACTACTCCTGATCATCAGCGGCCTCCACGTAGTAGTAGGCACCGTCGGGGTAGCAGTCGTCGGCGGCGGGGACCCCCATCTCCTGGGCTTCATCATCTGGTCGCAGCAAACGGATCAAGGGGACAAGGGGGGAGCAAAGCAGCGGTGAGTACTCATCCAAAGTACTCGCAAGTCTTACATCAGAACTATTCTAATTATGCATCAGTATCAAAGAAGGGGGTTATATGTGGCTGACTGCAGCAATGCGAGAATAGAGAGAGAAGGCCTAGTCCTATCGAAGACTAGCATCTTCAGGGTCTTGCAGCAATAGACGAGAGTAGAACAGGGGTAACACATTAATAGTCATATTGTTGCAGCAATATTAAAGTGAGGTCACGCCTAAAGATCCTCCCTCGACTCCCTGCGAGGAAGCAATCCCGAGGCAAACTAATTCCAGTTAAGTAACAATTGTAGTTGTAAAAGATCGGGGCACAACTCCAAGTCGTCCTGTAACCGTGGACACGGCTATCCGAATAGTTAATTTTCATCCCTGCAGGGGTGCACCACATGTCCCGTCACGGTCGATAACACTCTGGCCGGACATACTTTTCTGGATCCTGCCCGGCCTTGGAATATCGACACGTCGCAGCCCCACCTAAGACTAATCAGAGAGGCCAGCCCGCCGGTCTAAATCCTAAGCACAAAGGGTTCATGGGCCCAGTTCCCCTTCACGCTCCTGCACGTGGCGTGGGCGGCCGACGTCAGTCCTAGCATCCCTTAATCACAAGCGCGATGCATCTCGGGACCACTCGGGCGCGCGCCGCTACACTGCTGGCATCTGAAAAGCTTCGGCTGATACCGCGACGCCGAGTACCCATAATTCTTCCCGCGTAGCCGGTTAGTGCGAAAAGGTCTCCGACCAACCCAGATCAAATACCCAAATCCATTAGCATTTTAATTAGGCCAACAACACAGTCTCGCGGGAATCCACCCGTCTTACAACTAATCACCAATGATCCCAGTAACATGGTCGAGTAACTGTGTGGTCGTAACATCGGGGGGAATCCGAGGTATCAACCTCGTTGGATCCCAAACGATGTACCCGTCAAGGTGGGCTTAGAGGAATCACCCTCGGGGGTCCCACACTCGCGGGGTTGCACGACAGAGGCGTCATCGGGAATGGTGAAAGAGGAATCACCCTCGATAACCACGACCGACTAGCTATACTACAGAGATATCATCAGGAGTACTTAGCGAGGTATCACCCTCGGTACCCGATAGTATCCCTGTAGCGTCGTACAACGAAGGGGGGTGAATGTGCTGTGTCGGGTCTGGCTCGTCGATCAGAGATCGAGATTTGAAAACAAGCGGGGCAACTGATCTACGGGGTCAGAGGGGATGACTTCTCCACCTATACTAAGCAGATTAAAGGTACAGCACTGAAAGTAGCATTTCATCAAAAATAGGCTGTGCATCAGATATAGGAGCTAACTACAACAGTAGCAAAATACTAATGCAAGCAGTAGAAAGAAAGACATAGGCGATATAGGAATGATCAAGGGGAATTTGCTTTCCTTGCTGCTCTGCGGCAAAGGACTGATCGGCAGGGTCGTAGATGTACCCGGCAGCAGCGAAACAATAAATAATAGCACCGATGCAACACAAAGCATGACATGGAAAGATGCAGGCTAGACATGAGCTAACGCAGCAACATCCGTCATAGATGGGTCGGAAGAATATCTGACGATATTTTCCGGGTCTCGGGCTACTACCGGTTATACTGGAAACGATGGAAAAGTTCCATGTTTGCTATGCTACGGACGCGTGACAGACGAACGGGCCGTGTATCCGGGTTCGTCTCGTGTTGCTGATCAACTTTCATGTTGAAAATATTTTGATCTGACTTACGGATTATTTAATACTAATTTTCAAAGTTTTATTAATTATTTAGGAATTAAAAACAGATTTAAATGATTTAATAAAATCCTATTATGACATCATCACGGTGTCATGCTGACATCAACATTTGACCGGTCAACTGACCAGCGGGTCCCGAACGTCATAAGCACAAGTTTTTATTAAGATTAATTATTTATTAATCAGATTAATTAAACGAGGGACCCACGTGTCATACTCTAATTATGTTAATTAATTATTTTAACTAATATATCTATTTATTTATTTATTTAAGAAAAACATTATTTTTATAATTTATATTAACTCTCGCGTGGGGCCTCCCTGTCATAGACAGCGGGTGCATTGGCCCCACCGGTAAGTGACCCAGGGTTATTTACTCATCTTTTTATTTATAGATACCTAACCGTGCAAATACCGTATTCCTCTAAATATCCATATACGCAAATACATACATCACATCTCATACATACATACGGAATACAACCATTCTTTTTATTTCTTTTTCTTTTTTCTCAAAACTCTCATCTCTCTTTGTGTTAACAGAGAGACAGAGAACTCACTTTGCTCCAACTCCACCTAGAGGAACCTAAACTTCAATCCCTCCTACCGGAGTCTACCGTCGACGGATCGAGGCCCCGTTTGCCGGAACGGAACCGGGACGTCGAGGAGAACGACAAGGTGGGAGGAGCCCGAGGAGGGGCTCACCGACGGTGACGAGACGGCCCGGTGAAGCCGGAGTTCGCACGAAGGTGACGGTGGAGACGGCGTGGTTCCGGTGGTGAGGGGACGGTGATGATGGTGATGACGCGCCGGCGAGGGGGAACCGGCCGGATCCGGCGAGGAAGAGGCGTAGGGGAGGCCCGGTTTGGTGAGGGGCTCGCCGGCGTGGTGAAGGGGCCGAGGGAGGCCGGTCTCCCTGCCCGGTCCCTCCCGGACCGAGCGGGAGAAGGCCGACGGGGCTCCCGGGGGGCGGCCGGCGGGATGGAGGGCCGAGATGGGGGGCGGCTCGCCGGCCGGGAGGATGAGGGGCCGCCGGGGGAGGAGGATGAGGGGACCGACGGGGGGGGGGGGGGCGCCGGGGTAGGAGGAGGCGGTGGAGAGGATGGAGGGAGGGGGCCGGCGGGGGAGCTCGCCGGCGGGAGGCAGGGGAGGCCGCCGGCCGAGGTGGGATCTGGGGCGAGGTGGAGGGTTACGGGAGGTGGGGTGGGGGCTCTCGGTTGGTGGGAGTGGGGGGCCGAGAGAGAGAGTCACGGAATGGGGAGACGTGGGGGGGGGGCGCTGGCGGCGCTGGGAAAACGGGGAGGGAGCGAGAGGCGGCTCCCCGGGGGGGGGGGGGGGAGGGAGTAGCGAGGGAGGGCTGCTCGCCAGGGGGGACTAGGGTTTGAGCCAGGGGGCACGGGGGTGGGTGGCCGGCTGGGCCTTGAGCCCAGTTGGGCCAGGGGGTGGGGTTGCTTTCCTTTTTTTTGCTTTGTTTTATTTTGTTTTCTTTTTCCCCTTTTTATTATTTCTTTCTTTCTAATTTCTTTTCACTAACTGATTTTTCTTTTTAAATACTTTCTTTTAATATACTTTCTTTTACAATTTATTATACATACTTTTAATTCTCTCTTTCATATACATATTCTTTTAATACTTGCAATGAACCGATAAAGTACTTTCCTTTTGTTTTCAATTTTTGGATCTGGACAGACTCGAATCAACGCGGTTTGAGATGGGAATTCGATGACGTGGCATCATTAGCGATTGATCACTGTAGCTTAATTACAATAATTACTGTAGAAAAAGTCGACGATGTCACACAAAGACTGGATGCAGTTCGTGTACAAAACTGACAATCTCTCTCGAAGTAGTAGGGTTTCGAACGAGAACTCATCTCTTACAAAGGGATTTCATTTTTTTAAACTTATTTGAACTCCATACTTTTTGTGTGTTCAAAATGCACCATTCAAAGGCACATCAAAAAATTTCAACAATTTCTGACTTCATTTGTTATATTTCGTGCATTTACTTTTTTTTTTGAGCTAGTTGACCCTGAAATTGAAAAGGACTACAAATGAACTCTGAAAAAATGTTGAAAGTTGGCATGCTATCATCATTTCACCCACATAGCATGTGTTAAAAAGTTGAGAGGGCTACGACAAAGACTGGATGCAGTTCGTGTACAAAACTAACAGTCTCTCTCGAAGTAGCAGGGTTTCGAACGAGAACACATCTCTTACAAAGGGATTTCATTTTTTTAAACTTATTTGAACTCCGTACTTTTTGTGTGTTCAAAATGCACCATTCAAAGGCACATCAGAAAATTTCAAAAATTTCTGACTTCATTTGTTATATTTCGTGCATTTACTTATTTTTTTGAGCTAGTTGACCCTGAAATTGAAAAGGACTACAAATGAACTCTGAAAATGTTGAAAGTTGCCATGCTATCATCATTTCACCCACATAGCATGTGCTAAAAAGTTGAGAGGGCTACGACAAAGACTGGATTCAGTTCGTGTACAAAACTGACAATCTCTCTCGAAGTAGGAGGGTTTCGAACGAGAACTCATCTCTTACAAGGGATTTCATTTTTTTTAAACTTATTTGAACTCCATACTTTTTGTGTGTTCAAAATGCACCATTCAAAGGCACATCAAAAAATTTCAACAATTTCTCACTTCATTTGTTAAATTTCGTGCATTTACTTTTTTTTTTGAGCTAGTTGACCCTGAAATTGAAAAGGACTACAAATGAACTCTGGAAATGTTGAAAGTTGGCATGATATCATCATTTCACCCACATAGAATTTGTTAAAAAGTTGAGAGGGCTACGACAAAGACTGGATGCAGTTCGTGTACCAAACTGACAATCTCTCTCGAAGTAGCAGGGTTTCGAACGAGAACTCATCTCTTACAAGGGATTTCATTTTTTTTAAACTTATTTGAACTCAATACCTTTTGTGTGTTCAAAATGTACCATTCAAAGGCACACCACAAAATTTCAACAATTTCTGACTTAATTTGTTATATTTCGTGCATTTACTTATTTTTTTTGAGCTAGTTGACCCTGAAATTGAAAAGGACTACAAATGAACTCTGGAAATTTTGAAAGTTGGCATGCTATCATCATTTCACCCACATAGCGTTTGTTAAAAAGTTGAGAGGGCTACGACAAAGACTGGATGCAGTTCGTGTACAAAACTGACAATCTCTCTCGAAGTAGCAGGGTTTCGAACGAGAACTCATCTCTTACAAAGGGATTTCATTTTTTTTAAACTTACTTGAACTCCATACTTTTTGTGTGTTCAAAATGCGCCATTCAAAGGGACATCACAAAATTTCAACAATTTCTGACTTAATTTGTTATATTTCGTGCATTTACTTATTTTTTTGAGCTAGTTGACCATGAAATTGAAAAGCACTACAAATGAACTCTAGAAATGTTGAAAGTTGGCATCCTATCATCATCTCACCCACATAGCATGTGTTAAAAAGTTGAGAGGGCTACGACAAAGACTGGATGCAGTTCGTGTACAAAACTGACAATCTCTCTCGAAGTAGCAGGGTTTCGAACGAGAACTCAGCTCTTACAAGGGATTTCATTTTTTTAAAACTTATTTGAACTCCATACTTTTGTGTGTTCAAAATGCACCAGTCAAAGTCACATAAAAAAAAATTCAACAATTTCTGACTTCATTTGTTATATTTCGTGCATTTACTTTTTTTTCCAGCTAGTTGGCCCTGAAATTGAAAAAGACTACAAATGAACTCTGGAAATATTGAAAGTTGGCATGCTATCATCATTTCACCCACATAGCGTTTGTTAAAAAGTTGAGAGGGCTACGACAAAGACTGGATGCAGTTCGTGTACAAAACTGACAATCTCTCTAGAAGTAGCAGGGTTTCGAACGAGAACTCATCTCTTACAAGGGATTTCATTTTTTTAACTTATTTGAACTCCATACTTTTTGTGTGTTAAAAATGCACCATTCAAAGGCACATCACGAAATTTCAACAATTTCTATCTTAATTTGTTATATTTCGTGCATTAACTTTTTTTTTTGAGCTAGTTGACCCTGAAATTGAAAATCACTACAAATGAAGTCTGGAAATGTTGAAAGTTGGCATGCTATCATCATTTCACCCACATAGCATGTGTTAAAAAGTTGAGAGGGCTACGACAAAGACTAGATGCAGTTCGTGTACAAAACTGACAATCTCTCTCGAAGTAGCAGGGTTTCGAACGAGAACTCATCTCTTACAAAGGGATTTCATTTTTTTTAAACTTATTTGAACTCCATACTTTTTGTGTGTTCAAAATGCACCATTCAAAGGCACATCAAAAAATTTCAACAATTTCTGACTTCATTTGTTATATTTCGTGCATTTACTTATTTTTTTGAGCTAGTTGACCCTGAAATTGAAAAGGACTACAAATGAACTCTGAAAATGTTGAAAGTTGGCATGCTATCATCATTTCACCCACATAGCATGTGTTAAAAAGTTGAGAGGGCTACGACAAAGACTGGATGCAGTTCGTGTACAAAACTGACAATCTCTCTCGAAGTAGCAGGGTTTCGAACAAGAACTCATCTCTTACAAGGGATTTCATTTTTTTTAATACTTATTTGAACTCCGTACTTTTTGTGTGTTCAAAATGCACCATTCAAAGGCACATCACAAAATTTCAACAATTTCTGACTTAATTTGTTATATTTCGTGCATTTACTTATTTTTTTGAGCTAGTTGACCCTGAAATTGAAAAGCACTACAAATGAACTCTGGAAATGTTGAAAGTTGGCATGCTATCATCATTTCACCCACATAGCATGTGTTAAAATGTTGAGAGGGCTACGACAAAGACTGGATGCAGTTCGTGTACAAAACTGACAATCTCTCTCGAAGTAGCAGGGTTTCGAACGAGAACACATCTCTTACAAAGGGATTTCATTTTTTTTAAACTTATTTGAACTCCGTACTTTTTGTGTGTTCAAAATGCACCAATCAAAGGCACATCAGAAAATTTGAAAAATTTCTGACTTCATTTGTTATATTTCGTGCATTTACTTATTTTTTTGAGCTAGTTGACCCTGAAATTGAAAAGGACTACAAATGAACTCTGAAAATGTTGAAAGTTGCCATGCTATCATCATTTCACCCACATAGCATGAGTTAAAAAGTTGAGAGGGCTACGACAAAGACTGGATTCAGTTCGTGTACAAAACTGACAATCTCTCTCGAAGTAGGAGGGTTTCGAACGAGAACTCATCTCTTACAAGGGATTTCATTTTTTTTGAACTTATTTGAACTCCATAACTTTTGTGTGTTCAAAATGCACCATTCAAAGGCACATCAAAAAATTTCAACAATTTCTCACTTCATTTGTTAAATTTCGTGCATTTACTTTTTTTTTTGAGCTAGTTGACCCTGAAATTGAAAAGGACTACAAATGAACTCTGGAAATGTTGAAAGTTGGCATGATATCATCATTTCACCCACATAGAATTTGTTAAAAAGTTGAGAGGGCTACGACAAAGACTGGATGCAGTTCGTGTACAAAACTGACAATCTCTCTCGAAGTAGCGGGGTTTCGAACGAGAACTCATCTCTTACAAGGGATTTCATTTTTTTAAACTTATTTGAACTCAATACTTTTTGTGTGTTAAAAATGTACCATTCAAAGGCACACCACAAAATTTCAACAATTTCTGACTTAATTTGTTATATTTCGTGCATTTACTTATTTTTTTGAGCTAGTTGACCCTGAAATTGAAAAGCACTACAAATGAACTCTCGAAATGTTGAAAGTTGGCATGCTATCATCATTTCACCCACGTAGCATGTGTTAAAATGTTGAGAGGGCTACGACAAAGACTGGATGCAGTTCGTGTACAAAACTGACAATCTCTCTCGAAGTAGCAGGGTTTCGAACGAGAACTCATCTCTTACAAGGGATTTCATTTTTTTTAAACTTATTTGAACTCCATACTTTTTGTGTGTTCAAAATGCACCATTCAAAGGCACATCACAAAATTTCAACAATTTCTGACTTCATTTGTTATATTTCGTGCATTTACTTTTTTTTTGAGCTGGTTAACCCCGAAATTGAAAAGCACTACAAATGAACTCTGGAAATGTTGAAAGTTGCCATGCTATCATCATTTCACCCACATAGCATGTGTTAAAAAGTTGAGAGGGCTATGACAAAGACAAGATGCAGTTCGTGTACAAAACTGACAATCTCTCTCGAAGTAGGAGGGTTTCGAACGAGAACTCATCTCTTACCAGGGATTTCATTTTTTTTAAACTTATTTGAACTCCATACTTTTTGTGTGTTCAAAATGCACCATTCAAAGGCACATCAAAAAATTTCAACAATTTCTGACTTCATTTGTTAAATTTCGTGCATTTACTTTTTTTTTTGAGCTAGTTGACCCTGAAATTGAAAAGGACTACAAATGAACTCTGGAAATGTTGAAAGTTGGCATGATATCATCATTTCACCCACATAGAATTTTTTAAAAAGTTGAGAGGGCTACGACAAAGACTGGATGCAGTTCGTGTACAAAACTGACAATCTCTCTCGAAGTAGCAGGGTTTCGAACGAGAACTCATCTCTTACAAGGGATTTCATTTTTTTTAAACTTATTTGAACTCCATACTTTTTGTGTGTTCAAAATGTACCATTCAAAGGCACATCACAAAATTTCAACAATTTCTGACTTAATTTGTTATATTTCGTGCATTTACGTATTTTTTGGAGCTAGTTGACCCTGAAATTGAAAAACACTACAAATGAACTCTGGAAATGTTGAAAGTTGGCATGCTATCATAATTTCACCCACATAGCATGTGTTAAAATGTTGAGAGGGCTACGACAAAGACTGGATGCAGTTCGTGTACAAAACTGACAATCTCTCTCGAAGTAGCAGGGTTTCGAACGAGAACTCATCTCTTACAAGGGATTTCATTTTTTTAAAACTTATTTGAACTCCATACTTTTTGTGTGTTCAAAATGCACCATTCAAAGGCACATCACAAAATTTCAACAATTTCTGACTTCATTTGTTAAATTTCGTGCATTTACTTATTTTTTTTGAGCTAGTTGACCCTGAAATTGAAAAGCACTACAAATGAACTCTGGAAATGTTGAAAGTTGGCATGCTATCATCATTTCACCCACATAGCATGTGTTAAAAAGTTGAGAGGGCTATGACAAAGACTAGATGCAGTTCGTGTACAAAACTGACAATCTCTCTCGAAGTAGGAGGGTTTCGAACGAGAACTCATCTCTTACAAGGGATTTCAATTTTTTTAAACTTATTTGAACTCCATACTTTTTGTGTGTTCAAAATGCACCATTCAAAGGCACATCAAAAAATTTCAACAATTTCTGACTTCATTTGTTAAATTTCGTGCATTTACTTATTTTTTTTGAGCTAGTTGACCCTGAAATTGTAAAGGAGTACAAATGAACTCTGGAAATGTTGAAAGTTGGCATGCTATCATCATTTCACCCACATAGAATTTGTTAAAAAGTTGAGAGGGCTACGACAAAGACTAGATGCAGTTCGTGTACAAAACTGACAATCTCTCTCGAAGTAGCAGGGATTCGAACGAGAACTCATCTCTTACAAGGGATTTCATTTTTTTTAAACTTATCTGAACTCCATACTTTTTGTGTGTTCAAAATGTACCATTCAAAGGCACATCGCAAAATTTCAACAATTTCTGACTTAATTTGTTATATTTCGTGCATTTACTTATTTTTTTGAGCTAGTTGACCCTGAAATTGAAAAGCACTACAAATGAACTCTGGAAATGTTGAAAGTTGGCATGCTATCATCATTTCACCCACATAGCCTGTGTTAAAATGTTTAGAGGGCTACGACAAAGACTGGATGCAGTTCGTGTAAAAAACTGACAATCTCTCTCGAAGTAGCAGGGTTTCGAACGAGAACTCATCTCTTACAAGGGATTTCATTTTTTTTAAACTTATTTGAACTCCATACTTTTTGTGTGTTCAAAATGCACCATTCAAAGGCACATCACAAAATTTCAACAATTTCTGACTTCTTTTGTTATATTTCGTGCATTTACTTTTTTTTGAGCTAGTTGACCCTGAAATTGAAAATCACTACAAATGAACTCTGGAAATGTTGAAAGTTGGCATGCTATCATCATTTCACCCACATAGCATGTGTTAAAAAGTTGAGAGGGCTATGACAAAGACTAGATGCAGTTCGTGTACAAAACTGACAATCTCTCTCGAAGTAGGAGGGTTTCGAACGAGAACTCATCTCTTACAAGGCATTTCATTTTTTTAAACTTATTTGAACTCCATACTTTTTGTGTGTTCAAAATGCACCATTCAAAGGCACATCAAAAAATTTCAACAATTTCTGACTTCATTTGTTATATTTCGTGCATTTACTTTTTTTTTGAGCTAGTTGACCCTGAAATTGAAAAGGACTACAAATGAACTCTGGAAATGTTGAAAGTTGGCATGCTATCATCATTTCACCCACATAGAATTTGTTAAAAAGTTGAGAGGGCTACGACAAAGACTAGATGCAGTTCATGTACAAAACTGACAATCTCTCTCGAAGTAGCAGGGTTTCGAACGAGAACTCATCTCTTACAAGGGATTTCATTTTTTTAAACTTATTTGAACTCCATACTTTTTGTGTGTTCAAAATGTACCATTCAAAGGCACATCACAAAATTTCAACAATTTCTGATTTAATTTGTTATATTTCGTGCATTTACTAATTTTTTTGAGCTAGTTGAGCCTGAAATTGAAAAGCACTACAAATGAACTCTGGAAATGTTGAAAGTTGGCATGCTATCATCATTTCACCCACATAGCATGTGTTAAAAAGTTGAGAGGGCTACGACAAAGACTGGATGCAGTTCGTGTACAAAACTGACAATCTCTCTCGAAGTAGCAGGGTTTCGAACGAGAACTCATCTCTTACAAAGGGATTTCATTTTTTTTAAAAACTTATTTGAACTCCATACTTTTTGTGTGTTCAAAATGCACCATTCAAAGGCACATCACAAAATTTCAACAATTTCTGACTTATTTTGTTATATTTCGTGCATTTACTTATTTTTTTTGAGCTAGTTGACCCTGAAATTGAAAAGGACTACAAATGAACTCTGGAAATGTTGAAAGTTGGCATGCTATCATCATTTCACCCACATAGCATGTGTTAAAAGGTTGAGAGGGCTACGACAAAGACTGGATGCAGTTCGTGTACAAAACTGACAATCTCTCTCGAAGTAGCAGGGTTTCGAACGAGAACTCATCTCTTACAAGGGATTTCATTTTTTTTAAACTTATTTGAACTCCATACTTTTGTGTGTTCAAAATGCACCATTCAAAGGCACATCATAAAGGGATTTCTTCTTCTCTCATATGTGGTGGACACTAGCTCACTTGATTTTTCAACCGTCGATGATGGTCGCTACTCCTACTTCCCCTAGTGCATAACCAATATCTAGCACAAGGAGAAGAAGGAGAAGTGATTGTTTTAATCAAAAACAGATCTGTTACAAAAGGGATTTCATTTTTTGAACTTATTTGAACTGAAGACTTTTTGTATATATATGTGGTCGAAATGGATGATACCATGAAGTTAGAAAGGGCTAAACCATTCAAAAGTAGCAAATGAAGTTAGAAAGGGCTAAACCATTCAAATTTGGAAACTATAATGGCACAAACATAAACTAGACATATATAAATTGGTCCAAGAAGTACATGATACTAGTCCAAACAGTACATAATAATAGCTACAATAGATATATATATATATATACAAGTGTTCGACGTTAAGAACACTACTCGTCTGAATCATCTGAATCAGAATGTCCACCTTCCTCGAGGGGATATAGGTGACGCTCGCCATAGTTGACGAGTCGAATCCTGCGGTACAACTCGTATGAAACATATGCATCTTTTGCCATATACTCAATGTTGATATCATCAAGTGGACCCTTCTCCCAAAGTCTGTGCTGAGACCTTGGGAAACTGGTCTTCATATCAGCATATGAATCGTCGATCAAGACAACTGCCATACGAGCCATCGAAGTCCTGTCATGTTGAATCTTGAATATCGTTTGGATATCAACGAGCCAACCAGCTGGTATCTCAATACCGAAGTTGTGCCTCATCTTCAGTCTGTCGTTCCTTATGTCAACGGAAGCAAAAGTGACGCCGCTGCGAAGGAACTCCATGAGTCCTGGACAATGCTTGTCACTCCTGCAACAGAAACAAATTAAAATGGACCAAATGTTACATACTGCTGCAATAAGGAAACATGTTTCACTACAACTAAAGAGAAACTTATCTTTAGGATTCATATAGCACATATGCAATGGAACCTAGAGATAGATTATGAACCTACTGCTGCAATAAGGAAACATGCTTCAGTACATCTATTTGAAGGGAACCAACTATGATAGAAACAAATAAACTTATACGTGGAATTCACTATGATAGATTATGGACATTATGCATAATATGAAAACAAAAGAAAGCTTGTTAACTAGTAAATCCAAACTACAAACTAAGTCCTATCGGATTGATAAAATTCGATCCAATGTGAATTATAAATGAACACAAATAAATCAAATGTACTCCACACATAGTACACTACTAAATCAAATGTACAAATACACAAAATCAAATGTACTACACTACTAAATCAAATGTACTACACACATACTACACTACTAAATCAAATGTACAAATACACAAAATCTACTACGCTCCTTAATCAGATACACAAATACACAAAATCCATGTGAACGTGGGAGTAGTGACCCTAGGGGAGGGATTATCTTGGATCAAAAAAAGCCTCAAAACATACTTCGCCCATTGGAAGATCAAGAAATGGGTTGCGAAGCATATTTGGATGACGGCGACACCACGTTGATCGGTCGTGTACTCCAGATCAAGCCCGAAGAACTTCTCATGATCCGGTGCGTGGTTAAACCATCGTTCCTTCAACTGTTGAAGGAAAAACGGCACCTCCGTGCTCAGGTTCGTGTACACGACAAGGAGCTTCGTCGCGCCATGCGCGGCCACCTCACCAAAGATAGTTGGCATGGTGGAAGAAGAGAAGGGAAGAAGAGAGGAGAAGAATAGAGAGGGCGACGCGAGAGAGAAGAAGAATAGAGAGGGCGACGCGAGAGAGAAGAAGAACAGAGAAATGGCGACTGTACGCTTCGGTTCGTGCTTTTCATCGCCCGAAACAACGCGGGATGCAAACCGTTTGGGCCATTAATCCCGGGTTGAGCCACCAACCGGGACTAAAGAGGTATACCAAACGGTTGCCACCACTACGGCAGGCCACGCATTAGGTTTTTAGTCCCGGGTTCAACCACCAAACGAGACTAAAGAGGTACGCCAACGGTCGCCCCACTACGGCAGGCCACGTATTAGTCCTTTAGTCCCGGGTTGAGCCACCAACCGGGACTAAAGAGGTATAACAACCGCCTCCACAACCACGGCATGCCACGTGTTAGGCCTTTAGTCCCGGGTTGAGCCACCAACCGGGTCTAAAGGGGGATACGAACGGTTGCCACCACCACCGCCCGCCGCGTAGCCCTTTAGTCCCGGTTTGGGACAGGAACCGGGTCTAAAGGCTCCTTACGGCCCGGGACTAAAGCCTCGAGGGAGGAATTGAGAATTGGGGCGACGTGGCCGGGCCTTTAGTCCCAGCCCAGAGGCACTCCGGGACTAAATGGTCCAGGCCAAAGGCCCGTTTTCTACTAGTGGATGCTGTATTTTTTCTAGGTGATGTCAGGGTGTCTAGGTTGGTAAGTTTTTATAGGCTAGTTGCTTCCAATTGATTTGAAAAATTATCGACCCCATCAAAATCATGAACGGAATCCAATATTTAATTTCTCAATGAAAAAGAGCATACTAAATTAAAATAATTGAGTGAGAGATTGTTGACGCGATCAAAGTCGGTGAGCCAATTCTAAATTGGTTATCCCAATTGAATGAGAGGCCTCCAATCCAAGGGAGCTTAGTGATATAATATATTGTGAAGTTCTATGTTACAGTAACATATTATGTTACTCTAAACACCTCTTTCCTTATTAACTACTTGACACATAAGCAATTGTTTCTTGAAATGCAATATGTTACTAGCTAAGTTACTTCCTCTATGACCAGCCTTATGTTTTCTACTAATTAAAAACTCCCCTCTCTGGACGCTATGGGGGCGGAAGGGTGGGGAAAGGGGAACCCTAGATCTAGCGGTCCGGAGTGAAAATAGGGTGTCAGCTTGCGTGTGAGGCGGTGTCGTGGTCAGGTGTGCAATCTCGACGCGTATGGAACTACTGCCCTCCCAATTTTTTCTCCACCTCAAAGATGGCACGCCGGCTTCAATGATGATGCAAGAAGAACAAATTGGAGGTATTTTGGGATGAATATTATCATGTGTTAAAAAGCCACATATTTTACTTTGTAACACAACCCTTGTTTACATATTTCATCCTAAAAATTTCCACACTTGTGTGTTATGTTTCCATGTATATCTATATTTTTTACAGATTTTTTTGAAATGTAAAAAATTATGAGTTTTGAAGAATTTTGGATTTTTTTAAAACCGGCCTCAATTAAGGCCGAGCTCTAAACGTCATTTTCGCATATATAGCATCTAGGAGATACATACAGTGAGTACACACTAAGTCTCTGCAAGGTTAAGATGTACATCATGGCCCTCGACGTCTTCTGATCTATATCAGCGACCTCCCGGTCATTGCTTTTACATGTTCCCTAGTTTAAACAAGTTTCATCCGCTACGACAACGTGCTTTGTTCATGAAGTGTGGACGGTCGACACATGACGAATAAGTCTTTGGTACCTTGAAGGGTTGGATATAATTTTGAATTTCTATAAGAGCGTTCTGGTACGAGTGTTTTTTTTGCGGGTGCTGGTACGAGTGTTCTTGTGAGGGTTTGTGCTACTTAGGACCTGTTTGGAACCATAATAGATTATAATAATCTGGATTATGAAGATAGATTATATAATCTGGTTTATAAAAATAATCTAGGTGGGCATGTTTGGAGCCCAGATTATATAAACTGTAATATAGGTTTTACATTGCATAATGACCTCTCTGTTTTTTGTTTTTTTAAGAAAAAGGAGGGTGGCGGTGGCAGGAATGTAATTATCTCCAACTTTACAAGGGTAATGTTTCATTAGCAATCCATAATCCGATTTTACCTGGGATAGAGTAGATTGTGAGTTTTTAATAATCTGTCCATCTAGTTTTCATAATCTACACCATAATCTTGTTGGAATTATGCCCTAGAGGCAATAATAAATGTATAGTTATTATTATAATTCCTGTATCAAGATAATAGTTTATTATCCATGCTATAATTGTATTGAATGAAGACTCATTTACATGTGTGGATACATAGACAAAACACCGTCCCTAGCATGCCTCTAGTTGGCTAGCCAGTTGATCGATGATAGTCAGTGTCTTCTGATTATGAACAAGGTGTTGTTGCTTGATAACTGGATCACGTCATTGGGAGAATTTTGATTGTGATGGACTAGACCCAAACTAATAGACGTAGCATGTTGATTGTGTCATTTTGTTGCTACTGTTTTCTGCGTGTCAAGTATTTATTCCTATGACCATGAGATCATATAACTCACTGACACCGGAGGAATGCTTTGTGTGTATCAAACGTCGCAACGTAACTGGGTGACTATAAAGATGCTCTACAGGTATCTCCGAAGGTGTTAGTTGAGTTAGTATGGATCAAGACTGGGATTTGTCACTCCGTGTGACGGAGAGGTATCTCGGGGCCCACTCGGTAATACAACATCACACACAAGCCTTGCAAGCATTGTAACTTAGTGTAAGTTGCGGGATCTTGTATTACGGAACGAGTAAAGAGACTTACCGGTAAACGAGATTGAAATAGGTATGCGGATACTGACGATCGAATCTCGGGCAAGTAACATACCAAAGGACAAAGGGAATGACATACGGGATTATACGAATCCTTGGCACTGAGGTTCAAACGATAAGATCTTAGTAGAATATGTAGGATCCAATATGGGCATCCAGGTCCCGCTATTGGATATTGACCAAGGAGTCTCTCGGGTCATGTCTACATAGTTCTCGAACCCGCAGGGTCTGCACACTTAAGGTTCGACGTTGTTTTATGCGTATTTGAGTTATATGGTTGGTTACCAAATGTTGTTCGGAGTCCCGGATGAGATCACGGACGTCACGAGGGTTTCCGGAATGGTCCGGAAACGAAGATTGATATATAGGATGACCTCATTTGATTACCGGAAGGTTTTCGGAGTTACCGGGAATGTACCGGGAATGACGAATGGGTTCTGGGAGTTCACCGGGGGGGGGGGGCAACCCACCCCGGGGAAGCCCATAGGCTTTGGGGAGACACACCAGCCCTTAGTGGGCTGGTGGGACAGCCCCAAGGGGGCCTATGCGCCAAGAAAAAGAAATCAAAGGGAAAGAAAAAAAAAGGAGGGAGGAAGTGGGAAGGGAGGGGGACTCCTCCCACCAAACCAAGTCCAACTCGGTTTGGGGGGGGAGTCCTCCCCCCCTTGGCTCGGCCGACCCCTTGAGGGTCCCTTGGACCCCAAGGCAAGGTCCCCCTCCCCCCTCCTATATATATGGAGCAATTAGGGCTGATTTGAGACGACTTTCTCACGGCTGCCCGACCACATACCTCCATAGTTTTTCCTCTAGATCGCGTTTCTGCGGAGCTCGGGCGGAGCCCTGCTGAGACAAGATCATCACCAACCTCCGGAGCGCCATCACGCTGCCGGAGAACTGTTCTACCTCTTCGTCTCTCTTGCTGGATCAAGAAGGCCGAGATCATCGTCGAGCTGTACGTGTGCTGAACGCGGAGGTGCCGTCCGTTCGGTACTAGATCGTGGGACTGATCGCGGGATTGTTCGCGGGGCGGATCGAGGGACGTGAGGACGTTCCACTACATCAACCGCGTTCTCTAACGCTTCTGTTGTTCGATCTACAAGGGTACGTAGATCACTCATCCCCTCTCGTAGATGGACATCACCATGATAGGTCTTCGTGCGCGTAGGAAAATTTTTGTTTCCCATGCGACGTTCCCCAACAAATCTGTCATGTTCGGAGACACAATAGATTATAAAAACTGAATTATATAATGTGAGCGGTTCCAAACAGTGCCTTAATATATGGCATGTGGCCTTTTCGAGAGAAAAAAAGATGCACACAGCCAACACCTGGTTCCAGTAGGCTTATTAATTTTTCCATATTTTATTAAACTTGGATTTCTGGTTATGTTGGTGTTGTTGTTGTATCAAAAAAGCTAGACCAAACCCTAGTTTTTGGAAAAAAAAGTGATGCCTTTTTTTACACCAAGTAAAATAAGTATAACAGGGCAATCCTGGGACTCAGACTCAGACTCACAATCAACCTTAATTAGCTTGTCTTCTAGTTATGACCTATGATTGTCATAATCGTTGACACTTGGATGGAGGAGATTCTCGACTTTCACCCCATCAGTCTAATTCACGCCATCGCAAAGATTATTCCAACGATGTTGGCCACAAGACTTGGTCCTTACATGGACGCCCTCGTCTCCAACGCACAAAGGGCTTTCATCAAGACTAGGAGCATAAATGATAATTTCATGTTTGTTAGCAACTATGCGTGATGCCTGCACCGCCGAAAAAACCATCCATTCTCCTGAAACTTGACATAAATAAAACCTTCGACTCGGTGCAATGGGGCTACATCTTAGACCAAGTACAGCAGCGTGGGTTCCCCTGACGCTTCCGTAACTGGATTGCAGTGCTCCTTTCAACTAGTCCTTCTCAATGCTGTCCCTGGTGACCCAATTTGGCATGGGTGCGGGCTACGGCAAGGTGACCTGCTGTCCCCACTGCTCTTCATCATCGCGATTGACCCCCTTGTGTGTCTCTTGCAGCTGGCCACCAAGCAGGGGGCTGCATCCCTTGGGGTGCATAGGGAGCTCTACCGCTCATCCCTTTATGCGGACACCGCCGCCATTTTTGTGGCCCCTATCAAGGTGCTAGACATTTGAGTAACTTGATGTCGGGACAATAGGCTTTTGTCTCCGGTGGGGTGGCCGTAGGGCTTGTAAGAATTGTTGGGGAACGTTGCATGGGAAACAAAAAATTCCTACGCACACGCAAGACCTATCCATGGTGATGATCATCTACGAGAGGGGACATCGGATCCACATACCCTTGTAGATCTCTAAGCGGGAAGCGTTAAGAAACTCGGTTGATGTAGTCGAACGTCTTTGCAATCTGAATCGCAAGCGTCCCACGAACTCCGTCCCGATCTAGCACCGAACGGACCACACCTCCGTGTTCAGCACACGTACAACTAAATGACGATCTCCGCCTTCTTGATCCAGCAAGAGGGGCGGAGAGGTAGATGAGTTATCCGAAAGCATGAAGGTGTGGTGGTGGTGGTGGTGGTGAACTAATCTAGCAGGGCTTCGCCAAGCAATGCCCGACTAATATAGATGAGGGAGACGATCTATGGAGGAGAGGGCAGCACGTGGCTTTTTCTGGTGTAGTTTGCCCTCAAAACCTCCACTATATATAGGAGGAAGAGGAGGGAGGGCTTCCTTGCCTCCTACTCCAAGGAGGAGGCCTCGGCCGAGCCAAGGGAGAAGAGTCCTCCTCCAATTCGGTTTGGTGGAGGACTCCCTTCCTACTTGGCCACCTCCTTCCTTTTTTATTTTCGTTTTCTTTTTGCCCCTTTGGCCGAAATTGGTTTATTGGGCTGGCCTCACCAGCACACTAGGGGCTGGTGCGCCACCTCTAGGCCTATTAGGTCCTTTCCCGGGTGGGTGGCCCCTCCCGGTAAAACCCCGAAACCCATTCGTCACTCCCGGTACTTTACCGATAATGCCCGAAATCTTTCCAGAAGCCAAATGCAACTTTCATGTATATCAATCTTTACCTCCGGACCATTCCGGAGCTCCTCGTGGACTCCGAGATCTCATCTGGGACTCCAAACAACTTTTGGGCACCAACATACATAACTCAATAATACTGAAATGTCACCGAACCTTAAGTGTGCACACCATGCGGGTTCGAGAACTATGTCGACATGACGTGAGAAACTCTCCGGTAAATAACCAATAGGTGCACCTGGATGTCCATATTGGATCCTACATATTCTACGAAGATCTTTGTCGATTGAACCTCTATGTCAAGGTTTCAGCTATTCCTGTATAACATCCCCTTTGTCCTTCGGTATGTTACTCGCCCGAGATACGATCGTCGGTATCTCTATACCTATTTCAATCTCGTTACCGGCAAGTCTCTTTACCAGTTTCGGAATACAAAATCCCGTGGCTAACTCCTTAGCCACATTGCTTGCAAGGCTTGTTTTTGATGTTGTATTACCGAGTGGGCCCCGAGATACCTCTCCCTCATACAAAGTGACTAATCCCAGTCTTGATCCATGCCAACTTCAACGCACCTTCGGAGATACCTTTAGAGCACCTTCATAGTCACCCAGTTACGTTGCCACGTTTGATACATACAAGGCATTCGTTCAGTGTTAGTGAGTTACATGATCTCATGGTCATTGGAATGTATACTTGACATGCAGAAAACAGTAGCAATAAAATAACACGATCTCATGCTATGTTCATAGTTTGGGTCTTGTCCATCACATCATTCTCCTAATGATGTGATCCCATCATCAAGTGACAACACTTGTCTATGGCTAGGAAACCTTAACCATCTTTGATCAATGAGCTAGTCAACTAGAGGCTTACTAGGGACAATGTTTTCTCTATGTGTCCATGCATGTATTTGTGTTTCTATTCAACAATTATAGCATCGATAATAAACGATTATCTTGAAACAGGAAATATAATAATAACTATTTTATTATTGCCTCTAGGGCATATTACCAACAATCTCCCACTTGCACTAGAGTCAATAATCTAGCTTCATATCACTATGTGATTTACAAGGTAACGAATCTAACACCAATACAGTTCTGCTGTTGATCATGTTTTGCTCGTGGAAGAGGCTTAGTTAACGGGTCTGCAACATTCAAATCTATGTGCATTGTGGAAATATTTATGTCCTCCTCCTTGATGTAATCGTGGATGGCATTGAAGTATCGTTTTAAGTGTCTGGTCCTCTTGTGAAACCTTGGTTCCTTGGTTAGAGAAATGGCACCTGTGTTGTCACAGAACAAATTATTGCATCCAGTGCACTTGGCACAACTCCAAGATCTGTCATGAACTGCTTCATCCACACACCCTCTTTAGCGGCCTCCGAGGTAGCTATGTACTCCGCTTCGCATGTAGAATCAGGTACGACGCTCTACTTGGAACTGCACCAGCTTACCACACCCCCATTGAGAATAAATACGTATCCGGTTTGTGACTTGAGTCATCCGGATCAGTGTCGAAGCTTGCATTGACGTAACACTTTACGACGAGCTCTTCATCACCTCCATAAACGAGAAACATTTTCTTAGTCCTTTTCACGTACTTCAGAATATTCTTGACCGATGTTTAGTGCTCCATTCCTGGATTACATTGAAACCTTCCCGACATCCTTATGGCAAGGCTGACATCATGTCTAGTGCACATCATTGCATACATTATAGACCCTATGGTTGAAGCATAGGGACGACACTCATCTTTTCTCTATCTTCTGCACTTACTGGGCATTGAGTCTTACTCAACTTTATACCTTGTAACACAGGCAAGAACCCCTTCTTGGATTGTTCCATTTTGAACTTTTTCAAAATCTTATCAAGGTATGTGCTTTGTGAAAGTCTTATCAGCCGTCTTGATATATCTCTATAGATCTTGATGCCTAATATGTAAGCCGCTTCTCCGAGAGCCTTCATTGAAAAACTTTTATTTAGGTAATCCTTTACGCTTCCCAGAACTTCTATATTATTTCCAATCATCAATATGTCATCTACATATAATATTAGAAACGCTATAGAGCTCCCACTCACTTTCTTGTAAATACAAGCTTCTCCAAAAAATTGTATAAACCCAAACGCCTTGATCACCTCATCAAAGCACTCATTCCAACTTCGAGATGCTTGTACCAGTCCATAAATGGATCAGTTGAGATTGCATACTTTGTCACCATTCTTTGGATCGACAAAACCTTCCAATTACATCATATACAACTCTTCCTTAAGAAACCCATTAAGGAACACTGTTTTGACATCCATCTCCCAAATTTCATAAGAAAAAAATGCAGCTATTGCTAACATGATTTTGACGGACTTAAGAATCGCTACGGGTGAGAAAGTGTCATCATAGTCAACTCCTTGAACTTGTGAAAAACCCTTTGTCAAAAGTCGAGCTTTATAGACGGTCACATTACCGTCCACGTTCGTCTTGTTCTTAAAGATCCATTTGTTTTGAATGGCCTTCCGCCCTTCAGGTAATACTTGCAAAGTCCATACTTTGTTTTAGTACATAGATCCTATCTTGGAATTTATGGCCTCTAACCATTTGTTGGAATCCAGGCCCACCATTGCTTCTCCATTGCGTGTACGTTCATTGTTGTCTCACAACATGATTGATAACATAGGATTCCCATACCACTCAGGAGTAGTACGTGCCCTTGTCGACCTACGAGGTCCGATCGCAACTTGATGTGAAGTTTCATGATCGTCATAACTAGCTTCCTCTTCAACCGGTGTAGCTTCGACATAAACTTCTTTCTGTCATGCACCACCATCTTGTTGAAGCAAAGGTTCTACAACCTCATCAAGTTCTATCTGCCCCCCTCCACTCAATTCTTTCGAGAGAAACTCTTTCTCAAGAAATGTTGCGTTTTTAGCAACAAACACTTTGCCTTCTGATCTGAGATAGAAGGTGTCCCCAACTATCTCGTTTGGGTATCTTATGAAGACACACTTTTCCGCTTTGGGTTCTAGCTTTTCAGGCTGAAGCTTTTTTACATCAGCATCACATCCCCAAACTTTAAGAAACGACAACTTTGGCTTCTTGCCAAACCACAATTCATATGTCGTTGTCTCAACGGATTTTGATGGTGCCTTATATAAGTGAATGCAGCTCTCTCCAATGCATAGCCCTGACAAATCGGTAAGAGACATCATAGAACACACCATATCTAATAAACTACGATTACGACGTTCGGACACGCCATTACGTTGTGGTGTTCCACGCGGTGTCAATTGTGAAACAATTTCACATTGTCTTAAGTGAGCACCAACCTCGTAACTCATATAGTCACTGATACGTCTCAAACGTATCTATAATTTTTGATGGTTTCATGTTGTTATCTTGTCAACTTTGGATGTTTTATATACCTTTTATATCTTTTTTGGACTAACTTATTAATTCAGTGCCAAGTGCCAGTTCGTGTTTTTTCTGTGTTTTTTACTCTTTCCAGATCTGATTTTTGAACGGAGTCCAAACGGAATAAAATCCCCAAAATGAATTTTTCCAGAACGGAAGAAGATCGGGGGACTTGAGGGCCAAGGCATGGGCCCATAGGGAGCCCACAAGCCCTGTTGCCGCGGCCAGGGGGGCCCGCGGCAACCAGGCTTGTGGCCTCCCTGGCGCTACCCAGCCCTAGCTCTTTGCCCTATAAATTCCCTAAAATCCCAGAAAAAATCAGGGCATCCAAGAAAACACTTTTTCGCCGCCGCAAGCTTCCGTTTCCGTGAGATCTCATCTGGAGACCCTTCCCGGTGCCCTGCCGGAGGGAACTTTGGAGTTGGAGGGCTTCTACATCAACTTCATCGCCTCTCCAATGACTCGTGAGTAGTCCACTTTAGACCTACGGGTTCGTAGTTAGTAGCTAGATGGTTTCTTCTCTCTCTTGGATCTTCAATACAAAGTTCTCCATGATCTTCATGGAGATCTATCCGATGTAATCCTCTTTGGCGGTGTGTTTGTCGAGATCCGATGAATTGTGGATTCGTGATCAGATTATCTATGAATTATATTGGAGTCTTTGCTGATCTCTTATATGCATGATTTGATATCCTTGTAAGTCTCTCCAAGTCTTGGGTTTTGTTTGGCCAACTAGATCTATGATTCTTGCAATGGGAGAAGTGCTTGGTTTTGGGTTCATACCGTGCGGTGACCTTTCCCAGTGACAGAAGGGGCAGCAAGGCACGCATCATGTTGTTGCCATCAAGGGTAACAAGATGGGCTTTCATCATAGATTTGAGATTATCCATCTACATCATGTCATCTTGCTTAAGGCGTTACTCTGTTCTTATGAACTGAATACAATAGATGTATGCTGGATAGCGGGCGACGTGTGGAGTAATAGTAGTAGATGCAGAAAGTATCGGTCTACTTTTTTTGGACGTGATTTCTATAGATATGATCATTGCCATAGATAACGTGATGACTTTGCGCGGTTCTATCAATTGCTCGACAGTAATTCGTTCACCCACCGTCTACTTGCATTCATGAGAGAAGCCACTAGTGAACACTACGGCCCATGGGTCTATTCACAACTATCGTCTCCACTTTTACTTTTACTTTGCTTTGTTTACTTTTTGCTTTCAGTTCTCACTTTTTAAACAATCTACAAGGGATTGACAACCCCTTCTTAGCATTGGGTGCAAGCTCTTTGTGTTTGTGCAGGTACTTGTGACTTGAAAGCTCCTCTACTGGATTGATACCTTGGTTCTCAAACTGAGGGAAATACTTACCGTCATTGTGCTACGTCACCCTTTCCTCTTCACGGGAACACTAACGCAAGGCTCCAAGGCCTCGGGGGAATCCTTTGCATATTTGCCAAGGAAATCCATATAGACGTAGCAGCAGGAGAAGGATTCCTGGCGCCATTGTCGGAGAAGGTCTTTTGTAGCCGTAGCAGAAGGATTTCTAGCGCCGTTGCCGCGGAGGATCGCTTGCCGAGGAGTATCAAGACAAGAATAATCTCCCGTCAACACGCCTATTTCTGGCGCCGTTGCCGGGGAGGAGATATCAAGTCAAGATCTATCCAAGTAGGTGTCACAAACTCATCTCTTGCATTTACTTTGTTTGCCAGTTGCCTCTCGTTTTCTTCTCCCCCACTTCACATTTGCCGTTTTCATTTGCCTTTCTCATTTGTCGTTTTCTTTTGTCTTTTGCCTTCTTTTTCCGTCCTTTCCTCTCGCTTGCTTTCTGTTCGCTTGTGTGCCATGTGCCTTCAATATGCTTGCATCTTCGCCTGCTGAAAATCTAGTGATATGGATCCTCATCCACTTGCTAATCTCTTTAAGAGATCCAGTTATGTTGATCCAATTGCTAGTGAGTTGAGTGCACTTGACTATCTTTATGGAGTTTTGCTTGAGATGCGTGAATCTGAAAATTGTGAGATAGAAATTTATGAAGTGATTCACCAGGGCTCCTTGGATGAAAAGCATGATTGCAATGGCTTCACTATAAATTCTATTAGTGACAATCATGCTAAAAATATGGAAAACCCTAAGCTTGGGGATTCTAGTTTTGCTATGTCCACTACATGTTGCAATGATCATGAGTGGGGCGATGATTTTTCTTATGATCTTGAAAATTTGTTTAAGCCTCATGATGTATATGATATTTGCAATATTATTGAACGTGGGTTTGGAGAAGTCATGACTTTAGTTGATGATGGTCCCACATGTAATTATTATAAGAGGGGAAAATATTGTGGTAGAAACTTTCATGTTACCCAATTACCTCTCGTTATGTGGAGATTGCTATTGTCTATTTCTTCTTCCTTGCATATGATAACTATTGGTTGTCTTGACAATTTGTTTTCCGATAAAATGCCTATGCATAGGAAGTATGTTAGAGTTAGATGTGATTTTCACATGCTTTATGATGCTCTCGTTGTGCTTCGATTCTTGTCTTTTATGTGAGCATCATTGAATTATCAATGCCTAGCTAAGGGCGTTAAACAATAGCGCTTGTTGGGAGGCAACCCAACGCATTTATCCTTTTTTTCTGTTTTCTGTTTTCCACATTTTCATAATTCTGTTATGAATGTGTTTTCTGTGTTTCTTTAGCGTTTGTGCCAAGTAAAACCGTTATGATTAGTCTCGGGGATGATCGTTTGGTAATGCTGGAAAAGACAGAAACTTTCTGCTCGTGAAAGAATTTTCTTTTTTTTCTGTAAGAGAATTTGAGTTTATTCTTTTTGATGCTGATTTCTACGCAAATTCTTCAGACTGTCGTAATTTTTCAGAATTTTTGAAGTACCAGAAGTATACGAAGTATACAGATTGCTACAGACTGGTATGTTGTTAACAGATTCTGTTTTTGTTGAGTTGGTTGCTTATTTTGATGAAACTATGGATAGTATCGGGGGGTATTAGCCATGGAATTTTGAAAATACAGTAACCCAACATCAACATAAGTATAATTTAAGTTTGCTACAGTACCTAAGGAAGTGGTGGTTTGCTTTCTTATACTAATGTTATCATGAGTTTCTGTTTAAGTTTCATGTTGTGAAGTTTTCAAGTTTTGGGTGAAGTTTTTATGGACAAAGAGATAAAGAGTGGCAAGAGCTCAAGCTTGGGGATGCCTGATACGTCTCCAACATATCTATAATTTTTGATGGTTTCATGTTGTTATCTTGTCAAACTTTGGATGTTTTATATCTTTTTTGGGACTAACCTATTAATTTAGTGCCAAGTGCCAGTTCCTGTTCTTTCCGTGTTTTTGACCCTTTTTCAAGCGGAGTCCAAATGGAATAATTCTTTCGCGATGATTTTTTAATGGAAAATATCAAAAATACCGAAAGAAAAAGATACCGGAGAGGGGGTCTCGAGGAAGCCACAAGCCCTGTCGGCCCCCCCCCCCAGGTCGCACCAACCAAGCTTGTGGGCCCCTCACGGGCCTACTTGACGCAACTCCACCGCCATCTGGTCCTATAAATCTAGAAACCTCCAGAAAGAAACCTAGATCGGGAGTTCCGCCGCCGCAAGCCTCTGTAGCCACCAAAAATCAATCTGGAGCCCGTTCTGGCACCCTTCCGGAGGGGGAATCCATCTCCGGTGGCCATCTTCATCATCCTGGCGATCTCCATGACGAGGAGGGAGTAGTTCTTCCTCGGGGCTGAGTGTATGTACCAGTATCTATGTGTTTGATCTCTCTCTCTCTCGTGTTCTTGAGATGTCTTGATCTCGATGTACCGTGGGCTTTGCTACTATAGTTGGATCTTATGATGTTCTTCCCCCTCTCCCTTCTTGTAATGAATTGAGTTTCCCCTTTGGAGTTATCTTATCGGATTGAGTCTTTGAGAACACTTGATGTATGTCTTGCACGTGTCCATCTGCTGTGATCAACTTGCGGTTCGTGACATTGGGAACCTATGCATATGGGTTGGCACATGTGGATTCATGTAAGTACTTGATGTATGTTTTGGTGATCAACTTGCGGGTTCGTGACATTGGGAACCTATGCACAGGGGTTGGCACACGTTTTGACTCTCTGGTAGAAACTTTGGGGCACTCTTTGAAGTTCTATGTGTTGGTTGAATAGATGATTCTGAGATTGTGTGGTGCATATTGTATAATCATACCCACGGATATTTGAGGTGACAATGGAGTATCTAGGTGAAATTAGGATCTTGGTTGATATGTACCTTAAGGTGTTATTCTAGTACGAACTCTATGAAAGATTGAACGGAAGAATAGCTTCGTGCTATTTTACTACGGACTCTTGAATAGATCGATCAGAAAGAATAACTTTGTGGTGGTTTCGTACCCGACAATAATCTCTTCGTTTGTTCTCCGCTATTAGTGACTTTGGAGTGACTCTTTGTTGCATGTTGAGGGCCAGTTATATGATCCAATTATGTTATCATTGTTGAGACAACTTCACTAGTGAAAGTATGAACCCTAGGCCTTGTTTCCACGCATTGCAATACCGTTCGTGCTCACTTTTGTTACTAGTTACCTTGCTGTTTTTGTAATTTCAGATTACAAAAACCTATATCTACCATCCATATTGCACTTGTATCACCATCTCTTCGCCGAACTAGTGCACCTATAAAACTTACCATTGTATTGGGTGTGTTGGGGACACAAGAGACTCTTTGTTATTTGGTTGCAGGGTTGCTTGAGAGAGACCATCTTCATCCTACGCCTCCCACGGATTGATAAACCTTAGGTCACCCACTTGAGGGAATATTGCTACTGTCCTACAAACCTCTGCACTTGGAGGCCCAACAACATCTACAAGGAGAAGGTTGCGTAGTAGACATCAAGCTCTTTTCTGGCGCCGTTGCCGGGGAGGTTAGCGCTTGAAGGTATATATTTAGATCTTGCAATCGAATCTTTTTGTTTCTTGTTCTTTCGCTAGAAAACTTCAAAAAAATGGAATTGAGGATGCCTCATATGCTCCATCTTTTCAATGTCTTTCGTGAGCATGATGGGATGGAAAATTGTGCTCAAATGCTGAAAGAAGAATTACATAGAATGCTTGGCATAGAATATGTGAATGACGAGCATGATTGCAATATTCTTAGCATGAATTCTTTTAATACCCATGATGCTAATGATATGCAAAGCCACAAGCTTGGGGATGCTATATTTGATGAAGATGGTCTTTTTAGCTCTTCCACTTTGAATGATCAAAATCATTTTGATGAAAGCATGCCCCCTATCTATGATGATTATTGCGAGGATACTTATGATTTAAAGAAGAGAGATGACAAAACTTGTCATACTCTCTAGAAACCCTTTGCTAAACCTTGCTTTTTCATTGTGGACACAATTTGTAGTGCTCAAGTCTTTTACGATACTCCCACTACTATTCTTGAGAATAGATTTCCTTATGTGGAGAGTAGTAAAATTTCTATGCTTGTAGATCATGAAAAGAATGCCTTAGGTGCTGGTTATATTGTTGAATTTATTCATGATGCTACTGAAAATTACTATGAGAGAGGATCATATGCTTCTACTTATTGCAATAGTATCAAGCTTCCTCTCCATATGTTGAAATTTTTGAAGTTATGCTTGTTTTACCTTCCTAGGCTAGTTGATTCTTGCTCCAATAAATTGTTTGATCACAAAATCCCTATGCATAGGAAGTGGGTTAGACTTAAATGTGCTAGCCATTTTCTCAATGATGCTCTCGTTGTGTTTCAATCCTTACATTTTATGTGAGCATCATTGAAATCAATGCCTAGCTAAGGGCATTAAATGATAGCGCTTGTTGGGAGGCAACCCAATGAATAAATTTTTATTTTCTTTTTGCTTCCTGTTTTGTTTTCTCCACACCTTCATAATTCTCTTATGATTGTGTCTTTTGTGTTTGTTTTTGTGTTTGTGCCAAGCAAAACCGTTATGATTAGTCTTGGTGATGGTTGTTTGATCATGCTGGAAAAAGACAGAAACTGTCTGCTCACGAAAAGAATTTGCATTTTTATTCTGTAAGAGCTTTTGAGTTCATTCATTTTGCTTCCGATTTCTATGAAATTTATTCATATTGTCGTAAGTTTTCAGATTTTTTGAAGTACCAGAAGTATGCGAAGTATACAGATTTCTACAGACTGGTCTGCTGTTAACAGATTATGTTTTTGTTGAGTTGGTTGCTTATTTTGATGAAACTATGGATAGTATCGGAGGGTACTAGCCATGGAAAAGTGAAAATACAGCAACCCAACACCAACATAAGTAGAATTTATGTTTGCTACGGTACCTAAGGAAGTGGTGATTTGCTTTCTTATACTAATGATATCACGAGTTTCTGTTTAAGTTTTGTGTTGTGAAGTTTTCAAGTTCTGGGTGAAGTTCTTATGGACAAAGAGATAAAGAGTGGCAAGAGCTCAAGCTTGGGGATGCCCAAGGCACCCCAAGTTGATTCAAGAATGCTGAAAAAGCCTAAGCTTGGGTATATCCCGGGAAGGCATCCCCTCTTTCGTCTTCAATCCATCGGTAATGTTACTTGGAGCTATATTTTTATTCACCACATGATATTTGTTTTGCTTGGAGCGTCTTGTATCGTAGGAGTTTTTTATGTTTTTTGTGTCACAATAATCCTTTCTGCATATCTTTTTGAGAGAGAGATATGCACTCATCGTGATTTTGCTAGAATGCTCATTGTGCTTCACTTATATCTTTTGAGCTAGATACTTTTGCTCTTGTGCTTCATTTATATCTTTAGAGCTAGTTGATTTTGCTCTATGTGCTTCACTTATATCTTTTAGAGCACAGCGGTGCAAGGCTTGGTAGTTGGCTTATGCTATGAAAGTAGTCCCAAAAGTGGTAGTTATCCAAAGGGTTACGAAAACTTCCATCTTCATGTGCATTGAGTAGAAAGAAGAGCTTGATTCCTCTCAATTAGTTTTGAGATGTGGTTGTGGTAATATTTAAGTTATGTTAGTATGGTGTTGTGAATCTAGAGATACTTGTGTTGAAGTTAGTGATTCCCGTAGCATGCACGTATGGTGAACCGCTATATGATGAAGTTTGAGCATGATTAGTTTATTGATTTTCATCCTTTGTGTAGCGGTCGGGATCGAGCGATGGTTTATAACTACCAACCCTTCCCCTAGGAGTATGCGTTGAATGCTTTGTTTCGATTACTAATAAAACTTTTGCAACAATTATATGAGTTCTTCATGACTAATGTTGAGTCCATGGTTTAGATGCACTTTCACCTTCCACCATCACTATCTTCTTTATTGCCGTGCAACTTTCGCCGGTGCACAAAACAACCCATATAGCCTCCCTCAAAACAACCACCATAACTACCTACTATGGCTTTTTCGAAGCTATTCCGAGATATATTTCTATACGACTACCACCATGACATGTGCCACCACTTCTACATTGACATTGCATGAGCATAAGATAGCTAGCATGATGTTTCCATTGATGTCTATGCCATGCTAGATCATTGTCACGGTACACTACCGAAGGCATTCCATATAGAGTCATCATTGCTCTAACTTTTGAGTTCTAAGTGTGATGATCATCATTGATGGAGCATTGTCCCATGTGAAGAAATAAAAGAGGCCAAAGATGCCCACCAAAAAAAAAGAGGCCAAAGAGCCCACCAAAAAAAAGAGAGAAAAATAGAGAAGGGACAATGCTACCACCTTTCCACACTTGTGCATATTAAGCACCATGATCTTCATGATTGAGAGTCTCTCGTTTTGTCACCACCATATAGCTAGTGGGAAATTTTCATTATATAACTTCGCTTGTATATTCCAATGATAGGCTTCCTTAAAATTGCCTTAGGTCTTCAAGAGCAAGCAAGTTGGATGCACACCCACTAGTTTTCTTTAAGAGCTTTCACATACTCTCAGCTCTAGTGCATCATTTGTATGGCAATCCCTACTCATTCACGTTGATATCTATTGATGAGCATCTCTATAGTTCATTGTTATGCCTAGTCACTGTGACCATCTTCTCCTTGTTTTCCTTGCAACCTCCACCACACTCCATTCCACTTATAGTGCTAAAACCATGGCTCACGCTCATGTATTGCGTGAGAGTTGAAAAGGTTTGAGAAAGTAAAGGTGTGAAAACAATTACTTGGCAAATACCGAGGTTGTGCATGATTTAAATTCGTTGTGCAAGGATGATAGAGCATAGCCAGACTATATGATTTTGTAGGGATAACTTTCTTTTGGCCTTGTTATTTTGAAAGTTCATGATTACCTTGCTAGTTTGCTTGAAGTATTATTGTCTCCACGTCAATAGCAAACTATTGTTTTGAATCTAATGGATCTGAACATTCACGTCACATAAGAGGAGTTACAAAGGACATCTATGCTAGGTAGCATGAAAGCATCAAAAATTCATTCTTTATCACTTCCCTACTCGAGGACGAGCAGGAGTTAAGTCTGGGAATGCTTGATACGTCTCAAACGTATGTATAATTTTTGATGGTTTCATGTTGTTATGTTGTCAACTTTGGATGTTTTATATACCTTTTATATCTTTTTTGGGACTAACTTACTAATTCAGTGCCAAGTGCCAGTTCCTGTTTTTTCTATGTTTTTGACTCTTTTTCAGATCTGATTTTGGAACGGAGTCCAAACGGAATAAAATCCCCGAAATGAATTTTTCCATCAAGGAAGAAGATCGGGGGACTTTAGGGCCAAGGTAGGGGGCCCATAGGGAGCCCACAAGCTGTGTTGCCGCGGCCAGGGGGCCCGCGGCAACCAGGCTTGTGGCCACCCTGGCGCTCCCCTGCCCTAGCTCTTTGGCCTATAAATTCCCTAAAATCCCAGAAAAAATCAGGGCATCCACGAAAACACTTTTCCGCCGACGCAAGCTTCCGTTTCCACGAGATCTCATCTGGAGACCCTTCCCGGTGCCCTGCCGGAGGGGACTTTGGAGTTGGAGGGCTTCTACATCAAGTTCATCGCCTCTCCAATGACTCGTGAGTAGACCACTTCACACCTACGGGTCCGTAGTTAGTAGCTAGATGGCTTCTTCTCTCTCTTGGATCTTCAATACAAAGTTGTCCATGATCTTCATGGAGATCTATCCGGTGTAATCCTCTTTGGCGGTGTGTTTGTCGAGATCCGATGAATTGTGGATTTGTGATCAGATTATCTATGAATTATATTTGAGTCTTTGCTGATTTCTTATATGCATGATTTGATATCCTTGTAAGTCTCTCCGAGTCTTAGGTTTTGTTTGGCCAACTAGATCTATGATTCTTGCAATGGGAGAAGTGCTTGGTTTTGGGTTCATACCGTGCGGTGACCTTTCCCAGTGACAGAAGGGGCAGCAAGGCACGCATCGTGCTACTGCAACAAAAGACCTTCCAACGGCGCTAGAAACATGCGTGCTGACGGGAGACTATTCTTGTCTTGATACTCCTCAGCAATGGCACCAGGAATCCTTCTGCTACGGCTACGCCTTTTGGGACTTCCTTGGCAAATATGCAAAGGATTCCCCCGTGGCCTTGCAGCCTTGCGTTGGTGTTCCCTCGAAGCGGAAAGGGTGATGTAGCACAGCGACGGTAAGTATTTCCCTCAGTTTTGAGAACCAACGTATCGAACCAGTGAAGGAGTATCACAAGTACCTGCACAAACACAAAGATCTTGCTCCCAACGCTATGAAGGGGTTGTCAATCCCTTATAGATTGTTTGCCAAGTGAGAAATGAAAGCAACAATGTGACAAAGCAAAGTAAAAGCGAAAGTGGAAACGATAGGTGTGAATAGACCCAGGGGCCATAGTGTTCACTAGTGGCTTCTCTCATGAAAGCAAGTAGACGGTGGGTGAACGAATTACTGTCGAGCAATTGATAGAACCGCACAAAGTCGTGACGTTATCTATGTCAATGATTATATCTATAGGCATCACGTCCAAAACAAGTAGACCGATACTTTCTGCATCTACTACTATTACTCCACACGTCGACCGCTATCCAGCTTGCATCTAGTGTATTAAGTTCAAGAGAACAGAGTAATGCCTTAAGCAAGATGACATGATGTAGATGGACAATCTCATATCTCTGATAAAAGCCCATCTTGTTACCCTTGATGGAAGCAACACGATGCGTGCCTTGTTGCCCCTTCTGTCACTGGGAAAGGTCACCACACGGTATGAACCCAAAACCAAGCACTTCTCCCATTGCAGGAATCATAGATCTAGTTGGCCAAACAAAACCGAAGACTCGGAGAGACTTACAAGGATATCAAATCATGCATATAAGAAATCAACAAAGACTCAAATATATATCATAGATAATCTGATCACAAATCCAAAATTCATCGGATCTCGACAAACACACCGCCAAAGAGGATTACATCGGATAAATCTCCATGAAGATCATGGAGAAATTTGTATTGAAGATCCAAGAGAGAGAAGAAGCCATCTAGCTACTAACTACTGACCCGTAGGTCTGAAGTGAACTTCTCACGAGTCATTGGAGGGGCGATGATGTTGATGAAGAAGCCCTCCAACTCCAAAGTCCCCTCCGGCAGGGCACCGGGAAGGGTCTCCAGATGAGATATCGCGGAAACGGAACCTTGCGGCGGCGGAAAAGTGTTTTTGTGGACGCCCTGATTTTTTCTGGATTTTTAGGGAATTTATAGGCCAAAGACCTAGGACAGGGGAGCGCCAGGGGGGCCACAAGCTTGGTTGCCGCGGCCTCCCCCTGGCCGCGGCAACAGGGCTTGTGGGCCCCCTGTGGGTCCACTTGCTTGGACCTCAAGCCTCCCAATCTTCTTCCGTTCTAGAAAAATTCGTTTCGGGGATGTTATTCTGTTTGGACTCCGTTCCAAAATCAGATCTGGAAAGAGTCAAAAACACAGAAAAAACAGGAACTGGCACTTGGCACTGAGTTAATAAGTTAGTCCCAAAAAAGATATAAAAGGTAAAGAAAACATCCAAAGTTGACAAGATAACAGCGTGAAACCATCAAAAATAATAGATACGTTTGAGACGTATCAAGCATCCCCAAGCTTAACTCCTGCTCGTCCTCGACTAGGGAAGTGATAAAGAATGAATTTTTGATACTTTCATGCTACCTAGCATAGATGCCCTTTGTAACTCCTATTATGTGACTTGAATGTTCAGATCCATTAGATTCAAAACAATAGTTTGCTATTGACGTGGAGACAATAATAATTCAAGCAAACTAGCAAGGTAATCATGAACTTTCAAAATAACAAGGCCACAAGAAAGTTATCCCTACAAAATCATATAGTCTGGCTATGCACTATCATCATTGCACAACGAATCTAAATCATGCACATCCCCGGTATTGGCCAAGTAATTGTTTTCACACCTTTACTTTCTCAAACTTTTTCAACTCTCACGCAATACATGAGCGTGAGCCATGGTTTTAGCACTATAAGTGGTGTGGAGTGTGGTGGAGGTTGCAAGAAAAACAAGGAGAAGATGGTCACATTAACTAGGCATATCAATGAGGTGTGGAGATTCTCATCAATAGATATCAATGTGAATGAGTAGGGATTTCCATTCAAATGATGCACTAGAGCTAAGACTATGTGAAAGCTCTTAAAGAAACTAGTGGGTGTGCATCCAACTTGCTTGCTCACGAAGACCTAATGCAAATTTGAGGAAGCCTATCATTGGAATATACGAGCCAAGTTATATAATGAAAATTTCCCACTAGCTATATGGTGGTGACAAAATGAGAGACTCTCAATCATGAAGATCATGGTGCTTAATATGCACAAGTGTGGAAAGGTGGTAGCATTGTCCCTTCTCTCTTTTTCTCTCATTTTTTGGATGGGCTCTTTGGCCTCTTTTTTTTGCTGGGCATCATTGGCCTCTTTTTGTATATGGGCTTCGCTGGCCTCTTTTATTTACTCACATGGGACAATGCTCCATCAATGATGATCATCACACTTTACAACTCAAAACTTAGAGCAACGATGACTCTATATGGAATGCCTTCGGTAGTGTACCGTGACAATGATCTAGCATGGCATGGACATTAATGGAAACATCATGCAATGGCAATGTAGACGTGGTGGCACATGTCATGGTGGTAGTTTCATGGCAATGTATCTTGGAATGACTTTGAACAAGCCATAGTAGGTAGCTATGGTGGCTGTTTTGATGGAGGCTAATGGTGGGTTTTGTGCAACGGCGAAAGTTGCACGACACTAAAGAAGATAGTGATAGTGGAAGGTGAAAGTGCATCTAAATCATGGACTCAACATTAGTCATGAAGAACTCATATATTTGTTGCAAAAGTTTTATTAGTAATCGAAACAAAGCATTCAACGCATACTCCTAGGGGAAGGGTTGGTAGGTATAAACCATCACGCGATCCCGACCGCCACACAAAGGATGACAATCAATTGACTAATCATGCTCAGACTTCATCACATAGCAGTTCACCATATGTGCATGCTACGGGAATCACTAACTTAAACACAAGTATTTCTAGATCCACAACACCTTACTAATATAACTTCAATATTACCATAACCACAACTCAAAACTAGTTGAGATGAATCAAACTTCTCTAACTATTCAATGCACATGAAGGTGGAAGTTTTCGCATACCTTTGGATAACTACCCCTTTTGAGACCACTTTCAAAGCATAGATCAACTACCAAGCCACGCACCGCCGTGCTCTAAAAGATATAAGTGAAGCACATAGAGCAAAAGCAACTAGCTCAAAAGATATAAGTGAAGCACATATGAGCTGAATTGTCTAACCAAAGGATATAAGTGAAGCTCGACAAAATCACGGTGAATGCATGTATCTCTCTCTAGGTGTGCAGAAAGTATGATTGTGACACAAAAAAATAAAAGACTCCTACGATACAAGACGCTCCAAGCAAAACACATAACATGTGGTGAATAAAAATATAGCCCCAAGTAACGTTACCGATGGATTGAAGACGAAAGAGGGGATGCCTTCCCGGGGCATCCCCAAGCTTAGGCTTTTACGGCATCCTTGAATCATCTTGGGCTGCCTTGGGAATCCCCAAGCTTGATCTCTTGCCACACTTTATCCTTTTGTCCATAATAACTTCACCCAAAACTTGAAAACTTCACAACACGAAACTTAAACAGAAACTCGTGATAACATTAGTATAAGAAAGCAAACCACCACTTCCTTAGGTACTGTAGCAAACTTACATTCTAATTACTTTGATGTTGGGTTACTGTATTTTTAATCTTTCATGGCTAATACCCCCCGATACTATCCATAGTTTCATCAAAATAAGCAACCAACACAACAAAAACAGAATCTGTTAACAGCAGACCAGTCTGTAGCAATCTGTACACTTATTATACTTCTGGTACTTCCAAAATTCTGAAAACTTTCTACAGTCTGAAGAATTTTCCTAGAAATCAGTAGCAAAAAGAATCAACTCAAAAGCTCTTTCAGAAAAAAAATGAAAATTCTTTTCGTGAGCAGAAAGTTTCTGTCTTTTCCAGCATGACCAAACGATCATCCGCAAGACTAATCATAACGGTTTTGCTTGGCACAAACGCAAAAAGAAACACAAAAAACAAAATCATAACAGAATTATGAAAGTGTGGAAAACACAAAACAGAAAGAAAAAGGATAGATTCGTTGGGTTGCCTCCCAACAAGCGCTATTGTTTAACGCCCTTAGCTAGGCATAAGGTGATGGAATCACGTATAGTCATCCTTGGTGCTCAAACCATAAGTAGCCCTCATCATAGATTCATAAGGCAATCGTATTTTCTTTCTAGGAAAATGATCCATGCCCTTCTTTAGAGGAAATTGAAATCTAATATTCCCTTCCTTCATATCAATGATAGCACCAATAGTCCTTAGGAAAGGTCTACCAAGAATAATGGGACATGAAGGATTGCAATCTATGTCAAGTACAATGAAATCCACGGGTACATAGTTCTTACTAAGAACATCATCTATCCTTCCCATGGGTTTCTTGACAGTAGAACCCGCAAGATGCAAATTAAGAGAACACTTTTCAATCTCATGAAAACCAAGAATATCACATAAAGACTTTGGAATCGTGGAAACACTAGCACCCAAATCACACAAAGCATTGCACTCATAGTTTTTGATCTTGATTTTGATGGTAGGTTCCCACTCATCGTGAAATTTTCTAGGTATAGAGACTTCTAGTTCGGGCTTCTCTTCAAGATATTTCGTCATAGCATCTACGATATGCGCGGTAAAGGCTTTGCTTTGGCTATAAGCATGTGGAGAGTTTGCAATGGATTACATCAAAGAAATGCATTCAAACAAGGAGCAACTATCATAATTGAATTCCTTGAAATCCAATGTGGGATTTTCATTACTACCCAAAATTTTGATTTCTTCTACTCCACTCTCCACACCTTTATCATCAAGATAGGTGGACTCCGAATCATTGGGGCGTTTTTCAACCAAAGTGGATTCATATCCAGCCCCTTCATCAATAGGTTTGACACGTGAAAACAAAGATTCAAGAGGAGTCACACGAGGCACTTTAAGATCTTCATGATTTGCATCACTAGAATGCACCCTTTTAAACCATTCATGCCTAGCGCGAATTTGGGCGGTTCTTTCTTTGCTCTCATTCATGGAGACACGCATAGCTTTCAAAGTTTCATCCAAGTTGACCTTGGGAGGAGCACATATAACTTTTAAAGCATCAATATCACAAGACATCCTATCAACGCTCTTAGCCAAATCGTCAATTTTGAGTAGTTTTTCCTCTATGGACGCATTGAAAATCTTTTGAGAGTTGATGAACTCTTTGATATTACTCTCTAAATCAGAGGGCAATTTGTTGTGATTTCCATAAGTGTTGTTGTAGGAATTGCCATAATTGTTAGAGGAGTTACTAGGAAAAGGCCTAGGAACATAGTTTCCTCTAAAAGCATTGTTGTTGCCAAAATGGTTCCTACCAACAAATTTAACGTCCAAACTAACGTTGCTACTCTCAATCAAGGAAGATAGTGTCATGTCATTAGGATCTAAAGGAGCGTTTCTACTAGCAACCAAATTCCTCAACTCGTCCATCTTAGCACTAAGCGAGTTAATTTCTTCTATAGCGTGTGCCTTTTTGCTAGCAGGTGACCTTTCAGTGTGCCACTGAGAGTAGTTGGTCAAGATATTGTCTAGGAGTTTTGTAGCGTCTCCTAACGTGATTTCCATAAACGTTCCACCTGAGGCGGAGTCCAAGATATTGCGAGAGGCAAAATTCAAGCCAGCATAAAAGATTTGTATAATCATCCACAAACTCAAGCCATGAGCGGGACAATTTCTAATCATTAACTTCATGCTCTCCCAATATTGTGCAACGTGTTGATGATCAAGTTGCTTGAAATTCATGATATCGTTACGTAAGGAGATAATCTTAGCCAGCGGAAAATACTTGGATATGTAAGCATCTTTGCACTTATCCCAAGAATCGATACTATTTTTAGGCAAAGAAGAAAACCAAGTTTTTGCGTGATCTCGCAACGAGAAAGGAAAAAGCTTCAACTTAATCACGTCATTATCCACATCTCTTTTCTTTTGCATATCGCAAATCTCAATGAAGGTATTGAGATGGGATGCGGCATCATCACTAGGAAATCCAGAGAATTGCTCTTTCATAACAAGATTCAGCAAAGATTCGTTGATTTCATACGATTTCACACTAGTGGCGGGAGCAATCGGAGTACTACTAAAATCATTATTATTGGTACTCGAGAAGTCGCAAAGTTTGGTGTTTTCAGCCATGATGACTTCAACAAACAAACAAGCACACCAGCAAGCAAGAAAACCGGCAAAGGAAAATGGCAAAAAGGCAGAAGAAAAAGGCAAAGGAGAAAGGCAAATGAAAACGGCAAATGTGAAGTGGGGGAGAGGAAAACGAGAGGCAACTGGCAAAAACGTAAATGCAAGAGATGAGTTTGTGAGACCTACTTGGATAGATCTCTCCTTCCCTAGCAACGGCGCCAAAAATACTTCTGCTACGGCAACAAAAGACCTTCCAACGGCGCCAGAAACAAGCGTGCTGACGGGAGACTATTCTTGTCTTGATACTCCTCAGCAACGGCACCAGGAATCCTTCTGCTACGGCTACGCCTTTAGGGACTTCCTTGGAATATATGCAAAGGATTCCCCCTGGCCTTGGAGCCTTGTGTTGGTGTTCCCTCGAAGCAGAAAGGGTGATGTAGCACAGCGACGGTAAGTATTTCCCTCAGTTTTGAGAACCAAGGTATCGATCCAGTGAAGGAGTATCACAAGTACCTTCACAAACACAAAGAGCTTGCTCCCAACGCTATGAAGGGGTTGTAAATCCCTTATAGATTGTTTGCCAAGTGAGAACTGAAAGCAACAAAGTAACAAAGCAAAGTAAAAGCAAAAGTGGAAACAATTGGTGTGAATAGACCCGGGGGTCGTAGTGTTCACTAGTGGCTTCTCTCATGAAAGCAAGTAGACGGTGGGTGAACGAATTACTGTCGAGCAATAGATAGAACCGCGCAAAGTTGTGTCGTTATCTATGGCAATGATTATATCTATAGGCATTACGTCCAAAACAAGTAGACCGATACTTTCTGCATCTACTACTATTACTCCACACGTCAACCGCTATCCAGCATGCATCTAGTGTCATAAGTTCAAGAGAACAGAGTAACGCCTTAAGCAAGATGACATGATGTAGATGGACAATCTCATATCTACTGTAAAAGCCCATCTTTTTACCCTTGATGGCAACAACACGATGCGTGCCTTGCTGCCCCTTCTATCACTGGGAAAGGTCACCACACGGTATGAACTCAAAACCAAGCACTTCTCCCATTGCAAGAATCATAGATCTAGTTGGCCAAACAAAACCCAAGACACGGAGAGACTTATAAGGATATCAAATCATGCATATAAGAAATCAGCAAAGACTCAAATATATATCATAGATAATCTGATCACAAATCCACAATTCATCGGATCTCGACAAACACACCGCCAAAGAGGATTACATCAGATAGATCTCCATGAAGATCATGGAGAACTTTGTATTGAAGATCCAAGAGAGAGAAGAAGCCATCTAGCTACTAACTATGGACCCGTAGGTCTGAAGTGAACTACTCACAAGTCATTGGAGGGGCGATGATGTTGATGAAGAAGTCCTCCAACTCCAAAGTCCCCTCCGGCAGGGCACCGGGAAGGGTCTCCAGATGAGATCTCACGGAAACGGAAGCTTGCAGCGGCGGAAAAGTGTTTTCGTGGACGCCCTGATTTTTTCTGGCTTTTTAGGGAATTTATAGGCCAAAGACCTAGGGCAAGGGAGCGCCAGGGGGGCCACAAGCTTGGTTGCCGCGCTCTCCCCCCTTGGCCGTGGCAACAGGGCTTGTGGGCCCACTCGCTTGTCCCTCAAGCCTCCCGATCTTCTTCCGTTCTGGAAAAATTCATTTCGGGGATTTTATTCCGTTTGGACTCCGTTCCAAAATCAGATCTGGAAAGAGTCAAAAACACAGAAAAAACGGGAACTAGCACTTGGCACTGAGTTAATAAGTTAGTCCCAAAAAAGATATAAAAGGTAAACAAAACATCCAAAGTTGACAAGATAACAGCGTGGAACCATCAAAAATTATAGATACGTTTGAGACGTATTAATGGGCTTTCATCATAGATTTGAGATTGTCCATCTACATCATGTCATCTTGCTTAAGGCGTTACTCCGTTCTTATGAACTCAATACACTCGATGCATGCTAGATAGCGGTCGACGTGTGGAGTAATAGTAGTAGATGCAGAAAGTATCGGTCTACTTGTTTTGGACGTGATGCCTATAGATTTGATCATTGCCATAGATAACGTCATGACTTTGCACAATTCTATCAATTGCTCATCAGTAATTAGTTCACCCACCGTCTACTTGCTTTCATGAGAGAAGCCACTAGTGAACACTACGGCCCCTGGGTCTATTCACAACTATCGTCTCCACTTTTACCTTTGCTTTGTTTACTTTTTGCTTTCAGTTCTCACTTTGCAAACAATCTATAAGGGATTGACAACACCTTCTTAGCGTTGGGTGCAAGCTCTTTGTGTTTGTGCAGGTACTTGTCACTTGAACGTTCCTCCTACTGTATTCATACCTTGGCTCTCAAACTGAGGGAAATACTTACCGCCACTGTGCTACATCACCCTTTCCTCTTCAAGGGAACACCAACTCAAGGCTCCAAGGCCTCGGGGGAATCCTTTGCATATTTGCCAAGGAAATCCCTATAGGCGTAGCCAGCGGCACAAGGATTCCTGGCGCCATTACCGGGGAAGGTCTTTTGTAGCTGTAGCACTCACCTCCTTGATCAGAACGTAGGAATTTGATCTTCTTGTTACGATGATTTTCAACTTCACTCTGAAATTGCTTGAACTTTTCAAATATTTTAGACTTGTGCTTCATCAAGCAAAAATAACCATATCTACTCAAATCATGAGTGAAGGTGAGAAAATAACGATATCCACCATGCGCCTCGATACTCATTTGTCCGCACACATCAGTGTATGATCTCCAACAAGTCACTTGCATGCTCCATTCACTAGTGGGGACAGGGCCTATAGCCCCGGCCCGTAAGGGGCTTTAGTCCCGGTTCACCAACCGGGACTAAAGGGGCGGGACTAAAGGCCTATCCTTTTCGTCCCGGCCCTCTTACATGCCGGGACTAAAGGTGCTCCACGTGGGCGCCTCGTAGCGCCCCAGGGGCAGGCCCTTTAGTCCCGGCTCGTTACACGGACCGGGACTCAAGATTTTCAGATTTTGCTGGTTTTTGGCTTTTTTTTAATGAAATTATTTTTTGGTTTTAGGATTTTAGGGTTTAGGTGTTCGGGAGATTAACGTGTGTAACATCCCAATTTTCCTAATTGGGAATGCTTTACATTGTAGCTAAGCATCTATGCATGTTGATTGAAATAAAATTTAGCACTTGAAATTCTTTCGTCTTTTGATTTTCATTTCCATTTTTTCCTCGCACGAGAAATGCCCGGAGAAATACTCTCTTGCACGCAAGAGAGAGAGCGGAGGAAAATGACCCTCCAAAGTGCGGGACATTTCTGAAATATTTGAGCCAAGAAAATCCAAGGATCATTTGCAAAAATAATTGCAAAAACAAATAAAGCAAATTTGGGAATTTCTGAAAAAACATTTTTTTTAAGTTTTTATTTTTGCTTTGGAAAAATGTTATTCGGGTAGAGAATATTTTTCTGATTTTTTTGGTATATAACACCCTATATTAATATTTTGATTTACTTTCCTTTTATTCGCTTTTATTTTTCTGATCCGGAAAAAGGATTTAAAATTAGGAAAGTTCTTTCTTTGGAAGTCGCCGCCCCGAGCGCATTATAGGGCCTTGGGCCGAATCCCCCGCCACCAGGGATGAATCCCTTAATAGCCGGCCGCCCTTCCCAACCGCACCCGCCTCCCTCTCTATGACCGGCGGACCCCACCGACCGACCCCTCCACCCCGTCGGCCATCTTCTTCCTCCTTCCTAATTTCTGCCCGAGACCGAGCCACCCCCCAGGAAACTCGGGATTCCCTCCCCGATCCACCTCTCCCCTTCCTTTCCTCTCCCCCTCCCTGGCCTATAAGAACCCCCACCCCCGGCCGCCCCCGTTCCCACCCTAACCCCGGTGAGCCGCCGCCCGAGCCGCCCCCTGCCACAGCCACCGGAGCCGAAGCTCTTGCTGCACTTCGGACCCCCTGGAGCAGCACCCCGGCGCCCCTCTTTGCTCCGCCCGACGCCTCCCCTCGGCGGACGACCACCGCCGCCGCCTCCCTGTCTTTCCACCGCCCCGGAGCCCCCTCACCCTCGCCGGCGACGCCACCTCGCCGGAGTAGCCATCCCACTGCCGGTACTCCCTCCTCTTATTTGTTGTTTCTTTTTTTTCTTTTGTAGCCGTTAGATCTTAGATGTGTGGTTTAGATTAGATCTTAGGATACCCCTTCGGTTTAGAGTAGAAAACCGGCGGTTTTATTTCACTTAATCATTTAACCAGCAAGTTTCACTAGCCCTAGGCCGTTTGCTCCTAACGTTGCGACAAACACACCCCGCAGCCTATCACAACATGCCACGTCTACCCCCCTATTTGTTAGCTAGTCAACTTCAGTTTTTCTGTCCAAATTGCAAAAACAGAAAGTTTCCGTTTTGTTTTGGCCACAACGTTTGATCCCGAAGTCCAATGACATTGATTCTTGTTCCAGTAGACTCCAATTTGTCTGTAGTTTCTAAAAACTTATAATTTGTCTATGTTTGAAATTTTCAAATATAAGTTAGATCAGATTTAGTTTAAACCTTGTTTTTCCTATTCCAGGAGTCTAAAAAATGATTCTGAGTTGATTCTTTTTGCTACTGCTTCCTAGTGATTAAATCTTACTGTGGTAGAAGTTTCAAATTTTTTAAAGTATGTTTACTGGTGTTTGCAACAGAAACAAGTTTTTGCCATACCGGCACGTGATGAATTCTTTTACTTAGGCTTTCTCAAATCCTTACTTGTGATGTTATTTTTACTTGTGGCTTGATTGAAGTGCTTATGGCGTGTTTTGTGTTTGTACCGGTAGATCATCCGGAGTGCGAAGCGTGTTACTTAGAAGCGCTTGTGCAAGACAACTATCATCAAGGCAAGTCATTTTGATCATGTTATTTTACCTATGTTTTCGATGCATGGTAGATCACCTTTCTTTGCGCAATTGCATGCTGCCTAGGTACTTGGAAACTTTAGTATAAGTTGTAGTATCATGGGGTAGGAACACAACAACCCCGATACTTGGCCCCGGGACGACAATTTCTTAATGCTATGCTTGAGTAGACGGGTTTTCGGTTGAGTGTATATCACGAGTGATGCGAGGTTGATTAAATAATCAAGACCGGTTAATACAAGATTTTCAAGACCTCGGACGCAATGCAACTCTGGGTGAAGGACGGTTGATCGGCTCCCTGGAGAACCCAGTGGATGCCCGGGATGCTGGAGAGGCCATGTCATCCTGCGGAAAGCTTCACCCAGGCTCGAAGAGACGGACGGAGACTTCAAGACTCAAGGCTTACCTGCACAGCCACAAGTCATTATGGGCTCTGGCTTGGTTGGACAACGCGGCGACTCTGGACAGGCGGTGCTAGCAGATGTAGAAGAACGGTAGGAATGGATGGGCACCGACAGGGATTCAGAGGGACCCGTTGAAAGACCATGTTTTGATCATCCGGTCTTCAAACACCCTGAAGTGCGAGGACAAACCCAAAGGCGATCAAATCTTGTGGGGAACGTGTGCAAAACTCTGCAGAGTGCCCAACCTAATCGATTAGCCGTGTCCACGGTCATGGAAACTTGAGCCGAAGGCATTGAAATTTCCCTGAACTCTCGACACAACTTAATAATGATGTGGGTGTTAACAACTATTCGGGTACGAGAATTGGTTGGCGGAACCATCTCGTTAACAACCAACAATGTAGTAATATTTTGCTTCGAACCCCTCTTGTTGTAGGATAAAACTGGCTTTATGCAAAACTTAGCCCCACCGGCCAAATATGCATGTAGAGATAGTTGATTATTATTTTACTCCTCTCTTTGATGACTTGCCGGCATATTCAATATGCTGACCTACACGGACACAACGTGTCATGTTGTAGAGTACTTTTCCGACCAGGAGTGAGGCTACGATCTACGCTTAGCGACATGCCCTTGGAGTCGAATGGACTCGTCTACCTGATGCTTCCGCTAGTCTTCGTTAGATATCTCATGAGATGGCCTTCAGCCACTTTATTGTAATCATTTATTGTAATAAAGTACTGTTTATGAGATTTAGATTAATAAAGCTGTGTGATTGAACTCTTGAATATATACATTATGTACTGTGTGTGTACCAGCAAGATCTTGGGATGGTACGGAAACACCAGAGGCTTGACTCGTCTTGAGTCGGGTCGCTACAGAAATGGTATTGAGAGCACACACTGACCTTAGGACGTAACCTCTAGGAATGGAAAAGCCTTAGGAAGAAAACTATTTTCTCTTATGTCTATAAATCTTCTATTTCCTCTTTTGATCATTTCTGACTTCTCTACGATTTTCCAATGTTTAGATGGCCACCTTCATCCCTGTTAAGTTCACGGAGTTTTGCCAGCCCGACACCACTATGCCATTCGGAAAGGAGCTGGTGCAGATCACCAAGGATTTGAGGATTGCTCTGCCGACTATCACAGGGAAGCCAACTTCGTCTTACCCGGAGGATTCATGCTACAGGATCGAGGTGCACATTCCCGGAAGAACATTCCAGCCGCGCACTGAGCCGATGGATTTCAAGTTCATCGCACCCAACTGGATTCTCGGAAGGGACATGGCGATCCATTGTGCACTCGGACGTATCAAGGAAGAATACAAAGGCTGTCCTATTTCTCCAGACCTATTCACCGTATCCCGGAGAAACGAAGACGGAGATATCATCTCAAGCAAGACCAAGGACGCTCTCTTCTCTTATGCCCAGACCTTGGAGAAGCACAGCGGGACTCTAGAACATCACGTGATCAAGGATGCCAGGAAGATCAAGCAACTGTCGCTCCGCGAGCTTGAACTTGAAGATGCACCCCGGGAAGCCCACTATGAGCATGAGCTGGACGTGAAGGACTTTCTGGAGCGAATCGAGAAGCTGAAGACTCGAGTTGCATACCTGGAGGAGGAACTGGACATGGGCGAGAACCTTCATCCCGAAGGAGACGTAGCCCCCTTGATCAGCAACGACGAGGACTATGAGGAAAGCTCCACCGAAGGACCCGTCACCATGCTTTTCTGAGGAGGACACTTAGACTAGACCACCAAATTTACTTTATCGTTATACGTTTTAGGCCGATGTTTAGGATTATCGAATTTTGTATCCCCGTGTGAACCTTTGTGATGATATTGAATAAAATGTGTGGTGTGATACTTGTGTGTTGCATTCATATGGGTAGTGTAATTACTCTTAGACCATTGTTCTATGCTAATCTCACCCCTCTACAAACATCAGATGCCTCCGAGACGCTCCCCTGAGTCCAATTTTCCGCCGGAACTCACCCAGTTAATCCAGCAACAAAACACCCTGATGCAGCTGATCATCCAGAACCAGAACAACAACAACAACCATCATCCACCTCAGGCTGACAATCTCACCCGTTTTCTGAGGTTGAACCCTCCAACTTTCTCCAGTAGCATTGAGCCATTGTGGCAGATGATTGGCTCCGCAAGATGGAGCGTGAACTTATCACTGCTGGTTGTTCTGAAGCTGAGAAGGTGCGTTTTGCCGCGCATCAACTTGAAGGCCCTGCGGCTGCTTGGTGGGAGAACTACAGCACCACTTAACCCATTGCTGGAGTCACTTGGGAGCAATTCAAGCAAGCCTTCCGCACCGCACATGTGTCAGCTGGTGCAATGAGTCTAAAGAAGCGTGAGTTTCACAACTTACGCCCGGGGAATCGCTCTGTGGCCCAGTACGTCGATGAATTCAGGATGCTCGCCCGTTATGCACCTGGAGATGTGGCCGATGATGCGGCCAAGCAGGAAAAGTTCTTGGAGGGACTCAATGATGAGCTGAGCATTCAGTTGACGGTAGCCACCTTCAACAACTATCAGGAGCTGGTTGATAAGGCCCTCATCTTGGAGGGGAAACATCAGCAGATGGAGAACCGCAAGCGAAAGTATGGGGTTGGAAAGTTCAACACCGTCACTCAGCAGAAGCCTCGCTACACCCCCTATTCAGGGAATACCGGGACTGGATCCGGTAAGTTTGGAGGACACGTTCAGCATAACCACCCGGTGCACAACCATGGAGGCCACAACCATGGAGGAAATGGGAACCACCGCAAAAACAACAACTTCAAGAATGGCGGTACTGGCACTCAGCAGCATTCGGCTCCAGCTCAGAAGGATCTGACTCACATCACCTGCTTCAAGTGTCAGAAGACGGGACACTATGCCACTGAATGTCCCCAGAACAAGCAGGGAAATGGAAACGGCAACGGCAACTCTGCAGCAAAGAAGCCCAATCCTTTTCCTCGAGCTCAGGTGAACCACATTGATTTTGAAGAGGTCTATGATCACCCCGATACTGTGGTTGGTAAGTTTTTGCTAAACTCACATCCAGTATTGGTACTTTTTGATTCTGGTGCAACACATTCATTCATATCAAGGGTAGTTGTGGAAAAGTATAGTTTGCCAACTAGAACCCTCAGCCAACCTATTAAGGTCAGTTCCCAGGAGGCATGATGATAGCCGGGATAGGATGCCATGCTTTGAGTCTCAACATCGGGAACCATAATTTTCCCACCGACCTCATCGCATTAGAGTCCCAGGGATTGGATGTAATCCTAGGCATGGATTGGTTGGCCAAGTATGAAGGGAATATCGATTCTGCCCTTAAGTCTATTTTGCTCACCACCCCCGAGCAGAAGCAGATTAAGTACGTGTCTCAGCGCCCGACACGGAGTAAGCGAGTAAACTCTCTCACGGGAGTAGTCCAGGAGGAAGTACCGATTGTACAGGAGTACCCAAATGTATTTCCGGAGGAATTGCCGGGCATGCCACTCGATAGAGAGATTGAGTTCTTGATTGAGCTATTACCCGGAACAGCCCCGATATCCAAGAGACCCTATCGGATGCCCGCAAATGACTTGATAGAAATCAAGAAGCAAATTAAGGAGTTATTGGACAAAGGGTATATTCGCCCAAGTTCTTCACCTTGGGGAGCCCCAGTGCTCTTGGTTGAAAAGAAGGACAAGTCCTTGAGAATGGTTGTCAATTATCGTGCATTGAACGATGTGACCATCAAGAACAAGTACCCCTTGCCGATGATCAATGATCTGTTTGATCAGTTAGTTGGAGCTCGCGTATTCTCAAAGATCGATCTTCGATCCGGGTATCATCAGTTGAAGATTCGTGAACAGGATATACCAAAGACAGCCTTCACCACTCGGTACGGCTTGTATGAGTACGCGGTCATGTCATTTGGATTGATTAATGCTCCGGCATATTTTATGAATCTGATGAACAAGGTATTTATGGAATACTTGGACAAGTTTGTCGTGGTGTTCATCGATGACATACTGATAGTCTCCAAGAACGAAGAGGAACACAAGGAACATCTGCGTCTAGTTCTGGGGAAACTTCGAGAGCATAAGCTATACACAAAGTTTAGCAAATGTGAGTTTTGGTTGAAGGAAGTCGGATTCCTCGGACACGTCATCTCAGGAGAAGGCATAGCAGTGGACCCTGCCAAGGTCGCAGCAGTCACCGAATGGGTAGCACCCACTTCAGTCAAGGAGATCCGCAGTTTCCTCGGACTTGCCGGATATTACCGGAGGTTCATTGTGAATTTCTCAAAGATTTCCAAGCCCATGAAAGAGTTGTTGAAGAAGGAATCCATGTATGTTTGGACTGAGGAATGTGAAACCAGTTTTCAAGAGCTGAAGAAACGTCTTGTTACAACCCCAGTGTTGATATTGCCGAACATTCGGAAGGATTTCCAGGTTTACTGTGACGCTTCTCGTCAAGGACTTGGAGGAGTGCTCATGCAAGAAGGCAAGGTTGTAGCCTATGCATCCAGACAGCTCAGACCTCATGAGTTGAATTATGCCACACATGACTTGGAACTAGCAGCCGTAGTGCACGCTCTCAAGTCCTCGAGACATTTCCTGATCGGAAATAGTTGTGATGTTTACACTGATCACAAGAGCCTGAAATATATCTTCACGCAGAAGGAGTTGAACCTCAGACAGAGGCGATGGCTAGAGTTGATCAAGGACTATGACATGAGATTGCATTATCACCCAGGCAAGGCAAATGTTGTAGCCGATGAGTTGAGCCGCAAGAGTTATGTGAACACGCTCACAGCTGGAGGATTACCCCAGGAGTTAGTCAATGACCTCCGAGAGCTCAAATTGGAGATAGTTCCAAGAGGATTTGTTGCCACTCTGGAAATTCAGTCCACTTTGATAGAAAAGATCCGCGAAGCACAGAAATCAGACAAGGAGATAGCTGAGATTAAGCAGAAAATGGAAGACGGGAAGGCTAAAGGTTTTCGTGAGGATGAACACGAAACTTTATGGTTTGAGGATCGCATCTATGTGCCCAATGATCCCGAACTCAGGAAGTTGATACTTCAGGAAGCCCATGATTCCCCGTACTCGATACACCCCGGCAACACCAAGATGTATCGGGATCTGAAAGAAAGTTTCTGGTGGATAGGATTGAAGAAAGACATTGCCGAGTTCGTAGCGATATGCGATGTTTGTCAGCGAGTAAAAGCCGAGCATCAGAAGCCAGCAGGTTTGCTCCAACCTCTGCCGATACCCGAGTGGAAATGGGAAAAGCTTGGTATGGACTTCATCACAGGATTACCTCGGACCCGTTCTGGCTATGATTCTATTTGGGTTGTGGTCGATCGTTTGACCAATGTAGCTCACTTCATCCCGGTGAAGACTACTTACACAAGTGCCAAGCTGGCCAAGATATATATGACGAGGATCGTATGTCTGCATTGTGTCTGATAGAGGGACTCAGTTCACATCCAAATTTTGGCACCAACTGCATGAAACCTTGGGAACAAGATTGGAGTTCAGTACAGCTTTTCACCCGCAGACAGATGGACAGACCGAGAGAGTCAATTAGATTCTGGAGGACATGTTGAGAGCTTGCGCACTAGACTATGGGTCTAGTTAGGATGACAATTTACCTTATGTCGAGTTCTCATACAACAACAACTACCAGACCAGTCTGAAGATGGCCCCTTTCGAAGCTCTATACGGAAGGAGGTGCAGAACACCGTTAATGTGGGATGGAGTTGGAGACCGACAACTTCTTGGTCCCGACCTTATCCGAGATTCTGAAGAGAAGGTCAAGCTAATTCGTGACCGACTCAAGATAGCTCAGTCCAGGCACAAGAGTTATGCTGACAGCAAACGCAAGGAAGTAACGTACGAAGTGGGAGACCGAGCATATCTTCCAGTGTCTCCACTTCGAGGAATCAAGAGATTCGGTGTGAAAGGAAAATTAGCACCTCGTTTCATAGTCCCTTACAAAATTCTTGAGCGTAGAGGCGAAGTTGCATACAAACTGGAACTGCCGGAAGGATTGTCCGGAGTTCATGATGTCTTCCATGTTTCCCAGTTGAAGAAATGCCACGCTGAGATGGCCGATGTTCCGTTGAGAGATACAGTGCCCCTAGAGGCCATACAGCTTGACAGTGATCTGACGTATGAGGAGAAACCCGTCCGGATTCTCGAGACTGCCAACAGAATTACCCGCAGCAAGATCATCAAGTTCTGCAAGGTGTTGTGGAGCCACCACACCGAGGAAGAAGCCACCTGGGAACGAGAAGAGGATCTTCGCCGAGACCACCCGCACCTATTTTCTAGCCAACCCAAATCTCGAGGGTGAGATTCATCTTAAGGTGGGTAGGTTTGTAACATCCCAATTTTCCTAATTGGGAATGTTTTACATTGTAGCTAAGCATCTATGCATGTTGATTGAAATAAAATTTAGCACTTGAAAATCTTTCGTCTTTTGATTTGCATTTCCGTTTTTTCCTCGCACGAGAAATGCCCGGAGAAATACTCTCTTGCACGCAAGAGAGAGAGAGCGGAGGAAAATGACCCTCCAAAGTGCGCGACATTTCTGAAATATTTGAGCCAAGAAAATCCAAGGATCATTTGCAAAAATAATTGCAAAAAGAAATAAAGCAAATTTGGGAATTTCTGAAAAAACATTTTTTTAAGTTTTTAGTTTTTTCTTTGGAAAAATGTTATTCGGGTAGAGAATATTTTTCTGATTTTTTTGGTATATAATACCCTATATTAATATTTTGATTTACTTTCCTTTTATTCGCTTTTATTTTTCTAATTCGGAAAAAGGATTTAAAATTAGGAAAGTTCTTTCTTTGGAAGTCGCCGCCCCGAGCGCATTATAGGGCCTTGGGCCGAATCACCCGCCGCCAGGGACGAATCCCTTAATAGCCGGCCGCCCTTCCCAACCGCACCCGCCTCCCTCTCTATGACCGGCGGACCCCACCGACCGACCCCTCCACCCCGTCGGCCATCTTCTTCCTCCTTCCTAATTTATGCCCGAGACCGAGCCACCCCCCAGGAAATTCGGGATTCCCTCCCCGATCCACCTCTCCCCTTCCTTTCCTCTCCCCCTCCCTGGCCTACAAGAACCCCCACCCCCGGCCGCCCCCGTTCCCACCCTAACCCCGTCGAGCCGCCGCCCGAGCCGCCCCCTGTCGCAGCCACCGGAGCAGAAGCTCCTACTGCACTTCGGCCCCCCTGGAGCAGCACCCCGGCGCCCCTCTTCGCTCCGCCCGACGCCTCCCCTCGGAGGAGGACCACCACCGCCGCCTCCCCGTCTCTCCACCGCCCCGGAGCCCCCTCACCCTCGCCGGCGACGCCACCTCACCGGAGTAGCCATCCCACTGCCGGTACTCCCTCCTCTTCTCTGTTGTTTATTTTTTTTCTTTTGTAGCCGTTAGATCTTAGATGTGTGGTTTAGACTAGATCTTAGGATACCACTTCGGTTTAGAGTAGAAACCGGCGGTTTTATTTCACTTAATCATTTAACCAGCAAGTTTCACTAGCCCTCGGCCGTTTGCTCCTAACGTTGCGACAAACACACCCCGCAGCGTATCACAACATGCCACGTCTACCCCCCTATTTGTTAGCTAGTCAACTTCAGTTTTTCTATCTAAATTGCAAAAACAGAAAGTTTCTGTTTTGTTTTGGCCACAACTTTTGATCCCGAAGTCCAATGACATTGATTCTTGTTCCTGTAGACTGCAATTTTTCTATAGTTGTTAAAACATATAATTTGTCTATGTTTGAAATTTTCAAATATAAGTTAGATCAGATTTAGTTTAAACCTTGTTTTGCCTATTCCAGGAGTCTAAAAAATGATTTTGAGTTGATTCTTTTTGCTACTGCTTCCTAGTGATTAAATATTACTGTGGTAGAAGTTTCAAAAAATTTAAAGTATTTTGACTGGTGTTTTCAACAGAAACAAGTTTCTGCCATACCGGCGCATGATGAATTCTTTTACTTAGGCTTTCTCAAATCCTTACTTGTGATGTTATTTTTACTTGTGGCTTGATTGAAGTGCTTATGGCGTGTTTTGTGTTTGTACCGGTAGATCATCCGGAGTGCGAAGCGTGTTACTTAGAAGCGCTTGTGCAAGACAACTATCATCAAGGCAAGTCATTTTGATCATGTTATTTTACCTATGTTTTCGATGCATGGTAGATCACCTTTCTTTGCGCAATTGCATGCTGCCTAGGTACTTGGAAACTTTAGTATAAGTTGTAGTATCATGGGGTAGGAACACAACAACCCCGATACTTGGCCCCGGGACGACAATTTCTTAATGCTATGCTTGAGTAGACGGGTTTTCGGTTGAGTGTATATCACGAGTGATGCGAGGTTGATTAAATAATCAAGACCGGTTAATACAAGATTTTCAAGACCTCGGACGCAATGCAACTCTGGGTGAAGGACGGTTGATCGGCTCCCTGGAGAACCCAGTGGATGCCCGGGATGCTGGAGAGGCCATGTCATCCTGCGGAAAGCTTCACCCAGGCTCGAAGAGACGGACGGAGACTTCAAGACTCAAGGCTTACCTGCACAGCCACAAGTCATTATGGGCTCTGGCTTGGTTGGACAACGCGGCGACTCTGGACAGGCGGTGCTAGCAGATGTAGAAGAACGGTAGGAATGGATGGGCACCGACAGGGATTCAGAGGGACCCGTTGAAAGACCATGTTTTGATCATCCGGTCTTCAGCCACCCTGAAGTGCGAGGACAAACCCGGAGGCGATCAAATCTTGTGGGGAACGTGTGCAAAACTCTAGAGAGTGCCCAACCTAATCGATTAGCAGTGTCCACGGTCATGGACAACTTGAGCCGAAGGCATTGAAATTTCCCTAAACTCTCGACACAACTTAATAATGATGTGGGTGTTAACAAGTATTCGGGTACGAGAATTGGTTGGCGGAACCATCTCGTTAACAACCAACAATGTAGTAATATTTTGCTTCCAACCCCTCTTGTTGTAGGATAAAACTGGCTTTATGCAAAACTCAGCCCCACCGGCCAAATATGCATGTAGAGATAGTTGATTATTATTTTACTCCTCTCTTTGATGACTTGCCGGCATATTCAATATGCTGACCTACACGGCTGCAACGTATCATGTTGCAGAGTACTTTTCCGACCAGGAGTGAGGCTACGATCTACGCTCAGCGCCATGCCCTTGGAGTCGGATGGACTCGTCTACCTGATGCTTCCGCTAGTGTTTGTTAGATATCTCATGAGATGGCCTTCAGCCACTTTATTGTAATCCTTTATTGTAATAAAGTACTCTTTATGAGATTTCGACTAATAAAGCTGTGTGATTGAACTATTGAATATATACATTATGTACTGTGTGTGTACCAGCATGATCTTGGGATGGTACGGAAACACCAGAGGCTTGACTCGTCTTGAGTCGGGTCGCTACAACGTGATGCCTCGTTTGGTGTTCGGGAATTAGTTTCAGTATAATTTAAAATAGAAATAATGCATATATATATATATATATAATTAACTTATCTTACAAGCGAGCATATATATACAATTATATGGAGATCTGAATTATCGGGACTAGAGCCCGTCTATTCGATTACATGGACAGACATCAGTAATGGCCCCTAGCTACACTAAATCGTCCTTTGTCATCTATAGCTTCCGTCCTCAAAAAGGTCGCAAGCTCCTCTCCAACAGCAATCGCGCGTTGCTCTGGTAGGACCTTCGTCGTCATGGCCGTGTGCTATATAAGAAGAGGAGATGAATATGAATATCAATCATGATAACAAAGAATGATGGGTAAAAATAGAGGTGTGAATGTTCATTGCTTACGTCGAATCTCTGATCCTTGTGCTCAGAGGTAAACGTGCGAATGGTCTCGCAAACATAGTATCCGCATAGATGCGTTCCCCGTGGCTGCTGGTCGCACTTTACGAGAATATAATATATATAATCAAAATAATAATCTAGCGTAGTAAATGTATTGAAAATTAATAGAAGTATATCATACTACTACTTACCTGAGCCGCTTTAAAGGTCAGCTTCTCATGAAAGTTACCGGGAGTCACGCACTTGAACCGCTTCCAAACCCTACCCGACAAGGATAATGATTTGCTCAGTTTTTCATTAATTGATATATCAGAAAATCATCGAAATAGACTGATAGAGCGCAAGAATGATTAAAATTACCCTTGGAGCATGTCCTGCAGGCTTTGGAACTGTTTCAAGGGTCTCGATAATGGGTCGAAGGCATCAACTCTTCCCTTATCAATTTGAATGTCCAACAGAATCCAATGGAAGCTGCACATGTATATATATATAAGTGTCAGTAACTTATCAATTACACTTATAAGTGAATGGACACAACAGAGTAAAGACCCTCACCTGAAGTTGTATGGAAACAGTATGTGGTCACAGAAATTTTGATCTATTAGAAACCTAAGAAGGTTTTCCTCCGTCTCCTTGGGATAATTAGTTAGCGTCGCTATATGTATTTTATCTGGGTCAATAAACCCAATATTTAGGATGCACTTACTTTTACAATACAGAATCTTCATTCTGCATAATAGAGTACAAGTTATATATAGACAATGAATTGAAATAACTAAACAAGTTATATATATGTAGACAACGAATTGAAAAACTTACAGACAATAGCAACTCATAAGCGATTTGTCGAGGGCGTCGCCAGTGTACATCTGGAAGAGTTCATCAAAGTCGATATGGATTTGTTCAGGGCGGCCGTAGTACTCCTTGGGGACACTCAGCACGATCATCGCTCTCCCATTCTTTGATTCACTTAAGTATCATTGATGCAAGTAACGCATATTTGTTCGGAGATCATCTTTGCTGACCAAAGGCTCACCCAAGACAAACTGTGGCTTAGGGGCTACCACAGCCTTGGGTATCTTGTCGTCTTGGGAAGACAACAATTGTTCAACCGAGACACCACATGCAGCCGCCAACTTCTTTGCACTTTCTAAAGCTAGACCCTGCATCGAAGGGGGAACATTCTCGGTGAACACCTTGAGGGGTGGGATCGACTGTTTGGCCTGTTGTCCAAGCTGAGGAACGTCTGATTTTTTCTTGCTTGTAGTTGAACTTGATTTGCTCCCACTTACACTTGCACGTGATCTGCTCTTTTTCACTTCCTTCTGCAATGTGCGTGTATAGTCATCAGGCTTATGGAGTAAGTCATAAGGTCTGATAGGAAGATTAGCATGACGTACCTTTGGGAGGGGCGACAGTTTGCGCTTTGGGGTGCTCTCTGGCATAGGAATCATCGGCGGAGCATTCTTGGTGGCACGCTCCCGCTTAGTATCCGGAGCGAGCGGCGGCAGAGACGGATGACCCAAGTCCGGCGGCGGTGATCGAGATGGACTCATGTTGTGCTGGCAATGTGCGTGTATAGTCATCAGGCTTATGGTGTAAGTCATACTGTGATGGAAGGGGGTACGATCATAAGGTCCGATAGGAAGATTAGCATGACGTACCTTTGGGAGGGGCGACCGTTTGCGCTTTGGGGTGCTCTGTGGCTTAGGAATCGTCGGCGGAGCGTTCTTGGTGGCACGCTCCCGCTTTGTACCCGTGGCAGGCTCAGGCTTTGTATCCGGAGCGGGCGGCGGCAGAGCGTTCTTGGTGGCACGCTCACGCTTTGTATTCGTGGCAGGCTCAGGCTTTGTATCCGGAGCGGGCGGCAGCGGAGCGTTCTTGGTGGCACGCTCCCGCTTTGTATCCGTGGCAGTCTCAGGCTGCGTATCTGGAGCGGGCGGCGGTGTAGCGTTCTTGGTGGCACGCTCCCGCTTTGTATCCGTGGCAGGCTCAGGCTTTGTATCCGGAGCGGGCGGCGGCGGAGGTTTCTTGGTGGCACGCTCCCGCTTTGTATCCGTGGCAGGCTCAGGCTTTGTATCCGGAGCGGGCTGCGGCGGAGCGTTCTTGGTGGCATGCTCCCGCTTTGTATCTGTGGCAAGCTCAGGCTTTGTATCCGGAGCGGGCGGCGGCGAAGCGTTCTTGGTGGCACGCTCCCGCTTTGTATCCGTGGCAGGCTCAGGCTTTGTATCCGGAGCGGGCGGCGGCGGAGATAGAGATGGACTCGTGTTGTGCTGGCCAACATCATGTGGAGGGCTTGGAGGTAATGGAGGTGTAGGTGCCCTGCGACGACTCGGAAGCGGTGTTGTCCTTGGGGCCGAGCCTGGAAGCTTGATGTAGTTCTTGTCCCATAGGATGACTCCACCCAGTACTTCTCCGAGTGTCCTCTCATCTTCGGGTCCAGCTATGTCGAGCTACATATCACTAAACCCCGTCATGATTTCATCCACCCCGACTTTAGCAAAGCCAGCTGGAATCTGACGGCCATGCCAGCGTGCATCAGGGCCAGAAGGTAAAGCTTGTACAAGAGCCACCTTCATGGATATGTTCTTGAATTTCTGATGGAGTTCACTTGATGTTGACTCCTTGATTCCATCCACGGGGTAGCCGGGACCGCCCTGTATTATTCTTCGTTCATCGCCGGGCGGGGCCTCAGATTCGGTCACGCTGCTTTTCGGCTTAGATGGGGCGCCGGTAATATCAAGTGCAGGATCTTCCTGGCGCGGTACTCCTCTAAGCTCATCAATCTGCTTCTGTTGCTCGTTAATCCTGGCAAGCAACTGGTTGAACTTGTCATTCTCCTCATCCTGTTGCCGCTTCTTTGCTCTCTCTCAGCTTCTGTAAGTGTCTTGGTCTCTAACAAACCCAAGCCACCACGGGTAAGATGGACCGAAGCCTCGTGTTCGTCCTCCATGTTCGTCATTGCCGAGGACCAGTGTGAGCAAATCTTTATCTCTATCTGAAGTGAACTTTCTTTGTCCCTCCTTAATTTCTTTCACTATCCTTATCCAATTCTCCCTGGGTATCCTAAGATTGTCAAGGCAGATGAGGTCCCCTGTTTTTTCGTCGTACGACCCACCATGCGCAAGGAACCAATTTCTTGCTCTCACTTCCCACTCATCACGGAGTGGTTCAGGTACGATGCCTTTATCTATCAGATCTTGCTCTTTCTTTTCCCACTTTGGGATGGCAGTCTCATAGCCCCCTGGCCCCAGCTTGTGGTGATATTTCTTCTTGTCAGCATTTATCTTGTTCCTTTCTGATAATGCCTGGGCATCTTCTGACTCCTTGTACTCTTGAAATTCTTTCCAGTGATTCGCCTGCTTGGCTAGATACCCCTCGAATACTGGCACTTTCTTGGTCTCCAGATAGTTTTTCCATAGCTTCTTCTTCCAGCTACGGAACACTTCGTCCATCTTCTTTAGACTCCACTGCTTGACTTTGGCCCTCAATTTGTCTGCGGTGTCTTCATTCTCACATTCTGGCAGGTTGAAATGTGACATGAGATCATTCCAAAGATTATCTTTGTACCTTTCGGTGACATAGTCACTATCGGCTGCCCCTTTGCACTTGTTACACTCTCGAACGCTGCTCGGGACGTGATCCCTAACGAGAACTCCGCATTGCTTCTTGAATGTGTCAGCAGCATTCTTAGGAAGCTTGGGTTCGCCCGTAGGCATTTTCACCTCAAAGGTGTAATGCGTCCGTGCATCCAACTTTCTAGTCGGGCCTCATTTCATAGATTTGCTCGATGTGGAGGCCTAAGAGGGAGAAACATTCATCAAATGAATGTATATGTATACAATCTAGAGCTATCTCCAATATTTTTCACATATTACAAGTGATTGTCGAACTTCATATGTATACCTCGCCGGACTTTATTATTTCTTCACCAGCTTCTCCACCGGCTTCTCCATCAGTGGAGCTATCATCACCTTCTCCATCGTTGGACCTATCTCCTGCCCCATCGGCTTCATCTTCGTGTCGCTCGACCTCCATTCCATATCCGGAGTCGTTTAGATATGACGTCGGAGATTCGGCTGGTTCAACGTCGGGGCCGTCTTTGATTATATCTTCGAGAAGTTCTTCCTCTTCGAGGTTCCTCATATGTGGATCCATAGTTCTGCAAAAAAGGGACATTTGATTAACTAATAAACTAACAAACTATATAAGAGGGGTTGGAAACTTCGAAGGCTCGTTTTATATAGGATGACCTTTAGTCCCGGGTCTTGGCTAGAACCTAAACTCTAAAAATACAATAGAAAATTATATTTCTACTTCTACTTCTCCTATTCTTCTACTTCTACTTCTACTTCTCCTATTCTTCTATTAACACTTAAGCATATACAATAGAAAAATAAAACTATTAACACTTAAGCATATACAATAGCAAAATTATATTTCTACTTCTACTTCTACGTCTACTTCTCCTATTCTTCTACTACTTCGTCTCCTCTCCTCTTCTTCTATTTTCCTCTTCTTCTCGTCTCCTGATCCTCTTATTATTCTCCTTTTTCTTCTTTTCTTCTCCTCCTTTTCTTATTCTCCTTTTTCTTCCTTTCTTCTCCTTTTTCTTTCTTTCTTCCCTTTTTCTTCATTTCTTCTACTTTTTCTTCCTTTCTTCTCCTTTTTCTTCCTTTCTTCTCCTTTTTCTTTTTTTCTTCTCCTTTTTCTTCTTTTCTTCTCCTTTTTCTTCCTTTCTTCTCCTTTTTCTTCCTTTCTTCTCCTTTTTCAGATTTTGCTTGTGCTGGTCGGAGTGTTGGGGAGGAGGGGGCGTGGGGCTTACCGGCCGGGGGTGTCGACGGTGCGCGGCGAGGAGGACGGCGACGCGCGGCGAGGAGGGCGGCGCGCGGCGAGGAGGACGGCGGCGGCGAGCAGGACGACGGCGATGGCGAGGAGGACGGCAGGCGGCGGCGAGCAGGACGGTGGGCAGCCTGACGGCGTCGTCGAGTTCGTCGTTTGCCGCGCCGACAGGAGAGCGAGAGGAAGAAGAAGAGAAAATGGACGATTTGGGTTCGAAATTTTCTAACTCCCGCTTATACAGGTGGATCTTTAGTCCTGGTTCGGGGCTCGATCCGGGACTAAAGACCCCTTTAGTCCCGGGTGGCGCCACGACCCGGGACTAAAGGCCATTTTTCGGGCAGAACAGAAGGCGGGAAGCAGGGGCCTTTAGTCCCGGAGCGTGGCTCCAACCGGGACTAAAGGGGGTCTTTAGTCCCGGGTGGAGCCACGACTCGGGACTAAAGGCCCTTTTTCGGCGAACAAGAAGGCGGGAAGCAGGGGCCTTTAGTCCCGGTGCGTGGCAAGAAACGGGACTATAGTTTTGCCTATATAAACCCTCGCCCCTGCCCGCCATATCCCCTGTTTTTTGGTTGTTGAAGTGTGACCATGCCATGCTCTTGCCACTCTAGTTCATGCACATGACGTGTTCGATGAAATGCCCGAGCCACTCTACTTAAGCTTTCTCCTCTCCAAACTCGACCTCCAAGCTTCATTTTCCTTAATATTTGTCTAGGTTTGGCCGTGCACACCAACTGCGAGCACCACCATGGTGAGCCTCTTGTTCTTATCTTCTTTTTAAAATCAAAAAAATCTTACTCGTATGATTTAGATACATACTTGTATAAATTACTCACTTTCATTATTTTTTGTTATTATATAGTGCGATGATTTTGGTATCCGCCTCCGTCGGCCCTCGTCCTGTCTATGATTCGGATGTGGTATATATAATATTCTATAACTATCTGTTTTACTTAGTGTTTATGACAACTATGACGACCAATGTGACATATATGTTTTTAATCTAGGAGGTATGTGAACCGGGAATTCCAACCCACACAAAAATTCTTGTCGAGAAGTTAAATTTGGTTGAAAAAGAAAAAAATATTTGAAGAAAAAATTGAAAATAATTGAGGATAAAATATGGAACTGGAGTTGCATGTCGCCGATGTCATCGATGATCGCAAGATGAAGATCGATGCGATGCGGTTGAAGATGGATGCAATGCGCTTGAAGATGGATGAAATGCGCTTGAAGATTAGGAATATTAGAAAATATGCCATTGATAAAGAGGCTTGGTATCATTATGCTCTTGGGTCAATTGTTACCTTAGTTGCGATTTTGATCGCGTTTGTTGTTGCATTTAAATGTTTTACATAGTTGTATGTTGTTTTATGAGAGAACTTTATGTATTTATTTTTTGCAATAATAACATTTGATCACTACTGTTCTTTGGCTTTAATGTGGTGATGAACTTGTATTAATTTGGTCATATGTTCTGCAATGATTTTTTGAACTTATTTGAACTCCATACTTTTTGTGTGTTCAAAATGCACCATTCAAAGGCACACCACAAAATTTCAACAATTTCTGACTTTATTTGGTATATTTCGTGCATTTACTTATTTTTTTTGAGCTAGTTGACCCTGGAATTGAAATGCACTACAAATGAACTGTGAAAATGTTGAAAGTTGGCATGCTATCATCATTTCACCCAAATAGCATGTGTTAAAAAGTTGAGAGGGCTACGACAAAAACTGCGTCCACTTCGTGTACAAAACGGACAATCTCTCTCGAAGTATCAGGGTTTCGAACGAGAACTCATCTCTTACAAAGGAATTTCATTTTTTTGAACTTATTTGAACTCCATACTTTTTGTGTGTTCAAAATGCACCATCCAAAGGCACACCACAAAATTTCAACAATTTCTGACTTCATTTGGTATATTTCGTGCATTTACTTTTTTTCTTGAGCTAGTTGACCCTGAAATTGAAAAGCACTACAAATGAACTCTGAAAATGTTGAAATTTAGCATGCTATCATCATTTCACCCACATAGCATGTGTTAAAAAGTTGAGAGGGCTACGACAAAAACTGCATGCACTTCGTGTACAAAACGGACAATCTCTCTCGAAGTATCAGGTTTTCGAACGAGAACTCATCTCTTACAAAGGGATTTCATTTTTTGAACTTATTTGAACTCCATAGTTTTTGTGTGTTCAAAATGCACCATTCAAAGGCACACCACAAAATTTCAATAATTTCTGACTTCATTTGATATATTTCGTGCATTTACTTATTTTTTTGAGCTAGTTGACCCTGAAATTGAAAAGCACTCCAAATGAACTCTGAAAATGTTGAAAGTTGGCATGCTATCATCGTTTCACCCACATAGCATGTGTTAAAAAGTTGAGAGGGCTACCACAAAAACTGCATGCACTTCGTGTACAAAACGGACAATCTCTCTCGAAGTATGAGGGTTTCGAACGAGAACTCATCTCTTACAAAGGGATTTCATTTTTTTAACATATTTGAACTCCATACTTTTTGTGTGTTCAAAATGCACCATTCAAAGGCACACCACAAAATTTCAACAATTTCTGACTTCGTTTGGTATATTTCTGTCACATCCCTAAACCTTAAGCTAGATAGCATTGTGCTCATGTCTTCTTTGCATTTGCATCCAAGAAGTTCCAACAAAAACAACAAAGTGGCAAAGGAAAAAAAACTCTAAACCCTAGCCACCATTTTAATTAAAGGAAAATTCAACTAGTTCAAAATCAATGAACCCAAAATGGCCTCAAGAAATGTTCAAACTTTCTGATAAATCATGAAAGTAAATGAGCATTAGAGAAAACTATTTTCTTGACACTTTAAGCATTTTAAATAAATGCAAAAGCCACTGGTTTCAAATTTAAAAATTTGAAAACAGAAGCTATAATTTTCCAAAAATGTTGAAAGTCTTGAAAATGAGTGGGGATATTATAACAAATATTTCAGGAGGTCAAAATTAGTTTTACTTTTTGTTTTGGAGCTGAAATAAATAGCAAAGCAATAAATAGCAAAACAGAAAAACAGAAAAGGAGAAAATAGAGAAAATCTTACCTGACGCCCACGCCAGGCCCAGCCCATCTCGCCGCTCGTCCCATTCCCCGCGCCAGTAGGCAGCAGGAGGTGGCCGCCGCCTCCTCCGGCGCGGCCACGCACCTGCGTGCCTGCCTGGCCGCCGGTTCGCGCTGGCGACGGCGGGGATAAGCTCCCCAGAGCCTCCCCTATCCATTCCCCGCCTCGGTTCTTCCCCTCCGCCCGGATCTCCTCCCCCTCCCTGCTGCCGCCATTAGAGCCGAGCTCGAGCTCGAGCTGGCCGTTGCCCTGGCCATAGGAACCCCTCCCCGAGCACGCCATTAGATCCGCCTCGTCGCCCTGGTCGTCTCTGCAGAAGCCGAAGTCCCCTCGAGCCCTGCAACGCCCGCAACGCTGTCGTCTTCTTCCTCCGGCCGCCGGACCTCTCCCGTCGATTCGTCGCCCCCAGGCCTTCCCCGAGCCGTCTGAGCTCTTCTCTGCACTCCCTGTGAGCATGCGGTGGTTTTCCCTAAGCTTTCCCCGTCGATCCCCTCCTCTAGCCCTAGTTCCACCGGAGCCCGACGAGCACCGCCGCTCCGGCTCGTCGCCGACGCCTCTTCCGGCGACCCTAGCCTCCCCAGTTGGTCCTGCCAGATCGGCCGCTTCGCGAGCTTGCTGTAGCTGCCATCCGCGTGCGATTTGGTGCTGTGCAGCGCTGTCTAGGTCGCCTCCGGCGAGCCCTCCACCGCGGGTTTGGTCGCCGGCGACCACCCTCCGGTGGCCGTCGACGTGGCCGGCCATTAGGGCCTAATCGCCCTCCTCTGACTCGCTGACACAGGGCCCCACGCCTGGTCAAACCCCAATTAGGGGCTGGTCAGCGCGGGATTAGTCCCAGAGAGGCTGACCAGTGGGGCCCCCCCTGTCAGGTTTGACCTGCACAGGTCGGCTGACCTGCTGACGTCAGCCTGATGCAATAAATGGAATTTCCAGTATAAAAATAATTCAGGAAATTGCTAAAAATTGCAAAAATCATAGAAATTAATCTGTAACTCCAATGAAAATAATTTATATATGAAAAAGTATCAGAAAAATTCAAAGATTCTGATTATGCTATTTTCAGCTATGTTTGAAAAAGTTACAGAACCCTAAATTGTGAAATAAGGAATAATTCAATTCTTTTAATCACTTTATAAATGGAATTTGCAAAAATATCCAAATTTCATTATAAATGCAATGATCACACACTGCCCTAGATGTAAATCAGTACCATAACATGACATTTCATGCATGTTAACATTAGGATGATCTGAGCATCAGGTCGAATCAATTAAACCGGTATCCGGGAATATCCGTTTGAATTGCTATTCGAATGTGATTCAAATCAACTCTAAACCCAAAACATCTTGATTATAATAACTTATCACTTTGCATTCTCATGCCATGCTCATGCATCATTTTGATTGCATATGATTGTTATTGAATGTTGCCGTTCATTTCGGTAGGCTCCGCACCCCCGGATTCCACCGAATATCCGCCCGACGGATATCGTTCCTCCTCTGAGCAACAAGGCAAGCACCCCTTTTGATCATCCCGATAACACCTATGTTCTTGCTCCTGCACCTATTTAATGCATTAGGATCAAATGCTTCAACTGCTTTTGCCACGATAGTTGGACCCACTTCCTTTGCATGACTTAACCTTGTCACAGTAAATAGCCGAACCTTGCAACCTAGCATACCTGGTAGTTGCTTGAGCTATGATGTGCCTTATCCTGCTATGCATGCTATGCTTAGAGTTGTGTATGGTCTGTCATCTGGGAGATGAACAGAAATGTGGAATGTGTTCGGTGAGCAAAGGTCGTGTGTTGAACTTGATTTGGTAAAGGTACCGGTGAAAGGCTATGTAGGAGTACATGGCGGGTTGTTTCATTGGAACCGTCCTTAGGAACTGAGTTCCGTGTATGTAATCCAAGACTAGATACTACCACATGCTGGGCCCTGAAATATGACCCCGTTCGGCCTATTAATCGCGTAGTACTCGGTCCAGGAGTTGCAAGTAGTTTCTGGTGTTTATAGTAATGCTGGAGGCCGTGCATGGTGCTGACCTGAGAGGTGGACCGTGATGCGGTAGGCAGTGGCACGGTGTACCAAGTGGCACCCGGATGGTGGGCTTGGGAACCCTGCGCACATCGTTTGAGGCCGTGGCGGAAACCTCGGCCGGACATCCGTACGGGTTACTCTCAGATAGGCGATAAACCTGGACTAGGTACTAGTGTGGTTAACGGTCGTGGCCGACTCCCTCGCTGGGCTTCCGCTTGAAGGTTGCCGAGGTGCATGACGTGCACATGGCGATAAGTGGCGGGAGCGTGTGTGACGAAGTACATCCCTGCAGGGTTATGATCTATTCGAATAGCCGCGTTCGCGGATATGGACTACTTGGAGACATATGTTGTTCATAGATAATTTCAATGGCTACTCATAAAATTGTCAAGATAAGCGTGAGTGTCGTGGACGGCATTTCCGTATGGAGACGAAATGATTCCACTATAGTGTATTGTTGTGGTGTTAGTGGACTCGTGTGCGAGAAATCAAGTTGTCAAAACTAATTTCAAAAAGCAAGTTGTCTAGCCACGAGTCAAATGCTGGCTTCCCGCATGAAACCCCACAATACCTTCTTGATACCTTGCATGAGTAGTTAGCCATCCTAAAGTCTTGCTGAGTACCTTCGTACTCATGTTTGCTTAATCATGTTGTAGAGGTTGCTAATGACCCTAATGAAGGGTTCTTCATAGACATCGACGACGACGAGTAGCTGGTGTCCCAGCTACGATCTGGCCCTACGTCGGCTCTATTGTATAGTCAGGCCATGTGCCTCCTAGTTGCTCTGTCTGTACCCAGACAGGTTATAACTCTTCCGCTGGCTTGTATTGTGTCACTGATATTATGGGTCGTGAGACCCTTAATGTGTAATAATATGTGTGTGGCTCTTCTGAGCCTCTTAAATAAAGCTTGTATGTTTATGGTTATGTTGTGATGCCATCGATGTATCTATACATATCGGTATGCCATGCGTACGTGTGTCTTACTTGATATGTATGGGGTTCGAATACCTAGTCGTGAACTTTAGTAGCACCCCTTACAAGGAAATGCCCCTTTGTGATCCAACGAGCCTTGGTAGTTCGCTACTGCTCCGGACACATTGGTTGACCGGCATGTGTCCTTCTTAGCTGCTGTGTCTGTCCCCTTTGGGGAAATGTCACGCGACGTAATGGAGTCCTTGTAGCTTGCTACGACTCGTCTACGTTCGTTGATGACCGACACCTGCTTTGTTGGGTCATGTATGCCTGTCCTTGTGCGGAACTGCCACTTTGGTTTATGACTAGACATGTCGATCCGGGTTCTTTGACATTGGAATGCTAGCGACACTATCGCATACGTGAGTCAAAAGATGCAAACGGTCCCGGCTAAGGTAAGGCTGCAGCCGTGGAGTTAACCGTGCGTGAGACCACAAAGGGATGCGATGTGTTACAGGCTGGATTCCTTTGGCTTAGGATCGGGGTCCCGACAGCGTTGGTATCAGAGCCTGACTGACTGTAGGATTACTAAGCCAAACTGGTCGAAGTGGAGTCTAGAATTGCTTTAGTTATATATAAGGGAATTGTTTGTGGAAGGGAACGTAACACTCTTGTTCTCTTCTCAAGATATTCTATTCTGGTCATCCTCGTCTTTTCCGCGGGAATTAAGGACTAGGTTACTCATCTTCTCCTAGGATCGGATTTTGATCGGTAGATTATAGGACTACGGGTCGAGAGATATTGGGTTTCTTTTATTCCTAGGAAGCAGGAAGTAAGTTTGATGATCAGAGAGTTGAACTTGATAGTTGAGTGGTGACGCTATTTCATTTTTGGGTTGTCTCAAAATTTGTTTTTGAGCATTTACAGCCGTTATGCTGCCCAATTTTGCATTCAGAGCTCTAATGCTTCTGCATTACTCTCTATTTACAGATGCCTGGCCGTCCTTCTCGTCAGGTGGTACGTCTGACCAGGTGCATTGATGTACCGGGTCATACGGCCATGCTGGTCAGGATGATGTCGGTGTGCGGTTACCGCTGGTACCCCGAGTACACAGTGGAGGAACAGTACCGAGACTTCAACCAGAGCCAGTACATCTGCACTGTTAGGGTATTTCCAGACTACCCTGGAGCGGAGAAGCCAATCCATTGGTCCTATGGGTTGGGAGTCACTGTTGACATGGCAGTACAAGATGATGCCTATTCAATGCTGACTATTATGAGAGCGAGACATGCACTGCTGCAGAATTCAGAGTTCTGCTATGTTCCGGCCTCTCAGTCTGGTGAAGAGGGATACCTCAGTGGGGTCTATTTTGATTCTTCTATGGAGGACCCACTTCTGCAGTCCACTGTTGAGATGCTAGAGAACAGAGACAGGGATGCTCGTGCTCTCCGCATGGAGCTTTACGCTACCCGTGCCCGCCTGTGGACAGCTTTGACGCAGCTGGCACCGGAAGTCCAGACAGGGTATGGAGAGATGGAGATGCTGAACCCTGTTAGGACCCATCTTCCGGCCCACGTTGACTGGCCAGCTATAGGAGGAGTCACACCTCTTCGGGGACCCCTCTTACCACCAGTCAGGGGACGAAGGCCACATCCGTGTCCTTATGGATCCCAGGGATCTCAGGCTAGAGTGTTTCCTGATCCGCAGGTTGAGCTTCCAGGTCATGGAGGTAATCTCTATGAGATGTTCTATGCGGATGCCTGAGCTGTGAGCGGAAGGATAGTTTGGTAGTAGCCGTACGTTCACAGTCCTGTGTGACTTGTGGAGTATGGTAGTAATGTGAAACGAATTCCGGAGGCCTAGATAAATAATGTATAGGAAGCTTGTAAGCCTCTGATGAGTAGTTCCACCATTTCAGTAGTTTGCTCTTCGAGTAAGTTTGTACTGAACTATGTAAGGGTGTGTATGAACCATGGTGTATATATAGCAGTTGCTTGTTACCATGTTGTTCGGATATTCATTTCCGCATTCCGTGTGTTCAGTACATTCTTAATCCATAGCTAGCAATGATATGTTATTGGTCTAAGCTATGAGTTTGTTTGTCAGGATGGTGTTCACCAGGTTGAACCGTGCCCCAGCTCATGAGCAAGGTGAGGGTAGTCAAGCGTCGCAGGAAGACCTGCCTCAACCACCTTCTCTGGTAGAAGTGATGCTTGAGGCAGAAAGAAACAAAAGGGAGACCAACCGACTGCTAGAGCGTATTGAGCAGAATACGGCTCGACAGCCTAGGAATGCTGCAGTATCCCTCAATGACTTTGTGAAGCTGAATCCTCCAAAGTTTCATCATTCCGTCGATCCCCTCGACGCTGATGACTGGCTATGCAGCATGTCACGCAAGATTCGCTCGGCAAATGTATCTGAAGCCGACAAGGTGACCTTCGCGACGTATTTCTTGGAGGGACCCGCCAATCTGTGGTGGGAGAATTTTGAAGCTATGCGTCCCGCTGAACCAGTGGCCACATGGGCAGACTTCAGTGCAGCTTTTCGTCTGCACCATATTCCAGAGGGCCTGATGGACAGAAAGAGAGAGGAGTTCTGTGCCTTCACTCAGGGCAAGTTGTCTGTGGATGCCTATAGCCGCGAGTTCGGTAACCTCGCCCGCTATGCAACAGAGGAGGTGTCTACTGACGCCAAGAAGCAAGGAAGATTCCGTAAGGGTCTGAGCCCTGAGCTTCGTCGAAATCTGCGCCTCCATGAGTGTGCAAGCTTTCAAGCCCTGGTCAACAAAGCGATCAGTGCGGAGACTGGTCATACTGACTTCGAAGCCACAAGGAAGCACTCCCGTGACTTTGCCTCGTCATCTGGTTCCGCGTTTCCAAAACGCAGGCTGTGGGTTCCAAACAGTTCTCTGCCGCCAAGATACACTCCGAGGCCATCCTACGTGGCGCCTCAGACGAATCAGGCCAACCCTCCAGCAAAAGCTTATGGTGGTCCAGCTGGCAATGCTGCACCACGTGCCAACCAGGTGATATACTACAAGTGTGGAGAACCAGGGCATTATTCCCGTGAGTGTCCTTAGAATGTGGGTGCCAAGCAACCCGGAAAGTCCGTCGGGCAGGCCAAGTCGGGCAAGCATTTTATGTGAAGCCAACTCCTGCACGTGGCCGTGTGAACTATGTGTCAGCAGAAGAAGCTGCAGAGGATCCCGACGTCATGCTGGGTACGCTTCTTGTTAATCATCACCCAGCGTCCGTTCTCTTTGACACTGGGTCTTCTCATTCCTTCATTTCAGAAAGTTATGCACAGTTGCATAACATGTCATTTTGTGATATGCCAATCCCATTGGTGGTCCAAACCCCTGGTAGTAAGTGGCAAACCTCTAGGATAACCTATGGCAATGAAATTCTAGTAGACAGGCTAGTTTTTCTAGCCTCATTGATAGCATTGAAATCTTCGGATATTAATATGATCTTGGGCATGGACTGGTTGTCAGCTCACTATGCCAAGATTGATACTCACTCTAGAAATGTCCAGCTTACCCATCCCTCGGGTGAGATAGTAAATGTCTCTACTCGAGTTGCCAAATGCCAACTCTATTCCCTAAATTCCAACCCTCTTCCGGAACTTGAAGACATTCCGGTAGTCCGTGACTTTCCGGATGTTTTTCCAGAGGAACTGCCAGGAATTCCACGTGACAGAGATGTAGAGTTTGTGATAGATCTTGTTCCGGGAACTGTCCCAATAGCCAGAAGACCTTATAAGATGGCACCCCTGGAGCTAGCCGAACTTAAGAAGCAATTAGATGAGGCCTTGAGCAAAGGTTTCATTCGTCCTAGCTCTTCTCCTTGGGCTTGTCCCGTCCTCTTCGTCAAGAAGAAAGACGGAACGGATCGGATGGTTGTAGATTATCGACCAGTTAACCTGGTCACCATAAAGAACAAGTATCCGCTCCCCAGGATCAACGATCTGTACGATCAGCTCGCTGGATCCTCAGTCTTCTCCAAAATGGATTTGAGGTTGGGATACCATCAAATCAAGATTAAGAACGGGGACATTCCAAAAACGGCCTTCGTTACTCGTTATGGCCAATATGAGTACACCGTTATGTCCTTCGGTTTAACCAATGCCCCAGCCACCTTCTCTCGACTGATGAATTCAATCTTTATGGAGTATTTGGATAAATTCGTCGTAGTATACCTCGATGATATTCTCATTTACTCCAAGAATGAACAAGAACATGCCGAGCATCTAAGGTTGGTATTGATGAAACTTCGAGAGCATCTCCTTTATGCCAAATTTTCAAAATGTGAATTCTGGTTACCAGAAGTGACCTATCTAGGCCACGTAATCTCTAGTAAGGGTATTGCTGTCAATCCCGAGAGAGTTCAAGCTGTCCTTGATTGGACTCAACCTGAATCGGTTAAGAAAGTTAGGAGTTTTCTTGGTCTAGCAAGCTATTGTCGCCGCTTCGTCGAGACTTTCTCCAAGGTTGCAAAGCCTCTGACTGGACTCCTCAAGAAGGATAAAAAGTTCGAGTGGACACCACAGTGTGAACATAGTTTTCAGGAACTGAAAAGACGCCTGACTTCCGCACCTGTGTTGCTACCACCAGATTTCTCTAAGGACTTTGTTATCTATTGCGACGCTTCGCGACAAGGATTAGGTTGCATTCTCATGCAAGATCGTCATCTGATCGCATACGCATCTCGCCAGTTGCGTCCACATGAGGATAATTATCCCACACATGACCTTGAGCTTGCAGCTGTGGTCCATGCACTAAAAACCTGGCGACATTACCTTTTGGGTAATCGTTGCGAAATATTCACTGATCACCAAAGTCTGAAATATATCTTCACCCAGCCGGATTTGAATCTCAGGCAAAGACGGTGGATTGAGTTGATCTCGGATTATGACTTAGGGATAACTTACACCCCGGGGAAGGCCAATGTTATGGCCGATGCACTAAGTCGTAAATCTTATTGTAACAATTTGATGCTACAACAAGGTCAACCACTTCTCCATGAGGACTTTCGGAAGTTGAATCTTCATATCGTTCCTCAAGGATTCATTTCTACCCTGGTGGCGAAGCCTACTCTTAAGGATCAAATTATAGCCGGCCAAAAGCGTGACAAGGGTATATCACGGATCAAGGAGAATATTTTTAGCGGAAACGCTAAAGAATTTTCCATGAATGATCAAGGTGTGGTGTTCTTCCAGAATCGTTTAGTGGTTCCTAAGAACCCACATCTAAGGCAGTTAATCCTTAAGGAGGCTCATGATTCTCCTCTCACCATTCATCCCGGTAGTACTAAGATGTATCAGGACCTACGCCAGAGGTTCTGGTGGACTAGGATGAAGAGAGAAATTGCTGAGTTCGTTGCTAACTGCGACGTTTGTCGTTGAGTTAAGGCAGAACATCAAAGGCCTGCTGGCACCCTTCAACCTTTAGCTATTCCTAAATGGAAATGGGATAAAGTTAGCATGGATTTCATTACCGGATTTCCCAAGACCAAGAAAGGAAACAATGCTATCTTTGTGGTCATTGACCGTCTGTCCAAAGTGGCTCATTTTCTTGCTGTTTGTGAGAGTATAACCGCTAACCAGCTAGCAGAGTTATATATCTCTCGAATAGTGTCTCTTCATGGTGTTCCCCTGGAAATTAACTCGGATCGTGGAAGTATCTTTACTTCTCGTTTCTGGGAAAGTTTTCAGAATGCCATGGGGACTCACCTATCTTTTAGCACTGCTTTCCATCCCCAGTCAAGTGGTCAAGTAGAAAGAGTGAACCAAATCCTAGAAGATATGCTCCGAGCTTGTGTTATTTCGTTCGGTATGAATTGGGAGAAGTGCCTTCCATTCGCCGAATTCGCTTATAACAATAGTTATCAATCAAGCTTGGGCAAAGCCCCTTTTGAAGTTCTCTATGGACGAAAATGTCGAACACCTCTTAATTGGTCAGAAACCGGAGAGAGGCAACTCTTTGGCCCGGACATGATCCAGGACGCAGAAGAGCAGGTTCGCATTATTCGTGAAAAGTTGAAAACAGCCCAGTCTCGTCAAAAGAGCCAATATGATCGTCATCATAAGGCTGTGACCTTTGAAGTTGACGAGAAGGCTTACCTTCGGGTTACACCTTTGAAGGGTACCCATTGTTTCGGTATCAAGGGCAAGTTGGCTCCTCGTTACATTGGACCTTTCCGCATTCTTGCCAAATGAGGAGAAGTTGCCTACCAGCTGGAACTTCCTCCGCATCTTTCCAAGGTTCATGATGTTTTCCACGTCTCGCAACTCAGGCGTTGCTTTTTGGATCCTATCCGTGAAGTGGACCACGAAACGCTTGATCTCCAAGATAACCTTTCTTCCCGAGAATACCCCGTGCGTATTCTTGATCAAGCTGAGCGTACCACTCGACGTCGAAATCTCAAGTTTCTTAAAGTTCAATGGTCAAATCATTCTGAAAAGGAGGCAACTTGGGAAAGAGAGGATCGTCTCTATCCTGCGTTTTTCCCGACGACTTCTAAATCTCGGGACGAGATTCTTTTGAGTGGGGGTGAGTTGTCACATCCCTAAACCTTAAGCTAGATAGCATTGTGCTCATGTCTTCTTTGCATTTGCATCCAAGAAGTTCCAACAAAAACAACAAAGTGGCAAAGGAAAAAAACTCTAAACCCTAGCCACCATTTTAATTAAAGGAAAATTCAACTAGTTCAAAATCAATGAACCCAAAATGGCCTCAAGAAATGTTCAAACTTTCTGATAAATCATGAAAGTAAATGAGCATTAGAGAAAACTATTTTCTTGACACTTTAAGCATTTTCAATAAATGCAAAAGCCACTGGTTTCAAATTTAAAAATTTGAAAACAGAAGCTATAATTTTCCAAAAATGTTGAAAGTCTTGGAAATGAGTGGGGATATTATAACAAATATTTCAGGAGGTCAAAATTAGTTTTACTTTTTGTTTTCGAGCTGAAATAAATAGCAAAGCAATAAATAGCAAAACAGAAAAACAGAAAAGGAGAAAATAGAGAAAATCTAACCTGACGCCCACGCCAGGCCCAGCCCATCTCGCCGCTCGTCCCCTTCCCCGCGCCAGTAGGCAGCAGGAGGTGGCCGCCGCCTCCTCCGGCGCGGCCACGCACCTGCGTGCCTGCCTGGCCGCCGGTTCGCGCTGGCGACGGCGGGGATAAGCTCCCAAGAGCCTCCCCTATCCATTCCCCGCCTCGGTTCTTCCCCTCCGCCCGGATCTCCTCCCCCTCCCTGCTGCCGCCATTAGAGCCGAGCTCGAGCTCGAGCTGGCCGTTGCCCTGGCCATAGGAACCCCTCCCCGAGCACGCCATTAGATCCGCCTCGTCGCCCTGGTCGTATCTGCAGAAGCCGAAGTCCCCTCGAGCCCTGCAACGCCCGCAACGCCGTCGTCTTCTTCCTCCGGCCGCCGGACCTCTCCCGTCGATTCGTTGCCCCCAGGCCTTCCCCGAGCCATCTGAGCTCTTCTTTGCACTCCCTGTGAGCATGCGGTGGTTTTCCCTAAGCTTTCCCCGTCGATCCCCTCCTCTAGCCCTAGTTCCACCGGAGCCCGACGAGCACCGCCGCTCCGGCTCGTCGCCGACGCCTCTTCCGGCGACCCTAACCTCCCGAGTTGGTCCTGCCAGATCGGCCGCTTTGCGAGCTTGCTGTAGCTGCCATCCGCGTGCGATTTGGTGCTGTGCAGCGCCGTCTAGGTCGCCTCCGGCGAGCCCTCCGCCGCGGGTTTGGTCGCCGGCGACCACCCTCCGGTGGCCGTCGACGTGGCCGGCCATTAGGGCCTAATCGCCCTCCTCTGACTCGCTGACAGAGGGCCCCACGCCTGGTCAAACCCCAATTAGGGGCTGGTCAGCGCGGGATTAGTCCCAGAGAGGCTGACCAGTGGGGCCCCCCTGTCAGGTTTGACCTGCACAGGTCAGCTGACCTGCTGACGTCAGCCTGATGCAATAAATGGAATTTCCAGTATAAAAATAATTCAGGAAATTGCTAAAAATTGCAAAAATCATAGAAATTAATCTGTAACTCCAATGAAAATAATTTATATATGAAAAAGTATCAGAAAAATTCAAAGATTCTGATTATGCTATTTTCAGCTATGTTTGAAAAAGTTACAGAACCCTAAATTGTGAAATAAGGAATAATTCAATTCTTTTAATCACTTTATAAATGGAATTTGCAAAAATATCCAAATTTCATTATAAATGCAATGATCACACACTGCCTTAGATGTAAATCAGTACCATAACATGACATTTCATGCATGTTAACATTAGGATGATCTGAGCATCAGGTCGAATCAATTAAACCGATATCCGGGAATACCCATTTGAATTGCTATTCGAATGTGATTCAAATCAACTCTAAACCCAAAACATCTTGATTATAATAACTTATCACTTTGCATTCTCATGCCATGCTCATGCATCATTTTGATTGCATATGATTGTTATTGAATGTTGCCGTTCATTTCGGTAGGCTCCGCACCCCCGGATTCCACCGAATATCCGCCCGACGGATATCGTTCCTCCTCTGAGCAACAAGGCAAGCACCCCTTTTGATCATCCCGATAACACCTATGTTCTTGCTCCTGCACCTATTTAATGCATTAGGATGAAATGCTTCAACTGCTTTTGCCATGATAGTTGGACCCACTTCCTTTGCATGACTTAACCTTGTCACAGTAAATAGCCGAACCTTGCAACCTAGCATACCTGGTAGTTGCTTGAGCTATGATGTGCCTTATCCTGCTATGCATGCTATGCTTAGAGTTGTGTATGGTCTGTCATCTGGGAGATGAACAGAAATGTGGAATGTGTTCGGTGAGCAAAGGTCGTGTGTTGAACTTGATTTGGTAAAGGTACCGGTGAGCAAAGGTCATGTGTTGAACATGGCGGGTTGTTTCATTGGAACCGTCCTTAGGAACTGAGTTCCGTGTATGTAATCCAAGACTAGATACTACCACATGCTAGGCCCTGAAATATGACCCCGCTCGGCCTATTAATCGCGTAGTACTCGGTCCAGGAGTTGCAAGTAGTTTCTGGTGTTTATAGTAATGCTGGAGGCCGTGCATGGTGCTGACCTGAGAGGTGGACCGTGATGCGGTAGGCAGTGGCACGGTGTACCAAGTGGCACCCGGATGGTGGGCTTGGGAACCCTGCGCACATCGTTTGAGGCCGTGGCGGAAACCTCGGCCGGACTTCCGTACGGGTTACTCTCAGATAGGCGATAAACCTGGACTAGGTACTAGTGTGGTTAACGGTCGTGGCTGACTCCCTCGCTGGGCTTCCGCTTGAAGGTTGCCGAGGTGCATGACATGCACATGGTGATAAGTGGCGGGAGCGTGGGTGACGAAGTACACCCCTGCAGGGTTATGATCTATTCGAATAGCCGCGTCCGCGGATATGGACTACTTGGAGACATATGTTGTTCATAGATAATTTTAATGGCTACTCATAAAATTGTCAAGATAAGCGTGAGTGTCGTGGACGGCATTTCCGTATGGAGACGGAATGATTCCACGATAGTGTATTGTTGTGGTGTTAGTGGACTCGTGTGCGAGAAATCAAGTTGTCAAAACTAATTTCAAAAAGCAAGTTGTCTAGCCACGAGTCAAATGCTGGCTTCCCGCATGAAACCCCACAATACCTTCTTGATACCTTGCATGAGTAGTTAGCCATCCTAAAGTCTTGCTGAGTACCTTCATACTCATGTTTTCTTAATCATGTTGCAGAGGTTGCTAATGACCCTAATGAAGGGTTCTTCGTAAACATCGACGACGACGAGTAGCTGGTGTCCCAGCTACGATCTAGCCCTACGTCGGCTCTATAGTATAGTCAGGCCATGTGCCTCCTAGTTGCTCTGTCTGTACCCAGACAGCTTATAACTCTTCCGCTGGTTTGTATTGTGTGACTGATATTATGGGTCGTGAGACCCTTAATGTGTAATAATATGTGTGTGGCTCTTCTGAGCCTCTTAAATAAAGCTTGTATGTTTATGGTTATGTTGTGATGCCATCGATGTATCTATACATATCGGTATGCCATGCGTACGTGTGTCTTACTTGATATGTATGGGGTTCGAATACCTAGTCGTGAACTTTAGTAGCACCCCTTACAAGGAAATGCCCCTTTGTGATCCAACGAGCCTTGGTAGTTCGCTACTGCTCCGGACACATTGGTTGACCGGCATGTGTCCTTCTTAGCTGCTGCGTCTGTCCCCTTTGGGGAAATGTCACGCGACGTAATGGAGTCCTTGTAGCTTGCTACGACTCGTCTACGTTCGTTGATGACCGACACCTGCTTTGTTGGGTCATATATGCCTGTCCTTGTGCGGAACTGCCACTTTGGTTTATGACTAGACATGTCGATCCGGGTTCTTTGACATTGGAATGCTAGCGACACTATCGCATACGTGAGTCAAAAGACGCAAACGGTCCCGGCTAAGGTAAGGCTGCAGCCGTGGAGTTAACCGTGCGTGAGACCACAAAGGGATGCGATGTGTTACAGGCTGGATTCCTATGGCTTAGGATCGGGGTCCCGACAATTTCGTGCATTTACTTATTTTTTTTGAGCTAGTTGACCCTCAAATTGAAAAGCAATACAAATGAACTCTGAAAATGTTGAAAATTGGCATGCAATCATCATTACACCCACATAGCATGTGTTAAAAAGTTGAGAGGGCTACGACAAAAACTGCATGCACTTCGTGTACAAAACGGACAATCTCTCTCGAAGTATCAGGGTTTCGAACGAGAACTCATCTCTTACAAAGGGATTTCATTTTTTTGAACTTATTTGAACTCCATACTTTTTGTGTGTTCAAAATGCACCATTCAAAGGGACACCACAAAATTTCAATAATTTCTGACTTCATTTCGTATATTTCGTGCATTTACTTATTTGTTTTGAGCTAGTTGACCCTGAAATTGAAAAAGCACTCCAAATGAACTCTGAAAATGTTGAAAGTTGGCATGCTATCATCATTTCACCCACATAGCATGTGTTAAAAAGTTGAGAGGGGTACGACAAAAACTGGATGCACTTCATGTACAAAACGGACAATCTCTCTCGAAGTATCAGGGTTTCGAACGAGAACTCATCTCTTACAAAGGGATTTTATTTTTTTGAACTTATTTGAACTCCATACTTTTTGTGTGTTCAAAATGCACCATTCAAAGGCACACCACAAAATTTCGAACGAGAACTTTTCTCTTACATGGATACTATGAAAATGAAAAGTGTTTCAAATTTAGTACATTCCATACATGCATTACATAAAAGGTTTAATACATTATTACATTATTGCACCAATATTCCTATCTATTATTTCTGTTTTCTTCTGGGTCGTAGCCATGGAGAATCTTCATCACTCAGTAGGATGCTTGGGTCAGTTTTCACTTTGAAGGGCGGAATTTCATGAAACTTATTATAATCTTTCTGACATGTCTGTCTTGTCATCTACTCCCACGATGTTTCTTTTCCCTGAAAGAACTATGTGGCGTTTTGGCTCATCGTACAATATCTTCTTTTGCTGATTTCTTTTTCTCATTAATGTAGACATGTCCTTCACATAGAAAACCTGAGGGACATCATTGGCTAGGACAAATGGTTCGTCCATGTACGCAAGATTGTTGAGATCCACTCTTGTCATGCCGTACTTTTGGTCTACAACTACCCCGCCTCCTGTCAGCTTCACCCATTTGCACCGAAATAAAGGGATCTTAAAGGTAGGTCCATAGTCAAGTTCCCATATCTCCTCTATGTACCCGTAATATGTTTACAAACAGTGCCCATTCTCGTCTGTTGCATCAAAGCGGACACCACTATTTTGGTTGGTGCTCTTTTTATCTTGGGCAACCGTGTAAAATGTATTCCCATTTATCTCATACCATTGGAAAGTACATATAGTCGAAGATGGTGGCCTGGCCAAACAGTACAGCTCATCTTCAACGGTGTCGTCATTCATGAGATGTGTCTGCAACCAACTGCCGAAAGTCTTCTCGTGACCCCCTTTAATCCAAGAGTCAGCCATCCCCGGGTTTTCGGAGCGTAGAATATTCTTTAAGACTCCCATGAAACTCTCGAAGGGGAGCATATTGTGTAGAAACACAGGACCGAGAATTCTAATCTCTTCGACTAGGTGAACTAGGAGGTGTGTAATTATATTGAAGAAGGATGGCGGGAACAATAGCTCAAAGCTGACCAGACATTGGACCACATCAATTTGTAACCCTGATAGACTTTATCGATCGATTACCTTCTGAGAAATTACATTGAGGAATGCACATACCTTCACAATTGCCAGGCGAACATTTTCCGGTAGAATTCCCCTCAATGCAACCGGAAGCAATTGCGTCATAAGCACGTGGCAGTCATGAGACTTTAGGTTTTGCAATTTTTTCTTTCATATTTACAATTCCCTTTATATTCGACGAGAAGCCAGTCGGGACCTTGATACTGAACAGGACTTCAAAGAAGATTTCCTTCTCTTCCTTAGTAAGAGCATAGCTGGCACGCCCTTGAAACTGCCCTGGATGCATGCCATCTCTTCCTTTATGACGTTCCTGGTCCTCCCGTGCTTCCGGTGTATCTTTTGACTTCCCATACAAGCCCAGGAAGCCTAGAATATTCACGCAGAGATTCTTCGTCAGGTGCATCACGTCGATTGCCGAGCGGACCTCATGGACTTCCCAGTAGGGTAGCTCCCAAAATATAGATTTCTTCTTCCACATGGGTACGCGCTTATCAGGGCCGTTAGGAACAGGTTGGCTGCCAGGACCCTTTCCAAATATTACTTTTAAATCTTTGACCATATCAAATACTTCAACACCAGTACGGATGATAGGCTTCCCCCGGGATTCTGCCTTGTCATTGAAATGCTTGCCTTTTTTCTTTAAGGGATGATTGGGCGGAAGAAAACGACGATTGTACGGATACACATTCTTCCTACAGTTGTCGAGATATATACTTTCTGTCTGATCCAAACAGTGCGTGCATGCATTGTATCCCTTGTTTGACTGTCCTGAAATGTTACTAAGAGCAGGCCAATCATTGATGGTTACGAAAAGCAACGCTCGAAGGTCAAATTCCTCTTGTTGGTGCTCGTCCCACACACGTACACCTGGTTCGGCCCACAACTGTAAAAGTTCATCAACTAATGGTCTTAGGTACACATCAATATCGTTGTCGGGTTGCTTTGGACCTTGTATAAGCACTGGCATCATAATGAACTTCCACTTCATGCACAACCAAGGAGGAAGGTTGTAGATACATAGAGTAACGGGCCAGGTGCTGTGACTGCAACTCTGCTCCCCAAAAGGATTCATGCCATCTGTACTCAGACCTAACCATAAGTTCCTTGTGTCAGCTGCAAATCTCGGGAACTCTCTCTCGATTTTTCTCCACTGCCGACCATCAGCGGTGTGCCTCAACTTATCGTCTTTCATACGATCTTCCATGTGCCATCGCAACAACTTCGCATGATCTTTATTTCTGAACAGACGTTTCAACCGTGGTATTCTAGGAGCATACCACATCACCTTCGCAGGAACCCTCTTCCTGGGTGGCTCGCCCTCAATATCACCAGGGTCATCTTTTCTGATCTTATACCGCAATGCAGTGCATACTGGGCATTTATCCATATTCTCGTACTTCTCACCGCGATAGAGGATGCAGTCATTAGGGCATGCATGTATCTTCTACACGTCTAATCCTAGAGGGCAGACAAGCTTCTTTGCTTCGTACGTGCTGGCGGGTAATTCGTTCTTTCTTGGAAGCATCTTCTTCATCAGTACCAGCAACTTTTCGAATGACGAGTCAGTCACACCGGTCTCTGCCTTCCACTTCAGCAATTCCAGTGTGCTACCCAGCTTCTTCTGGCCATCTTCACAAGTTGGGTACAACAATTTGTTGTGGTCCTGTAACATCTCCTCGAACTGCAACCTCTCCTTTTCTGTGTCGCAACCTCGCCGTGCATCAGAAATGACCCAGCCAAGATCATCAGCGGGCTCATCTGGTTCCCGTTCTTCATCCTGATCTTCTTCTTCATTGTCTTCCATTGCGGTATCAGCATACTCAGGGAACATAGATCGGTAGTTGTCATCATCATTCTCTTCTTCTTCATCGTCGTCTTCCATCATAACCCCTCTTTCTCCGTACTTGGTCCAAACATTATAGCCTGACATAAAACCGGACCGAAGCAGGTGGCTCTGAATGACTCTTGAGGAAGTGTAATCCTTCTCATTCCGACATTCAACACATGGACAAAACCTATAGCCACCACCATGCTTGTTCGCATCGGCTGCATCTCGAAAAGAATGCACGCCTTCTCTGTAAGCGGCCGTGCGTCGGTCACCGTACATCCATGGATGGCTCATCTGCGTTATACGACAGTATATCAAATACAATCACGATCCTAAAAATTAGTACCGCACGATCTAAACGAGGAAATATAGTTGCTAACCTTTTAGAATAAGTAGAAATAAAGAGGAAGAGGTTTAAGCGTGGCTCGGGCATCTCATATTGTAGTTGTGTTCGGTGAACTGAAGCGGCATCGCTCTAACTCACATTTCAACAAACACCTCTAGTGCATCAAAAAAGTGGAGAGAAAGCACCCACCCACAATCTTCCATCCAAGAAAAATTGCAATGAAGAGGGGAGAGGGGGGCTGTGCTATATATAGGCAGAGGACTTTAGTCCCAGTTTGAGACACAAACCGGGACTAAAGGTGTCGCACATGCGGGCTGCCCACTGCGTAGCCCTTTAGTCCCGGCTTGGGACACGAACCGGGACTAACGGCTCCTTACGGGCCGGGAATAAAGCCTCGAGGGAGGTATGAGAATTGGGGCGACGTGGCCGGGCCTTTAGTCCCGGCCCAGAGGCGGGCCGGGACTAAATGGTCCCGGCCAAAGGCCCGTTTTCTACTAGTGATTGTTCCGGAGAACAGAGTCTTAGTCATCTTGCCCATGAGGCATGGTTCACATGTGTCAAGTGATTCAAAATCAATTGACTCCAAAATTCCATCAACATGGAGTTTCTTCATGCGTTTTATACCAATATGACCTAACGGCAGTTCCACACAAAAGTGATGCTATCATCATTAACTCTACATCTTTTGGTATCAATGTTATGGATATGAGTGTCATCACTATCGATATTCAACATGAAAAACCCCCTCACATTGGGTTAGTAACCATCGAGATTCAACTTAAATGAGTAATCGTCTCGTAATACATAACATCTAGATATAATGTTCGTGCTTAACGGAGACACTAAATAATACTTATTTAGGTTCATCACTAATCCCGACGGTAATTGATGTGAGAGCGTGTCGACGGCGATCACATCAACCTTGGAACCATTTCCCACGTGCATAGTCACTTCGTCCTTCGCCAGCCTTTGTTTATTCTGCAGTTCATGTTTCGAGTTGCAAATGTGAGCAACAGAACCGATATCAAATACCCAGGCACTACTATGAGAGCTGATGAGGCACACATCAATAACATGTATATCAAATATACCTTATTTGGCGTTGGCCACCTTCTTATCAGCCAGATACTTGGGGCAGTTCCGCTTCTAGTCACCAGTCGCCTTGCAATGATAACACTCAGTCTCCGGCTTGGATCCAGACTTCGGTTTCTTCGTCGTAGGGGCAATAGATTTGCCACTCTTCTTGGAGTCACCCTTCTTGCATTTGCCATTTTTTTGAAACTGGTGGTCATATTGACCATAAACACTTGGTGTTGTTTCTGGATTTCTCACTCAGCGAGTTTCAGCATCGCAAACAGCTTAGCGAGTGACTTATTCATCCCTTGCATGTCATAGTTCAACACAAAGCCTTTGTAGCTAGCTGACAGTGATTGAAGAGCTCTGTCAGTGATAGCTTCTGGCAGGAGAGCAATTCCTAGCTCAGCCAGACAGTTACAGTACCCAGACATTCTAAGCACATGTTCACTGACAAACCCGTTCTCTCCCATTTTGCAAGCATAGAACTTATCGAAGGTCTCATACCTCTCGATCCAGACATTCCTCTCAAATATAAACTTCAACTCGTGGAGCATCTCATATGGTTCATGACGTTAAAACATCTTTGAAGTCCCGGTCCTAAGCCATACAAAACTGCACATTGAACTAATGAGTAGTCATCCTTGCGTGTCTGCGAGACGTTCATAACTTTTGGCAATGTAGGTTGGGGTGGTTCATCACCTAGGGGCGCATCAAGGACATATTGCTTTTCGGCAGCCATGAGTATAAGCCTCAGATTACGATCCCAGTCAACAAAGTTGCTTCCATCATATTTTAGCTTACCTTTCTCTAGGAACGCATACAAAGTTTAGAGTTGCTACCGCGCGAGCCATTGATCTACGACATAAAATTTGCAAAGATTACTTAGACTATGTTTAAGATAATTGAGTTTAGTTAATCATATTACTAGTAAATTCTCACTTAAATTGACATCCCTCTAGTCATTCGAGTGACACATGATCCAAATTCACTAAGTCAAGTCCGATCATCACGTGAGTTGAGTTAGCTTCAATGGTGAACGATACGTCTCCAACGTATCGATAATTTACGAAGTATTCATGCTATATTTGCCTATGTTTATAATAACTTTATATGGTATTGATGCACTTTATATAATTTATTTAGAACTAACCCGGACTGACGCTATTTGCTGCAGAATTATCATGGTGTTGTTTTTTTGTGTAGAAAATGAAAGTTCTTAGAATCGCCCGAAACGTTTTATGATTTTTTCTAGAACATATGAGTAACATTGGAGCGAAGAACAACCAGAGGAGGGCTGACACAGAGGCACAAGCCAACAGGGTGCGTGCTGGGCCTTGGCCGCGCCCTGATGGCTTGTGAGGCCCACATGGCTCCGTTGCGCGTGATTTCAACACTGAAAAATCCTATAAATTCCAGAAACCCGAGAAGTAAAGAGAGAACTTTCGCTCCGCTGTTTATTGGTGCCAGTTAACTGTCGGAGGAAATACCTGAATAAAGGAAATCATCTGCCGGAAATCATGTTATTGTTGCCAGAAAGACTTAAGGGCGGAGAATTGCTTATAGGGGTTAACAAATGAGGGCATAGGTACTGCCAACAATATTTTTGTTACGGTATCATTTGGGTGGGTGGGCGGCACTGACGACCCCGAGAAGCAGTAGGTCGTAAATACTGACTGGTGTCTAATTTCTTTGATTGCATAATAGAAGTAGATACTATTTCATCTGGGTGGATGGTGTACATGGCTAATTTATTTGTAGGACTGACTTTTTTCATACTAGAGTATATATAGATGAGGAATCCTTTGCTGATGCATTTCAGCAGTGATTAAAGAGAGTGTTTCCATTGATCTACGCAATTTATTGTGGCTTTTATTTTTATTTTTTAAGATAGCACATACGCATATGCTCATACGTACACGCATACCTCACACTTATTAATGCACGACATGCACATCCTATCTTATGAGCACCTTAAAATATTGAGACGACATATTATTGTAACATTGATAAAGTCGTCACATACGCCTTAATACTCAACAGGTACGTATCTCACACTGCACGTAAGTCACGGGAAGACGAGAAGTAAATCCAGGAAAATCCAAGCACCTCTATAACTTGAACTCAGGTTGGTTCACCATTTTTTAGTTGTATGGTAATATTTAAGCTTACCATATTACCATAGTGAGTAGTGACACCATAACGATTTGTTTCTTTTATCTGGGTAGGAGTTTTTTTTTTTTTTTACAGTTGTGTTGGCGTGAGTTAACATCAAGTATGTCTGTTGCTTACGTTTGCATCAAGTCTCTGGCTTACATATTTTTTTTTTCCAGTGAATCTCTGGCTTACAGTAGATTCTAGCGACAGTAACTACTGTATGGGCTCCTGTGCCTACAGTAGATTCTAGCGACAAGATAAAGCCCTTCTATTTTGCGAGTTGTAAAGGGAAAATTCTGGTTGTATCTCATAGGCTCATACTAGTGTACACTCTATCCTCACCATCCATTTTTGAATCAAAGTTGGTGCGAGCAAATTTTTCGCCCAAATAAAAAAAAATAACTCAAAACTTTGCAAATGAATATCACACATGTACTACTATGTGCAGAAAAGTTTTCGGGCTTTTTGGCGTAACATAAATTTGTAAAATTATACGACTCATTCAGAATTTGAAATTTGACAAATTTATGTTCTCTTGTATACAGAATTTTAAAAATAAAAAATATACAATTAGATTCATTTGTGTATAGTTCGCCTGTAATGTTTCACGGTCATATGATCTCTTGTTTAGAAGAAACAAAAAAACTATTTCTTTATATAAGAATAGCATTAATCTTGACGCAAATTAGAGGTACGAGGTAGAGGGTGCAGTAGTATTGGACGAGACTATCTAGCTGTGGCATCCATATAATCAAATCTATTGTAATCGTATGATCATATCGTAAATCGTATGATCATATCGTAAATCGTACAAGTTGCATCCATGTAATCAAATCTATATCTAGTATTACAAAAGGAAAAAAGATCAGTTTTAAGTAGACTGTATAATTAGATGGAGATTGAGTTTCAAAGTTTATATTGTACCAGTCTGCTCTTTTTTATTTTAGGTAGCACTATATTCATTGCTTTACTAACTAGGGAATTTAAAAAATGATAGTCCCATATGATCGAGGCTTCCAAGTGCCAAGCAGAAGAGTCCATATGATCGAGGCCGAGCTTGTCAATAACCTCCAGAGTCTTTTGGTGAAGCAGCACTTGAAGAAGAGGTGAGCCCCTGTTTCTTGCTCCCTCCCACAGAGAGGGCAAAGACCGAAATTTTCCCACCCGCGCAGGTCTAAGACTGGCACTCGCAGCCAGCTTATTTAAGAAATAACTCCAACTGAGTTTAGAGCTAGCAAAGCTCGTGTTTTTTTACAACTTTTCTTTATTACTTTCATTGACCCTCAAAAGATGCAGATTCGATGTTTATAAATCATATGCATATGTGTATCTGAAAAGGTACTTTTAAAATATGTAATTTTATAATTTTGAGAAATATGCTATTATAGAATTTTGCTGGCTGATATAGTTGATGGTGGATTTATGAATTCCTATTATTTTTGATTTAATAATTTTCACAGTACTCTTTTAGGTTCCGATAAGAAAAGTCCTCGTGTTCAATACTGACGTGGTCTCCTATGTTATCCCAGTGTAGTTTTGCATATAAGGCGCCTCTACTGAATCATATGTGGCATCTACGAGGTACGTACAATGAGTATACACCAAGTCTCTGTAAGGTTAAGATTGATGTACGTCATAGCCATCGACGTCTTGTAGTCTATATCGAAGACCTCCCGGTCATTGCTTTTACATGTTCCCTAGTTAATATAAACAAGTTTGATCCGCTACGGCAACGAGTTTTATTCAGGATGTGTGGCCGGTGGACGCATGACGAAGAAGACTTTGGTATCCTGAACGCGCGCGTAGCTGTCCGTCGTATGTAACTTGTCCATCATTAGTCTCAACGCGCGTGAGTAGCTGTCCGTCGTACGTAACTTGTCCATCATTAAACAGAACCTTAACGTATGACCCAGACCACGACAGTGAAGAGACAGACGACGGCGATGACAGTACGAGCATATTAACATGTACACATTCGAACGGTTTACAAATGGAATTTCTCTTGGCTGTTCCGGATGCATATGCACTTGCCAATTTCAAATTGCTAAGAAGAGGTTTCTTTTGTTTCAACCTACCAAGCACCAATACTTCAGAAATTTGTGTATCGCCGTTCAGTACTTCACCGATACTCCGATACTTCAGATACGCCTTCGATACGGGTATCCCCGAAGTATCGTCATTTTCAATTTAAAAGAAATGGCGATACGCGTATCCTCAAAGTATCGCCGTTGTGTATTGTCCATGTCTTGATGTATCGTTGATCTGTTCATATAGGTAGTGCACGTGGACTGTACTAACGTACTAGTTGGATAAAAGTGCTTTGTTAAGGATGTTACTTGTGCAATTCATTATTTGGCCCACTCGTGCAATCCAAAGTTGATCTTTATATATGTTTGTCATTTGACAATCTCAAGTTTTTAATTTTAAAAGATTTATTAATTTTATATTGCCATATTAATAGATATTACAGTCTAAATCGTACTGTGACAGTCTATGACCGATTGGTCGTATTATTCATTGATGATAGTGAGATTTTAAAATGAGAAACAATAAGGTATGAAAGTAATTAGGCAACCAGTGGGTCGATATTTTGTTATAATCTCATACATTTATTATGTTAGTTTTTATTGCATGTTATTTTATCATTATTTATATATGCTTGCTGTATCCCGTATCGCCGTACCCGTATCACCGTATCAGTGTCGCCGTATCGGTGCTTCGTAGGTTCCAACATACTCATTAGCTCGCATGTGCATCTTTGAGTGAAGAGACGGGGAGTTGTTGCCGGTGAGTAGTTTATATTAGTATCATGGGTATGATATTACTTTAAGTTATTATATTCATAGTGCAAAGTAATATGTACAAGTGTCGTAGATTGCTTTATATATTAGCTTGTAGATTCATCTTTTACTAGAAAGGTTGGACGCGCTTTATTGGGCTGTTAATGTTGGGCTGTTAATGTTGTTGGATTTTCATTTGTATTCAATCTATTTTAAAATATAAGGTGTACTAGTTTAAAAAAAATTAAACCTCTTTAAATTTGACCGCATTTTGTAGGAACATATCGGTATCCATAATATCAAATCGGATTCTTAGATTCATCATGAAATGAGTTATCATATTTTATTATTTTGTATTGTGGATGTCAATATTTTTGCGTCTAAACTTGATCAAAGTTTAAAAAAAGTTGATTTTTCAATAAATTAATACATCTTAGATTTTAAAACGGCGCAAGTATTAGGTTTACTTTGTGGGAAAATGATGAAGCATCTTTTCTTTTTTATTCATGTAATTCGGTGTTCTGGTGGTCCTTCGTAGTGTTATTTTGTGATCTGCCAATCAACTCATACTTATGTCGAAACAAATTCTGTGTCAGTGGCTGCATGTATTATATTGGTGCTAAAGTATCACATGTTGACACTATATTTTTTCTAGGTGATGTCACGGTGTCTAGGTTGGTAAGTTTTTATAGGCTAGTTGCTTCCAATTGATTTGAAAAAATTTCGACCCCATCAAAATCATGAACGGAATCCAATATTTAATTTCTCAAGGAAAAAGAGCATAGTTAATTAAAATAATTGAGTGAGAGATTGTTGACGCGATCAAAGTCGGTGACCCAATTCTAAATTGGTTATCTCAATTGAATGAGAGGCTTCCAATCCAAGGGAGCTTAGTGATATAATATAATGTGAAGTGCTATGTTACAGTAACATATTATGTTACTCTAAACACCTCTTTCCTTATTAACTACTTGACACATAAGCGATTGTTTCTTGAAATGCAATATGTTACTAGCTAAGTTACTTCCTCTATGACCAGCCTTATGTTTTCTACTAATTAAAAACTCCCCTCTCTGGACGCTATGGGGGCGGAAGGGTGGGGATAGGGGAACCCTAGATCTAGCGGTCCGGAGTGAAAATATGGTGTGGGCTTGCGTGTGAGGCGGTGTCGTGGTCGGGTGTGCAATCTCGACGTGTATGGAACTAATGTCCTCCCAATTTTTTCTCCACCTCAAAGATGGCACGCCGGCTTCAACGATGATGCAAGAAGAACAAATTGGAGGTCTTTTGGGATGAATATTATCATGTGTTAAAAAGCCACATATTTTACTTTATAACACAACCCTTGTTTACATATTTCATCCTAAAAATTTCCACACTTGTGTGTTATGTTTCCATGTATATCTGTATTTTTTACAGATTTTTTTGAAATGTAAAAAATTATGAGTTTTGAAGAATTTTGGATTTTTTTAAAACCGGCCTCAATGAAGGCCGAGCTCTAAACGTCATTTTGGCATATATAGCATCTAGGAGATACATACAGTGAGTACACACTAAGTCTCTGCAAGGTTAAGATGTACATCATGGCCCTCGACGTCTTCTGATCTATATCAGCGACCTCCCGTTCGTTGCTTTTACATGTTCCCTAGTTTAAACAAGTTTCTTCCGCTGCGACAACGTGCTTTGTTCATGAAGTGTGGCCGGTCGACACATGACGAATAAGTCTTTGGTACCTTGAAGGGTTGGATATAATTTTGAATTTCTATAAGAGCGTTCTGGTACGAGTGTTTTTTTTGCGGGTGCTGGTACGAGTGTTCTTGTGAGGGTTTGTGCTACTTAGGATCTGTTTGGAACCATAATATATTATAATAATCTGGATTATGAAGATAGATTATATAATCTCGTTTATAAAAATAATCTAGGTGGGCATGTTTGGAGGCCAGATTATATAAACTGTAATCTAGGTTTTACATTGCATAATGACCTGTCTGTCTTTTGTTTTTTTTAAGAAAAAGGAGGGTGGCGGTGGCAGGAATGTAATTATCTCCAACTTTACAAGGGTAATGTGTCATTAGCAATCCATAATCCGATTTTACCTGGGATAGAGTAGATTGTGAGTTTTTAATAATCTGTCCATCTAGTTTTTATAATCTACACCATAATCTGTCATGTTCGGAGACACAATAGATTATAAAAACTGAATTATATAATCTGAGTGGTTCCAAACAGTGCCTTAATATATGGCATGTGGCCTTTTCGAGAGAAAAAAAGATGCACACAGCCAACACCTGGTTCCAGTAGGCTTATTTATTTTTCCATATTTTATTAAACTCGGATTTCTGGTTACGTTGGTGTTGTTGTTGTATCAAAAAAGCTAGACCAAACCCTAGTTTCTCGAAAAAAATGTGATGCCTTTTTTTACACCAAGTAAAATAAGTATAATACATGTCTCCAGGGGACAGGGCAATCCTGGGACTGAGACTCAGACTCACAATCAACCTTAATTAGCTTGTCTTCTAGTTATGACCTATGATTGTCATAATCGTTGACACTTGGATGCAGGAGATTCTCGACTTTCGCCCCATCAGTCTAATTCACGCCATCGCAAAGATTATTCCAACGATGTTGGCCACAAGACTTGGTCCTTACATGGACACCCTCGTCTCCAACGCACAAAGGGCTTTCATCAAGACTAGGAGCATAAATGATAATTTCATGTTTGTTAGCAACTATGCGCGATGCCTGCACCGCCGAAAAAACCATCCATTCTCCTCAAACTTGACATAAAGAAGACCTTCGACTCGGTGCAATGGGGCTACATCTTAAACCAAGTACAGCAGCGTGGGTTCCCCTAACGCTTCCGTAACTGGATTGCAGTGCTCCTTTCAACTAGTTCTTCTCAATGGCGTCCCTGGTGACCCAATTTGGCATGGGTGCGGGCTACGGCAAGAAGACCTGCTGTCCCCGCTGCTCTTCATCATCGCGATTGACCCCCTTGTGTGTCTCTTGCAGCTGGCCACCAAGCAGGGGGGCTGCATCCCTTGGGGTGCATAGGGAGCTCTACCGCTCATTCCTCTATGCGGACACCGCCGCCATTTTTGTGGCCCCTATCAAGGAGGACATCCGTGTGCTTGCTACAATCCTAAACGATTTTGGTGAGGTAACCGGGCTAAGGACAAATTTTTGCAAGTCCCTTTTTACGCCTATTTGATGCGATGGAATCGACCTCGACGATATCATGCAAAGCCTTCCAGCGGCCAAGACATCCTTCCCCATGCGCTACATGGGGCTGCCTTTGTCGGTTAAGAGCCTCAAGAGTGTTCACTTCCAACACGTGGAAGAAAAGGTGGCGACTAAACTCTCCCCCCCCCCCCCCCCCCCGGCAAGGGAAATACTTCACCACCATTGCTCGCGCTACTTTGGCCATGATGATCTATCACATCACTCCACTTGACATTCCGGTTGAGGTATTGCAATTCATTTTATAAGCTCCGGAGGGACTTCCTCTGGACGGGTACACACAAGGTCTCCGACGAAAAATGCAAAATAAAATGGGAGGTGGTTTGCAGGCCTACTTCCCTTGGGAGCCTTGGGATTCTTCACCTAGCCAAGTCCGCATGCGGTTTGCGCCTTCGTTGGCCTTGGCTTGAGTGGGTCGCATCAGAGAGAACTTGGGTGGGTACCGGCAACCCATGTGATGACTCAGATATGGACCTTTCACTATCATGACGGTCGGCGACGGGGCCAAGGCAAGCTATTGGAACTTGCCTTGGGTTAATGGTTTGCGGCCGCGGCAAATTGGCCTTCATTTATGACATCTCAAAAAGAAAATAGTGCAGCGTAAAAGATGCCCTTGATGGTGACTCTTGGGTGCAACGTATCGACTTCTTAGGCGGTCCTACACCTTTCATGTGCAAATCATCGAAGATAGGCTAGACACTATTATGTGACGCCGTCTCGATACTACGCCGTAACATCGGCTTACAAAGCCCAATTCTTCACGCAAACTACAACAAGATTAAACACTATAGTTTGGAAGGTGTGTGGGCTCCCCCTAAGTGAAGATTCTTCGCATGGCTAATCATTCAAAATAGGGTGTGGACGGAGGATCGATTGGCCAAGCGGGTGTGGCCAACTATAGACTATGCCCCGTGTGTAGCGCCACCATGGAGTCAGCCGTGCACCTCCCGTTCCAATGCCTCTTCTCCCTAAGAGTCTGGGCTCCATGCGGAATTAGCTTTGGCACCATTGCATCGATGCTACCTCTTGGGTGGACATCAACATTTTCTTTTCTTGGTGGGAACACTTCATGGGCGGAAATCGCGATAACCATAAGGGCATATCCTCGCTAGCAATGATAGTCGCTTGGGAGATTTGGAATGAGCGAAACTCGAGGGTCTTAAACAACAAAATCGTGACTGTGGGATACATCTTCAATCAGATTCATTAGGAGGCCATCATTTGGGTTAAGTCAGGTGCTAGACGTTTGAGTAACTTGATGTCGGGACAATAGGCTTTTGTCTCCGGTGGGGTGACCTTAGGGATTGTAAGAATTGTTGGGGAACATTGCATGGGAAACAAAAGATTCCTACGCACATGCAAGACCTATCCATGGTGATGATCATCTAGGAGAGGGGACATCGGATCCACATACCCTTGTAGATCTCTAAGCGGGAAGCGTTAAGAAACTCGGTTGATGTAGTCGAACGTCTTTCTAATCTGAATCACAATTGTCCCACGAACTCCGTCCCGATCTAGCACCGAACGGACCACACCTCCGTGTTCAGCACATGTACAACTAAATGACGATCTCCGCCTTCTTGATCCAGCAAGAGGGGCGGAGAGGTAGATGAGTTATCCGAAAGCACGAAGGTGTGGTGGTGGTGGTGGTGAACTAATCTAGGAGGGCTTCGCCAAGCAATGCCGGACTAATATAGATGAGGGAGACGATCTATGGAGGAGAGGGCAGCACGTGGCTTTTTCTGGTGTAGTTTGCCCTCAAAACCTCCACTATATATAGGAGGAAGAGGAGGGAGGGCTTCCTTGCCTCCTACTCCAAGGAGGAGGCCTCGGCCGACCCAAGGGAGGAGAGTCCTCCTCCAATTCGGTTTGGTGGAGGACTCCCTTCCTACTTGGCCACCTCCTTCCTTTTTTATTTTCCTTTTCTTTTTGCACCTTTGGCCGAAATTGGTTTATTGGGCTGGCCTCACCAGCACACTAGGGGCTGGTGTGCCACCTCTAGGCCTATTAGGTCCTTTCCCGGGTGGGTGGCCCCTCCCGGTAAAACCCCGAAACCCATTCGTCACTCCCGGTACTTTACCGGTAATGCCCGAAATCTTTCCAGAAGCCAAATGCAACTTTCATGTATATCAATCTTTACCTCCGGACCATTCCAGAGCTCCTCGTGACATCCGGGACTCCAAACAACTTTTGGGCACCAACATACATAACTCGATAATACTGAAATGTCACCGAACCTTAAGTGTGCAGACCATGCGGGTTCGAGAACTATGTCGACATGACGTGAGAAACTCTCCGGTAAATAACCAATAGGTGGACCTGGATGTCCATATTGGATCCTACATATTCTACGAAGATCTTTATCGATTGAACCTCTATGTCAAGGATTCAGCTATTCCTGTATAACATCCCCTTTGTCCTTCGGTATGTTACTTGCCCGATATTCGATCGTCGGTATCTCTAACCTATTTCAATCTCGTCACCGGCAAGTCTCTTTACCAGTTTCGGAATACAAAATCCCGTGGCTAACTCCTTAGCCACATTGCTTGCAAGGCTTGTTTGTGATGTTGTATTACCGAGTGGGCCCCGAGATACCTCTCCCTCATACAAAGTTACAAATCCCAGTCTTGATCCATGCCAACTTCAACGCACCTTCAGAGATACCTTTAGAGCACCTTCATAGTCACCCAGTTATGTTGCCACGTTTGATACATACAAGGCATTCGTTCAGTGTTAGTGAGTTACATGATCTCATGGTCATAGGAATGTATACTTGACATGCAGAAAACATTAGCAATAAAATAACACGATCTCATGCTACGTTCATAGTTTAGGTCTTGTCCATCACATCATTCTCCTAATGATGTGATCCCGTTATCAAGTGACAACACTTGTCTATGGCTAGGAAACCTTAACCATCTTTGATCAATGAGCTAGTCAACTAGAGGCTTACTAGGGACAATGTTTTGTCTATGTGTCCATGCATGTATCTGTGTTTCTATTCAACAATTATAGCATGGATAATAAACGATTATCTTGAAACAGGAAATATAATAATAACTATTTTATTATGGCCTCTAGGGCATATTACCAACAATCTCCCACTTGCACTAGAGTCAATAATCTAGCTTCAGATCACTATGTGATTTACAATGTAACGAATCTAACACCAATACAGTTCTGCTGTTGATCATGTTTTGCTCGTTGAAGAGGCTTAGTTAACGGGTCTGCAACATTCAAATCTGTGTGCATTGTGGAAATATTTATGTCCTCCTCCTTGATGTAATCGCGGATGGCATTGAAGTATCGTTTTATGTGTCTGGTCCTCTTGTGAAACCTTGGTTCCTTGGTTAGAGAAATGGCACCAGTGTTGTCACAGAACAAATTATTGCATCCAGTGCACTTGGCACAACTCCAAGATCTGTCATGAACTGCTTCATCCACACACCCTCTTTAGCCGCCTCCGAGGTAGCTATGTACTCCGCTTCGCATGTAGAATCAGGTACGACGCTCTACTTGGAACTGCACCAGCTTACCACACCCCCATTGAGAATAAATACGTATCCGGTTTGTGACTTGAGTCATCCGGATCAGTGTCGAAGCTTGCATTGACGTAACACTTTACGACGAGCTCTTCATCACCTCCATAAAGGAGAAACATTTTCTTAGTCCTTTTCACGTACTTCAGAATATTCTTGACCGCTGTTTAGTGCGCCATTCCTGTATTACTTTGAAACCTTCCCGCCATCCTTATGGAAAGGCTGACATCATGTCTAGTGCACATCATTGCATACATGATAGACCCTATGGTTGAAGCATAGGGGACGACACTCATCTTTTCTCTATCTTCTGCACTTACTGGGCATTGAGTCTTACTCAACTTTATACCTTGTAACACAAGCAAGAACCCCTTCTTGGATTGTTCCATTTTGAACTTTTTCAAAATCTTATCAAGGTATGTGCTTTGTGAAAGTCTTATCAGCCGTCTTGATCTATCTCTATAGATCTTGATGCCTAATATGTAAGCAGCTTCTCCAAGAGCCTTCATTGAAAAACTTTTATTTAGGTAATCCTTTACGCTTCCCAAAAGTTCTATATTATTTCCAATCATCAATATGTCATCTACATATAATATTAGAAACGCTATAGAGCTCCCACTCACTTTCTTGTAAATACAAGCTTCTCCAAAAACTTGTATAAACCCAAACGCCTTGATCACCTCATCAAAGCACTCATTTCAACTCTGAGATGCTTGTACCAGTCCATAAATGGATCGCTTGAGATTGCATACTTTGTCAGCATTCTCTGGATCGACAAAACCTTCCAATTACATCATATACAACTCTTCCTTAAGAAACCCATTAAGGAACACTGTTTTGACATCCATCTCCCAAATTTCATAATCAAAAAATGCAGCTATTGCTAACATGATTTTGACGGACTTAAGAATCGCTACGGGTGAGACAGTCTCATCATAGTCAACTCCTTGAACTTGTCAAAAACCCTTCGTCAAATGTCGAGCTTTATAGACGGTCACATTACCGTCCACGTTCGTCTTGTTCTTAAAGATCCATTTGTTTTGAATGGCCTTCTGCCCTTCAGGTAATACTTGCAAAGTCCATACTTTGTTTTAGTACATAGATCCTATCTCGGAATTTATGGCCTCTAACCATTTGTTGGAATCCAGGCCCACCATTGCTTCTCCATAGGTTGTTGGTTAATGGTTGTCTAACAACATGATTGATAACATAGGATTCCCGTACCACTCAGGAGTAGTACGTGCCCTTGTCGACCTACGAGGTCTGATCGTAACTTGATATGAAGTTTCATGATCGTCATAACTAGCTTCCTCTTCCACCGGTGTAGCTTCGACAGAAACTTCTTTCTGTCATGCACCACCATCTGGTTGAAGCAAAGGTTCTATAACCTCATCAAGTTCTATCTGCCCCCCTCCACTCAACTCTTTCGAGAGAAACTCTTTCTCAAGAAATGTTGCGTTTTTAGTGACAAACACTTTGCCTTCTGATCTGAGATAGAAGGTGTACCCAACTATCTCATTTGGGTATCCTATGAAGACACACTTTTCCGCTTTGGGTTCCAGCTTTTCAGGCTGAAGCTTTTTTACATAAGCTTCACATCCCCAAACTTTAAGAAACGACAACTTTGGCTTCTTGCCAAACCACAATTCATATGTGTTGTCTCAACGGATTTTGATGGTGCCTTATATAAGTGAATGCAGCTCTCTCCAATGCATAGCCCCAAAACAATAATGACAAATCGGTAAGAGACATCATAGAACACACCATATCTAATAAACTACGATTACGACGTTCGGACACGCCATTATGCTGTGGTGTTCCACGCGGCGTAAATTGTGAAACAATTCCACATTGTCTTAAGTGAGCACCAACCTCGTAACTCATATACTCACTGATACGTCTCAAACGTATCTATAATTTTTGATGGTTTCATGTTGTTATCTTGTCAACTTTGGATGTTTTATATACCTTTTATATCTTTTTTGGACTAACTTATTAATTCAGTGCCAAGTGCCAGTTCGTGTTTTTTCTGTGTTTTTTACTCTTTTCAGATCTGATTTTGGCACGGAGTCCAAACGGAATAAAATCCCCAAAATGAATTTTTCCAGAACGGAAGAAGATCGGGGGACTTGAGGGCCAAGGCAGGGGGCCCACAGGGAGCCCATAAGCCCTGTTGCCGCGGCGAGGGGGGCCCACGGCAACCAGGCTTGTGGCCTCCCTGGCGCTACCCAGCCCAAGCTCTTTGGCCTATAAATTCCCTAAAATCCCAGAAAAAATGAGGGCATCCACGAAAACACTTTTCCGCCGCCGCAAGCTTCCGTTTCCGAGAGATCTCATCTGGAGACCCTTCCCGGTGCCCTGCCGGAGGGAACTTTGGAGTTGGAGGGCTTCTACATCAACTTCATCGCTTCTCCAATGACTCGTGAGTAGTCGACTTTAGACCTACGGGTTCGTAGTTAGTAGCTAGATGGTTTCTTCTCTCTCTTGGATCTTCAATACAAAGTTCTCCATGATCTTCATGGAGATCTATCCGATGTAATCCTCTTTGGTGGTGTGTTTGTCGAGATCCGATGAATTGTGGATTCGTGATCAGATTATCTACGAATTATATTTGAGTCTTTGCTGATTTCTTATATGCATGATTTGATATCCTTGTAAGTCTCTCCGAGTCTTGGGTTTTGTTTGGCCAACTAGATCTATGATTCTTGCAATGGAAGAAGTGCTTGGTTTTGGGTTCATAGCGTGCGGTGACCTTTCCCAGTGACAAAAGGGGCAGCAAGGCACGCATCGTGTTGTTGCCATCAAGGGTAACAAGATGGGCTTTCATCATAGATTTGAGATTGTCCATCTACATCATGTCATCTTGCTTAAGGCGTTACCCTGTTCTTATGAACTCAATACAATAGATGTATGCTGGATAGCGGTCGACGTGTGGAGTAATAGTAGTAGATGCAGAAAGTATCGGTCTACTTTTTTTGGACGTGATTCCTATAAATATGATCATTGCCATAGATAACGTGATGACTTTGCGCGGTTCTATCAATTGCTTGACAGTAATTCATTCACCCACCGTCTACTTTCTTTCATGAGAGAAGCCACTAGTGAACACTACGGCCCCTGGGTCTATTCACAACTATCGTCTCCACTTTTACTTTTACTTTGCTTTGTTTACTTTTTGCTTTCAGTTCTCACTTTGCAAACAATCTATAAGGGATTGACAACCCCTTCTTAGCATTGGGTGCAAGCTCTTTGTGTTTGTGCAGGTACTTGTGACTTGAACGCTCCTCCTGCTGGATTGATACCTTGGTTCTCAAACTGAGGGAAATACTTACCGCCACTGTGCTACATCACCCTTTCCTCTTCACGGGAACACTAACGCAAGGCTCCAAGGCCTCGGGGGAATCCTTTGCATATTTGCCAAGGAAATCCCTATAGGCGTAGCGAGCAGCAGAAGGATTCCTGGCGCCATTGTCGGGGAAGGTCTTTTGTAGCCGTAGTATAAGGATTTCTAGCGCCGTTGCCGGGGAGGATCGCTTGCCGAGGAGTACCAAGACAAGAATAATCTCCCGTCAACACGCCTATTTCTGGCGCCGTTGCCGGGGAGGAGATATCAAGTCAAGATCTATCCAAGTAGGTGTCACAAACTCATCTCTTGCATTTACTTTGTTTGCCAGTTGCCTCTCGTTTTCTTCTCCCCCACTTCACATTTGCCGTTTTCATTTGCCTTTCTCATTTGTCGTTTTGCCTTCTTTTTTCGCCCTTTCCTCTCGCCATGTGCCTTCAATATGCTTGCATCTTCGCTTGCTAAAAATCTAGTGATATGGATCCTCATCCACTTGCTAATCACTTTAAGAGATCCAGTTATGTTGATCCAATTGCTAGTGAGTTGAGTGCACTTGACTATCTTTATGGAGTTTTTCTTGAGATGCGTGAATCTGAAAATTGTGAGGTAGAAATTTATGAAGTGATTCACCAGGGCTCCTTGGATGAAAAGCATGATTGCAATGGCTTCACTATAAATTCTATTAGTGACAATCATGATAAAAATGCAAAACCCTAAGCTTGGGGATGCTAGTTTTGCTATGTCCACTACATGTTGCGATGATCATGAGTGGGGCGATGATTTTTCTTATGATCTTGAAAATTTGTTTAAGCCTCGTGATGAATATGATATTTGCAATATTATTGAACGTGGGTTTGGAGAAGTCATGACTTTAGTTGATGATGATCCCACATGTAATTATTACAAGAGAGGAAAATATTGTGGTAGAAACTTTCATGTTACCCAATTACCTCTCGTTATGTGGAGATTGCTATTGTCTCTTTCTTCTTCCTTGCATATGATAACTATTGGTTGTCTTGACAATTTGTTTTCCTATAAAATGCCTATGCATAGGAAGTATGTTAGAGTTAGATGTGATTTTCACATGCTTTATGATGCTGTCGTTGTGCTTCGATTCTAGTCTTTTATGTGAGCATCATTGAATTATCAATGCCTAGCTAAAGGCGTTAAACAATAGCGCTTGTTGGGAGGCAACCCAACGCATTTATCCTTTTTTCTGTTTTGTGTTTTCCACATTTTCATAGTTCTATTATGAATGTGTTTTCTTTGTTTCTTTAGCGTTTGTGCCAAGTAAAACCGTTATGATTAGTCTTGGGGATGATCGTTTGGTCATGCTGGAAAAGACAGAAACTTTCTGCTCATGAAAGAATTTTCATTTTTTCTGTAAGAGATTTTGAGTTTATTCTTTTTGATGCTGATTTCTACGCAAATTCTTCAGGCTGTCGTAATTTTGCAGAATTTTTGAAGTACCAGAAGTATACGAAGTATACAGATTGCTACAGAATGGTCTGCTGTTAACAGATTCTGTTTTTGTTGAGTTGGTTGCTTATTTTGATGAAACTATGGATAGTATCGGGGGGTATTAGCCATGGAAGATTGAAAATACAGTAACCCAACATCAACATAAGTAGAATTTAAGTTTGCTACAGTACCTAAGGAAGTGGTGGTTTGCTTTCTTATACTAATGTTATCACGAGTTTCTGTTTAAGTTTCGTGTTGTGAAGTTTTCAAGTTTTGGGTGAAGTTCTTATGGACAAAGAGATAAAGAGTGGCAAGAGCTCAAGCTTGGGGATGCCTGATACGTCTCCAACGTATCTATAAATTTTTATGGTTTCATGCAGTTATCTTGTCAAACTTTGGATGTTTTATATGTTTTTTGGGACTAACCTATTAATTCAGTGCCAAGTGCCAGTTCCTGTTCTTTCCGTGTTTTTGACCCTTTTTCAGGCGGAGTCCAAACGGAATAATTATTTCGCGATGATTTTTTATGGAAAATATCAAAAATACCGAAAGAAAAAGATACCGGAGAGGGGTCCCGAGGAAGCCACAAGCCCTGTCGGCGCCCCCCCCAGGTCGCACCAACCAAGCTTGTGGGCCCCTCAGAGTCCCACTTGACGCAACTCCACCGCCATCTGGTCCTATAAATCTAGAAACCTCCAGAAAGAAACCTAGATCGGGAGTTCCGCCGCCACAAGCCTCTGTAGCCACCAAAAATCAATCTGGAGCCCGTTCCGGCACCCTGCCGGAGGGGGAATCCATCTCCGGTGGCGATCTCCATGACGAGGAGGGAGTAGTTATTCCTCGGGGCTGAGGGTATGTACCAGTATCTATGTGTTTGATCTCTCTCTCTCTCGTGTTCTTGAGATGTCTTGATCTCGATGTACCGTGGGCTTTGCTACTATAGTTGGATCTTATGATGTTCTTCCCCCTCTCCGAGATATATTTCTATACGACTACCACCATGACATGTGCCACCACTTCTACATTGACATTGCATGATCATAAGATAGCTAGCATGATGTTTCCATTGATGGCTATGCCATGCTAGATCATTGTCACGGTACACTACCAAAGGCATTCCATATAGAGTCATCATTGCTCTAACTTTTGAGTTGTAAGTGTGATGATCATCATAGATGGAGCATTGTCCCATGTGAAGAAATAAAAGAGGCCAAAGATGCCCACCAAAAAAACAAAAAACAAAAAAAAAGAGGCCAAAGAGCCCACCAAAAAAGAGAGAGAAAAATAGAGAAGGGACAATGCAACCACCTTTCCACACTTGTGCATATTAAGAACCATGATCTTCATGATTGAGAGTCTCTCGTTTTGTCACCACCATATAGCAAGTGGGAAATTTTCATTATATAACTTGGCTTGTATATTCCAATGATAGGCTTCCTCAAAATTGCCTTAGGTCTTCGTGATCAAGCAAGTTGGATGCACACCCACTAGTTTTCTTTAAGAGCTTTCACATACTCTTAGCTCTAGTGCATCATTTGTATGGCAATCCCTACTCATTCATGTTGATATCTATTGATGAGCATCTCCATAGCTCATTGATATGCCTAGTCAATGTGACCATCTTCTCCTTGTTTGCCTTGCAACCTCCACCACACTCCACACCACTTATAGTGCTAAAACCATGGCTCACGCTCATGTATTGCGTGAGAGTCGAAAAAGTTTGAGAAAGTAAAGGTGTGAAAACAATTACTTGGCCAATACCGGGGTTGTGCATGATTTAAATTTGTTGTGCAAGGATGATAGAGCATAGCCAGACTATATGGTTTTGTAGGGATAACTTTCTTTTGGCCTTGTTATTTTGAAAGTTCATGATTACCTTGCTAGTTTGCTTGAAGTATTATTGTCTCCACATCAATAGCAAACTATTGTTTTGAATCTAACGGATCTGAACATTCATGTCACATACACTAGTAGAAAACGGGCCTTTGGCCTGGACCATTTAGTCTCGGCCTGCCTCTGGGCCGGGACTAAAGGCCCGGCCACGTCGCCCCAATTCTCAATGCCTCCCTCGAGGCTTTAGTCCCGGCCCGTAAGGAGCCTTTAGTCCCGGTTCGTGTCCCAAACCGGGACTAAAGGGCTACGCGGCTGGCAGTGGTGGTGGCAACCGTTCGTATCACCCTTTAGTCCCGGTTGGTGGCTCAACACGGGACTAAAGGACTAACACGTGGCATGTCGTGGTTGTGGCGACGGTTGGTATACCTCTTTAGTCTCGGCTGGTGGCTCAACCCGGGACTAAAGGACTAACACGTGGCCTGCCGTAGTGGGGCGACCATTGGCATACCTCTTTAGTCCCGGCTGGTGGTTGAACCCGGGACTAAAAGCCTAACACGTGGCCTGCCGTAGTGGTGGCAACCGTTTGGTATACCTCTTTAGTCCCGGTTGGTGGCTCAAACCGGGATTAAAGGCCCAAACGGTTTGCATTCCGCGTTGTTTCGGGTGATGAAAAGCACGAACCAAAGCGTACAGTCGCCATTTCTCTGTTCTTCTTCTCTCTCGCGTCGCCCTCTCTGTTCTTCTTCTCTCTCGCGTCGCCCTCTCTGTTCTTCTCCTCTCTTCTTCCCTTCTCTTCTTCCACCATGCCAACTACCTTTCATGAGGTGGTCGCGCATGGCACGACGAAGCTCCGTGTCGTGTACACGAACCTGAGCACGGAGGTGCCGTTTTTCCTTCAACAGTTGAAGGAACAATGGTTTTTCCTTCGGGCTGGATCTGGAGTACACGGCCGATCAACGCGGTATTGCCGTCATCAAAATATGCTTCGCAAGCCATGTCTTGATCTTCCAATGGGCGAAGTAAGTTTTGAGGCTTTCTTTGATCCAAGATAATGACATTGTATAAGTTTATTTGTTTCTATCATAGTTGGTTCCCTTCAAATAGTTGTAGTGAAACAATTTTGATTAGTTGAAGGGGAGCACAATCTAATTGGAATAGTGTTCCATAATCTGAAAAATCGTATTAGAATCAACTAGTGTTTAATATGTTCCATTGGAATCATAGTTGGTTCCCTTCAAATAGTTGTAGTGAAACATTTTTTATTAGTTGAAGGGGAGCACAATCTAATTGGAATAGTGTTCCATAATCTGAAAAATCGTATTAGAATCAACTAGTGTTTAATATGTTCCATTGGAATCATAGTTGGTTCCCTTCAAATAGTTGTAGTGAAACAATTTTGATTAGTTGAATGGGAGCACAATCTGATTGGAATAGTCTTCCATAATCTGAAAAATCATATTAGAATCAACTAGTTTTTAATATGTTCCATTGGAATCATAGTTGGTTCCCTTCAAATAGTTGTAGTGAAACAATTTTGATTACTTGAAGGGGAGCACAATCTGATTGGAATAGTCTTCCATAATCTGAAAAATCGTATTAGAATCAACTAGTGTTTAATATGTTCCATTGGAATCATAGTTGGTTCCCTTCAAATAGTTGTAGTGAAACAATTTTGATTAGTTGAAGGGGAACACAATCTGATTGGAATAGTGTTCCATAATCTGAAAAATCCTATTGGAATCAACTAGTGTTTAATATGTTCCATTGGAATTATAGTTGGTTCGCTTCAAATAGTTGTAGTGAAACAATTTTGATTAGTTGAAGGGGAACACAATCTGATTGGAATAGTGTTCCATAATCTGAAAAATCGTATTAGAATGAGCTAGTGTTTAATATGTTCCTTTGGAATCATAGTTGGTTCGCTTCAAATAGTTGTAGTGATCTCTCTAGGTTCCATTGCATATGTTCTATTTGAATCCTAAAGATAAGTTTCTCTTTAGTTGTAGTGAAACATGTTTCCTTGTATGTAACATTTCTTCCATTCTAATTTGTTTCTGTTGCAGGAGTGACAAGCATTGTCCTGGACTCATGGAGTTCGTTCGCAGCGGTGTCACTTTTGCTTCCGTTGACATAAGGAAAGACAGGCTGAAGATGAGGCACAGCTTCGGTATTGAGATACCAGCCGGTTGCCTCGTTGATCTCCAAACGATATTCAGGCTTCGACATGACAGGACTTCGATGGCTCATATGGCAGTTGCCTTGATCGACGAGTCATATTGTGATATGAAGACCAGTTTCCCAAAGTATCAGCACAAACTTTGGGAGAAGGGCCCACTTGATGATATCAACATTCAGTATGCAGCAAAAGATGCATACGTTTCATACGAGTTGTACCGCAAGATTCGAGTCGTCAACTATGGTCAGCGTCACCTCGAGGAACTTGGACATTCTGATTTAGATGATTCAGACGAGTAGTGTTCTGAACGTCTAACACTTGTATATATATCTATGGTAGTTATTATTATGTACTGTTTGGGCTAGTATCATGTACTTCTTGGACCAATTTATATATGTCTAGTTTCTTTTTGTGCCATTATAGTTTCCAAATTTGAATGGTTTAGCCCTTTCTAACTTCATTTGCTACTTTTGAATGGTTTAGCCCTTTCTAACTTCATGGTATCATGCATTTCGACCACATATATATACAAAAAGTCTTCAGTTCAAATAAGCTCAAATAAGTTCAGTGCTTTTCAATTTCAGGGTCAACTAGCTCAAAAAAAATAAGTAAATGCACGAAATATACCAAATGAAGTCAGAAATTGTTGAAATTTTGTGATGTGCCTTTGAATGGTGCATTTTTAACACACAAAAAGTTTGGAGTTCAAACAAGTTCAAAAAAAATGAAATCCCTTTGTAAGAGATGAGTTCTCGTTCGAAACCCTGCTACTTCGAGAGAGATTGTCAGTTTTGTACACGAACTGCATCCAGTTTTTGTCGTAGCCCTCTCAACTTTTTAACACATGCTATGTGGGTGAAATGATGATAGCATGCCAACTTTCAACATTTTCAGAGTTCATTTGTACTGCTTTTCAATTTGAGGGTCAACTAGCTCAAAAAAATAAGTAAATGCACGAAATATACCAAATGAAGTCAGAAATTGTTGAAATTCTGTGATGTGCCTTCGAATGGTGCATTTTGAACACACAAAAAGTATGGAGTTCAAATAAGTTTTAAAAAAATGAAATCCGTTTGTAAGAGATGAGTTCTCGTTCGAAACCCTGCTACTTCGAGAAAGATTGTCAGTTTTGTACACGAGGTGCATCCAGTTTTTGTCGTATCCCTCTCAACTTTTTAACACATGCTATGTGGGTGAATTGATGATAGCATGCCAACTTTCAACATTTTCAGAGTTCATTTGTAGTGCTTTTCAATTTCAGGGTCAACTAGCTCAAAAAATAAGTAAATGCACGAAATATACCAAATGAAGTCAAAAATTGTTGAAATTTTGTGATGTGCCTTTGAATGGTGCATTTTGAACACACAAAAAGTATGGAGTTCAACTAAGTTTAAAAAAAATGAAATCCCTTGTAAGAGATGAGTTCTCGTTCGAAACCCTGCTACTTCGAGAGAGATTGTCAGTTTTGTACACGAACTGCATCCAGTCTGTGTCGTAGCCCTCTCACCTTTTTAACACATGCTATGTGGGTGAAATGATGATAGCATGCCAACTTTCAATATTTCCAGAGTTCATTTGTAGTGCTTTTCAATTTCAGGGTCAACTAGCTCAAAAAAAAATAAGTAAATGCACGAAATATACCAAATGAAGTCAGAAATTGTTGAAATTTTGTGATGTGCCTTTGAAAGGTGCATTTTGAACACACAAAAAGTATGGAGTTCAAATAAGTTCAAAAAAATGAAATCCCTTTGTAAGAGATGAGTTCTCGTTCGAAACCCTGCTACTTCGAGAGAGATTGTCAGTTTTGTACACGAAGTGCATCCAGTTTTTGTCGTAGCCCTCTCAACTTTTTAACACATGCTATGTGGGTGAAATGATGATAAGATACCAACTTTCAACATTTTCAGAGTTCATTTGTAGTGCTTTTCAATTTCAGGGTGAACTAGCTCAAAAAAATTAAGTAAATGCACGAAATATACCAAATGAAGTCAGAAATTGTTGAAATTTTGTGATGTGCCTTTGAATGGTGCATTTTGAACACACAAAAAGTATGGAGTTCAAATAAGTTCAAAAAAATGAAATCCCTTTGTAAGAGATGAGTTCTCGTTCGAAACCCTCCTACTTCGAGAGAGATTGTCAGTTTTGTACACAAAGTGCATCGAGTTTTTGTCGTAGCCCTCTCAACTTTTTACCACATGCTATGTGGGTGAAATGATGATAGCATGCCAACTTTCTACATTTTCAGTTTTTAATTGAAAATAACAAAATAGATAATAGTTTGGATAGTCAAAATTATTAATTATGAAAATAAAAAATTGTTTTGCATTATTTATTCAATTTGAAACACTTTTCATTATCGTAGTTTTGTCAAATTCTCAAATATGAAAAAAAAACATAGTTTTTAATTGAAAATAACAAAAAAGATAATAGTTTGGATAGTCAAAATTATTAATTATGAAAATAAAAAATTGTTTTGCATTATTTATTCAATTTGAAACACTTTTCATTATCATAGTTTTGTCAAATTCTCAAATATGCAAAAAGAATTTTTTAATAAACATAGTTTTTAATTGAAAATAACAAAATAGATAATAGTTTGGATAGTCAAAATTATTAATTATGAAAATATTAAATAGTTTTGCATTATTTATTCAATTTGAAACACTTTTCATTATCATAGTTTTGTCAAATTCTCAAATATGCAAAAAGAATTTTTAATAAACATAGTTTTTAATTGAAAATAACAAAATAGATAATAGTTTGGATAGTCAAAATTATTAATTATGAAAATAAAAAATAGTTTTGCATTATTTATTCAATTTGAAACACTTTTCATTATCATAGTTTTGTCAAATTCTCAAATATGCAAAAAGAATTATTAATAAACATAGTTTTTAATTGAAAATAACAAAATAGATAATAGTTTGGATAGTCAAAATTATTAATTATGAAAAAAAAAATTGAAACTATATTCGAGATCATAGAGAAAATTCAACGTAAATTCTCATTTGAATTTAGATTGAATTTTCCCTATAATTTCTAATATAGTTACAATTTCCAGTGAGTTTAGGCCCGTAAGCCTGCTTTAGAGAGGAGCTCGATGGAGAAGCTGCGACGGGGCTTATAAACAAGTGTTGGTCCCCCTCGCTGGGCGAGGTGGGACTAAACTTATCGTACAGCCGAGGAGGGGCTTTAGTCCCGGTTGGTGCCACGCCCCGGGACTAAAGACCCCCTTTAGTCCCGGTTGGAGCCACGCCCCCGGACTAAAGACCCCCTGCTTCCCGCCTCTTGGTCTGCCCGAAAAGAGGCCTTTAGTCCCGGGTCATGGCACCAACCGGGACTAAAGGGGGTCTTTAGTCCCGGCCCGAGCCACGCACCGGGACTATAGATCCACCTATATAAGCGGGACTTCGAAAATTTCCAACCCAATTCGTCCATTTCTCTTCTTCTTCCTCTCGTTCTCCTGCCCGGCGCGGCACAACGACGAACGTAACCGACGTCGTCAGGCTGCCCGTCGTCCTGCTCGTCGTCGGTCGTCCTCCTCGCCGCCGTGCCGTCCTGCTCGCCGTCGGTCGTCCTCCTCGCCGCCGCGCCGTCCTCCTCGCCGTTGGGCCGTCCTCGTCGCCGCCGCACCGTCCTCCTCGTCGTCCTCCTCGCCGCCCTCCTTGCCGTCGCGTCGTGCTCCTCGCCGTCGCGCCGTCCTCCGCGCCGTCCTCCTCGCCAACACTCCGGCCAGTAAGCCCCCCGCCCCCTCCTCCCCAACACTCCGGCCAGTATAGAAGAAAAGAAGAAAAAGGAGAAGAGAAGAAAGGAAGAAAAAGGAGAAGAAAAGAAGAAAAAGGAGAAGAAAAGAAGAAAAAGAAAAGATCTTTTTGTCATTTAATTCCTATTGTTATTAGGTTTGTGCTAGATTATTAGGGTTAGTAATATTTAGAATTAGGTTAGGGTTACAAGAAGAAAAAATATGAACAAAAATAAGAAAATAAGATTAGGAAAAATGAAAATAAGAAGAGGAGGAGAAGAAAAGAAGAAAAAGTGTATATTGTATAGTGTATTTGCTTAAGTGTATAGTGTATATAGTGTATAGTGTATAAGGAGAGGAGGAATTTTTCTATAGTGTATATAGTGTATAGTGTATAAGAAAAGAAGAAAAGAAGAGGAGGAGAAGAGAAGAAAAGAAGAGGAGGAGAAGAGAAGAAAGAAGAGGAGGAGAAGAAAAATGAAAATAAGTGTTAATAGTTTAATTTTGCTATTGTATATGCTTAAGTGTTAATAGTTTATTTTTAGCAAGAAAATTAATGGAACTAGTTTATTTTTTTAGTTCATTTTACGATGCCTATCCCGCATCCTCGTCTTCGACTCGGCGGAGGACACGTGCTTGATCAGAGGGGCCCTGTCCGGGACTGGGCTCCGCACGGCTGGTATTGGGAGGTGCTACCTTCCGGGGGGGCGTAGGTTGGTGAGGAGCCAGCCCGTCGTTGACCTGATCCTTGTTTGGTGGCGGTCGCGTCGGCCAGTGATGGTGCCGAGGCTTCCGGACACTGCGGAGGTGGTACGTCACCGTGTCAGCGAGGAGGATGAGCACGTCCGTCGCTACATGGTTGCGTTGGAGGGCAGGTTCGAGCATACCTGGCAGGTTCTTCGGGGATCTCACTGGAGCTATGATCCTGTGATGGTTCCTTCTCTTTGGGTGTCCACCGCCCGCGCCGATACCCGTCGGGCGCTACGGTTCTAGATGTATTAGTGATGCTATATGTATGATAGTATTCGAGGATTATTAATGATAATATTCGACGATGTACGGACAAAAGTGATGATGTATTAGCTTATAATTGAATGCATGCTAATTTGAATACTACTTTATTTTACGATTTGGTTTTGCTTATTGAATGCTCAAATTGGAAAATTACTCTGTCGAGACCCCGATCCTAAGCCATAGGAATCCAGCATGTAACACATCGCATCCCTTTGCGGTCTCACGCACAGTTAACTCCACGGCTGCAGCCTTACCTTAGCCGTGACCGTTTGCGTCTTTTGACTCACATATGCAATAGTGTCGCTAGCATTCCAATGTCAAAGAACCCGGATCGACATGTTTAGTCATAACCCAAAGTGGCAGTACCGCACAAGGACAGGCATACATGACCCAACAAAGCAGGTGTCGGTCATCAGCGAATGTAGACGAGTCGTAGCAAGCTACAAGGACTCCATTACATCGCGTGACATTTCCCCAAAGGGGACAGACACAGCAGCTAAGAATGACACATGCCGGTCAACCAATGTGTCCGGAGCAGTAGCGTACTACCAAGGCTCATTGGATCACAAAGGGGCATTTCCTTGTAAGGAGTGCTACTAAAGTTCACGACTAAGTAATCGAACCCCATACATATCAAGTACGACACACGTACGCATGGCATACCGATATGTATAGATACATGAATGGCATCACAACATAAACATAAACATACAACCCTTATTTAAGAGGCTCGGAGGAGCCTCACACATAATATTACACATTAAGGGTCTCACGACCCATAATTGCAGTCATTCAGTTACAAGCCAGCGGAAGAGTTTAAAACTGTCTGAGTACAGACAGGTACAACTAGAAGGCACATGGCCTGACTATACTACAGATCCAACGTAGGGCCAGATCGTAGCTGGGACACCAGCTACTCGTCATCGTCGATGTCTACGAAGAACCCTCCATTAGGGTCATTAGCAACCTCTGCAACATTTATTAAGCAAACATGAGTACGAAGGTACTCAGCAAGACTTTAGGATAACTATCTACTAATGCAAAGTATCAATAAGGTATTGTGGGGTTTCATGCGGAAAGCCAGCATTTGACTCGTGGCTAGACAACTTGCATTTTGAAATTATTTTGACAACTTGATTTCTCGCACACGAGTCCACTAACACCACAACAATACACTATCGTGGAATCATTCCGTCCCCATACGGAAATGCCGTCCACGACACTCACGCTTATCTTGGCAATTTTATGAGTAGCCATTGAAGTTATCTATGAACCACATATGTCTCCAAGTAGTCCATATCCGCGGACGCGGCTATTCGAATAGATCATAACCCTGCAGGGGTGTACTTCGTCACACACGCTCTCGCCACTTATCGCCATGTGCACGTCATGCACCTCGGCAACCTTCAAGCGGAAGCCCATCTAGGGAGTCGGCCACGACCGTTAACAACACTAGTACCTAGTCCAGGTTTATCGCCTATCTGAGAGTAACCCGTACGGAAGTCCGGCCGAGGTTTCGGCCACGGCCTCAAACGATGTGCGCAGGGTTCCCAAGCCCACCATCCGGGTGCCACTTGGTACACCGTGCCACTGCCTACCGCATCACGGCCCACCTCTCAGGTCAGCACCATGCACGGCCTCCAGCATTACTATAAACACCAGAAACTACTTGCAACTCCTGGACCGAGTACTAAGCGATTAATAGGCCGAGCGGGGTCATATTTCAGGGCCCAGCATGTGGTAGTATCTAGTCTTGGATTACATACACGGAACTCAGTTCCTATGGACGGTTCCAATGAAACAACCCGCCATGTACTCCTACACAGCCTTTCACCGGTACCTTTACCAAGTCAGGTTCAACACACAACCTTTGCTTACCGAACACATTCTCACAATTTTGTTCATCTCCCAGATGACAGACCATACAAAACTCTAAGCATAGCATGCATAGCAGGATAAGGCACATCATAGCTCAAGCAACTACCAGGTATGCTAGGTTGCAAGGTTCGGCTATTTACTGTGACAAGGTTAGGTCATCCAAAGGAAGTGGGTTCAACTAACGTGGCAAAAGCAGTTGAAGCATTTGATCCTAATGCAATAAATAAGTGCAGGAGCAAGAACATGGGAATTATCGGGATGATCAAAAGGGTTTATTGCCTTGTTGCTCAGAGGAGGGACAATATCCGTCAGACGGATATTCGGTGGAATCCGGGGGTGCGGAGCCTACCGAAATGAATGGCAACAATCAATAACAATCATATGCAAGCAAGATGATGCATGAGCATGGCATGCAAGGTGATTAACTAATGTAATTTACATGTATTAGGTTTGTAATTGATTTGAATCATATTCGGATATCAATTGAAACGAGGTATTCCTGGATACCGATTTAATTGATTCGACATGATGCTCAGATCAACTTGATGTTAACATGCATGAAATGTCATGTTAGGGTATTGATTTGTAATTAGGACAGTGTGTGATCATGTCATTCATAATGAAATTTGAATATTTTTCCAAATTCCATTTATAAAGTAATTATAAGAATTGAATTATTCATTATTCTACATGTTAGGGTTCTGTAACTTTTTCAAACATGATTGAAAATAGCATATTCAGATTCCTTGAATTTTTCTGATACTTTTTCATATATAAATTATTTTCATTGGAGTTACAGATTAATTTCTATGAATTTTTGAAGTTTTAAACTTTTCTGGAATTATTTTTATACTGGAAAATACTTTGATTGCATCAGCATGACATCAGCAGGTCCATCTGGCCGTTGAAAGTCAAACCTGACCAGTGGGACCCACTGGTCAGTCTCTCTGGTCAATTTTAGATTATGTTTAAACTTAATTAGTTGACTAAACTTACCGGTCCCACATGTCAGTGACTTATTAACTTATCTGATTTATTTTTATTAACTTTAGTCTTGCCAGAGGCTGGCCCCACCAGTCAGTGGCTCAGGCCAGCCGAGATCCACCGGTGGCGAGGTCGTCCTCGCCGGCGGGGAGCCTCCTGCGACCACCAGAACGGCGGAGGGGCTCGGAAACAGCGCACAGGGGGCCAAATGCTGCGCGGAGAGCACCAGAAGAACGACACATCTCCCGCAGCTCCATTTCTGCACTTAGATGGGTGTGAACTGGCCGAAGATGACACCGGCGATGAGCTTGGCGGCGACCAAGGCTCGGGCGTCATCGGGGTCTTTGATTCAGAGGGAACTACGCACAGTTCTTAGTTCCTACAGCATCTACGCGACGAGTTGAAGCTGCTGGTGCTCTCGGAAGGACGAGCTGATCACCGGAGGGCTACCGGCGACGAGCTGCAGCGGCGGATCTTGTCGGGCTCCGGCGAAGCTAGGCCTAGAGGAGGGGATCGATAGGGAAATCTTAGGGGAAATGACCGCATGCTCACGGGGAGTGCAGTGGTGGCGCTAGTCTGCTCGGGGATGGCCTGGAGAGGGAGAACGTCGGCGGCGATCTTCGGTGGCCTGAGGAAGAAGACGACGGCTGCTCGTCGTTTCACTGCATCCCGGCGTCGGGCTCGTGGCTAGGGAGCTTCAGGGGGATGCGGCGGAGCTAATGCGTGGCTCGGAAGGGAGAAGGGGCGGCTATATCGACGACAAGCTCGAGCTCTGCTCGGGCTCCAATGGCGGCAGAAGGAGGGAGGAGAGATCCGAGAGGAGGGGGAGAACTGGCGCTGGAATGGATAGGGGTGGCCTCGGGGAGCTTATCCCTGGCCTTGCCAGCGCGAGGCGGCGGCCACCTCCTGCTCCTACTGGCGCGGGGGAGGAGACGACTGAGGAAGATGGGCTGGGCCGGCTAGGCGACAGGTAAGAGTTTTCCATTTCCTTGTCTTTTTGTTTCTGTTTTTGCTATTTCACTGCTTTTCTACTTATTTCAACTCCCAAATAATTTTTAAGAACTTAGTTGAGCACCCTAGAATATTTGTTGGAATAAATCCAACCATTTCCAAAGTTTTCAACATTTTTGAGAATTTAAAGTTTCTGTTTTCAAATTTAAAACTTGAAACCAGTAGCTTTTTGCATTTATTTAAAATGCTTAAGTGTCAAGAAAATAGTTTTCTCCAATGCTCATTTACTTTCATGATTTATCAGAAAGTTTGAAAATTTCTTGAGGCCATTTTGGGTTCATTGATTTTAACTAGTTTGAGATCTCCTTTATTTAAAGTAGTGGCTAGGGTTTTGAGTTTTCCTTCACCTCTTTCTTTGATCTTGTTGAAAATTCTTAGATGCAAATGCAAAGAAGACATGAGCACAAGATTAACTTGCTTAAGGTGTCAGGGATGTGACAACTCACCCCCACTCAAAAGAATCTCGTCCTGAGATTTAGAAGTCGTCGGAAATAACGCAGGATACTCAAGTCGGAGACGATCCTCTCTTTCCCAAGTTGCCTCCTTTTCAGAATGATTTGACCATTGAACTTTACGAAACATGAGGTTTCGACGTCGAGTGGTACGCTCAGCTTGATCAAGAATACGCACAGGGTATTCTCGGTATGAAAGGTTATCTTGGAGATCAAGCGTTTCGTGGTCCACTTCACGGATAGGATCCGAAAAGCAACGCCTGAGTTGCGAGACGTGGAAAACATCATGAACCTTGGAAAGATGCGGAGGAAGTTCCAACTGGTAGGCAACTTCTCCTCGTTTGGCAAGAATGCGAAAAGGACCAATGTAACGAGGAGCCAACTTGCCCTTGATACCGAAACGATGGGTACCCTTCAAAGGTGTAACCCGAAGGTAAGCCTTCTCGTCAACTTCAAAGGTCACAGCCTTATGATGACGATCATATTGGCTCTTTTGACGAGACTGGGCTGTTTTCAACTTTTCACGAATAATGCGAACCTGCTCTTCTGCATCCTGGATCATATCCGGGGCAAAGAGTTGCCTCTGTCCGGTTTCTGACCAATTAAGAGGTGTTCGACATCTTCGTCCATAGAGAACTTCAAAAGGGGCTTTGCCCAAGCTTGATTGATAACTATTGTTATAAGCGAATTCGGCGAATGGAAGGCACTTCTCCCAATTCATACCGAATGATATAACACAAGCTCGGAGAATATCTTCTAGGATTTGATTCACTCTTTCTACTTGACCACTTGATTGGGGATGGAAAGCAGTGCTAAAAGATAAGTGAGTCCCCATGGCATTCTGAAAACTTTCCAAGAAGCAAGAAGTAAAGATACTCCCATGGTCCGAGTTAATCTCCAGGCGAACGCCATGAAGAGACACTATTCGAGAGATATATAACTCTGCTAGCTGGCTAGCTGTTATACTCTCACGAACAGGAAGAAAATGAGCCATTTTGGAAAGACGGTCAATGACCACAAAGATAGCATTATTCCCTTTCTTGGTCTTGGGAAATCCGGTAATGAAATCCATGCTAACTTTATCCCATTTCCATTCAGGAATAGCTAGAAGTTGAAGGGTGCCAGCAGGCCTTTGATGTTCTGCCTTAACTCGACAACAAACGTCGCAGTTAGCAACGAACTCAGCAATTTCTCTCTTCATCCTAGTCCACCAGAACCTCTGGCGTAGGTCCTGATACATCTTAGTACTACCGGGATGAATGGTGAGAGGAGAATCGTGAGCCTCCTTAAGGATTAACTGCCTTAGATGTGGGTTCTTAGGAACCACTAGACGATTCTGGAAGAACACAACACCTTGATCGTTCATCGAGAATTCTTTAGCGTTTCTGCTAAAAATATTCTCCTTGATCCGTGATATACCCTTGTCACACTTTTGGCCAGCTATAATTAGATCCTTAAGAGTAGGCTTCGCCACCAGGGTAGAAAGGAATCCTTGAGGAACGATATGAAGATTCAACTTCCGAAAGTCCTCATGGAGATGTGGTTGACCTTGTTGTAGCATCAAATTGTTACAATAAGATTTACGACTTAGTGCATCGGCCATAACATTGGCCTTCCCCGGGCAATAAGTTATCCCTAAGTCGTAATCCGAGATCAACTCAACCCATCGTCTTTGCCTGAGATTCAAATCCGGCTGGGTGAAGATATATTTCAGACTTTGGTGATCGGTGAATATTTCGCAACGATTACCCAGAAGGTAATGTCGCTAGGTTTTTAGTGCATGGACCACAGCTGCAAGCTCAAGGTCATGTGTGGGATAATTATCCTCATGTGGACGCAACTGACGAGATGCGTATGCGATCACATGACGATCTTGCATGAGAATGCAACCTAATCCTTGTCGCGAGGCGTCGCAATAGATAACAAAGTCCTTAGAAAAATCTGGTGGTAGCAACACAGGTGCGGAAGTCAGGCGCCTTTTCAGTTCCTGAAAACTATGCTCACACTGTGGTGTCCACTCGAACTTTTTATCTTTCTTGAGGAGTTCAGTTAGAGGCTTTGCAACCTTGGAGAAATTCTCGACGAAGCGGCGACAATAGCTCGCTAGACCAAGAAAACTCCTAACTTTCTTAACCGATTCAGGTTGAGTCCAATCAAGGACAGCTTGAACTCTCTCGGGATTGACAACAATACCCTTACCAGAGATTACGTGACCCAGATAGGTCACTTCTGGTAACCAAAATTCACATTTTGAAAACTTGGCATAAAGGCGATGCTCTCGAAGTTTCATCAATACCAGCCTTAGATGCTCGGCATGTTCTTGTTCATTCTTCGAGTAGATGAGAATATCATCGAGGTATACCACGACGAATTTATCCAAATACTCCATGAAGATTGAATTCATCAGTCGAGAGAAGGTGGCTGGGGCATTGGTCAAACCGAAGGACATGACGGTGTACTCGTATTGGCCATAACGAGTAACAAAAGCCATTTTTGGAATGTCCCCGTTCTTAATCTTGATTTGATGGTATCCCAACCTCAAATCCATTTTGGAGAAGACTAAGGATCCAGTGAGCTGATCGTACAGGTCGTTGATCCTGGGGAGCGGATACTTGTTCTTTATGGTGACCAGATTAACTGGTCGGTAATCTACAACCATCCGATCCGTTCCGTCTTTCTTCTTGACGAAGAGGACGGGGCAAGCCCAAGGAGAGGAGCTAGGACGAATGAAACCTTTATTCAAGGCCTCATCTAGTTGCTTCTTAAGTTCGGCTAGCTCCAGGGGTGCCATCTTATAAGGTCTTCTGGCTATTGGGACAGTTCCCGGAACAAGATCTATCACAAACTCTACATCTCTGTCAGGTGGAATTCCTGGCAGTTCCTCTGGAAAAACATCCGGGAAGTCACGGACTATCGGAATGTCTTCAAGTTCCGGAAGAGGGTTCGCCTTTAAGGAATAGAGTTGGCATTTGGCAACTCGAGTAGAGACATTTACTATCTCACCCGAGGGATGGGTAAGCTGGACATTTCTAGAATGAGTATCAATCTTGGCATAGTGAGCTGACATCCAGTCCATGCCCAAGATGATATTAATATCCGAAGATTTCAAGGCTATCAATGAGGCTAGAAAAACTAGTCTGTCTACTAGAATTTCATTGTCATAGGTTATCCTAGAGGTTTGCTATTTACTACCAGGAGTTTGGACAACCAATGGGATTGGCATATCACAAAAAGACATGTTATGCAACTCTGCATAACTTTCTGAAATGAAGGAATGAGAAGACCCAGTGTCAAAGAGAACGGATGCTGGGTGATGATTAACAAGAAGCGTACCCAGCATGACGTCGGGATTCTCTGCAGCTTCTTCTGCGGAAATATAGTTCACACGGCCACGTGCAGGAGTTGGCTTCACATAGTAAGCTTTGCCAGACTTGGCTTGCCCCATGGACTTTCCGGGTTGCTTGGCACCCACATTCTGAGGACACTCACGGGAATAGTGCCCTGGTTCTCCACACTTGTAGCATATCACTTGGTTGGCACGTGGTGCAGCATTGCTAGCTGGACCACCATAAGCTTTTGCTGGAGGGTTGGCCTGATTCGTCTGAGGCGCCACGTAGGATGGCCTCGGAGTGTATCTTGGCGGCAAAGAACTGTTTGGAACCCACAGCCCGCGTTCTGGAAAGCGGAACCAGAAGACGAGCCAAAGTCACGGGAGTGCTTCCTTGTGGCTTCGAAGTCAGTATGACCAGTCTCGGCACTGATCGCTTTGTTGACCAGGGCTTGAAAGCTTGCACACTCATGGAGGCGCAGATCACGACCAAGCTCAGGGCTCAGACCCTTACGGAATCTTGCTTGATTCTTGGCGTCAGTAGACACCTGCTCTGTTACATAGCGGGCGAGGTTACCGAACTCGCGGCTATAGGCATCCACAGTCAACTTGCCCTGAGAGAAGGCACATAACTCCTCTCTCTTTCTGTCCATCAGGACCTCTGGAATGTGGTGCAGACGAAAAGCTGCACTGAAGTCTGCCCATGTCGCCACTGGTTCAGCGGGACGCATAGCTTCAAAGTTCTCCCACCACAGATTGGCGGGTCCTTCCAGGAAATACGCCGCAAAGGTCACCTTGTCGGCCTCAGACACATTCGCAGAGCGAATCTTGCGTGAGATGCTGCACAGCCAGTCATCAGCGTCGAGGGGATCGACGGAATGATGAAACTTTGGAGGATTCAGCTTCACAAAGTCATTGAGGGACACTGCAGCATTCCTAGGCTGTCGAGCCGTATTCTGCTCAATACGCTCTAGCAGTCGGTTGGTCTCCCTTTTAATTCTTTCTGCCTCAAGCATCACTTCCACCAGAGAAGGTGGGTGAGGCAGGTCTTCCTGCGACGCTTGACTATCCTCGCCTTGCTCATGAGCAGGGGCACGGTTCAACCTGGTGAACACCATCATGACAAACAAACTCATAGCTTAGACCAATATCATATCAATACTAGCTATGGATTAAGAATGTACTGAACACACGGAATGCGGAAATGAATATCCGAACAGCATGGTAACAAGCAACTGCTATATATATACACCATGGTTCATACACACCCTTACATAGTTCAGTACAATCTTAACCGAAGAGCAAACTACTGAGATTATGAAACTACTCATCAGAGGCTTACAAGCTTCCTATACATTATTTATCTAGGCCTCCGGAATTCATTTCACATCACAGGCATACTTCACAAGTCACGCAGGACTGTGAACGTACGGCTACTACCATACTATCCTTCCGCTCACAGCTCAGGCATCCGCATAGAACATCTCATAGAGATTACCTCCATGACCTGGAAGCTCAACCTACGGATCACGAAACACTCTAGCCTGAGATCCCTGGGATCCATAAGGACACGGATGTGGCCTTGGTCCCCTGACTGGTGGTAAGAGGGGTCCCCGAAGAGGTGTGACTCCTCCTATAGCTAGCCAGTCAACGTGGGCCGGAAGATGAGTCCTAACAGGGTTCAGCATCTCCATTTCTCCATACCCTGTCTGGACTACCGGTGCCAGCTGTGTCAAGGTCGTCCACAGACGGGCACGGGTAGCATAAAGCTCCATGCGGAGAGCACGAGCATCCCTGTCTCTGTTCTCTAGCATCTCAACAGTGGACTGTAGTAGTGGATCCTCCATAGAAGAATCAAAATAGTCTCCACTGAGGTATCCCTCTTCACCAGGATGAGAGGCCGGAACATAGCAGAACTCTTAATTCTGCAACAGTGCATGTCTCGCTCTCATAATGGTCAGCATTGAATAGGTAGCATCCTGTAGTGCCATGTCAACGGTGACCCCCAACCCATAGGACCAATGTATTGGCTTCTCAGCTCCAGGGTAGTCTGGAAATACCCTAACAGTGCAGATGTACTGGCTCTGGTTGAAGTCTCGGTACTGTTCCTCCACTGTGTACTCGGGGTACCAGCGGTAACCGCACACCGACATCACCCTGACCAGCATGGCCGTATGAACCGGCACATCAATGCACCTGGTCAGACGTACCACCTAACGAGAAGGACGGCCAGGCATCTGTAAATAGAGAGTAATGCAAAAGCATTAGAGCTCCGAATTAGAAATTGGGCACCATAACGGCTGTAAATGCTCAAAAACAAATTTTGAGACAACCCAAAAATGGAATAGCGTAACCACTCAACTATCAAGTTCAACTCTCTGATCATCGAACTTACTTCCTTTTTCCTAGGAATGACAGAAACCCAATATCTCGTGACCCGTAATCCTATAATCTACCGATCAGAAACACGAGCCTAGAAGAAGATGAGTAACCTTGTTCTTAATTCCCGCAGAAAAGACGAGGATGACCAGAATAGAATAACTTGAGAAGAGAACAAGAGTCTTACGTTCCCTTCCACAAACAATTCCCTTATATATAACTAAAGCAATTCTAGACTCAACTTCGACCAGTTTGGCTTAGTAATCCTACAGTCAGTCAGACTCTGATACCAACGCTGTCGGGACCCCGATCCTAAGCCATAGGAATCCAGCCTGTAACACATCGTATCCCTTTGCGGTCTCACACACGGTTAACTCCGCGGCTGCAGCCTTACCTTAGCCGGGACCGTTTGCGTCTTTTCACTCACATATGCAATAGTGTCGCTAGCATTCCAATGTCAAAGAACCCGGATCGACATGTTTAGTCATAACCCAAAGTGGCAGTACCGCACAAGGACAGGCATACATGACCCAACAAAGCAGGTGTCGGTCATCAGCGAATGTAGAAGAGTCGTAGCAAGCTACAAGGACTCCATTACATCGCGTGACATTTCCCCAAAGGGGACAAACACAGCAGCTAAGAAGGACACATGCCGGTCAACCAATGTGTCCGGAGCAGTAGCGTACTACCAAGGGGCATTTCCTTGTAAGGAGTGCTACTAAAGTTCACGACTAAGTAATCGAACCCCATACATATCAAGTACGACACACGTACGCATGGCATACCGATATGTATAGATGCATCGATGGCATCACAACATAACCATAAACATACAACCCTTATTTAAGAGGCTCGGAGGAGCCTGACACATAATATTACACATTAAGGGTCTCACGACCCATAATAGCAGTCATTCAGTTACAAGCCAGCGGAAGAGTTTAAAACTGTCTGAGTATAGACAGGTGCAACTAGAAGGCACATGGCCTGACTGTACTATAGATCCAACGTAGGGCCAGATCGTAGCTGGGACACCAGCTACTCCTCGTCGTCGATGTCTACGAAGAACCCTCCATTACGGTCATTAGCAACCTCTGCAACATTTATTAAGCAAACATGAGTACGAAGGTACTCAGCAAGACTTTAGGATAACTATCTACTCAAGCAAAGTATCAATAAGGTATTGTGGGGTTTCATGCGGAAAGCCAGCATTTGACTCGTGGCTAGACAACTTGCATTTTGAAATTATTTTGACAACTTGATTTCTCGCACACGAGTCCACTAACACTACAACAATACACTATCGTGGAATCATTCCGTCTCCATACGGAAATGCCGTCCACGACACTCACGCTTATCTTGGCAATTTTATGAGTAGCCATTGAAGTTATCTATGAACCACATATGTCTCCAAGTAGTCCATATCCGCGGACGCGGCTATTCGAATAGATCATAACCCTGCAGGGGTGTACTTCGTCACACACGCTCTCGCCACTTATCGCCATGTGCACGTCATGCACCTCGGCAACCTTCAAGCGGAAGCCCAGCGGGGGAGTCGGCCACGACCGTTAACCACACTAGTACCTAGTCCAGGTTTATCGCCTATCTGAGAGTAACCCCTACGGAAGTCCGGCCAAGGTTTCCGCCACAGCCTCAAACGATGTGCGCAGGGTTCCCAAGCCCACCATCCGGGTGCCACTTGGTACACCGTGCCACTGCCTACCGCATCACGGCCCACCTCTCAGGTCAGCACCATGCACGGCCTCCAGCATTACTATAAACACCAGAAACTACTTGCAACTCCTGGACCGAGTACTAAGCGATTAATAGGCCGAGCGGGGTCATATTTCAGGGCCCAGCATGTGGTAGTATCTAGTCTTGGATTACATACACGAAACTCAGTTCCTATGGACGGTTCCAATGAAACAACCCGCCATGTACTCCTACACAGACTTTCACCGGTACCTTTACCAAGTCAGGTTCAACACACAACCTTTGCTTACCGAACACATTCTCACAATTCTATTCATCTCCGAGATGACAGACCATACACAAATCTAAGCATAGCATGCATAGCAGGATAAGGCACATCATAGCTCAAGCAACTACCAGGTATGCTAGGTTGCAAGGTTCGGCTATTTACTGTGACAAGGTTAGGTCATGCAAAGGAAGTGGGTTCAACTAACGTGGCAAAAGCAGTTGAAGCATTTGATCCTAATGCAATAAATAAGTGCAGGAGCAAGAACATGGGAATTATCGGGATGATCAAAAGGGTTGCTTGCCTTGTTGCTCAGAGGAGGGACAATATCCGTCAGACGGATATTCGATGGAATCCGGGGGTGCGGAGCCTACCGAAATGAATGGCAACAATCAATAACAATCATATGCAAGCAAGATGATGCATGAGCATGGCATGCAAGGTGATTAACTAATGTAATTTACATGTATTAGGTTTGTAATTGATTTGAATCATATTCGGATATCAATTGAAACGAGGTATTCCCGGATACCGATTTAATTGATTCGACCTGATGCTCAGATCAACTTGATGTTAACATGCATGAAACGTCATGTTAGGGTATTGATTTGTAATTAGGACAGTGTGTGATCATGTCATTCATAATGAAATTTGAATATTTTTCCAAATTCCATTTATAAAGTAATTATAAGAATTGAATTATTCATTATTCTACATGTTAGGGTTCTGTAACTTTTTCAAACATGATTGAAAATAGCATATTCAGATTCCTTGAATTTTTCTGATACTTTTTCATATATAAATTATTTTCATTGGAGTTACAAATTAATTTCTATGAATTTTTGAAGTTTTAAACTTTTCTGGAATTATTTTTATACTGGAAAATACTTTTATTGCATCAGCATGACATCAGCATGTCCATCTGGCCGTTGAAAGTCAAACCTGACCAGTGGGACCCACTGGTCAGTCTCTCTGGTCAATTTGAGATTAAGTTTAAACTTAATTAGTTGATTAAACTTACTGGTCCCACATGTCAGTGACTTATTAACTTATCTGATTTATTTTTATTAACTTTAATCTTGCCAGAGGCTGGCCCCACCAGTCAGTGGCTCAGGCCAGCCGAGATCCACCGGCGGCGAGGTCGTCCTCGCCGGCGGGGAGCCTCCGGCGACCACCAGAACGGTGGAGGGGCTCGGAAACGGCGCACAGGAGGCCAAATGCTGCGCGGAGAGCACCAGAAGAACGACACATCACCCGCAGCTCCATTTCTGCACTTAGATGGGGCTGAACTGGCCGGAGATGACGCCGGCGACGAGCTTGGCGGCGGCCAAGGCTCGGGCGTCATCGGGGTCTTTGATTCAGAGGGAACTACGCACGGTTCTTAGTTCCTATAGCATCTACGCGATGACCTGAAGCTGCTGGTGCCCTCGGAAGGACGAGCTGATCACAGGAGGGCTACCGGCGACGAGCTGCAGCGGCGGATCTTGTCGGGCTCCGGCGAAGCTAGGCCTAGAGGAGGGGATCGACAGGGAAATCTTAGGGGAAATGACCGCATGCTCACGGGGAGTGCAGTGGTGGCGCTAGTCTGCTCGGGGACGGCCTGGAGAGAGAGAACGTCGGCGGCGATCTTCGGTGGCCCGAGGAAGAAGACGACGGCTGCTCGTCGTTTCACTGCATCTCGGCGTCGGGCTCGTGGCTAGGGAGCTTCAGGGGGATGCGGCGGAGCTAATGCGTGGCTCGGAAGGGAGAAGGGGCGGCTAGATCGACGGCGAGCTCGAGCTCTGCTCGGGCTCCAATGGCGGCAGAAGGAGGGAGGAGAGATCCGAGAGGAGGGGGAGAACTGGCGCTGGAATGGATAGGGGTGGCCTCGGGGAGCTTATCCCTGGCCTTGCCAGCGCGAGGCGGCGGCCAGGCAGGCGCACATGTGCGTGGCCGCGCCGGAGAACGCGGCGGCCACCTCCTGCTCCTACTAGCGCGGGGGAGGAGACGACTGAGGAAGATGGGCTAGGCCGGCTAGGCGACAGGTAAGAGTTTTCCATTTTCTTTGTATTTTTGTTTCTGTTTTTGCTATTTCACTGCTTTTCTATTTATTTCAACTCCCAAATAATTTGTAAAAACTAAGTTGAGCACCCTAGAATATTTGTTGGAATAAATCCAACCATTTCCAAAGTTTTCAACATTTTTGAGAATTTAAAGTTTCTGTTTTCAAATTTAAAACTTGAAACCAGTAGCTTTTTGCATTTATTTAAAATGCTTAAGTGTCAAGAAAATAGTTTTCTCCAATGCTCGTTTACTTTCATGATTTATCACAAAGTTTGAACATTTCTTGAGGCCATTTTGGGTTCATTGGTTTTAACTAGTTTGAGATATCCTTTATTTAAAGTAGTGGCTAGGGTTTTGAGTTTTCCTTCACCTCTTTCTTTGATCTTGTTGAAAATTCTTAGATGCAAATGCAAAGAAGACATGAGCACAAGATTAACTTGCTTAAGGTGTCAGGGATGTGACATACTCCTACTTTGAATACTATGCAGAAATTTAGGAGTCTCAAATTGGAAAAGTACTCCTACTTTGGTTTTTGGTACAAAGGTTAAGAGAATCCGTTTTTTTGCAGAACTATGGATCCATATATCAGGAACCTCAAAGAGGAAGAACTTCTCGAAGATATAATCAAAGACGGCCCCGACGTTGAACCAGCTGAATCTCCGTCGTTATATCTAAACCAGGACGTTGGAATGGAGGTCGAGCAACACGAAGATGAAGCCGATGGGGCAGGAGATAGGTCCAATGACGGAGAAGGTGATAGCTCCACTGATGGAGAAGCCGGTGAAGAGGAGAAGTCCGGCGAGGTATACATATGAAGTTCGACAATCACTTGTAATATGTGAAAAATATTGGCGATAGCTCTATATTGTATACATATACATTCATTTGACGAATGTTTCTCCCTCTTAGGCCTCCACATCGAGCAAAACTACGAAACGAGGCCCGACTAGAAAGTTGGATGTACGGACGCATTACACATGTGAGGTAATATTTCCTACGGGCGAACCCAAGCTTCCTAAGAATGCTGCTGACACATTCAAGAAGCAATGCGGAGTTCTCGTTAGGGATCACGTCCCGATCAGCGTTCGGGAGTGGAACAAGCGCAAAGGGGCAGCCGATAGTGACTATGTCGCCGAAAGGTACAAAGATAATCTTTGGAATGATCTCATGTCACATTTCAACCTGCCAGAATGTGAGAATGAAGACGCCGCAGACAAACTGAGGGCCAAAGTCAAGCAGTGGACTCTGAAGAAGATGGCCGAACTGTTCCGTAGCTCGAAGAAGAAGCTATGGAAAAACTATCTGAAGACACAGAAAGTGCCAGTATTCGAGGGGTATCTAGCCAAGCAGGCGAATCACTGGAAGGCATTTCAAGAGTACATGGAGTCAGAAGATGTCCAGGCATTATCAGAAAAGAATAAGATAAATGCCGACAAGAAGATATATCACCACAAGCTGGGGCCAGGGGGCTATGAGACTGCCATCCCAAAGTGGGATAAGAAAGAGCAAGATCTGATAGATAAAGGCGTCGTACCTGAACCACTCCATGATGAGTGGGAATTGAGAGCAAGAAATTGGTTCCTTGCGCATGATGGGTCGTACGACGAAACAACAGGGGACCTCATCTGCAATGACAATCTTAGGATACCCAGGGAGAATTGGAAAAGGATAGTGAAAGAAATTAAGGAGGGAAGAAGAAAGTTCACTGCAGATAGAGAGAAAGATTTGCTCACACTGGTCCTCGACAATGACGAACATGGAGGACGAACGCGAGGCTTCAGTTCTTCTTACCCGTGGTGGCTTGGGTTTGCCAGAGACCAAGACACTTACAGAAGCCGAGAGAGAGCAAAGAAGCGGCAGCAGGATGAGGAGAATGACAAGTTCAACCAGTTGCTTGCCAGGATTAACGAGCAACAGAAGCAGATTGATGAGCTTAGAGGAGTACCGCACCAGGAAGATCCTGCAGTTGATATTACCGGCGCCCCATCTAAGCGGAAAAGCAGCGTGGCTGAATCTGAGGCCCCGCCCGACGATGAACGAAGAATGATAGAGGGCGGTCCCGGCTACCCCGTGGATGGAATCAAGGAGTCAGCATCGTGTGAACTCCATCAGAAATTCAAGAACATATCCATGAAGGTGGCCGTCGGACAAGCTTTACCTTCTGGCCCTGATGCACGCTGGCACGACCGTGAGATTCCAGCTGGCTTTGCTAAAGTCGGCGTGGATGAAATCATGACGGGGTTTAATGATATGGAGCTCGACATAGCTAGACCCGAAGATGAGAGGACACTCGGAGAAGTACTGGGTGGAGTCAAGAACTACATCAAGCTTCTAGGCTCAGCCCCAAGGACAACACCGCCTCCGAGTCGTCACAGGTCACCTACACCTCCATTACCTCCAAGCCCTCCCCATGACATCGGCCAGCACAACACGAGTCCATCTCGATCATCGCCGCCGGACTTGGGTCGTCCGTCTCCGCCGCCGCCCGCACATGATACTAAGCGGAAGCGTGCCAGCAAGAACGCTTCGTCGATGATTTCTAAGGGACGGAGCTCCCCAAAGCGCAAACTGTCGCCCCTCCCAAAGGTACCTCATGCTAATCTTCCTATCAGACCTTATGATCGTACCCCTGAGGAAAACGCCAGGATAGCAAAGGAACAACATGAGGCGCAGATGAAAAGGAAGGAACCCGACCCCGCCCGAAATACACCGAGAAGAACATAGCATGGGCAAAAGACTTCATAACCACTCCATCACAGTATGACTTACACTATAAGCCTGATGACTATACACGCACATTGCAGAAGGAAGTGAAAAAGAGCAGGTCACATGCAAGTGCAAGTGGGAGCAAATCAAGTTCAACTACAAGCAAGAAAAAATCAGACATTCCTCAGCTAGGACAACAGGCCAAACAGTCGATCCCACCCCTCAAGGTGTTAACCGAGAATGTTCCCCCTCCGGTGCAGGGGCAAGCTTTTGAAAAAGCAAAGGAGTTGGCGGATGAATGTGGTATCTTGGTTGAAAATTTGCTGGCTTCCCAAGACGACAGGATACCCAAGGTTGTGGTAGCCCCTAAGCCACAGTTTGTCATGGAGAGCCTTTGGTCAGCAAAGATGATCTCCCAACAAATATGCGTTACTTGCATAAATGGTACTTAAGTGAATCAAAGAATGGGAGAACGATGATCGTGGTGAGTGTCCCACGGGAGTACTACGGCCTCTCCGAAGAAATCCATATCGACTTTGATGAACTCTTCCAGATGTACAACGGCGACGCCCTCGACAAATCGCTTATGAGTTGCTATTGTCTGTAAGTTTTTCAATTCGTTGTCTACATATAACTTGTTTAGTTATTTCAATTCATTGTCTATATATAACTTGTACTCTATTATGCAGAATGAAGATTCTGGAGTGTAAAAGTAAGAGCATCATAAATATTGGGTTTATTGATCCAGATAAAATACATATAGCGACCCTAACTAATTATCCCAAGGAGACGGAGGAAAACCTTCTAAGGTTTCTAAGAGATCAAAATTTCTGTGACCACATACTGTTTCCATACAACTTCAGGTGAGGGTCTTCACTCTGTTGTCTCCATTCACTTATAAGTGTAATTGATAAGTTACGCGCGCACACACACACACACACACACACACACATATATATATATATATACACACACACATGTGCAGCTTCCATTGGATTCTGTTGGACATTCAAATTGATAAGGGAAGAGTTGATGCCTTCGACCCATTATCGAGACCCTTGGAACAGTTCCAAAGCCTGCAGGACATGCTCCAAGGGTAATTTTAATCATTCTTGCGCTCTATCGGTCTCTTTCGATGATTTTCTGATATATCAATTAATGAAAAACTTAGCAAATCATTATCCTTGTCGGGCAGGGTTTGGAATCGGTTCAAGTGCGTGACTCCCGGTAACTTTCCTGAGAAGCTGACCTTTAGAGCGGCTCAGGTCAGTAGTAGTATGATATACTTCTATTAATTTTCAATACATTTATGATGCTAGATTATTATTTTGATTATATATATTCCATTCTCGTAAAGTGCGACCAGCAGCCACGGGGAACGCATCTATGCGGATACTATGTTTGTGAGACCATTCACACGTTTACCTCTGAGTTCAAGGAGCAAAGATTCGACGTACGCAATGAACATTCACACCTCTATTTTTACCCGTCATTCTTTGTTATCATGATTGATATTCATATTCATCTCCTCTTCTTATATAGCACACGGCCATGAGGACGAAGGTCCTACAACAGCAACGCGCGATTGCTGTTGCAGAGGAGCTTGCGGGATTTCTGAGGACGGAACCTATAGAAGATAAAGGACGATTCAGTGTAGCTAAGGGCCATTACTGATGTTCGTCCATGTAATCGAATAGATGGGCTCTAGTACCGATAATTCAGATCTCCATATAATTGTATATATATGATCGCTTGTAAGATAAGTTAATCTTATAAATATATATGCATAATTATTTATATTTTAAATTATATGAAAACTAATTCCCGAACACAAAACGAGGCATCACGTTAATCTCCTGAACACCTAAACCCTAAAACCCAAAAATAATTTCATTCAAAAAAAAAAACCCAAAAGCCAGCAAAATCTGAAAATCTTTAGTCCCGGACCGTGTAACGAAGCGGGACTAAAGGGCCTGCCCCTGGGGCGCTACGAGGCGCCCACGTGGAGCACCTTTAGTCCCGGCGTGTAAGAGGGCCGGGACGAAAAGGTTAGGCCATTAGTCCCGCCCCTTTTGTCCCGGTTGGTGAACCGGGACTAAAGCCCCTTACGGGCCGGGGCTATAGGCCCTGTCCCCATTAGTGATAAGAGGAGTTACAAAGAACATCTATGCTAGGTAGCATGAAAGCATCAAAAATTCATTCTTTATCACTTCCCTACTCGAGGACGACCATGAGTTAAGGTTGGGGATGCTTGATACGTCTCCAACGTATCTATAATTTTTGATGGTTTCATGCCTTTTATATCTTTTTTGGGACTAACCTATTAATTCAGTGCCAAGTGCTAGTTCCTGTTCTTTCCGTGTTTTGACCCTTTTTCAGGCGGAGTCCAAACGGAATAATTCTTTCGCGATGATTTTTATGGAAAATATCAAAAATACCGGAAGAAAAAGATACCGGAGAGAGGGTCCCGAGGAAGCCACAAGGCTTGTCGGCGCCCCCCCCCCAAGCCGCACGAACCAAGCTTATGGGCCCCTCAGGGGCCCACTTGACGCAACTCCACCGCCATCTGGTCCTATAAATCCACAAACCTCCAGAAAGAAACCTAGATCGGAGTTCCGCCGCCGCAAGCCTCTGTAGCCACCAGAAACCAATCTGGATCCCGTTCCAGCACCCTGCCGGAGGGGGAATCCATCTCCGATGGCCATCTTCATCATCCCGGCGATCTCCATGACGAGGAGGGAGTAGTTCTCCCTCGGGGCTGAGGGTATGTACCAGTATCTATCTGTTTGATCTCTCTCTCGTGTTCTTGAGATGTCTTGATCTCGATGTACCGTGGGCTTTGCTACTATAGTTGAATCTTATGATGTTCTTCCACCTCTCCCTTCTTGTAATGAATTGAGTTTCCCCTTTGGAGTTATCTTATCGGATTGAGTCTTTGAGAACACTTGATGTATGTCTTGCACGTGTCTATCTGATGTGATCAACTTCCAGGTTCGTGACATTGGGAACCTATGCATATGGGCTGGCACACGTGGATTCATGTGAGTACTTGATTTATGTTTTGGTGATCAACTTGCGGGTTGGTGACATTGGGAACCTATGCACACGGGTTGGCACACGTTTTGACTCTCTGGTAGAAACTTTGGGGCACTCTTTGAAGTTCTATGTGTTGGTTGAATAGATGATTCTGAGATTGTGTGATGCATATCGTATAATCATACCCACGGATACTTGAGGTGACAATGGAGTATCTAGGTGACATTAGGGTCTTGGTTGATATGTACCTTAAGGTGTTATTCTAGTACGAACTCTATGAAAGATTGAACGGAAAGAATAGCTTCGTGCTGTTTTACTACGGACTCTTGAATAGATCGATCAGAAAGAATAACTTTGTGGTGGTTTCGTACCCGACAATAATCTCTTCGTTTGTTCTCCGCTATTAGTGACTTTGGAGTGACTCTTTGTTGCATGTTGAGGGCTAGTTATATGATCCAATTATGTTATCATTGTTGAGAGAACTTCACTAGTGAAAGTATGAACCCTAGGCCTTGTTTCCACACATTGCAATACCGTTCGTGCTCACTTTTGTTACTAGTTACCTTGCTGTTTTTGTAATTTCAGATTACAAAAACCTATATCTATCATCCATATTGCACTTGTATCACCAGCTCTTCGCCGAACTAGTGCACCTATACAACTTACCATTGTATTGGGTGTGTTGGGGACACAAGAGACTCTTTGTTATTGGGTTGCAGGGTTGCTTGAGAGAGACCATCTTCATCCTACGCCTCTCGCGGATTGATAATCCTTAGGTCACCCACTTGAGGGAATATTGCTACTGTCCTACAAACCTCTGCTCTTGGAGGCCAACAACATCTACAAGGAGAAGGTTGCGTATTAGACATCAAGCTCTTTTCTGGCGCCGTTGCCGGGGAGGTTAGCGCTTGAAGTTATATATTTAGATCTTGCAATCGAATCTTTGTGTTTCTTGTTCTTTCGCTAGAAAACTTCAAAAAAATGGAATTGAGGATGCCTCATATGCTCCATCTTTTCAATGTCTTTCGTGAGCATGATGGGAAGGAAAATTGTGCTCAAATGCTGAAAGAAGAATTACATAGAATGCTTGGCATAGAATATGTGAATGATGAGCATGATTGCAATATTCTTAGCATGAATTCTTTGAATACCCATGATGCTAATGATACGCAAAGCCACAAGCTTGGGGATGCTATATTTGATGAAGATGATCTTTTTAGCTCTTCCACTTTGAATGATCAAAATCATTTTCATGAAAGCATGCCCCCTATCTATGATGATTATTGCGAGGATACTTATACTTTAAAGAAGAGGGATGACAAAACTTTTCATACTCTCGAGAAACCCTTTGCTAAACCTTGCTTTTTCATTGTGGACACAGTTTGTAGTGCTCAAGTCTTTTACGATACTCCCACTACTATTCTTGAAAATATATTTCCTTATGTGGAGAGTAGTAAAATTTCTATGCTTGTAGATCATGAAAAGAATGCCTTAGGTGCTGGTTATATTGTTGAATTCATTCATGATGCTACTGAAAATTACTATGAGAGAGGACCATATGCTTCTACTTATTGCAATAGTATCAAGCTTCCTCTCCATATGTTGAAATTTTTCAAGCTATGCTTGTTTTACCTTCCTATGCTAGTTGATTCTTGCTACAATAAATTGTTTGATCACAAAATACCTATGCATAGTAAGTGGGTTAGACTTAAATGTGCTAGCCATTTACTCCATGATGCTCTCATTGTGTTTCAATCCTTACATTTAATGTGAGCATCATTGAAATCAATGCCTAGCTAAGGGCGTTAAACGATAGCGCTTGTTGGGAGGCAACCCAATGAATAAATTTTTCTTTGCTTTTTGCTTCCTGTTTTGTTTTCTACACACCTTCATAATTCTGTTATGATTTTGTCTTTTGTGTTTCTTTTTGTGTTTGTGCCAAGCAAAACCGTTATGATTAGTCTTGGTGATGATTGTTTGATAATGCTGGAAAAAGACACAAACTTTCTGCTCACGAAAAGAATTTTCATTTTTATTTTGTAAGAGATTTTGAGTTGATTCTTTTTGCTGCCGATTTCTATCCAATTTCTTCAGACTGTCGTTATTTTTTAGATTTTTTGAAGTACCAGAAGTATGCGAAGTATACATATTTCTACAGACTGGTCTGCTGTTAAGAGATTCTGTTTTTGTTGAGTTGGTTGCTTATTTTGATGAAACTATGGATAGTATTAGAGGGTACTAGCCATGGAAAAGTGAAAATACAGCAACCCAACACCAACATAAGTAGAATTTAAGTTTGCGACAATACCTAAGGAAGTGGTGATTTTCTTTCTTATACTAATGATATCACGAGTTTCTGTTTAAGTTTTGTGTTGTGAAGTTTTCAATTTCTGGGTGAAGTTCTTATGGACAAAGAGATAAAGAGTGGCAAGAGCTCAAGCTTGGGGATGCCTAAGGCACCCCAAGTTGATTCAAGGATGCCGAAAAATCCTAAGCTTGGGGATGCCCCGGGAAGGCATCCCCTCTTTCGTCTTCAATCCATCGGTAATGTTACTTGGAGCTATATTTTTATTCACCACATGATATGTGTTTTGCTTGGAGCGTCTTGTCTTGTAGGAGTTTTTTATTTTTGTTGTGTCGCAATAATCGTTGTTGCACACCTTTTTGAGAGAGAGAGACATGCACTCATCGTAATTTTGCTAGAATGCTCATTGTGCTTCACTTATATATTTTGAGCTATATACTTTTGCTCTTGTGCTTCACTTATATCTTTAGAGCTAGTTGATTTTTCTCTATGTGCTTCACTTATATCTTTTAGAGCACAGCGGCGCATGACTTGGTAGTTGGCTTATGCTATGAAATTAGTCCCAAAAGTGCATTGAGTAGAAAGAGAAGCTTGATTCCTCTCAATTAGTTTTGAGATGTGGTTCTGGTAATATTAAAGTTATGTTAGTATGGTATTGTGAATCTAGAGATACTTGTGTTGAAGTTAGTGATTCCCGTAGCATGCAGGTACGGTGAACCGCTATGTGATGAAGCATTATTGTCTCCACATCAATAGCAAACTATTATTGTCCCAACAACGTCTACAAGGAGAAGGTTGCGTAGTAGACATCAATGCCCAAGGCATCCCAAGTTGATTCAAGGATGCCTTAAAAGCCTAAGCTTGGGGATGCCCCGGGAAGGCATCCCCTCTTTCGTCTTCAATCCATCGGTAACGTTACTTGGGGCTATATTTTTATTCACCACATGTTATGTGTTTTGCTTGGAGCGTCTTGTATCGTAGGAGTCTTCTATTTTTGTTGTGTCACAATCTTCCTTGCTGCACACCTAGAGAGAGAGACATGCACTCACCGTGATTTTGTCGAGCTTCACTTATATCTTTTGGTTAGACAATTCAGCTCACATGTGCTTCACTTATATCTTTTGAGCTAGTTGATTTTGCTCTTTGTGTTTCACTTCTATCTTTTAGAGCACGGAAGCGTGTGGCATGGTAGTTGATCTATGCTATGAAAGTAGTCTCAAAAGGGGTAGTTATCCAAAGGGATATTAAAAATTCCACCTTCATGTGCATTGAATAGTTAGAGAAGTTTGATTCATCTCAATTAGTTTTGAGTTGTGGTTGTGGTAATATTGAAGTTATACTAGTAAGGTGTTCCCGTAGAAATACTTGTGATGAAGTTAGTGATTCCCGTAGCATGCACGTATGGTGAACCGCTGTGTGATGAAGTCTGAGCATGATTAGTTCATTGATTGTCATCCTTTGTGTGGCGGTCGAGATCGCGCGATGGTTTATACCTACCAAACCTTCCCCTAGGAGTATGCGTCGAATGCTTTGTTTCGATTACTACTAAAACTTTTGCAACAAGTATATGAGTTCTTCATGACTAATGTTGAGTCCATGGTTTAGATGCACTTTCACCTTCCACCATCACTATCCTCTTTAGTGCCATGCAACTTTTGCCGGTGCATAAAACCCACCATTAGCCTCCCTCAAAACAGCCACCATACCTACCTACTATGGCTTTTTCAAAGCCATTCCGAGATATATTGCCATGCAACTACCAACATGACATGTGCCACCACTTCTACATTGCCATTGCATGATCATAAGGTAGCTATCATGATGTTTCCATTTGATGTCTATGCCATGCTAGATCATTGTCATGGTACACTACCGAAGGCATTCCATATAGAGTCATCATTGCTCTAAGTTTTGGGTTGTAAGTGTGATGATAATCATTGATGGAGCATTGTCCCTTGTGAGGAAATAAAGGAGGCCAGCGAAGCCCATTTACAAAAAGAGGCCAAAGATGCCCACCAAAATAAAAATAAAAAAATAGGCCAAAGAGCCCGCCAAAAAAATGAGAGAAAAAGAGAGAAGGGACAATGCTACTATCTTTCCACACTTGTGCTTATTAAGCACCATGATCTTCATGATTGAGAGTCTCTCGTTTTGTCACCACCATATAGCTAGTGGGAAATTTTCATTATATAACTTGGCTTGTATATTCCAATGATAGGCTTCCTGAAAATTGCCTTAGGTCTTCGTGAGCAAGCAAGTTGGATGCACACCCACTAGTTTTCTTCAAGAGCTTTCACATACTCTCAGCTCTAGTGCATCATTTGTATGGCAATCCCTACTCATTCACGTTGATATCTATTGATGAGCATCTCAATAGTTCATTGATATGCCTAGTCACTGTGACCATCTTCTCCTTGTTTGCCTTGCAACCTCCACCACACTCCATTCCACTTATAGTGCTAAAACCATGGCTCACGCTCATGTATTGCGTGAGAGTTGAAAAGGTTTGAGAAAGTAAAGGTGTGAAAACAATTACTTGGCCAATACCGAGGTTGTGCATGATTTAAATTCGTTGTGCAAGGATGATAGAGCATAGCCAGACTATATGATTTTGTAGGGATAACTTCCTTTTGGCCTTGTTATTTTGAAAGTTCATGATTACCTTGCTAGTTTGCTTGAAGTATTATGTCTCCACGTCAATAGCAAACTATTGTTTTGAATCTAATGGATCTGAACATTCACGTCACATAAGAGGAGTTACAAAGGACATCTATGCTAGGTAGCATGAAAGCATCAAAAATTCATTCTTTATCACTTCCCTACTCGAGGACGAGCAGGAGTTAAGCTTGGGGATGCTTGATACGTCTCAAACGTATCTATAATTTTTTATGGTTTCATATTGTTATCTTGTCAACTTTGGATGTTTTATATACCTTTTATATCTTTTTGGGACTAACTTACTAATTCAGTGCCAAGTACCAGTTCCTGTTTTTTCTATGTTTTTGACTCTTTTTCAGATATGATTTTGGAACGGAGTCCAAACGGAATAAAATCCCCGAAATGAATTTTTCCAGAAAGGAAGAAGATCGGGAGAATTTACGGCCAAGGTAGGGGGCCCATAGGGAGCCCACAAGCTGTGTTGCCGCGGCGAGGGGGCCTGCGACAACCAGGCATGTGGCCTCCCTGGCGCTCCCCTGCCCTAGCTCTTTGGCCTAAAAATTCCCTAAAATCCCAGAAAAAATCAGGGCATCCACGAAAACAGTTTTCCGCCAACGCAAGCTTCTGTTTCCACGATATCTCATCTGGAGACCCTTCCCGGTGCCCTGCCGGAGGGGACTTTGGAGTTGGAGGGCTTCTACATCAACTTCATCGCCTCTCCAGTGACTCGTGAGTAGCCCACTTCAGACCTACGGGTCCGTAGTTAGTAGCTAGATGGCTTCTTCTCTCTCTTGGATCTTCAATACAAAGTTCTCCATGATCTTCATGGAGATCTATCCGATGTAATCCTCTTTGGCGGTGTGATTGTCGAGATCCGATGAATTGTGGATTTGTGATCAGATTATCTATGAATTATATTTTTCAGTCTTTGCTGATTTCTTATATGCATGATTTGATATCCTTGTAAGTCTCTCCGAGTCTTAGGTTTTGTTTGGCCAACTAGATCTATGATTCTTACAATGGGAGAAGTGCTTGGTTTTGGGTTCATACCGTGCGGTGACCTTTCCCAGTGACAGAAGGGGCAGCAAGGCACGCATCGTGTTGTTGCCATCAAGGGTAACAAGATGGGTGCTACTGCAACAAAAGACCTTCCAACGGGGCTAGAAAGAAGTGTGCTGACGGGAGACTATTCTTGTCTTGATACTCCTCAGCAACGGCACCAAGAATACTTTTGCTCCGGCTACGCCTTTAGGGACTTCCTTGGAAAATATGCAAAGGATTCCCCCGTGGCCTTGGAGCCTTGTGTTGGTGTTCCCTCGAAGTGGAAAGGGTGATGTAGCACAGCGACGGTAAGTATTTCCCTCAGTTTTGAGAACCAAGGTATCGATCCAGTGAAGGAGTATCACAAGTACCTGCACAAACACAAAGATCTTGCTCCCAACGCTATGAAGGGGTTGTCAATCCCTTATAGATTGTTTACCAAGTGAGAACTGAAAGCAACAATGTAACAAAGCAAAGTAAAAGCGAAAGTGGAAACGATAGGTGTGAATAGACCCGGCGGCCGTAGTGTTCACTAGTGGCTTCTCTCATGAAAGCAAGTAGACGGTGGGTGAACGAATTACTGTCGAGCAATTGATAGAACCGCGCAAAGTCGTGACATTATCTATGGCAATGATTATATCTATAGGCATAACGTCCAAAACAAGTAGACCGATACTTTCTGCATCTACTACTATTACTCCACACGTCGACCGCTATCCAGCATGCATCTAGTGTATTAAGTTCAAGAGAACAGAGTAACGCCTTAAGCAAGATGACATGATGTAGATGGACAATCTCATATCTATGATAAAAGCCCATCTTTATACCCTTGATGGCAACAACACGATGCGTGCCTTGTTGCCCCTTCTGTCACTGGGAATGGTCACCACACGGTATGAACCCAAAACCAAGCACTTCTCCCATTGCAAGAATCATAGATCTAGTTGGCCAAACAAAACCCAAGACTCGGAGAGACTTACCAGGATATCAAATCATGCATATAAGAAATAAGCAAAGAATCAAATATATATCATAGATAATCTGATCACAAATCCACAATTCATCGGATCTCGACAAACACACTGCCAAAGAGGATTACATCGGATAAATCTCCATGAAGATCATGGAGAACTTTGTATTGAAGATCCAAGAGAGAGAAGAAGCCATCTAGCTACTAACTACGGACCCGTAGGTCTGAAGTGAACTACTCACGAGTCATTGGAGGGGCAATGATGTTGATGAAGAAGCCCTCCAACTCCAAAGTCCCCTCCGGCAAGGCACCGAGAAGGGTCTCCAGATGAGATCTCGCGGAAATGGAAGCTTGCGGCGGTGGAAAAGTGTTTTCATGGACACCCTGATTTTTTCTAGATTTTTAGGGAATTTATAGGCCGAAGACCTAGGACAGGAGAGCGCCACGGGGGCCACAAGCTTGGTTGCCGCGGCCTCCCCCTGGCCGCGGCAACAGGGCTTGTGGGCCCCTATGGGTCCAGTTGCTTGGACCTCAAGCCCTACGAAGCACCCATACTTCAGAAATTTTCAGTACTTCACCGATACTCTGATACTTCAGATACGTCTTCGATACTCCGATACTTTAGATACGCCTTCGATACGGGTATCCCCGAAGTATCGTCATTTTCAATTTAAAAGAAATGGCGATACGCGTATCCTCAAAGTATCGCCATTGTGTATTGTCCATGTCTTGATGTATCGTTGATCTGTTCATATAGGTAGTGCACGTGGACTGTACTAACGTACTAGTTGGATAAAAGTGCTTTGTTAAGGATGTTACTTTTAAAAGATTTATTAATTTTATATTGCAATCCAAAGTTGATCTTTATATATGTTTGTCATTTGACAATCTCAAGTTTTTAATTTTAAAAGATTTATTAATTTTATATTGCCATATTAATAGATATTACAGTCTAAATCGTACTGTGACAGTCTATGACCGATTAGTCGTATTATTCATTGATGATAGTGAGATTTTAAAATAAGAAACAATAAGGTATGAAAGTAATTAGGCAACCAGTGGGTCGGTATTTTGTTATCATCTCATACATTTATTATGTTAGTTTTTATTGCATGTTATTTATCATTATTTATATATGCTTGTTGTATCCCGTATCACCGTACCCGTATCACCGTATCAGTGTCGCCGTATCGGTGCTTCGTAGGTTCCAACATACTCAATAGCTCGCATGTGCATCTTTGAGTGAAGAGACGGGGAGTTGTTGCCGGTGAGTAGTTTATATTAGTATCGTGGGTATGATATTAGTTTAAGTTATTATATTCATAGTGCAAAGTAATATGTACAAGTGTCGTAGATTGCTTTATATATTAGCTTGTAGATTCATCTCTTACTAGAAAGGTTGGACGCGCTTTATTGGGCTGTTAATGTTGGGCTGTTAATGTTGTTGGATTTTCATTTGTATTCAATCTTTTTTAAAATATAAGGTGTACTAGTTTAAAAAAAATTAAACCTCTTTAAATTTGACCGCATTTTGTAGGAACATATCGGTATCCATAATATCAAATCGGATTCTTAGATTCATCATGAAATGAGTTATCATATTTTATTATTTTGTATTGTGGATGTCAATATTTTTGCGTCTAAACTTGATCCAAGTTTAAAAAAAGTTGATTTTTCAATAAATTAATACATCTTAGATTTTAAAACGGCGCGAGTATTAGGTTTACTTTGTGGGAAAATGATGAAGCATCTTTTCTTTTTTATTCATGTAATGTGGTGTTCTGGTGGTCCTTCGTAGTGTTATTTTGTGATCTGCCAATCAACTCATACTTATGTCGAAACAAATTCGGTGTCGGTGGCTGCATGTATTATATTGGTGCTAAAGTATCACATGTTGACGCTATATTTTTTCTAGGTGATGTCAGGGTGTCTAGGTTGGTAAGTTTTTATAGGCTAGTTGCTTCCAATTGATTTGAAAAATTATCGACCCCATCAAAATCATGAACGGAATCCAATATTTAATTTCTCAATGAAAAAGAGCATAGTTAATTAAAATAATTGAGTGAGAGATTGTTGACGCGATCAAAGTCGGTGACCCAATTCTAAATTGGTTATCTCAATTGAATGAGAGGCCTCCAATCCAAGGGAGCTTAGTGATATAATATATTGTGAAGTGCTATGTTACAGTAACATATTATGTTACTCTAAACACCTCTTTCCTTATTAACTACTTGACACATAACCGATTGTTTCTTGAAATGCAATATGTTACTAGCTAAGTTACTTCCTCTATGACCTGCCTTATGTTTTCTACTAATTAAAAACTCCCCTCTCTGGATGCTATGGGGCCGGAAGGGTGGGGAAAGGGGAACCCTAGATCTAGCGGTCCGGAGTGAAAATAGGGTGTGGGCTTGCGTGTGAGGCGGTGTCGTGGTCGGGTGTGCAATCTCGACGTGTATGGAATTAATGTCCTCCCAATTTTTTTCTCCACCTCAAGGATGGCACGCTGGCTTCAACGATGATGCAAGAAGAACAAATTGGAGGTCTTTTGGGATGAATATTATCATGTGTTAAAAAGCCACATATTTTCCTTTTTAACACAACCCTTGTTTACATATTTCATCCTAAAAATTTCCACACTTGTGTGTTATGTTTCCATGTATATTTGTATTTTTTACATATTTTTTTGAAATGTAAAAAATTATGAGTTTTGAAGAATTTTGGATTTTTTAAAAACTGGCCTCAATGAAGGCCGAGCTCTAAACGTCATTTTCGCATATATAGCATCTAGGAGATACGTACAGTGAGTACACACTAAGTGTCTGCAAGGTTTAAGATGTACATCATTGCCCTCGACGTCTTCCGATCTATATCAGCAACCTCCCTGTCGTTGCTTTTACATGTTCCCTAGTTTAAACAAGTTTCATCCGCTGCGACAACGTGCTTTGTTCATAAAGTGTGGCCGGTCGACACATGATGAAGAAGAGTTTGGTACCCTGAAGGGTTGGATATAATTTTGAATTTCCATAAGAGCGTTCTGGTACGAGTGTTTTTTTGCGGGTGCTGGTACCATAATAGATTATAATAATCTGAATTATGAAGATAGATCATATAATCTGGGTTATAAAAATAATCTAGGTGGGCATGTTTGGATGCCAGATTATATAAACTGTAATCTAGGTTCTACATTGCATAATGACCTGTCTGTCTTTTGTTTTTTTAAGGAAAAGGAGGGTGGCGGTGGCAGGAATGTAATTATCTCCAACTTTACAAGGGTAATGTGTCATTAGCAATTCCTAATCCGATTTTACCTGGGATAGAGTAGATTGTGAGTTTTTAATAATCTATCCATCTAGTTTTTATAATCTACACCATATTCTGTCATGTTCGGAGACACAATAGATTATAAAAACTGAATTATATAATCTGAGTGGTTTCAAAGAGGGCCTTAATATATGGCATGTGGCCTTTTCGAGAGAAAAAAGATGCACACAGCCAACACCTGGTTCCAGTAGGCTTATTTATTTTTCCATATTTTATTAAACTTGGATTTCTGGTTATGTTGGTGTTGTTGTTGTATCAAAAAAGCTAGACCAAACCCTAGTTTCTGGAAAAAAAAGTGATGCCTTTTTTTACACCAAGTAAAATAAGTATAATACATGTCTCCAGGGGACAGGGCAATCCTGGGACTGAGACTCAGACTCACAATCAACCTTAATTAGCTTGTCTTCTAGTCATGACGTGTGATTGTCATAATCGTGACACTTGGATGGAGGAGATTCTCGACTTTCGCCCCATCAGCCTAATTCACGCCATTGCAAAGATTATTCCAGCGATGTTGGCCACAAGACTTGGTCCTTACATGGACGCCCTCGTCTCCAACGCACAAAGGGCTTTCATCAAGACTAGGAGCATAAATGATAATTTCATGTTTGTTAGCAACTATGCGCGATGCCTGCACCGCCGAAAAAACCATCCATTCTCCTCAAACTTGACATAAAGAAGACCTTCGACTCGGTGCAATGGGGCTACATCTTAGACCAAGTACAGCAGTGTGGGTTCCCCTGACGCTTCCGTAACTGGATTGCAGTGCTCCCTTCAACTAGTCCTTCTCAATGGCGTCCCTGGTGACCCAATTTGGCATGGGTGCGGGCTACGGCAAGGAGACCTGCTGTCCCCGCTGCTCTTCATCATCGCGATTGACCCACTTGTGTGTCTCTTGCAGCTGGCCACCAAGCAGGGGTGCATAGGGAGCTCTACCGCTCATCCCTCTATTCTGACGCCGCCGCCATTTTCGTGGCCCCTATCAAGGAGGACATCCGTGTGCTTGCTACAATCCTAAACGATTTTGGTGAGGTAACCGGGCTAAGGACAAATTTTTGCAAGTCCCTTTTTACGCCTATTTGATGCGATGGAATCAACGTCGACGATATCATGCAAAGCCTTCCGGCGACCAAGGCATCCTTCCCCATGCGCTACATGGGGCTGCCTTTGTCGGCTAAGAGCCTCAAGAGTGTTCACTTCCAACACGTGGAAGAAAAGGTGGCGACTAAACTCTCCCCCCGGCAAGGGAAATACTTCACCACCATTGCTCGCGCTACTTTGGCCATGATGATCTATCACATCACTCCACTTGACATTCCGGTTGAGGTATTGCAATTCATTTTATAAGCTGCGGAGGGACTTCCTCTGGACGGGTACACACAAGGTCTCCGACGAAAAATGCAAAATAAAATGGGAGCCGGTTTGCAGGCCTACTTCCCTTGGGAGCCTTGGGATTCTTCACCAAGCCAAGTCCGCATGCGGTTTGCGCCTTCGTTGGCCTTGGCTTGAGTGGGTCGCATCAGAGAGAACTTGGGTGGGTACCGGCAACCCATGTGACGACTCAGATATGGACCTTTCACTATCATCACGGTCGGCGACGGGGCCAAGGGAAGCTATTGGAACTTGCCTTGGGTTAATGGTTTGCGGCCGCGGCAAATTGCCCTTCATTTATGACATCTCAAAAAGAAAATAGTGCAGCGTAAAAGATGCCCTTGATGGTGACTCTTGGGCGCAACGTATCGACTTCTTAGGCGGTCCTACACCTCTCATGTGCAAATCATCAAAGATAGGCTAGACACTATTATGTGACGTCGTCTCTATACTACGCCGTAACATCGACTTACAAAGCCCAATTCTTCAGGCAAACTACAACAAGAGTCAACACTATAGTTTGGAAGGTGTGTGGGCTCCCCCTAAGTGAAGATTCTTCGCATGGCTAATCATTCAAAATATGGTGTGACGGAGGATCGATTGGCCAAGCGGGGGTGGCCAACTATAGACTATGCCTCGTGTGTAGCGCCACCATGGAGTCAGCCGTGCACCTCCTGTTCCAATGCCTCTTCTCCCTAAGAGTCTGGGCTCCATGCGGAATTAGCTTTGGCACCATTGCCTCGATGCTACCTCTTGGGTGGACATCAACATTGTCTTTTCTTGGTGGGACCACTTCATGGGCGGAAATCGCGATAACCATAAGGGCATATCCTCGCTTGCAATGATAGTCGCTTGGGAGATTTGGAATGAGTGAAACTCGAGGGTCTTCAACAACAAAATCGTGACTGTGGGATACATCTTCAATCAGATTCATTAGGAGGCCATCATTTGGGTTAAGTTAGGTGCTAGACGTTTGAGTAACTTGATGTCGGAACAATAGGCTTTTGTCTCCGGTGGGGTGGCCTTAGGGCTTGTAAGAATTGTTGGGGAACGTTGCATGGGAAACAAAAAATTCCTACGCACACGCAAGACCTATCCATGGTGATGATCATCTACGAGAGGGGACATCGGATCCACATACCCTTGTGGATCTCTAAGCGGGAAGCGTTAAAACTCGGTTGATGTAGTCGAATGTCTTTGCAATCTGAATCACAAGCGTCCCACGAACTCCGTCCCGATCTAGCACCGAACGGACCACACCTCCGTGTTCAGCACACTACAACTAAATGACGATCTTCGCCTTCTTGATCCAGCAAGAGGGGCGGAGAGGTAGATGAGTTATCCAAAAGCACGAAGGTGTGCTGGTGGTGAACTAATCTAGCAGGGCTTCGCCAAGCAATGCCGGACTAATATAGATGAGGGAGACGATCTATGAAGGAGAGGGCAGCACGTGGCTTTTTCTGGTGTAGTTTGCCCTCTAAACCTCCACTATATATAGGAGGAAGAGGAGGGAGGGATTCCTTGCCTCCTACTCCAAGGAGGAGGCCTCGGACGAGCCAAGGGAGGAGAGTCCTCCTCCAATTCGGTTTGGTGGAGGACTCCCTTCCTACTTGGCCACCTCCTTCCTTTTTTATTTTCCTTTTCTTTTTGCAGCTTTGGCCGAAATTGGTTTATTGGGCTGGCCTCACCAGCACACTAGGGGCTGGTGCACCACCTCTAGGCCTATTAGGTCCTTTCCCGGGTGGGTGGCCACTCCCGGTAAAACCCCGAAACCCATTCGTCACTCCCGGTACTTTACCGCTAATGCCCGAAATCTTTCCAGAAGCCAAATGCAACTTTCATGTATATCAATCTGTACCTCCGGACCATTCCGGAGCTCCTCGTGACATCCAGGATCTCATCCGGGACTCCAAACAACTTTTGGGCACCAACATACATAACTCAATAATACTGAAATGTCACTGAACCTTAAGTGTGCAGACCATGCGGGTTCGAGAACTATGTCGACATGACGTGAGAAACTCTCCGGTAAATAACCAATAGGTGGACCTGGATTTCCATATTGGATCCTACATATTCTACGAAGATCTTTACCGATTGAATCTCTATGTCAAGGATTCAACTATTCCTGTATAACATCCCATTTGTCCTTCGGTATGTTACTTGCCCGAGATTCGATCGTCGGTATCTCTATACCTATTTCAATCTTGTTACCGGCAAGTCTCTTTACCAGTTTGGGAATACAAAATCCTGTGGCTAACTCCTTAGCCACATTCCTTGCAAGGCTTGTTTGTGATGTTGTATTACCGAGTGGGCCCCGAGATACCTCTCCCTCATACAAAGTGACAAATCCCAGTCTTGATCCATGCCAACTTCAACGCACCTTCGGAGATACCTTTAGAGCACCTTCATAGTCACCCAGTTACGTTGCCACGTTTGATACATACAAGGCACTCGTTCAGTGTTAGTGAGTTACATGATCTCATGGTCATAGGAATGTATACTTGACATGCAGAAAACAGTAGCAATAAAATAACACGATCTCATGCTACGTTCATAGTTTGGGTCTTGTCCATCACATCATTCTCCTAATGATGTGATCCCGTTATCAAGTGACAACACTTGTCTATGGCTAGGAAACCTTAACCATCTTTGATCAATGAGCTAGTCAACTAGAGGCTTACTAGGGACAATGTTTTGTCTATGTGTCCACGCATGTATTTGTGTTTCTATTCAACAATTATAGCATGGGTAATAAACGATTATCTTGAAACAGGAAATATAATAATAACTATTTTATTATTGCCTCTAGGGCATATTACCAACAATCTCCCACTTGCACTAGAAACAATAATCTAGCTTCAGATCACTATGTAATTTACAATGTAACAAATCTAACACCAATACAGTTCTGCTGTTGATCATGTTTTGCTCGTGGAAGAGGCTTAGTTAACGGGTCTGCAACATTCAAATCTGTGTGCATTGTGGAAATATTTATGTCCTCCTCCTTGATGTTATCGCGGATGACATTGAAGTATCGTTTTATGTGTCTGGTCCTCTTGTGAAACCTTGGTTCCTTGGTTATTGAAATGGCGCCAGTGTTGTCACAAAACAAATTATTGCATCCAGTGCACTTGGCACAACTCCAAGATCTGTCATGAACTGCTTCATCCACACACTCTCTTTAGCCGCCTCCGAGGTAGCTATGTACTCCGCTTGGCATGTAGAATCAGGTACGACGCTCTACTTGGAACTGCACCAGCTTACCGCACCCCCATTGAGAATAAATACGTATCCGGTTTGTGACTTGAGTCATCCGGATCAGTGTTGAAGCTTGCATTGACGTAACACTTTACGACGAGCTCTTCATCACCTCCGTAAACGAGAAACATTTTCTTAGTCCTTTTCACGTACGTCAGAATATTCTTGACCCCTGTTCAATGCTCCATTCCTGGATTACTTTGAAACCTTCCCGCCATCCTTATGGCAAGGCTGGCATCATGTCTAGTGCACATCATTGCATACATGATAGACCCTGTGGCTGAAGCATAGGGGACGACACTCATCTTTTATCTATCTTCTGCACTTACTGGGCATTGAGTCTTACTCAACTTTATACCTTGTAACACAGGCATGAACCCCTTCTTGGATTGTTCCATTTTGAACTTTTCCAAAATCTTATCAAGGTATGTTCTTTGTGAAAGTCTTATCAGCTATCTTGATCTATCTCTATAGATCTTGATGCCTAATATGTAAGCAGCTTCTCCGAGAGCCTTCATTGAAAAACTTTTATTTAGGTAATCCTTTATGCTTCCCAAAAGTTCTATATTATTTCCAATCATCAATATGTCATCTACATATAATATTAGAAATGCTATAGAGCTCCCACTCACTTTCTTGTAAATACAAGCTTCTCCAAAAACTTGTATAAACCCAAACGCCTTGATCACCTCATCAAAGCACTCATTCCAACTCCGAGATGCTTGTACCAGTCCATAAATGGATCGCTTGAGATTGCATACTTTGTCAGCATTCTCTGGATCGACAAAACCTTCCAATTACATCATATAAAACTCTTCCTTAAGAAACCCATTAAGGAAAACTGTTTTGACATCCATCTCCCAAATTTCATAATCAAAAAATGCAGCTATTGCTAACATGATTTTGACGGACTTAAGAATCGCTACGGGTGAGAAAGTCTCATCATAGTCAACTCCTTGAACTTGTGAAAAACCCTTTGTCAAAAGTCGAGCTTTATAGACGGTCACATTACCGTCCACGTTCGTCTTGTTCTTAAAGATCCATTTGTTTTGAATGGCCTTCTACCCTTCAGGTAATACTTGCAAAGTCCATACTTTGTTTTAGTACATAGATCCTATCTCGGAATTTACGGCCTCTAACCATTTATTGGAATCCAGGCCCACCATTGCTTCTCCATAGCTTGTAGGTTCATTGTTGTCTAACAACATGATTGATAACATAGGATTCCCGTACCACTCAGGAGTAATACGTGCCCTTGTCGACCTACGAGGTCCGATCACAACTTGATCTGAAGTTTCATGATCGTCATAGCTAGCTTCCTCTTCAACCGGTGTAGCTTCGACAGAAACTTCTTTCTGTCATGCACCACCATCTGGTTGAAGCAAACGTTCTACAACCTCATCAAGTTCTATCTTCCCCCCTCCACTCAATTCTTTAGAGAGAAACTCTTTCTCAAGAAATGTTGCGTTTTTAGCGACAAACACTTTGTCTTCTGATCTAAGATAGAAGGTGTACCCAACTATCTCGTTTGGGTATCCTATGAAGACACACTTTTCCGCTTTGGGTTCCAGCTTTTCAGGCTGAAGCTTTTTTACATAAGCATCACATCCCCAAACTTTAAGAAACGACAACTTTGGCTTCTTGCCAAACCACAATTCATATGTCATCGTCTCAACGGATTTTGATGGTGCCTTATATAAGTGAATGCAGCTCTCTCCAATGCATAGCCCCAAAACGATAATGACAAATCGGTAAGAGACATCATAGAACACACCATATCTAATAAACTAGGATTACGACGTTCGGACACGCCATTACGCTGTTATGTTCCACGCGGTGTCAATTGTGAAACAATTCCACATTGTCTTAAGTGAGCACCAACCTCGTAACTCATATACTCACTGATACGCCTCAAACGTATCTATAATTTTTGATGGTTTCATGTTGTTATCTTGTCAACTTTGGATGTTTTATATACCTTTTATATCTTTTTGGGACTAACTTATTAATTCAGTGCCAAGTGCCAGTTCGTGTTTTTCTGTGTTTTTTACTCTTTTCAGATCTGATTTTGGAACGGAGTCCAAACGAAATAAAATCCCCAAAATGAATTTTCCAGAATGGAAGAAGATCGGGGGACTTGAGGGCCAAGGCAGGGGGGCACAGGGAGCCCACAAACCCTATTGCCGCGGCCAGGGGGCCCGCGGCAACCAGGCTTGTGGCCTCCCTAGCGCTACCCAACCCTAGCTCTTTGGCCTATAAATTCCCTAAAATCCCAGACAAAATCAGGGCATCCACGAAAACACTTTTCCGCCGCCGCAAGCTTCCGTTTCCACGAGATCTCATCTGGAGACCCTTCCCGGTGCCCTGCCGGAGGGGACTTTGGAGTTGGACGGCTTCTACATCAAGTTCATCGCCTCTCCATTGACTCGTGAGTAGTCCACTTTAGACCTACGGGTCCGTAGTTAGTAGCTAGATGGTTTCTTCTCTCTCTTGGATCTTCAATACAAAGTTCTCCATGATCTTCATGGAGATTTATCCGATGTAATCCTCTTTGGCGGTGTGTTTGTCGAGATCCGATGAATTGTGGATTTGTGATCAGATTATCTATGAATTATATTTGAGTCTTTCCTGATTTCTCATATGCATGATTTGATATCCTTGTAAGTCTCTCCGAGTCTTGGGTTTTGTTTGGCCAACTAGATCTATGATTCTTGCAGCGGGCAGTGGTGGTGGCAACCGTTCGTATCCCCCTTTAGTCCCGGTTGGTGGCTCAACCCGGGACTAAAGGACTAACACGTGGCCTGCCGTAGTGGTGGCGACCGTTGGTATACCTCTTTAGTCCCGGTTGGTGGCTCAACCCGGGACTAAAGGCATAACACGTGGCCTGCCGTAGTGGTGGCAACCGTTTGGTATACCTCTTTAGTCCCGGTTGGTGGCTCAACCCGGGATTAAAGGCCCAAACGGTTTGCATCCCGCGTCTTTTCGGGCGAAGAAAAGCACGAACCGAAGCGTACAGTCGCCATTTCTCTGTTCTTCTTCTCTCTCGCGTCGCCCTCTCTATTCTTCTCCTCTGTTCTTCTCCTCTCTTCTTCCCTTCTCTTCTTCCACCATGCCAACTATCTTTCGTGAGGTGCTCGCACATGGCACGACCAAGCTCCGTGTTGTGTACACGAACCTGAGCAGGGAGGTGCCGTTTTTTCTTCAACAGTTGAAGGAACGATGGTTTGACCATGCATCGGATCATGAGAAGTTCTTCGGGCTTGATCTGGAGTACACGGCCGATCAACGCGGTGTTGCCGTCATCCAAATATGCTTCGCAAGCCATGTCTTGATCTTCCAATGGGCGAGGTAAGTTTTGAGGCTTTCTTTGATCCAAGATAATGACATTGTAAGTTTATTTGTTTCAATCATAGTTGGTTCCCTTCAAATAGTTGTAGTGAAACAATTTTGATTAGTTGAAGGGGAGCACTATCTAATTGGAATAGTGTTCCATAATCTGAAAAATCGTATTAGAATCAACTAGTGTTTAATATGTTCCATTGGAATCGTAGTTGGTTCCCTTCAAATAGTTGTAGTGAAACATTTTGATTAGTTGAAGGGGAGCACAATCTAATTGGAATAGTGTTCCATAATCTGAAAAATTGTATTAGAATCAACTAGTGTTTAATATGTTCCATTGGAATCATAGTTGGTTCCCTTCAAATAGTTGTAGTGAAACAATTTTGATTAGTTGAAGGGGAGCACAATCTGATTGGAATAGTGTTCCATAATCTGAAAAATCGTATTAGAATCAACTAGTGTTTAATATGTTCCATTGGAATCATAGTTGGTTCCCTTCAAATAGTTGTAGTGAAACAATTTTTATTAGTTGAGGGGAACACAATCTGATTGGAATAGTGTTCCACAATCTGAAAAATTTGATTGGTTCAATATGTTCCATTTAAATCATAGTTGTAGTGATACAATTTTATGTGGTGTTCTTTGATCCAAGGTTATGAAAATTGAATATAGCTAGTGATCTCTCTAGATTCCATTGGATAGCAATATGATATGTCATAGTCATGAAAATTGCATATAGCTAGTGATCTCTCTAGGTTCCATTGGATAGCTATAGTGATCTCTCTAGGTTCCATTGCATATGTTCTATTTGAATCCTAAAGATAAGTTTCTCTTTAGTTGTAGTGAAACATGTTTCCTTATTGCAGCAGTATGTAACATTTGTTCCATTTTAATTTGTTTCTGTTGCAGGAGTGAGAAGCATTGTCCAGAACTCATGGAGTTCCTTTGCAGCGGCATCACTTTTGCTTCCGTTGACATAAGGAACGACAAGCTGAAGATGAGGCATAGCTTCGGTATTGAGATACCAGCTGGTTGCCTCGTTGATCTCCAAACGATATTCAGGCTTCGACATGACAGGACTTCGATGGCTCATATGGCAGTTGCCTTGATCGACGAGTCATATGGTGATATGAAGACCAGTTTCCCAAAGTATCAGCACAAACTTTGGTAGAAGGGCCCACTTGATGATATCAACATTGATTATGCAGCAAAAGATGCATACGTTTCATACGAGTTGTACCGCAAGATTCGAGTCGTCAACTATAGCCAGCGTCACCTCGAGGATCGTGGACATTCTGATTTAGATGATTTAGACGAGTAGTATTCTGAACGTCGAACACTTGTATATATATCTACGGTAGCTATTATTATGTACTGTTTGGACTAGTATCATGTACTTCTTGGACCAATTTATATATGTCTAGTTTCTGTTTGTGCCATTATAGTTTCCAAATTTGAATTGTTTAGCCCTTTCTAACTTCATTTGCTACTTTTGAATGGTTTAGCCCTTTCTAACTCCATGGTATCATGCATTTCGACCACATATATATACAAAAAGTCTTCAGTTCAAATAAGTTCAAAAACTGAAATCCCTTTTGTAACAGATCTGTTTTTGATTAAAACAATCATTTAAAAATGAAAGACCATTAGTCCCACGTGGTGTGCAGTGGAACCACGTGGCGTGCCGCGGAACCACTTTTGTTGTGGGGGTCGCTTCTCCTTCTTCTCCTTGTGCTAGATATTGGTTATGCACTAGGGGAAGTAGGAGTAGCAACCATCATCGACGGTTGAAAAATCAGGTGAGCTAGTGTCCACCATATATGAGAGAAGAAGAATGTCGTCTCTTATTGTGGGAGGCGCTTCTACTTCGAGAGATATTGTCCATTTTGTGATGTGCCTTTGAATGGTGCATTTTGAACACACAAAAAGTATGGAGTTCAAATAAGTTCAAAAAAATGAAATCCCTTTGTAAGAGATGAGTTCTCGTTCGAAACCCTGCTACTTCGAGAGAGATTGTTAGTTTTGTACACGAACTACATCTAGTTTTTGTCGTATCCCCCTCAACTTTTTAACACATGCTATGTGGGTGAAATGATGATAGCATGCCAACTTTCAACATTTTCAGAGCTCATTTGTAGTGCTTTTCAATTTCAGGGTCAACTAGCTCAAAACAAATAAGTAAATGCACGAAATATACCAAATGAAGTCAGAAATTGTTGAAATTTATTGATGTGCCTTTGAATGGTGCATTTTGAACAATCAAAAACTATGGAGTTTAAATAAGTTCAAAAAAATGAAATCCCTTTGTAAGAGACGAGTTCTCGTTTGAAACCCTGCTACTTCGAGAGAGATTGTCATTTTTGTACACGAACTGCATCCAGTTTTTGTCGTAGCCCTCTCAACTTTTTAACACATGCTATGTGGGTGAAATGATGATAGCATGCCAACTTTCAACATTTCCAGAGTTCATTTGTAGTGCTTTTCAATTTCAGGGTCAACTAGCTCAAAACAAATAAGTAAATGCACGAAATATACCAAATGAAGTCAGAAATTGTTGAAATTTTGTGATGTGCCTTTGAATGGTGCATTTTGAACACACAAAAAGTATGGAGTTCAAATAAGTTCAAGAAAATGAAATCCCTTTGTAAGAGACGAGTTCTCGTTCGAAACCGTGCTACTTCGAGAGAGATTGTCAGTTTTGTACACGAACTGCATCCAGTTTTTGTCGTAGCCCTCTCAACTTTTTAACACATGCTATGTGGGTGAAATGATGATAGCATGCCAACTTTGAACATTTCCAGAGTCCATTTGTAGTGCTTTTCAATTTCAGGGTCAACTAGCTCAAAAAAAATAAGTAAATGCACGAAATATACCAAATGAAGTCAGAAATTGCTGAAATTTTGTGATGTGCCTTTGAGTGGTGCATTTTGAACACACAAAAAGTATGGAGTTCAAATAAGTTCAAAAAAATGAAATCCCTTTGTAAGAGATGAGTTCTCGTTCGAAACCCTGCTACTTCGAGAGAAATTGTCAGTTTTGTACACGAAGTGCATCCAGTTTTTGTCGTATCCCTCTCAACTTTTTAACACCTGCTATGTGGGCGAAATGATGATAGCATGCCAACTTTCAACATTTTCAGAGTTCATTTGTAGTGCTTTTCAATTTCAGGGTCAACTAGCTCAAAACAAATAAGTAAATGCACGAAATATACCAAATGAAGTCAGAAATTGTTGAAATTTTCTGATGTGCCTTTGAATGGTGCATTTTGAACACACAAAAACTATGGAGTTCAAATAAGTTCAAAAAAAGGAAATCCCTTTGTAAGAGATGAGTTCTCGTTCGAAACCCTGCTACTTCGAGAGAGATTGTCAGTTTTGTACACGAACTGCATCCAGTTTTTTTTGTATCCCTATCAACTTTTTAACACATGCTATGTGGGTGAAATGATGATAGCATGCCAACTTTCAACATTTCCAGAGTTCATTTGTAGTGCTTTTCAATTTCAGGGTCAACTAGCTCAAAACAAATAAGTAAATGCACGAAATATACCAAATGAAGTCAGAAATTGTTGAAATTTTTTGATGTGCCTTTTAATGGTGCATTTTGAACACACAAAAAGTATGGAGTTCAAATAAGTTCAAAAAAATGAAATCCCTTTGTAAGAGATGAGTTCTCGTTCGAAACCCTGCTACTTCGAGAGAGATTGTCAGTTTTGTACACGAACTTCATCCAGTTTTTGTCGTAGCCCTCTCAACTTTTTAAGACATGCTATGTGGGTGCAATGATGATAGCATGGCAACTTTCAACATTTTCAATGTTCATTTGTAGTGCTTTTCAATTTCAGGGTCAACTAGCTCAAAACAAATATGTAAATGCACGAAATATACCAAATGAAGTCAGAAATTGTTGAAATTTTGTGATGTGCCTTTGAATGGTGCATTTTGAACACACAAAAACTATGGAATTCAAATAAGTTCAAAAAAATGAAATCCCTTTGTAAGAGACGAGTTCTCGTTCGAAACCCTGCTACTTCGAGAGAGATTGTCAGTTTTGTACACGAACTGCATCCAGTTTTTGTCGTAGCCCTCTGAACTTTTTAACACATGCTATGTGGGTGAAATGATGATAGCATGCCAACTTTCAACATTTTCAGAGTTCATTTGTAGTGCTTTTCAATTTCAGGGTCAACTAGCTCAAAAAAAATAAGTAAATGCACGAAATATACCAAATGAAGTCAGAAATTGTTGAAATTTTGTGATGTGCCTTTCAATGGTGCATTTTGAACACACAAAAAGTATGGAGTTCAAATAAGTTTAAAAAATGAGATCCCTTTGTAAGAGATGAGTTCTCGTTCGAAACCCTGCTACTTCGAGGGAGATTGTCAGTTTTGTACACGAACTGCATCCAGTTTTTGTCGTATCCCTCTCTACTTTTTAACAAATGCTATGTGGGTGAAATGATGATAGCATGCGAACTTTTCACATTTTCAGAGTTCATTTGTAGTGCTTTTCAATTTCAGGGTCAACTAGCTCAAAACAAATAAGTAAATGCACGAAATATACCAAATGAACTCAGAAATTGTTGAAATTTTGTGATGTCCTTTGAATGGTGCATTTTGAACACACAAAAAGTATGGAGTTCAAATAAGTTCAAAAAAATGAGATCCCTTTGTAAGAGACGAGTTCTCGTTCGAAACCCTGCTACTTCGAGAGAGATTGTCAGTTTTGTACACGAACTTCATCCAGTTTTTGTCGTAGCCCTCTCAACTTTTTAAGACATGCTATGTGGGTGCAATGATGATAGCATGGCAACTTTCAACATTTTCAATGTTCATTTGTAGTGCTTTTCAATTTCAGGGTCAACTAGCTCAAAACAAATATGTAAATGCACGAAATATACCAAATGAAGTCAGAAATTGTTGAAATTTTGTGATGTGCCTTTGAATGGTGCATTTTGAACACACAAAAACTATGGAGTTCAAATAAGTTCAAAAAAATGAAATCCCTTTGTAAGAGACGAGTTCTCGTTCGAAACCCTGCTACTTCGAGAGAGATTGTCAGTTTTGTACACGAACTTCATCCAGTATTTGTCTTAGCCCTCTGAACTTTTTAACACATGCTATGTGGGTGAAATGATGATAGCATGCCAACTTTCAACATTTTCAGAGTTCATTTGTAGTGCTTTTCAATTTCAGGGTCAACTAGCTCAAAAAAAATAAGTAAATGCACGAAATATACCAAATGAAGTCAGAAATTGTTGAAATTTTGTGATGTGCCTTTCAATGGTGCATTTTGAACACACAAAAAGTATGGAGTTCAAATAAGTTTAAAAAATGAGATCCCTTTGTAACACATGAGTTCTCGTTCGAAACCCTGCTACTTCGAGGGAGATTGTCAGTTTTGTACACGAACTGCATCCAGTTTTTGTCGTATCCCTCTCAACTTTTTAACACATGCTATGTGGGTGAAATGATGATAGCATGCGAACTTTTCACATTTTCAGAGTTCATTTGTAGTGCTTTTCAATTTCAGGGTCAACTAGCTCAAAACAAATAAGTAAATGCACGAAATATACCAAATGAACTCAGAAATTGTTGAAATTTTGTGATGTCCTTTGAATGGTGCATTTTGAACACACAAAAAGTATGGAGTTCAAATAAGTTCAAAAAAATGTGATCCCTTTGTAAGAGACGAGTTCTCGTTCGAAACCCTGCTACTTCGAGAGAGATTGTCAGTTTTGTACACGAACTTCATCCAGTTTTTGTCTTATCCCTCTCAACTTTTTAACACATGCTATGTGGGTGAAATTATGATAGCATGGCAACTTTCAACATTTTCAGAGTTCATTTTTAGTGCTTTTCAATTTCAGGGTCAACTAGCTCAAAAAAATAAGTAAATACCACGAAATATACCAAATGAAGTCAGAAATTGTTGAAATTTTGTGATGTGCCTTTGAATGGTTCATTTTGAACACACAAAAACTATGCAGTTCAAATAAGTTCAAAAAAATGAAATCCCTTTGTAAGAGACGAGTTCTCGTTCGAAACCCTGCTACTTCGAGAGAGATTGTCAGTTTTGTACACGAACTGCATCCAGTTTTTGTCGTAGCCCTCTCAACTTTTTAACACATGCTATGTGGGTGAAATGATGATAGCATGCCAACTTTCAACATTTTCAGAGTTCATTTGTAGTGCTTTTCAATTTCAGGGTCAACTAGCTCAAAAAAATAAGTAAATGCACGAAATATACCAAATGAAGTCAGAAATTGTTGAAATTTTGTGATGTGCCTTTGAATGGTGCATTTTGAACACACAAAAAGTATGGAGTTCAAATAAGTTCCAAAAAATGAAATCCCTTTGTAAGAGATGAGTTCTCGTTCGAAACCCTGCTACTTCGAGAGAGATTGTCAGTTTTGTACACGAACTGCATCCAGTTTTTGTCGTAGCCCTCTCAACTTTTTAACACATGCTATGTGGGTGAAATGATGATAGCATGCCAACTTTCAACATTTTCAGAGTTCATTTGTAGTGCTTTTCAATTTCAGGGTCAACTAGCTCAAAACAATAAGTAAATGCACGAAATATACCAAATGAACTCAGAAATTGTTGAAATTTTGTGATGTCCTTTGAATGGTGCATTTTGAACACACAAAAAGTATGGAGTTCAAATAAGTTCAAAAAAATGAGATCCCTTTGTAAGAGACGAGTTCTCGTTCGAAACCCTGCTACTTCGAGAGAGATTGTCAGTTTTGTACACGAACTTCATCCAGTTTTTGTCGTAGCCCTCTCAACTTTTTAAGACATGCTATGTGGGTGCAATGATGATAGCATGGCAACTTTCAACATTTTCAATGTTCATTTGTAGTGCTTTTCAATTTCAGGGTCAACTAGCTCAAAACAAATATGTAAATGCACGAAATATACCAAATGAAGTCAGAAATTGTTGAAATTTTGTGATGTGCCTTTGAATGGTGCATTTTGAACACACAAAAACTATGGAGTTCAAATAAGTTCAAAAAAATGAAATCCCTTTGTAAGAGACGAGTTCTCGTTCGAAACCCTGCTACTTCGAGAGAGATTGTCAGTTTTGTACACGAACTTCATCCAGTATTTGTCTTAGCCCTCTGAACTTTTTAACACATGCTATGTGGGTGAAATGATGATAGCATGCCAACTTTCAACATTTTCAGAGTTCATTTGTAGTGCTTTTCAATTTCAGGGTCAACTAGCTCAAAAAAAATAAGTAAATGCACGAAATATACCAAATGAAGTCAGAAATTGTTGAAATTTTGTGATGTGCCTTTCAATGGTGCATTTTGAACACACAAAAAGTATGGAGTTCAAATAAGTTTAAAAAATGAGATCCCTTTGTAACACATGAGTTCTCGTTCGAAACCCTGCTACTTCGAGGGAGATTGTCAGTTTTGTACACGAACTGCATCCAGTTTTTGTCGTATCCCTCTCAACTTTTTAACACATGCTATGTGGGTGAAATGATGATAGCATGCGAACTTTTCACATTTTCAGAGTTCATTTGTAGTGCTTTTCAATTTCAGGGTCAACTAGCTCAAAACAAATAAGTAAATGCACGAAATATACCAAATGAACTCAGAAATTGTTGAAATTTTGTGATGTCCTTTGAATGGTGCATTTTGAACACACAAAAAGTATGGAGTTCAAATAAGTTCAAAAAAATGAGATCCCTTTGTAAGAGACGAGTTCTCGTTCGAAACCCTGCTACTTCGAGAGAGATTGTCAGTTTTGTACACGAACTTCATCCAGTTTTTGTCTTATCCCTCTCAACTTTTTAACACATGCTATGTGGGTGAAATTATGATAGCATGGCAACTTTCAACATTTTCAGAGTTCATTTTTAGTGCTTTTCAATTTCAGGGTCAACTAGCTCAAAAAAATAAGTAAATACCACGAAATATACCAAATGAAGTCAGAAATTGTTGAAATTTTGTGATGTGCCTTCGAATGGTTCATTTTGAACACACAAAAACTATGCAGTTCAAATAAGTTCAAAAAAATGAAATCCCTTTGTAAGAGACGAGTTCTCGTTCGAAACCCTGCTACTTCGAGAGAGATTGTCAGTTTTGTACACGAACTGCATCCAGTTTTTGTCGTAGCCCTCTCAACTTTTTAACACATGCTATGTGGGTGAAATGATGATAGCATGCCAACTTTCAACATTTTCAGAGTTCATTTGTAGTGCTTTTCAATTTCAGGGTCAACTAGCTCAAAAAAATAAGTAAATGCACGAAATATACCAAATGAAGTCAGAAATTGTTGAAATTTTGTGATGTGCCTTTGAATGGTGCATTTTGAACACACAAAAAGTATGGAGTTCAAATAAGTTCCAAAAAATGAAATCCCTTTGTAAGAGATGAGTTCTCGTTCGAAACCCTGCTACTTCGAGAGAGATTGTCAGTTTTGTACACGAACTGCATCCAGTTTTTGTCGTAGCCCTCTCAACTTTTTAACACATGCTATGTGGGTGAAATGATGATAGCATGCCAACTTTCAACATTTTCAGAGTTCATTTGTAGTGCTTTTCAATTTCAGGGTCAACTAGCTCAAAACAATAAGTAAATGCACGAAATATACCAAATGAACTCAGAAATTGTTGAAATTTTGTGATGTCCTTTGAATGGTGCATTTTGAACACACAAAAAGTATGGAGTTCAAATAAGTTCAAAAAAATGAAATCCCTTTGTAAGAGACGAGTTCTCGTTCGAAACCCTGCTACTTCGAGAGAGATTGTCAGTTTTGTACACGAACTTCATCCAGTATTTGTCTTAGCCCTCTCAACTTTTTAACACATTCTATGTGGGTGAAATTATGATAGCATGCCAACTTTCAACATTTTCAGAGTTCATTTGTAGTGCTTTTCAATTTCAGGGTCAACTAGCTCAAAAAAATAAGTAAATACCACGAAATATACCAAATGAAGTCGGAAATTGTTGAAATGTTGTGATGTGCCTTTGAATGGTGCATTTTAAACACACAAAAAGTATGGAGTTCAAATAAGTTCAAAAAATGAAATCCCTTTGTAAGAGATGAGTTCTCGTTCGAAACCCTGCTACTTCGAGGGAGATTGTCAGTTTTGTACACGAACTGCATCCAGTTTTTGTCGTATCCCTCTCAACTTTTTAACACATGCTATGTGGGTGAAATGATGATAGCATGCCAACTTTCAACATTTTCAGAGTTCATTTGTAGTGCTTTTCAATTTCAGGGTCAACTAGCTCAAAACAAATAAGTAAATGCACGAAATATACCAAATGAAGTCAGAAATTGTTGAAATTTTGTGATGTGCCTTTGAATGGTGCATTTTGAACACACAAAAACTATGGAGTTCAAATAAGTTCAAAAAAAGGAAATCCCTTTGTAAGAGATGAGTTCTCGTTCGAAACCCTGCTACTTCGAGAGAGATTGTCAGTTTTGTACACGAACTGCATCCAGTTTTTTTTGTATCCCTATCAACTTTTTAACACATGCTATGTGGGTGAAATGATGATAGCATGCCAACTTTCAACATTTCCAGAGTTCATTTGTAGTGCTTTTCAATTTCAGGGTCAACTAGCTCAAAACAAATAAGTAAATGCACGAAATATACCAAATGAAGTCAGAAATTGTTGAAATTTTTTGATGTGCCTTTTAATGGTGCATTTTGAACACACAAAAAGTATGGAGTTCAAATAAGTTCAAAAAAATGAAATCCCTTTGTAAGAGATGAGTTCTCGTTCGAAACCCTGCTACTTCGAGAGAGATTGTCAGTTTTGTACACGAACTTCATCCAGTTTTTGTCGTAGCCCTCTCAACTTTTTAAGACATGCTATGTGGGTGCAATGATGATAGCATGGCAACTTTCAACATTTTTAATGTTCATTTGTAGTGCTTTTCAATTTCAGGGTCAACTAGCTCAAAACAAATATGTAAATGCACGAAATATACCAAATGAAGTCAGAAATTGTTGAAATTTTGTGATGTGCCTTTGAATGGTGCATTTTGAACACACAAAAACTATGGAGTTCAAATAAGTTCAAAAAAATGAAATCCCTTTGTAAGAGACGAGTTCTCGTTCGAAACCCTGCTACTTCGAGAGAGATTGTCAGTTTTGTACACGAACTGCATCCAGTTTTTGTCGTAGCCCTCTGAACTTTTTAACACATGCTATGTGGGTGAAATGATGATAGCATGCCAACTTTCAACATTTTCAGAGTTCATTTGTAGTGCTTTTCAATTTCAGGGTCAACTAGCTCAAAAAAAATAAGTAAATGCACGAAATATACCAAATGAAGTCAGAAATTGTTGAAATTTTGTGATGTGCCTTTCAATGGTGCATTTTGAACACACAAAAAGTATGGAGTTCAAATAAGTTTAAAAAATGAGATCCCTTTGTAAGAGATGAGTTCTCGTTCGAAACCCTGCTACTTCGAGGGAGATTGTCAGTTTTGTACACGAACTGCATCCAGTTTTTGTCGTATCCCTCTCTACTTTTTAACAAATGCTATGTGGGTGAAATGATGATAGCATGCGAACTTTTCACATTTTCAGAGTTCATTTGTAGTGCTTTTCAATTTCAGGGTCAACTAGCTCAAAACAAATAAGTAAATGCACGAAATATACCAAATGAACTCAGAAATTGTTGAAATTTTGTGATGTCCTTTGAATGGTGCATTTTGAACACACAAAAAGTATGGAGTTCAAATAAGTTCAAAAAAATGAGATCCCTTTGTAAGAGACGAGTTCTCGTTCGAAACCCTGCTACTTCGAGAGAGATTGTCAGTTTTGTACACGAACTTCATCCAGTTTTTGTCTTATCCCTCTCGACTTTTTAACACATGCTATGTGGGTGAAATTATGATAGCATGGCAACTTCCAACATTTTCAGAGCTCATTTGTAGTGCTTTTCAATTTCAGGGTCAACTAGCTCAAAAAAATAAGTAAATACCACGAAATATACCAAATGAAGTCAGAAATTGTTGAAATTTTGTGATGTGCCTTTGAATGGTTCATTTTGAACACACAAAAACTATGCAGTTCAAATAAGTTCAAAAAAATGAAATCCCTTTGTAAGAGACGAGTTCTCGTTCGAAACCCTGCTACTTCGAGAGAGATTGTCAGTTTTGTACACGAACTGCATCCAGTTTTTGTCGTAGCCCTCTCAACTTTTTAACACATGCTATGTGGGTGAAATGATGATAGCATTCCAACTTTCAACATTTTCAGAGTTCATTTGTAGTGCTTTTCAATTTCAGGGTCAACTAGCTCAAAAAAAATAAGTAAATGCACGAAATATACCAAATGAAGTCAGAAATTGTTGAAATTTTGTGATGTGCCTTTCAATGGTGCATTTTGACACAAAAAGTATGGAGTTCAAATAAGTTCAAAAAATGAAATCCCTTTGTAAGAGATGAGTTCTCGTTCGAAACCCTGCTACTTCGAGGGAGATTGTCAGTTTTGTACACGAACTGCATCCAGTTTTGTCGTATCCCTCTCAACTTTTTAACACATGCTATGTGGGTGAAATGATGATAGCATGCCAACTTTCAACATTTTCAGAGTTCATTTGTAGTGCTTTTCAATTTCAGGGTCAACTAGCTCAAAACAAATAAGTAAATGCACGAAATATACCAAATGAACTCAGAAATTGTTGAAATTTTGTGATGTCCTTTGAATTGTGCATTTTGAACACATAAAAAGTATGGAGTTCAAATAAGTTCAAAAAAATGAAATCCCTTTGTAAGAGACGAGTTCTCGTTCGAAACCCTGCTACTTCGAGAGAGATTGTCAGTTTTGTACACGAACTTCATCCAGTTTTTGTCTTAGCCCTCTCACCTTTTTAACACATGCTATGTGGGTGAAATTATGATAGCATGCCAACTTTCAACATTTTCAGAGTTCATTTGTAGTGCTTTTCAATTTCAGGGTCAACTAGCTCAAAAAAATAAGTAAATACCACGAAATATACCAAATGAAGTCGGAAATTGTTGAAATGTTGTGATGTGCCTTTGAATGGTGCATTTTAAACACACAAAAAGTATGGAGTTCAAATAAGTTCAAAAAATGAAATCCCTTTGTAAGAGATGAGTTCTCGTTCGAAACCCTGCTACTTCGAGGGAGATTGTCAGTTTTGTACACGAACTGCATCCAGTTTTTGTCGTATCCCTCTCAACTTTTTAACACATTCTATGTGGGTGAAATGATGATAGCATGCCAACTTTCAACATTTTCAGAGTTCATTTGTAGTGCTTTTCAATTTCAGGGTCAACTAGCTCAAAACAAATAAGTAAATGCACGAAATATACCAAATGAACTCAGAAATTGTTGAAATTTTGTGATGTCCTTTGAATGGTGCATTTTGAACACACAAAAAGTATGGAGTTCAAATAAGATCAAAAAAATGAAATCCCTTTGTAAGAGACGAGTTCTCGTTCGAAACCCTGCTACTTCGAGAGAGATTGTCAGTTTTGTACACGAACTTCATCCAGTTTTTGTCTTAGCCCTCTCAACTTTTTAACACATGCTATGTGGGTGAAATGATGATAGCATGGCAACTTTCAACATTTTCAGAGTTCATTTTTAGTGCTTTTCAATTTCAGGGTCAACTAGCTCAAAAAATAAGTAAATACCACGAAATATACCAAATGAAGTCAGAAATTGTTGAAATTTTGTGATGTGCCTTTGAATGGTGCATTTTGAACACAAAAAAACTATGGAGTTCAAATAAGTTCAAAAAAATGAAATCCCTTTGTAAGAGACGAGTTCTCGTTCGAAACCCTGCTACTTCGAGAGAGATTGTCAGTTTTGTACACGAACTGCATCCAGTTTTTGTCGTAGCCCTCTCAACTTTTTAACACATGCTATGTGGGTGAAATGATGATAGCATGCCAACTTTCAACATTTTCAGAGTTCATTTGTAGTGCTTTTCAATTTCAGGGTCAACTAGCTCAAAAAAATAAGTAAATGCACGAAATATACCAAATGAAGTCAGAAATTGTTGAAATTTTGTGATGTGCCTTTGAATGGTGCATTTTGAACACACAAAAAGTATGGAGTTCAAATAAGTTCAAAAAAATGAAATCCCTTTGTAAGAGATGAGTTCTCGTTCGAAACCCTGCTACTTCGAGAGAGATTGTCAGTTTTGTACACGAACTGCATCCAGTTTTTGTCGTAGCCCTCTCAACTTTTTAACACATGCTATGTGGTTGAAATGATGATAGCATGCCAACTTTCAACATTTTCAGAGTTCATTTGTAGTGCTTTTCAATTTCAGGGTCAACTAGCTCAAAACAATAAGTAAATGCACGAAATATACCAAATGAACTCAGAAATTGTTGAAACTTTGTGATGTCCTTTGAATGGTGCATTTTGAAAACACAAAAAGTATGGAGTTCAAATAAGTTCAAAAAAATGAAATCCCTTTGTAAGAGACGAGTTCTCGTTCGAAACCCTGCTACTTCGAGAGAGATTGTCAGTTTTGTACATGAACTGCATCCAGTTTTTGTCGTAGCCCTCTCAACTTTTTAACACATGCTATGTGGGTGAAATGATGATAGCATGCCAACTTTCAACATTTTCAGAGTTCATTTGTAGTGCTTTTCAATTTCAGGGTCAACTAGCTCAAAACAATAAGTAAATGCACGAAATATACCAAATGAACTCAGAAATTGTTGAAACTTTGTGATGTCCTTTGAATGGTGCATTTTGAACACACAAAAAGTATGGAGTTCAAATAAGTTCAAAAAAATGAAATCCCTTTGTAAGAGACGAGTTCTCGTTCGAAACCCTGCTACTTCGAGAGAGATTGTCAGTTTTGTACACGAACTTCATCCAGTATTTGTCTTAGCCCTCTCAACTTTTTAACACATGCTATGTGGGTGAAATTATGATAGCATGCCAACTTTCAACATTTTCAGAGTTCATTTGTAGTGCTTTTCAATTTCAGGGTCAACTAGCTCAAAAAAATAAGTAAATACCACGAAATATACCAAATGAAGTCGGAAATTGTTGAAATGTTGTGATGTGCCTTTGAATGGTGCATTTTAAACACACAAAAAGTATGGAGTTCAAATAAGTTCAAAAAATGAAATCCCTTTGTAAGAGATGAGTTCTCGTTCGAAACCCTGCTACTTCGAGGGAGATTGTCAGTTTTGTACACCAACTGCATCCAGTTTTTGTCGTAGCCCTCTCAACTTTTTAACACATGCTATGTGGGTGAAATGATGATAGCATGCCAACTTTCAACATTTTCAGAGTTCATTTGTAGTGCTTTTCAATTTCAGGGTCAACTAGCTCAAAACAAATAAGTAAATGCACGAAATATACCAAATGAACTCAGAAATTGTTGAAATTTTGTGATGTCCTTTGAATGGTGCATTTTGAACACACAAAAAGTATGGAGTTCAAATAAGATCAAAAAAATGAAATCCCTTTGTAAGAGACGAGTTCTCGTTCGAAACCCTGCTACTTCGAGAGAGATTGTCAGTTTTGTACACGAACTTCATCCAGTTTTTGTCTTAGCCCTCTCAACTTTTTAACACATGCTATGTGGGTGAAATGATGATAGCATGGCAACTTTCAACATTTTCAGAGTTCATTTTTAGTGCTTTTCAATTTGAGGGTCAACTAGCTCAAAAAATAAGTAAATACCACGAAATATACCAAATGAAGTCAGAAATTGTTGAAATTTTTTGATGTGCCTTTGAATGGTGCATTTTGAACACAAAAAAACTATGGAGTTCAAATAAGTTCAAAAAAATGAAATCCCTTTGTAAGAGACGAGTTCTCGTTCGAAACCCTGCTACTTCGAGAGAGATTGTCAGTTTTGTACACGAACTGCATCCAGTTTTTGTCGTAGCCCTCTCAACTTTTTACCACATGCTATGTGGGTGAAATGATGATAGCATGCCAACTTTCAACATTTTCAGAGTTCATTTGTAGTGCTTTTCAATTTCAGGGTCAACTAGCTCAAAAAAATAAGTAAATGCACGAAATATACCAAATGAAGTCAGAAATTGTTGAAATTTTGTGATGTGCCTTTGAATGGTGCATTTTGAACACACAAAAAGTATGGAGTTCAAATAAGTTCAAAAAAATGAAATCCCTTTGTAAGAGATGAGTTCTCGTTCGAAACCCTGCTACTTCGAGAGAGATTGTCAGTTTTGTACACGAACTGCATCCAGTTTTTGTCGTAGCCCTCTCAACTTTTTAACACATGCTATGTGGGTGAAATGATGATAGCATGCCAACTTTCAACATTTTCAGAGTTCATTTGTAGTGCTTTTCAATTTCAGGGTCAACTAGCTCAAAACAATAAGTAAATGCACGAAATATACCAAACGAACTCAGAAATTGTTGAAATTTTGTGATGTCCTTTGAATGGTGCATTTTGAACACACAAAAAGTATGGAGTTCAAATAAGTTCAAAAAAATGAAATCCCTTTGTAAGAGACGAGTTCTCGTTCGAAACCCTGCTACTTCGAGAGAGATTGTCAGTTTTGTACACGAACATCATCCAGTATTTGTCTTAGCCCTCTCAACTTTTTAACACATGCTATGTGGGTGAAATTATGATAGCATGCCAACTTTCAACATTTTCAGAGTTCATTTGTAGTGCTTTTCAATTTCAGGGTCAACTAGCTCAAAAAAATAAGTAAATACCACGAAATATACCAAATGAAGTCGGAAATTGTTGAAATGTTGTGATGTGCCTTTGAATGGTGCATTTTAAACACACAAAAAGTATGGAGTTCAAATAAGTTCAAAAAATGAAATCCCTTTGTAAGATATGAGTTCTCGTTCGAAACCCTGCTACTTCGAGGGAGATTGTCAGTTTTGTACACGAACTGCATCCAGTTTTTGTCGTATCCCTCTCAACTTTTTAACACATGCTATGTGGGTGAAATGATGATAGCATGCCAACTTTCAACATTTTCAGAGTTCATTTGTAGTGCTTTTCAATTTCAGGGTCAACTAGCTCAAAAAAATAAGTAAATGCACGAAATATACCAAATGAAGTCAGAAATTGTTGAAATTTTGTGATGTGCCTTTGAATGGTGCATTTTGAACACACAAAAAGTATGGAGTTCAAATAAGTTCAAAAAAATGAAATCCCTTTGTAAGAGATGAGTTCTCGTTCGAAACCCTGCTACTTCGAGAGAGATTGTCAGTTTTGTACACGAACTGCATCCAGTTTTTGTCGTAGCCCTCTCAACTTTTGAACACATGCTATGTGGGTGAAATGATGATAGCATGCCAACTTTCAACATTTTCAGAGTTCATTTGTAGTGCTTTTCAATTTCAGGGTCAACTAGCTCAAAACAATAAGTAAATGCACGAAATATACCAAATGAACTCAGAAATTGTTGAAACTTTGTGATGTCCTTTGAATGCTGCATTTTGAACACACAAAAAGTATGGAGTTCAAATAAGTTCAAAAAAATGAAATCCCTTTGTAAGAGATGAGTTCTCGTTCGAAACCCTGCTACTTCGAGAGAGATTGTCAGTTTTGTACACGAACTGCATCCAGTTTTTGTCGTAGCCCTCTCAACTTTTGAACACATGCTATGTGGGTGAAATGATGATAGCATGCCAACTTTCAACATTTTCAGAGTTCATTTGTAGTGCTTTTCAATTTCAGGGTCAACTAGCTCAAAACAATAAGTAAATGCACGAAATATACCAAATGAACTCAGAAATTGTTGAAACTTTGTGATGTCCTTTGAATGCTGCATTTTGAACACACAAAAAGTATGGAGTTCAAATAAGTTCAAAAAAATGAAATCCCTTTGTAAGAGACGAGTTCTCGTTCGAAACCCTGCTACTTCGAGAGAGATTGTCAGTTTTGTACACGAACTTCATCCAGTATTTGTCTTAGCCCTCTCAACTTTTTAACACATGCTATGTGGGTGAAATTATGATAGCATGCCAACTTTCAACATTTTCAGAGTTCATTTGTAGTGCTTTTCAATTTCAGGGTCAACTAGCTCAAAAAAATAAGTAAATACCACGAAATATACCAAATGAAGTCGGAAATTGTTGAAATGTTGTGATGTGCCTTTGAATGGTGCATTTTAAACACACAAAAAGTATGGAGTTCAAATAAGTTCAAAAAATGAAATCCCTTTGTAAGAGATGAGTTCTCGTTCGAAACCCTGCTACTTCGAGGGAGATTGTCAGTTTTGTACACGAACTGCATCCAGTTTTTGTCGTATCCCTCTCAACTTTTTAACACATGCTATGTGGGTGAAATGATGATAGCATGCCAACTTTCAACATTTTCAGAGTTCATTTGTAGTGCTTTTCAATTTCAGGGTCAACTAGCTCAAAACAAATAAGTAGATGCACGAAATATACCAAATGAACTCAGAAATTGTTGAAATTTTGTGATGTCCTTTGAATGGTGCATTTTGAACACACAAAAAGTATGGAGTTCAAATAAGTTCAAAAAAATGAAATCCCTTTGTAAGAGACGAGTTCTCGTTCGAAACCCTGCTACTTCGAGAGAGATTGTCAGTTTTGTACACGAACTTCATCCAGTTTTTGTCTTAGCCCTCTCAACTTTTTAACACATGCTATGTGGGTGAAATTATGATAGCATGGCAACTTTCAACATTTTCAGAGTTCATTTTTAGTTCTTTTCAATTTCAGGGTCAACTAGCTCAAAAAAATAAGTAAATACCACGAAATATACCAAATGAAGTCAGAAATTGTTGAAATTTTGTGATGTGCCTTTGAATGGTGCATTTTGAACACAAAAAAACTATGGAGTTCAAATAAGTTCAAAAAAATGAAATCCCTTTGTAAGAGACGAGTTCTCGTTCGAAACCCTGCTACTTCGAGAGAGATTGTCAGTTTTGTACACGAACTGCATCCAGTTTTTGTCGTAGCCCTCTCAACTTTTTAACACATGCTATGTGGGTGAAATGATGATAGCATGCCAACTTTCAACATTTTCAGAGTTCATTTGTAGTGCTTTTCAATTTCAGGGTCAACTAGCTCAAAAAAATAAGTAAATGCACGAAATATACCAAATGAAGTCAGAAATTGTTGAAATTTTGTGATGTGCCTTTTAATGGTGCATTTTGAACACACAAAAAGTATGGAGTTCAAATAAGTTCAAAAAAATGAAATCCCTTTGTAAGAGATGAGTTCTCGTTCGAAACCCTGCTACTTCGAGAGAGATTGTCAGTTTTGTACACGAACTGCATCCAGTTTTTGTCGTAGCCCTCTCAACTTTTTAACACATGCTATGTGGGTGAAATGATGATAGCATGCCAACTTTCAACATTTTCAGAGTTCATTTGTAGTGCTTTTCAATTTCAGGGTCAACTAGCTCAAAACAATAAGTAAATGCACGAAATATACCAAATGAACTCAGAAATTGTTGAAATTTTGTGATGTCCTTTGAATGGTGCATTTTGAACACACAAAAAGTATGGAGTTCAAATAAGTTCAAAAAAATGAAATCCCTTTGTAAGAGATGAGTTCTCGTTCGAAACCCTGCTACTTCGAGAGAGATTGTCAGTTTTGTACACGAACTGCATCCAGTTTTTGTCGTAGCCCTCTCAACTTTTTAACACATGCTATGTGGGTGAAATGATGATAGCATGCCAACTTTCAACATTTTCAGAGTTCATTTGTAGTGCTTTTCAATTTCAGGGTCAACTAGCTCAAAAAAATAAGTAAATGCACGAAATATACCAAATGAAGTCAGAAATTGTTGAAATTTTGTGATGTGCCTTTGAATGGTGCATTTTGAACACACAAAAAGTATGGAGTTCAAATAAGTTCAAAAAAATGAAATCCCTTTGTAAGAGATGAGTTCTCGTTTGAAACCCTGCTACTTCGAGAGAGATTGTCAGTTTTGTACACGAACTGCATCCAGTTTTTGTCGTAGCCCTCTCAACTTTTGAACACATGCTATGTGGGTGAAATGATGATAGCATGCCAACTTTCAACATTTTCAGAGTTCATTTGTAGTGCTTTTCAATTTCAGGGTCAACTAGCTCAAAACAATAAGTAAATGCACGAAATATACCAAATGAACTCAGAAATTGTTGAAACTTTGTGATGTCCTTTGAATGCTGCATTTTGAACACACAAAAAGTATGGAGTTCAAATAAGTTCAAAAAAATGAAATCCCTTTGTAAGAGACGAGTTCTCGTTCGAAACCCTGCTACTTCGAGAGAGATTGTCAGTTTTGTACACGAACTTCATCCAGTATTTGTCTTAGCCCTCTCAACTTTTTAACACATGCTATGTGGGTGAAATTATGATAGCATGCCAACTTTCAACATTTTCAGAGTTCATTTGTAGTGCTTTTCAATTTCAGGGTCAACTAGCTCAAAAAAATAAGTAAATACCACGAAATATACCAAATGAAGTCGGAAATTGTTGAAATGTTGTGATGTGCCTTTGAATGGTGCATTTTAAACACACAAAAAGTATGGAGTTCAAATAAGTTCAAAAAATGAAATCCCTTTGTAAGAGATGAGTTCTCGTTCGAAACCCTGCTACTTCGAGGGAGATTGTCAGTTTTGTACACGAACTGCATCCAGTTTTTGTCGTATCCCTCTCAACTTTTTAACACATGCTATGTGGGTGAAATGATGATAGCATGCCAACTTTCAACATTTTCAGAGTTCATTTGTAGTGCTTTTCAATTTCAGGGTCAACTAGCTCAAAACAAATAAGTAGATGCACGAAATATACCAAATGAACTCAGAAATTGTTGAAATTTTGTGATGTCCTTTGAATGGTGCATTTTGAACACACAAAAAGTATGGAGTTCAAATAAGTTCAAAAAAATGAAATCCCTTTGTAAGAGACGAGTTCTCGTTCGAAACCCTGCTACTTCGAGAGAGATTGTCAGTTTTGTACACGAACTTCATCCAGTTTTTGTCTTAGCCCTCTCAACTTTTTAACACATGCTATGTGGGTGAAATTATGATAGCATGGCAACTTTCAACATTTTCAGAGTTCATTTTTAGTTCTTTTCAATTTCAGGGTCAACTAGCTCAAAAAAATAAGTAAATACCACGAAATATACCAAATGAAGTCAGAAATTGTTGAAATTTTGTGATGTGCCTTTGAATGGTGCATTTTGAACACAAAAAAACTATGGAGTTCAAATAAGTTCAAAAAAATGAAATCCCTTTGTAAGAGACGAGTTCTCGTTCGAAACCCTGCTACTTCGAGAGAGATTGTCAGTTTTGTACACGAACTGCATCCAGTTTTTGTCGTAGCCCTCTCAACTTTTTAACACATGCTATGTGGGTGAAATGATGATAGCATGCCAACTTTCAACATTTTCAGAGTTCATTTGTAGTGCTTTTCAATTTCAGGGTCAACTAGCTCAAAAAAATAAGTAAATGCACGAAATATACCAAATGAAGTCAGAAATTGTTGAAATTTTGTGATGTGCCTTTTAATGGTGCATTTTGAACACACAAAAAGTATGGAGTTCAAATAAGTTCAAAAAAATGAAATCCCTTTGTAAGAGATGAGTTCTCGTTCGAAACCCTGCTACTTCGAGAGAGATTGTCAGTTTTGTACACGAACTGCATCCAGTTTTTGTCGTAGCCCTCTCAACTTTTTAACACATGCTATGTGGGTGAAATGATGATAGCATGCCAACTTTCAACATTTTCAGAGTTCATTTGTAGTGCTTTTCAATTTCAGGGTCAACTAGCTCAAAACAATAAGTAAATGCACGAAATATACCAAATGAACTCAGAAATTGTTGAAATTTTGTGATGTCCTTTGAATGGTGCATTTTGAACACACAAAAAGTATGGAGTTCAAATAAGTTCAAAAAAATGAAATCCCTTTGTAAGAGACGAGTTCTCGTTCGAAACCCTGCTACTTCGAGAGAGATTGTCAGTTTTGTACACGAACTTCATCCAGTATTTGTCTTAGCCCTCTCAACTTTTTAACACATGCTATGTGGGTGAAATTATGATAGCATGCCAACTTTCAACATTTTCAGAGTTCATTTGTAGTGCTTTTCAATTTCAGGGTCAACTAGCTCAAAAAAATAAGTAAATACCACGAAATATACCAAATGAAGTCGGAAATTGTTGAAATGTTGTGATGTGCCTTTGAATGGTGCATTTTAAACACACAAAAAGTATGGAGTTCAAATAAGTTCAAAAAATGAAATCCCTTTGTAAGAGATGAGTTCTCGTTCGAAACCCTGCTACTTCGAGGGAGATTGTCAGTTTTGTACACGAACTGCATCCAGTTTTTGTCGTATCCCTCTCAACTTTTTAACACATGCTATGTGGGTGAAATGATGATAGCATGCCAACTTTCAACATTTTCAGAGTTCATTTGTAGTGCTTTTCAATTACAGGGTCAACTAGCTCAAAAAAATAAGTAAATGCACGAAATATACCAAATGAAGTCAGAAATTGTTGAAATTTTGTGATGTGCCTTTGAATGGTGCATTTTGAACACACAAAAAGTATGGAGTTCAAATAAGTTCAAAAAAATGAAATCCCTTTGTAAGAGATGAGTTCTCGTTCGAAACCCTGGTACTTCGAGAGAGATTGTCAGTTTTGTACACGAACTGCATCCAGTTTTTGTCGTAGCCCTCTCAACTTTTTAACACATGCTATGTGGGTGAAATGATGATAGCATGCCAACTTTCAACATTTTCAGAGTTCATTTGTAGTGCTTTTCAATTTCAGGGTCAACTAGCTCAAAACAATAAGTAAATGCACGAAATATACCAAATGAACTCAGAAATTGTTGAAATTTTGTGATGTCCTTTGAATGGTGCATTTTGAACACACAAAAAGTATGGAGTTCAAATAAGTTCAAAAAAATGAAATCCCTTTGTAAGAGACGAGTTCTCGTTCGAAACCCTGCTACTTCGAGAGAGATTGTCAGTTTTGTACACGAACTTCATCCAGTATTTGTCTTAGCCCTCTCAACTTTTTAACACATGCTATGTGGGTGAAATTATGATAGCATGCCAACTTTCAACATTTTCAGAGTTCATTTGTAGTGCTTTTCAATTTCAGGGTCAACTAGCTCAAAAAAATAAGTAAATACCACGAAATATACCAAATGAAGTCGGAAATTGTTGAAATGTTGTGATGTGCCTTTGAATGGTGCATTTTAAACACACAAAAAGTATGGAGTTCAAATAAGTTCAAAAAATGAAATCCCTTTGTAAGAGATGAGTTCTCGTTCGAAACCCTGCTACTTCGAGGGAGATTGTCAGTTTTGTACACGAACTGCATCCAGTTTTTGTCGTATCCCTCTCAACTTTTTAACACATGCTATGTGGGTGAAATGATGATAGCATGCCAACTTTCAACATTTTCAGAGTTCATTTGTAGTGCTTTTCAATTTCAGGGTCAACTAGCTCAAAACAAATAAGTAAATGCACGAAATATACCAAATGAACTCAGAAATTGTTGAAATTTTGTGATGTCCTTTGAATGGTGCATTTTGAACACACAAAAAGTATGGAGTTCAAATAAGTTCAAAAAAATGAAATCCCTTTGTAAGAGACGAGTTCTCGTTCGAAACCCTGCTACATCGAGAGAGATTGTCAGTTTTGTACACGAACTGCATCCAGTTTTTGTCGTAGCCCTCTCAACTTTTTAACACATGCTATGTGGGTGAAATTATGATAGCATGGCAACTTTCAACATTTTCAGAGTTCATTTTTAGTTCTTTTCAATTTCAGGGTCAACTAGGTCAAAAAAATAAGTAAATACCACGAAATATACCAAATGAAGTCAGAAATTGTTGAAATTTTGTGATGTGCCTTTGAATGGTGCATTTTGAACACAAAAAAACAATGGAGTTCAAATAAGTTCAAAAAAATGAAATCCCTTTGTAAGAGACGAGTTCTCGTTCGAAACCCTGCTACTTCGAGAGAGATTGTCAGTTTTGTACACGAACTGCATCCAGTTTTTGTCGTAGCCCTCTCAACTTTTTAACACATGCTATGTGCGTGAAATGATGATAGCATGCCAACTTTCAACATTTTCAGAGTTCATTTGTAGTGCTTTTCAATTTCAGGGTCAACTAGCTCAAAAAAATAAGTAAATGCACGAAATATACCAAATGAAGTTAGAAATTGTTGAAATTTTGTGATGTGCCTTTGAATGGTGCATTTTGAACACACAAAAAGTATGGAGTTAAAATAAGTTCAAAAAAATGAAATCCCTTTGTAAGAGATGAGTTCTCGTTCGAAACCCTCCTACTTCGAGAGAGATTGTCAGTTTTGTACACGAACTGCATCCAGTTTTTGTCGTAGCCCTCTCAACTTTTTAACACATGCTATGTGGGTGAAATGATGATAGCATGCCAACTTTCAACATTTTCAGAGTTCATTTGTAGTGCTTTTCAATTTCAGGGTCAACTAGCTCAAAACAAATAAGTAAATGCACGAAATATACCAAATGAACTCAGAAATTGTTGAAATTTTGTGATGTCCTTTGAATGGTGCATTTTGAACACACAAAAAGTATGGAGTTCAAATAAGTTCAAAAAAATGAAATCCCTTTGTAAGAGACGAGTTCTCGTTCGAAACCCTGCTACTTCGAGAGAGATTGTCAGTTTTGTACACGAACTTCATCCAGTATTTGTCTTAGCCCTCTCAACTTTTTAACACATGCTATGTGGGTGAAATTATGATAGCATGCCAACTTTCAACATTTTCAGAGTTCATTTGTAGTGCTTTTCAATTTCAGGGTCAACTAGCTCAAAAAAATAAGTAAATACCACGAAATATACCAAATGAAGTCAGAAATTGTTGAAATTTTGTGATGTGCCTTTGAATGGTTCATTTTGAACACACAAAAACTATGGAGTTCAAATAAGTTCAAAAAAATGAAATCCCTTTGTAAGAGACGAGTTCTCGTTCGAAACCCTGCTACTTCGAGAGAGATTGTCAGTTTTGTACACGAACTGCATCCAGTTTTTGTCTTAGCCCTCTCATCTTTTTAACACATGCTATGTGGGTGAAATGATGATAGCATGCCAACTTTCAACATTTTCGGAGTTCATTTGTAGTGCTTTTCAATTTCAGGGTCAACTAGCTCAAAAAAATAAGTAAATGCACGAAATATACCAAATGAAGTCAGAAATTGTTGAAATTTTGTGATGTGCCTTTGAATGGTGCATTTTGAACACACAAAAAGTATGGAGTTCAAATAAGTTCAAAAAAATGAAATCCCTTTGTAAGAGACGAGTTCTCGTTCGAAACCCTGCTACTTCGAGAGAGATTGTCAGTTTTGTACACGAACTGCATCCAGTTTTTGTCGTAGCCCTCTCAACTTTTTAACACATGCTATGTGGGTGAAATGATGATAGCATGCCAACTTTCAACATTTTCAGAGTTCATTTATAGTGCTTTTCAATTTCAGGGTCAACTAGCTCAAAAAATAAGTAAATGCACGAAATATACCAAATGAAGTCAGAAATTGTTGAAATGTTGTGATGTGCCTTTGAATGGTGCATTTTGAACACACAAAAAGTATGGAGTTAAAATAAGTTCACAAAATGAAATCCCTTTGTAAGAGACGAGTTCTCGTTCGAAACCCTGCTACTTCGAGAGAGATTGTCAGTTTTGTACACGAACTGCATCCAGTTTTTGTCGTAGCCCTCTCAACTTTTTAACACATGCTATGTGGGTGAAATGATGCTAGCATTCCAACTTTCAACATTTTCAGAGTTCATTTGTAGTGCTTTTCAATTTCAGGGTCAACTAGCTCAAAAAAAATAAGTAAATGCACGAAATATACCAAATGAAGTCAGAAATTGTTGAAATTTTGTGATGTGCCTTTCAATGGTGCATTTTGAACACACAAAAAGTATGGAGTTCAAATAAGTTCAAGAAATGAAATCCCTTTGTAAGAGATGAGTTCTCGTTCGAAACCCTGCTACTTCGAGGGAGATTGTCAGTTTTGTACACGAACTGCATCCAGTTTTTGTCGTATCCCTCTCAACTTTTTAACACATGCTATGTGGGTGAAATGATGATAGCATGCCAACTTTCAACATTTTCAGAGTTCATTTGTAGTGCTTTTCAATTTCAGGGTCAACTAGCTCAAAACAAATAAGTAAATGCACGAAATATACCAAATGAACTCAGAAATTGTTGAAATTTTGTGATGTCCTTTGAATGGTGCATTTTGAACACACAAAAAGTATGGAGTTCAAATAAGTTCAAAAAAATGAAATCCCTTTGTAAGAGACGAGTTCTCGTTCGAAACCCTGCTACTTCGAGAGAGATTGTCAGTTTTGTACACGAACTTCATCCAGTTTTTGTCTTAGCCCTCTCAACTTTTTAACACATGCTATGTGGGTGAAATTATGATAGCATGCCAACTTTCAACATTTTCAGAGTTCATTTGCAGTGCTTTTCAATTTCAGGGTCAACTAGCTCAAAAAAATAAGTAAATACCACGAAATATACCAAATGAAGTCAGAAATTGTTGAAATGTTGTGATGTGCCTTTGAATGGTGCATTTTGAACACAAAAAAACTATGGAGTTCAAATAAGTTCAAAAAAATGAAATCCCTTTGTAAGAGACGAGTTCTCGTTCGAAACCCTGCTACTTCGAGAGAGATTGTCAGTTTTGTACACGAACTGCATCCAGTTTTTGTCGTAGCCCTCTCAACTTTTTAACACATGCTATGTGGGTGAAATGATGATAGCATGCCAACTTTCAACATTTTCGGAGTTCATTTGTAGTGCTTTTCAATTTCAGGGTCAACTAGCTCAAAAAAATAAGTAAATGCACGAAATATACCAAATGAAGTCAGAAATTGTTGAAATTTTGTGATGTGCCTTTGAATGGTGCATTTTGAACACACAAAAAGTATGGAGTTCAGATAAGTTCAAAAAAATGAAATCCCTTTGTAAGAGATGAGTTCTCGTTCGAAACCCTGCTACTTCGAGAGAGATTGTCAGTTTTGTACACGAACTGCATCCAGTTTTTGTCGTAGCCCTCTCAACTTTTTAACACATGCTATGTGGGTGAAATGATGATAGCATGCCAACTTTCAACATTTTCAGAGTTCATTTATAGTGCTTTTCAATTTCAGGGTCAACTAGCTCAAAAAATAAGTAAATGCACGAAATATACCAAATGAAGTCAGAAATTGTTGAAATGTTGTGATGTGCCTTTGAATGGTGCATTTTGAACACACAAAAAGTATGGAGTTAAAATAAGTTCAAAAAATGAAATCCCTTTGTAAGAGACGAGTTCTCGTTCGAAACCCTGCGACTTCGAGAGAGATTGTCAGTTTTGTACACGAACTGCATCCAGTTTTTGTCGTAGCCCTCTCAACTTTTTAACACATGCTATGTGGGTGAAATGATGCTAGCATTCCAACTTTCAACATTTTCAGAGTTCATTTGTAGTGCTTTTCAATTTCAGGGTCAACTAGCTCAAAAAAAATAAGTAAATGCACGAAATATACCAAATGAAGTCAGAAATTGTTGAAATTTTGTGATGTGCCTTTCAATGGTGCATTTTGAACACACAAAAAGTATGGAGTTCAAATAAGTTCAAGAAATGAAATCCCTTTGTAAGAGATGAGTTCTCGTTCGAAACCCTGCTACTTCGAGGGAGATTGTCAGTTTTGTACACGAACTGCATCCAGTTTTTGTCGTATCCCTCTCAACTTTTTAACACATGCTATGTGGGTGAAATGATGATAGCATGCCAACTTTCAACATTTTCAGAGTTCATTTGTAGTGCTTTTCAATTTCAGGGTCAACTAGCTCAAAACAAATAAGTAAATGCACGAAATATACCAAATGAACTCAGAAATTGTTGAAATTTTGTGATGTCCTTTGAATGGTGCATTTTGAACACACAAAAAGTATGGAGTTCAAATAAGTTCAAAAAAATGAAATCCCTTTGTAAGAGACGAGTTCTCGTTCGAAACCCTGCTACTTCGAGAGAGATTGTCAGTTTTGTACACGAACTTCATCCAGTTTTTGTCTTAGCCCTCTCAACTTTTTAACACATGCTATGTGGGTGAAATTATGATAGCATGCCAACTTTCAACATTTTCAGAGTTCATTTGCAGTGCTTTTCAATTTCAGGGTCAACTAGCTCAAAAAAATAAGTAAATACCACGAAATATACCAAATGAAGTCAGAAATTGTTGAAATGTTGTGATGTGCCTTTGAATGGTGCATTTTGAACACAAAAAAACTATGGAGTTCAAATAAGTTCAAAAAAATGAAATCCCTTTGTAAGAGACGAGTTCTCGTTCGAAACCCTGCTACTTCGAGAGAGATTGTCAGTTTTGTACACGAACTGCATCCTGTTTTTGTCGTAGCCCTCTCAACTTTTTAACACATGCTATGTGGGTGAAATGATGATAGCATGCCAACTTTCAACATTTTCAGAGTTCATTTGTAGTGCTTTTCAATTTCAGGGTCAACTAGCTCAAAAAAATAAGTAAATGCACGAAATATACCAAATGAAGTCAGAAATTGTTGAAATTTTGTGATGTGCCTTTGAATGGTGCATTTTGAACACACAAAAAGTATGGAGTTCAGATAAGTTCAAAAAAATGAAATCCCTTTGTAAGAGATGAGTTCTCGTTCGAAACCCTGCTACTTCGAGAGAGATTGTCACTTTTGTACACGAACTGCATCCAGTTTTTGTCGTAGCCCTCTCAACTTTTTAACACATGCTATGTGGGTGAAATGATGATAGCATGCCAACTTTCAACATTTTCAGAGTTCATTTGTAGTGCTTTTCAATTTCAGGGTCAACTAGCTCAAAACAATAAGTAAATGCACGAAATATACCAAATGAACTCAGAAATTGTTGAAATTTTGTGATGTCCTTTGAATGGTGCATTTTGAACACACAAAAAGTATTGAGTTCAAATAAGTTCAAAAAAATGAAATCCCTTTGTAACAGACGAGTTCTCGTTCGAAACCCTGCTACTTCGAGAGAGATTGTCAGTTTTGTACACGAAGTTCATCCAGTTTTTGTCTTAGCCCTCTCAACTTTTTAACACATGCTATGTGGGTGAAATTATGATAGCATGCCAACTTTCAACATTTTCAGAGTTCATTTGTAGTGCTTTTCAATTTCAGGGTCAACTAGCTCAAAAAAATAAGTAAATACCACGAAATATACCAAATGAAGTCAGAAATTGTTGAAATTTTGTGATGTGCCTTTGAATGGTTCATTTTGAACACACAAAAACTATGGAGTTCAAATAAGTTCAAAAAAATGAAATCCCTTTGTAAGAGACGAGTTCTCGTTCGAAACCCTGCTACTTCGAGAGAGATTGTCAGTTTTGTACACGAACTGCATCCAGTTTTTGTCGTAGCGCTCTCAACTTTTTAACACATGCTATGTGGGTGAAATGATGATAGCATGCCAACTTACAACATTTTCGGAGTTCATTTGTAGTGCTTTTCAATTTCAGGGTCAACTAGCTCAAAAAAATAAGTAAATGCACGAAATATACCAAATGACGTCAGAAATTGTTGAAATTTTGTGATGTGCCTTTGAATGGTGCATTTTGAACACACAAAAAGTATGGAGTTCAAATAAGTTCAAAAAAATGAAATCCCTTTGTAAGAGATGAGTTCTCGTTCGAAACCCTGCTACTTCGAGAGAGATTGTCAGTTTTGTACACGAACTGCAACCAGTTTTTGTCGTAGCCCTCTCAACTTTTTAACACATGCTATGTGGGTGAAATGATGATAGCATGCCAACTTTCAACATTTTCAGAGTTCATTTATAGTGCTTTTCAATTTCAGGGTCAACTAGCTCAAAAAAAGAGTAAATGCACGAAATATACCAAATGAAGTCAGAAATTGTTGAAATTTTGTGATGTGCCTTTGAATGGTGCATTTTGAACACACAAAAAATTATGGAGTTCAAATAAGTTCAAAAAATGAAATCCCTTTGTAAAAGATGAGTTCTCGTTCGAAACCCTGCTACTTCGAGAGAGATTGTCAGTTTTGTACACGAACTGCATCCAGTCTTTGTCGTCGCCCTCTCAACTTTTTAACACATGCTATGTGGGTGAAATGATGATAGCATGCCAACTTTCAACATTTTCAGAGTTCATTTGTAGTGCTTTTCAATTTCAGGGTCAACTAGCTCAAAACAAATAAGTAAATGCACGAAATATACCAAATGAAGTCAGAAATTGTTGAAATTTTGTGATGTCCCTTTGAATGGTGCATTTTGAACACACAAAAACTATGGAGTTCAAATAAGTTCAAAAAAATGAAATCCCTTTGTAAGACATGAGTTCTCGTTCAACACCTTGCTACTTCGAGAGAGATTGTTAGTTTTGTACACGAACTGCATCCAGTTTTGTCGTAGCCCTCTCAACTTTTTAACACATGCTATGTGGGTGAAATGATGATAGCATGGCAACTTTCAACATTTTCAGAGTTCATTTGTAGTGCTTTTCAATTTCAGGGTCAACTAGCTCAAAAAAAATAAGTAAATGCACGAAATATACCAAATGAAGTCAGAAATTGTTGAAATTTTGTGATGTGCCTTTCAATGGTGCATTTTGAACACACAAAAATTATGGAGTTCAAATAAGTTCAAAAAAATGAAATCCCTTTGTAAGAGATGAGTTCTTGTTCGAAACCCTGCTACTTCGAGAGAGATTGTCAGTTTTGTACACGAACTGCATCCAGTTTTTGTCGTAGCCCTCTCAACTTTTTAACACATGCTATGTGGGTGAAATGATGATAGCATGCCAACATTCAACATTTTCAGAGTTCATTTGTAGTGCTTTTTAATTTCAGGGTCAACTAGCTCAAAAAAAATAAGTAAATGCACGAAACATACCAAATGAAGTTAGAAATTGTTGAAATTTTGTGATGTGCCTTTGAATGGTGCATTTTGAACACACAAAAAGTATGGATTTCAAATAAGTTCAAAAAATGAAATCCCTTTGTAAGAGATGAGTTCTCGCTCGAAACCCGGCTACTTCGAGAGATAATAGTTTGGATAGTCAAAATTATTAATTATGAAAATAGAAAATAGTTTTGAATTATTTATTCAATTTCAAACACTTTTCATTATCATAGTTTTGTCAAATTCTCAAATATGCAAAAATAATTTTTAATAAACATAGTTTTTAGTTGAAAATAACAAAATAGATAATAGTTTGGATAGTCAAAATTATAAATTATTAAAATAGAAAATAGTTTTGAATTATTTATTCAATTTCAAACACTTTTCATTATCATAGCTTTGTCAAATTCTCAGATATGCAAAAAGAATTTTTAATAAACATAGTTTTTAATTGAAAATAACAAAATAAGTTAATAGTTTGGATAGTCAAAATAATTAATTTTGAAAATAGCAAAAAATTGAAACTATATGAGAAATCATGGACAAAATTCAACCTGAATTCACTTTGAATTCAGATTGAATTTTATCCACAACTTCGAATATAGTTTCAATTTTCAGTAAGTTTAGGCCCGTAAGCCTGCTTTAGAGAGGAGCTCGATGGACAAGCTGCGACGGAGCTTATAAACAAGTGTTAGTCCCCCTCGCTGGGCGAGGTGGGACTAAACTTATCGTGAAGCTGAGGAGGGGCTTTGGTCCCGGGTGGAGCCACGCCCCAGGACTAAAGACCCCCTTTAGTCCCGGCTGGAGCCACGCACCGGGACTAAAGACACCCTGCTTCCCGCCTCTTGGTCTGCCCGAAAAGAGACCTTTAGTCCCGGGTCGTGGCTCCACCCGGGACTAAAGGGGGACTTTAGTCCCGTCCCGAGCCAAGCACCGGGACTATAGATCCACCTATATAAGCGGGACTTCGAAAATTTCCAACCCAATTCGTCCATTTCTCTTCTTCCTCTCGTTCTCCTGCCCGGCGCGGCACAGCGACGAACTAACCGACGCCGTAAGGCTGCCCGCCGTCCTGCTCGCCGTCGGCCGTCCTCCTCACCGTCGCCCCGTGCTCCTCGCCGCCGCGCCGTCCTCCTCGCCGCCACGCCGCCACGCCGTCCTCCTCGCCACCGCGCCGTCCTCCTCGCCGTCGCGCCGTCCTCCTCCCCAACACTTCGGCCAGTAAGCCCTCCGCCCCCTCCTCCCCAACACTCCGGCCAGTATAGAAGAAAAGAAGAAAAAGGAGAAGAGAAGAAGTAAAAGGAGAAGAAAGGAAGAAAAAGGAGAAGAAAAGAAGAAAAAGGAGAAGAAAAGATTTTTTTGTCATTTAATTCCTATTGTTGTTAGGTTTGTGCTAGATTATTAGGGTTAGTAATATTTAGAGTTAGGTTAGGGTTACAAGAAGAAGAAATATGAACAAAAATAAGAAAATAAGATTAGGAAAAATGAAAATAAGAAGAGGAGGAGAAGAAAAGAAGAAAAAGTGTATAGTGTATAGTGTATATGCTTAAGTGTATAGTGTATATAGTGTGTAGTGTATAAGGAGAGGAGGAATTTTGCTATAGTGTATATAGTGTATAGTGTATAAGAAAAGAAGAGGAGGAGAAGAGAAGAAAAGAAGAGGAGGAGAAGAGAAGAAAAGAAGAGGAGGAGAAGAAAAATGAAAATAAGTGTTAATAGTTTAATTTTGCTATTGTATATGCTTAAGTGTTAATAGTTTATTTTTAGCAAGAAAATTAATAGAACTAGTTTATTTTTTTAGTTCATTTTACGATGCCTATCCCGCATCCTCGTCGTCGACTCGGCGAAGGACACCTGCTTGATCAGAGGGGCCCTGTCCGAGACTGGGCTCCGCCCGGCTGGTATTGGGAGGTGCTACCTTCCGGGGGGCGTAGGTTGGTGAGGAGCCAGCCCGTCGTTGACCCGATCCTTGTTTGGTGGCGGTCGCGTGGGCCAGTGAGGGTGTCGAGGCTTCCGGACACCGCGGAGGTGGTACGTCACCGTGTCAGTGAGGAGGATGAGCACGTCCATCGCTACATGGTTGCATTGGAGGGCAGGTTCGAGCATACTTGGCAGGTTCTTCGGGGATCTCACTAGAGCTATGATCCTGTGAAGGTTCCTTCTCTTTGGATGTCCACCGCCCGCGCCGGTACCCGTCGGGCGCTACGGTTCTAGATGTATTTGTGATGCTATATGTATGATAGTATTCGAGGAGTATTAGTGATAATATTCGACAATGTACGGACAAAAGTGATGATGTATTAGCTTATAATTGAATGCATGCTAATTTGAATACTACTTTATTTTACGATTTGGTTTTGCTTAATACTATGGATCCACAATGCTCAAATTGGAAAAGTAATCCTACTTTGAATACTATGCAGAAATCTAAGATTCCCGGGTGGAGCCACGACCCGGGACTTAAGTTGTTTTGGAACGGAGTTCCTGATAGAATAATTCTTTTTTGGTACAAAGGTTAAGAGAATCCGTTTTTTGCAGAACTATGTATCCACATATCACGAACCTCGAAGAGGAAGAACTTCTGGAAGATAAAATCAAAGACGGCCCCGACGTTGAACCAGCTGAATCTCCGTCGTCATATCTAAACCAGGACGTTGGAATGGAGGTCGAGCGACACGAATATGAAGCCGATGGGGCAGGAGATAGGTCTAATGACGGAGAAGGTGATAGCTCCACTGATGGAGAAGCCGGTGAAGAGGAGAAGTCCGGCGATGTATACATATGAAGTTCGACAATCACTTGTAATATGTGAAAAATATTGAAGATAACTCTATATTGTATACATATACATTCATTTGACGAATGTTTCTCCCTCTTAGGCCTCCACATCGAGCAAAACTACGAAACGAGGCCCGACTAGAAAGTTGGATGCACGGACGCATTACACATTTGAGGTGATATTTCCTACGGGCGAACCCAAGCTTCCTAAGAATGCTGCTGACACATTCAAGAAGCAATGTGGAGTTCTCGTTAGTGATCATGTCCCGATCAGCGTTCGGGAGTGGAACAAGCGCAAAGGGGCAGCTGATAGTGACTATGTCGCCGAAAGGTACAAAGATAATCTTTGGAATGATCTCATGTCACATTTCAACCTGCCAGAATGTGAGAATGAAGACGCCGCAGACAAACTGAGGGCCAAAGTCAAGCAGTGGACTCTGAAGAAGATGGCCGAACTGTTCCGTAGCTGGAAGAAGAAGCTATGGAAAAACTATCAGAAGACACAGAAAGTGCCAGTATTCGAGGGATATCTAGCCAAGCAGGCAAATCACTGGAAGGCATTTCAAGAGTACAAGGAGTCAGAAGATGCCCAGACATTATCAGAAAAGAACACGATAAATGCCGACAAGAAGAAATATCACCACAAGCTGGGGCCAGGGGGCTATGAGACTGCCATCCCAAAGTGGGATAAGAAAGAGCAAGATCTGATAGATAAAGGCGTCGTACCTGAACCACTTAGTGATGAGTGGGAATTGAGAGCAAGAAATTGGTTCCTTACGCATGGTGGGTCGTACGACGAAACAACAGGGGACCTCATCTGCAATGACGATCTTAGGATACCCAGGGAGAATTGGAAAAGGACAGTGAAAGAAATTAAGGAGGGACAAAGAAAGTTCACTGCAGATAGAGATAAAGATTTGCTCACACTGGTCCTCGGCAATGACGAACATGGAGGACGAACGCGAGGCTTCGGTCCTTCTTACCCATGGTGGCTTGGGTTTTCCAGAGACCAAGACACTTACAGAAGCCGAGAGAGAGCAAAGAAGCGGCAGTAAGATGAGGAGAATGACAAGTTCAACCAGTCGCTTGCCAGGATTAACGAGCAACAGAAGCAAATTAATGAGCTTAGAGGAGTACCGCGCCAGGAAGATCCTGCAGTTGATATTACCGGCGCCCCATCAAAGCGGAAAAGCAGCGTGGCTGAATCTGAGGCCCCGCCCAACGATGAACGAAGAATGATAGAGGGCGGTCCCGGCTACCCCGTGGATGGAATCAAGGAGTCAACATCATGCGAACTCCATCAGAAATTCAAAAACATATCCATGAAGGTGGCCGTCGGACAAGCTTTACCTTCTGGCCCTGATGCACGCTGGCATGGCCGTGAGATTCCAGCTGGCTTTGCTAAAGTCGGGGTGGGTGAAATCACGACGGGGTTTAATGATATGGAGCTCGACATAGCTGGACCCAAAGATGAGAGGATACTCGGAGAAGTACTGGGTGGAGTCATCCTATGGGACAAGAACTACATCAAGCTTCCAGGCTCGGCCCCAAGGACAACACCGCCTCCGAGTCGCCGCAGGTCACCTAAACCTCCATTACCTCCAATCCCTCCACATGACGTCGGCCAGCACAACACGAGTCCATCTCGATCACCGCCGCCGGACTTGGGTCGTCCGTCTCCACCGCCGCCCGCACATGATACTAGGCGGAAGCGTGCCAGCAAGAACGCTTTGTCGATGATTTCTAAGGGACAGAGCTCCCCAAAGCACAAACTGTCACCCCTCCCAAAGGTACCTCATGCTAATCTTCCTATCAGACCTTATGATCCTACCGCCTAGGAAAACGCCAGGATAGCAAAGGAACAGCATGATGCGCAGATGAAAAGGAAGGAACCCGAGCCCCCCCCCCCCCCCGGAATACACCGAGAAGAACATAGCATGGGCAAAAGACTTCATAACCACTCCATCACAATATGACTTACACTATAAGCCTGATGACTATACACGCACATTGCAGAAGGAAGTGAAAAAGAGCAGGTCACGTGCAAGTACAAGTGGGAGCAAATCAAGTTCAACTACGAGCAAGAAAAAATCAGACGTTCCTCAGCTTGGACAACAGGACAAACAGTCGATCCCACCCCTCAAGGTGTTAACCGAGAATGTTCCCCCTCCGGTGCAGGGGCATGCTTTTGAAAAAGCAAAGGAGTTGGCGGATGAATGTGGTATCTCGGTTGAAGATTTGCTGGCTTCCCAAGACGACAGGATACCCAAGGCTGTGGCAGCCCCTAAGCCACAGTTTGTCATGGGAGAGCCTTTGGTCAGCAAAGATGATCTCCCAACAAATATGCGTTACTTGCATAAATGGTACTTAAGTGAATCAAAGAATGGGAGAACGATGATCGTGCTGAGTGTCCCATGGGAGTACTACGGCCACTCCGAAGAAATCCATATCGACTTTGATGAACTCTTCCAGATGTACAATGGCGACGCCCTCGACAAATCGCTTATGAGTTGCTATTGTTTGTAAGTTTTTCAATTCTTTGTCTACATATAACTTGTTTAGTTATTTCAATTCATTGTCTATATATAACTTGTACTCTATTATGCAGAATGAAGATTCTGGAGTGTAAAAGTAAGAGCATGCTAAATATTGGGTTTATTGATCCAGATAAAATACATATAGCGACGCTAACTAATTATCCCAAGGAGACGGAGGAAAACCTTCTAAGGTTTCTAAGAGATCAAAATTTCTGTGACCACATACTGTTTCCATACAACTTTAGGTGAGGGTCTTTACTCTGTTGTGTCCGTTCACTTATAATTGTAATTGATAAGTTACTGACACACTCACACACACACACACACACACACACACAAACACACACACACACACACACACATATATATATACATGTGCAGCTTCCATTGGATTCTGTTGGACATTCAAATTGATAAGGGAAGAGTTGATGCCTTCGACCCATTATCGAGACCCTTGGAACAGTTTCAAAGCCTGCACGACATGCTCCAAGGGTAATTTTAACCATTCTTGCGCTCTATCGGTCTCTTTCGATGATTTTCTGATATATCAATTAATGAAGAACTTAGCAAATCATTATCCTTGTCGGGGAGGGTTTGGAATCGGTTCAAGTGCATGACTCCCGGTAACTTTCCTGAGAAGCTGACCTTTAGAGTGGCTCAGGTAAGTAGTAGTATGATATACTTCTATTAATTTTCAATATATTTATGATGCTAGATTATTATTTTGATTATATATATTCTATTCTCGTAAAGTGCGACCAACAGCCACGGGGAACGCATCTATGCGGATACTATGTTTGCGAGACCATTCGCACGTTTACCTCTGAGGTCAAGGATCACAGATTCGACGTAAGCAATGAACATCCACACCTCTATTTTCACCCGTCATTCTTTGTTATCATGATTGATATTCATATTCATCTCCTCTTCTTATATAGCACACGGCCATGAGGACGAAGGTCCTACCAGAGCAACGCGCGATTACTGTTGCAGAGGAGCTTGCGGGATTTCTGAGGACGGAAGCTATAGAAGACAAAGGACGATTTAGTGTAGCTAAGGACCATTACTGATGTTCGTCCATGTAATCGAATAGACGGGCTCTAGTCCCGATAATTCACATCTCCATATAATTGTATATATATGATCGCTTGTAAGATAAGTTAATCTTATATATATATATATGCATAATTATTTCTATTTTAAATTATATGAAAACTAATTCCCGAACACCAAACGAGGCATCACGTTAATCTCCCGAACACCTAAACCCTAAAATCCTAAAACCCAAAAATAATTTCATTCAAAAAAAACCCAAAAACCAGCAAAATCTGAAAATCTTTAGTCCCGGTCCGTGTAACGATCCGGGACTAAAGGGCCTGCCCCTGGGGCGCTACGAGGCGCCCACGTGGAGCACCTTTAGTCCCGGCGTGTAAGAGGGCCGGGACGAAAAGGTTAGGCCTTTAGTCCCGCCCCTTTAGTCCCGGTTGGTGAACCGGGACTAAAGCCCTTTACGGGCCAGGGCTATAGGCCCTGTCCCCACTAGTGCATGCGGTGACCTTTCCCAGTGACAGAAGGGGCAGCAAGGCACGCATCATGTTGTTGCCATCAAGGATAACAAGATGGGCTTTCATCATAGATTTGAGATTGTCCATCTACATCATGTCATCTTGCTTAAGGCCTTACTCTGTTCTTATGAACTCAATACAATAGATGCATGCTGGATAGCGGTCAACGTGTGGAGTAATAGTAGTAGATGCAGAAAGTATGGGTCTACTTTTTCTGGACGTGATTCCTATAGATACGATCATTGCCATAGATAACGTCATGACTTTGCGCGGTCCTATCAATTGCTCGATAGTAATTCGTTCACCCACCGTCTACTTTCTTTCATGAGAGAAGCCACTAGTGAACATTACGACCCCTGGGTCTATTCACAACTATCGTCTCCACTTTTACTTTTACTTTGCTTTGTTTACTTTTTGCTTTTAGTTATCACTTTGCAAATAATCTATAAGGGATTGACAACCCCTTCTTAGCATTGGGTGCAAGCTCTTTGTGTTTGTGCAGGTACTTGTGACTTGAACGCTCCTCCTACTGGATTGATACCTTGGTTCTCAAACTGAGGGAAATACTTACCGCCACTGTGCTACATCACCCTTTCCTCTTCACGGGAACACTAACGCAAGGCTCCATGGCCTTGGGGGAATCCTTTGCATATTTGCCAAGGAAATCCCTATAGGCATAGCTAGGAGCAGAAGGATTCCTGGCGCCATTGTCGGGGAAGGTCTTTTGTAGCCGCAGCAGAAGGATTTTTAGCGCCGTTGCCGGGGAGGATCGCTTGTCGAGGAGTATCAAGACAAGAATAATCTCCCGTCAACACGCCTATTTTTGGCGCCGTTGCCGGGGAGGAGATATCAAGTCAAGATCTATCCAAGTAGGTGTCACAAACTCATCTCTTGCATTTACTTTGTTTGCCAGTTGCCTGTCATTTTCCTATCCCCCACTTCACATTTGTCGTTTTCATTTGCCTTTCTCCTTTGTCGTTTTCTTTTGTCTTTTGCCTTCTTTTTCTGCCCTTTCCTCTCGCTTGCTTTCTGTTCGCTTGTGTGCCATGTGCCTTCAATATGCTTGCATCTTCGCTTGCTGAAAATCTAGTGATATGGATCCTCATCCACTTGCTAATCTCTTTAAGAGATCCAGTTATGTTGATCCAATTGCTAGTGAGTTGAGTGCACTTGACCATCTTTATGGAGTTTTGCTTGAGATGCGTGAATCTGAAAATTGTGAGGTAGAAATTTATGAAGTGATTCACCAGGGCTCCTTGGATGAAAAGCATGATTGCAATGGTTTCACTATAAATTCTATTAGTGACAATCATGCTAAAAATATGCAAAACCCTAAGCTTGGGGATGCTAGTTTTGCTATGTCCACTACATGTTGCAATGATCATGAGTGGGGCGATGATTTTTCTTATGATCTTGAAATTTTTTTAAGCCTCATGATGAATATGATATTTGCAACATTATTGAACGTGGGTTTGGAGAAGTCATGACTTTAGTTGATGATGATCCCACATGTAATTATTATAAGAGAGGAAAATATTGTGGTAGAAACTTTCATGTTACCCAATTACCTCTCGTTATGTGGAGATTTCTATTGTCTCTTTCTTCTTCCTTGCATATGATAACTATTGGTTGTCTTGACAATTTGTTTTTCTATAAAATGCCTATGCATAGGAAGTATGTTAGAGTTAGATGTGATTTTCACATGCTTTATGATGCTCTCGTTGTGCTTCAATTCTTGTCTTTTATGTGAGCATCATTGAATTATCAATGCCTAGCTAAGGGCGTTAAACAATAGCGCTTGTTGGGAGGCAACCCAACGCATTTATCCTTTTTTTTCTGTTTTTTGTTTTCCACATTTTCATAATTCTGTTATGAATGTGTTTTCTGTGTTTCTTTAGCGTTTGTGCCAAGTAAAACTGTTATGATTAGTCTTGGGGATGATCGTTTGGTCATGCTGGAAAAGACAGAAACTTTCTGCTCATGAAAGAATTTTCATTTTTTTCTGTAAGAGATTTTGAGTTTATTCTTTTTGGTTCTGATTGCTACACAAATTCTTCAGACTGTCGTAATTTGTCAGAAATTTTAAAGTACCAGAAGTATACGAAGTATACAGATTGCTACAGACTGGTCTGCTGTTAACAGATTCTGTTTTTGTTGAGTTGGTTGCTTATTTTGATGAAACTATGGATAGTATCGGGGGGTATTAACCATGGAAGATTGAAAATACAGTAACCCAACATCAACATAAGTAGAATTTAAGTTTGCTACAGTACCTAAGGAAGTGGTGGTTTGCTTTCTTATACTAATGTTATCACGAGTTTCTGTTTAAGTTTCGTGTTGTGAAGTTTTCAAGTTTTGGGTGAAGTTCTTATGGACAAAGAGATAAATAGTGGCAAGAGCTCAAGCTTGGGGATGCCTGATACGTCTCCAACGTATCTATAATTTTTGATGGTTTCATGCTGTTATCTTGTCAAACTTTGGATGTTTTATATCTTTTTTGGGACTAACCTATTAATTCAGTGCCAAGTGCCAGTTCCTGTTCTTTCCGTGTTTTTGACCCTTTTTCAGGCGGAGTCCAAACGGAATAATTCTTTCGCGATGATTTTTTATGGAAAATATCAAAAATACCGGAAGAAAAAGATACCGGAGAGGGGTCCCGAGGAAGCCACAAGCCCTGTCGGCGCCCCCCAGGCCGCACAAACCAAGCTTGTGGGCCCCTCAGGGGCCCACTTGATGCAACTCCACCGCCATCTGGTCCTATAAATCCAGAAACCTCCAGAAAGAAACCTAGATCGGGAGTTCCGCCGCCGCAAGCCTCTGTAGCCACCAAAAATCAATCTGGACCCCGTTCCGGCACCCTGCCGGAGGGGGAATCCATCTCCGGTGGCCATCTTCATCATCCTGGCGATCTCCATGACGAGGAGGGAGTAGTTCTTCCTCGGGGCTGAGGGTATGTACCAGTATCTATGTGTTTGATCTCTCTCTGTCTCGTGTTCTTGAGATGTCTTGATCTCGATGTACCGTGGGCTTTGCTACTATAGTTGGATCTTATGATGTTCTTCCCCCTTTCCCTTCTTGGAATGAATTGAGTTTCCCCTTTGGAGTTATCTTATCGGATTGAGTCTTTGAGAACACTTGATGTATGTCTTGCACGTGTCCATCTGCTGTGATCAACTTGCGGGTTCGTGACATTGGGAACCTATGCATATGGGTTTGCACACGTGGATTCATGTGAGTACTTGATGTATGTTTTGGTGATGAACTTGTGGGTTCGTGACATTGGGAACCTATGCACAGGGGTTGGCACACGTTTTGACTCTCTGGTAGAAACTTTGGGGCACTCTTTGAAGTTCTATGTGTTGGTTGAATAGATGATTCTGAGATTGTGTGATGCATATCGTATAATCATACCCACGGATACTTGAGGTGACAATGGAGTATCTAGGTGACATTAGGGTCTTGGTTGATATGTACCTTAAGGTGTTATTCTAGTACGAACTCTATGAAAGATTGAATGGAAAGAATAGCTTCGTGCTATTTTACTACGGACTCTTGAATAGATCGATCAGAAAGAATAACTTTGTGGTGGTTTCGTACCCGACAATAATCTCTTCGTTTGTTCTCCGCTATTAGTGACTTTGGAGTGACTCTTTGTTGCATGTTGAGGGCTAGTTATATGATCCAATTATGTTATCATTGTTGAGATAACTTCACTAGTGAAAGTATGAACCCTAGGCCTTGTTTCCACGCATTGCAATACCGTTCGTGCTCACTTTTGTTACTAGTTACCTTGTTGTTTTTTGTAATTTCAGATTACAAAAACCTATATCTACCATCCATATTGCACTTGTATGACCATATCTTCGCCGAACTAGTGCACCTATACAACTTACCATTGTATTGGGTGTGTTGGGGACACAAGAGACTCTTTGTTATTTGGTTGCAGGGTTGCTTGAGAGAGACCATCTTCATCCTACACCTCCCGCGGATTTATAAACCTTAGGTCACCCACTTGAGGGAATATTGCTACTGTCCTACAAACCTCTGCGCTTGGAGGCCCAACAACATCTACAAGGAGAAGGTTGCGTAGTAGACATCAAGCTCTTTTCTGGCGCCGTTGCCGGGGAGGTTAGCGCTTGAAGGTATATATTTAGATCTTGCAATCGAATCTTTTTGTTTCTTGTTCTTTTGCTAGAAAACTTCAAAAAAAATGGAATTGAGGATGCCTCATATGCTCCATCTTTTCAATGTCTTTCGTGAGCATGATGGGAAGGAAAATTGTGCTCAAATGCTGAAAGAAGAATTACATAGAATGCTTGGCATAGAATATGTGAATGACGGGCATGATTGCAATATTCTTAGCATGAATTCTTTGAATACCCAAGATGCTAATGATATGCAAAGCCACAAGCTTGGGGATGCTATATTTGATGAAGATGGTCTTTTTAGCTCTTCCACTTTGAATGATCAAAATCATTTTGATGAAAGCATGCCCCCTATCTATGATGATTCTTGCAAGGATACTTATGATTTAAAGAAGAGGGATGATAAAACTTTTCATACTCTCGAGAAACCCTTTGCTAAACCGTGCTTTTTCATTATGGACACAATTTGTAGTGCTCAAGTCTTTTACGATACTCCCACTACTATTCTTGAGAATAGATTTCCTTATGTCGAGAGTAGTAAAATTTCTATGCTTGTAGGTCATGAAAAGAAAGCCTTAGGTGCTAGTTATATTGTTGAATTCATTCATGATGCTACTGAAAATTACTATGAGAGAGGATCATATGCTTCTACTTATTCAAATAGTATCAAGCTTCCTCTCCATATGTTGAAATTTTTGAAGCTATGCTTGTTTTACCTTCCTATATATGCTAGTTGATTCTTGCTCCAATAAACTGTTTGATCACAAAATCCCTATACATAGGAAGTGGGTTAGACTTAAATGTGCTAGCCATTTGCTCCATGATGCTCTCGTTGTGTTTCAATCCTTACATTTTATGTGAGCATCATTGAAATCAATGCCTAGCTAAGGGCGTTAAACGATAGCGCTTGTTGGGAGGCAACCCAATGAATAAATGTTTCTTTGCTTTTTGCTTCCTGTTTTGTTTTCTCCACACCTTCATAATTCTGTTATGATTTTGTCTTTTGTGTTGGCGGTAGATCTGAGCTGCTGGATGAGGAAGCGGTAGCTGGCCATGTTGGCGTCCCTGGCGTCCCACTCGCCAGAGACTTGGTGCACCACAAGATCTGAGTCATCGAAGCAAAGAATCCTCCGGATGCCGATTTCTCTGGCAAGCCGGAGGCCGTGTGTGAGCGCCTCGTAATCGGCGATATTGTTGTAGGTGGCGAAATGTATCTGGAGAGCATACTTGAGTTGGTCTCCTTTCGGAGACGTCAAGACGATGCCGACTCCCAGACCAGTTCGCATCTTCGAGCCGTTGAAGTGCGTCCGCCAATGTGAGGAGTAGGGAGGCGGCAACAAGAATTGGGTCTAGGTCCAATCGATGAGGAAATCCGCCACCACTCGAGACTTGATGGTGGTGCACGGCTCGTAGCGGATGTCGTGGTCGGCCATGGGGATGGACCACTTGAAGATCCGGCCCGTGGCATCACGGTTTCCCATGATTTCTGAAAGTGGAGCCGTGCTCACCACCGTGATGGCATGCTCCTGGAAGTATTGCTTCAACTTCTTGGTGGCAAAGTACACGCCATAGCACATCTTTTGATAGTGTGGGTGGTTTTCCTTGAAGGCGGACAAGACCTCGCTCAGATAATAGACAGGGCGCTGAATCAACAACACCTTGCCCTCTTCCTTGTGCTCCACTACCAAGACTACACTGACCACGCGTGTGGTTGCTGCGATGTAGATGAGGATGGGCTCCCTCTCTACCAGCGCAACCAAGATTGGCGTGCTGGGGATTACGCGCTTGAGGTCGCGGAAAGCTTCGTCCACTGGATCATTCCACTCGAATTTGGTTGTTTTCTTCATCAACTGATAGAGTGGAAGCACCTTCTCGCCCAGTCGGCTGACGAACCGACTGAGGGATGCCAGGCAACCGGCAAACTTCTGAACGTCGAGGAGTCGAGCTGGCTTTGCCATGCGCTCGATGGTTCTGATCTTCTTGTGGTTAGCTTGGATGCCGCAGACGACACGAAGGAACACAAGAGCTTGCCGGCTGGAACTCCAAATACGCACTTCTCCGAATTGACCCGGATCTTGTACTCGCACAGGTTGGCGAAGGTCTCCCACAGATCGTCAAGCAAACTGAAATGTTGCTTGGTCTTGACGATGATGTCGTCGACGTAGAAGTGAATGTTCCTGCCGATTTGCGGCAGGAGGCATTGTTGCATGCAGCGCTGGAACGTTGTGCTGGCGTTCTTCAGGCCGAACATCATAGTAGGCTCAAAAAGGCGTGACGAAGGAGGTATTGAGCCGATCGACCAGGTCCAGCTTGATTTGGTGGTAGCCGGAATAAGAGTCCAGAAAAGACAACAATTCACAACCGGCCGTGGAGTCGTGTTCGGGAATGTCGCATGGGAAACAAAAAATTTCCTACGCGCACGAAGACCTATCATGGTGATGTCCATCTACGAGAGGGGATATTCGATCTACGTACCCTTGTAGATCGCACAGCCGAAGCGTTAGTGAACGCAATTGATGTAGTGGAACGTCCTCACGTCCCTCGATCCGCCCTGCGAACCGTCCCACGATCTAGTGCCGAACGGACGGCACCTCCGCGTTCAGCACACGTACAGCTTGACGATGATCTTGGCCTTCTTGATCCAGCAAGAGCGACGGAGAGGTAGATGAGTTCTCCGGCAGCGTGACGGTGCTCCGGAGGTTGGTGGGGATCTAATCTCGGCAGGGCTCCGCCCGAGCTCCGCAGAAACGCGATCTAGAGGTAAAACCGTGGAGATATGTGGTCGGGCTGCCGTGGCAAAGTTGTCTCAAATCAGCCCTAAAACCGTCGTATATATAGGTCGGAGAGGGGGGGGCCTTGCCTTGAGGCTCAAGGAGCCCCAAGGGGGTCGGCTGAGCCAAGGGGGGAGTCCTCCCCTTCCAAACCGAATCCAACTAGGTTTGGAAGGTGGAGTCCTTCCCCCTTTTCCCACCTCCTTTTTTTTTCTTTTTTTCTTTGATTTTCTTCCTATGGCGCATAGGGCCTTCTTGGGCTGTCCCACCAGCCCACCAAGGGCTGGTACGCCACCCCCAAGGCCTATGGGCTTCCCCGGGGTGGGTTGCCCCCCCCCCCCCCCCGGTGAACACCCGGAACACATTCGTCATTCCCGGTACATTCCCGATAACTCCGAAAACCTTCCGGTAGTCAAATGAGGTCATCCTATATATCAATCTTCATTTCCGGACCATTCCGGAAAGCCTCGTGACGTCCGTGATCTAATCCGGGACTCCGAACAACATTCGGTAACCAACCATATAACTCAAATACGCATAAAACAACGTCAAACCTTAAGTGTGCAGACCCTGCGGGTTCGAGAACTATGTAGACATGACCCGAGAGACTTCTCGGTCAATATCCAATAGCGGGACCTGGATGCCCATATTGGATCCCACATATTCTACGAAGATCTTATCGTTTGAACCTCAGTGCCAAGGATTCATATAATCCCGTATGTCATTCCCTTTGTCCTTCGGTATGTTACTTGCCCGAGATTCGATCGTCAGTATCCGCATACCTATTTCAATCTCGTTTACCGGCAAGTATCTTTACTCGTTCTGTAATACAAGATCCCGCAACTTACACTAAGTCACATTGCTTGCAAGGCTTGTTTGTGATGTTGTATTACCGAGTGGGCCCCGAGATACCTCTCCGTCATACGGAGTGACAAATCCCAGTCTTGATCCATACTAACTCAATAAAAACCTTCGGAGATACCTGTAGAGCATATTTATAGTCACCCAGTTACGTTGTGACATTTGATACACACAAAGCATTCCTCCGGTGTCAGTGAGTCATATGATCTCATGGTCATAGGAACAAATACTTGACACGCAGAAAACAGTAGCAACAAAATGACACGATCAACATGCTACGTCTATTGGTTTGGGTCTAGTCCATCACATGATTCTCCTAATGATGTGATCCCGTTATCAAGTGACAACACTTGCCTATGGTCAGGAAACCTTGACCATCTTTGATCAACGAGCTTGTCAACTAGAGGCTTACTAGGGACAGTGTTTTGTCTATGTATCCACACATGCACTGTGTTTCCAATCAATACAATTATAGCATGGATAATAAACGATTATCATGAACTAAGAAATATAATAATAACTAATTTATTATTGCCTCTAGGGCATATTTCCAACAGTCTCCCACTTGCACTAGAGTCAATAATCTAGTTCACATCACCATGTGATTTCAACGAATCCAACACCCATATAGTTATGGGGTCTGATCACGTCTTGCTCGTGAGAGAGGTTTTAGTCAACAGTTTTAAAACTTTCAGATCCGTGTGTTCTTTACAAACCTTTATGTCATCTTATAGATGTTGCTACTATGTGCTATTCGGAAATACTCCAAATATCTACTCTACTATACGAATCCGTTTCACTACTCATAGTTATTCGGATTAGTGTCAAAGCTTGCATCAACATAACCCTTTACGATGAACTCTTTAACCACCTCCATAATCGAGAAAAATTCCTTAGTCTATTTAGTTACTAAGGATAACTTTGACCGCTGATGAGTGATTCAATCCTGGATCACTCTGTGTACCTCTTAACAGACTTGCTACAAGGCACACATCAGGTGCGGTACTCAGCATGACATACTTTAGAGTCTACGGCTAAGGCATAGAAGACGACCTTCGTCTATCCTCTTTATTCTGCCGTGGTCGGGTTTTGAGTCTTACTCAAATTCACACCTTAAACGCAACCAAGAACTCCTTCTTTGCTGATCTATTTTGAACTCCTTCAAAAACTTGTCAAGGCATGCATCTTGTTGAAACTTCCATTAAGCGCTTTTGATCTATCTCCATAGATCTTTGATGCTCAACGTTCAAGTAGCGCAATCCAAGTATTCCTTTGAAAACTCCTCTCAAACAACCTTGTATGCTTTACAAAAATTACTTCCGATCCATAATATGTCAACCACATATACTTATCAGAAATTCTATAGTGCTCCCACTCACTTCTTTGGAAATTCAAGTTTCTCATAAAGCTTGTACAAACCCAAAATCATTGATCATCTCATCAAAGTGTATATTCCAACTCCGAGATGCTTGCACCAGTCCATTGAAGGATCACTGGAGCTTGCATACTTGCTAGTATCTTTAGGATCGACAAAACCTCCTGGTTGTATCACATACAATGTTTGCTCAAGGAAACCGTCGAGGAAACAATGTTTTGAAATCCTACGTGCAATATTTCATAAATAATGCAGCAACTACTAACATAATTCTAACGGACTTTTAGCATCGCTACGAGTGAGAAAGTCTCATCATAGTCAACTGTTTGATCTTGTCGAAAACATCTTTGCGACAAGTCGAGCTTTTCTTAATAGTGACTTATCACCATCATCGTCTGTCTTCCTTTTAAAGATCCATCTTTTCTCAATAGTCCTATGACCATCAAGTAGTTCTTCCAAAGTCTACACTTTGTTTTCATACATGGATCCTCTCTCGGATTTCATGGCTTCCAGCCATTTGTCGGAATCCGGGCCCACCATTGCTTTCTTCATAACTCGTAGGTTCACTGTTGCTCAACAACATGACCTCCAAGACACGGTTACCGTACCACTCTGCAGCAGTACGCGACCTTGTCAACCTACGAGGCTTGTAGTAACTTGATCCGATGTTCGATGATCACCATCATCAGCTTTCACTTCAATTGGTGTAGGCGCCACAGGAACAACTTCCTGTGCCCTGCTATACACTAGTCGAAGTGATGGTTCAATAACCTCATCAAGTTCTACCACCCTCCCACTCAATTCTTTCGAGAGAAACCTTTCCTCAAGAAAGGATCCATTTCTAGAAACAAATACTTTGTTTTCGGATCTGAGATAGGAGATGTACCCAACTGTTTTGGATATCCTATGAAGATGCATTTATCCGCTTTGGGTTCGAGCTTATCAGACTGAAACTTTTTCACATAAGTGTCGAAGCCCTAACTTTCAAGAAACGACAGTTTAGATTTCTCTAAACCTTAGTCTATACTGTGTCATCTCAACGGAAATACGCGGCGCCCTATTTAAAGTGAATGCGGTTGTCTCTAATGCATAACCCATAAACGATAGTGGTAATTCGATAAGAGACATCATAGCATGGACCATACCAAATAGTGCGTGGCTATGACGTTCAGACACATCATCACACTATGATGTTCCAGGTGGCATGAACTGCGAAACAATTTCCACATTGTCTTAACTGCGTACCAAAACTCGTAACTCAGATATTCATTTCTATGAACATATCGTAGATAGTTTATCCTCTTGTTACGACGAACTTCACTCTGAAACAGAATTGAACTTTTCAATATTTCAGACTTGTGATTCATTAAGTAAATACTCTTGTATCAGCTCAAATCGTCATTGAAGTAAGAACATAATGATATCCACTGCGTGCCTAAGCACCCATTGGACCGCATACATCAAAATGTATCACTTCCAATAAGTTACTATCTTGTTTCATCTCAATGAAAACAAGGCCTTGCTCATGTGGTATGATTTGCATGTCACTAGTGATTCAAAATCAATTGAGTATAAAGATCCATCAGCATGGAGCCTCTTCATGCAATTTATACCAACATGACTCAAGCGGCAGTGCCACAAGTAAGTGGTACTATCATCATTACCTCGTATCTTTTGGCACCAATATCATGAACATGTGTAACACCATGATCGAGATTCAATAAACCATTGAAGGTGATTATTCAAGCAAATAGAGTAACCATAATTCTCTTTAAATGAATAATCGTATTGCAATAAACACGATCCAATCATGTTCATGCTTAACGCAAGCAAAAAATAACAATTATTTAGGTTTAACACCAATCCCGATGGTAGAGGGAGCGTGCGACGTTTTGATCATATCAATCTTGGAAACACTTCCAACACGGATCGTCACCTCACCTTTAGCTAGTCTCCGTTTATGCCGTAGCTATCATTTCGTGTTACTAATCACTTAGCAACCGAACCGGTATCCAATACCCTCATGCTACTAGGAGTACTAGTAAAGTACACATTATGTATATCAAATATACTTCTTTCGACTTTTGCCAGCCTTCTTATCTACCAAGTATCTAGAGTTGCTCCGCCTCAGTGACTGTTCCCCTCATTACAGAAGAACTTAGTCTCAGGTTTGGGTTTAATCTTGGGTCTCTTCATTAGTGCCACAACTGTTTTGCCATTTCACGAAGTATCCCTTCTAGCCCTTTCCTTTCTTGAAACTTAGTGGTTTTACAAACCATCAACTATTGATGCTCCTTCTTGATTTCTACTTTCGCAGTGTCAAACATCGCGAATCGCTCAAGGATCATTGTATCTATCCTTGATATGTTATAGTTCATCACGAAGCTCTCACAGCTTGGTGGCAGTGACTTTGGAGAACCATCACTATCTCATCTGGAAGATTAACTCCCACTTGATTCAAGTGATTGTCGTACTCAGACAATCTGAGCACACGCTCAACGATTGAGATTTTCTCCTTTACTTTGTGGACAAAGAATCTTGTCGGAGTTCTCGTACCTCTTAACAAGGGCACAAGCATGAAATCACAATTTCATCTCTTTAGAACATTACTTATGTTCCGTGACGTTTCAAAACGTCTTCGGCGCCTTGCTTCTAAGCCATTAAGTATTTTGCACTGAACTATCGTGTAGTCATCAGAAACGTGTATGTCGGATGTTCACAACATCCACAGACGATGCTCGAGGTGCAGCACACCGAGTGGTGCATTAAGTACATAAGCCTTCTGTGCAGCAACGAGGACAATCCTCTTCAAAGTTTGCTACTATCAACTTTCAAAATAAATTTACTCTAGGAACATATAAAAACAGTAGAGCTATAGCGCAAGCTACAACGTAATTCGTAAAGACCATTAGACTAAGTTCATGACAATTAGTTCAATTAATCATATTACTTAAGAACTTCCACTCAAAAAGTACATCTCTCTAGTCATTTGAGTGGTACATGATCCAAATCCACTATCTCAAGTCCGATCATCACGTGAGTCGAGAATAGTTTCAGTGGTAAGCATCTCTATGCTAATCATATCAACTATACGATTCATGCTCGACCTTTCGGTCTCATGTGTTCCGAGGCCATGTCTGCACATGCTAGGCTCGTCAAGCTTAACCCGAGTGTTCCGCGTGTGCAACTGTTTTGCACCCGTTGTATGTGAATGTTGAGTCTATCACACCCGATCATCACGTGGTGTCTCGGAACGAAGAACTGTCGCAACGGTGCACAGTCGGGGGGAACACAATTTCGTCTTGAAATTTTAGTGAGAGATCACCTCATAATGCTACCGTCGTTCTAAGCAAGATAAGGTGCATAAAGGATTAACATCACATGTAATTCATAAGTGACATGATATGGCCATCATCACGTGCTTCTTGATCTCCATCACCAAAGCACCGGCACGATCTTCTTGTCACCGGCGTCACACCATGATCTCCATCATCATGATCTCCATCAACGTGTCGCCATCAGGGTTGTCGTGCTACTCATGCTATTACTACTAAAGCTACGTCCTAGCAATATAGTAAACGCATCTGCAAGCACAAATGTTAGTTTAAAGACAACCCTATGGCTCCTGCCGGTTGCCGTACCATCGACGTGCAAGTCGATATTATCTATTACAACATGATCATCTCATACATCCAATATCACATCACATCGTTGGCCATATCACATCACAAGCATACCCTGCAAAAACAAGTTAGACGTCCTCTAATTTTGTTGTTGCATGTTTTACGTGGTGACCATGGGTATCTAGTAGGATCGCATCTTACTTACGCAAACACCACAACAGAGATATATGAATTGCTATTTAACCTTATACAAGGACCTCCTCGGTCAAATCCGATTCAACTAAAGTTGGAGAAACCGACACTTGCCAGTCATCTTTGAGCAACGGGGTTACTCGTAGCGATGAAACTAGTCTCTCGTAAGCATACGAGTAATGTCGGTCCAAGCCGCTTCAATCCAACAATACCGTGGAATCAAGAAAAGACTAAGGAGGGCAGCAAAACGCACATCACCGCCCACAAAAACTTTTGTGTTCTACTCGAGAAGACATCTACGCATGAACCTAGCTCATGATGCCACTGTTGGGGAACATCGCATGGGAAACAAAAAATTTCCTACGCGCACAATGACCTATCTGTTGGAAATATGCCCTAGAGGCAATAACAAATTAGTTATTATTATATTTCTTAGTTCATGATAATCGTTTATTATCCATGCTATAATTGTATTGATTGGAAACACAATACTTGTGTGGATACATAGACAAAACACTGTCCCTAGTAAGCCTCTAGTTGACTAGCTCGTTGATCAAAGATGGTCAAGGTTTCCTGGCCATAGGCAAGTGTTGTCACTTGATAACGGGATCACATCATTAGGAGAATCATGTGATGGACTAGATCCAAACTAATAGACGTAGCATGTTGATTGTGTCATTTTGTTGCTACTGTTTTCTGCGTGTCAAGTATTTGTTCCTATGACCATGAGATCATATAACTCACGGACACCGGAGGAATGCTTTTTGTGTATCAAACGTCGCAACGTAACTGGGTGACTATAAAGATGCTCTACAGGTATCTCCGAAGGTGTTCGTTGAGTTAGTATAGATCGAGACTGGGATTTGTCACTCCGTGTGACGGAGAGGTATCTCGGGGCCCACTCGGTAATACAACATCACACACAAGCCTTGCAAGCAATGTAACTTAATGTAAGTTGCGGGATCTTGTATTACCGAACGAGTAAAGAGACTTGCCGGTAAACGAGATTGAAATAGGTATGCGGATACTAACGGTCGAATCTCGGGCAAGTAACATACCGAAGGACAAAGGGAATGACATACGGGATTATATGAATCCTTGGCACTGAGGTTCAAACGATAAGATCTTCGTAGAATATGTAGGATCCAATATGGGCATCCAGGTCCCGCTATTGGATATTGACCGAGGAGTCTCTCGGGTCATGTCTACATAGTTCTCGAACCCGCAGGGTCTGCACACTTAAGGTTCGACGTTGTTTTATGCGTATTTGAGTTATATGGTTGGTTACCGAATGTTGTTCGGAGTCCCGGATGAGATCACGGACGTCACGAGGGTTTCCGGAATGGTCCGGAAACGAAGATTGATATATAGGATGACCTCATTTGGTTACCGGAAGGTTTTCGTGCATTATCGGAAAAGTTTCGGGCTCATCGGTAGTGTACCGGGAGTGCCGGGAGGGGTGCCGAGGACGATCGTGAGGGGTGTCACGCCCCAAGGGGTCTCATGGGCTATCGGAAGAGATAAACCAGCCCCTAGTGGGCTGGAATAAGTTCCCACTAAGGCTCATAAGGTTTGAGAAGGAAAAAACACAAGGTGGAAAGAGTTTCCAAGTGGGAAGGTGGAATCCTACTCCAAGTAGGATTGGAGTAGGACTCCTCCACCTCCAATTTCGGCCAAACCTTTAGGTTTTGAGGCTGCCTCCTCCCCTCCCTCCCACCTATATATACGGAGGTTTTAGGGCTGATTTGAGACGACTTTTCCACGGCAGCCCGACCACATACCTCCACGGTTTTTCCTCTAGATCGCGTTTCTGCAGAGCTCGGGCGGAGCCCTGCTGAGACAAGGTCATCACCAACCTCCGGAGCGCCGTCACGCTGTCGGAGAACTCTTCTACCTCTCCGTCTCTCTTGCTGGATCAAGAAGGCCGAGATCATCGTCGAGCTGTACGTGTGCTGAACGCGGAGGTGCCGTCCGTTCGGTACTAGATCGTGGGACTGATCGCGGAATTGTTCGCGGGGCGGATCGAGGGACGTGAGGACGTTCCACTACATCAACCGCGTTCTCTAACGCTTCTGCTGTACGGTCTACAAGGGTACGTAGATCACTCATCCCCTCTCGTAGATGGACATCACCATGATAGGTCTTCGCGCGCAGGAAATTTTTTGTTTCCCATGCGACGTTCCCCAACAGTGGCATCATGAGCTAGGTTCATGCGTAGATGTCTTCTCGAGTAGAACACAAAAGTTTTTGTGGGCGGTGATGTGCGTTTTTCTGCCCTCCTTAGTCTTTTCTTGATTCCGCGGTATTGTTGGATTGAAGCGGCTTGGACCGACATTACTCGTACGCTTACGAGAGACTGGTTTCATCGTTACGAGTAACCCCCTTTGCTCAAAGATGACTGGCAAGTGACGGTTTCTCCAACTTTAGTTGAATCAGATTTGACCGAGGAGGTCCTTGGATGAGGTTAAATAGCAATTCATATATCTCCGTTGTGGTGTTTGCGTAAGTAAGATGCGATCCTACTAGATACCCATGGTCACCACGTAAAACATGCAACAACAAAATTAGAGGACGTCTAACTTGTTTTTGCAGGGTATGCTTGTGATGTGATATGGCCAAGATGTGATGTGATATATTGGATGTATGAGATGATCATGTTGTAATAGATAATATCGACTTGCACGTCGATGGTACGGCAACCGGCAGGAGCCATAGGGTTGTCTTTATAACTAACGTTTGTGCTTGCAGATGCGTTTACTATTTTGCTAGTACGTAGCTTTAGTAGTAATAGCATGAGTAGCACGACAACCCCGATTGCGACACGTTGATGGAGATCATGATGATGGAGATCATGGTGTGACGTCGGTGACAAGAAGATCGTGCCGGCGCTTCGGTGATGGAGATCAAGAAGCACGTGATGATGGCCATCTCATGTCACTTATAAATTGCATGTGATGTTAATCCTTTTATGCACCTTATTTTGCTTAGAACGATGGTAGCATTATGAGGTGATCTCTCACTAAAATTTCAAGACGAAATTGTGTTCTCCCCGACTGTGCACCGTTGCTACAGTTCGTCGTTTCGAGACACCACGTGATGATCGGGTGTGATAGACTCAACGTTCACATACAACGGGTGCAAAACAGTTGCGCACGCGGAACACTCGGGTTAAGCTTGACGAGCCTAGCATGTGCAGACATGGCCTCGGAACACATGAGACCGAAAGGTCGAGCATGAATCGTATAGTTGATATGATTAGCATAGAGATGCTTACCACTGAAACTATTCTCGACTCACGTGATGATCGGACTTGAGATAGTGGATTTGGATCATGTACCACTCAAATGACTAGAGAGATGTACTTTTTGAGTGGGAGTTCTTAAGTAATATGATTAATTGAACTAATTGTCATGAACATAGTCTAATGGTCTTTGCGAATTACGATGTAGCTTGCGCTATAGCTCTACTGTTTTATATGTTCCTAGAGAAAATTTAGTTGAAAGTTGATAGTAGCAAACTTTGCAGACTGAGTCTGTAAAACCGAGGATTGTCCTCGTTGCTGCACAGAAGGCTTATGTCCTTAATGCACCACTCGGTGTGCTGCACCTCAAGCGTCGTCTGTGGATGCTGTGAACATCCGACATACACGTTTCTGATGACTACACGATAGTTCAGTACAAAAATACTTAATGGCTTAGAAGCAAGGCGCCGAAAACGTTGTAAAACGTCACGGAACATAAGTGATGTTCTAAAGAGATGAAATTGTGATTTCATGCTTGTGCCCTTGTTAAGAGGTATGAGACCTCCGACAAGATTCTTTGTCCACAAAGCACAGGAGAAAAGGCTCAATCGTTGAGCATGTGCTCAGATTGTCTCAGTACGACAATCGCTTGAATCAAGTGGGAGTTAATCTTCCAGATGAGATAGTGATAGTTCTCCAAAGTCACTGCCACCAAGCTGTGAGAGCTTCGTGATGAACTATAACATAACAAGGATACATACAATGATCCTTGAGCGATTCGCGATGTTTGACACTACAAAAGTAGAAATCAAGAAGGAGCATCAATAGTTGATGGTTTGTAAAACCACTAAGTTTCAAGAAAGGCAAGGGCTAGAAGGGATACTTCGTGAAACGGCAAAACAGTTGCTGCAGTAATGAAGAGACCCAAGATTAAACCCAAACCCGAGACTAAGTGCTTTTGTAATGAGGGGAACAGTCACTAAGGCGGAGAAACTCTAGATACTTGGTAGATAAGAAGGCTGGCAAAAGTCAAGAGAAGTATATTAGATATACATGATGTTGATGTGTACTTTACTAGTACTCCTAGTAGCATGAGGGTATTGGATACCGGTTCGATTGCTAAGTGATTAGTAACACGAAATGAAAGCTACGGCATAAACGGAGACTAGCTAAAGGCGAGGTGACGATACGTGTTGGAAGTGTTTCCAAGGTTGATATGATCAAACGTCGCACGCTCCCTCTACCATCGGGATTGGTGTTAAACCTAACTAATTGTTATTTGGTGCTTGCGTTAAGCATGAACATGATTGGGTCGTGTTTATTGCAATACGATTATTCATTTAAAGAGAATAATGGTTACTCTATTTTCTTGAATAATCACCTTCAATGGTTTATTGAATCTCGATCGTAGTGTTGCACATGTTCATAATATTGGTGCCAAAAAGATACGAGTTAATGATGATAGTACCACTTACTTGTGGCACTGCCGCTTGAGTCATGTTAGTATAAATTGCATGAAGAGGCTCCATGCTGATGGATCTTTGTACTCACCTGATTTCGAATCACTAGTGACATGCAAACCATACCACATGAGCAAGGCCTCGTTTTCATTGAGATGAAATAAGATAGTAACTTGTTGGAAGTGATACATTTTGATGTATGCAGTCCAATGGGTGCTGAGGCACGTAGTGGATATCATTATGTTCTTACTTCACTGACGATTTGAGTAGATACAGGAGTATTTACTTAATGAATCACAAGTCTAAAATGTTGAAAAGTTCAATTCCGTTTTAGAGTGAAGTTCGTCGTAACAAGAGGATAAACTATCTACGATATGATCATGGAAATGAATATCTGAGTTACGAGTTTTGGTACACAGTTAAGACAATGTGGAAATTGTTTCGCAGTTCATGCCACCTGGAACATCATAGTGTGATGATGTGTCTGAACGTCATAGCCACGCACTATTTGGTATGGTGCATACTATGATGTCTCTTATCGAGTTACCACTATCGTTTATGGGTTATGCATTAGAGACAACCGCACTCACTTTAAATAGGGCACCGCGTATTTCCGTTGAGATGACACAGTATAGACTGAGGTTTAGAGAAATCTAAACTGTCGTTTCTTGAAAGTTTGGGGTTTCGACACTTATGTGAAAAAGTTTCAGTCTGATAAGCTCGAACCCAAAGCGGATAAATGCATCTTCATAGGATATCCAAAATAGTTGGGTACATCTCCTATCTCAGATCCGAAAGCAAAGTGTTTGTTTCTAGAAACGGATCCTTTCTCGAGGAAAGGTTTCTCTCGAAAGAATTGAGTGGGAGGGTAGTAGAACTTGATGAGGTTATTGAACCATCACTTCAACCAGTGTGTAGCAGGGCGCAGGAAGTTGTTCATGTGGCGCCTACACCAATTGAAGTGGAAGCTGATGATGATGATCATTGAGCTTCGAATCAAGTTACTACAAACCTCGTAGGTCGACAAGGTCGCGTACTGCTGCAGAGTAGTACGGTAACCCTGTCTTGGGGGTCATGTTGTTGAGCAACAGTGAACCTACGAGTTATGGAGAAAGCGATGGTGGGCCCAGATTCCGACAAATGGCTGGAAGCCATGAAATCCGAGAGAGGATCCATGTGTGAAAACAAAGTGTAGACTTTGGTAGAACTACTTGATGGTCATAGGACTATTGAGTAAAAATGGATCTTTAAAAGAAGACAGACGATGATGGTGATAAGTCACTATTAAGAAAAGCTCGACTTGTCGCAAAGATGTTTTCGATAAGATAAAACAGTTGACTATGATGAGACTTTCTCACTCGTAGCGATGCTAAAAGTCTGTTAGAATTATGTTAGTTGTTGATGCATTATTTATGAAATATTGCACGTAGGATGTCAAAACATTGTTTTCTCGACGGTTTCCTTGAGCAAACATTGTATGTGATACAACCAGAAGGTTTTGTCGATCCTAAAGATACTAGCAAGTATGCAAGCTCCAGTGATCCTTCAATGGACTGGTGCAAGCATCTCGGAGTTGGAATATACACTTTGATGAGATGATCAAAGATTTTGGGTTTGTACAAGGTTTATGAGAAACTTGTATTTCCAAAGAAGTGAGTGGGAGCACTATAGAATTTCTGATAGGTATATGTGGTTGACATATTGTGGATCAGAAGTAATGTAGAATTTCTGTAAAGCATACAAGGTTGTTTGAAAGAAGTTTTCAAAGGAGTACCTGGATTACGCTACTTGAACGTTGAGCATCAAAGATCTATGGAGATAGATCGGAAGCGCTTAATAGAAGTTTCAACAAGATGCATGCCTTGACAAGTTTTTGAAAGAGTTCAAAATAGACCAGCAAAGAAGGAGTTCTTGGTTGCGTTGTGTGGTGTGAATTTGAGTAAGACTCAAAACCCGACCACAGCAGAATAAAGAGAATAGACGAAGGTCGTCTTCTATGCCTTAGCCGTAGAATCTAAAGTATGCCATGCTGTGTACCGCACCTGAAGTGTGCCTTGACTCAAAGTATGTTGAGAGGTACAGAGAGTGATCCATGATTGAATCACTAGCAGCGGTCGAAATTTATCCTTAGTAACTAATGGACTAAGGAATTTTTCTCGATTATGGAGGTGGTTAAAGAGTTTGTCGTAAAGGGTTACGTCAATGCAAGCTTTGACACTAATCCGGATAACTATGAGTAGTGAAACGGATTCGTATAGTAGAGTAGATATTTGGAGCATTTCCGAATAGCACGTAGTAGCAGCATCTATAAGATGACATAAAGATTTGTAAAGAGCGCACGAATCTGAAAGTTTCAAAACCGTTGACTAAAACCTCTCTCACGAGCAAGACGTGATTAGACCCCATAACTATATGGGTGTTGGATTCGTTGGAATCACATGGTGATGTGAACTAGATTATTGACTCTAGTGCAAGTGGGAGACTGTTGGAAATATGCCCTAGAGGCAATAACATATTAGTTATTATTATATTTCTTAGTTCATGATAATCGTTTATTATCCATGCTATAATTGTATTGATTGGAAACACAATACTTGTGTGGATACATAGACAAAACACTGTCCCTAGTAAGCCTCTAGTTGACTAGCTCGTTGATCAAAGATGGTCAAGGTTTCCTGGCCATAGGCAAGTGTTGTCACTTGATAACGGGATCACATCATTAGGAGAATCATGTGATGGACTAGACCCAAACTAATAGACGTAGCATGTTGATTGTGTCAATCTGTTGCTACTGTTTTCTGCGTGTCAAGTATTTGTTCCTATGACCATGAGATCATATAACTCACGGACACCGGAGGAATGCTTTGTGTGTATCAAACGTCGCAACGTAACTGGGTGACTATAAAGATGCTCTACAGGTATCTCCGAAGGTGTTCGTTGAGTTAGTATATATCGAGACTGGGATTTGTCACTCCGTGTGACGGAGAGGTATCTCGGGGCCCACTCGGTAATACAACATCACACACAAGCCTTGCAAGCAATGTAACTTAATGTAAGTTGCGGGATCTTGTATTACGGAACGAGTAAAGAGACTTGCCGGTAAACGAGATTGAAATAGGTATGCGGATACTAACGATCGAATCTCGGGCAAGTAACATACCGAAGGACAAAGGGAATGACATACGGGATTATATGAATCCTTGGCACTGAGGTTCAAACGATAAGATCTTCGTAGAATATGTAGGATCCAATATGGGCATCCAGGTCCCGCTATTGGATATTGACCGAGGAGTCTCTCGGGTCATGTCTACATAGTTCTCGAACCCGCAGGGTCTGCACACTTAAGGTTCGACGTTGTTTTATGCGTATTTGAGTTATATGGTTGGTTACCGAATGTTGTTCGGAGTCCCGGATGAGATCACGGACGTCACGAGGGTTTCCGGAATGGTCCGGAAACGAAGATTGATATATAGGATGACCTCATTTGGTTACCGGAAGGTTTTCGTGCATTACCGGAAAAGTTTCGGGCTCATCGGTAGTGTACCGGGAGTGCCGGGAGGGGTGCCGGGGACCATCGGGAGGGGTGTCACGCCCCAAGGGGTCTCATGGGCTATGGGAAGAGATAAACCAGCCCCTAGTGGGCTGGAATAAGTTCCCACTAAGGCCCATAAGGTTTGAGAAGGAAAAAACACAAGGTGGAAAGAGTTTCCAAGTGGGAAGGTGGAATCCTACTCCAAGTAGGATTGGAGTAGGACTCCTCCACCTCCAATTTCGGCCAAACCTTTAGGTTTTGAGGCTGACTCCTCCCCTCCCTCCCACCTATATATACGGAGGTTTTAGGGCTGATTTGAGACGACTTTTCCACGGCAGCCCGACCACATACCTCCACGGTTTTTCCTCTAGATCGCGTTTCTGCAGAGCTCGGGCGGAGCCCTGCTGAGACAAGGTCATCACCAACCACCGGAGCGCCGTCACGCTGTCGGAGAACTCTTCTACCTCTCCGTCTCTCTTGCTGGATCAAGAAGGCCGAGATCATCGTCGAGCTGTACGTGTGCTGAACGCGGAGGTGCCGTCCGTTCGGTACTAGATCGTGGGACTGATCGCGTAATTGTTCGCGGGGCGGATCGAGGGACGTGAGGACGTTCCACTACATCAACCGCGTTCTCTAACGCTTCTGCTGTACGGTCTACAAGGGTACGTAGATCACTCATCCCCTCTCATAGATGGACATCACCATGATAGGTCTTCGTGCGCGTAGAATTTTTTTTGTTTCCCATGCGACGTTCCCCAACACTATCATGGTGATGTCCATCTACGAGAGGGGATATCCGATCTACGTACCATTGTAGATCGCACAGCAGAAGCGTTAGTGAACGCGGTTGATGTAGTGGAACGTCCTCACGTCCCTCGATCCGCCCCGCGAACCGTCCCGCGATCCGTCCCATGATCTAGTGCCGAACGGACGGCACCTCCGCGTTCAGCACACGTACAACTCGACGATGATCTCGGCCTTCTTGATCCAGCAAGAGAGATGGAGAGGTAGATGAGTTCTCCGGCAGCGTGACGGCGCTCCAAAGGTTGGTGGTGATCTAATCTCCCCAGGGCTCCGCCCGAGCTCCGCAGAAACGCGATCTAGAGGTAAAACCGTGGAGATATGTCGTTGGGCTGCCGTGGCAAAGTTGTCTCAAATCAGCCCTAAAACCTCCATATATATAGGTGGGAGAGGGGGGGCCTTGCCTTGAGGCTCAAGGAGCCCCAAGGGGGTCGTCCGAGCCAAGGGGGGGAGTCCTCCCCTTCCAAACCGAATCCAACTAGGTTTGGAAGGTGGAGTCCTTCCCCCTTTTCCCACCTCCTCTTTTTTTCGTTTTCTCTTTGATTTTCTTCCTATGGCGCATAGGGCCTTCTTGGGCTGTCCCACCAGCCCACCAAGGGCTGGTGCGCCACCCCCAAGGCCTATGGGCTTCCCCGGGGTGGGTTGCCCCCCCGGTGAACACCCGGAACCCATTCGTCATTCCCGGTAACGCCGAAAACCTTCCGGTAATCAAATGAGGTCATCCTATATATCAATCTTCGTTTACGAACCATTCCGGAAACCCTCGTGACGTCCGTGATCTCATCCAGGACTCCGAACAAGATTCGGTAACGAACCATATAACTCAAATACGCATAAAACAACATCGAACCTTAAGTGTGCAGACCCTACGGGTTCGAGAACTATGTAGACATGACCCGAGAGACTTCTCGGTCAATATCCAATAGCGGGACCTGGATGCCCATATTGGATCCCACATATTCTATGAAGATCTTATCGTTTGAACCTCAGTGCCAAGGATTCATATAATCCCGTATGTCATTCCCTTTGTCCTTCGGTATGTTACTTGCCCGAGATTCGATCGTCAGTATCCGCATACCTATTTCAATCTCGTTTACCGGCAAGTCTCTTTACTCGTTCCATAATACAAGATCCTGTGACTTACACTTAGTCACATTGCTTGCAAGGCTTGTGTGTGATGTTGTATTACCGAGTGGGCCCCAAGATACCTCTCCGTCACACGGAGTGACAAATCCAAGTCTTGATCCATACTAACTCAACGAACACCTTCGGAGATACCTGCAGAGCATCTTTATAGTCACCCAGTTACGTTGTGACGTTTGATACACACAAAGCATTCCTCCGGTGTCAGTGAGTTATATGATCTCATGGTCATAGGAACAAATACTTGACACGCAGAAAACAGTAGCAACAAAATGACACGATCAACATGCTATGTCTATTAGTTTGGGTCTAGTCCATCACATGATTCTCCTAATGATGTGATCCCGTTATCAAGTGACAACACTTGCCTATGGTCTAGAAACCTTGACCATCTTTGATCAACGAGCTAGTCAACTAGAGGCTTACTAGGGACAGTGTTTTGTCTATGTATCCACACATGCACTGTGTTTCCAATCAATACAATTATAGCATGGATAATAAACGATTATCATGAACTAAGAAATATAATAATACCTAATTTATTATTGCCTCTAGGGCATATTTCCAACAAGTCGATCACTAGATCTATCCATGGCAGGACAAAAGGGTCTTTCGAGCACACCTTATTCAGGCTTGTGCAATCGATACACATGCGTCATGTCTTGTTCTTCTTCAGCACCAAGACTGGGTTGGCCAGCCAGTCCGGGTGGAAAACTTCCATTATGAAGCAGGCTGCAAGCAGCCCGGTGATCTCTTCTCCGATGGTGCGCCGCTTCCCCTTAGCGAAGCGGCGCAAAGGTTTTTTGACCGGCTTTGCATCCGGCCGCACATGAAGCTTGTGCTCGGCGTACTCCCTTGGGACTTCCGGCATGTCCTTTGGGGACCATGCAAAGATGTCTCGATTCTCAGGGAGGAAGTCGACGAGCTCGCCTTCCTATTTGGGGTTGAGGTTGGCGCCGATGGTGATGCACTGCTTGGGGTTGGCCGGGTCGAGCAACACTTGCTTCGTCTCCTTGGACGGCTCGAACGAGGCCTCGCTGGCCGACTGGGACGGAGGAGCGGGCATTGCTGGCTGCTCGGTAGCCTGAGCCACGAGCCGGTGAAGCTGCCTTTTCTCCTCGGTAATCACGAGCGCGGGGTAGGGGCTGTTGAGGTCCACCACCTCAAACCAAATTGGCTCACGGCGCAAGTGCGCCTTGTCGCCGAAGAGGACATCCAGCTGGATTTTGCTGATCGGCGAGCAAGACTGTCCCGGCACTATGCCGTCGAAGGCAGTCCTGGTCGGCTGCACGTCCTTCTCCTTCAGCCCGAGCTTGAGCAGAGTGTCTCAGTAGAGGATGTTGATGCTGCTGCCGCCGTCGACCAACACCCGCGAGAACCGGCATGCGAGTCTCTTGGATATGAGGGTGGGTTGAGGACGAGCGCCTATGTGCCGGGGTTCGGCATCACCGCAGGATGGTCCGCCCGGCTCCACGTAATTGGCTTTTCAGACCAATGCATGTATTGGGGAACCGAGGGTACAGTGGCATTCACCTCATTCCGGCGTTGACGTTGGCTGTGCTTGTCGTTGCCTTCACTGGTGAAGACGATGTAGGACCCGTGCTGCTTGGGGAACTGGTCATGGAGACGGTCATCATTGGGAGGCAGCTGAGCTGGAGCCGGACCCAGCCCGGGAGACGGACCTCGAGGCGCTGCCCCAGGGGGAGCCGGCAGACCCTCATCCCGGGACATGCCTTGTGCGAGGCTGCACTGCCGGAGTGTATGGGTGGCCGGCTTCGCCCCGGTATGCATCTTGCAAGGCGCGTCAAGCATCTTCTCGAAGGTGAGCTTGGGCTGCGAGGCGTTCTTGCCAGTCCGCTGTCGCTGAGCCGCCTGCTCTTCCTCCATGTTGGACACCTGTTTGCTTTCAAGTCATGGGTCAAGTTGATCCGCCTTGCGCTTGTTGTTCTGTCTACCTCGGTTGTCACCAGCCGACTCGGACGTAGCCGGCGGTTGGACGTTCTTGTCTGTTGCGCTGATTCATGGCGGAATCGGTAGTGGAGTATTTATCCGCCTTGGCCATGAGAACCGCCAAAGAGGTCGGCTCGGAGCACATGAGTTTGTGTTTGAGAAGGGTGCCGTGTCGGCAGCCGTCGATGAAGTACTGGATAGCTTGTACCTCATACACTCCTTCAGAGGAGTTGCACAACTCCGTCCAGATTTCTGAACGCACATGGCCAGCTCACGGGGCCGGCCAGGGCGCTCGTAAGTGCTAGACGAACGCGTCTTCAAAGTCAACCCAAGAGTTGACGCTGTCGACTGGCAGGCTGTTAAGCCAAGTCCTTGCCGAGCCGGTCAGCATAAGTGGCCCGTAGCCGACGGCTACGCGCTTGTTGACCCGGGCGATGCGGACTACAGTAGTGTAGTCGATCAGCCAGTCATCTGGCTTGGGAGTGCCATTGTACTTTGGCGTGTCGCGGGGAAGGGTGAAGCCAGTAGGGAATGGCTCCCCTTGGATCCGGGGGCTGAAGCACGCCGGACCAATGGGACCCTCCTCGTCCACGAGGGCCGACTGCGCCAGAAGGTCGATGCGGAGACGAGCATCATTCTTGCTGCAAGGGATGCGAGCGCCAATCCGGGCCGCGAGCTCATTCAGGATCGGGGGTATGGGAGTGACGACCCTTTTCCGCCGCCTAGGCGGGGGAACTTCGTGGACCGAATCACCATCATCTCTATCCGCCTTGCGGCGCCGGCTAGAAACTGCTCGTGGTTCGCTCCGGCGCTGGGAACGCCGGTCTTGGCTTCCCTCAGCCCTCCGGCCAGAGGAGCGAGGGGCTGAGGAATGCTAAGCTTGCTGATGGCCGTTGGGGTCGCCGTGACCCTCGGGGTCGAGAGCCGGAGACACCGAGAAGGCATGAGTAGGATCAAGGCGAGCCTCCTGCTCGTAGGCGGCGTCAAGGAGATCATTGACGCGCTTTTCTTGGCGAGCACGTTCTTTACCTTCTAGAGCGCTTCTTTACCTTCTAGAGCGCCCATTTCTCCAAGGGTCGTCTGAGCAAGACATGAACATCAAATCCATGGGGTGGTCCAATACGATGTCGAAGGTGTGTTATTCTACTTCAGTGCTTCGGGTATTCACATAGTTAAGCTGGGTGCATGGGAATACAAGCTTAAACTTGGTATTTTTTCTATATTGAGATTTTGTAGTACTATGATCGATGATCTAAAAGTTTATGCCAACAGTTTGATTGCTGTTTGTACTAGTTGATTGATTTTTATTATTGGCAATCATTCCCCTGCCTTGAAAATGTTTTTGCTTGCTTCACATGATACTTGTTTTCATCAAGGTTTCCGAGTCGACTAGTCATACTGGCATAGTGGCTCTTAAATAGTTGACCCCGCTCTTAAATAGTTGACCCCCCAGTTGCAACTAGTCGTGACTCGTTGACCTATTGTTGATCCGACTTCTTTTTGCGACTCATCGACTAGTGTGATATAGATGTTCGTTTACGATAGGGTTATTATGCACTCATCTGATATATATGGTCGTTTATATTTAGTTCTCGATACACTAGTTCTCAATGTTGGCACTATATGGATGTTGCTCATAAATAATAATCTTTTGTTTCAGTTGACATTTTTAATAACATGGAGAGTGATGGTTACATACCAAGTTCTTATGCTCACTCTCATTATTTTAATATGTTACAACCTGTTTTTTGTTCTCTGCACTGAGTTCCGTTTTCTCAACAAATATATAAGTTGTGAGATGTTCTTATTAATTTTCTGCTCTATTTTTTTATTAACTGGCTCTTAGCCAATTCTATCATGATCATTCTAATACATCTTTTGAAGTACCATTGTCGGTTTTTGGCAGGTTGACATGTTTGTTCTGGAACCATACGGATTATTTATAAATATTTCACATTATGTATTTAGTAATATTGTTAATTCAGTAGTAATACGTGAGCAGTATTTCACATTATGCATTTAGTAAAATTGTTAGTTCAACAGCAATATGTGAGCCATGAATCACGAAATTAGTCTACGGTGGTTGAGTCCTACATATTCTGATTCCGTGTAGGTGAGCGTTTGGTGTTTCTTCTAAGTACTTCAGATCTCAAGTATTTCAATGCATGTCTCACCTTTTCTTCGTCAAGGAGGAGCATGCATCATAACACACCATCTAGTTTTTTTCATAGCTCTACTTTAAAGAGAGCAGATTCTTACAAGGTTTAGTGAGATGTATATCTCTTTTGGAGCTTGATTTGATTCTATGGTTCAGCTTCCTTGTGGTTCGAGCAACAGAGGATGTTTGAGCAATAGGGCAGTTCATAGGAGGAAATTGTGGTGAAGCCGATGATTAAAACGATGCTTATGGTGTATTTATGTCCATGTGTATGTTTTATGTAGTGATGAAATCAACATAAACATGTTTGTTATTCATGGTTGTTCGGGTCCATCAAAGTTGTTTTCTTTTATGGTTGTCCATTGCGTTCTGTTCTCTTATCTTAATGCATCGCTGGGAAGGAGAAAATTAATGGAAAGAAAACAAGGAGATGGCCTGACATTGGTTCACAACTTTATTATAAATTGAATCGAAAACGCAAATTTTACATTTAAAACGCCCACTACATACAAATCAAATTGTGTGGTAGACAAATTATTGGCCTGTAATGTTGGGCTCGGCCTCTTTAGTCACCTGAAATGGCTGGGCCATGGAAATTTATTGCCCATACAATTTGGTCTTAGAACATGCCATGTCATATCCTATGTGGGGTCGATGTGGTAATTTTTGTCATGCCATCATAGATATTGCCATGTAAGCCCAACCATATCAGATCCTGCATTGATTACACAATTTGGCATGGCCAAGGGATGGTTGTCTAGGTTGTCCAGGAGCAGTTGCCTAGGTTGTCTCCCATGAATAACACATTTTAGTGATGGTACTTACCCAGGAGTTCACTTTTGTCGGGTTCTGCTAGCCCGTGTTCTTCTTAATTCCTCTAGTCCCTAACCTTAGTTCAAAGTTATGATGTTTATATTGGATCGAAGTAAATAACATTTAGAGCATCTACGGCTGGATACAAGTATACAACAAATTCGAAGCCGCAAATGTCGGTGTACGCGCCGAGACAGTTCCGGTCAGACTTTAAATTAACATTTCCACAACCAAATAGCTCAATTATGAATACTCAAATTCATACAATTACATGATAAGTAGGACATGGAACACACACCGGTTCACGGGACTCTGAAGCACCACCATCTCCCATGCCCTATTCTTCTTTGACGGAGTCGTCGCCTACACATTGCTGGTCGAAGTGAGGTTGATTACCGATCTATCGTGGTCGCAGGCCGAAACGTCCAGTACAACGTTGTTGTGGTGCCCGGGATTGCCGGACACCTGCTGTATCGGCACCGGAGAGTGCGACTCCGCCTCGCCGATGTCCGCCGGGAAGGCTGCCGTGGCGTCCCGCTCCCTCTACCTCACACGATGGGCACACATCACCATATTAGTCTCAGATGCGGACGGGCCACAGAAGGCCTCGTCCTTGGCATGCGAATGAACGGGCTACACCTCTATGGTAGTCGGACACCTAAGAGAGTGCACTGCCTCAGGCGAGGCGACGGTAACGCAACCTCGCGCTCGATCCAAGCGCCATTTGGGCTGACACTATGGATTCCCGCCAGATCAAGTCTGACTGTTTGTCGGGCGTTCTCCTTGCGGGCGTGGTGGAGCCTAATGTGTGCGGCCATCTCCTCGTCTTGCCCGGCTGGGATGAAGTCCTAGTTCGCACATCTGGTGATGGAGGACTCAGATCCGCTGTCCGACATGTCGGAGAAGGCCGGAGATCCCCGAAAGTGAGCTTTAGACAGATGCAAGGGGATAAGAGTGGAATTGAGTGGCTATGGTTTGGTTCGACAAACGGATGGGGCCAAATATATGTGGGGACGGGATGGACCAGCATGGTGCGGATCCAACATGGCGGACACACCCGAGCGCGTCTAGGTCTCCTCATATCCGTCCTACATTTAAATTGGATAAGGCAGCCTCCGGTTAGCCCGGGTGTTTAGAGCGGGTATGGAGATTTCGGCTGGCCTGCTTTTCCTTTACTGATCAGTCATTCGGGCATCTGTCCGGGTATTTCAGAAGGATGTGACGCGCCCGGCTGTACATGCTCTTAGTTCCGGCGTTGAAACTTTGTAATAATAAATGGTTGTGTGCATCAATCCATACAAAAGAAATTTTAAATCTTTGTATGCCTGTGACACTCTGGAATGGGATGGATTTCCATAAAACTCTCAAGGTTCCTTCTCACCATAGGCTAGTGAAATCCGAATGGAGGAAAGACTCCATGTGAGCAAGCTCAGCAAAGGCCTTCTCTTACTATGCCGATTGGAAGAGCTTTTGGTGATGATCAAGTGAAGAACTTCTCTAACTGAGTGGCCAACATTCACTTAATTTGCTCTCTATCCATTTGTCTAAACAAAAGTAGGTGGACTCTCTAAAATGTATGATGAGTATGTGGCCACGTGGGGCAATGAAAGAAGTCACTAACTGGTTAAATAATTATTATGTACGTCAAGGATGCTAGCTCCCCAGCTTGTCCTATAAATACCAGCAGAACTAACTAGCATAGATGCACCAAGCAAGAAGAGTGTCTTCAAACGCAACATCTGTCCATCACCAATCAGTTCCACAAATTGCCTTCTATCCTACTTCATATATAACATCCCAACCAGCTTATGCAATATGACTCTTGGTACTCTGGTTATCATGGCCACCATGCTGGTGTATTTTCTCTTGAAAATTAAAAGAGTGCTATTGTCCAAGCAAGGGGGGCGGCCAGGCAGGCTGCCTCCGGGGCCTGCGGCGCTACCCATCATCGGTAGCCTGCATCAGGTGATTCTGAACAAGCCGGCGGTATTCCGATGGATCCATGGCATGCTCAAGGAGATGAACACCGACATCATGTGCCTCCGTCTCGGGGCTACTCATGTCATTGTTGTGGCATGCCCACAGATGGCCTCTGAGGTACTACGCAAAAATGATGAAGTTTTTGCCTCCCGTCCCACCACCTTCGCCTCGGGCATATGCAGCTTCGGGTACAAGGGCTCCATGTTCTCACCACACGGAGACCATTGGAAGAAGATGAGGCGCGTCCTCACTGCTGAGATCCTCACCTCGTCCATGGAGCGAAAGCTCCACCACCTCCGGAAAGAGGAGTACGACCACCTCGTGAGGTACATTAATAAAACTCATTGCAACGACATGGCATGTCCAAGCAACATTGTCAACATCCGTCATGTTACCCAACATTTCGTTGGTAACATGATAAGAAGGCTTGTGTTCGGTAAAAGATACTTCAGTGACCTACCAACTTCATCCAGTAGTGGGCCTGGACATGATGAGGTGGCACATGTTGCCGCTCTCTTCATGGCCCTAAACCATCTCTACAGCTTTTGCGTGTCCGACTACTTCCCAGCCCTCCTAGGCCTCGACCTGGATGGCCACGAAAAGGTTTCCAAGGATGCCATGCAAACAATCAACCGGTTGCATGATCCAATTATAGAGGAGCGGATCCGCGAAAGGTCGTCTACACTTGAGAAATGTGATGAAAAGAAAGAGGCCAGAGACTTTCTGGATGTCCTGGTTCATCTTAAAGATGCAGAGGGACAACCATTGTTGTCCCTACAAGACATTAGAGCACAAACAGCGGTTAGTATGTCGCCTTAACCTCAATAAAAATTTCATTCATTGTTCTTCGATCCATATTATACATGTATTAACTTTTTTCTCTTGCGTTATACTGATTACTATATTTGTTCTCACATCTATGGGTGTAGGAAATGATGTTTGCAGCAGTCGATAACCCATCTCATGCGGTTGAGTGGGCACTCGCTGAGATGATGAACACGCCAGAGATCATGAAAAAAGCGACTGAGGAACTCGACACTGTTGTTGGTAAAGATAGACTAGTTGAAGAGTCTGACATTCCTCGGCTAAACTATCTCAAATCGTGCATCCGGGAGGCCTTTCGCATACACCCATACCATGCTCTTAATGTACCCCATGTCGCCATGGCGGACACAACTGTTGCTGGCTACACCATCCCCAAAGATAGCCACATGCTTATAAGCCGGCTTGGGCTTGGCCGCAATCCCAAGATCTGGACTGAACCACTGGAGTTTCAGCCTGAGAGGCATTTGAACACCGCGAATGTACTTCTCACTGATCCAGGCCTACGTTTCATTTCATTTAGCAGTGGGAGGAGGGGTTGTCCTGGGATTTCACTTGGTACGTCTATCACGATGATGTTGTTCGCAAGGATGTTGCAGGGATTCACTTGGACAAAGGTTCCCGGCGTTAAGAGTATCAGTCTCCAAGAAGGCAATGCCGGCCTTGCACTAGCTGAACCACTTGTTCTGCAAGCTACACCCCGGCTGGCTGCACATCTCTATTTGTGATCAAATTAAATAGAGTTACTTTGCATTTTCTCATTTATGGGTCGACACAATGTATCTGGAACTAGTGCGTGTTACATATTGCTGGCGCTGCGTTCGGTTTTCTTGTAATGTTAGGACACTGCATGTGTGTACGAACAAAGAAACTATCGATGATTGTAACCCTGAAGTAATGTGTGTACCTATAATTATATAAAATAAAACCTCCTATTTTCCATTATGGTGTACCATGCAAATAATCCCGGGAATTGCACAAAACTTGTATGTTTACGTTGTATATATATGCCTGGCTGTACAATTGTGTGCCCAGCTTTGACCCCGTCTTACCATCATGTCGTTCATGCATTAATATGTTCTGTATCGCCAACTTGTTGTTCTATGAACTAAGTTTTTCTTATTCTATTAACTACGGTTGCTTTTGTTGCGAGAAACCATTTCTTCTGAGATATAAAAGCTATATTGTCATGCATTTTGGTAGAAACAAACTTGTACAGAATGATTATTGAGCCGGGGAGGTTCCCCAACACCGAAAAGGCAAAAAACAAATGCTCGTCCTAATCAGGCTCAAGGCCCGGTTCATTTTTCCTTTGATATAGGCAAAATTCTGAAGAACTAGACAGCGGCAGATTATGCTTAATAATCAAGTGAAACAGGTTATCCATAGAGATAGGTTCGTGCTTGAAAACGATGTGAGAATTCTTATTTTGGAAGTAATTTTCTAGTTTAATGAATTGTATTTTCCAGGACAGTGAATTGCCAGGCTAGTGGTTGTTGCTGATAATGCTACGAGTAAGTTCTTGCTGTTGGGTTTGTACTGTGAGCTTTTTCGTTTATTGCTGCAGGTTCGTCATTTAAATAAGTTGCTATAGTAATTACACTTTTTGGCATAAACTGCAAATTATTCTAAAGAACAGAATCATCGTTATCCACTGGTGTTCATGGAAGAGACTATCTAGCTGTGGCATAGATCATATCGTACATCGTACAAGTTGCATCCGTGTAATCAAATCTATATCTAGTATTACAAAAGGAAAAAAGATCAGTTTTAAGTAGACTATATAATTAGATGGAGATAGAGTTTCAAATTTATATTGTACCAGTCTGCTCTTTTTTCTTTTAGGTAGCACTATATTCAATGCTTTACTAACTAGGGAATTTTTAAAAAATGATAATTCCTAATTTTTTGTTTCATTTTTTTCTTAGTTTTCTTAAATTAACTGCACGTTTTGTTGAATTTAGTTTTTCTTTTAATCAAGAATTTATATTATAAAAATGTGCTAAGTTTTTTTCTTTCTTTTATTGCTTCCTAAACACTTATAGCCTTTCGGTTATGTTTGTTTCTTTCTATTTAATTGTTTGTCACTTGTTGATTTTTTATGTGTTTTCAAGAATTTGGTTATTTATATATTTCAATATGCCTGATGATCTGCCATGTGTTCTGCTGACAATCTAGTCGATGGTGAATTATGAATTCCTAATCGAATTGTGCACCAAATACAAAATAGTACATGTCTGCGGGGAAACAACATGTCTGAGACTTTTTTTTTGAAACAGAGGCAAAATATTTAGCCTCATCAATTAATTAAGAGGGGAATAGAGTTTCTCCGTTTACAACCCACATTACACGCCACATGGCAACTACTCACTTACTAAACTTTCCCCTAGCCTCCTAGCTCCAGCCGTGACCCATCGTCTCGCCTCGTCGATCATGTTGTTGAGAAGAATTGGTGGCGGCGCGCTATTGTGACGGAAGGTGCGTGCGTTCCTCTCGTTCCAGATGGTCCATGAAACCAGCATTCTGAGAGAGGCCATTGCCTTTTTATTGGAGATACCGACACCGAACCTGTTCGGCCACCAATCCTTGACGGAGACTTCCATGTGCCAAGTAGAAGAGTCCATATGATCGAGGCCGAGCTTGTCAATGACTAACCTCGAGAGTCTTTTGGTGAAGCAGCACTTGAAGAAGAGGTGAGCCCCTGTTTCTTGCTCCCTCCCACACAGAGGGCAAAGACCGCAATTTTCCCACCCGCGCAGGTCTAAGACTGGCACTCGCAGCCACCTTATTTAAGAAATAACTCCAACTGAGTTTAGAGCTAGCATAGCTCGTGTTTTTTTACAACTTTTCTTTATTACTTTCATTGACCCTCAAAAGATGCAGATTCGATGTTTATAAATAATATGCATATGTGTATTTGAAAAGGTACTTTTAAAATATGTAATTTTATAATTTTGAGAAATATGCATTATAGAATTTTGCTGGCTGATATAGTTGATGGTGGATTTATGAGTTCCTATTATTTTTGATTTAATAATTTTCACAGTACTCTTTTAGGTTCCGACAAGAAAAGTCCTCGTGTTCAATACTGACGTGGTCTCCTATGTTATCCCAGTGTAGTTTTGCATATAAGGCGCCTCTATTGAATCATATGTGGCATCTACGAGGTACGTACAATGAGTATACACCAAGTCTCTGTAAGGTTAAGATCGATGTACGTCATAGCCATCGACCTCTTGTAGTCTATATCGAAGACCTCCCGGTCATTGCTTTTACATGTTCCCTAGTTAATATAAACAAGTTTGATCCGCTACGGCAACAAGTTTTATTCATGATGTGTGGTCGGTGGACGCATGACGAAGAAGACTTTGGTATCCTGAAGGGTTGGATGTATTTTTCAATTTTTGTAAGACCGTTCTTGTACGAGTGTTTTTGTAAGGGTTTGTGCTACTTAATAAGTATTCCTTCCGTTTTAAAATCAGTGTCTTAACCTTAGTACAACTTTGTATTAGCTTTATTATAAACTTAAGACGGTTATTTTGGAACGGAGGGAGTATATGGCTTGTGGCCTTTCTGAAAGAAAAAGAAGATGCACGCGGCCAACACCCAGTTATTTATTTATTTATTTATTTTTCCATACTTGATTAAACTTGGATTTCTGTTTATGTTGGTATGATAGGTCGTCATATCTGCAGAGGTCAAGTGGCTTTCATCATCGTACGTAGCTAGCCCACAAGATTGGAAAACGCTTCGTACCAGTAGTCTGATAGAAACTTTTTGTCAGACTGGTCCTGGCCCGTTGATTCTCATTTAACCCAACAGAGTATATTTCTAAACGATGCGTCAACGCGAGTAGCTGTCCGTCGTACGTAACTTGTCCATCATTAAACAGAACCTTAACGTATGACCCAGACCACGACAGTGAAGAGACAGACGACGGCGATGACAGTACGAGCATATTAACATGTACACATTCGAACGGTTTACAAATGGAATTTCTCTTGGCTGTTCCGGATGCATATGCACTTGCCAATTTCAAATTGCTAAGAAGAGGTTTCTTTTGTTTCAACCTACGAAGCACCGATACTTCAGAAATTTGTGTATCGCCGTTCAGTACTTCACCGATACTCCGATACTTCAGATACGCCTTCGATACGGGTATCCCCGAAGTATCGTCATTTTCAATTTAAAAGAAATGGCGATACGCGTATCCTCAAAGTATCGCCGTTGTGTATTGTCCATGTCTTGATGTATCGTTGATCTGTTCATATAGGTAGTGCACGTGGACTGTACTAACGTACTAGTTGGATAAAAGTGCTTTGTTAAGGATGTTACTTGTGCAATTCATTATTTGGCCCACTCGTGCAATCCAAAGTTGATCTTTATATATGTTTGTCATTTTGACAATCTCAAGTTTTTAATTTTAAAAGATTTATTAATTTTATATTGCCATATTAATAGATATTACAGTCCAAATCGTACTGTGACAGTCTATGACCGATTGGTCGTATTATTCATTGATGATAGTGAGATTTTAAAATGAGAAACAATAAGGTATGAAAGTAATTAGGCAACCAGTGGGTCGGTATTTTGTTATCATCTCATACATTTATTATGTTAGTTTTTATTGCATGTTATTTTATCATTATTTATATATACTTGATGTATCCCGTATCACCGTACCCGTATCACCGTATCAGTGTCGCCGTATCGGTGCTTCGTAGGTTCCAACATACTCATTAGCTCGCATGTGCATCTTTGAGTGAAGAGACGGGGAGTTGTTGCCGGTGAGTAGTTTATATTAGTATCATGGGTATGATATTAGTTTAAGTTATTACATTCATAGTGCAAAGTAATATGTACAAGTGTCGTAGATTGCTTTATATATTAGCTTGTAGATTCATCTTTTACTAGAAAGGTTGGACGCGCTTTATTGGGCTGTTAATGTTGGGCTGTTAATGTTGTTGGATTTTCATTTGTATTCAATCTATTTTAAAATATAAGGTGTACTAGTTTAAAAAAAATTAAACCTCTTTAAATTTGACCGCATTTTGTAGGAACATATCGGTATCCATAATATCAAATCGGATTCTTAGATTCATCATGAAATGAGTTATCATATTTTATTATTTTGTATTGTGGATGTCAATATTTTTGCGTCTAAACTTGATCCAAGTTTAAAAAAAATTGATTTTTCAATAAATTAATACATCTTAGATTTTAAAACGGCGCGAGTATTAGGTTTACTTTGTGGGAAAATGATGAAGCATCTTTTCTTTTTTATTCATGTAATGCGGTGTTCTGGTGGTCCTTCGTAGTGTTATTTTGTGATCTGCCAATCAACTCATACTTATGTCGAAACAAATTCGGTGTCGGTGGCTGCATGTATTATATTGGTGCTAAAGTATCACATGTTGACGCTATATTTTTTCTAGGTGATGTCAGGGTGTCTAGGTTGGTAAGTTTTTATAGGCTAGTTGCTTCCAATTGATTTGAAAAATTATCGACCCTATCAAAATCATGAACGGAATCCAATATTTAATTTCTCAATGAAAAAGAGCATAGTTAATTAAAATAATTGAGTGAGAGATTGTTGACGCGATCAAAGTCGGTGACCCAATTCTAAATTGGTTATCTCAATTGAATGAGAGGCCTCCAATCCAAGGGAGCTTAGTGATATAATATATTGTGAAGTGCTATGTTACAGTAACATATTATGTTACTCTAAACACCTCTTTCCTTATTAACTACTTGACACATAACCGATTGTTTCTTGAAATGCAATATGTTACTAGCTAAGTTACTTCCTCTATGACCAGCCTTATGTTTTCTACTAATTAAAAACTCCCCTCTCTGGATGCTATGGGGGCGGAAGGGTGGGGAAAGGGGAACCCTAGATCTAGCGGTCCGGAGTGAAAATAGGGTGTGGGCTTGCGTGTGAGGCGGTGTCGTGGTCGGGTGTGCAATCTCGACGTGTATGGAATTAATGTCCTCCCAATTTTTTCTCCACCTCAAAGATGGCACGCCGGCTTCAACGATGATGCAAGAAGAACAAATTGGAGGTCTTTTGGGATGAATATTATCATGTGTTAAAAAGCCACATATTTTCCTTTTTAACACAACCCTTGTTTACATATTTCATCCTAAAAATTTCCACACTTGTGTGTTATGTTTCCATGTATATTTGTATTTATTACAGATTTTTTTGAAATGTAAAAAATTATGAGTTTTGAAGAATTTTGGATTTTTTAAAAACCGGCCTCAATGAAGGCCGAGCTCTAAACGTCATTTTCGCATATATAGAATCTAGGAGATACGTACAGTGAGTACACACTAAGTGTCTGCAAGGTTTAAGATGTACATCATGGCCCTCGACGTCTTCTGATCTATATCAGCGACCTCCCTGTCGTTGCTTTTACATGTTCCCTAGTTTAAACAAGTTTCATCTGCTGCGACAACGTGCTTTGTTCATAAAGTGTGGCCGGTCGACACATGACGAAGAAGACTTTGGTACCCTGAAGGGTTGGATATAATTTTGAATTTCCATAAGAGTGTTCTGGTACGAGTGTTTTTTTGCGGGTGCTGGTACGAGTGTTCTTGTGAGAGTTTGTGCTACTTAGGCCCTGTTTGGACCCATAATAGATTATGATAATCTGAATTATGAAGATAGATTATATAATCTGGTTTATAAAAATAATCTAGGTGGGCATGTTTGGAGGCCAGATTATATAAACTGTAATCTAGGTTCTACATTTCATAATGACCTGTGTGTCTTTTGTTTTTTTAAGGAAAAGGAGGGTGGCGGTGGCAGGAATGTAATTATCTCCAACTTTACAAGGGTAATGTGTCATTAGCAATTCCTAATTCGATTTTACCTGGGATAGAGTAGATTGTGAGTTTTTAATAATCTATCCATCTAGTTTTTATAATCTACATCATATTCTGTCATGTTCGGAGACACAATACATTATAAAAACTGAATTATATAATCTGAGTGGTTCCAAAGAGTGCCTTAATATATGGCATGTGGCCTTTTCGAGAGAAAAAAAGATGCACACAGCTTTGGTTCCAGTAGGCTTATTTATTTTTCCATATTTTATTAAACTTGGATTTCTGGTTATGTTGGTGTTGTTGTTGTATCAAAAAAGCTAGACCAAACCCTAGTTTCTGGAAAAAAAAAAGTGATGCCTTTTTTTACACCAAGTAAAATAAGTATAATACATGTCTCCAGGGGACAGGGCAATCCTGGGACTGAGACTCAGACTCACAATCAACCTTAATTAGCTTGTCTTCTAGTTATGACGTGTGATTGTCATAATCGCTGAAACTTGGATGGAGGAGATTCTCGACTTTCGCCCCATCAGTCTAATTCACGCCATTGCAAAGATTATTCCAGCGATGTTGGCCACAAGACTTGGTCCTTACATGGACGCCCTCGTCTCCAACGCACAAAGGGCTTTCATCAAGACTAGGAGCATAAATGATAATTTCATGTTTGTTAGCAACTATGCGCGATGCCTGCACCGCCGAAAAAACCATCCATTCTCCTCAAACTTGACATAAAGAAGACCTTCGACTCGGTGCAATGGGGCTACATCTTAGACCAAGTACAGCAGTGTGGGTTCCCCAGACGCTTCCGTAACTGGATTGAAGTGCTCCCTTCAACTAGTCCTTCTCAATGGCGTCCCTGGTGACCCAATTTGGCATGGGTGTGGGCTACGGCAAGGAGACCTGCTGTCCCCGCTGCTCTTCATCATCGCGATTGACCCACTTGTGTGTCTCTTGCAGCTGGCCACCAAGCAGGGGTGCTGCATCCCTTGGGGTGCATAGGGAGATCTACCGCTCATCCCTCTATGCGGACGCCGCCGCCATTTTCGTGGCCCCTATCAAGGAGGACATCCGTGTGCTTGCTACAATCCTAAACGATTTTGGTGAGGTAACCGGGCTAAGGACAAATTTTTGCAAGTCCCTTTTTACGCCTATTTGATGCGATGGAATCAACCTCGACGATATCATGCAAAGCCTTCCGGCGACCAAGGCATCCTTCCCCATGCGCTACATGGGGCTGCCTTTGTCGGCTAAGAGCCTCAAGAGTGTTCACTTCCAACACGTGGAAGAAAAGGTGGCGACTAAACTCTCCCCCCCCCGGCAAGGGAAATACTTCACCACCATTGCTCGCGCTACTTTGGCCATGATGATCTATCACATCACTCCACTTGACATTCCGGTTGAGGTATTGCAATTCATTTTATAAGCTGCGGAGGGACTTCCTCTGGACGGGTACACACAAGGTCTCCGACGAAAAATGAAAAATAAAATGGGAGGTGGTTTGCAGGCCTACTTCCCTTGGGAGCCTTGGGATTCTTCACCTAGCCAAGTCCGCATGCGGTTTGCGCCTTCATTGGCCTTGGCTTGAGTGGGTCGCATCAGAGAGAACTTGGGTGGGTACCGGCAACCCATGTGACGACTCAGATATGGACCTTTCACTATCATCACGGTCGGCGACGGGGCCAAGGCAAGCTATTGGAACTTGCCTTGGGTTAATGGTTTGCGGCCACGGCAAATTGCCCTTCATTTATGACATCTCAAAAAGAAAATAGTGCAGCGTAAAAGATGCCCTTGATGGTGACTCTTGGGCGCAACGTATCGACTTCTTAGGCGGTCCTACACCTCTCATGTGCAAATCATCAAAGATAGGCTAGACACTATTATGTGACGCCGTCTCGATACTACGCCGTAACATCGGCTTACAAAGCCCAATTCTTCACGCAAACTAGAACAAGATTCAACACTATAGTTTGGAAGGTGTGTGGGCTCCCCCTAAGTGAAGATTCTTCGCATGGCTAATCATTCAAAATAGGGTGTGGACGGAGGATCGATTGGCCAAGCGGGGGTGGCCAACTATAGACTATGCCCCGTGTGTAGCGCCACCATGGAGTCAGCCGTGCACCTCCTGTTCCAATGCCTCTTCTCCCTAAGAGTCTGGGCTCCATGCGGAATTAGCTTTGGCACCATTTCCTCGATGCTACCTCTTGGGTGGACATCAACATTGTCTTTTCTTGGTTGGACCACTTCATGGGCGGAAATCGCGATAACCATAAGGGCATATCCTCGCTAGCAATGATAGTCGCTTGGGAGATTTGGAATGAGCGAAACTCGAGGGTCTTCAACAACAAAATCGTGACTGTGGGATACATCTTCAATCAGATTCATTAGGAGGCCATCATTTGGGTTAAGTCAGGTGCTAGACGTTTGAGTAACTTGATGTCGGGACAATAGGCTTTTGTCTCCGGTGGGTGGCCTTAGGGCTTGTAAGAATTGTTGGGGAATGTTGCATGGGAAACAAAAAATTCCTACGCACACGCAAGACCTATCCATGGTGATGATCATCTACAAGAGGGGACATCGGATCCACATACCCTTGTAGATCTCTAAGCGGGAAGCGTTAAGAAACTCGGTTGATGTAGTCGAATGTCTTTGCAATCTGAATCACAAGCGTCCCACGAACTCCGTCCCGATCTAGCACCGAACGGACCACACCTCCGTGTTCAGCACACGTACAACTAAATGACGATCTCCGCCTTCTTGATCCAGCAAGAGGGGCGGAGAGGTAGATGAGTTATCCGAAAGCACGAAGGTGTGGTGGTGGTGAACTAATCTAGCAGGGCTTCGCCAAGCAATGCCGGACTAATATAGATGAGGGAGACGATCTATGGAGGAGAGGGCAGCACGTGGCTTTTTCTGGTGTAGTTTGCCCTCTAAACCTCCACTATATATAGGAGGAAGAGGAGGGAGGGATTCCTTGCCTCCTACTCAAGGAGGAGGCCTCGGCCGAGCCAAGGGAGGAGAGTCCTCCTCCAATTCGGTTTGGTGGAGGACTCCCTTCCTACTTGGCCACCTCCTTCCTTTTTTATTTTCCTTTTCTTTTTGCAGCTTTGGCCGAAATTGGTTTATTGGGCTGGCCTCACCAGCACACTAGGGGCTGGTGCACCACCTCTAGGCCTATTAGGTCCTTTCCCGGGTGGGTGGCCCCTCCCGGTAAAACCCCGAAACCCATTCGTCACTCCCGGTACTTTACCGCTAATGCCCAAAATCTTTCTAGTAGCCAAATGCAACTTTCATGTATATCAATCTATACCTCCGGACCATTCCGGAGCTCCTCATGACATCCGGGATCTCATCCGGGACTCCAAACAACTTTTGGGCACCAACATACATAACTCAATAATACTGAAATGTCACCGAACCTTAAGTGTGCAGACCATGCGGGTTCGAGAACTATGTCGACATGACGAGAGAAACTCTCCGGTAAATAACCAATAGGTGGACCTGGATGTCCATATTGGATCCTACATATTCTACGAAGATCTTTACCGATTGAACCTCTATGTCAAGGATTCAACTATTCCTATATAACATCCCCTTTGTCCTTCGGTATGTTACTTGCCCGAGATTCGATCGTCGGTATCTCTATACCTATTTCAATCTCGTTACCGGCAAGTCTCTTTACCAGTTTGGGAATACAAAATCCCGTGGCTAACTCCTTAGCCACATTGCTTGCAAGGCTTGTTTGTGATGTTGTATTACCGAGTGGGCCCCGAGATACCTCTCCCTCATACAAAGTGACAAATCCCAGTCTTGATCCATCCCAACTTCACCGCACCTTCGGAGATACCTTTAGAGCACCTTCATAGTCACCCAGTTGCGTTGCCACGTTTGATACATACAAGGCATTCGTTCAGTGTTAGTGAGTTACATGATCTCATGGTCATAGGAATGTATACTTGACATGCAGAAAACAGTAGCAATAAAATAACACGATCTCATGCTACGTTCATAGTTTGGGTCTTGTCCATCACATCATTCTCCTAATGATGTGATCCCGTTATCAAGTGACAACAGTCATCTATTGCTAGGAAAGCTTAACCATCTTTGATCAATGAGCTAGTCAACTAGAGGCTTACTAGGGACAATGTTTTGTCTATGTGTCCATGCATGTATTTGTGTTTCTATTCAACAATTATAGCATGGGTAATAAACGATTATCTTGAAACAGAAAATATAATAATAACTATTTTATTATTGCCTCTAGGGCATATTACCAACAATCTCCCACTTGCACTAGAAACAATAATCTAGCTTCAGATCACTATGTGATTTACAATGTAACGAATCTAACACCAATACAGTTCTGCTGTTGATCATGCTTTGCTCATGGAAGAGGCTTAGTTAACGGGTCTGCAACATTCAAATCTGTGTGCATTGTGGAAATATTTATGTCCTCCTCCTTGATGTTATCGCGGATGGCATTGAAGTATCGTTTTATGTGTCTGGTCCTCTTGTGAAACCTTGGTTCCTTTGTTATTGAAATGGCACCAGTGTTGTCACAAAACAAATTATTGCATCCAGTGCACTTGGCACAACTCCAAGATCTGTCATGAACTGCTTCATCCACACACCCTCTTTAGCCGCCTCCGAGGTAGCTATGTACTCCGCTTGGCATGTAGAATCAGGTACAACGCTCTACTTGGAACTGCACCAGCTTACCGCACCCCCATTGAGAATAAATACGTATCCGGTTTGTGACTTGAGTCATCCGGATCAGTGTCGAAGCTTGCATTGACGTAACACTTTACGACGAGCTCTTCATCACCTCCATAAACGAGAAACATTTTCTTAGTCCTTTTCACGTACGTCAGAATATTCTTGACCGCTGTTCAGTGCTCCATTCCTGGATTACTTTGAAACCTTCCCGCCATCCTTATGGCAAGGCTGGCATCATGTCTAGTGCACATCATTGCATACATGATAGACCCTGTCGCTAAAGCATAGGGGACGACACTCATCTTTTCTCTATCTTCTGCACTTACTGGGCATTGAGTCTTACTCAACTTTATACCTTGTAACACAGGCAAGAACCCCTTCTTGGATTGTTCCATTTTGAACTTTTTCAAAATCTTATCAAGGTATGTGCTTTGTGAAAGTCTTATCAGCTGTCTTGATCTATCTCTATAGATCTTGATGCCTAATATGTAAGCAGCTTCTCCGAGAGCCTTCATTGAAAAACTTTTATTTAGGTAATCCTTTACGCTTCCCAAAATTTCTATATTATTTCCAATCATCAATATGTCATCTACATATAATATTAGAAATGCTATAGAGCTCCCACTCACTTTCTTGTAAATACAAGCTTCTCCAAAAACTTGTATAAACCCAAACGCCTTGATCACCTCATCAAAGCACTCATTCCAACTCATAGATGCTTGTACCAGTCCATAAATGGATCGCTTGAGATTGCATACTTTGTCAGCATTCTCTGGATCGACAAAACCTTCCAATTACATCATATAAAACTCTTCCTTAAGAAACCCATTAAGGAACACTGTTTTGACATCCATCTCCCAAATTTCATAATCAAAAAATGCAGCTATTGCTAACATGATTTTGACGGACTTAAAAATCGCTACGGGTGAGAAAGTCTCATCATAGTCAACTCCTTGAACTTGTGAAAAACCCTTTGTCAAAAGTCGAGCTTTATAGACGGTCACATTACCGTACACTTTCGTCTTGTTCTTAAAGATTCATTTGTTTTGAATGGCCTTCCGCCCTTCAGGTAATACTTGCAAAGTCCATACTTTGTTTTAGTACATAGATCCTATCTCGGAATTTACGGCCTCTAACCATTTATTGGAATCTAGGCCCACCATTGCTTCTCCATAGCTTGTAGGTTCATTGTTGTCTAACAACATGATTGATAACATAGGATTCCCGTACCACTCAGGAGTAGTACGTGCCCTTGTCGACCTACGAGGTCCGATCACAACTTGATCTGAAGTTTCATGATCGTCATAGCTAGCTTCCTCTTCAACCAGTGTAGCTTCGACAGAAACTTCTTTCTGTCATGCACCACCATCTGGTTGAAGCAAAGGTTCTACAACCTCATCAAGTTCTATCTGCCCCCCTCCACTCAATTCTTTAGAGAGAAACTCTTTCTCAAGAAATGTTGCGTTTTTAGCGACAAACACTTTGTCTTCTGATCTAAGATAGAAGGTGTACCCAACTATCTCGTTTGGGTATCCTATGAAGACACACTTTTCCGCTTTGGGTTCCAGCTTTTCAGGCTGAAGCTTTTTTACATAAGCATCACATCCCCAAACTTTAAGAAACGACAACTTTGGCTTCTTGCCAAATCACAATTCATATGTCGTCGTCTCAACGGATTTTGATGGTGCCTTATATAAGTGAATGCAGCTCTCACCAATGCATAGCCCCAAAACGATAATGACAAATCGGTAAGAGACATCATAGAACACACCATATCTAATAAACTACGATTACGACGTTCGGACACGCCATTACGCTGTTATGTTCCACGCGGTGTCAATTGTGAAACAATTCCACATTGTCTTAAGTGAGCACCAACCTCGTAACTCATATACTCACTGATACGCCTCAAACGTATCTATAATTTTTGATGGTTTCATGTTGTTATCTTGTCAAATTTGGATGTTTTATATACCTTTTATATCTTTTTGGGACTAACTTATTAATTCAGTGCCAAGTGCCAGTTCGTGTTTTTCTGTGTTTTTTACTCTTTTCAGATCTGATCTTGGAACGGAGTCCAAACGGAATAAAATCCCCAAAATGAATTTTTACAGAATGGAAGAAGATCGGGGGACATGAGGGCCAAGGCAGGGGGGGCATAGGGAGCCCACAAGCCCTGTTGCCGCGGCCAGGGAGGCCCGCGGCAACCAGGCTTGTGGCCTCCCTAGCGCTACCCAGCCCTAGCTCTTTGGCCTATAAATTCCCTAAAATCCCAGAAAAAATCAGGGCATCCACGAAAACACTTTTCCGCCGCCGCAAGCTTCCGTTTCCGCGAGATCTCATCTAGAGACCCTTCCCGGTGCCCTGCCGGAGGGGACTTTGGAGTTGGAGGGCTTCTACATTAACTTCATCGCCTCTCCAATGACTCGTGAGTAGTCCACTTTAGACCTACGGGTCCGTAGTTAGTAGCTAGATGGTTTCTTCTCTCTCTTGGATCTTCAATACAAAGTTCTCCATGATCTTCATGGATATCTATCCGATGTAATCCTCTTTGGCGGTGTGTTTGTCGAGATCCGATGAATTGTGGATTTGTGATCAGATTATCTATGAATTATATTTGAGTCTTTGCTGATTTCTTATATGCATGATTTGATATCCTTGTAAGTCTCTCCGAGTCTTGGGTTTTGTTTGGCCAACTAGATCTATGATTCTTGCAATGGGAGAAGTGCTTGGTTTTGGGTTCATACCGTCACTAGTAGAAAATGGGCCTTTGGCCTGGACCATTTAGTCCCGACCTACCTCTGGGTCGGGACTAAAGGCCCGGCCACGTCGCCCCAATTCTCAATGCCTCCCTCGAGGCTTTAGTCCCGGCCCGTAAGGAGCCTTTAGTCCCGGTTCGTGTCCCAAACCGGGACTAAAGGGCTACGGGGCGGGCAGTGGTGGTGGCAACTGTTCGTATCCCCCTTTAGTCCCGGTTGGTGGCTCAACCCGGGACTAAAGGACTAACACGTGGCCTGCCGTAGTGGTGGCGACCGTTGGTATACCTCTTTAGTCCCGGTTGGTGGCTCAACCCGGGACTAAAGGCATAACACGTGGCCTGCTGTAGTGGTGGCAGCCGTTTGGTATACCTCTTTAGTCCCGGTTGGTGGCTCAACCCGGGATTAAAGGCCCAAACGATTTGCATCCCGCGTCGTTTCGGGCGATGAAAAGCACGAACCGAAGCGTACAGTCTCCATTTCTCTGTTCTTCTTCTCTCTCGCGTTGCCCTCTCTATTCTTCTCCTCTGTTCTTCTCCTTTCTTCTTCCCTTCTCTTCTTCCACCATGCCAACTATCTTTCGTGAGGTGCTCGCACATGGCACGACCAAGCTCCGTGTCGTGTACACGAACCTGAGCAGGGAGGTGCCGTTTTTTCTTCAAAAGTTGAAGGAACGATGGTTTGACCATGCATCGGATCATGAGAAGTTCTTCGGGCTTGATCTGGAGTACACGGCCGATCAACGCGGTGTTGCCGTCATCCAAATATGCTTCGCAAGCCATGTCTTGATCTTCCAATGGGCGAGGTAAGTATTGAGGCTTTCTTTGATCCAAATAGTGACATTGTAAGTTTATTTGTTTCAAATATAGTTGGTTCCCTTCAAATAGTTGTAGTGAAACAATTTTGATTAGTTAAAGGGGAGCACAATCTAATTGGGATAGTGTTCCATAATCTGAAAAATCGTATTAGAATCAACTAGTGTTTAATATGTTCCATTGGAATCGTAGTTGGTTCCCTTCAAATAGTTGTAGTGAAACAATTTTGATTAGTTGAAGGGGAGCACAATCTAATTGGAATAGTGTTCCATAATCTGAAAAATTGTATTAGAATCAACTAGTGTTTAATATGTTCCATTGGAATCATAGTTGGTTCCCTTCAAATAGTTGTAGTGAAACAGTTTTGATTAGTTGAAGGGGAGCACAATCTGATTGGAATAGTGTTCCATAATCTGAAAAATCGTATTAGAATCAACTAGTGTTTAATATGTTCCATTGGAATCATAGTTGGTTCCCTTCAAATAGTTGTAGTGAAACAATTTTGATTAGTTGAGGGGAACACAATCTGATTGGAATAGTGTTCCACAATCTGAAAAATCTGATTGGTTCAATATGTTCCATTTAAATCATAGTTGTAGTGATACAATTTTATGCGGTGTTCTTTGATCCAAGGTTATGAAAATTGAATATAGCTAGTGATCTCTCTAGGTTCCATTGGATAGCAATATGATATGTCATAGTCATGAAAATTGCATATAGCTAGTGATCTCTCTAGGTTCCATTGGATAGCTATAGTGATCTCTCTAGGTTCCATTGCATATGTTCTATTTGAATCCTAAAGATAAGTTTCTCTTTAGTTGTAGTGAAACATGTTTCCTTATTGCAGCAGTATGTAACATTTGTTCCATTTTAATTTGTTTCTGTTGCAGGAGTGACAAGCATTGTCCAGAACTCATGGAGTTCCTTTGCAGCGGCATCACTTTTGCTTCCGTTGACATAAGGAACGACAAGCTGAAGATGAGGCACAGCTTCGGTATTGAGATACCAGCTGGTTGCCTCGTTGATCTCCAAACGATATTCAGGCTTCGACATGACAGGACTTCGATGGCTCATATGGCAGTTGCCTTGATCGACGAGTCATATGGTGATATGAAGACTAGTTTCCCAAAGTATCAGCACAAACTTTGGGAGAAGGGCCCACTTGATGATATCAACATTGATTATGCAGCAAAAGATGCATACGTTTCATACGAGTTTTACCACAAGATTCGAGTCGTCAACTATAGCCAGCGTCACCTCGAGGAACGTGGACATTCTGATTTAGATGATTCAGACGAGTAGTGTTCTGAACGTCGAACATTTGTATATATATCTATGGTAGCTATTATTATGTACTGTTTGGACTAGTATCATGTACTTCTTGAACCAATTTATATATGTCTAGTTTCTGTTTGTGCCATTATAGTTTCCAAATTTGAATTGTTTAGCCCTTTCTAACTTCATTTGCTACTTTTGAATGGTTTAGCCCTTTCTAACTTCATGGTATCATGCATTTCGACCACATATATATACAAAAAGTCTACAGTTCAAATAAGTTCAAAAAATGAAATCCCTTTCGTAACAGATATGTTTTTGATTAAAACAATCATTTAAAAATGGAAGACAATTAGTCCCACGTGGCGTGCAGCGGAACCACGTGGCGTGCCGCGGAACCACTTTTGTTGTGGGGGTCGCTTCTCCTTCTTCTCCTTGTGCTAGATATTGGTTATGCACTAGGGGAAGTAGGAGTAGAGACCATCATCGACGGTTGAAAAATCAGGTGAGCTAGTGTCCACCATATATGAGAGAAGAAGAATGTCGTCTCTTATTGTGGGAGGCGCTTCTACTTCGAGAGATATTGTCCATTTTGTGATGTGCCTTTGAATGGTGCATTTTGAACACACAAAAAGTATGGAGTTCAAATAAGTTCAAAAAAATGAAATCCCTTTGTAAGAGATGAGTTCTCGTTCGAAACCCTGCTACTTCGAGAGAGATTGTCAGTTTTGTACACGAACTGCATCCAGTTTTTGTCGTAGCCCTCTCAACTTTTTAACACATGCTATGTGGGTGAAATGATGATAGCATGCCAACTTTCAACATTTTCAGAGTTCATTTGTAGTGCTTTTCAATTTCAGGGTCAACTAGCTCAAAACAAATAAGTAAATGCACGAAATATACCAAATGAAGTCAGAAATTGTTGAAATTTTGTAATTTGCCTTTGAATGGTGCATTTGGAACACACAAAAACAATGGAGTTCAAATAAGTTCAAAAAAATGAAATCCCTTTGTAAGAGACGAGTTCTCGTTCGAAACCGTGCTACTTCGAGAGAGATTGTCAGTTTTGTACACAAACTGCATCCAGTTTTTGTCGTAGCCCTCTCAACTTTTTAACACATGCTATGTGGGTGAAATGATGATAGCATGCCAACTTTCAACATTTCCAGAGTTCATTTGTAGTGCTTTTCAATTTCAGGGTCAACTAGCTCAAAACAAATAAGTAAATGCACGAAATATACCAAATGAAGTCAGAAATTGTTGAAATTTTGTGATGTGCCTTTGAATGGTGCATTTTGAACACACAAAAAGTATGGAGTTCAAATAAGTTCAAAAAAATGAAATCCCTTTCTAAGAGATGAGTTCTCGTTCGAAACCCTGCTACTTCGAGAGAGATTGTCAGTTTTGTACACGAACTGCATCCAGTTTTTGTCGTATCCGTCTCAACTTTTTAACACATGCTATGTGGGTGAAATGATGATAGCATGCCAACTTTCAACATTTTCAGAGTTCATTTGTAGTGCTTTTTAATTTCAGGGTCAACTAGCTCAAAACAAATAAGTAAATGCACGAAATATACCAAATGAAGTCAGAAATTGTTGAAATTTTGTGATGTGCCTTTGAATGGTGAATTTTGAACACACAAAAACTATGGAGTTCAAATAAGTTCAAAAAAATGAAATCCCTTTGTAAGAGACGAGTTCTCGTTCGAAACCCTGCTACTTCGAGAGAGATTGTCAGTTTTGTACACGAACTGCATCCAGTTTTTGTCGTAGCCCTCTCAACTTTTTAACACATGCTATGTGGGTGAAATGATGATAGCATGCCAACTTTCAACATTTCGAGAGTTCATGTGTAGTGCTTTTCAATTTCAGGGTCAACTAGCTCAAAACAAATAAGTAAATGCACGGAATATACCAAATGAAGTCAGAAATTGTTGAAATTTGTGATATGCCTTTGAATGGTGCATTTTGAACACACAAAAAGTATGGAGTTCAAATAAGTTCAAAAAAATGAAATCCCTTTGTAAGAGATGAGTTCTCGTTCGAAACCCTGCTACTTCGAGAGAGATTGTCAGTTTTGTACACGAACTGCATCCAGTTTTTGTCATATCCCTCTCAACTTTTTAACACATGCTATGTGGGTGAAATGATGATAGCATGCCAACTTTCAACATTTTCAGAGTTCATTTGTAGTCCTTTTCAATTTCAGGGTCAACTAGCTCAAAACAAATATGTAAATGCACGAAATATACCAAATGAAGTCAGAAATTGTTGAAATTTTGTGATGTGCCTTTGAATGGTGCATTTTGAACACACAAAAACTATGGAGTTCAAATAAGTTCAAAAAAATGAAATCCCTTTGTAAGAGACGATTTCTCGTTGAAACCCTGCTACTTCGAGAGAGATTGTCAGTTTTGTACACGAACTGCATCCAGTTTTTGCCGTAGCCCTCTCAAATTTTTAACACATGCTATGTGGGTGAAATGATGATAGCGTGCCAACTTTCAACATTTCCGGAGTTCATTTGTAGTGCTTTTCAATTTCAGGGTCAACTAGCTCAAAACAAATAAGTAAATGCACGAAATATTCCAAATGAAGTCAGAAATTGTTGAAATTTTGTGATGTGCCTTTGAATGGTGCATTTTGAACACACAAAAAGTATGGAGTTCAAATAAGTTCAAAAAAATGAAATTCCTTTGTAAGAGATGAGTTCTCGTTCGAAACCCTGCTACTTCGAGAGAGATTGTCAGTTTTGTACACGAACTGCATCCAGTTTTTGTCGTAGCCCTCTCAACTTTTTAACACATGCTATGTGGGTGAAATGATGATAGCATGCCAACTTTCAACATTTTCAGAGTTCATTTGTAGTGCTTTTCAATTTCAGGGTCAACTAGCTCAAAACAAATAAGTAAATGCACGAAATATACCAAATGAAGTCAGAAATTGTTGAAATTTTGTAATTTGCCTTTGAATGGTGCATTTGGAACACACAAAAACAATGGAGTTCAAATAAGTTCAAAAAAATGAAATCCCTTTGTAAGAGACGAGTTCTCGTTCGAAACCGTGCTACTTCGAGAGAGATTGTCAGTTTTGTACACAAACTGCATCCAGTTTTTGTCGTAGCCCTCTCAACTTTTTAACACATGCTATGTGGGTGAAATGATGATAGCATGCCAACTTTCAACATTTCCAGAGTTCATTTGTAGTGCTTTTCAATTTCAGGGTCAACTAGCTCAAAACAAATAAGTAAATGCACGAAATATACCAAATGAAGTCAGAAATTGTTGAAATTTTGTGATGTGCCTTTGAATGGTGCATTTTGAACACACAAAAAGTATGGAGTTCAAATAAGTTCAAAAAAATGAAATCCCTTTCTAAGAGATGAGTTCTCGTTCGAAACCCTGCTACTTCGAGAGAGATTGTCAGTTTTGTACACGAACTGCATCCAGTTTTTGTCGTATCCCTCTCAACTTTTTAACACATGCTATGTGGGTGAAATGATGATAGCATGCCAACTTTCAACATTTTCATAGTTCATTTGTAGTGCTTTTTAATTTCAGGGTCAACTAGCTCAAAACAAATAAGTAAATGCACGAAATATACCAAATGAAGTCAGAAATTGTTGAAATTTTGTGATGTGCCTTTGAATGGTGAATTTTGAACACACAAAAACTATGGAGTTCAAATAAGTTCAAAAAAATGAAATCCCTTTGTAAGAGACGAGTTCTCGTTCGAAACCCTGCTACTTCGAGAGAGATTGTCAGTTTTGTACACGAACTGCATCCAGTTTTTGTCGTAGCCCTCTCAACTTTTTAACACATGCTATGTGGGTGAGATGATGATAGCATGCCAACTTTCAACATTTCCAGAGTTCATGTGTAGTGCTTTTCAATTTCAGGGTCAACTAGCTCAAAACAAATAAGTAAATGCACGGAATATACCAAATGAAGTCAGAAATTGTTGAAATTTGTGATATGCCTTTGAATGGTGCATTTTGAGCACACAAAAAGTATCGAGTTCAAATAAGTTCAAAAAAATGAAATCCCTTTGTAAGAGATGAGTTCTCGTTCGAAACCCTGCTACTTCGAGAGAGATTGTCAGTTTTGTACACGAACTGCATCCAGTTTTTGTCATATCCCTCTCAACTTTTTAACACATGCTATGTGGGTGAAATGATGATAGCATGCCAACTTTCAACATTTTCAGAGTTCATTTGTAGTGCTTTTCAATTTCAGGGTCAACTAGCTCAAAACAAATATGTAAATGCACGAAATATACCAAATGAAGTCAGAAATTGTTGAAATTTTGTGATGTGCCTTTGAATGGTGCATTTTGAACACACAAAAACTATGGAGTTCAAATAAGTTCAAAAAAATGAAATCCCTTTGTAAGAGACGATTTCTCGTTGAAACCCTGCTACTTCGAGAGAGATTGTCAGTTTTGTACACGAACTGCATCCAGTTTTTGCCGTAGCCCTCTCAAATTTTTAACACATGCTATGTGGGTGAAATGATGATAGCGTGCCAACTTTCAACATTTCCGGAGTTCATTTGTAGTGCTTTTCAATTTCAGGGTCAACTAGCTCAAAACAAATAAGTAAATGCACGAAATATTCCAAATGAAGTCAGAAATTGTTGAAATTTTGTGATGTGCCTTTGAATGGTGCATTTTGAACACACAAAAAGTATGGAGTTCAAATAAGTTCAAAAAAATGAAATTCCTTTGTAAGAGATGAGTTCTCGTTCGAAACCCTGCTACTTCGAGAGAGATTGTCAGTTTTGTACACGAACTGCATCCAGTTTTTGTCGTAGCCCTCTCAACTTTTTAACACATGCTATGTGGGTGAAATGATGATAGCATGCCAACTTTCAACATTTTCAGAGTTCATTTGTAGTGCTTTTCAATTTCAGGGTCAACTAGCTCAAAACAAATAAGTAAATGCACGAAATATACCAAATGAAGTCAGAAATTGTTGAAATTTTGTAATTTGCCTTTGAATGGTGCATTTGGAACACACAAAAACAATGGAGTTCAAATAAGTTCAAAAAAATGAAATCCCTTTGTAAGAGACGAGTTCTCGTTCGAAACCGTGCTACTTCGAGAGAGATTGTCAGTTTTGTACACAAACTGCATCCAGTTTTTGTCGTAGCCCTCTCAACTTTTTAACACATGCTATGTGGGTGAAATGATGATAGCATGCCAACTTTCAACATTTCCAGAGTTCATTTGTAGTGCTTTTCAATTTCAGGGTCAACTAGCTCAAAACAAATAAGTAAATGCACGAAATATACCAAATGAAGTCAGAAATTGTTGAAATTTTGTGATGTGCCTTTGAATGGTGCATTTTGAACACACAAAAAGTATGGAGTTCAAATAAGTTCAAAAAAATGAAATCCCTTTCTAAGAGATGAGTTCTCGTTCGAAACCCTGCTACTTCGAGAGAGATTGTCAGTTTTGTACACGAACTGCATCCAGTTTTTGTCGTATCCCTCTCAACTTTTTAACACATGCTATGTGGGTGAAATGATGATAGCATGCCAACTTTCAACATTTTCATAGTTCATTTGTAGTGCTTTTTAATTTCAGGGTCAACTAGCTCAAAACAAATAAGTAAATGCACGAAATATACCAAATGAAGTCAGAAATTGTTGAAATTTTGTGATGTGCCTTTGAATGGTGAATTTTGAACACACAAAAACTATGGAGTTCAAATAAGTTCAAAAAAATGAAATCCCTTTGTAAGAGACGAGTTCTCGTTCGAAACCCTGCTACTTCGAGAGAGATTGTCAGTTTTGTACACGAACTGCATCCAGTTTTTGTCGTAGCCCTCTCAACTTTTTAACACATGCTATGTGGGTGAGATGATGATAGCATGCCAACTTTCAACATTTCCAGAGTTCATGTGTAGTGCTTTTCAATTTCAGGGTCAACTAGCTCAAAACAAATAAGTAAATGCACGGAATATACCAAATGAAGTCAGAAATTGTTGAAATTTGTGATATGCCTTTGAATGGTGCATTTTGAGCACACAAAAAGTATCGAGTTCAAATAAGTTCAAAAAAATGAAATCCCTTTGTAAGAGATGAGTTCTCGTTCGAAACCCTGCTACTTCGAGAGAGATTGTCAGTTTTGTACACGAACTGCATCCAGTTTTTGTCATATCCCTCTCAACTTTTTAACACATGCTATGTGGGTGAAATGATGATAGCATGCCAACTTTCAACATTTTCAGAGTTCATTTGTAGTGCTTTTCAATTTCAGGGTCAACTAGCTCAAAACAAATATGTAAATGCACGAAATATACCAAATGAAGTCAGAAATTGTTGAAATTTTGTGATGTGCCTTTGAATGGTGCATTTTGAACACACAAAAACTATGGAGTTCAAATAAGTTCAAAAAAATGAAATCCCTTTGTAAGAGACGATTTCTCGTTGAAACCCTGCTACTTCGAGAGAGATTGTCAGTTTTGTACACGAACTGCATCCAGTTTTTGCCGTAGCCCTCTCAAATTTTTAACACATGCTATGTGGGTGAAATGATGATAGCGTGCCAACTTTCAACATTTCCGGAGTTCATTTGTAGTGCTTTTCAATTTCAGGGTCAACTAGCTCAAAACAAATAAGTAAATGCACGAAATATTCCAAATGAAGTCAGAAATTGTTGAAATTTTGTGATGTGCCTTTGAATGGTGCATTTTGAACACACAAAAAGTATGGAGTTCAAATAAGTTCAAAAAAATGAAATTCCTTTGTAAGAGATGAGTTCTCGTTCGAAACCCTGCTACTTTGAGAGAGATTGTCAGTTTTGTACACGAACTGCATCCAGTTTTTGTCGTATCCCTCTCAACTTTTTAACACATGCTATGTGGGTGAAATGATGATAGCATGCCAACATTCAACATTTTCAGAGTTCATTTGTAGTGCTTTTCAATTTCAGGGTCAACTAGCTCAAAACAAATAAGTAAATGCACGAAATATACGAAATGAAGTCAGAAATTGTTGAAATTTTGTGATGTGCCTTTGGATGGTGCATTTTGAACACACAAAAACTATGGAGGTCAAATAAGTTCAAAAAAATGAAATCCCTTTGTAAGAGACGAGTTCTCGTTCGAAACCCTGCTACTTCGAGAGAGATTGTCAGTTTTGTACACGAACTGCATCCAGTTTTTGTCGTAGTCCTCTCAACTTTTTAACACATGCTATGTGGGTGAAATGATGATAGAATGCCAACTTTCAACATTTTCAGAGTTCATTTCTAGTGCTTTTCAATTTCAGGGTCAACCAGCTCAAAAAAAATAAGTAAATGCATGAAATATACCAAATGAAGTCAGAAATTGTTGAAATGTTGTGATGTGCCTTTGCATGGTGCATTTTGAACACACAAAAAGTACTGAGTTCAAATAAGTTCAAAAAATGAAATCCCTTTGTAAGAGATGAGTTCTCGTTCGAAACCGTGCTACTTCGAGAGAGATTGTCAGTTTTGTACACGAACTGCATCCAGTTTTTGTCGTAGCCCTCTCAACTTTTTAACACATGCTATGTGGGTGAAATGATGATAGCATGCCAACTTTCCACATTTTCAGAGTTCATTTGTAGTGCTTTTCAATTTCAGGGTCAACTAGCTCAAATCAAATAAGTAAATGCACGAAATATACCAAATGAAGTTAGAAATTGTTGAAATTTTGTGATGTGCCTTTGAATGGTGCATTTTGAACACACAAAAACTATGGAGTTCAAATAAGTTCAAAAAAATGAAATCCCTTTGTAAGAGACGAGTTCTCGTTCGAAACCCAGCTACTTCGAGAGAGATTGTCAGTTTTGTACACGAACTGCATCCAGTTTTTGTCGTAGCCCTCTCAACTTTTTAACACATGCCATGTGGGTGAAATGATGATAGCATGCCAACTTTCAACATTTCCAGAGTTCATTTGTAGTGCTTTTCAATTTCAGGGTCAACTAGCTCAAAACAAATAAGTAAATGCACGAAATATACCAAATGAAGTCAGAAATTGTTGAAATTTTGTGATGTGCCTTTGAATGGTGCATTTTGAACACACAAAAAGTATGGAGTTCAAATAAGTTCAAAAAAATGAAATCCCTTTGTAAGAGATGAGTTGTCGTTCGAAACACTGCTACTTCGAGAGAGATTGTCAGTTTTGTACACGAACTGCATCCAGTTTTTGTCGTATCCCTCTCAACTTTTTAACACATGCTATGTGGGTGAAATGATGATAGCATGCCAACTTTCAACATTTTCAGAGTTCATTTGTAGTGCTTTTTAATTTCAGGGTCAACTAGCTCAAAACAAATAAGTAAATGCACGAAATATACCAAATGAAGTCAGAAATTGTTGAAATTTTGTGATGTGCCTTTGAATGGTGAATTTTGAACACACAAAAACTATGGAGTTCAAATAAGTTCAAAAAAATGAAATCCCTTTGTAAGAGACGAGTTCTCGTTCGAAACCCTGCTACTTCGAGAGAGATTGTCAGTTTTGTACACGAACTGCATCCAGTTTTTGTCGTAGCCCTCTCAACTTTTTAACACATGCTATGTGGGTGAAATGATGATAGCATGCCAACTTTCAACATTTCCAGAGTTCATGTGTAGTGCTTTTCAATTTCAGGGTCAACTAGCTCAAAATAAATAAGTAAATGCACGGAATATACCAAATGAAGTCAGAAATTGTTGAAATTTGTGATATGCCTTTGAATGGTGCATTTTGAACACACAAAAAGTATGGAGTTCAAATAAGTTCAAAAAAATGAAATCCCTTTGTAAGAGATGAGTTCTCGTTCGAAACCCTGCTACTTCGAGAGAGATTGTCAGTTTCGTACACGAACTGCATCCAGTTTTTGTCATATCCCTCTCAACTTTTTAACACATGCTATGTGGGTGAAATGATGATAGCATGCCAACTTTCAACATTTCCAGAGTTCATTTGTAGTGCTTTTCAATTTCAGGGTCAACTAGCTCAAAACAAATAAGTAAATGCACGAAATATACCAAATGAAGTTAGAAATTGTTGAAATTTTGTGATGTGCCTTTGAATGGTGCATTTTGAACACACATAAAGTATGGAGTTCAAATAAGTTCAAAAAAATGAAATCCCTTTGTAAGAGACGAGTTCTCGTTCGAAACCCAGCTACTTCGAGAGAGATTGTCAGTTTTGTACACGAACTGCATCCAGTTTTTGTCGTAGCCCTCTCAACTTTTTAACACATGCTATGTGGGTGAAATGATGATAGCATGCCAACTTTCAACATTTCCAGAGTTCATTTGTAGTGCTTTTCAATTTCAGGGTCAACTAGCTCAAAACAAATAAGTAAATGCACGAAATATACCAAATGAAGTCAGAAATTGTTGAAATTTTGTGATGTGCCTTTGAATGGTGCATTTTGAACACACAAAAAGTATGGAGTTCAAATAAGTTCAAAAAAATGAAATCCCTTTGTAAGAGATGAGTTCTCGTTCGAAACCCTGCTACTTCGAGAGAGATTGTCAGTTTTGTACACGAACTGCATCCAGTTTTTGTCGTAGCCCTCTCAACTTTTTAACACATGCTATGTGGGTGAGATGATGATAGCATGCCAACTTTCAACATTTCCAGAGTTCATGTGTAGTGCTTTTCAATTTCAGGGTCAACTAGCTCAAAACAAATAAGTAAATGCACGGAATATACCAAATGAAGTCAGAAATTGTTGAAATTTGTGATATGCCTTTGAATGGTGCATTTTGAGCACACAAAAAGTATGGAGTTCAAATAAGTTCAAAAAAATGAAATCCCTTTGTAAGAGATGAGTTCTCGTTCGAAACCCTGCTACTTCGAGAGAGATTGTCAGTTTTGTACACGAACTGCATCCAGTTTTTGTCATATCCCTCTCAACTTTTTAACACATGCTATGTGGGTGAAATGATGATAGCATGCCAACTTTCAACATTTTCAGAGTTCATTTGTAGTGCTTTTCAATTTCAGGGTCAACTAGCTCAAAACAAATATGTAAATGCACGAAATATACCAAATGAAGTCAGAAATTGTTGAAATTTTGTGATGTGCCTTTGAATGGTGCATTTTGAACACACAAAAACTATGGAGTTCAAATAAGTTCAAAAAAATGAAATCCCTTTGTAAGAGACGATTTCTCGTTGAAACCCTGCTACTTCGAGAGAGATTGTCAGTTTTGTACACGAACTGCATCCAGTTTTTGCCGTAGCCCTCTCAAATTTTTAACACATGCTATGTTTGTGAAATGATGATAGCGTGCCAACTTTCAACATTTCCGGAGTTCATTTGTAGTGCTTTTCAATTTCAGGGTCAACTAGCTCAAAACAAATAAGTAAATGCACGAAATATTCCAAATGAAGTCAGAAATTGTTGAAATTTTGTGATGTGCCTTTGAATGGTGCATTTTGAACACACAAAAAGTATGGAGTCCAAATAAGTTCAAAAAAATGAAATTCCTTTGTAAGAGATGAGTTCTCGTTCGAAACCCTGCTACTTTGAGAGAGATTGTCAGTTTTGTACACGAACTGCATCCAGTTTTTGTCGTATCCCTCTCAACTTTTTAACACATGCTATGTGGGTGAAATGATGATAGCATGCCAACATTCAACATTTTCAGAGTTCATTTGTAGTGCTTTTCAATTTCAGGGTCAACTAGCTCAAAACAAATAAGTAAATGCACGAAATATACGAAATGAAGTCAGAAATTGTTGAAATTTTGTGATGTGCCTTTGGATGGTGCATTTTGAACACACAAAAACTATGGAGGTCAAATAAGTTCAAAAAAATGAAATCCCTTTGTAAGAGACGAGTTCTCGTTCGAAACCCTGCTACTTCGAGAGAGATTGTCAGTTTTGTACACGAACTGCATCCAGTTTTTGTCGTAGTCCTCTCAACTTTTTAACACATGCTATGTGGGTGAAATGATGATAGAATGCCAACTTTCAACATTTTCAGAGTTCATTTCTAGTGCTTTTCAATTTCAGGGTCAACTAGCTCAAAAAAAAAAAGTAAATGCACGAAATATACCAAATGAAGTCAGAAATTGTTGAAATGTTGTGATGTGCCTTTGCATGGTGCATTTTGAACACACAAAAAGTACTGAGTTCAAATAAGTTCAAAAAATGAAATCCCTTTGTAAGAGATGAGTTCTCGTTCGAAACCGTGCTACTTCGAGAGAGATTGTCAGTTTTGTACACGAACTGCATCCAGTTTTTGTCGTAGCCCTCTCAACTTTTTAACACATGCTATGTGGGTGAAATGATGATAGCATGCCAACTTTCCACATTTTCAGAGTTCATTTGTAGTCCTTTTCAATTTCAGGGTCAACTAGCTCAAATCAAATAAGTAAATGCACGAAATATACCAAATGAAGTTAGAAATTGTTGAAATTTTGTGATGTGCCTTTGAATGGTGCATTTTGAACACACAAAAACTATGGAGTTCAAATAAGTTCAAAAAAATGAAATCCCTTTGTAAGAGACGAGTTCTCGTTCGAAACCCAGCTACTTCGAGAGAGATTGTCAGTTTTGTACACGAACTGCATCCAGTTTTTGTCGTAGCCCTCTCAACTTTTTAACACATGCTATGTGGGTGAAATGATGATAGCATGCCAACTTTCAACATTTCCAGAGTTCATTTGTAGTGCTTTTCAATTTCAGGGTCAACTAGCTCAAAACAAATAAGTAAATGCACGAAATATACCAAATGAAGTCAGAAATTGTTGAAATTTTGTGATGTGCCTTTGAATGGTGCATTTTGAACACACAAAAAGTATGGAGTTCAAATAAGTTCAAAAAAATGAAATCCCTTTGTAAGAGATGAGTTGTCGTTCGAAACACTGCTACTTCGAGAGAGATTGTCAGTTTTGTACATGAACTGCATCCAGTTTTTGTCGTATCCCTCTCAACTTTTTAACACATGCTATGTGGGTGAAATGATGATAGCATGCCAACTTTCAACATTTTCAGAGTTCATTTGTAGTGCTTTTTAATTTCAGGGTCAACTAGCTCAAAACAAATAAGTAAATGCACGAAATATACCAAATGAAGTCAGAAATTGTTGAAATTTTGTGATGTGCCTTTGAATGGTGAATTTTGAACACACAAAAACTATGGAGTTCAAATAAGTTCAAAAAAATGAAATCCCTTTGTAAGAGACGAGTTCTCGTTCGAAACCCTGCTACTTCGAGAGAGATTGTCAGTTTTGTACACGAACTGCATCCAGTTTTTGTCGTAGCCCTCTCAACTTTTTAACACATGCTATGTGGGTGAAATGATGATAGCATGCCAACTTTCAACATTTCCAGAGTTCATGTGTAGTGCTTTTCAATTTCAGGGTCAACTAGCTCAAAACAAATAAGTAAATGCACGGAATATACCAAATGAAGTCAGAAATTGTTGAAATTTGTGATATGCCTTTGAATGGTGCATTTTGAACACACAAAAAGTATGGAGTTCAAATAAGTTCAAAAAAATGAAATCCCTTTGTAAGAGATGAGTTCTCGTTCGAAACCCTGCTACTTCGAGAGAGATTGTCAGTTTCGTACACGAACTGCATCCAGTTTTTGTCATATCCCTCTCAACTTTTTAACACATGCTATGTGGGTGAAATGATGATAGCATGCCAACTTTCAACATTTCCAGAGTTCATTTGTAGTGCTTTTCAATTTCAGGGTCAACTAGCTCAAAACAAATAAGTAAATGCACGAAATATACCAAATGAAGTTAGAAATTGTTGAAATTTTGTGATGTGCCTTTGAATGGTGCATTTTGAACACACATAAAGTATGGAGTTCAAATAAGTTCAAAAAAATGAAATCCCTTTGTAAGAGACGAGTTCTCGTTCGAAACCCTGCTACTTCGAGAGAGATTGTCAGTTTTGTACACGAACTACATCCAGTTTTTGTCGTAGCCCTCTCAACTTTTTAACACATTCTATGTGGGTGAAATGATGATAGCATGCCAACTTTCAACATTTCCAGAGTTCATTTGTAGTGCTTTTCAATTTCAGGGTCAACTAGCTCAAAACAAATAAGTAAATGCACGAAATATACCAAATGAAGTCAGAAATTGTTGAAATTTTGTGATGTGCCTTTGAATGGTGCATTTTGAACACACAAAAAGCATGGAGTTCAAATAAGTTCAAAAAAATGAAATCCCTTTGTAAGAGATGAGTTGTCGTTCGAAACCCTGCTACTTCGAGAGAGATTGTCAGTTTTGTACACGAACTGCATCCAGTTTTTGTCGTATCCCTCTCAACTTTTTAACACATGCTATGTGGGTGAAATGATGATAGCATGCCAACTTTCAACATTTTCAGAGTTCATTTGTAGTGCTTTTTAATTTCAGGGTCAACTAGCTCAAAACAAATAAGTAAATGCACGAAATATACCAAATTAAGTCAGAAATTGTTGAAATTTTGTGATGTGCCTTTGAATGGTGAATTTTGAATACACAAAAACTATGGAGTTCAAATAAGTTCAAAAAAATGAAATCCCTTTGTAAGAGACGAGTTCTCGTTCGAAACCCTGCTACTTCGAGAGAGATTGTCAGTTTTGTACACGAACTGCATCCAGTTTTTGTCGTAGCCCTCTCAACTTTTTAACACATGCTATGTGGGTGAAATGATGATAGCATGCCAACTTTCAACATTTCCAGAGTTCATTTGTAGTGCTTTTCAATTTCAGGGTCAACTAGCTCAAAACAAATAAGTAAATGCACGAAATATACCAAATGAAGTCAGAAATTGTTGAAATTTGTGATATGCCTTTGAATGGTGCATTTTGAACACACAAAAAGTATGGAGTTCAAATAAGTTCAAAAAAATGAAATCCCTTTGTAAGAGATGAGTTCTCGTTCGAAACCCTGCTACTTCGAGAGAGATTGTCAGTTTTGTACACGAACTGCATCCAGTTTTTGTCATATCCCTCTCAACTTTTTAACACATGCTATGTGGGTGAAATGATGATAGCATGCCAACTTTCAACATTTTCAGAGTTCATTTGTAGTGCTTTTCAATTTCAGGGTCAACTAGCTCAAAACAAATATGTAAATGCACGAAATATACCAAATGAAGTCAGAAATTGTTGAAATTTTGTGATGTGCCTTTGAATGGTGCATTTTGAACACACAAAAACTATGGAGTTCAAATAAGTTCAAAAAAATGAAATCCCTTTGTAAGAGACGATTTCTCGTTGAAACCCTGCTACTTCGAGAGAGATTGTCAGTTTTGTACACGAACTGCATCCAGTTTTTGCCGTAGCCCTCTCAAATTTTTAACACATGCTATGTGGGTGAAATGATGATAGCATGCCAACTTTCAACATTTTCAGAGTTCATTTGTAGTGCTTTTCAATTTCAGGGTCAACTAGCTCAAAACAAATAAGTAAATGCACGAAATATACGAAATGAAGTCAGAAATTGTTGAAATTTTGTGATGTGCCTTTGGATGGTGCATTTTGAACACACAAAAACTATGGAGGTCAAATAAGTTCAAAAAAATGAAATCCCTTTGTAAGAGACGAGTTCTCGTTCGAAACCCTGCTACTTCGAGAGAGATTGTCAGTTTTGTACACGAACTGCATCCAGTTTTTGTCGTAGCCCTCTCAACTTTTTAACACATGCTATGTGGGTGAAATGATGATAGCATGCCAACTTTCAACATTTTAAGAGTTCATTTCTAGTGCTTTTCAATTTCAGGGTCAACTAGCTCAAAAAAAATAAGTAAATGCACGAAATATACCAAATGAAGTCAGAAATTGTTGAAATGTTGTGATGTGCCTTTGCATGGTGCATTTTGAACACACAAAAAGTATTGAGTTCAAATAAGTTCAAAAAATGAAATCCCTTTGTAAGAGATGAGTTCTCGTTCGAAACCGTGCTACTTCGAGAGAGATTGTCAGTTTTGTACACGAACTGCATCCAGTTTTTGTCGTAGCCCTCTCAACTTTTTAACACATGCTATGTGGGTGAAATGATGATAGCATGCCAACTTTCAACATTTTCAGAGTTCATTTGTAGTGCTTTTCAATTTCAGGGTCAACTAGCTCAAAACAAATAAGTAAATGCACGAAATATACCAAATGAAGTTAGAAATTGTTGAAATTTTGTGATGTGCCTTTGAATGGTGCATTTTGAACAGACAAAAACTATGGAGTTCATATAAGTTCAAAAAAATGAAATCCCTTTGTAAGAGACGAGTTCTCGTTCGAAACCCTGCTACTTCGAGAGAGATTGTAAGTTTTGTACACGAACTGCATCCAGTTTTTGTCGTTGCCCTCTCAACTTTTTAACACATGCTATGTGGGTGAAATGATGATAGCATGCCAACTTTCAACATTTCCAGAGTTCATTTGTAGTGCTTTTCAATTTCAGGGTCAACTAGCTCAAAACAAATAAGTAAATGCACGAAATATACCAAATGAAGTCAGAAATTGTTGAAATTTTGTGATGTGCCTTTGAATGGTGCATTTTGAACACACAAAAAGTATGGAGTTCAAATAAGTTCAAAAAAATGAAATCCCTTTGTAAGAGATGAGTTCTCGTTCGAAACCCTGCTACTTCGAGAGAGATTGTCAGTTTTGTACACGAACTGCATCCAGTTTTTGTCGTATCCCTCTCAACTTTTTAACACATGCTATGTGAGTGAAATGATGATAGCATGCCAACTTTCAACATTTTCACAGTTCATTTGTAGTGCTTTTTAATTTCAGGGTCAACTAGCTCAAAACAAATAAGTAAATGCACGAAATATACCAAATGAAGTCAGAAATTGTTGAAATTTTGTGATGTGCCTTTGAATGGTGAATTTCGAACACACAAAAACTATGAAGTTCAAATAAGTTCAAAAAAATGAAATCCCTTTGTAAGAGACGAGTTCTCGTTCGAAACCCTGCTACTTCGAGAGAGATTGTCAGTTTTGTACACGAACTGCATCCAGTTTTTGTCGTAGCCCTCTCAACTTTTTAACACATGCTATGTGGGTGAAATGATGATAGCATGCCAACTTTCAACATTTCCAGAGTTCATTTGTAGTGCTTTTCAATTTCAGGGTCAACTAGCTCAAAACAAATAAGTAAATGCACGAAATATACCAAATGAAGTCAGAAATTGTTGACATTTTGTGATGTGCCTTTGAATGGTGCATTTTGAACACACAAAAAGTATGGAGTTCAAATAAGTTCAAAAAAATGAAATCCCTTTGTAAGAGATGAGTTGTCGTTCGAAACCCTGCTACTTCGAGAGAGATTGTCAGTTTTGTACACGAACTGCATCCAGTTTTTGTCGTATCCCTCTCAACTTTTTAACACATGCTATGTGGGTGAAATGATGATAGCATGCCAACTTTCAACATTTTCAGAGTTCATTTGTAGTGCTTTTTAATTTCAGGGTCAACTAGCTCAAAACAAATAAGTAAATGCACGAAATATACCAAATTAAGTCAGAAATTGTTGAAATTTTGTGATGTGCCTTTGAATGGTGAATTTTGAATACACAAAAACTATGGAGTTCAAATAAGTTCAAAAAAATGAAATCCCTTTGTAAGAGACGAGTTCTCGTTCGAAACCCTGCTACTTCGAGAGAGATTGTCAGTTTTGTACACGAACTGCATCCAGTTTTTGTCGTAGCCCTCTCAACTTTTTAACACATGCTATGTGGGTGAAATGATGATAGCATGCCAACTTTCAACATTTCCAGAGTTCATTTGTAGTGCTTTTCAATTTCAGGGTCAACTAGCTCAAAACAAATAAGTAAATGCACGAAATATACCAAATGAAGTCAGAAATTGTTGAAATTTGTGATATGCCTTTGAATGGTGCATTTTGAACACACAAAAAGTATGGAGTTCAAATAAGTTCAAAAAAATGAAATCCCTTTGTAAGAGATGAGTTCTCGTTCGAAACCCTGCTACTTCGAGAGAGATTGTCAGTTTTGTACACGAACTGCATCCAGTTTTTGTCGTATCCCTCTCAACTTTTTAACACATGCTATGTGAGTGAAATGATGATAGCATGCCAACTTTCAACATTTTCAGAGTTCATTTGTAGTGCTTTTTAATTTCAGGGTCAACTAGCTCAAAACAAATAAGTAAATGCACGAAATATACCAAATGAAGTCAGAAATTGTTGAAATTTTGTGATGTGCCTTTGAATGGTGAATTTCGAACACACAAAAACTATGAAGTTCAAATAAGTTCAAAAAAATGAAATCCCTTTGTAAGAGACGAGTTCTCGTTCGAAACCCTGCTACTTCGAGAGAGATTGTCAGTTTTGTACACGAACTGCATCCAGTTTTTGTCGTAGCCCTCTCAACTTTTTAACACATGCTATGTGGGTGAAATGATGATAGCATGCCAACTTTCAACATTTCCAGAGTTCATTTGTAGTGCTTTTCAATTTCAGGGTCAACTAGCTCAAAACAAATAAGTAAATGCACGAAATATACCAAATGAAGTCAGAAATTGTTGACATTTTGTGATGTGCCTTTGAATGGTGCATTTTGAACACACAAAAAGTATGGAGTTCAAATAAGTTCAAAAAAATGAAATCCCTTTGTAAGAGATGAGTTGTCGTTCGAAACCCTGCTACTTCGAGAGAGATTGTCAGTTTTGTACACGAACTGCATCCAGTTTTTGTCGTATCCCTCTCAACTTTTTAACACATGCTATGTGGGTGAAATGATGATAGCATGCCAACTTTCAACATTTTCAGAGTTCATTTGTAGTGCTTTTTAATTTCAGGGTCAACTAGCTCAAAACAAATAAGTAAATGCACGAAATATACCAAATTAAGTCAGAAATTGTTGAAATTTTGTGATGTGCCTTTGAATGGTGAATTTTGAATACACAAAAACTATGGAGTTCAAATAAGTTCAAAAAAATGAAATCCCTTTGTAAGAGACGAGTTCTCGTTCGAAACCCTGCTACTTCGAGAGAGATTGTCAGTTTTGTACACGAACTGCATCCAGTTTTTGTCGTAGCCCTCTCAACTTTTTAACACATGCTATGTGGGTGAAATGATGATAGCATGCCAACTTTCAACATTTCCAGAGTTCATTTGTAGTGCTTTTCAATTTCAGGGTCAACTAGCTCAAAACAAATAAGTAAATGCACGAAATATACCAAATGAAGTCAGAAATTGTTGAAATTTGTGATATGCCTTTGAATGGTGCATTTTGAACACACAAAAAGTATGGAGTTCAAATAAGTTCAAAAAAATGAAATCCCTTTGTAAGAGATGAGTTCTCGTTCGAAACCCTGCTACTTCGAGAGAGATTGTCAGTTTTGTACACGAACTGCATCCAGTTTTTGTCATATCCCTCTCAACTTTTTAACACATGCTATGTGGGTGAAATGATGATAGCATGCCAACTTTCAACATTTTCAGAGTTCATTTGTAGTGCTTTTCAATTTCAGGGTCAACTAGCTCAAAACAAATATGTAAATGCACGAAATATACCAAATGAAGTCAGAAATTGTTGAAATTTTGTGATGTGCCTTTGAATGGTGCATTTTGAACACACAAAAACTATGGAGTTCAAATAAGTTCAAAAAAATGAAATCCCTTTGTAAGAGACGATTTCTCGTTGAAACCCTGCTACTTCGAGAGAGATTGTCAGTTTTGTACACGAACTGCATCCAGTTTTTGCCGTAGCCCTCTCAAATTTTTAACACATGCTATGTGGGTGAAATGATGATAGCATGCCAACTTTCAACATTTTCAGAGTTCATTTGTAGTGCTTTTCAATTTCAGGGTCAACTAGCTCAAAACAAATAAGTAAATGCACGAAATATACGAAATGAAGTCAGAAATTGTTGAAATTTTGTGATGTGCCTTTGGATGGTGCATTTTGAACACACAAAAACTATGGAGGTCAAATAAGTTCAAAAAAATGAAATCCCTTTGTAAGAGACGAGTTCTCGTTCGAAACCCTGCTACTTCGAGAGAGATTGTCAGTTTTGTACACGAACTGCATCCAGTTTTTGTCGTAGCCCTCTCAACTTTTTAACACATGCTATGTGGGTGAAATGATGATAGCATGCCAACTTTCAACATTTTAAGAGTTCATTTCTAGTGCTTTTCAATTTCAGGGTCAACTAGCTCAAAAAAAATAAGTAAATGCACGAAATATACCAAATGAAGTCAGAAATTGTTGAAATGTTGTGATGTGCCTTTGCATGGTGCATTTTGAACACACAAAAAGTATTGAGTTCAAATAAGTTCAAAAAATGAAATCCCTTTGTAAGAGATGAGTTCTCGTTCGAAACCGTGCTACTTCGAGAGAGATTGTCAGTTTTGTACACGAACTGCATCCAGTTTTTGTCGTAGCCCTCTCAACTTTTTAACACATGCTATGTGGGTGAAATGATGATAGCATGCCAACTTTCAACATTTTCAGAGTTCATTTGTAGTGCTTTTCAATTTCAGGGTCAACTAGCTCAAAACAAATAAGTAAATGCACGAAATATACCAAATGAAGTTAGAAATTGTTGAAATTTTGTGATGTGCCTTTGAATGGTGCATTTTGAACACACAAAAACTATGGAGTTCATATAAGTTCAAAAAAATGAAATCCCTTTGTAAGAGACGAGTTCTCGTTCGAAACCCTGCTACTTCGAGAGAGATTGTAAGTTTTGTACACGAACTGCATCCAGTTTTTGTCGTTGCCCTCTCAACTTTTTAACACATGCTATGTGGGTGAAATGATGATAGCATGCCAACTTTCAACATTTCCAGAGTTCATTTGTAGTGCTTTTCAATTTCAGGGTCAACTAGCTCAAAACAAATAAGTAAATGCACGAAATATACCAAATGAAGTCAGAAATTGTTGAAATTTTGTGATGTGCCTTTGAATGGTGCATTTTGAACACACAAAAAGTATGGAGTTCAAATAAGTTCAAAAAAATGAAATCCCTTTGTAAGAGATGAGTTCTCGTTCGAAACCCTGCTACTTCGAGAGAGATTGTCAGTTTTGTACACGAACTGCATCCAGTTTTTGTCGTATCCCTCTCAACTTTTTAACACATGCTATGTGAGTGAAATGATGATAGCATGCCAACTTTCAACATTTTCAGAGTTCATTTGTAGTGCTTTTTAATTTCAGGGTCAACTAGCTCAAAACAAATAAGTAAATGCACGAAATATACCAAATGAAGTCAGAAATTGTTGAAATTTTGTGATGTGCCTTTGAATGGTGAATTTCGAACACACAAAAACTATGAAGTTCAAATAAGTTCAAAAAAATGAAATCCCTTTGTAAGAGACGAGTTCTCGTTCGAAACCCTGCTACTTCGAGAGAGATTGTCAGTTTTGTACACGAACTGCATCCAGTTTTTGTCGTAGCCCTCTCAACTTTTTAACACATGCTATGTGGGTGAAATGATGATAGCATGCCAACTTTCAACATTTCCAGAGTTCATTTGTAGTGCTTTTCAATTTCAGGGTCAACTAGCTCAAAACAAATAAGTAAATGCACGAAATATACCAAATGAAGTCAGAAATTGTTGAAATTTTGTGATGTGCCTTTGAATGGTGCATTTTGAACACACAAAAAGTATGGAGTTCAAATAAGTTCAAAAAAATGAAATCCCTTTGTAAGAGACGAGTTCTCGTTCGAAACCCTCCTACTTCGAGAGAGATTGTCAGTTTTGTACACGAACTGCATCCAGTTTTTGTCGTAGCCCTCTCAACTTTTTAACACATGCTATGTGGGTGAAATGATGATAGCATGCCAACTTTCAACATTTCCAGAGTTCATTTGTAGTGCTTTTCAATTTCAGGGTCAACTAGCTCAAAACAAATAAGTAAATGCACGAAATATACCAAATGAAGTCAGGAATTGTTGAAATTTTGTGATGTGCCTTTGAATGGTGCATTTTGAACACACAAAAAGTATGGAGTTCAAATAAGTTCAAAAAAATGAAATCCCTTTGTAAGAGGTGAGTTCTCGTTCGAAACCCTGCTACTTCGAGAGAGATTGTCAGTTTTGTACACGAACTGCATCCAGTTTTTGTCATATCCCTCTCAACTTTTTAACACATGCTATGTGGGTGAAATGATGATAGCGTGCCAAGTTTCAACATTTTCAGAGTTCATTTGTAGTGCTTTTCAATTTCAGGGTCAACTAGCTCAAAACAAATATGTAAATGCACGAAATATACCAAATGAAGTTAGAAATTGTTGAAATTTTGTGATGTGCCTTTGAATGGTGCATTTTGAACACACAAAAACTATGGAGTTCAAATAAGTTCAAAAAAATGAAATCCCTTTGTAAGTGACGATTTCTCGTTGAAACCCTGCTACTTCGAGAGAGATTGTCAGTTTTGTACACGAACTGCATCCAGTTTTTGTCGTAGCCCTCTCAAATTTTTAACACATGCTATGTGGGTGAAATGATGATAGCGTGCCAAGTTTCAACATTTCCGGAGTTCATTTGTAGTGCTTTTCAATTTCAGGGTCAACTAGCTCAAAACAAATAAGTAAATGCACGAAATATTCCAAATGAAGTCAGAAATTGTTGAAATTTTGTGATGTGCCTTTGAATGGTGCATTTTGAACACACAAAAAGTACGGAGTTCAAATAAGTTCAAAAAAATGAAATCCCTTTGTAAGAGATGAGTTCTCGTTCGAAACCCTGCTACTTTGAGAGAGATTGTCAGTTTTGTACACGAACTGCATCCAGTTTTTGTCGTATCCCTCTCAAATTTTTAACACATGCTATGTGGGTGAAATGATGATAGCATGCCAACTTTCAACATTTTCAGAGTTCATTTCTAGTGCTTCTCAATTTCAGGGTCAACTAGCTCAAAACAAATAAGTAAATGCACGAAATATACCAAATGAAGTCAGAAATTGTTGAAATGTTGTGATGTGCCTTTGCATGGTGCATTTTGAACACACAAAAACTATGGAGGTCAAATAAGTTCAAAAAAATGAAATCCCTTTGTAAGAGACGAGTTCTCGTTCGAAACCCTGCTACTTCGAGAGAGATTGTCAGTTTTGTACACGAACTGCATCCAGTTTTTGTCGTAGCCCTCTCAACTTTTTAACACATGCTATGTGGGTGAAATGATGATAGCATGCCAACTTTCAACATTTTCAGAGTTCATTTCTAGTGCTTTTCTATTTCAGGGTCAACTAGCTCAAAAAAAATAAGTAAATGCACGAAATATACCAAATGAAGTCAGAAATTGTTGAAATGTTGTGATGTGCCTTTGCATGGTGCATTTTGAACACACAAAAAGTATTGAGTTCAAATAAGTTCAAAAAAATGAAATCCCTTTGTAAGAGACGAGTTCTCGTTCGAAACCGTGCTACTTCGAGAGAGATTGTCAGTTTTGTACACGAACTGCATCCAGTTTTTGTCGTAGCCCTCTCAACTTTTTAACACATGCTATGTGGGTGAAATGATGATAGCATGCCAACTTTCAACATTTTCAGAGTTCATTTGTAGTGCTTTTCAATTTCAGGGTCAACTAGCTCAAAACAAATAAGTAAATGCACGAAATATACCAAATGAAGTTAGAAATTGTTGAAATTTTGTGATGTGCCTTTGAATGGTGCATTTTGAACACACAAAAACTATGGAGTTCATATAAGTTCAAAAAAATGAAATCCCTTTGTAAGAGACGAGTTCTCGTACGAAACCCTGCTACTTCGAGAGAGATTGTAAGTTTTGTACACGAACTGCATCCAGTTTTTGTCGTTGCCCTCTCAACTTTTTAACACATGCTATGTGGGTGAAATGATGATAGCATGCCAACTTTCAACATTTCCAGAGTTCATTTGTAGTGCTTTTCAATTTCAGGGTCAACTAGCTCAAAACAAATAAGTAAATGCACGAAATATACCAAATGAAGTCAGAAATTGTTGAAATTTTGTGATGTGCCTTTGAATGGTGCATTTTGAACACACAAAAAGTATGGAGTTCAAATAAGTTCAAAAAAATGAAATCCCTTTGTAAGAGGTGAGTTCTCGTTCGAAACCCTGCTACTTCGAGAGAGATTGTCAGTTTTGTACACGAACTGCATCCAGTTTTTGTCATATCCCTCTCAACTTTTTAACACATGCTATGTGGGTGAAATGATGATAGCGTGCCAACTTTCAACATTTTCAGAGTTCATTTGTAGTGCTTTTCAATTTCAGGGTCAACTAGCTCAAAACAAATATGTAAATGCACGAAATATACCAAATGAAGTCAGAAATTGTTGAAATTTTGTGATGTGCCTTTGAATGGTGAATTTCGAACACACAAAAACTATGGAGTTCAAATAAGTTCAAAAAAATGAAATCCCTTTGTAAGAGACGAGTTCTCGTTCGAAACCCTGCTACTTCGAGAGAGATTGTCAGTTTTGTACACGAACTGCATCCAGTTTTTGTCGTAGCCCTCTCAACTTTTTAACACATGCTATGTGGGTGAAATGATGATAGCATGCCAACTTTCAACATTTCCAGAGTTCATTTGTAGTGCTTTTCAATTTCAGGGTCAACTAGCTCAAAACAAATAAGTAAATGCACGAAATATACCAAATGAAGTCAGAAATTGTTGAAATTTTGTGATGTGCCTTTGAGTGGTGCATTTTGAACACACAAAAACTATGGAGTTCAAATAAGTTCAAAAAAATGAAATCCCTTTGTAAGAGATGATTTCTCGTTCGAAACCCTGCTACTTCGAGAGAGATTGTCAGTTTAGTACACGAACTGCATCCAGTTTTTGCCGTAGCCCTCTCAAATTTTTAACACATGCTATGTGGGTGAAATGATGATAGCGTGCCAACTTTCAACATTTCCAGAGTTCATTTGTAGTGCTTTTCAATTTCAGGGTCAACTAGCTCAAAACAAATAAGTAAATGCACGAAATATACGAAATGAAGTCAGAAATTGTTGAAATTTTGTGATGTGCCTTTGAATGGTGCATTTTGAACACACAAAAAGTATGGAGTTCAAATAAGTTCAAAAAAATGAAATCCCTTTGTAAGAGATGAGTTCTCGTTCGAAACCGTGCTACTTCGAGAGAGATTGTCAGTTTTGTACACGAACTGCATCCAGTTTTTGTCATATCCCTCTCAACTTTTTAACACATGCTATGTGGGTGAATTGATGATAGCGTGCCAACTTTCAACATTTTCAGAGTTCATTTGTAGTGCTTTTCAATTTCAGGGTCAACTAGCACAAAACAAATATGTAAATGCACGAAATATACCAAATGAAGTTAGAAATTGTTGAAATTTTGTGATGTGCCTTTGCATGGTGCATTTTGAACACACAAAAAGTATTGAGTTCAAATAAGTTCAAAAAATGAAATCCCTTTGTAAGAGATGAGTTCTCGTTCGAAACCGTGCTACTTCGAGAGAGATTGTCAGTTTTGTACACGAACTGCATCCAGTTTTTGTCGTAGCCCTCTCAACTTTTTAACACATGCTATGTGGGTGAAATGATGATAGCATGCCAACTTTCAACATTTTCAGAGTTCATTTGTAGTGCTTTTCAATTTCAGGGTCAACTAGCTCAAAACAAATAAGTAAATGCACGAAATATACCAAATGAAGTTAGAAATTGTTGAAATTTTGTGATGTGCCTTTGAATGGTGCATTTTGAACACACAAAAACTATGGAGTTCAGATAAGTTCAAAAAATGAAATCCCTTTGTAAGAGACGAGTTCTCGTTCGAAACCCTGCTACTTCGAGAGAGATTGTCAGTTTTGTACACGAACTGCATCCAGTTTTTGTCGTAGCCCTCTCAACTTTTTAACACATACTATGTGGGTGAAATGATGATAGCATGCCAACTTTCAACATTTCCAGAGTTCATTTGTAGTGCTTTTCAATTTCAGGGTCAACTAGCTCAAAACAAATAAGTAAATGCACGAAATATACCAAATGAAGTCAGAAATTTTTGAAATTTTGTGATGTGCCTTTGAATGGTGCATTTTGAACACACAAAAAGTATGGAGTTCAAATAAGTTCAAAAAAATGAAATCCCTTTGTAAGAGATGAGTTCTCGTTCGAAACCCTGCTACTTCGAGAGAGATTGTCAGTTTTGTACACGAACTGCATCCAGTTTTTGTCGTATCCCTCTCAACTTTTTAACACATGCTATGTGGGTGAAATGATGATAGCATGCCAACTTTCAACATTTTCAGAGTTCATTTGTACTGCTTTTTAATTTCAGGGTCAACTAGCTCAAAACAAATAAGTAAATGCACGAAATATACCAAATGAAGTCAGAAATTGTTGAAATTTTGTGATGTGCCTTTGAATGGTGCATTTTGAACACACAAATACTATGGAGTTCAAATAAGTTCAAAAAAATGAAATCCCTTTGTAAGAGACGAGTTCTCGTTCGAAACCCTGCTACTTCGAGAGAGATTGTCAGTTTTGTACACGAACTGCATCCAGTTTTTGTCGTAGCCCTCTCAACTTTTTAACACATGCTATGTGGGTGAAATGATGATAGCATGCCAACTTTCAACATTTTCAGAGTTCATTTGCAGTGCTTTTTAATTTCAGGATCAACTAGCTCAAAACAAATATGTAAATGCACGAAATATACCAAATGAAGTCAGAAATTGTTGAAATTTTGTGATGTGCCTTTGAATGGTGCATTTTGAACACACAAAAACTATGGAGTTCAAATAAGTTCAAAAAAATGAAATCCCTTTGTAAGATATGATTTCTCGTTCGAAACCCTGCTACTTCGAGAGAGATTGTCAGTTTAGTACACGAACTGCATCCAGTTTTTGCCGTAGCCCTCTCAAATTTTTAACACATGCTATGTGGGTGAAATGATGATAGCGTGCCAACTTTCAACATTTCCAGAGATCATTTGTAGTGCTTTTCAATTTCAGGGTCAACTAGCTCAAAACAAATAAGTAAATGCACGAAATATACCAAATGAAGTCAGAAATTGTTGAAACTTTGTGATGTGCCTTTGAATGGTGAATTTTGAACACACAAAAAGTATGGAGTTCAAATAAGTTCAAAAAAATGAAATCCCGTTGTAAGAGATGAGTTCTCGTTCGAAACCCTACTACTTCGAGAGAGATTGTCAGTTTTGTACACGAACTGCATCCAGTTTTGGTCATATCCCTCTCAACTTTTTAACACATGCTATGTGGGTGAAATGATGATAGCATGCCAACTTTCAACATTTTCAGAGTTCATTTGGAGTGCTTTTCAATTTCAGGGTCAACTAGCTCAAAACAAATATGTAAATGCACGAAATATACCAAATGAAGTCAGAAATTGTTGAAATTTTGTGATGTGCCTTTGAATGGTGCATTTTGAACACACAAAAACTATGGAGTTCAAAGAAGTTCAAAAAAATGAAATCCCTTTGTAAGAGATGATTTCTCGTTTGAAACCCTGCTACTTCGAGAGAGATTGTCAGTTTAGTACACGAACTGCATCCAGTTTTTGCCGTAGCCCTCTCAAAATTTTAACACATGCTATGTGGGTGAAATGATGATAGCGTGCCAACTTTCAACATTTCCAGAGTTCATTTGTAGTGCTTTTCAATTTCAGGGTCAACTAGCTCAAAACAAATATGTAAATGCACGAAATATACCAAATGAAGTCAGAAATTGTTGAAATTTTCTGATGTGCCTTTGAATGGTGAATTTTGAACACACAAAAAGTATGGAGTTCAAATAAGTTCAAAAAAATGAAATCCCTTTGTAAGAGATGAGTTCTCGTTCGAAACCCTGCTACTTCGAGAGAGATTGTCAGTTTTGTACACGAACTGCATCCAGTTTTTGTCGTATCCCTCTCAACTTTTGAACACATGCTATGTGTGTGAAATGATGATAGCATGCCAACTTTCAACATTTTCAGAGTTCATTTCTAGTGCTTTTCAATTTCAGGGTCAACTAGCTCAAAAAAAATAAGTAAATGCACGAAATATACCAAATGAAGTCAGAAATTGTTGAAATGTTGTGATGTGCCTTTGCATGGTGCATTTTGAACACACAAAAAGTATTGAGTTGAAATAAGTTCAAAAAATGAAATCCCTTTGTAAGAGATGAGTTCTCGTTCGAAACCGTGCTACTTCGAGAGAGATTGTCAGTTTTGTACACGAACTGCATCCAGTTTTTGTCGTAGCCCTCTCAACTTTTTTACACATGCTATGTGGGTGAAATGATGATAGCATGCCAACTTTCAACATTTTCAGAGTTCATTTGTAGTGCTTTTCAATTTCAGGGTCAACTAGCTCAAAACAAATAAGTAAATGCACGAAATATACCAAATGACGTTAGAAATTGTTGAAATTTTGTGATGTGCCTTTGAATGGTGCATTTTGAACACACAAAAACTATGGAGTTCAAATAAGTTCAAAAAAATGAAATCCCTTTGTAAGAGACGAGTTCTCGTTCGAAACCCTGCTACTTCGAGAGAGATTGTCAGTTTTGTACACGAACTGCATCCAGTTTTTGTCGTAGCCCTCTCAACTTTTTAACACATGCTATGTGGGTGAAATGATGATAGCATGCCAACTTTCAACATTTCCAGAGTTCATTTGTAGTGCTTTTCAATTTCAGGGTCAACTAGCTCAAAACAAATAAGTAAATGCACGAAATATACCAAATGAAGTCAGAAATTGTTGAAATTTTGTGATGTGCCTTTGAATGGTGCATTTTGAACACACAAAAAGTATGGAGTTCAAATAAGTTCAAAAAAATGAAATCCCTTTGTAAGAGATGAGTTCTCGTTCGAAACCCTGCTACTTCGAGAGAGATTGTCAGTTTTGTACACGAACTGCATCCAGTTTTTGTCGTATCCCTCTCAACTTTTTAACACATGCTATGTGGGTGAAATGATGATAGCATGCCAACTTTCATCATTTTCAGAGTTCATTTGTACTGCTTTTTAATTTCAGGGTCAACTAGCTCAAAACAAATAAGTAAATGCACGAAATATACCAAATGAAGTCAGAAATTGTTGAAATTTTGTGATGTGCCTTTGAATGGTGCATTTTGAACACACAAATACTATGGAGTTCAAATAAGTTCAAAAAAATGAAATCCCTTTGTAAGAGACGAGTTCTCGTTCGAAACCCTGCTACTTCGAGAGAGATTGTCAGTTTTGTACACGAACTGCATCCAGTTTTTGTCGTAGCCCTCTCAACTTTTTAACACATGCTATGTGGGTGAAATGATGATAGCATGCCAACTTTCAACATTTTCAGAGTTCATTTGTAGTGCTTTTTAATTTAAGGATCAACTAGCTCAAAACAAATATGTAAATGCACGAAATATACCAAATGAAGTCAGAAATTGTTGAAATTTTGTGATGTGCCTTTGAATGGTGCATTTTGAACACACAAAAACTATGGAGTTCAAATAAGTTCAAAAAAATGAAATCCCTTTGTAAGAGATGATTTCTCGTTCGAAACCCTGCTACTTCGAGAGAGATTGTCAGTTTAGTACACGAACTGCATCCAGTTTTTGCCGTAGCCCTCTCAAATTTTTAACACATGCTATGTGGGTGAAATGATGATAGCGTGCCAACTTTCAACATTTCCAGAGTTCATTTGTAGTGCTTTTCAATTTCAGGGTCAACTAGCTCAAAACAAATAAGTAAATGCACGAAATATACCAAATGAAGTCAGAAATTGTTGAAACTTTGTGATGTGCCTTTGAATGGTGAATTTTGAACACACAAAAAGTATGGAGTTCAAATAAGTTCAAAAAAATGAAATCCCGTTGTAAGAGATGAGTTCTCGTTCGAAACCCTACTACTTCGAGAGAGATTGTCAGTTTTGTACACGAACTGCATCCAGTTTTGGTCATATCCCTCTCAACTTTTTAACACATGCTATGTGGGTGAAATGATGATAGCATGCCAACTTTCAACATTTTCAGAGTTCATTTGGAGTGCTTTTCAATTTCAGGGTCAACTAGCTCAAAACAAATATGTAAATGCACGAAATATACCAAATGAAGTTAGAAATTGTTGAAATTTTGTGATGTGCCTTTGAATGGTGCATTTTGAACACACAAAAACTATGGAGTTCAAATAAGTTCAAAAAAATGAAATCCCTTTGTAAGAGATGATTTCTCATTTGAAACCCTGCTACTTCGAGAGAGATTGTCAGTTTAGTACACGAACTGCATCCAGTTTTTGCCGTAGCCCTCTCAAAATTTTAACACATGCTATGTGGGTGAAATGATGATAGCGTGCCAACTTTCAACATTTCCAGAGTTCATTTGTAGTGCTTTTCAATTTCAGGGTCAACTAGCTCAAAACAAATAAGTAAATGCACGAAATATACCAAATGAAGTCAGAAATTGTTGAAATTTTCTGATGTGCCTTTGAATGGTGAATTTTGAACACACAAAAAGTATGGAGTTCAAATAAGTTCAAAAAAATGAAATCCCTTTGTAAGAGATGAGTTCTCGTTCGAAACCCTGCTACTTCGAGAGAGATTGTCAGTTTTGTACACGAACTGCATCCAGTTTTTGTCGTATCCCTCTCAACTTTTGAACACATGCTATGTGGGTGAAATGATGATAGCATGCCAACTTTCAACATTTTCAGAGTTCATTTCTAGTGCTTTTCAATTTCAGGGTCAACTAGCTCAAAAAAAATAAGTAAATGCACGAAATATACCAAATGAAGTCAGAAATTGTTGAAATGTTGTGATGTGCCTTTGCATGGTGCATTTTGAACACACAAAAAGTATTGAGTTCAAATAAGTTCAAAAAATGAAATCCCTTTGTAAGAGATGAGTTCTCGTTCGAAACCGTGCTACTTCGAGAGAGATTGTCAGTTTTGTACACGAACTGCATCCAGTTTTTGTCGTAGCCCTCTCAACTTTTTTACACATGCTATGTGGGTGAAATGATGATAGCATGCCAACTTTCAACATTTTCAGAGTTCATTTGTAGTGCTTTTCAATTTCAGGGTCAACTAGCTCAAAACAAATAAGTAAATGCACGAAATATACCAAATGACGTTAGAAATTGTTGAAATTTTGTGATGTGCCTTTGAATGGTGCATTTTGAACACACAAAAACTATGGAGTTCAAATAAGTTCAAAAAAATGAAATCCCTTTGTAAGAGACGAGTTCTCGTTCGAAACCCTGCTACTTCGAGAGAGATTGTCAGTTCTGTACACGAACTGCATCCAGTTTTTGTCGTAGCCCTCTCAACTTTTTAACACATGCTATGTGGGTGAAATGATGATAGCATGCCAACTTTCAACATTTCCAGAGTTCATTTGTAGTGCTTTTCAATTTCAGGGTCAACTAGCTGAAAACAAATAAGTAAATGCACGAAATATACCAAATGAAGTCAGAAATTGTTGAAATTTTGTGATGTGCCTTTGAATGGTGCATTTTGAACACACAAAAAGTATGGAGTTCAAATAAGTTCAAAAAAATGAAATCCCTTTGTAAGAGATGAGTTCTCGTTCGAAACCCTGCTACTTCGAGAGAGATTGTCAGTTTTGTACACGAACTGCATCCAGTTTTTTTCGTATCCCTCTCAACTTTTTAACACATGCTATGTGGGTGAAATGATGATAGCATGCCAACTTTCATCATTTTCAGAGTTCATTTGTACTGCTTTTTAATTTCAGGGTCAACTAGCTCAAAACAAATAAGTAAATGCACGAAATATACCAAATGAAGTCAGAAATTGTTGAAATTTTGTGATGTGCCTTTGAATGGTGCATTTTGAACACACAAATACTATGGAGTTCAAATAAGTTCAAAAAAATGAAATCCCTTTGTAAGAGACGAGTTCTCGTTCGAAACCATGCTACTTCGAGAGAGATTGTCACTTTTGTACACGAACTGCATCCAGTTTTTGTCGTAGCCCTCTCAACTTTTTAACACATGCTATGTGGGTGAAATGATGATAGCATGCCAACTTTCAACATTTTCAGAGTTCATTTGTAGTGCTTTTCAATTTCAGGGTCAACTAGCTCAAAACAAATAAGTAAATGCACGAAATATACCAAATGAAGTCAGAAATTGTTGAAATTTGTGATATGCCTTTGAATGGTGCATTTTGAACACAGAAAAAGTATGGAGTTCAAATAAGTTCAAAAAAATGAAATCCCTTTGTAAGAGATGAGTTCTCGTTCGAAACCCTGCTACTTCGAGAGAGATTGTCAGTTTTGTACACGAACTGCATCCAGTTTTTGTCATATCCCTCTCAACTTTTTAACACATGCTATGTGGGTGAAATGATGATAGCATGCCAACTTTCAACATTTTCAGAGTTCATTTGTAGTGCTTTTCAATTTCAGGGTCAACTAGCTCAAAACAAATATATAAATGCACGAAATATACCAAATGAAGTCAGAAATTGTTAAAATTTTGTGATGTGCCTTTGAATGGTGCATTTTGAACACACAAAAACTATGGAGTTCAAATAAGTTCAAAAAAATGAAATCCCTTTGTAAGAGATGATTTCTCGTTTGAAACCCTGCTACTTCGAGAGAGATTGTCAGTTTAGTACACGAACTGCATCCAGTTTTTGCCGTAGCCCTCTCAAAATTTTAACACATGCTATGTGGGTGAAATGATGATAGCGTGCCAACTTTCAACATTTCCAGAGTTCATTTGTAGTGCTTTTCAATTTTAGGGTCAACTAGCTCAAAACAAATAAGTAAATGCACGAAATATACCAAATGTAGTCAGAAATTGTTGAAATTTTCTGATGTGCCTTTGAATGGTGAATTTTGAACACACAAAAAGTATGGAGTTCAAATAAGTTCAAAAAAATGAAATCCCTTTGTAAGAGATGAGTTCTCGTTCGAAACCCTGCTACTTCGAGAGAGATTGTCAGTTTTGTACACGAACTGCATCCAGTTTTTGTCGTATCCCTCTCAACTTTTTAACACATGCTATGTGGGTGAAATGATGATAGCATGCCAACTTTCAACATTTTTAGAGTTCATTTGTAGTGCTTTTCAATTTCAGGGTCAACTAGCTCAAAACAAATAAGTAAATGCACGAAATATACGAAATGAAGTCAGAAATTGTTGATATTTTGTGATGTGCCTTTGGATGGTGCATTTTGAACACACAAAAACTATGGAGGTCAAATAAGTTCAAAAAAATGAAATCCCTTTGTAAGAGATGAGTTCTCGTTCGAAACCCTGCTACTTCGAGAGAGATTGTCAGTTTTGTACACTAACTGCATCCAGTTTTTGTCATATCCGTCTCAACTTTTTAACACATGCTATGTGGGTGAAATGATGACAGCATGCCAACTTTCAACATTTTCAGAGTTCATTTCTAGTGCTTTTCAATTTCAGGGGCAACTAGCTCAAAAAAATAAGTAAATGCACGAAATATACCAAATGAAGTCAGAAATTGTTGAAATGTTGTGATGTGCCTTTGCATGGTGCATTTTGAACACACAAAAATTATTGAGTTCAAATAAGTTCAAAAAATAAAATCCCTTTGTAAGAGATGAGTTCTCGTTCGAAACCGTGCTACTTCGAGAGAGATTGTCAGTTTTGTACACGAACTGCATCCAGTTTTTGTCGTAGCCCTCTCAACTTTTTTACACATGCTATGTGGGTGAAATGATGATAGCATGCCAACTTTCAACATTTTCAGAGTTCATTTGTAGTGCTTTTCAATTTCAGGGTCAACTAGCTCAAAACAAATAAGTAAATGCACGAAATATACCAAATGAAGTTAGAAATTGTTGAAATTTTGTGATGTGCCTTTTAATGGTGCATTTTGAACACACAAAAACTATGGAGTTCAAATAAGTTCAAAAAAATGAAATCCCTTTGTAAGAGACGAGTTCTCGTTCGAAACCCTGCTACTTCGAGAGAGATTGTCAGTTTTGTACACGAACTGCATCCAGTTTTTGTCGTAGCCCTCTCAACTTTTTAACACATGCTATGTGGGTGAAATGATGATAGCATGCCAACTTTCAACATTTCCAGAGTTCATTTGTAGTGCTTTTCAATTTCAGGGTCAACTAGCTCAAAACAAATATGTAAATGCACGAAATATACCAAATGAAGTCAGAAATTGTTGAAATTTTGTGATGTGCCTTTGAATGGTGCATTTTTAACACACAAAAAGTATGGAGTTCAAATAAGTTCAAAAAAATGAAATCCCTTTGTAAGAGATGAGTTCTCGTTCGAAACCCTGCTACTTCGAGAGAGATTGTCAGTTTTGTACACGACCTGCATCCAGTTTTTGTCGTATCCCTCTCAACTTTTTAACACATGCTATGTGGGTGAAATGATGATAGCATGCCAACTTTCAACATTTTCAGAGTTCATTTGTACTGGTTTTTAATTTCAGGGTCAACTAGCTCAAAACAAATAAGTAAATGCACGAAATATAGCAAATGAAGTCAGAAATTGTTGAAATTTTGTGATGTGCCTTTGAATGGTGCATTTTGAACACACAAATACTATGGAGTTCAAATAAGTTCGAAAAAATGAAATCCCTTTGTAAGAGACGAGTTCTCGTTCGAAACCCTGCTACTTCGAGAGAGATTGTCAGTTTTGTACACGAACTGCATCCAGTTTTTGTCGTATCCCTCTCAACTTTTTTACACATGATATGTGGGTGAAATGATGATAGCATGCCAACTTTCAACATTTTTAGAGTTCATTTGTAGTGCTTTTCAATTTCAGGGTCAACTAGCTCAAAACAAATAAGTAAATGCACGAAATATACGAAATGAAGTCAGAAATTGTTGATATTTTGTGATGTGCCTTTGGATGGTGCATTTTGAACACACAAAAACTATGGAGGTCAAATAAGTTCAAAAAAATGAAATCCCTTTGTAAGAGATGAGTTCTCGTTCGAAACCCTGCTACTTCGAGAGAGATTGTCAGTTTTGTACACGAACTGCATCCAGTTTTTGTCATATCCGTCTCAACTTTTTAACACATGCTATGTGGGTGAAATGATGATAGCATGCCAACTTTCAACATTTTCAGAGTTCATTTCTAGTGCTTTTCAATTTCAGGGTCAACTAGCTCAAAAAAATAAGTAAATGCACGAAATATACCAAATGAAGTCAGATATTGTTGAAATGTTGTGATGTGCCTTTGCATGGTGCATTTTGAACACACAAAAAGTATTGAGTTCAAATAAGTTCAAAAAATAAAATCCCTTTGTAAGAGATGAGTTCTCGTTCGAAACCGTGCTACTTCGAGAGAGATTGTCAGTTTTGTACACGAACTGCATCCAGTTTTTGTCGTAGCCCTCTCAACTTTTTTACACATGCTATGTGGGTGAAATGATGATAGCATGCCAACTTTCAACATTTTCAGAGTTCATTTGTAGTGCTTTTCAATTTCAGGGTCAACTAGCTCAAAACAAATAAGTAAATGCACGAAATATACCAAATGAAGTTAGAAATTGTTGAAATTTTGTGATGTGCCTTTGAATGGTGCATTTTGAACACACAAAAACTATGGAGTTCAAATAAGTTCAAAAAAATGAAATCCCTTTGTAAGAGACGAGTTCTCGTTCGAAACCCTGCTACTTCGAGAGAGATTGTCAGTTTTGTACACGAACTGCATCCAGTTTTTGTCGTAGCCCTCTCAACTTTTTAACACATGCTATGTGGGTGAAATGATGATAGCATGCCAACTTTCAACATTTCCAGAGTTCATTTGTAGTGCTTTTCAATTTCAGGGTCAACTAGCTCAAAACAAATATGTAAATGCACGAAATATACCAAATGAAGTCAGAAATTGTTGAAATTTTGTGATGTGCCTTTGAATGGTGCATTTTTAACACACAAAAAGTATGGAGTTCAAATAAGTTCAAAAAAATGAAATCCCTTTGTAAGAGATGAGTTCTCGTTCGAAACCCTGCTACTTCGAGAGAGATTGTCAGTTTTGTACACGACCTGCATCCAGTTTTTGTCGTATCCCTCTCAACTTTTTAACACATGCTATGTGGGTGAAATGATGATAGCATGCCAACTTTCAACATTTTCAGAGTTCATTTGTACTGCTTTTTAATTTCAGGGTCAACTAGCTCAAAACAAATAAGTAAATGCACGAAATATACCAAATGAAGTCAGAAATTGTTGAAATTTTGTGATGTGCCTTTGAATGGTGCATTTTGAACACACAAATACTATGGAGTTCAAATAAGTTCGAAAAAATGAAATCCCTTTGTAAGAGACGAGTTCTCGTTCGAAACCCTGCTACTTCGAGAGAGATTGTCAGTTTTGTACACGAACTGCATCCAGTTTTTGTCGTATCCCTCTCAACTTTTTAACACATGATATGTGGGTGAAATGATGATAGCATGCCAACTTTCAACATTTTTAGAGTTCATTTGTAGTGCTTTTCAATTTCAGGGTCAACTAGCTCAAAACAAATAAGTAAATGCACGAAATATACGAAATGAAGTCAGAAATTGTTGATATTTTGTGATGTGCCTTTGGATGGTGCATTTTGAACACACAAAAACTATGGAGGTCAAATAAGTTCAAAAAAATGAAATCCCTTTGTAAGAGATGAGTTCTCGTTCGAAACCCTGCTACTTCGAGAGAGATTGTCAGTTTTGTACACGAACTGCATCCAGTTTTTGTCATATCCTTCTCAACTTTTTAACACATGCTATGTGGGTGAAATGATGATAGCATGCCAACTTTCAACATTTTCAGAGTTCATTTCTAGTGCTTTTCAATTTCAGGGTCAACTAGCTCAAAAAAATAAGTAAATGCACGAAATATACCAAATGAAGTCAGATATTGTTGAAATGTTGTGATGTGCCTTTGCATGGTGCATTTTGAACACACAAAAAGTATTGAGTTCAAATAAGTTCAAAAAATAAAATCCCTTTGTAAGAGATGAGTTCTCGTTCGAAACCGTGCTACTTCGAGAGAGATTGTCAGTTTTGTACACGAACTGCATCCAGTTTTTGTCGTAGCCCTCTCAACTTTTTTACACATGCTATGTGGGTGAAATGATGATAGCATGCCAACTTTCAACATTTTCAGAGTTCATTTGTAGTGCTTTTCAATTTCAGGGTCAACTAGCTCAAAACAAATAAGTAAATGCACGAAATATACCAAATGAAGTTAGAAATTGTTGAAATTTTGTGATGTGCCTTTGAATGGTGCATTTTGAACACACAAAAACTATGGAGTTCAAATAAGTTCAAAAAAATGAAATCCCTTTGTAAGAGACGAGTTCTCGTTCGAAACCCTGCTACTTCGAGAGAGATTGTCAGTTTTGTACACGAACTGCATCCAGTTTTTGTCGTAGCCCTCTCAACTTTTTAACACATGCTATGTGGGTGAAATGATGATAGCATGCCAACTTTCAACATTTCCAGAGTTCATTTGTAGTGCTTTTCAATTTCAGGGTCAACTAGCTCAAAACAAATATGTAAATGCACGAAATATACCAAATGAAGTCAGAAATTGTTGAAATTTTGTGATGTGCCTTTGAATGGTGCATTTTTAACACACAAAAAGTATGGAGTTCAAATAAGTTCAAAAAAATGAAATCCCTTTGTAAGAGATGAGTTCTCGTTCGAAACCCTGCTACTTCGAGAGAGATTGTCAGTTTTGTACACGACCTGCATCCAGTTTTTGTCGTATCCCTCTCAACTTTTTAACACATGCTATGTGGGTGAAATGATGATAGCATGCCAACTTTCATCATTTTCAGAGTTCATTTGTACTGCTTTTTAATTTCAGGGTCAACTAGCTCAAAACAAATAAGTAAATGCACGAAATATACCAAATGAAGTCAGAAATTGTTGAAATTTTGTGATGTGCCTTTGAATGGTGCATTTTGAACACACAAATACTATGGAGTTCAAATAAGTTCAAAAAAATGAAATCCATTTGTAAGAGACGAGTTCTCGTTCGAAACCATGCTACTTCGAGAGAGATTGTCAGTTTTGTACACGAACTGCATCCAGTTTTTGTCGTATCCCTCTCAACTTTTTAACACATGATATGTGGGTGAAATGATGATAGCATGCCAACTTTCAACATTTCCAGAGTTCATTTGTAGTGCTTTTCAATTTCAGGGTCAACTAGCTCAAAACAAATAAGTAAATGCACGAAATATACCAAATGAAGTCAGAAATTGTTGAAATTTGTGATATGCCTTTGAATGGTGCATTTTGAACACACAAAAAGTATGGAGTTCATTTAAGTTCAAAAAAATGAAATCCCTTTGTAAGAGATGAGTTCTCGTTCGAAACCCTGTTACTTCGAGAGAGATTGTCAGTTTTGTACACGAACTGCATCCAGTTTTTGTCATATCCCTCTCAACTTTTTAACACATGCTATGTGGGTGAAATGATGATAGCATGCCAACTTTCAACATTTTCAGAGTTCATTTGTAGTGCTTTTCAATTTCAGGGTCAACTAGCTCAAAACAAATATATAAATGCACGAAATATACCAAATGAAGTCAGAAATTGTTAAAATTTTGTGATGTGCCTTTGAATGGTGCATTTTGAACACACAAAAACTATGGAGTTCAAATAAGTTCAAAAAAATGAAATCCCTTTGTAAGAGATGATTTCTCGTTTGAAACCCTGCTACTTCGAGAGAGATTGTCAGTTTAGTACACGAACTGCATCCAGTTTTTGCCGTAGCCCTCTCAAATTTTTAACACATGCTATGTGGGTGAAATGATGATAGCGTGCCAACTTTCAACATTTCCAGAGTTCATTTGTAGTGCTTTTCAATTTCAGGGTCAACTAGCTCAAAACAAATAAGTAAATGCACGAAATATACCAAATGTAGTCAGAAATTGTTGAAATTTTCTGATGTGCCTTTGAATGGTGAATTTTGAACACACAAAAAGTATGGAGTTCAAATAAGTTCAAAAAAATGAAATCCCTTTGTAAGAGATGAGTTCTCGTTCGAAACCCTGCTACTTCGAGAGAGATTGTCAGTTTTGTACACGAACTGCATCCAGTTTTTGTCGTATCCCTCTCAACTTTTTAACACATGCTATGTGGGTGAAATGATGATAGCATGCCAACTTTCAACATTTTTAGAGTTCATTTGTAGTGCTTTTCAATTTCAGGGTCAACTAGCTCAAAACAAATAAGTAAATGCACGAAATATACGAAATGAAGTCAGAAATTGTTGATATTTTGTGATGTGCCTTTGGATGGTGCATTTTGAACACACAAAAACTATGGAGGTCAAATAAGTTCAAAAAAATGAAATCCCTTTGTAAGAGATGAGTTCTCGTTCGAAACCCTGCTACTTCGAGAGAGATTGTCAGTTTTGTACACTAACTGCATCCAGTTTTTGTCATATCCGTCTCAACTCTTTAACACATGCTATGTGGGTGAAATGATGACAGCATGCCAACTTTCAACATTTTCAGAGTTCATTTCTAGTGCTTTTCAATTTCAGGGGCAACTAGCTCAAAAAAATAAGTAAATGCACGAAATATACCAAATGAAGTCAGAAATTGTTGAAATGTTGTGATGTGCCTTTGCATGGTGCATTTTGAACACACAAAAATTATTGAGTTCAAATAAGTTCAAAAAATAAAATCCCTTTGTAAGAGATGAGTTCTCGTTCGAAACCGTGCTACTTCGAGAGAGATTGTCAGTTTTGTACACGAACTGCATCCAGTTTTTGTCGTAGCCCTCTCAACTTTTTTACACATGCTATGTGGGTGAAATGATGATAGCATGCCAACTTTCAACATTTTCAGAGTTCATTTGTAGTGCTTTTCAATTTCAGGGTCAACTAGCTCAAAACAAATAAGTAAATGCACGAAATATACCAAATGAAGTTAGAAATTGTTGAAATTTTGTGATGTGCCTTTTAATGGTGCATTTTGAACACACAAAAACTATGGAGTTCAAATAAGTTCAAAAAAATGAAATCCCTTTGTAAGAGACGAGTTCTCGTTCGAAACCCTGCTACTTCGAGAGAGATTGTCAGTTTTGTACACGAACTGCATCCAGTTTTTGTCGTAGCCCTCTCAACTTTTTAACACATGCTATGTGGGTGAAATGATGATAGCATGCCAACTTTCAACATTTCCAGAGTTCATTTGTAGTGCTTTTCAATTTCAGGGTCAACTAGCTCAAAACAAATATGTAAATGCACGAAATATACCAAATGAAGTCAGAAATTGTTGAAATTTTGTGATGTGCCTTTGAATGGTGCATTTTTAACACACAAAAAGTATGGAGTTCAAATAAGTTCAAAAAAATGAAATCCCTTTGTAAGAGATGAGTTCTCGTTCGAAACCCTGCTACTTCGAGAGAGATTGTCAGTTTTGTACACGACCTGCATCCAGTTTTTGTCGTATCCCTCTCAACTTTTTAACACATTCTATGTGGGTGAAATGATGATAGCATGCCAACTTTCAACATTTTCAGAGTTCATTTGTACTGCTTTTTAATTTCAGGGTCAACTAGCTCAAAACAAATAAGTAAATGCACGAAATATACCAAATGAAGTCAGAAATTGTTGAAATTTTGTGATGTGCCTTTGAATGGTGCATTTTGAACACACAAATACTATGGAGTTCAAATAAGTTCAAAAAAATGAAATCCCTTTGTAAGAGACGAGTTCTCGTTCGAAACCCTCCTACTTCGAGAGAGATTGTCAGTTTTGTACACGAACTGCATCCAGTTTTTGTCGTAGCCCTCTCAACTTTTTAACACATGCTATGTGGGTGAAATGATGATAGCATGCCAACTTTCAACATTTCCAGAGTTCATTTGTAGTGCTTTTCAATTTCAGGGTCAACTAGCTCAAAACAAATAAGTAAATGCACGAAATATACCAAATGAAGTCAGAAATTGTTGAAATTTGTGATATGCCTTTGAATGGTGCATTTTGAACACACAAAAAGTATGGAGTTCAAATAAGTTCAAAAAAATGAAATCCCTTTGTAAGAGATGAATTCTCGTTCGAAACCCTGCTACTTCGAGAGAGATTGTCAGTTTTGTACACGAACTGCATCCAGTTTTTGTCATATCCGTCTCAACTTTTTAACACATGCTATGTGGGTGAAATGATGATAGCATGCGAACTTTCAACATTTTCAGAGTTCATTTCTAGTGCTTTTCAATTTCAGGGTCAACTAGCTCAAAAAAATAAGTAAATGCACGAAATATACCAAATGAAGTCAGATATTGTTGAAATGTTGTGATGTGCCTTTGCATGGTGCATTTTGAACACACAAAAACTATGGAGGTCAAATAAGTTCAAAAAATAAAATCCCTTTGTAAGAGATGAGTTCTCGTTCGAAACCGTGCTACTTCGAGAGAGATTGTCAGTTTTGTACACGAACTGCATCCAGTTTTTGTCGTAGCCCTCTCAACTTTTTTACACATGCTATGTGGGTGAAATGATGATAGCATGCCAACTTTCAACATTTTCAGAGTTCATTTGTAGTGCTTTTCAATTTCAGGGTCAACTAGCTCAAAACAAATAAGTAAATGCACGAAATATACCAAATGAAGTTAGAAATTGTTGAAATTTTGTGATGTGCCTTTGAATGGTGCATTTTGAACACACAAAAACTATGGAGTTCAAATAAGTTCAAAAAAATGAAATCCCTTTGTAAGAGACGAGTTCTCGTTCGAAACCCTGCTACTTCGAGAGAGATTGTCAGTTTTGTACACGAACTGCATCCAGTTTTTGTCGTAGCCCTCTCAACTTTTTAACACATGCTATGTGGGTGAAATGATGATAGCATGCCAACTTTCAACATTTCCAGAGTTCATTTGTAGTGCTTTTCAATTTCAGGGTCAACTAGCTCAAAACAAATAAGTAAATGCACGAAATATACCAAATGAAGTCAGAAATTGTTGAAATTTTGTGTTGTGCCTTTGAATGGTGCATTTTGAACACACAAAAAGTATGGAGTTCAAATAAGTTCAAAAAAATGAAATCCCTTTGTAAGAAATGAGTTCTCGTTCGAAACCCTGCTACTTCGAGAGAGATTGTCAGTTTTGTACACGAACTGCATCCAGTTTTTGTCGTATCCACCTCAACTTTTTAACACATGCTATGTGGGTGAAATGATGATAGCATGCCAACTTTCATCATTTTCAGAGTTCATTTGTACTGCTTTTTAATTTCAGGGTCAACTAGCTCAAAACAAATAAGTAAATGCACGAAATATACCAAATGAAGTCAGAAATTGTTGAAATTTTGTGATGTGCCTTTGAATGGTGCATTTTGAACACACAAATACTATGGAGTTCAAATAAGTTCAAAAAAATGAAATCCCTTTGTAAGAGACGAGTTCTCGTTCGAAACCCTGCTACTTCGAGAGAGATTGTCAGTTTTGTACACGAACTGCATCCAGTTTTTGTCGTAGCCCTCTCAACTTTTTAACACATGCTATGTGGGTGAAATGATGATAGCAAGCCAACTTTCAACATTTCCAGAGTTCATTTGTAGTGCTTTTCAATTTCAGGGTCAACTAGCTCAAAACAAATAAGTAAATGCACGAAATATACCAAATGAAGTCAGAAATTGTTGAAATTTGTGATATGCCTTTGAATGGTGCATTTTGAACACACAAAAAGTATGGAGTTCAAATAAGTTCAAAAAAATGAAATCCCTTTGTAAGAGATGAGTTCTCGTTCGAAACCCTGCTACTTCGAGAGAGATTGTCAGTTTTGTACACGAACTGCATCCAGTTTTTGTCATATCCCTCTCAACTTTTTAACACATGCTATGTGGGTGAAATGATGATAGCATGCCAACTTTCAACATTTTCAGAGTTCATTTGTAGTGCTTTTCAATTTCAGGGTCAACTAGCTCAAAACAAATATGTAAATGCACGAAATATACCAAATGAAGTCAGAAATTGTTGAAATTTTGTGATATGCCTTTGAATGGTGCATTTTGAACACACAAAAACTATGGAGTTCAAATAAGTTCAAAAAAATGAAATCCCTTTGTAAGAGATGATTTCTCGTTCGAAACCCTGCTACTTCGAGAGAGATTGTCAGTTTAGTACACGAACTGCATCCAGTTTTTGCCGTAGCCCTCTCAAATTTTTAACACATGCTATGTGGGTGAAATGATGATAGCGTGCCAACTTTCAACATTTCCAGAGTTCATTTGTAGTGCTTTTCAATTTTAGGGTCAACTAGCTCAAAACAAATAAGTAAATGCACGAAATATACCAAATGAAATCAGAAATTGTTGAAATTCTGTGATGTGCCTTTGAATGGTGCATTTTGAACACACAAAAAGTATGGAGTTCAAATAAGTTCAAAAAAATTAAATCCCTTGGTAAGAGATGAGTTCTCGTTCGAAACCCTCCTACTTCGAGAGAGATTGTCAGTTTTGTACACGAACTCATCCAGTTTTTGTCGTATCCCTCTCAACTTTTTAACACATGCTATGTGGGTGAAATGATGATAGCATGCCAACTTTCAACATTTTCAGAGTTCATTTGTAGTGCTTTTCAATTTCAGGGTCAACTAGCTCAAAACAAATAAGTAAATGCACGAAATATACCAAATGAAGTCAGAAATTGTTGAAATTTGTGATATGCCTTTGAATGGTGCATTTTGAACCGACAAAAAGTATGGAGTTCAAATAAGTTCAAAAAAATGAAATCCCTTTGTAAGAGATGAGTTCTCGTTCGAAACCCTGCTACTTCGAGAGAGATTGTCAGTTTTGTACACGAACTGCATCCAGTTTTTGTCATATCCCTCTCAACTTTTTAACACATGCTATGTGGGTGAAATGATGATAGCATGCCAACTTTCAACATTTTCAGAGTTCATTTGTAGTGCTTTTCAATTTCAGGGTCAACTAGCTCAAAACAAATATGTAAATGCACGAAATATACCAAATGAAGTCAGAAATTGTTGAAATTTTGTGATGTGCCTTTGAATGGTGCATTTTGAACACACAAAAACTATGGAGTTCAAATAAGTTCTAAAAAAATGAAATCCCTTTGTAATAGACGAGTTCTCGTTCGAAACCCTGCTACTTCGAGAGAGATTGTCAGTTTTGTACACGAACTGCATCCAGTTTTTGTCGTAGCCCTCTCAACTTTTTAACACATGCTATGTGGGTGAAATGATGATAGCATGCCAACTTTCAACATTTCCAGAGTTCATTTGTAGTGCTTTTCATTTTCAGGGTCAACTAGCTCAAAACAAATAAGTAAATGCACGAAATATACCAAATGAAGTCAGAAATTGTTGAAATTTTGTGATGTGCCTTTGAATGGTGCATTTTGAACACACAAAAACTATGGAGTTCAAATAAGTTCAAAAAAATGAAATCCCTTTGTAAGAGATGAGTTCTCGTTCGAAACCCTGCTACTCCGAGAGAGATTGTCAGTTTTGTACACGAACTGCATCCAGTTTTTGTCGTATCCCTCTCAACTTTTTAACACATGCTATGTGGGTGAAATGATGATAGCATGCCAACTTTCAACATTTCCAGAGTTCATTTGTAGTGCTTTTTAATTTCAGGGTCAACTAGCTCAAAACAAATAAGTAAATGCACGAAATATACCAAATGAATTCAGAAATTGTTGAAATTTTGTGATGTGCCTTTGAATGGTGCATTTTGAACACACAAAAACTATGGAGTTCAAATAAGTTCAAAAAAATGAAATCCCTTTGTAAGAGACGATTTCTCGTTCGAAACCCAGCTACTTCGAGAGAGATTGTCAGTTTTGTACACGAACTGCATCCAGTTTTTGCCGCAGCCCTCTCAAATTTTTAACACATGCTATGTGGGTGAAATGATGATAGCGTGCCAACTTTCAACATTTCCAGAGTTCATTTGTAGTGCTTTTCAATTTCAGGGTCAACTAGCTCAAAACAAATAAGTAAATGCACGAAATATACCAAATGAAGTCAGAAATTCTTGAAATTTTGTGATGTGCCTTTGAATGGTGCATTTTGAACACACAAAAAGTATGGAGTTCAAATAAGTTCAAAAAAATTAAATCCCTTTGTAAGAGATGAGTTCTCGTTCGAAACCCTGCTACTTCGAGAGAGATTGTCAGTTTTGTACACGAACTGCAACCAGTTTTTGTCGTAGCCCTCTCAACTTTTTTACACATGCTATGTGGGTGAAATGATGATAGCATGCCAACTTTCAACATTTTCAGAGTTCATTTGTAGTGCTTTTCAATTTCAGGGTCAACTAGCTCAAAACAAATAAGTAAATGCACGAAATATACCAAATGAAGTTAGAAATTGTTGAAATTTTGTGATGTGCCTTTGAATGGTGCATTTTGAACACACAAAAACTATGGAGTTCAAATAAGTTCAAAAAAATGAAATCCCTTTGTAAGAGACGAGTTCTCGTTCGAAACCCTGCTACTTCGAGAGAGATTGTCAGTTTTGTACACGAACTGCATCCAGTTTTTGTCGTAGCCCTCTCAACTTTTTAACACATGCTATGTGGGTGAAATGATGATAGCATGCCAACTTTCAACATTTCCAGAGTTCATTTGTAGTGCTTTTCAATTTCAGGGTCAACTAGCTCAAAACAAATAACTAAATGCACGAAATATACCAAATGAAGTCAGAAATTGTTGAAATTTTGTGATGTGCCTTTGAATGGTGCATTTTGAACACACAAAAAGTATGGAGTTCAAATAAGTTCAAAAAAATGAAATCCCTTTGTAAGAGATGAGTTCTCGTTCGAAACCCTGCTACTTCGAGAGAGATTGTCAGTTTTGTACACGAACTGCATCCAGTTTTTGTCGTATCCCTCTCAACTTTTTAACACATGCTATGTGGGTGAAATGATGATAGCATGCCAACTTTCATCATTTTCAGAGTTCATTTGTACTGCTTTTTAATTTCAGGGTCAACTAGCTCAAAACAAATAAGTAAATGCACGAAATATACCAAATGAAGTCAGAAATTGTTGAAATTTTGTGATGTGCCTTTGAATGGTGCATTTTGAACACACAAATACTATGGAGTTCAAATAAGTTCAAAAAAATGAAATCCCTTTGTAAGAGACGAGTTCTCGTTCGAAACCATGCTACTTCGAGAGAGATTGTCAGTTTTGTACACGAACTGCATCCAGTTTTTGTCGTAGCCCTCTCAACTTTTTAACACATGCTATGTGGGTGAAATGATGATAGCATGCCAACTTTCAACATTTCCAGAGTTCATTTGTAGTGCTTTTCAATTTAGGGTCAACTAGCTCAAAACAAATAAGTAAATGCACGAAATATACCAAATGAAGTCAGAAATTGTTGAAATTTGTGATATGCCTTTGAATGGTGCATTTTGAACACACAAAAAGTATGGAGTTCAAATAAGTTCAAAAAAATGAAATCCCTTTGTAAGAGATGAGTTCTCGTTCGAAACCCTGCTACTTCGAGAGACATTGTCAGTTTTGTACACGAACTGCATCCAGTTTTTGTCATATCCCTCTCAACTTTTTAACACATGCTATGTGGGTGAAATGATGATAGCATGCCAAGTTTCAACATTTTCAGAGTTCATTTGTAGTGCTTTTCAATTTCAGGGTCAACTAGCTCAAAACAAATATGTAAATGCACGAAATATACCAAATGAAGTCAGAAATTGTTGAAATTTTGTGATATGCCTTTGAATGGTGCATTTTGAACACACAAAAAGTATGGAGTTCAAATAAGTTCAAAAAAATGAAATCCCTTTGTAAGAGACGATTTCTCGTTCGAAACCCAGCTACTTCGAGAGAGATTGTCAGTTTAGTACACGAACTGCATCCAGTTTTTGCCGTAGCCCTCTCAAATTTTTAACACATGCTATGTGGGTGAAATGATGATAGCGTGCCAACTTTCAACATTTCCAGAGTTCATTTGTAGTGCTTTTCAATTTCAGGGTCAACTAGCTCAAAACAAATAAGTAAATGCACGAAATATACCAAATGAAGTCAGAAATTGTTGAAATTCTGTGATGTGCCTTTGAATGGTGCATTTTGAACACACAAAAAGTATGGAGTTCAAATAAGTTCAAAAAAATTAAATCCCTTGGTAAGAGATGAGTTCTCGTTCGAAACCCTCCTACTTCGAGAGAGATTGTCAGTTTTGTACACGAACTGCATCCAGTTTTTGTCGTATCCCTCTCAACTTTTTAACACATGCTATGTGGGTGAAATGATGATAGCATGCCAACTTTCAACATTTTCAGAGTTCATTTGTAGTGCTTTTCAATTTCAGGGTCAACTAGCTCAAAACAAATAAGTAAATGCACGAAATATACCAAATGAAGTCAGAAATTGTTGAAATTTGTGATATGCCTTTGAATGGTGCATTTTGAACCCACAAAAAGTATGGAGTTCAAATAAGTTCAAAAAAATGAAATCCCTTTGTAAGAGATGAGTTCTCGTTCGAAACCCTGCTACTTCGAGAGAGATTGTCAGTTTTGTACACGAACTGCATCCAGTTTTTGTCATATCCCTCTCAACTTTTTAACACATGCTATGTGGGTGAAATGATGATAGCATGCCAACTTTCAACATTTTCAGAGTTCATTTGTAGTGCTTTTCAATTTCAGGGTCAACTAGCTCAAAACAAATATGTAAATGCACGAAATATACCAAATGAAGTCAGAAATTGTTGAAATTTTGTGATGTGCCTTTGAATGGTGCATTTTGAACACACAAAAACTATGGAGTTCAAATAAGTTCTAAAAAAATGAAATCCCTTTGTAATAGACGAGTTCTCGTTCGAAACCCTGCTACTTCGAGAGAGATTGTCAGTTTTGTACACGAACTGCATCCAGTTTTTGTCGTAGCCCTCTCAACTTTTTAACACATGCTATGTGGGTGAAACGATGATAGCATGCCAACTTTCAACATTTCCAGAGTTCATTTGTAGTGCTTTTCAATTTCAGGGTCAACTAGCTCAAAACAAATAAGTAAATGCACGAAATATACCAAATGAAGTCAGAAATTGTTGAAATTTTGTGATGTGCCTTTGAATGGTGCATTTTGAACACACAAAAACTATGGAGTTCAAATAAGTTCAAAAAAATGAAATCCCTTTGTAAGAGATGAGTTCTCGTTCGAAACCCTGCTACTCCGAGAGAGATTGTCAGTTTTGTACACGAACTGCATCCAGTTTTTGTCGTATCCCTCTCAACTTTTTAACACATGCTATGTGGGTGAAATGATGATAGCATGCCAACTTTCAACATTTCCAGAGTTCATTTGTAGTGCTTTTTAATTTCAGGGTCAACTAGCTCAAAACAAATAAGTAAATGCACGAAATATACCAAATGAATTCAGAAATTGTTGAAATTTTGTGATGTGCCTTTGAATGGTGCATTTTGAACACACAAAAACTATGGAGTTCAAATAAGTTCAAAAAAATGAAATCCCTTTGTAAGAGACGATTTCTCGTTCGAAACCCAGCTACTTCGAGAGAGATTGTCAGTTTTGTACACGAACTGCATCCAGTTTTTGCCGTAGCCCTCTCAAATTTTTAACACATGCTATGTGGGTGAAATGATGATAGCGTGCCAACTTTCAACATTTCCAGAGTTCATTTGTAGTGCTTTTCAATTTCAGGGTCAACTAGCTCAAAACAAATAAGTAAATGCACGAAATATACCAAATGAAGTCAGAAATTGTTGAAATTTTGTGATGTGCCTTTGAATGGTGCATTTTGAACACACAAAAAGTATGGAGTTCAAATAAGTTCAAAAAAATTAAATCCCTTTGTAAGAGATGAGTTCTCGTTCGAAACACTGCTACTTCGAGAGAGATTGTCAGTTTTGTACACGAACTGCAACCAGTTTTTGTCGTATCCCTCTCAACTTTTTAACACATGATATGTGGGTGAAATGATGATAGCATGCCAACTTTCAACATTTTCAGAGTTCATTTGTAGTGCTTTTCAATTTCAGGGTCAACTAGCTCAAAACAAATAAGTAAATGCACGAAATATACCAAATGAAGTCAGAAATTGTTGAAATTTGTGATATGCCTTTGAATGGTGCATTTTGAACTCACAAAAAGTATGGAGTTCAAATAAGTTCAAAAAAATGAAATCCCTTTGTAAGAGATGAGTTCTCGTTCGAAACCCTGCTACTTCGAGAGAGATTATCAGTTTTGTACACGAACTGCATCCAGTTTTTGTCACATCCCTCTCAACTTTTTAACACATGCTATGTGGGTGAAATGATGATAGCATGCCAACTTTCAACATTTTCAGAGTTCATTTCTAGTGCTTTTCAATTTCAGGGTCAACTAGCTCAAAACAAATATGTAAATGCACGAAATATACCAAATGAAGTCAGAAATTGTTGAAATTTTGTGATGTGCCTTTGAATGGTGCATTTTGAACACACAAAAACTATGGAGTTCAAATAAGTTCAAAAAAATGAAATCCCTTTGTAAGAGACGAGTTCTCGTTCGAAACCCTGCTACTTCGAGAGAGATTGTCAGTTTTGTACACGAACTGCATCCAGTTTTTGTCGTAGCCCTCTCAACTTTTTAACACATGCTATGTGGGTGAAATGATGATAGCATGCCAACTTTCAACATTTTCAGAGTTCATTTGTAGTGCTTTTCAATTTCAGGGTCAACTAGCTCAAAACAAATAAGTAAATGCACGAAATATACCAAATGAAGTCAGAAATTGTTGAAATTTTGTGATGTGCCTTTGAATGGTGCATTTTAAACACACAAAAACTATGGAGTTCAAATAAGTTCAAAAAAATGAAATCCCTTTGTAAGAGATGAGTTCTCGTTCGAAACCCTGCTACTCCGAGAGAGATTGTCAGTTTTGTACACGAACTGCATCAAGTTTTTGTCGTAGCCCTCTCAACTTTTTAACACATGCTATGTGGGTGAAATGATGATAGCATGACAACTTTCAACATTTCCAGAGTTCATTTGTAGTGCTTTTTAATTTCAGGGTCAACTAGCTCAAAACAAATAAGTAAATGCACGAAATATACCAAATGAAGTCAGAAATTGTTGAAATTTTGTGATGTGCCTTTGAATGGTGCATTTTGAACACACAAAAAGTATGGAGTTCAAATAAGTTCAAAAAAATGAAATCCCTTTGTAAGAGACGATTTCTCGTTCGAAACCCAGCTACTTCGAGAGAGATTGTCAGTTTTGTACACGAACTGCATCCAGTTTTTGCCGTAGCCCTCTCAAATTTTTAACACATGCTATGTGGGTGAAATGATGATAGCGTGCCAACTTTCAACATTTCCAGAGTTCATTTGTAGTGGTTTTCAATTTCAGGGTCAACTATCTCAAAACAAATAAGTAAATGCACGAAATATACCAAATGAAGTCAGAAATTGTTGAAATTTTGTGATGTGCCTTTGAATGGTGCATTTTGAACACACAAAAAGTATGGAGTTCAAATAAGTTGAAAAAAATGAAATCCCATTGTAAGAGATGAGTTCTCGTTCGAAACCCTGCTACTTCGAGAGAGATTGTCAGTTTTGTACACGAACTGCATCCAGTTTTTGTCGTAGCCCTCTCAACTTTTTAACACATGCTATGTGGGTGAAATGATGATAGCATGCCAACTTTCAACATTTCCAGAGTTCATTTGTAGTGCTTTTCAATTTCAGGGTCAACTAGCTCAAAACAAATAAGTAAATGCACGAAATATACCAAATGAAGTCAGAAATTGTTGAAATTTGTGATATGCCTTTGAATGGTGCATTTTGAACACACAAAAAGTATGGAGTTCAAATAAGTTCAAAAAAAATGAAATCCCTTTGTAAGAGATGAGTTCTCGTTCGAAACCCTGCTACTTCGAGAGAGATTGTCAGTTTTGTACACGAACTGCATCGAGTTTTTGTCATATCCCTCTCAACTTTTTAACACATGCTATGTGGGTGAAATGATGATAGCATGCCAAGTTTCAACATTTTCAGTGTTCATTTGTAGTGCTTTTCAATTTCAGGGTCAACTAGCTCAAAACAAATATGTAAATGCACGAAATATACCAAATGAAGTCAGAAATTGTTGAAATTTTGTGATATGCCTTTGAATGGTGCATTTTGAACACACAAAAAGTATGGAGTTCAAATAAGTTCAAAAAAATTAAATCCCTTTGTAAGAGACGATTTCTCGTTCGAAACCCTGCTACTTCGAGAGAGATTGTCAGTTTTGTACACGAACTGCATCCAGTTTTTGCCGTAGCCCTCTCAAATTTTTAACACATGCTATGTGGGTGAAATGATGATAGCGTGCCAACTTTCAACATTTCCAGAGTTCATTTGTAGTGCTTTTCAATTTCAGGGTCAACTAGCTCAAAACAAATAAGTAAATGCACGAAATATACCAAATGAAGTCAGAAATTGTTGAAATTTTGTGATGTGCCTTTGAATGGTGCATTTTGAACACACAAAAAGTATGGAGTTCAAATAAGTTCAAAAAAATTAAATCCCTTTGTAAGAGATGAGTTCTCGTTCGAAACCCTGCTACTTCGAGAGAGATTGTCAGTTTTGTACACGAACTGCAACCAGTTTTTGTCGTATCCCTCTCAACTTTTTAACACATGATATGTGGGTGAAATAATGATAGCATGCCAACTTTCAACATTTTCAGAGTTCATTTGTAGTGCTTTTCAATTTCAGGGTCAACTAGCTCAAAACAAATAAGTAAATGCACGAAATATACCAAATGAAGTCAGAAATTGTTGAAATTTGTGATATGCCTTTGAATGGTGCATTTTGAACTCACAAAAAGTATGGAGTTCAAATAAGTTCAAAAAAATGAAATCCCTTTGTAAGAGATGAGTTCTCGTTCGAAACCCTGCTACTTCGAGAGAGATTGTCAGTTTTGTACACGAACTGCATCCAGTTTTTGTCACATCCCTCTCAACTTTTTAACACATGTTATGTGGGTGAAATGATGATAGCATGCCAACTTTCAACATTTTCAGAGTTCATTTCTAGTGCTTTTCAATTTCAGGGTCAACTAGCTCAAAACAAATATGTAAATGCACGAAATATACCAAATGAAGTCAGAAATTGTTGAAATTTTGTGATGTGCCTTTGAATGGTGCATTTTGAACACACAAAAACTATGGAGTTCAAATAAGTTCAAAAAAATGAAATCCCTTTGTAAGAGACGAGTTCTCGTTCGAAACCCTGCTACTTCGAGAGAGATTGTCAGTTTTGTACACGAACTGCATCCAGTTTTTGTCGTAGCCCTCTCAACTTTTTAACACATGCTATGTGGGTGAAATTATGATAGCATGCCAACTTTCAACATTTTCAGAGTTCATTTGTAGTGCTTTTCAATTTCAGGGTCAACTAGCTCAAAACAAATAAGTAAATGCACGAAATATACCAAATGAAGTCAGAAATTGTTGAAATTTTGTGATGTGCCTTTGAATGGTGCATTTTGAACACACAAAAACTATGGAGTTCAAATAAGTTCAAAAAAAATGAAATCCCTTTGTAAGAGATGAGTTCTCGTTCGAAACCCTGCTACTCCGAGAGAGATTGTCAGTTTGGTACACGAACTGCATCAAGTTTTTGTCGTAGCCCTCTCAACTTTTTAACACATGCTATGTGGGTGAAATTATGATAGCATGCCAACTTTCAACATTTCCAGAGTTCATTTGTAGTGCTTTTTAATTTCAGGGTCAACTAGCTCAAAACAAATAAGTAAATGCACGAAATATACCAAATGAAGTCAGAAATTGTTGAAATTTTGTGATGTGCCTTTGAATGGTGCATTTTGAACACACAAAAAGTATGGAGTTCAAATAAGTTCAAAAAAATGAAATCCCTTTGTAAGAGACGATTTCTCGTTCGAAACCCAGCTACTTCGAGAGAGATTGTCAGTTTTGTACACGAACTGCATCCAGTTTTTGCCGTAGCCCTCTCAAATTTTTAACACATGCTATGTGGGTGAAATGATGATAGCGTGCCAACTTTCAACATTTCCAGAGTTCATTTGTAGTGCTTTTCAATTTCAGGGTCAACTATCTCAAAACAAATAAGTAAATGCACGAAATATACCAAATGAAGTCAGAAATTGTTGAAATTTTGTGATGTGCCTTTGAATGGTGCATTTTGAACACACAAAAAGTATGGAGTTCAAATAAGTTGAAAAAAATGAAATCCCTTTGTAAGAGATGAGTTCTCGTTCGAAACCCTGCTACTTCGAGAGAGATTGTCAGTTTTGTACACGAACTGCATCCAGTTTTTGTCGTAGCCCTCTCAACTTTTTAACACATGCTATGTGGGTGAAATGATGATAGCATGCCAACTTTCAACATTTCCAGAGTTCATTTGTAGTGCTTTTCAATTTCAGGGTCAACTAGCTCAAAACAAATAAGTAAATGCACGAAATATACCAAATGAAGTCAGAAATTGTTGAAATTTGTGATATGCCTTTGAATGGTGCATTTTGAACACACAAAAAGTATGGAGTTCAAATAAGTTCAAAAAAATGAAATCCCTTTGTAAGAGATGAGTTCTCGTTCGAAACCCTGCTACTTCGAGAGAGATTGTCAGTTTTGTACACGAACTGCATCCAGTTTTTGTCATATCCCTCTCAACTTTTTAACACATGCTATGTGGGTGAAATGATGATAGCATGCCAAGTTTCAACATTTTCAGTGTTCATTTGTAGTGCTTTTCAATTTCAGGGTCAACTAGCTCAAAACAAATATGTAAATGCACGAAATATACCAAATGAAGTCAGAAATTGTTGTAATTTTGTGATATGCCTTTGAATGGTGCATTTTGAACACACAAAAAGTATGGAGTTCAAATAAGTTCAAAAAAATTAAATCCCTTTGTAAGAGACGATTTCTCGTTCGAAACCCTGCTACTTCGAGAGAGATTGTCAGTTTTGTACACGAACTGCATCCAGTTTTTGCCGTAGCCCTCTCAAATTTTTAACACATGCTATGTGGGTGAAATGATGATAGCGTGCCAACTTTCAACATTTCCAGAGTTCATTTGTAGTGCTTTTCAATTTCAGGGTCAACTAGCTCAAAACAAATAAGTAAATGCACGAAATATACCAAATGAAGTCAGAAATTGTTGAAATTTTGTGATGTGCCTTTGAATGGTGCATTTTGAACACACAAAAAGTATGGAGTTCAAATAAGTTCAAAAAAATTAAATCCCTTTGTAAGAGATGAGTTCTCGTTCGAAACCCTGCTACTTCGAGAGAGATTGTCAGTTTTGTACACGAACTGCAACCAGTTTTTGTCGTATCCCTCTCAACTTTTTAACACATGATATGTGGGTGAAATGATGATAGCATGCCAACTTTCAACATTTTCAGAGTTCATTTGTAGTGCTTTTCAATTTCAGGGTCAACTAGCTCAAAACAAATAAGTAAATGCACGAAATATACCAAATGAAGTCAGAAATTGTTGAAATTTGTGATATGCCTTTGAATGGTGCATTTTGAACTCACAAAAAGTATGGAGTTCAAATAAGTTCAAAAAAATGAAATCCCTTTGTAAGAGATGAGTTCTCGTTCGAAACCCTGCTACTTCGACAGAGATTGTCAGTTTTGTACACGAACTGCATCCAGTTTTTGTCACATCCCTCTCAACTTTTTAACACATGCTATGTGGGTGAAATGATGATAGCATGCCAACTTTCAACATTTTCAGAGTTCATTTCTAGTGCTTTTCAATTTCAGGGTCAACTAGCTCAAAACAAATATGTAAATGCACGAAATATACCAAATGAAGTCAGAAATTGTTGAAATTTTGTGATGTGCCTTTGAATGGTGCATTTTGAACACACAAAAACTATGGAGTTCAAATAAGTTCAAAAAAATGAAATCCCTTTGTAAGAGACGAGTTCTCGTTCGAAACCCTGCTACTTCGAGAGAGATTTTCAGTTTTGTACACGAACTGCATCCAGTTTTTGTCGTAGCCCTCTCAACTTTTTAACACATGCTATGTGGGTGAAATGATGATAGCATGCCAACTTTCAACATTTTCAGAGTTCATTTGTAGTGCTTTTCAATTTCAGGGTCAACTAGCTCAAAACAAATAAGTAAATGCACGAAATATACCAAATGAAGTCAGAAATTGTTGAAATTTTGTGATGTGCCTTTGAATGGTGCATTTTGAACACACAAAAACTATGGAGTTCAAATAAGTTCAAAAAAAATGAAATCCCTTTGTAAGAGATGAGTTCTCGTTCGAAACCCTGCTACTCCGAGAGAGATTGTCAGTTTTGTACACGAACTGCATCAAGTTTTTGTCGTAGCCCTCTCAACTTTTTAACACATGATATGTGGGTGAAATGATGATAGCATGCCAACTTTCAAGATTTCCAGAGTTCATTTGTAGTGCTTTTTAATTTCAGGGTCAACTAGCTCAAAACAAATAAGTAAATGCACGAAATATACCAAATGAAGTCAGAAATTGTTGAAATTTTGTGATGTGCCTTTGAATGGTGCATTTTGAACACACAAAAAGTATGGAGTTCAAATAAGTTCAAAAAAATGAAATCCCTTTGTAAGAGACGATTTCTCGTTCGAAACCCAGCTACTTCGAGAGAGATTGTCAGTTTTGTACACGAACTGCATCCAGTTTTTGCCGTAGCCCTCTCAAATTTTTAACACATGCTATGTGGGTGAAATGATGATAGCGTGCCAACTTTCAACATTTCCAGAGTTCATTTGTAGTGCTTTTCAATTTCAGGGTCAACTATCTCAAAACAAATAAGTAAATGCACGAAATATACCAAATGAAGTCAGAAATTGTTGAAATTTTGTGATGTGCCTTCGAATGGTGCATTTTGAACACACAAAAAGTATGGAGTTCAAATAAGTTGAAAAAAATGAAATCCCTTTGTAAGAGATGAGTTCTCGTTCGAAACCCTGCTACTTCGAGAGAGATTGTCAGTTTTGTACACGAACTGCATCCAGTTTTTGTCGTAGCCCTCTCAACTTTTTAACACATGCTATGTGGGTGAAATGATGATAGCATGCCAACTTTCAACATTTCCAGAGTTCATTTGTAGTGCTTTTCAATTTCAGGGTCAACTAGCTCAAAACAAATAAGTAAATGCACGAAATATACCAAATGAAGTCAGAAATTGTTGAAATTTGTGATATGCCTTTGAATGGTGCATTTTGAACACACAAAAAGTATGGAGTTCAAATAAGTTCAAAAAAATGAAATCCCTTTGTAAGAGATGAGTTCTCGTTCGAAACCCTGCTACTTCGAGAGAGATTGTCAGTTTTGTACACGAACTGCATCCAGTTTTTGTCATATCCCTCTCAACTTTTTAACACATGCTATGTGGGTGAAATGATGATAGCATGCCAAGTTTCAACATTTTCAGTGTTCATTTGTAGTGCTTTTCAATTTCAGGGTCAACTAGCTCAAAACAAATATGTAAATGCACGAAATATACCAAATGAAGTCAGAAATTGTTGAAATTTTGTGATATGCCTTTGAATGGTGCATTTTGAACACACAAAAACTATGGAGTTCAAATAATTTCAAAAAAATGAAATCCCTTTGTAAGAGATGATTTCTCGTTCGAAACCCTGCTACTTCGAGAGAGATTGTGAGTTTAGTACACGAACTGCATCCAGTTTTTGTCATATCCCTCTCAACTTTTTAACACATGCTATGTGGGTGAAATGATGATAGCATGCCAACTTTCAACATTTTCAGAGTTCATTTGTAGTGCTTTTCAATTTCAGGGTCAACTAGCTCAAAACAAATAAGTAAATGCACGAAATATACCAAATGAAGTCAGAAATTGTTGAAATTTGTGATATGCCTTTGAATGGTGCATTTTGAACCCACAAAAAGTATGGAGTTCAAATAAGTTCAAAAAAATGAAATCCCTTTGTAAGAGATGAGTTCTCGTTCGAAACCCTGCTACTTCGAGAAAGATTGTCAGTTTTGTACACGAACTGCATCCAGTTTTTGTCATATCCCTCTCAACTTTTTAACACATGCTATGTGGGTGAAATGATGATAGCATGCCAACTTTCAACATTTTCAGAGTTCATTTGTAGTGCTTTTCAATTTCAGGGTCAACTAGCTCAAAACAAATATGTAAATGCACGAAATATACCAAATGAAGTCAGAAATTGTTGAAATTTTGTGATGTGCCTTTGAATGGTGCATTTTGAACACACAAAAACTATGGAGTTCAAATAAGTTCAAAAAAATGAAATCCCTTTGTAAGAGATGAGTTCTCGTTCGAAACCCTGCTACTCCGAGAGAGATTGTCAGTTTTGTACACGAACTGCATCCAGTTTTTGTCGTATCCCTCTCAACTTTTTAACACATGCTATGTGGGTGAAATGATGATAGCATGCCAACTTTCAACATTTCCAGAGTTCATTTGTAGTGCTTTTTAATTTCAGGGTCAACTAGCTCAAAACAAATAAGTAAATGCACGAAATATACCAAATGAAGTCAGAAATTGTTGAAATTTTGTGATGTGCCTTTGAATGGTGCATTTTGAACACACAAAAACTATGGAGTTCAAATAAGTTCAAAAAAATGAAATCCCTTTGTAAGAGATGAGTTCTCGTTCGAAACCCTGCTACTCCGAGAGAGATTGTCAGTTTTCACACGAACTGCATCCAGTTTTTGTCGTATCCCTCTCAACTTTTTAACACATGCTATGTGGGTGAAATGATGATAGCATGCCAACTTTCAACATTTCCAGAGTTCATTTGTAGTGCTTTTTAATTTCAGGGTCAACTAGCTCAAAACAAATAAGTAAATGCACGAAATATACCAAATGAAGTCAGAAATTGTTGAAATTTTGTGATGTGCCTTTGAATGGTGCATTTTGAACACACAAAAACTATGGAGTTCAAATAAGTTCAAAAAAATGAAATCCCTTTGTAAGAGATGAGTTCTCGTTCGAAACCCTGCTACTCCGAGAGAGATTGTCAGTTTTGTACACGAACTGCATCCAGTTTTTGTCGTATCCCTCTCAACTTTTTAACACATGCTATGTGGGTGAAATGATGATAGCATGCCAACTTTCAACATTTCCAGAGTTCATTTGTAGTGCTTTTTAATTTCAGGGTCAACTAGCTCAAAACAAATAAGTAAATGCACGAAATATACCAAATGAAGTCAGAAATTGTTGAAATTTTGTGATGTGCCTTTGAATGGTGCATTTTGAACACACAAAAACTATGGAGTTCAAATAAGTTCAAAAAAATGAAATCCCTTTGTAAGAGATGAGTTCTCGTTCGAAACCCAGCTACTTCGAGAGAGATTGTCAGTTTTGTACACGAACTGCATCCAGTTTTTGCCGTAGCCCTCTCAAATTTTTAACACATGCTATGTGGGTGAAATGATGATAGCGTGCCAACTTTCAACATTTCCAGAGTTCATTTGTAGTGCTTTTCAATTTCAGGGTCAACTAGCTCAAAACAAATAAGTAAATGCACGAAATATACCAAATGAAGTCAGAAATTGTTGAAATTTTGTGATGTGCCTTTGAATGGTGCATTTTGAACACACAAAAAGTATGGAGTTCAAATAAGTTCAAAAATATTAAATCCCTTTGTAAGAGATGAGTTCTCGTTCGAAACCCTGCTACTTCGAGAGAGATTGTCAGTTTTGTACACGAACTGCAACCAGTTTTTGTCGTATCCCTCTCAACTTTTTAACACATGCTATGTGGGTGAAATGATGATAGCATGCCAACTTTCAACATTTTCAGAGTTCATTTGTAGTGCTTTTCAATTTCAGGGTCAACTAGCTCAAAACAAATAAGTAAATGCACGAAATATACCAAATGAAGTCAGAAATTGTTGAAATTTGTGATATGCCTTTGAATGGTGCATTTTGAACCCACAAAAAGTATGGAGTTCAAATAAGTTCAAAAAAATGAAATCCCTTTGTAAGAGATGAGTTCTCGTTCGAAACCCTGCTACTTCGAGAGAGATTGTCAGTTTTGTACACGAACTGCATCCAGTTTTTGTCACATCCCTCTCAACTTTTTAACACATGCTATGTGGGTGAAATGATGATAGCATGCCAACTTTCAACATTTTCAGAGTTCATTTGTAGTGCTTTTCAATTTCAGGGTCAACTAGCTCAAAACAAATATGTAAATGCACGAAATATACCAAATGAAGTCAGAAATTGTTGAAATTTTGTGATGTGCCTTTGAATGGTGCATTTTTAACACACAAAAACTATGGAGTTCAAATAAGTTCTAAAAAATGAAATCCCTTTGTAAGAGACGAGTTCTCGTTCGAAACCCTGCTACTTCGAGAGAGATTGTCAGTTTTGTACACGAACTGCATCCAGTTTTTGTCGTAGCCCTCTCAACTTTTTAACACATGCTATGTGGGTGAAATGATGATAGCATGCCAACTTTCAACATTTCCAGAGTTCATTTGTAGTGCTTTTCAATTTCAGGGTCAACTAGCTCAAAACAAATAAGTAAATGCACGAAATATACCAAATGAAGTCATAAATTGTTGAAATTTGTGATGTGCCTTTGAATGGTGCATTTTGAACCCACAAAAAGTATGGAGTTCAAATAAGTTCAAAAAAATGAAATCCCTTTGTAAGAGATGAGTTCTCGTTCGAAACCCTGCTACTTCGAGAGAGATTGTCAGTTTTGTACACGAACTGCATCCAGTTTTTGTCATATCCCTCTCAACTTTTTAACACATGCTATGTGGGTGAAATGATGATAGCATGCCAACTTTCAACATTTTCAGAGTTCATTTGTAGTGCTTTTCAATTTCAGGGTCAACTAGCTCAAAACAAATATGTAAATGCACGAAATATACCAAATGAAGTCAGAAATTGTTGAAATTTTGTGATGTGCCTTTGAATGGTGCATTTTGAACACACAAAAACTATGGAGTTCAAATAAGTTCTAAAAAAATGAAATCCCTTTGTAATAGACGAGTTCTCGTTCGAAACCCTGCTACTTCGAGAGAGATTGTCAGTTTTGTACACGAACTGCATCCAGTTTTTGTCGTAGCCCTCTCAACTTTTTAACACATGCTATGTGGGTGAAATGATGATAGCATGCCAACTTTCAACATTTCCAGAGTTCATTTGTAGTGCTTTTTAATTTCAGGGTCAACTAGCTCAAAACAAATAAGTAAATGCACGAAATATACCAAATGAAGTCAGAAATTGTTGAAATTTTGTGATGTGCCTTTGAATGGTGCATTTTGAACACACAAAAAGTATGGAGTTCAAATAAGTTCAAAAAAATGAAATCCCTTTGTAAGAGATGAGTTCTCGTTCGAAACCCAGCTACTTCGAGAGAGATTGTCAGTTTTGTACACGAACTGCATCCAGTTTTTGCCGTAGCCCTCTCAAATTTTTAACACATGCTATGTGGGTGAAATGATGATAGCGTGCCAACTTTCAACATTTCCAGAGTTCATTTGTAGTGCTTTTCAATTTCAGGGTCAACTAGCTCAAAACAAATAAGTAAATGCACGAAATATACCAAATGAAGTCAGAAATTGTTGAAATTTTGTGATGTGCCTTTGAATGGTGCATTTTGAACCCACAAAAAGTATGGAGTTCAAATAAGTTCAAAAAAATGAAATCCCTTTGTAAGAGATGAGTTCTCGTTCGAAACCCTGCTACTTCGAGAGAGATTGTCAGTTTTGTACACGAACTGCATCCAGTTTTTGTCACATCCCTCTCAACTTTTTAACACATGCTATGTGGGTGAAATGATGATAGCATGCCAACTTTCAACATTTTCAGAGTTCATTTGTAGTGCTTTTCAATTTCAGGGTCAACTAGCTCAAAACAAATAAGTAAATGCACGAAATATACCAAATGAAGTCAGAAATTGTTGAAATTTTGTGATGTGCCTTTGAATGGTGCATTTTTAACACACAAAAACTATGGAGTTCAAATAAGTTCAAAAAAATGAAATCCCTTTGTAAGAGACGAGTTCTCGTTCGAAACCCTGCTACTTCGAGAGAGATTGTCAGTTTTGTACACGAACTGCATCCAGTTTTTGTCGTAGCCCTCTCAACTTTTTAACACATGCTATGTGGGTGAAATGATGATAGCATGCCAACTTTCAACATTTCCAGAGTTCATTTGTAGTGCTTTTCAATTTCAGGGTCAACTAGCTCAAAACAAATAAGTAAATGCACGAAATATACCAAATGAAGTCATAAATTGTTGAAATTTGTGATGTGCCTTTGAATGGTGCATTTTGAACCCACAAAAAGTATGGAGTTCAAATAAGTTCAAAAAAATGAAATCCCTTTGTAAGAGATGAGTTCTCGTTCGAAACCCTGCTACTTCGAGAGAGATTGTCAGTTTTGTACACGAACTGCATCCAGTTTTTGTCATATCCCTCTCAACTTTTTAACACATGCTATGTGGGTGAAATGATGATAGCATGCCAACTTTCAACATTTTCAGAGTTCATTTGTAGTGCTTTTCAATTTCAGGGTCAACTAGCTCAAAACAAATATGTAAATGCACGAAATATACCAAATGAAGTCAGAAATTGTTGAAATTTTGTGATGTGCCTTTGAATGGTGCATTTTGAACACACAAAAACTATGGAGTTCAAATAAGTTCTAAAAAAATGAAATCCCTTTGTAATAGACGAGTTCTCGTTCGAAACCCTGCTACTTCGAGAGAGATTGTCAGTTTTGTACACGAACTGCATCCAGTTTTTGTCGTAGCCCTCTCAACTTTTTAACACATGCTATGTGGGTGAAATGATGATAGCATGCCAACTTTCAACATTTCCAGAGTTCATTTGTAGTGCTTTTTAATTTCAGGGTCAACTAGCTCAAAACAAATAAGTAAATGCACGAAATATACCAAATGAAGTCAGAAATTGTTGAAATTTTGTGATGTGCCTTTGAATGGTGCATTTTGAACACACAAAAACTATGGAGTTCAAATAAGTTCAAAAAAATGAAATCCCTTTGTAAGAGATGAGTTCTCGTTCGAAACCCAGCTACTTCGAGAGAGATTGTCAGTTTTGTACACGAACTGCATCCAGTTTTTGCCGTAGCCCTCTCAACTTTTTAACACATGCTATGTGGGTGAAATGATGATAGCATGCCAACTTTCAACATTTCCAGAGTTCATTTGTAGTGCTTTTCAATTTCAGGGTCAACTAGCTCAAAACAAATAAGTAAATGCACGAAATATACCAAATGAAGTCAGAAATTGTTGAAATTTTGTGATGTGCCTTTGAATGGTGCATTTTGAACACACAAAAACTATGGAGTTCAAATAAGTTCAAAAAAATGAAATCCCTTTGTAATAGACGAGTTCTCGTTCGAAACCCTGCTACTTCGAGAGAGATTGTCAGTTTTGTACACGAACTGCATCCAGTTTTTGTCGTAGCCCTCTCAACTTTTTAACACATGCTATGTGGGTGAAATGATGATAGCATGCCAACTTTCAACATTTCCAGAGTTCATTTGTAGTGCTTTTTAATTTCAGGGTCAACTAGCTCAAAACAAATAAGTAAATGCACGAAATATACCAAATGAAGTCAGAAATTGTTGAAATTTTGTGATGTGCCTTTGAATGGTGCATTTTGAACACACAAAAAGTATGGAGTTCAAATAAGTTCAAAAAAATGAAATCCCTTTGTAAGAGATGAGTTCTCGTTCGAAACCCAGCTACTTCGAGAGAGATTGTCAGTTTTGTACACGAACTGCATCCAGTTTTTGCCGTAGCCCTCTCAAATTTTTAACACATGCTATGTGGGTGAAATGATGATAGCGTGCCAACTTTCAACATTTCCAGAGTTCATTTGTAGTGCTTTTCAATTTCAGGGTCAACTAGCTCAAAACAAATAAGTAAATGCACGAAATATACCAAATGAAGTCAGAAATTGTTGAAATTTTGTGATGTGCCTTTGAATGGTGCATTTTGAACCCACAAAAAGTATGGAGTTCAAATAAGTTCAAAAAAATGAAATCCCTTTGTAAGAGATGAGTTCTCGTTCGAAACCCTGCTACTTCGAGAGAGATTGTCAGTTTTGTACACGAACTGCATCCAGTTTTTGTCACATCCCTCTCAACTTTTTAACACATGCTATGTGGGTGAAATGATGATAGCATGCCAACTTTCAACATTTTCAGAGTTCATTTGTAGTGCTTTTCAATTTCAGGGTCAACTAGCTCAAAACAAATAAGTAAATGCACGAAATATACCAAATGAAGTCAGAAATTGTTGAAATTTTGTGATGTGCCTTTGAATGGTGCATTTTTAACACACAAAAACTATGGAGTTCAAATAAGTTCAAAAAAATGAAATCCCTTTGTAAGAGACGAGTTCTCGTTCGAAACCCTGCTACTTCGAGAGAGATTGTCAGTTTTGTACACGAACTGCATCCAGTTTTTGTCGTAGCCCTCTCAACTTTTTAACACATGCTATGTGGGTGAAATGATGATAGCATGCCAACTTTCAACATTTCCAGAGTTCATTTGTAGTGCTTTTCAATTTCAGGGTCAACTAGCTCAAAACAAATAAGTAAATGCACGAAATATACCAAATGAAGTCATAAATTGTTGAAATTTGTGATGTGCCTTTGAATGGTGCATTTTGAACCCACAAAAAGTATGGAGTTCAAATAAGTTCAAAAAAATGAAATCCCTTTGTAAGAGATGAGTTCTCGTTCGAAACCCTGCTACTTCGAGAGAGATTGTCAGTTTTGTACACGAACTGCATCCAGTTTTTGTCATATCCCTCTCAACTTTTTAACACATGCTATGTGGGTGAAATGATGATAGCATGCCAACTTTCAACATTTTCAGAGTTCATTTGTAGTGCTTTTCAATTTCAGGGTCAACTAGCTCAAAACAAATATGTAAATGCACGAAATATACCAAATGAAGTCAGAAATTGTTGAAATTTTGTGATGTGCCTTTGAATGGTGCATTTTGAACACACAAAAACTATGGAGTTCAAATAAGTTCTAAAAAAATGAAATCCCTTTGTAATAGACGAGTTCTCGTTCGAAACCCTGCTACTTCGAGAGAGATTGTCAGTTTTGTACACGAACTGCATCCAGTTTTTGTCGTAGCCCTCTCAACTTTTTAACACATGCTATGTGGGTGAAATGATGATAGCATGCCAACTTTCAACATTTCCAGAGTTCATTTGTAGTGCTTTTTAATTTCAGGGTCAACTAGCTCAAAACAAATAAGTAAATGCACGAAATATACCAAATGAAGTCAGAAATTGTTGAAATTTTGTGATGTGCCTTTGAATGGTGCATTTTGAACACACAAAAACTATGGAGTTCAAATAAGTTCAAAAAAATGAAATCCCTTTGTAAGAGATGAGTTCTCGTTCGAAACCCAGCTACTTCGAGAGAGATTGTCAGTTTTGTACACGAACTGCATCCAGTTTTTGCCGTAGCCCTCTCAACTTTTTAACACATGCTATGTGGGTGAAATGATGATAGCATGCCAACTTTCAACATTTCCAGAGTTCATTTGTAGTGCTTTTCAATTTCAGGGTCAACTAGCTCAAAACAAATAAGTAAATGCACGAAATATACCAAATGAAGTCAGAAATTGTTGAAATTTTGTGATGTGCCTTTGAATGGTGCATTTTGAACACACAAAAACTATGGAGTTCAAATAAGTTCAAAAAAATGAAATCCCTTTGTAAGAGATGAGTTCTCGTTCGAAACCCTGCTACTCCGAGAGAGATTGTCAGTTTTGTAGACGAACTGCATCCAGTTTTTGTCGTATCCCTCTCAACTTTTTAACACATGCTATGTGGGTGAAATGATGATAGCATGCCAACTTTCAACATTTCCAGAGTTCATTTGTAGTGCTTTTTAATTTCAGGGTCAACTAGCTCAAAACAAATAAGTAAATGCACGAAATATACCAAATGAAGTCAGAAATTGTTGAAATTTTGTGATGTGCCTTTGAATGGTGCATTTTGAACACACAAAAACTATGGAGTTCAAATAAGTTCAAAAAAATGAAATCCCTTTGAAAGAGACGATTTCTCGTTCGAAACCCAGCTACTTCGAGAGAGATTGTCAGTTTTGTACACGAACTGCATCCAGTTTTTGCCGTAGCCCTCTCAAATTTTTAACACATGCTATGTGGGTGAAATGATGATAGCGTGCCAACTTTCAACATTTCCAGAGTTCATTTGTAGTGCTTTTCAATTTCAGGGTCAACTAGCTCAAAACAAATATGTAAATGCACGAAATATACCAAATGAAGTCAGAAATTGTTGAAATTTTGTGATGTGCCTTTGAATGGTGCATTTTTAACACACAAAAACTATGGAGTTCAAATAAGTTCAAAAAAATGAAATCCCTTTGTAAGAGACGAGTTCTCGTTCGAAACCCTGCTACTTCGAGAGAGATTGTCAGTTTTGTACACGAACTGCATCCAGTTTTTGTCGTAGCCCTCTCAACTTTTTAACACATGCTATGTGGGTGAAATGATGATAGCATGCCAACTTTCAACATTTCCAGAGTTCATTTGTAGTGCTTTTCAATTTCAGGGTCAACTAGCTCAAAACAAATAAGTAAATGCACGAAATATACCAAATGAAGTCATAAATTGTTGAAATTTGTGATATGCCTTTGAATGGTGCATTTTGAACCCACAAAAAGTATGGAGTTCAAATAAGTTCAAAAAAATGAAATCCCTTTGTAAGAGATGAGTTCTCGTTCGAAACCCTGCTACTTCGAGAGAGATTGTCAGTTTTGTACACGAACTGCATCCAGTTTTTGTCATATCCCTCTCAACTTTTTAACACATGCTATGTGGGTGAAATGATGATAGCATGCCAACTTTCAACATTTTCAGAGTTCATTTGTAGTGCTTTTCAATTTCAGGGTCAACTAGCTCAAAACAAATATGTAAATGCACGAAATATACCAAATGAAGTCAGAAATTGTTGAAATTTTGTGATGTGCCTTTGAATGGTGCATTTTGAACACACAAAAACTATGGAGTTCAAATAAGTTCTAAAAAAATGAAATCCCTTTGTAATAGACGAGTTCTCGTTCGAAACCCTGCTACTTCGAGAGAGATTGTCAGTTTTGTACACGAACTGCATCCAGTTTTTGTCGTAGCCCTCTCAACTTTTTAACACATGCTATGTGGGTGAAATGATGATAGCATGCCAACTTTCAACATTTCCAGAGTTCATTTGTAGTGCTTTTCAATTTCAGGGTCAACTAGCTCAAAACAAATAAGTAAATGCACGAAATATACCAAATGAAGTCAGAAATTGTTGAAATTTTGTGATGTGCCTTTGAATGGTGCATTTTGAACACACAAAAACTATGGAGTTCAAATAAGTTCAAAAAAATGAAATCCCTTTGTAAGAGATGAGTTCTCGTTCGAAACCCTGCTACTCCGAGAGAGATTGTCAGTTTTGTAGACGAACTGCATCCAGTTTTTGTCGTATCCCTCTCAACTTTTTAACACATGCTATGTGGGTGAAATGTTTATAGCATGCCAACTTTCAACATTTCCAGAGTTCATTTGTAGTGCTTTTTAATTTCAGGGTCAACTAGCTCAAAACAAATAAGTAAATGCACGAAATATACCAAATGAAGTCAGAAATTGTTGAAATTTTGTGATGTGCCTTTGAATGGTGCATTTTGAACACACAAAAACTATGGAGTTCAAATAAGTTCAAAAAAATGAAATCCCTTTGAAAGAGACGATTTCTCGTTCGAAACCCAGCTACTTCGAGAGAGATTGTCAGTTTTGTACACGAACTGCATCCAGTTTTTGCCGTAGCCCTCTCAAATTTTTAACACATGCTATGTGGGTGAAATGATGATAGCGTGCCAACTTTCAACATTTCCAGAGTTCATTTGTAGTGCTTTTCAATTTCAGGGTCAACTAGCTCAAAACAAATAAGTAAATGCACGAAATATACCAAATGAAGTCAGAAATTGTTGAAATTTTGTGATGTGCCTTTGAATGGTGCATTTTGAACACACAAAAAGTATGGAGTTCAAATAAGTTCAATAAAATTAAATCCCTTTGTAAGAGATGAGTTCTCGTTCGAAACCCTCCTACTTCGAGAGAGATTGTCAGTTTTGTACACGAACTGCAACCAGTTTTTGTCGTATCCCTCTCAACTTTTTAACACATGCTATGTGGGTGAAATGATGATAGCATGCCAACTTTCAACATTTTCAGAGTTCATTTGTAGTGCTTTTCAATTTCAGGGTCAACTAGCTCAAAACAAATAAGTAAATGCACGAAATATACCAAATGAAGTCAGAAATTGTTGAAATTTGTGATATGCCTTTGAATGGTGCATTTTGAACCCACAAAAAGTATGGAGTTCAAATAAGTTCAAAAAAATGAAATCCCTTTGTAAGAGATGAGTTCTCGTTCGAAACCCTGCTACTTCGAGAGAGATTGTCAGTTTGGTACACGAACTGCATCCAGTTTTTGTCACATCCCTCTCAACTTTTTAACACATGCTATGTGGGTGAAATGATGATAGCATGCCAACTTTCAACATTTTCAGAGTTCATTTGTAGTGCTTTTCAATTTCAGGGTCAACTAGCTCAAAACAAATATGTAAATGCACGAAATATACCAAATGAAGTCAGAAATTGTTGAAATTTTGTGATGTGCCTTTGAATGGTGCATTTTGAACACACAAAAACTATGGAGTTCAAATAAGTTCAAAAAAATGAAATCCCTTTGTAAGAGACGAGTTCTCGTTCGAAACCCTGCTACTTCGAGAGAGATTGTCAGTTTTGTACACGAACTGCATCCAGTTTTTGTCGTAGCCCTCTCAACTTTTTAACACATGCTATGTGGGTGAAATGATGATAGCATGCCAACTTTCAACATTTCCAGAGTTCATTTGTAGTGCTTTTCAATTTCAGGGTCAACTAGCTCAAAACAAATAAGTAAATGCACGAAATATACCAAATGAAGTCAGAAATTGTTGAAATTTTGTGATGTGCCTTTGAATGGTGCATTTTGAACACACAAAAACTATGGAGTTCAAATAAGTTCAAAAAAATGAAATCCCTTTGTAAGAGATGAGTTCTCGTTCGAAACCCTGCTACTCCGAGAGAGATTGTCAGTTTTGTACACGAACTGCATCCAGTTTTTGTCGTATCCCTCTCAACTTTTTAACACATGCTATGTGGGTGAAATGATGATAGCATGCCAACTTTCAACATTTCCAGAGTTCATTTGTAGTGCTTTTTAATTTCAGGGTCAACTAGCTCAAAACAAATATGTAAATGCACGAAATATACCAAATGAAGTCAGAAATTGTTGAAATTTTGTGATGTGCCTTTGAATGGTGCATTTTGAACACACAAAAACTATGGAGTTCAAATAAGTTCAAAAAAATGAAATCCCTTTGTAAGAGACGAGTTCTCGTTCGAAACCCTGCTACTTCGAGAGAGATTGTCAGTTTTGTACACGAACTGCATCCAGTTTTTGTGTAGCCCTCTCAACTTTTTAACACATGCTATGTGGGTGAAATGATGATAGCATGCCAACTTTCAACATTTCCAGAGATCATTTGTAGTGCTTTTCAATTTCAGGGTCAACTAGCTCAAAACAAATAAGTAAATGCACGAAATATACCAAATGAAGTCAGAAATTGTTGAAATTTTGTGATGTGCCTTTGAATGGTGCATTTTGAACACACAAAAACTATGGAGTTCAAATAAGTTCAAAAAAATGAAATCCCTTTGTAAGAGATGAGTTCTCGTTCGAAACCCTGCTACTCCGAGAGAGATTGTCAGTTTTGTACACGAACTGCATCCAGTTTTTGTCGTATCCCTCTCAACTTTTTAACACATGCTATGTGGGTGAAACGATGATAGCATGCCAACTTTCAACATTTCCAGAGTTCATTTGTAGTGATTTTTAATTTCAGGGTCAACTAGCTCAAAACAAATAAGTAAATGCACGAAATATACCAAATGAAGTCAGAAATTGTTGAAATTTTGTGATGTGCCTTTGAATGGTGCATTTTGAACACACAAAAACTATGGAGTTCAAATAAGTTCAAAAAAATGAAATCCCTTTGTAAGAGACGATTTCTCGTTCGAAACCCAGCTACTTCGAGAGAGATTGTCAGTTTTGTACACGAACTGCATCCAGTTTTTGCCGTAGCCCTCTCAAATTTTTAACACATGCTATGTGGGTGAAATGATGATAGCGTGCCAACTTTCAACATTTCCAGAGTTCATTTGTAGTGCTTTTCAATTTCAGGGTCAACTATCTCAAAACAAATAAGTAAATGCACGAAATATACCAAATGAAGTCAGAAATTGTTGAAATTTTGTGATGTGCCTTTGAATGGTGCATTTTGAACACACAAAAAGTATGGAGTTCAAATAAGTTGAAAAAAAATGAAATCCCTTTGTAAGAGATGAGTTCTCGTTCGAAACCCTGCTACTTCGAGAGAGATTGTCAGTTTTGTACACGAACTGCATCCAGTTTTTGTCGTAGCCCTCTCAACTTTTTAACACATGCTATGTGGGTGAAATGATGATAGCATGCCAACTTTCAACATTTCCAGAGTTCATTTGTAGTGCTTTTCAATTTCAGGGTCAACTAGCTCAAAACAAATAAGTAAATGCACGAAATATACCAAATGAAGTCAGAAATTGTTGAAATTTGTGATATGCCTTTGAATGGTGCATTTTGAACCCACAAAAAGTATGGAGTTCAAATAAGTTCAAAAAAATGAAATCCCTTTGTAAGAGATGAGTTCTCGTTCGAAACCCTGCTACTTCGAGAGAGATTGTCAGTTTTGTACACGAACTGCATCCAGTTTTTGTCACATCCCTCTCAACTTTTTAACACATGCTATGTGGGTGAAATGATGATAGCATGCCAACTTTCAACATTTTCAGAGTTCATTTGTAGTGCTTTTCAATTTCAGGGTCAACTAGCTCAAAACAAATATGTAAATGCACGAAATATACCAAATGAAGTCAGAAATTGTTGAAATTTTGTGATGTGCCTTTGAATGGTGCATTTTGAACACACAAAAACTATGGAGTTCAAATAAGTTCAAAAAAATGAAATCCCTTTGTAAGAGACGAGTTCTCGTTCGAAACCTTGCTACTTCGAGAGAGATTGTCAGTTTTGTACACGAACTGCATCCAGTTTTTGTCGTAGCCCTCTCAACTTTTTAACACATGCTATGTGGGTGAAATGATGATAGCATGCCAACTTTCAACATTTCCAGAGTTCATTTGTAGTGCTTTTCAATTTCAGGGTCAACTAGCTCAAAACAAATAAGTAAATGCACGAAATATACCAAATGAAGTCAGAAATTGTTGAAATTTTGTGATGTGCCTTTGAATGGTGCATTTTGAACACACAAAAACTATGGAGTTCAAATAAGTTCAAAAAAATGAAATCCCTTTGTAAGAGATGAGTTCTCGTTCGAAACCCTGCTACTCCGAGAGAGATTGTCAGTTTTGTACACGAACTGCATCCAGTTTTTGTCGTATCCCTCTCAACTTTTTAACACATGCTATGTGGGTGAAATGATGATAGCATGCCAACTTTCAACATTTCCAGAGTTCATTTGTAGTGCTTTTTAATTTCAGGGTCAACTAGCTCAAAACAAATATGTAAATGCACGAAATATACCAAATGAAGTCAGAAATTGTTGAAATTTTGTGATGTGCCTTTGAATGGTGCATTTTGAACACACAAAAACTATGGAGTTCAAATAAGTTCAAAAAAATGAAATCCCTTTGTAAGAGACGAGTTCTCGTTCGAAACCCTGCTACTTCGAGAGAGATTGTCAGTTTTGTACACGAACTGCATCCAGTTTTTGTCGTAGCCCTCTCAACTTTTTAACACATGCTATGTGGGTGAAATGATGATAGCATGCCAACTTTCAACATTTCCAGAGATCATTTGTAGTGCTTTTCAATTTCAGGGTCAACTAGCTCAAAACAAATAAGTAAATGCACGAAATATACCAAATGAAGTCAGAAATTGTTGAAATTTTGTGATGTGCCTTTGAATGGTGCATTTTGAACACACAAAAACTATGGAGTTCAAATAAGTTCAAAAAAATGAAATCCCTTTGTAAGAGATGAGTTCTCGTTCGAAACCCTGCTACTCCGAGAGAGATTGTCAGTTTTGTACACGAACTGCATCCAGTTTTTGTCGTATCCCTCTCAACTTTTTAACACATGCTATGTGGGTGAAACGATGATAGCATGCCAACTTTCAACATTTCCAGAGTTCATTTGTAGTGCTTTTTAATTTCAGGGTCAACTAGCTCAAAACAAATAAGTAAATGCACGAAATATACCAAATGAAGTCAGAAATTGTTGAAATTTTGTGATGTGCCTTTGAATGGTGCATTTTGAACACACAAAAACTATGGAGTTCAAATAAGTTCAAAAAAATGAAATCCCTTTGTAAGAGACGATTTCTCGTTCGAAACCCAGCTACTTCGAGAGAGATTGTCAGTTTTGTACACGAACTGCATCCAGTTTTTGCCGTAGCCCTCTCAAATTTTTAACACATGCTATGTGGGTGAAATGATGATAGCGTGCCAACTTTCAACATTTCCAGAGTTCATTTGTAGTGCTTTTCAATTTCAGGGTCAACTATCTCAAAACTAATAAGTAAATGCACGAAATATACCAAATGAAGTCAGAAATTGTTGAAATTTTGTGATGTGCCTTTGAATGGTGCATTTTGAACACACAAAAAGTATGGAGTTCAAATAAGTTGAAAAAAATGAAATCCCTTTGTAAGAGATGAGTTCTCGTTCGAAACCCTGCTACTTCGAGAGAGATTGTCAGTTTTGTACACGAACTGCATCCAGTTTTTGTCGTAGCCCTCTCAACTTTTTAACACATGCTATGTGGGTGAAATGATGATAGCATGCCAACTTTCAACATTTCCAGAGTTCATTTGTAGTGCTTTTCAATTTCAGGGTCAACTAGCTCAAAACAAATAAGTAAATGCACGAAATATACCAAATGAAGTCAGAAATTGTTGAAATTTTGTGATGTGCCTTTGCATGGTGCATTTTGAACACACAAAAACTATGGAGTTCAAATAAGTTCAAAAAAATGAAATCCCTTTGTAAGAGATGAGTTCTCGTTCGAAACCCTGCTACTTCGAGAGAGATTGTCAGTTTTGTACACGAACTGCATCCAGTTTTTGTCGTATCCCTCTCAACTTTTTAACACATGCTATGTGGGTGAAATGATGATAGCATGCCAACTTTCAACATTTTCAGAGTTCATTTGTAGTGCTTTTCAATTTCAGGGTCAACTAGCTCAAAACAAATAAGTAAATGCACGAAATATACCAAATGAAGTCAGAAATTGTTGAAATTTTGTGATGTGCCTTTGAATGGTGCATTTTGAACACACAAAAAGTATGGAGTTCAAATAAGTTCAAAAAAATGAAATCCCTTTGTAAGAGACGATTTCTCGTTCGAAACCCAGCTACTTCGAGAGAGATTGTCAGTTTTGTACACGAACTGCATCCAGTTTTTGCCGTAGCCCTCTCAAATTTTTAACACATGCTATGTGGGTGAAATGATGATAGCGTGCCAACTTTCAACATTTCCAGAGTTCATTTGTAGTGCTTTTCAATTTCAGGGTCAACTATCTCAAAACAAATAAGTAAATGCACGAAATATACCAAATGAAGTCAGAAATTGTTGAAATTTTGTGATGTGCCTTTGAATGGTGCATTTTGAACACACAAAAAGTATGGAGTTCAAATAAGTTGAAAAAAATGAAATCCCTTTGTAAGAGATGAGTTCTCGTTCGAAACCCTGCTACTTCGAGAGAGATTGTCAGTTTTGTACACGAACTGCATCCAGTTTTTGTCGTAGCCCTCTCAACGTTTTAACACATGCTATGTGGGTGAAATGATGATAGCATGCCAACTTTCAACATTTCCAGAGTTCATTTGTAGTGCTTTTCAATTTCAGGGTCAACTAGCTCAAAACAAATAAGTAAATGCACGAAATATACCAAATGAAGTCAGAAATTGTTGAAATTTTGTGATGTGCCTTTGCATGGTGCATTTTGAACACACAAAAACTATGGAGTTCAAATAAGTTCAAAAAAATGAAATCCCTTTGTAAGAGATGAGTTCTCGTTCGAAACCCTGCTACTTCGAGAGAGATTGTCAGTTTTGTACACGAACTGCATCCAGTTTTTGTCGTATCCCTCTCAACTTTTTAACACATGCTATGTGGGTGAAATGATGATAGCGTGCCAACTTTCAACATTTCCAGAGTTCATTTGTAGTGCTTTTTAATTTCAGGGTCAACTAGCTCAAAACAAATAAGTAAATGCACGAAATATACCAAATGAAGTCAGAAATTGTTGAAATTTTGTGATGTGCCTTTGAATGGTGCATTTTGAACACACAAAAACTATGGAGTTCAAATAAGTTCAAAAAAATGAAATCCCTTTGTAAGAGACGATTTCTCGTTCGAAACCCTGCTACTTCGAGAGAGATTGTCAGTTTTGTACACGAACTGCATCCAGTTTTTGCCGTAGCCCTCTCAACGTTTTAACACATGCTATGTGGGTGAAATGATGATAGCATGCCAACTTTCAACATTTCCAGAGTTCATTTGTAGTGCTTTTCAATTTCAGGGTCAACTAGCTCAAAAAAAATAAGTAAATGCACGAAATATACCAAATGAAGTCAGAAATTGTTGAAATTTTGTGATGTGCCTTTGAATGGTGCATTTTGAACACACAAAAACTATGGAGTTCAAATAAGTTCAAAAAAATGAAATCCCTTTGTAAGAGACGATTTCTCGTTCGAAACCCTGCTACTTCGAGAGAGATTGTCAGTTTTGTACACGAACTGCATCCAGTTTTTGTCGTAGCCCTCTCAACTTTTTAACACATGCTATGTGGGTGAAATGATGATAGCATGCCAACTTTCAACATTTCCAGAGTTCATTTGTAGTGCTTTTCAATTTCAGGGTCAACTAGCTCAAAACAAATAAGTAAATGCACGAAATATACCAAATGAAGTCAGAAATTGTTGAAATTTTGTGATGTGCCTTTGAATGGTGCATTTTGAACACACAAAAACTATGGAGTTCAAATAAGTTCAAAAAAATGAAATCCCTTTGTAAGAGACGAGTTCTCGTTCGAAACCCTGCTACTTCGAGAGAGATTGTCAGTTTTGTACACGAACTGCATCCAGTTTTTGTCGTATCCCTCTCAACTTTTTAACACATGCTATGTGGGTGAAATGATGATAGCATGCCAACTTTCAACATTTCCACAGTTCATTTGTAGTGCATTTCAATTTCAGGGTCAACTAGCTCAAAACAAATAAGTAAATGCACGAAATATACCAAATGAAGTCAGAAATTGTTGAGATTTTGTGATGTGCCTTTGGATGGTGCATTTTGAACACACAAAAACTATGGAGTTCAAACAAGTTGAAAAAAATGAAATCCCTTTGTAAGGGACGATTTCTCGTTCGAAACCCTGCTACTTCGAGAGAGATTGTCAGTTTTGTACACGAACTGCATCCAGTTTTTGTCGTAGCCCTCTCAACTTTTTAACACATGCTATGTGGGTGAAATGATGATAGCATGCCAACTTTCAACATTTCCACAGTTCATTTGTAGTGCATTTCAATTTCAGGGTCAACTAGCTCAAACCAAATAAGTAAATGCACGAAATATACGAAATGAAGTCAGAAATTGTTGAAATTTTGTGATGTACCTTTGCATGGTGCATTTTGAACACACAAAAAGTATGGAGTTCAAACAAGTTCAGAAAAATGAAATCCCTTTGTAAGAGATGAGTTCTGGTTCGAAACCCTGCTACTTCGAGAGAGATTGTCAGTTTTGTACACGAACTGCATCCAGTTTTTGTCGTAGCCCTCTCAACGTTTTAACACATGCTATGTGGGTGAAATGATGATAGCATGCCAACTTTCAACATTTCCAGAGTTCATTTGTAGTGCTTTTCAATTTCAGGGTCAACTAGCTCAAAACAAATAAGTAAATGCACGAAATATACGAAATGAAGTCAGAAATTGTTGAAATTTTGTGATGTTCCTTTGAATGTTGCATTTTGAACACACGAAAACTATGGAGTTCAAATAAGTTCAAAAAAATGAAATCCCTTTGTAAGAGACGATTTCTCGTTCGAAACCCTGCTACTTCGAGAGAGATTGTCAGTTTTGTACACGAACTGCATCCAGTTTTTGCCGTAAACCTCTCAAATTTTTAACACATGCTATGTGGGTGAAATGAGGATAGCGTGCCAACTTTCAACATTTCCAGAGTTCATTTGTAGTGCATTTCAATTTTAGGGTCAACTAGCTCAAAACAAATAAGTAAATGCACGAAATACACCAAATGAAGTCAGAAATTGTTGAAATTTTGTGATGTGCCTTTGAATGGTGCATTTTGAACACACAAAAACTATGGAGTTCAAATAAGTTCAAAAAATGAAATCCCTTTGTAAGAGATGAGTTCTCGTTCGAAACCCTGCTACTTCGAGAGAGATTGTCAGTTTTGTACACGAACTGCATCCAAATTTTGTCGTATCCCTCTCAACTTTTTAACACATGCTATGTGGGTGAAATGATGATAGCATGCCAACTTTCAACATTTCCAGAGTTCATTTGTAGTGCTTTTCAATTTCAGGGTCAACTAGCTCAAAACAAATAAGTAAATGCACGAAATATACCAAATGAAGTCAGAAATTGTTGAAATTTTGTGATGTGCCTTTGGATGGTGCATTTTGAACACACAAAAACTATGGAGTTCAAATAAGTTGAAAAAAATGAAATCCCTTTGTAAGAGACGATTTCTCGTTCGAAACCCTGCTACTTCGAGAGAGATTGTCAGTTTTGTACACGAACTGCATCCAGTTTTTGTCGTAGCCCTCTCAACTTTTTAACACATGCTATGTGGGTGAAATGATGATAGCATGCCAACTTTCAACATTTCCAGAGTTCATTTGTAGTGCATTTCAATTTCAGGGTCAACTAGCTCAAAACAAATAAGTAAATGCACCAAATATACGAAATGAAGTCAGAAATTGTTGAAATTTTGTGATGTACCTTTGCATGGTGCATTTTGAACACACAAAAAGTATGGAGTTCAAATAAGTTCAAAAAAATGAAATCCCTTTGTAAGAGATGAGTTCTCGTTCGAAACCGTGCTACTTCGAGAGAGATTGTCAGTTTTGTACACGAACTGCATCCAGTTTTTGCCGTAGCCCTCTCAACTTTTTAACACATGCTATGTGGGTGAAATGATGATAGCGTGCCAACTTTCAACATTTCCGGAGTTCATTTGTAGTGCTTTTCAATTTCAGGGTCAACTAGCTCAAACCAAATAAGTAAATGCACGAAATATACCAAATGAAGTTAGAAATTGTTGAAATTTTGTGATGTGCCTTTGAATGGTGCATTTTGAACACACAAAAACTATGGAGTTCAAATAAGTTCAGAAAAATGAAATCCCTTTGTAAGAGACGATTTCTCGTTCGAAACCCTGCTACTTCGAGAGAGATTGTCAGTTTTGTACACGAACTGCATCCAGTTTTTGTCGTATGCCTCTCAACTTTTTAACACATGCTATGTGGGTGAAATGATGATAGCATGCCAACTTTCAACATTTCCAGAGTTCATTTGTAGTTCTTTTTAATTTCGGGGTCAACTAGCTCAAAACAAATAAGTAAATGCACGAAATATACCAAATGAAGTCAGAAATTGTTGAAATTTTGTGATGTGCCTTTGAATGGTGCATTTTGAACACACAAACACTATGGAGTTCAAATAAGTTCAAAAAAATGAAATCCCTTTGTAAGAGACGATTTCTCATTCGAAACCCTGCTACTTCGAGAGAGATTGTCAGTTTTGTACACGAACTGCATCCAGTTTTTGCCGTAGCCCTCTCAACTTTTTAACACATGCTATGTGGGTGAAATTATGATAGCATGCCAACTTTCAACATTTCCGGAGTTCATTTCTAGTGCTTTTCAATTTTAGGGTCAACTAGCTCAAAAAAATAAGTAAATGCACGAAATATACCAAATGAAGTCAGAAATTGTTGAAATTTTGTGATGTGCCTTTTCATGGTGCATTTTGAACACACAAAAACTATGGAGTTCAAATAAGTTCAAAAAAATGAAATCCCTTTGTAAGAGACGATTTCTCGTTCGAAACCCTGCTACTTCGAGAGAGATTGTCAGTTTTGTACACGAACTGCATCCAGTTTTTGTCGTAGCCCTCTCAACTTTTTAACACATGCTATGTGGGTGAAATGATGATAGCATGCCAACTTTCAACATTTTCAGAGTTCATTTGTAGTGCTTTTCAATTTCAGGGTCAACTAGCTCAAAACAAATAAGTAAATGCACGAAATATACCAAATGAAGTCAGAAATTGTTGAAATTTTGTGATGTGCCTTTTCATGGTGCATTTTGAACACACAAAAACTATGTAGTTCAAATAAGTTCAAAAAAATGAAATCCCTTTGTAAGAGACGAGTTCTCGTTCGAAACCCTGCTACTTCGAGAGAGATTGTCAGTTTTGAACACGAACTGCATCCAGTTTTTGTCGTAGCCCTCTCAACTTTTTAACACATGCTATGTGGGTGAAATGATGATAGCATGCCAACTTTCAACATTTTCAGAGTTCATTTGTAGTGCTTTTCAATTTCAGGGTCAACTAGCTCAAAACAAATAAGTAAATGCACGAAATATACCAAATGAAGTCAGAAATTGTTGAAATTTTGTGATGTGCCTTTGAATGGTGCATTTTGAACACACAAAAACTATGTAGTTCAAATAAGTTCAAAAAAATGAAATCCCTTTGTAAGAGACGAGTTCTCGTTCGAAACCCTGCTACTTCGAGAGAGATTGTCAGTTTTGAACACGAACTGCATCCAGTTTTTGTCGTAGCCCTCTCAACTTTTTAACACATGCTATGTGGGTGAAATGATGATAGCATGCCAACTTTCAACATTTCCAGAGTTCATTTGTAGTGCTTTTCAATTTCAGGGTCAACTAGCTCAAAACAAATAAGTAAATGCACGAAATATACCAAATGAAGTCAGAAATTGTTGAAATTTTGTGATGTGCCTTTGAATGGTGCATTTTGAACACACAAAAACTATGGAGTTCAAATAAGTTCAAAAAAATGAAATCCCTTTGTAAGAGATGAGTTCTCGTTCGAAACCCTGCTACTCCGAGAGAGATTGTCAGTTTTGTACACGAACTGCATCCAGTTTTTGTCGTATCCCTCTCATCTTTTTAACACATGCTATGTGGGTGAAATGATGATAGCATGCCAACTTTCAACATTTCCAGAGTTCATTTGTAGTGCTTTTCAATTTCAGGGTCAACTAGCTCAAAACAAATAAGTAAATGCACGAAATATACCAAATGAAGTCAGAAATTGTTGAAATTTTGTGATGTGCCTTTGAATGGTGCATTTTGAACACACAAAAACTATGGAGTTCAAATAAGTTTAAAAAAATGAAATCCCTTTGTAAGAGACGATTTCTTGTTCGAAACCCTGCTACTTCGAGAGAGATTGTCAGTTTTGTACACGAACTGCGTCCAGTTTTTGCCATAGCCCTCACAAATTTTTAACACATGCTATGTGGGTGAAATGATGATAGCGTGCCAACTTTCAACATTTCCAGAGTTCATTTGTAGTGCTTTTCAATTTCAGGGTCAACTAGCTCAAAACAAATAAGTAAATGCACGAAATATACGAAATGAAGTCAGAAATTGTTGAAATTTTGTGATGTTCCTTTGAATGGTGCATTTTGAACACACAAAAACTATGGAGTTCAAATAAGTTCAAAAAAATGAAATCCCTTTGTAAGAGATGAGTTCTCGTTCGAAACCCTGCTACTCCGAGAGAGATTGTCAGTTTTGTACACGAACTGCATCCAGTTTTTGTCGTATCCCTCTCATCTTTTTAACACATGCTATGTGGGTGAAATGATGATGTCATGCCAACTTTCAACATTTTCAGAGTTCATTTGTAGTGCTTTTCAATTTCAGGGTCAACTAGCTCAAAACAAATTTGTAAATGCACGAAATATACCAAATGAAGTCAGAAATTGTTGAAATTTTGTGATGTGCCTTTGAATGGTGCATTTTGAACACACAAAAACTATGGAGTTCAAATAAGTTCAAAAAATGAAATCCCTTTGTAAGAGACGATTTCTTGTTCGAAACCCTGCTACTTCGAGAGAGATTGTCAGTTTTGTACACGAACTGCATCCAGTTTTTGCCGTAGCCCTCTCAAAATTTTAACACATGCTATGTGGGTGAAATGATGATAGCATGCCAACTTTCAACATTTCCAGAGTTCATTTGTAGTGCATTTCAATTTCAGGGTCAACTAGCTCAAAACAAATAAGTAAATGCACCAAATATACGAAATGAAGTCAGAAATTGTTGAAATTTTGTGATGTACCTTTGCATGGTGCATTTTGAACACACAAAAAGTATGGAGTTCAAATAAGTTCAAAAAAATGAAATCCCTTTGTAAGAGATGAGTTCTCGTTCGAAACCCTGCTACTCCGAGAGAGATTGTCAGTTTTGTACACGAACTGCATCCAGTTTTTGTCGTATCCCTCTCAACTTTTTAACACATGGTATGTGGGTGAAATGAGGATAGCATGCCAACTTTCAACATTTCCAGAGTTCAATTGCAGTGCTTTTTAATTTCAGGGTCAACTAGCTCAAAACAAATAAGTAAATGCACGAAATATACCAAATGAAGTCAGAAATTGTTGAAATTTTGTGATGTGCCTTTTAATGGTGCATTTTGAACACACAAAAACTATGGAGTTCAAATAAGTTCAGAAAAATGAAATCCCTTTGTAAGAGACGATTTCTCGTTCGAAACCCTGCTACTTCGAGAGAGATTGTCAGTTTTGTACACGAACTGCATCCAGTTTTTGTCGTATCCCTCTCAACTTTTTAACACATGCTATGTGGGTGAAATGATGATAGCATGCCAACTTTCAACATTTCTAGAGTTCATTTGTAGTTCTTTTTAATTTCGGGGTCAACTAGCTCAAAACAAATAAGTAAATGCATGAAATATACCAAATGAAGTCAGAAATTGTTGAAATTTTGTGATGTGCCTTTGAATGGTGCATTTTGAACACACAAACACTATGGAGTTCAAATAAGTTCAAAAAAATGAAATCCCTTTGTAAGAGACGATTTCTCATTCGAAACCCTGCTACTTCGAGAGAGATTGTCAGTTTTGTACACGAACTGCATCCAGTTTTTGTCGTATCCCTCTCATCTTTTTAACACATGCTATGTGGGTGAAATTATGATAGCATGCCAACTTTCAACATTTCCGGAGTTCATTTCTAGTGCTTTTCAATTTTAGGGTCAACTAGCTCAAAAAAATAAGTAAATGCACGAAATATACCAAATGAAGTCAGAAATTGTTGAAATTTTGTGATGTGCCTTTTCATGGTGCATTTTGAACACACAAAAACTATGGAGTTCAAATAAGTTCAAAAAAATGAAATCCCTTTGTAAGAGACGATTTCTCGTTCGAAACCCTGCTACTTCGAGAGAGATTGTCAGTTTTGTACACGAACTGCATCCAGTTTTTGTCGTAGCCCTCTCAACTTTTTAACACATGCTATGTGGGTGAAATGATGATAGCATGCCAACTTTCAACATTTTCAGAGTTCATTTGTAGTGCTTTTCAATTTCAGGGTCAACTAGCTCAAAACAAATAAGTAAATGCACGAAATATACCAAATGAAGTCAGAAATTGTTGAAATTTTGTGATGTGCCTTTGAATGGTGCATTTTGAACACACAAAAAGTATGGAGTTCAAATAAGTTCAAAAAAATGAAATCCCTTTGTAAGAGATGAGTTCTCGTTCGAAACCCTGCTACTCCGAGAGAGATTGTCAGTTTTGTACACGAACTGCATCCAGTTTTTGTCGTATCCCTCTCAACTTTTTAACACATGGTATGTGGGTGAAATGAGGATAGCATGCCAACTTTCAACATTTCCAGAGTTCAATTGCAGTGCTTTTTAATTTCAGGGTCAACTAGCTCAAAACAAATAAGTAAATGCACGAAATATACCAAATGAAGTCAGAAATTGTTGAAATTTTGTGATGTGCCTTTTAATGGTGCATTTTGAACACACAAAAACTATGGAGTTCAAATAAGTTCAGAAAAATGAAATCCCTTTGTAAGAGACGATTTCTCGTTCGAAACCCTGCTACTTCGAGAGAGATTGTCAGTTTTGTACACGAACTGCATCCAGTTTTTGTCGTATCCCTCTCAACTTTTTAACACATGCTATGTGGGTGAAATGATGATAGCATGCCAACTTTCAACATTTCCAGAGTTCATTTGTAGTTCTTTTTAATTTCGGGGTCAACTAGCTCAAAACAAATAAGTAAATGCATGAAATATACCAAATGAAGTCAGAAATTGTTGAAATTTTGTGATGTGCCTTTGAATGGTGCATTTTGAACACACAAACACTATGGAGTTCAAATAAGTTCAAAAAAATGAAATCCCTTTGTAAGAGACGATTTCTCATTCGAAACCCTGCTACTTCGAGAGAGATTGTCAGTTTTGTACACGAACTGCATCCAGTTTTTGCCGTAGCCCTCTCAACTTTTTAACACATGCTATGTGGGTGAAATTATGATAGCATGCCAACTTTCAACATTTCCGGAGTTCATTTCTAGTGCTTTTCAATTTTAGGGTCAACTAGCTCAAAAAAATAAGTAAATGCACGAAATATACCAAATGAAGTCAGAAATTGTTGAAATTTTGTGATGTGCCTTTTCATGGTGCATTTTGAACACACAAAAACTATGGAGTTCAAATAAGTTCAAAAAAATGAAATCCCTTTGTAAGAGACGATTTCTCGTTCGAAACCCTGCTACTTCGAGAGAGATTGTCAGTTTTGTACACGAACTGCATCCAGTTTTTGTCGTAGCCCTCTCAACTTTTTAACACATGCTATGTGGGTGAAATGATGATAGCATGCCAACTTTCAACATTTTCAGAGTTCATTTGTAGTGCTTTTCAATTTCAGGGTCAACTAGCTCAAAACAAATAAGTAAATGCACGAAATATACCAAATGAAGTCAGAAATTGTTGAAATTTTGTGATGTGCCTTTGAATGGTGCATTTTGAACACACAAAAACTATGTAGTTCAAATAAGTTCAAAAAAATGAAATCCCTTTGTAAGAGACGAGTTCTCGTTCGAAACCCTGCTACTTCGAGAGAGATTGTCAGTTTTGAACACGAACTGCATCCAGTTTTTGTCGTAGCCCTCTCAACTTTTTAACACATGCTATGTGGGTGAAATGATGATAGCATGCCAACTTTCAACATTTCCAGAGTTCATTTGTAGTGCTTTTCAATTTCAGGGTCAACTAGCTCAAAACAAATAAGTAAATGCACGAAATATACCAAATGAAGTCAGAAATTGTTGAAATTTTGTGATGTGCCTTTGAATGGTGCATTTTGAACACACAAAAACTATGGAGTTCAAATAAGTTCAAAAAAATGAAATCCCTTTGTAAGAGATGAGTTCTCGTTCGAAACCCTGCTACTCCGAGAGAGATTGTCAGTTTTGTACACGAACTGCATCCAGTTTTTGTCGTATCCCTCTCATCTTTTTAACACATGCTATGTGGGTGAAATGATGATAGCATGCCAACTTTCAACATTTCCAGAGTTCATTTGTAGTGCTTTTCAATTTCAGGGTCAACTAGCTCAAAACAAATAAGTAAATGCACGAAATATACCAAATGAAGTCAGAAATTGTTGAAATTTTGTGATGTGCCTTTGAATGGTGCATTTTGAACACACAAAAACTATGGAGTTCAAATACGTTTAAAAAAATGAAATCCCTTTGTAAGAGACGATTTCTTGTTCGAAACCCTGCTACTTCGAGAGAGATTGTCAGTTTTGTACACGAACTGCGTCCAGTTTTTGCCATAGCCCTCACAAATTTTTAACACATGCTATGTGGGTGAAATGATGATAGCGTGCCAACTTTCAACATTTCCAGAGTTCATTTGTAGTGCTTTTCAATTTCAGGGTCAACTAGCTCAAAACAAATAAGTAAATGCACGAAATATACGAAATGAAGTCAGAAATTGTTGAAATTTTGTGATGTTCCTTTGAATGGTGCATTTTGAACACACAAAAACTATGGAGTTCAAATAAGTTCAAAAAAAATGAAATCCCTTTGTAAGAGATGAGTTCTCGTTCGAAACCCTGCTACTCCGAGAGAGATTGTCAGTTTTGTACACGAACTGCATCCAGTTTTTGTCGTATCCCTCTCATCTTTTTAACACATGCTATGTGGGTGAAATGATGATGTCATGCCAACTTTCAACATTTTCAGAGTTCATTTGTAGTGCTTTTCAATTTCAGGGTCAACTAGCTCAAAACAAATTTGTAAATGCACGAAATATACCAAATGAAGTCAGAAATTGTTGAAATTTTGTGATGTGCCTTTGAATGGTGCATTTTGAACACACAAAAACTATGGAGTTCAAATAAGTTCAAAAAATGAAATCCCTTTGTAAGAGACGATTTCTTGTTCGAAACCCTGCTACTTCGAGAGAGATTGTCAGTTTTGTACACGAACTGCATCCAGTTTTTGCCGTAGCCCTCTCAAAATTTTAACACATGCTATGTGGGTGAAATGATGATAGCATGCCAACTTTCAACATTTCCAGAGTTCATTTGTAGTGCTTTTCAATTTCAGGGTCAACTAGCTCAAAACAAATAAGTAAATGTACGAAATATACCAAATGAAGTCAGAAATGGTTGAAATTTTGTGATGTTCCTTTGAATAGTGCATTTTGAACACACAAAAACTATGGAGTTCAAATAAGTTCAAAAAAATGAAATCCATTTGTAAGAGACGAGTTCTCGTTCGAAACCCTGCTACTTCGAGAGAGATAGTCAGTTTTGTACACGAACTGCATCCAGTTTTTGTCGTATCCATCTCAACTTTTTAACACATGCTATGTGGGTGAAATGATGATAGCATGCCAACTTTCAACATTTTTAGAGTTCATTTGTAGTTCTTTTCAATTTCAGGGTCAACTAGCTCAAAACAAATTTGTAAATGCACGAAATATACCAAATGAAGTCAGAAATTGTTGAAATTTTGTGATGTGCCTTTGAATGGAGCATTTTGAACACACAAAAACTATGGAGTTCAAATAAGTTCAAAAAAATGAAATCCCTTTGTAAGAGACGAGTTCTCGTTCGAAACCCTGCTACTTCGAGAGAGATTGTCAGTTTTGTACATGAACTGCATCCAGTTTTTGCCGTAGCCCTCTCAAATATTTAACACATGCTATGTGGGTGAAATGATGATAGCATGCCAACTTTCAACATTTTCAGAGTTCATTTGTAGTGCTTTTTAATTTCAGGGTCAACTAGCTCAAAAAAAATAAGTAAATGCACGAAATATACCAAATGAAGTCAGAAATTGTTGAAATTTTGTGATGTGCCTTTGAATGGTGCATTTTGAACACACAAAAACTATGGAGTTCAAATAAGTTCAAAAAAATGAAATCCCTTTGTAAGAGATGAGTTCTCGTTCGAAACCCTGCTACTCCGAGAGAGATTGTCAGTTTTGTACACGAACTGCATCCAGTTTTTGTCGTATCCCTCTCATCTTTTTAACACATGCTATGTGGGTGAAATGATGATAGCATGCCAACTTTCAACATTTCCAGAGTTCATTTGTAGTGCTTTTCAATTTCAGGGTCAACTAGCTCAAAACAAATAAGTAAATGCACGAAATATACCAAATGAAGTCAGAAATTGTTGAAATTTTGTGATGTGCCTTTGAATGGTGCATTTTGAACACACAAAAACTATGGAGTTCAAATAAGTTTAAAAAAATGAAATCCCTTTGTAAGAGACGATTTCTTGTTCGAAACCCTGCTACTTCGAGAGAGATTGTCAGTTTTGTACACGAACTGCGTCCAGTTTTTGCCATAGCCCTCACAAATTTTTAACACATGCTATGTGGGTGAAATGATGATAGCGTGCCAACTTTCAACATTTCCAGAGTTCATTTGTAGTGCTTTTCAATTTCAGGGTCAACTAGCTCAAAACAAATAAGTAAATGCACGAAATATACGAAATGAAGTCAGAAATTGTTGAAATTTTGTGATGTTCCTTTGAATGGTGCATTTTGAACACACAAAAACTATGGAGTTCAAATAAGTTCAAAAAAAATGAAATCCCTTTGTAAGAGATGAGTTCTCGTTCGAAACCCTGCTACTCCGAGAGAGATTGTCAGTTTTGTACACGAACTGCATCCAGTTTTTGTCGTATCCCTCTCATCTTTTTAACACATGCTATGTGGGTGAAATGATGATGTCATGCCAACTTTCAACATTTTCAGAGTTCATTTGTAGTGCTTTTCAATTTCAGGGTCAACTAGCTCAAAACAAATTTGTAAATGCACGAAATATACCAAATGAAGTCAGAAATTGTTGAAATTTTGTGATGTGCCTTTGAATGGTGCATTTTGAACACACAAAAACTATGGAGTTCAAATAAGTTCAAAAAATGAAATCCCTTTGTAAGAGACGATTTCTTGTTCGAAACCCTGCTACTTCGAGAGAGATTGTCAGTTTTGTACACGAACTGCATCCAGTTTTTGCCGTAGCCCTCTCAAAATTTTAACACATGCTATGTGGGTGAAATGATGATAGCATGCCAACTTTCAACATTTCCAGAGTTCATTTGTAGTGCTTTTCAATTTCAGGGTCAACTAGCTCAAAACAAATAAGTAAATGTACGAAATATACCAAATGAAGTCAGAAATGGTTGAAATTTTGTGATGTTCCTTTGAATAGTGCATTTTGAACACACAAAAACTATGGAGTTCAAATAAGTTCAAAAAAATGAAATCCATTTGTAAGAGACGAGTTCTCGTTCGAAACCCTGCTACTTCGAGAGAGATAGTCAGTTTTGTACACGAACTGCATCCAGTTTTTGTCGTATCCATCTCAACTTTTTAACACATGCTATGTGGGTGAAATGATGATAGCATGCCAACTTTCAACATTTTTAGAGTTCATTTGTAGTTCTTTTCAATTTCAGGGTCAACTAGCTCAAAACAAATTTGTAAATGCACGAAATATACCAAATGAAGTCAGAAATTGTTGAAATTTTGTGATGTGCCTTTGAATGGAGCATTTTGAACACACAAAAACTATGGAGTTCAAATAAGTTCAAAAAAATGAAATCCCTTTGTAAGAGACGAGTTCTCGTTCGAAACCCTGCTACTTCGAGAGAGATTGTCAGTTTTGTACATGAACTGCATCCAGTTTTTGCCGTAGCCCTCTCAAATATTTAACACATGCTATGTGGGTGAAATGATGATAGCATGCCAACTTTCAACATTTTCAGAGTTCATTTGTAGTGCTTTTTAATTTCAGGGTCAACTAGCTCAAAAAAAATAAGTAAATGCACGAAATATACCAAATGAAGTCAGAAATTGTCGAAATGTTGTGATGTGCCTTTCAATGGTGCATTTTGAACACACAAAAAGTATGGAGTTCAAATAAGTTCAAAAGAATGAAATCCATTTGTAAGAGATGAGTTCTCGTTCGAAACCCTGCTACTTCAAGAGAGATTGTCAGTTTTGTACACGAACTGCATCCAGTTTTTGTCGTAGCCCTCTCAACTTTTTAACACATGCTATGTGGGTAAAATGATGATAGCATGCCAACTTTCAACATTTTCAGAGTTCATTTGTAGTGCTTTTCAATTTCAGGGTCAACTAGCTCAAAACAAATAAGTAAATGCACGAAATATACGAAATGAAGTCAGAAATTGTTGAAATTTTGTGATGTTCCTTTGAATGGTGCATTTTGAACACACAAAAACTATGGAGTTCAAATAAGTTCAAAAAAATGAAATCCCTTTGTAAGAGACGATTTCTCGTTCGAAACCCTGCTACTTCGAGAAAGATTGTCAGTTTTGTACACGAACTGCATCCAGTTTTTGTCGTAGCCCTCTCAACTTTTTAACACATGCTATGTGGGTGAAATGATGATAGCATGCCAACTTTCAACATTTCCAGAGTTCATTTGTAGTGCTTTTCAATTTCAGGGTCAACTAGCTCAAAACAAATAAGTAAATGCACGAAATACACCAAATGAAGTCAGAAATTGTTGAAATTTTGTGATGTGCCTTTGAATGGTGCATTTTGAACACACAAAAACTATGGAGTTCAAATAAGTTCAAAAAAATGAAATCCCTTTGTAAGAGATGAGTTCTCGTTCGAAACCCTGCTACTTCGAGAGAGATTGTCAGTTTTGTACACGAACTGCATCCAGTTTTTGTCGTATCCCTCTCAACTTTTTAACACATGCTATGTGGGTGAAATGATGATAGCATGCCAACTTTCAACATTTCCAGAGTTCATTTGTAGTGCTTTTCAATTTCAGGGTCAACTAGCTCAAAACAAATAAGTAAATGCACGAAATATACCAAATGAAGTCAGAAATTGTTGAAATTTTGTGATGTGCCTTTGGATGGTGCATTTTGAACACACAAAAACTATGGAGTTCAAATAAGTTCAAAAAAATGAAATCCCTTTGTAAGAGACGATTTCTCGTTCGAAACCCTGCTACTTCGAGAGAGATTGTCAGTTTTGTACACGAACTGCATCCAGTTTTTGTCGTAGCCCTCTCAACTTTTTAACACATGCTATGTGGGTGAAATGATGATAGCATGCCAACTTTCAACATTTCCAGAGTTCATTTGTAGTGCATTTCAATTTCAGGGTCAACTAGCTCAAAACAAATTTGTAAATGCACCAAATATACGAAATGAAGTCAGAAATTGTTGAATTTTTGTGATGTACCTTTGCATGGTGCATTTTGAACACACAAAAAGTATGGAGTTCAAATAAGTTCAAAAAAATGAAATCCCTTTGTAAGAGATGAGTTCTCGTTCGAAACCCTGCTACTCCGAGAGAGATTGTCAGTTTTGTACACGAACTGCATCCAGTTTTTGTCGTATCCCTCTCAACTTTTTAACACATGCTATGTGGGTGAAATGAGGATAGCATGCCAACTTTCAACATTTCCAGAGTTCAATTGTAGTGCTTTTTAATTTCAGGGTCAACTAGCTCAAAACAAATAAGTAAATGCACGAAATATACCAAATGAAGTCAGAAATTGTTGAAATTTTGTGATGTGCCTTTTAATGGTGCATTTTGAACACACAAAAACTATGGAGTTCAAATAAGTTGAAAAAAATGAAATCCCTTTGTAAGAGACGATTTCTCGTTCGAAACCCTGCTACTTCGAGAGAGATTGTCAGTTTTGTACACGAACTGCATCCAGTTTTTGCCGTAGCCCTCTCAACTTTTTAACACATGCTATGTGGGTGAAATGATGATAGCGTGCCAACTTTCAACATTTCCGGAGTTCATTTGTAGTGCTTTTCAATTTCAGGGTGAACTAGCTCAAACCAAATAAGTAAATGCACGAAATATACCAAATGAAGTTAGAAATTGTTGAAATTTTGTGATGTCCCTTTGAATGGTGCATTTTGAACACACAAAAACTATGGAGTTCAAATAAGTTGAGAAAAATGAAATCCCTTTGTAAGAGACGATTTCTCGTTCGAAACCCTGCTACTTCGAGAGAGATTGTCAGTTTTGTACACAAACTGCATCCAGTTTTTGTCGTATCCCTCTCAACTTTTTAACACATGCTATGTGGGTGAAATGATGATAGCATGCCAACTTTCAACATTTCCAGAGTTCATTTGTAGTGCTTTTTAATTTCAGGGTCAACTAGCTCAAAACAAATAAGTAAATGCACGAAATATACCAAATGAAGTCAGAAATTGTTGAAATTTTGTGATGTGCCTTTGAATGTTGCATTTTGAACACACGAAAACTATGGAGTTCAAATAAGTTCAAAAAATGAAATCCCTTTGTAAGAGACGATTTCTCGTTCGAAACCCAGCTACTTCGAGAGAGATTGTCAGTTTTGTACACGAACTGCATCCAGTTTTTGCCGTAGCCCTCTCAAATTTTTAACACATGCTATGTGGGTGAAATGAGGATAGCGTGCCAACTTTCAACATTTCCAGAGTTCATTTGTAGTGCATTTCAATTTCAGGGTCAACTAGCTCAAAACAAATAAGTAAATGCACGAAATACACCAAATGAAGTCAGAAATTGTTGAAATTTTGTGATGTGCCTTTGAATGGTGCATTTTGAACACACAAAAACTATGGAGTTCAAATAAGTTCAAAAAAATGAAATCCCTTTGTAAGAGATGAGTTCTCGTTCGAAACCCTGCTACTTCGAGAGAGATTGTCAGTTTTGTACACGAACTGCATCCAGTTTTTGTCGTATCCCTCTCAACTTTTTAACACATGCTATGTGGGTGAAATGATGATAGCATGCCAACTTTCAACATTTCCAGAGTTCATTTGTAGTGCTTTTCAATTTCAGGGTCAACTAGCTCAAAACAAATAAGTAAATGCACGAAATATACCAAATGAAGTCAGAAATTGTTGAAATTTTGTTATGTGCCTTTGGATGGTGCATTTTGAACACACAAAAACTATGGAGTTCAAATAAGTTGAAAAAAATGAAATCCCTTTGTGAGAGACGATTTCTCGTTCGAAACCCTGCTACTTCGAGAGAGATTGTCAGTTTTGTACACGAACTGCATCCAGTTTTTGTCGTAGCCCTCTCAACTTTTTAACACATGCTATGTGGGTGAAATGATGATAGCATGCCAACTTTCAACATTTCCAGAGTTCATTTGTAGTGCATTTCAATTTCAGGGTCAACTAGCTCAAAACAAATAAGTAAATGCACCAAATATACGAAATGAAGTCAGAAATTGTTGAAATTTTGTGATGTACCTTTGCATGGTGCATTTTGAACACACAAAAAGTATGGAGTTCAAATAAGTTCAAAAAAATGAAATCCCTTTGTAAGAGATGAGTTCTCGTTCGAAACCCTGCTACTCCGAGAGAGATTGTCAGTTTTGTACACGAACTGCATCCAGTTTTTGTCGTATCCCTCTCAACTTTTTAACACATGCTATGTGGGTGAAATGAGGATAGCATGCCAACTTTCAACATTTCCAGAGTTCAATTGTAGTGCTTTTTAATTTCAGGGTCAACTAGCTCAAAACAAATAAGTAAATGCACGAAATATACCAAATGAAGTCAGAAATTGTTGAAATTTTGTGATGTGCCTTTTAATGGTGCATTTTGAACACACAAAAACTATGGAGTTCACATAAGTTGAAAAAAATGAAATCCCTTTGTAAGAGACGATTTCTCGTTCGAAACCCTGCTACTTCGAGAGAGATTGTCAGTTTTGTACACGAACTGCATCCAGTTTTTGCCGTAGCCCTCTCAACTTTTTAACACATGCTCTGTGGGTGAAATGATGATAGCGTGCCAACTTTCAACATTTCCGGAGTTCATTTGTAGTGCTTTTCAATTTCAGGGTCAACTAGCTCAAACCAAATAAGTAAATGCACGAAATATACCAAATGAAGTTAGAAATTGTTGAAATTTTGTGATGTGCCTTTGAATGGTGCATTTTGAACACACAAAAACTATGGAGTTCAAATAAATTCAGAAAAATGAAATCCCTTTGTAAGAGACGATTTCTCGTTCGAAACCCTGCTACTTCGAGAGAGATTGTCAGTTTTGTACACGAACTGCATCCAGTTTTTGTCGTATCCCTCTCAACTTTTTAACACATGCTATGTGGGTGAAATGATGATAGCATGCCAACTTTCAACATTTCCATAGTTCATTTGTACTGCTTTTTAATTTCAGGGTCAACTAGCTCAAAACAAATAAGTAAATGCACGAAATATACCAAATGAAGTCAGAAATTGTTGAAATTTTGTGATGTGCCTTTGAATGGTGCATTTTGAACACACAAACACTATGGAGTTCAAATAAGTTCAAAAAAATGAAATCCCTTTGTAAGAGACGATTTCTCGTTCGAAACCCTGCTACTTCGAGAGAGATTGTGAGTTTTGTACACGAACTGCATCCAGTTTTTGCCGTAGCCCTCTCAACTTTTTAACACATGCTATGTGGGTGAAATGATGATAGCATGCCAACTTTCAACATTTCCGGAGTTCATTTCTAGTGCTTTTCAATTTTAGGGTCAACTAGCTCAAAAAAAATAAGTAAATGCACGAAATATACCAAATGAAGTCAGAAATTGTTGAAATTTTGTGATGTGCCTTTTCATGGTGCATTTTGAACACACAAAAACTATGGAGTTCAAATAAGTTCAAAAAAATGAAATCCCTTTGTAAGAGACGATTTCTCGTTCGAAACCCTGCTACTTCGAGAGAGATTGTCAGTTTTGTACACGAACTGCATCCAGTTTTTGTCGTAGCCCTCTCAACTTTTTAACACATGCTATGTGGGTGAAATGATGATAGCATGCCAACTTTCAACATTTTCAGAGTTCATTTGTAGTGCTTTTCAATTTCAGGGTCAACTAGCTCAAAACAAATAAGTAAATGCACGAAATATACCAAATGAAGGTAGAAATTGTTGAAATTTTGTGATGTGCCTTTGAATGGTGCATTTTGAACACACAAAAACTATGTAGTTCAAATAAGTTCAAAAAAATGAAATCCCTTTGTAAGAGACGAGTTCTCGTTCGAAACCCTGCTACTTCGAGAGAGATTGTCAGTTTTGTACACGAACTGCATCCAGTTTTTGTCGTAGCCCTCTCAACTTTTTAACACATGCTATGTGGGTGAAATGATGATAGCATGCCAACTTTCAACATTTCCAGAGTTCATTTGTAGTGCTTTTCAATTTCAGGGTCAACTAGCTCAAAACAAATAAGTAAATGCACGAAATATACCAAATGAAGTCAGAAATTGTTGAAATTTTGTGATGTGCCTTTGAATGGTGCATTTTGAACACACAAAAACTATGGAGTTCAAATAAGTTCAAAAAAATGAAATCCCTTTGTAAGAGATGAGTTCTCGTTCGAAACCCTGCTACTCCGAGAGAGATTGTCAGTTTTGTACACGAACTGCATCTAGTTTTTGTCGTATCCCTCTCATATTTTTAACACATGCTATGTGGGTGAAATGATGATAGCATGCCAACTTTCAACATTTCCAGAGTTCATTTGTAGTGCTTTTCAATTTCAGGGTCAACTAGCTCAAAACAAATAAGTAAATGCACGAAATATACCAAATGAAGTCAGAAATTGTTGAAATTTTGTGATGTGCCTTTGAATGGTGCATTTTGAACACACAAAAACTATGGAGTTCAAATAAGTTTAAAAAAATGAAATCCCTTTGTAAGAGACGATTTCTTGTTCGAAACCCTGCTACTTCGAGAGAGATTGTCAGTTTTGTACACGAACTGCATCCAGTTTTTGCCGTAGCCCTCACAAATTTTTAACACATGCTATGTGGGTGAAATGATGATAGCGTGCCAACTTTCAACATTTCCAGAGTTCATTTGTAGTGCTTTTCAATTTCAGGGTCAACTAGCTCAAAACAAATAAGTAAATGCACGAAATATACGAAATGAAGTCAGAAATTGTTGAAATTTTGTGATGTTCCTTTGAATGGTGCATTTTGAACACACAAAAACTATGGAGTTCAAATAAGTTCAAAAAAATGAAATCCCTTTGTAAGAGATGAGTTCTCGTTCGAAACCCTGCTACTCCGGGAGAGATTGTCAGTTTTGTACACGAACTGCATCCAGTTTTTGTCGTATCCCTCTCATCTTTTTAACACATGCTATGTGGGTGAAATGATGATGTCATGCCAACTTTCAACATTTTCAGAGTTCATTTGTAGTGCTTTTCAATTTCAGGGTCAACTAGCTCAAAACAAATTTGTAAATGCACGAAATATACCAAATGAAGTCAGAAATTGTTGAAATTTTGTGATGTGCCTTTGAATGGTGCATTTTGAACACACAAAAACTATGGAGTTCAAATAAGTTCAAAAAATGAAATCCCTTTGTAAGAGACGATTTCTTGTTCGAAACCCTGCTACTTCGAGAGAGATTGTCAGTTTTGTACACGAACTGCATCCAGTTTTTGCCGTAGCCCTCTCAAAATTTTAACACATGCTATGTGGGTGAAATGATGATAGCATGCCAACTTTCAACATTTCCAGAGTTCATTTGTAGTGCTTTTCAATTTCAGGGTCAACTAGCTCAAAACAAATAAGTAAATGTACGAAATATACCAAATGAAGTCAGAAATTGTTGAAATTTTGTGATGTTCCTTTGAATAGTGCATTTTGAACACACAAAAACTATGGAGTTCAAATAAGTTCAAAAAAATGAAATCCATTTGTAAGAGACGAGTTCTCGTTCGAAACCCTGCTACTTCGAGAGAGATAGTCAGTTTTGTACACGAACTGCATCCAGTTTTTGTCGTATCCATCTCAACTTTTTAACACATGCTATTGGGTGAAATGATGATAGCATGCCAACTTTCAACATTTTCAGAGTTCATTTGTAGTGCTTTTCAATTTCAGGGTCAACTAGCTCAAAACAAATTTGTAAATGCACGAAATATACCAAATGAAGTCAGAAATTGTTGAAATTTTGTGATGTGCCTTTGAATGGAGCATTTTGAACACACAAAAACTATGGAGTTCAAATAAGTTCAAAAAAATGAAATCCCTTTGTAAGAGACGAGTTCTCGTTCGAAACCCTGCAACTTCGAGAGAGATTGTCAGTTTTGTACATGAACTGCATCCAGTTTTTCCCGTAGCCCTCTCAAATATTTAACACATGCTATGTGGGTGAAATGATGATAGCATGCCAACTTTCAACATTTTCAGAGTTCATTTGTAGTGCTTTTTAATTTCAGGGTCAACTAGCTCAAAAAAAATAAGTAAATGCACGAAATATACCAAATGAAGTCACAAATTGTCGAAATGTTGTGATGTGCCTTTCAATGGTGCATTTTGAATACACAAAAAGTATGGAGTTCAAATAAGCTCAAAAGAATGAAATCCATTTGTAAGAGATGAGTTCTCGTTCGAAACCCTGCTACTTCAAGAGAGATTGTCAGTTTTGTACACGAACTGCATCCAGTTTTTGTCGTAGCCCTCTCAACTTTTTAACACATGCTATGTGGGTAAAATGATGATAGCATGCCAACTTTCAACATTTTCAGAGTTCATTTCTAGTGCTTTTCAATTTCAGGGTCAACTAGCTCAAAAATATAAGTAAATGCACGAAATATACGAAATGAAGTCAGAAATTGTTGAAATTTTGTGATGTGCCTTTGAATGGAGCATTTTAAACACACAAAAACTATGGAGTTCAAATAAGTTCAAAAAAATGAAATCCCTTTGTAAGAGACGAGTTCTCGTTCGAAACCCTGCTACTTCGAGAGAGATTGTCAGTTTTGTACACAAACTGCATCCAGTTTTTGTCATAGCCCTCTCAACTTTTTAAGACATGCTATGTGGGTGAAATGATGATAGCATGCCAACTTTCAACATTTTCAGAGTTCATTTGTAGTGCTTTTTAATTTCAGGGTCAACTAGCTCAAAAAAAATAAGTAAATGCATGAAATATACCAAATGAAGTCAGAAATTGTTGAAATGTTGTGATGTGCCTTTTAATGGTGCATTTTGAACACACAAAAAGTATGGAGTTCACATAAGTTCAAAAGAATGAAATCCCTTTGTAAGAGATGAGTTCTCGTTCGAAACCCTGCTACTTCGAGAGAGATTGTCAGTTTTGTACACGAACTATATCCAGTTTTTGTCGTAGCCCTCTCAACTTTTTAACACAATCTATGTGGGTAAAATGATGATAGCATGCCAACTTTCAACATTTTTCAGAGTTCATTTCTAGTGCTTTTCAATTTCAGGGTCAACTAGCTCAAAACAAATAAGTAAATGCACGAAATATACCAAATGAAGTCAGAAATTGTTGAAATTTTGTGATGTGCCTTTGAATGGTGCATTTTGAACACACAAAAACTATGGAGTTCAAATAATTTCAAAAAAATGAAATCCCTTTGTAAGAGATGAGTTCTCGTTCGAAACCCTGCTACTTCGAGAGAGATTGTCAGTTTTGTACACGAACTGCATCCAGTTTTTGTCGTATCCCTCTCAACATTTTAACACATGCTATGTGGGTGAAGTGATGATAGCATGCCAACTTTCAATATTTTCAGAGTTCATTTGTAGTGCTTTTCAATTTCAGGGTCAACTAGCTCAAAACAAATAAGTAAATGCACGAAATATACCAAATGAAGTCAGAAATTGTTGAAATTTTGTGATGTGCCTTTGAATGGTGCATTTTGAACACACAAAAACTATGGAGTTCAAATAAGTTCAAAAAAATGAAATCCCTTTGTAAGAGACGAGTTCTCGTTCGAAACCCTGCTACTTCGAGAGAGATTGTCAGTTTTGTACATGAACTGCATCCAGTTTTTGCCGTAGCCCTCTCAAATATTTAACACATGCTATGTGGGTGAAATGATGATAGCATGCCAACTTTCAACATTTTCAGAGTTCATTTGTAGTGCTTTTTAATTTCAGGGTCAACTAGCTCAAAAAAAAAAAGTAAATGCACGAAATATACCAAATGAAGTCAGAAATTGTCGAAATGTTGTGATGTGCCTTTCAATGGTGCATTTTGAATACACAAAAAGTATGGAGTTCAAATAAGTTCAAAAGAATGAAATCCATTTGTAAGAGATGAGTTCTCGTTCGAAACCCTGCTACTTCAAGAGAGATTGTCAGTTTTGTACACGAACTGCATCCAGTTTTTGTCGTAGCCCTCTCAACTTTTTAACACATGCTATGTGGGTAAAATGATGATAGCATGCCAACTTTCAACATTTTCAGAGTTCATTTCTAGTGCTTTTCAATTTCAGGGTCAACTAGCTCAAAAATATAAGTAAATGCACGAAATATACGAAATGAAGTCAGAAATTGTTGAAATTTTGTGATGTGCCTTTGAATGGAGCATTTTAAACACACAAAAACTATGGAGTTCAAATAAGTTCAAAAAAATGAAATCCCTTTGTAAGAGACGAGTTCTCGTTCGAAACCCTGCTACTTCGAGAGAGATTGTCAGTTTTGTACACAAACTGCATCCAGTTTTTGTCATAGCCCTCTCAACTTTTTAACACATGCTATGTGGGTGAAATGATGATAGCATGCCAACGTTCAACATTTTCAGAGTTCATTTGTAGTGCTTTTTAATTTCAGGGTCAACTAGCTCAAAAAAAATAAGTAAATGCATGAAATATACCAAATGAAGTCAGAAATTGTTGAAATGTTGTGATGTGCCTTTTAATGGTGCATTTTGAACACACAAAAAGTATGGAGTTCACATAAGTTCAAAAGAATGAAATCCCTTTGTAAGAGATGAGTTCTCGTTCGAAACCCTGCTACTTCGAGAGAGATTGTCAGTTTTGTACACGAACTATATCCAGTTTTTGTCGTAGCCCTCTCAACTTTTTAACACAATCTATGTGGGTAAAATGATGATAGCATGCCAACTTTCAACATTTTTCAGTGTTCATTTCTAGTGCTTTTCAATTTCAGGGTCAACTAGCTCAAAACAAATAAGTAAATGCACGAAATATACCAAATGAAGTCAGAAATTGTTGAAATTTTGTGATGTGCCTTTGAATGGTGCATTTTGAACACACAAAAACTATGGAGTTCAAATAAGTTCAAAAAAATGAAATCCCTTTGTAAGAGACGAGTTCTCGTTCGAAACCCTGCTACTTCGAGAGAGATTGTCAGTTTTGTACATGAACTGCATCCAGTTTTTGCCGTAGCCCTCTCAAATATTTAACACATGCTATGTGGGTGAAATGATGATAGCATGCCAACTTTCAACATTTTCAGAGTTCATTTGTAGTGCTTTTTAATTTCAGGGTCAACTAGCTCAAAAAAAAAAAAGTAAATGCACGAAATATACCAAATGAAGTCAGAAATTGTCGAAATGTTGTGATGTGCCTTTCAATGGTGCATTTTGAATACACAAAAAGTATGGAGTTCAAATAAGTTCAAAAGAATGAAATCCATTTGTAAGAGATGAGTTCTCGTTCGAAACCCTGCTACTTCAAGAGAGATTGTCAGTTTTGTACACGAACTGCATCCAGTTTTTGTCGTAGCCCTCTCAACTTTTTAACACATGCTATGTGGGTAAAATGATGATAGCATGCCAACTTTCAACATTTTCAGAGTTCATTTCTAGTGCTTTTCAATTTCAGGGTCAACTAGCTCAAAAATATAAGTAAATGCACGAAATATACGAAATGAAGTCAGAACTTGTTGAAATTTTGTGATGTGCCTTTGAATGGAGCATTTTAAACACACAAAAACTATGGAGTTCAAATAAGTTCAAAAAAATGAAATCCCTTTGTAAGAGACGAGTTCTCGTTCGAAACCCTGCTACTTCGAGAGAGATTGTCAGTTTTGTACACAAACTGCATCCAGTTTTTGTCATAGCCCTCTCAACTTTTTAACACATGCTATGTGGGTGAAATGATGATAGCATGCCAACTTTCAACATTTTCAGAGTTCATTTGTAGTGCTTTTTAATTTCAGGGTCAACTAGCTCAAAAAAAATAAGTAAATGCATGAAATATACCAAATGAAGTCAGAAATTGTTGAAATGTTGTGATGTGCCTTTTAATGGTGCATTTTGAACACACAAAAAGTATGGAGTTCACATAAGTTCAAAAGAATGAAATCCCTTTGTAAGAGATGAGTTCTCGTTCGAAACCCTGCTACTTCGAGAGAGATTGTCAGTTTTGTACACGAACTATATCCAGTTTTTGTCGTAGCCCTCTCAACTTTTTAACACAATCTATGTGGGTAAAATGATGATAGCATGCCAACTTTCAACATTTTTCAGAGTTCATTTCTAGTGCTTTTCAATTTCAGGGTCAACTAGCTCAAAACAAATAAGTAAATGCACGAAATATACCAAATGAAGTCAGAAATTGTTGAAATTTTGTGATGTGCCTTTGAATGGTGCATTTTGAACACACAAAAACTATGGAGTTCAAATAATTTCAAAAAAATGAAATCCCTTTGTAAGAGATGAGTTCTCGTTCGAAACCCTGCTACTTCGAGAGAGATTGTCAGTTTTGTACACGAACTGCATCCAGTTTTTGTCGTATCCCTCTCAACATTTTAACACATGCTATGTGGGTGAAGTGATGATAGCATGCCAACTTTCAATATTTTCAGAGTTCATTTGTAGTGCTTTTCAATTTCAGGGTCAACTAGCTCAAAACAAATAAGTAAATGCACGAAATATACCAAATGAAGTCAGAAATTGTTGAAATTTTGTGATGTGCCTTTGAATGGTGCATTTTGAACACACAAAAACTATGGAGTTCAAATAAGTTCAAAAAAATGAAATCCCTTTGTAAGAGATGAGTTCTCGTTCGAAACCCTGCTACTTCGAGAGAGATTGTCAGTTTTGTACACGAACTGCATCCAGTTTTTGTCGTAGCCCTCTCAACTTTTTAACACATGCTATGTGGGTGAAATGATGATAGCATGCTGTGACGCCCTCGGCTTAATCGTACGCTAATCATACACGCAAATGCGTACGATCAAACCCAAGGACTCACGGGGAGATATCACAACACAACTCTAGACACAAAAAAAATAACCTCAGCTTCATATTACAAGCCAGGGGCCTCGAGGGATAGAATACGAAAGCTCGATAAACACACGAGTCAGCGGAAGCAACAATTATCTGAGTACAGACATAAAACATGGGGTGCCTTAGAGAAGGCTAGCACAAAAGATACAACGATCGAACGAGGCGAGGCCTCCTGCCTGGGAACCTCCTAACTACTCCTGATCATCAGCGGCCTCCACGTAGTAGTAGGCACCGTCGGGGTAGCAGTCGTCGGCGGCGGGGACCTCCATCTCCTGGGCTTCATCATCTGGTCGCAGCAAGCGGATCAAGGGGACAAGGGGGGGAGCAAAGCAGCGGTGAGTACTCATCCAAAGTACTCGCAAGTCTTACATCAGCACCAGTCTAATTATGCATCAGTAACAAAGAAGGGGGTTATATGTGGACTGACTGCAGCAATGCGAGAATAGAGAGAGAAGGCCTAGTCCTATCGAAGGCTAGCATCTTCAGGGTCTTGCAGCAATAGACGAGAGTAGAACACGGGTAAAACATTAATAGTCATATTGTTGCAGCAATATTAAAGTGAGGTCACGCCTAAGGATCCTCCCTCGACTCCCTGCGAGGAAGCAATCCCGAGGCAAACTAATTCCAGTTAAGTAACAATTGTAGTTGTAAAAGATCGGGGCACAACTCCAAGTCGTCCTGTAACCGTGGACACGGCTATCCGAATAGTTAATTTTCATCCCTGCAGGGGTGCACCACATGTCCCGTCACGCTCGATAACACTCTGGCCGGACATACTTTTCTGGGTCGTGCCCGGCCTCGGAATATCGACACGTCGCAGCCCCACCTAAGACTAATCAGAGAGGCCAGCCCGCCGGTCTAAATCCTAAGCACAAAGGGTTCATGGGCCCACTTCCCCTTCACGCTCCTGCACGTGGCGTGGGCGGCCGACGTCAGTCCTAGCATCCCTTAATCACAAGCGCGATGCATCTCGGGACCACTCGGGCGCGCGCCGCTACACTGCTGGCATCTGAAAAGCTTCGGCTGATACCGCGACGCCGAGTACCCATAATTCTTCCCGCGTAGCCGGTTAGTGTGAAAAGGTCTCCGACCAACCCAGATCAAATACCCAAATCCATTAGCATTTTAATTAGGCCAACAACACAGTCTCGCGGGAATCCACCCGGCTTACCACTATCACCAAAGATCCCAGTAACATGGTCGAGTAACTGTGTGGTCGTAACATCGGGGGGGGGGGGAATCCGAGGAATCACCCTCGTTGGATTCCGAACGATGTACCCGTCAAGGTGGGCTTAGAGGAATCACCCTCGGGGGTCCCACACTCACGGGGGTGGCACGACAGAGACGTCATCGGGAATGGTGAAAGAGGGATCACCCTCGATAACCACGACCGACTAGCTATACTACAGAGATATCATCAGGAGTACTTAGCAAGGTGTCACCCTCGTTACCCGATAGTATCTCTGTAGCGTCGTACAATGAAGGGGGGTGAATGTGTTGTGTCGGGTCTGGCTCGTCGATCAGAGATCGAGATTTGAAAACAAGCGGGGCAACTGATCTACGGGGTCAGAGGGGATGACTGCTCCACCTATACTAAGCAGGTTAAAGGTACAGGACTGAAAGTAGCAGTTCATCAAAAACAGGCTATGCATCAGATATAGGAGCTAACTACAACAGTAGCAAAATACTAATGCAAGCAGTAGGAAGAAAGACATAGGCGATATAGGAATGATCAAGGGGAGTTTGCTTGCCTTGCTGCTCTGCGGCAAAGGACTGATCGGCAGGGTCGTAGATGTACCCGGCAGCAGCGTCAGTCTCGGGGTCTACCGGTAAGAAGAGGGGGAAGAAACAATAAATAATAGCACCGATGCAACACAAAGCATGACATGGAAAGATGCAGGCTAGACATGAGCTAACGCAGCAACATCCGTCATAGACGGGTCGGAAGAATATCTGACGATATTTTCCCGGGTCTCGGGCTACTACCGGTTACACTGGAAACGATGGAAAAGTTCCATGTTTGCTATGCTAGGGACGCGTGACAAACGAATGGACCGTGCATCCGGGTTCGTCTCGCTTTGCTGATCAACTTTCATGTTGAAAATATTTCGATCTGACTTACGGATTATTTAATATTAATTTTCAAAGGTTTATTAATTATTTAGGAATTAAAAACAGATTTAAATGATTTAATAAAATCCTATTATGACATCATCTTGATGTCATGCTGACATCATCGCGATGTCATGCTGACATCACATTTGACTGGTCAACTGACCAACGGGTCCCGAACGTCATAGGCACAAGTTTTATTTAAGATTAAATATTTATTAATCAGATTAATTCAACGAGGGACCCACGTGTCATACTCTAATTATGTTAATTAATTATTTTAACTAATATATCTATTTATTTATTTATTTTAAGAAAACATTATTTTTAATTATCGCGCGGGGCCTCCCTGTCATTGACAGCGGTGCATTGGCCCCACCGGTAAGTGGCTTAAGGTTATTTTCTCATTTATTTTTATTAGATACCTAACCGTTCAAATACCGTATTCCTCTAATTATCCAAATACACAAATACATACATCACATCTCATACATACATACATACATACGCATCTAATACACCATTTATTCTTTTTCATTTATCTTTTCTCTCACAACACTCATCTCTCTCTCTCTGTTAACACAGACACAACTTTCTCTAACACCACCTAGAAGAACCAAATACTCAAATCCTCCTACCGGAGTCCACCGTCGACGGATCGAGGCCCCGTTTGCCGGAACGGAACCGTGACGTCGAGGGGAACGACAAGGTGGGAGGAGCCCGAGGAGGGGCTCACCGACGGTGACGTGACGACCCGGTGAAGCCGGAGTTCGCACGTAGTTGACGGTGGAGACGGGCGTGGAGGCGGTGACGGTGCCGATGGTGGTGATGTGCCGGCGAGGAGGAGCCGGTGAGGAGGGCCCCCCGGAGATGGAGCCGCCGACGGTGAGGGGCGGCCACCGTAGAGAGGGCCGCCGGAGATGGACCTCCCGGAAGGGGCCGGCCGCCGAGATGGGGGGGCCGAGGTGGCCGGCGCCCCTGCCGGCGGGGTGGAGGCCGAGAGGTGGGGGGGGCCGTCGGGAGAGGATGCTCGGTGGAGGGAGGCAGCCGTGGGGAGAGGAGGCCGCCGGCGTGGTGAGGGGGACCGAGGGGGGCCGCCGGTGGGAGGAGGAGTGGCCGCCGGGGGGGGGGGGGGGCTCGCCGGCGTGGTGAGGGGTGGCCGCCGGCCGGGGAGGGAGAGGGGCGTGGTGGAGGAGGCGAGATGGGGAGGGAGAGGCGAGAGGGGCAGAGGGGGGCGACGGGGTGGGATGGGGCTCTCGTGGGGAGGGAGCCACGGGAGGGGGAGGAGATGGCGCGTGGGGGGTGGGGTGGGGCCCCACCACGAGGGTGTGGTGGCTGGCGGCGGCGTACAGGGGAGGGGAGGGAGCAGCGAGGGGAGGGTGGCGCCCAGGAGGGCGTTAGGGTTTGGGGGGGGGGGGGCGGCTGGGCCACTTGGCCCAGTTTGGGCCGGCTGGGGGGGGCTTTCTTCCTCTTTTTTGTTTGTTTGTTTTGTTTTGTTTTTATTTTGTTTTCTCTTTTTTTTATTATTATTATTACTTCTTCTAATCCCTTTTTCTTTATTCTATTCTTATTTACTTTTCTTTCATCGTTTATTATTTATACTCTTAGTCCTTTCTTTTGTTTATTTATCTTCATTTACTATATCTCTTTACTTATTTTGTTGAAGCCCCTTTCTTAATATATCGGGATCATCAACGATTCCAAAAGTACCCGACTTGATATTATAATTTGTTAGGGAATCTTTACAACTCCCCGACGTTGTTATCTCAACAACACGAAGATCTTTTCATGTTTGACTTAATCCCGAAGCTTCGAACTATGATTCGGTTTCAATCATCACGAGAACATTGTTATAGTTAGCGGTGACGTGGCATCATTAGCGGGTGATCACTGTAGCTTAATTACAATCACTACTGTAGCAAAAGTCGAGGATGTCACAATTCTCCCCTACTAACAAGAATTCTCGTCCCGAGAATTAAGAGGTAGAGGGAAAGAGCCCGGGGTATTCATCACGAAGATGATCCTCGCGTTCCCAAGTGGCTTCATCTTCAGAGTGATTTGACCACTGCACCTTAAGGAACTTGGTGACCTTGCGACGAGTCTTACGTTCAGCTTGGTCGAGAATGCGGACCGGGTGCTCTTTATAAGAGAGGTCTTGTTGGAGCTCTAGCATATCGTGATCCACTGCTCGAATAGGGTCCTTGAAGCAGCGACGGAGCTGAGAAACATGGAAGACATCGTGAACCTGAGAAAGGTTCGCCGGCAGTTCCAATTGATAAGCCACTCTTCCACGCCTTTCGAGAACAGTGAAAGGACCAATATAACGAGGAGCTAACTTGCCCTTGATTCCGAAACGGTGTGCACCTCTCATTGGTGTGACACGAAGATAAGCCTTTTCGCCAGGCTGATAGACTATATCTTGATGATGACGGTCATACTGACTCTTCTGACGAGACTGAGCAGCCTTCAGATTATCATGAATAATGCGGACTTGATCTTCGGCATGTTGAATAATATCCGGACCGAAGAGTGATCTTTCCCCAGTTTCTGACCAATTCAGAGGAGTCCGACACCTTCGCCCATACAATACTTCGAAAGGGGCCATCTTCAGGCTAGCTTGATAGCTATTGTTGTAAGAGAACTCGGCATACGGGAGAGATTCCTCCCATTTCTTACCGAAAGAAATGACACAAGCTCGAAGCATGTCCTCAAGAATTTGGTTGACTCGTCCAACTTGTCCCTGGGATTGAGGATGAAATGCAGTGCTGAAGGACAGATGAGTCCCCATAGCCTTCTGAAAACTTTCCCAGAATTTTGAAGTAAACAAGCTGCCACGGTCCAAACTGATCACCAACTGAATACCGTGAAGTGAAACAACTCTTGACATATAAAGATCTGCCAGTTGACTAGCATTAATCGTCTCTTTGACGGCCAGGAAATGTGCAACTTTGGACAGTCGATCAATGACGACAAGAATAGCATCATTACCTTTCTGAGATCTGGGAAAACCAGTGACAAAGTCCATTTCAACGTGATCCCATTTCCACTCGGGAATAGAGATAGGTTGCAGAGTTCCAGCAGGCTTTTGGTGTTCTGCGTTGATACGCCAGCATATATCACATTCTGCCACATAGCGTGCAATGTCTTGTTTCATATTGGGCCACCAGAATCTTTGCCGGATGTCTTGGTACATCTTGGTACTACCCGGGTGAATAGACAATGGTGTGTCATGAGCTTCTTCCATCACCTTCCCAGTCATCCTGAGATTTTCCTTCTTATTTGGGACGAATAGGCGACTCTTGAAATACAAGGCGCCACCTTCATCAACAGTGAAAAAGGAGGGTTTACCCTTTGCAATATAGCTCTTAATCCTGTCGACATCATCGTCAAAGTTCTGTATATTCTTTATGGAGCTCACAAGATCTGGTTCAACCACTAGGTTACTGAGGGAACCCTGATTAACAACACGAAGGTTCATCTTTTGATACTCTTCAGGAGGCGGAACAAGGTAACCCTGAGGAACAATGTGGAGTTTCAGCTTACGGAATTCCTCTTGCAGACGATCGTGAACCTGATGAACCTGGAGGTGGTTGCAGTATGACTTGCGACTTAAGGCATCAGCCATTACGTTAGCCTTGCCAGGGGTATATGATATACTACAGTCAAAATCTGCTATACGCTCCATCCATCTTTGTTGTCGCAGGTTCAGCTCCGGTTGAGTGAACAAGTACTTCAAACTTTGATGGTCGGTGTAGATTTCACAGCGATTACCGACAAGGTATTGTCGCCATTCCTTAAATGCATGAATGACTGCGGCAAGCTCGAGATCATGAACTGGGTAGTTCTCTTCATGAGCACGCAATTGACGTGAAGCATAAGCGATCACCTTGCGATCCTGCATTAGGACGCAACCTATTCCTTGACGAGAAGCATCACAATATATGACGAAATCCCTTTTCGTATCTGGAGGAGCAAGTACTGGAGCGGACGTCAGTTTGTCCTTGAGCGCCTGGAAACTTTCCTGACATTTATCAGTCCATTCATACTTAACACCTTTGTGAAGCAGGTTGGTTAAGGGCTTCGCAATCTTGGAGAAGTTCTCGACGAATCGACGGCAATAGCTGGCGAGTCCGAGAAAACTTCTGACTTGCTTGACATTCTTCGGGGGAGTCCAGTCAAGAATAGCTTGAATTCGTTCGGGGTTGACCGCAATACCATCCTTGGAAATCACATGACCAAGGTAAGTCACTTCGTCTAGCCAGAACTCACATTTGGAATACTTCGCATAGAGTTTATGCTCCCGAAGCTTATCCAGTACAAGACGAAGATGTTCAGCATGCTCTTCTTTGTTCTTCGAAAACCCCAGAATATCATCCAGATATACCACGACAAATTTGTCGAGGTAGTCCATGAATATATAATTCATCAATCGAGAGAAAGTTGCCGGTGCATTGGTTAAGCCGAAGGACATGACGGTGTACTCGTATGATCCATATCGAGTAACAAAGGCAGTCTTTGGAATATCCTCTTTGCGAACACGGATCTGGTGGTATCCCAATCTCAAGTCGAGCTTAGAGAAAACGGTGGAACCAGCAAGTTGATCATACAAATCATTTATCCGCGGGAGAGGATATTTGTTTTGAATGGTGGCCTGGTTGATAGGACGATAGTCTTGAACCAATCGATTTGTCCCATCCTTCTTCTTAACAAAGAGAGAAGGTGCTCCCCAAGCAGAGGAACTCGGACGGATGAAACCCAGACGGAGCGAGTTGTCAATTTCTTGCTTAAGTTCAAGGAGTTCATGTGGTGGCATTTTATAAGGACGCTTGGCAATAGGAGTGGTACCGGGTACCAAGTCAATGACAAACTCGACAGCTCGAGCAGGGGGAATCCCCGGAAGTTCTTCTGGAAAGACATCTTGGAACTCTCGGACCACTTGAATGTTTTCAATCCCTTCAAGAGGCGACGCATTTAATGCATTCAAGGCATACAGCCGTGCCTCAGCATTACGGACGAGATGAGCATGGTAGCTTACGAGTTCATCTGAAGGGTGTAGGAGGTGGACGGTTTTGGTGGCACAAACGATCGATGCCGTATGAGCTTTCAACCAGTCCATCCCCAATATGAGATCAATGTTGGATGACTTTAGTAGGATGGGGTTGGCAAGGAATTCTAATCCTTCAATTTCAACTGGAACATGGGGGCAAACCACAGAGGTTCGGCATTCGCCCCCAGGGGTGTTTACCACTATCGGGAGGTTCATCTCTTCGCTCCTAATGTCATGCATGTATGCAAAATTTTCCGACATAAAGGAATGCGATGCTCCTGTATCAAACAATACAGAAGCAGGTACTGAGTTAACGAGAAGTGTACCCATCACGGTAGCAGGCTGGTCTTGAGCTTGACCCATATCAATGTTGTTGGCCTGACCACGAACATAAGCAGGCTTAGCGTTGAAGTTGCGGTTCTGGTTGTTGCCACGGCCAGTTGCGGGAAGTGCCAGCTGATTCTGATTCTGCCTGCAGTCTCTAGCACGGTGACCTGGACGGCCACACTTGAAGCACAGCCCGTCCTCAGGACGGGAAGGAGGAACTCGAGGCGGTGGAGCTGGGAGCCTCGGCTGCCTAGGTGGTGGAGGAGGCAGGCGAGGTGCAGCATAGGACAGCCTCGGAGTAGGAGCAGGTGCATGGTACATGTTGTTGGGGATCCAAATCTTCCGCTTCTGTGCAGATGAGCCCGAAGATGAGCCCATGTCACGGTTGCGCTTGCTGCTATCTTTGTATTCCTGTAGACCAGTCTCAACCTGAATAGCCTTGTTCACGAGGGTGGCGAAATCAGCATAGTCCTGAACGAGGAGTGTCAGCTTGATATCAGGGTGGAGGCCTTCACGGAACTTCTCCTGCCTGCGTGCATCAGTCGCAATGTCTTCTTCAGCATAGCGAGATAATTCCAGAAATTCCCGCTGATAAGCATCCACAGTCTTGTTGCCCTGGACCAAGTTGCGGAACTCACAGTTCTTCCGGTCCATGATTCCCTGGGGAATGTATCGAGCACGGAAAGCAGCCTTGAACTCTGCCCAAGTGATGATAGTTCCATCGGGCTGAGAGCGCCTGTGGCTGTCCCACCATTGAGCAGCGGGACCCTTCAGAAAGTAGGCGGCAAAGTTGACATAGCTCGCCAGGGGCACATTGGCACACTCTAGCTCATAAGAAATGTCACGGAGCCAGTCATCAGCATCAAGAGGCTGAGTTGAGCTGCAGTAGATCGCAGGGTTGAGACGGCAGAAGTCTTGCAGTGTCACGCCTTGTGGTTGATTCATGTTCGGCCTTTGGAACTGATCCATGAGCCCTTGCATAAACTGGCGGTTCAGCTCAAACTGTTGGATCATCCCCGCCATATACTCAGGAGGCGGGGGTGGTGCATCGTTGGCACGGCCACGCGGGCGGCCAGCTGGTCTAACCATCCTGTTAAATATTTAGCAGGGGTAGTTTAGCTTAAAGTAATTGAAAGGCATCGCACGCATTCATGAAGTAATCAAGCATAATGAAAGGGAAATGCGATAGATACTCCATAGTAGTTGAGTTCGACATACAGACCCATACATAAGTTCGATTACAGACTAATGATTAAAAACTCGAAATTTGGCGATAGCCCGGACGCATTTGACGATACCCTGGACTCACTAGGCGGCGCGCAGGCACGCGGTGGAAGAGTACCACAACGAGATGTAGCGATAAGGCTACATCAACGTCGGAGAGGACGAACGAATCCTGGTAGCTGGCGGTGATAGAAGGTAGGGACAGGACCCTGTGTCCCGTTGTGACTCTGGTGACGGTACCGCATCCAGTCGAGGAGCTGAGGTCCAAGTGCAGGGGTTCTACCCCCAACATCTGTCCACTCGAGAGCTGATGGTAGCTCTGTCCTGCTCGGCTCGCGGATGCGCAAAGGGGGAACCCTCGGACAGTGTGATGGCTGCAGCTCTGTCAACGCGTCGTAAAGACGAGCGCGCGTAGCATACAACTCCACAGTCAGAGCTCGGAAAGCACGATCCATTGCCTCAGTGTACTGCACCAGAATCCGCGCGTCGTAGCGACGCGTCACGTAGGGGGCGCAGACAGCGACGTAGGAACGGTCGCTGCGCTCCCGAACGTCAGAAGCGTAGGCAGTGAGATCAGACCCAGTCTAATCCCCAGCAGGAGCATGCGGGATGTATCTGAAAGGGCTCTCCTCCAGGTGAGGGTACGCTCCACGGAGTCGGGTGATGGCGATGTAGGCCGCATCGTGGACGGCCATCTCGACCGACACCCCAATACCACAGAACACGTGGCGCTCGAGGGTCTCGCTGCCCCTCTGGTCGAAGATGCGAACCTCAGCCTGGTACTGGTACTGGTTGTACTCGCGGAAATCCTCGAACACAGTGTACTCGGGGTACCAGCGATATCCCAGCCTGGTGAGGAGATCGACCAAAATGGCCGGGAACCCAGTCGTCTCGGTGGCCTGTGTCAGGCGGACGTGCTGCCTTGCGGGACGCATCTGAAAATAAGATTGACGGATGTCAATGACAGTGTGTGTAATTACATATTCACGAGAGAAAGAGTAGATAGTCCAGCGCTCCGGATTGATGTGATTCGAGAACCTAATGTTAGAGTTAGTAAAATCTTTGACCCGAAAGAGAAGAGAAAGTAGAGCCCAGAGTATAGGAAAGGAGTAAAAGATACTAATACCACCCAATTGAGATGTGGGCCCGTAAGCCACAACATCAGCGTTAGTAAAGTTTTTCAAACACTAGACTCAACTTCGGCCAAGGAGTTGGAAAGGGGGCTACCTACAGGCAGTTGGCTCTGATACCAACTTGTGACGCCCTCGGCTTAATCGTACGCTAATCATACACGCAAATGCGTACGATCAAACCCAAGGACTCACGGGGAGATATCACAACACAACTCTAGACACAAAAAAAAATAACCTCAGCTTCATATTACAAGCCAGGGGCCTCGAGGGATAGAATACGAAAGCTCGATAAACACACGAGTCAGCGGAAGCAACAAATATCTGAGTACAGACATAAAACATGGGGTGCCTTAGAGAAGGCTAGCACAAAAGATACAACGATCGAACGAGGCGAGGCCTCCTGCCTGGGAACCTCCTAACTACTCCTGATCATCAGCGGCCTCCACGTAGTAGTAGGCACCGTCGGGGTAGCAGTCGTCGGCGGCGGGGACCTCCATCTCCTGGGCTTCATCATCTGGTCGCAGCAAGCGGATCAAGGGGACAAGGGGGGAGCAAAGCAGCGGTGAGTACTCATCCAAAGTACTCGCAAGTCTTACATCAGCACCAGTCTAATTATGCATCAGTAACAAAGAAGGGGGTTATATGTGGACTGACTGCAGCAAAGCGAGAATAGAGAGAGAAGGCCTAGTCCTATCGAAGGCTAGCATCTTCAGGGTCTTGCAGCAATAGACGAGAGTAGAACACGGGTAAAACATTAATAGTCATATTGTTGCAGCAATATTAAAGTGAGGTCACGCCTAAGGATCCTCCCTCGACTCCCTGCGAGGAAGCAATCCCGAGGCAAACTAATTCCAGTTAAGTAACAATTGTAGTTGTAAAAGATCGGGGCACAACTCCAAGTCGTCCTGTAACCGTGGACACGGCTATCCGAATAGTTAATTTTCATCCCTGCAGGGGTGCACCACATGTCCCGTCACGCTCGATAACACTCTGGCCGGACATACTTTTCTGGGTCCTGCCCGGCCTCGGAATATCGACACGTCGCAGCCCCACCTAAGACTAATCAGAGAGGCCAGCCCGCCGGTCTAAATCCTAAGCACAAAGGGTTCATGGGCCCAGTTCCCCTTCACGCTCCTGCACGTGGCGTGGGCGGCCGACGTCAGTCCTAGCATCCCTTAATCACAAGCGCGATGCATCTCGGGACCACTCGGGCGCGCGCCGCTACACTGCTGGCATCTGAAAAGCTTCGGCTGATACCGCGACGCCGAGTACCCATAATTCTTCCCGCGTAGCCGGTTAGTGCGAAAAGGTCTCCGACCAACCCAGATCAAATACCCAAATCCATTAGCATTTTAATTAGGCCAACAACACAGTCTCGCGGGAATCCACCCGGCTTACCACTATCACCAAAGATCCCAGTAACATGGTCGAGTAACTGTGTGGTCGTAACATCGGGGGGGGGGGGGAATCCGAGGAATCACCCTCGTTGGATTCCGAACGATGTACCCGTCAAGGTGGGCTTAGAGGAATCACCCTCGGGGTCCCACACTCGCGGGGGTGGCACGACAGAGACGTCATCGGGAATGGTGAAAGAGGGATCACCCTCGATAACCACGACCGACTAGCTATACTACAGAGATATCATCAGGAGTACTTAGCAAGGTGTCACCCTCGGTACCCGATAGTATCTCTGTAGCGTCTTACAACGAAGGGGGGTGAATGTGTTGTGTCGGGTCTGGCTCGTCGATCAGAGATCGAGATTTGAAAACAAGCGGGGCAACTGATCTACGGGGTCAGAGGGGATGACTGCTCCACCTATACTAAGCAGGTTAAAGGTACAGGACTGAAAGTAGCAGTTCATCAAAAACAGGCTATGCATCAGATATAGGAGCTAACTACAACAGTAGCAAAATACTAATGCAAGCAGTAGGAAGAAAGACATAGGCGATATAGGAATGATCAAGGGGAGTTTGCTTGCCTTGCTGCTCTGCGGCAAAGGACTGATCGACAGGGTCGTAGATGTACCCGGCAGCAGCGTCAGTCTCGGGGTCTACCGGTTAGAAGAGGGGGAAGAAACAATAAATAATAGCACCGATGCAACACAAAGCATGACATGGAAAGATGCAGGCTAGACATGAGCTAACGCAGCAACATCCGTCATAGACGAGTCGGAAGAATATCTGACGATATTTTCCCGGGTCTCGGGTTACTACCGGTTACACTGGAAACGATGGAAAAGTTCCATGTTTGCTATGCTAGGGACGCGTGACAGACGAATGGACCGTGCATCCGGGTTCGTCTCGCTTTGCTGATCAACTTTCATGTTGAAAATATTTCGATCTGACTTACGGATTATTTAATATTAATTTTCAAAGGTTTATTAATTATTTAGGAATTAAAAACAGATTTAAATGATTTAATGAAATCCTATTATGACATCATCGCGATGTCATGCTGACATCACATTTGACTGGTCAACTGACCAGCGGGTCCCGAACGTCATAGGCACAAGTTTTATTTAAGATTAAATATTTATTAATCAGATTAATTCAACGAGGGACCCACGTGTCATACTATAATTATGTTAATTAATTATTTTAACTAATATATCTATTTATTTATTTATTTTAAGAAAACATTATTTTTAATTATCGCGCGGGGCCTCCCTGTCATTGACAGCGGTGCATTGGCCCCACGAGTAAGTGGCTTAAGGTTATTTTCTCATTTATTTTTATTAGATACCTAACCGTTCAAATACCGTATTCCTCTAATTATCCAAATACACAAATACATACATCACATCTCATACATACATACATACATACGCATCTAATACACCATTTATTCTTTTTCATTTATCTTTTCTCTCACAACACTCATCTCTCTCTCTCTGTTAACACAGACACAACTTTCTCTAACACCACCTAGAAGAACCAAATACTCAAATCCTCCTACCGGAGTCCACCGTCGACGGATCGAGGCCCCGTTTGCCGGAACGGAACCGTGACGTCGAGGGGAACGACAAGGTGGGAGGAGCCCGAGGAGGGGCTCACCGACGGTGACGTGACGGCCCGGTGAAGCCGGAGTTCGCACGTAGTTGACGGTGGAGACGGGCGTGGAGGCGGTGACGGTGCCGATGGTGGTGATGTGCCGGCGAGGAGGAGCCGGTGAGGAGGGCCCCCCGGAGATGGAGCCGCCGACGGTGAGGGGCGGCCACCGTAGAGAGGGCCGCCGGAGATGGACCTCCCGGAAGGGGCCGGCCGCCGAGATGGGGGGGGCCGAGGTGGCCGGCGCCCCTGCCGGCGGGGTGGAGGCCGAGAGGTGGGGGGGGCCGCCGGGAGAGGATGCTCGGTGGAGGGAGGCGGCCGTGGGGAGAGGAGGCCGCCGGCGTGGTGAGGGGGACCGAGGGGGGCCGCCGGTGGGAGGAGGAGTGGCCGCCGGGGGGGGGGGGGGGGGGGGGCTCGCCGGCGTGGTGAGGGGTGGCCGCCGGCCGGGGAGGGAGAGGGGCGTGGTGGAGGAGGCGAGATGGGGAGGGAGAGGCGAGAGGGGCAGAGGGGGGCGACGGGGTGGGATGGGGCTCTCGTGGGGAGGGAGCCACGGGAGGGGGAGGAGATGGCGCGTGGGGGGTGGGGTGGGGCCCCACCACGAGGGTGGGGTGGCTGGCGGCGGCGTACAGGGGAGGGGAGGGAGCAGCGAGGGGAGGGTGGCGCCCAGCAGGGCGTTAGGGTTTGGGGGGGGGGGCCGGGCCACTTGGCCCAGTTTGGGCCGGCTGGGGGGGGCTTTCTTCCTCTCTTTTTTTTGTTTGTTTTGTTTTGTTTTTATTTTGTTTTCTCTTTTTTTATTATTATTATTATTACTTCTTCTAATCCCTTTTTCTTTATTCTATTCTTATTTACTTTTCTTTCATCGTTTATTATTTATACTCTTAGTCCTTTCTTTTGTTTATTTATCTTCATTTACTATATCTCTTTACTTATTTTGTTGAAGCCCCTTTCTTAATATATCGGGATCATCAACGATTCCAAAAGTACCCGACTTGATATTATAATTTGTTAGGGAATCTTTACAACTCCCCGACGTTGTTATCTCAACAACACGAAGATCTTTTCATGTTTGACTTAATCCCGAAGCTTCGAACTATGATTCGGTTTCAATCATCACGAGAACATTGTTATAGTTAGCGGTGACGTGGCATCATTAGCGGGTGATCACTGTAGCTTAATTACAATCACTACTATAGCAAAAGTCGAGGATGTCACACATGCCAACTTTCAACATTTCGAGAGTTCATTTGTAGTGCTTTTCAATTTCAGGGTCAACTAGCTCAAAACAAATAAGTAAATGCACGAAATATACCAAATGAAGTCAGAAATTGTTGAAATTTTGTGATGTGCCTTTGAATGGTGCATCTTGAACACACAAAAAGTATCGAGTTCAAATAAGTTCAAAAAAATGAAATCCCTATGTAAGAGATGAGCTCTCGTTCGAAACCCTGCTACTTCGAGAGCGATTGTCCGTTTTTTACACGAAGTGCATCCGGTTTTTGTCTTAGCCCTCTCAACTTTTTACCACATTCTATGTGGGTGAAATGATGATAACATGCCAACTTTCAACATTTTCAGAGTTCATTTGTAGTGCTTTTCAATTTCAGGGTCAACTAGCTCAAAAAGAAATAAGTAAATGCACGAAGAATACCAAATGAAGTCAGAAATTGTTGAAATTTTGTGATGTGCCTTTGAATGGTGCATTTTGAACACACCAAAAGTATGGAGTTCAAATAAGTTCAAAAAAATGAAATCCCATTGTAAGAGATGAGCTCTCGTTCGAAACCCTGATACTTCGAGAGAGATTGTCCGTTTTGTACACGAAGTGCATCCAGTTTTTGTCGTAGCCCTCTCAAATTTTTAACACATGCTATGTGGGTGAAATGATGATATCATGCCAACTTTCAACATTTTCAGAGTTCATTTGTAGTGCTTTTCAGTTTCAGGGTCAACTAGCTCAAAATAAATTAAGTAAATGCACGAAGAATACCATATGAAGTCAAAAATTGTTGAAAATTTGTGATGTCCCATTGAATGGTGCATTTTGAACACACAAAAAGTATGGAGTTCAAATAAGTTCAAAAAAATGAAATCCCTTTGTAAGAGATGAGTTCTCGTTCGAAACCCTGATACTTCGAGAGAGATTGTCCGTTTTGTACACGAAGTGCATCCAGTTTTTGTCGTAGCCCTCTCAACTCTTTAACACATGCTATGTGGGTGAAATGATGATAGCATGCCAAATTTCAACATTTTCAGAGTTCATTTGTAGTGCTTTTCAATTTCAGGGTCAACTAGCTCAAAAAAAATAAGTAAATGCACGAAGAATACCAAATGAAGTCAGAAATTGTTGAAATTTTCTGATCTGCCTTTGAATGGTGCATTTCGAACACACAAAAAGTATAGAGTTCAAATATGTTCAAAAAAATGAAATCCCTATGTAAGAGATGAGTTCTCGTTCGAAACCGTGATACTTCGAGAGAGATTGTCCGTTTTGTACACGAAGTGCATCCAGTTTTTGTCGTAGCCCTCTCAACTTTTTAACACATGCTATGTGGGTGAAATGATGATAGCATGCAACTTTCAACATTTTCAGAGTTCATTTGTAGTGCTTTTCAATTTCAGGGTCAACTAGCTCAAAAAACATAAGTAAATGCACGAAGAATACCAAATGAAGTCAGAAATTGTTGAAATTTTGTGATGTGCCTTTGAATGGTGCATTTTGAACACACAAAAAGTATGGAGTTCAAATAATTTCAAAAAAAAGAAATCCCTTTGTAAGAGATGAGCTCTCGTTCGAAACCGTGATACTTCGAGAGAGATTGTCCGTTTTGTACACGAAGTGCATCCAGTTTTTGTCGTAGCCCTCTCAACTTTTTAACACATGCTATGTGGGTGAAATGATGATAGCATGGCAACTTTCAACATTTTCAGAGTTCATTTGTAGTGCTTTTCAATTTCAGGATCAACTAGCTCAAAAAAAAAAAGTAAATGCACGAAGAATACCAAATGAAGTCAGAAATTGTTGAAATTTTGTGATGTGCCTTTGAATGGTGCATTTTGAACACACAAAAACTATGGAGTTCAAATAAGTTCAAAAAAATGAAATCCCTTTGTAAGAGATGAGTTCTCGTTCGAAACCCAGATACTTCGAGAGAGATTGTCCGTTTTGTACACGAAGTGCATCCAGTTTTGTCGTAGCCATCTCAACTTTTTAACACATGCTATGTGGGTGAAATGATGATAGCATGCCAACTTTCAACATTTTCAGAGTTCATTTGTAGTGCTTTTCAGTTTCAGGGTCAACTAGCTCAAAAAAAAATAAGTGAATGCACGAAGAATACCAAATGATGTCAGAAATTGTTGAAATTTTGTGATGCGCCTTTGAATGGTGCATTTTGAACACACAAAAAGTATGGAGTTCAAATAAGTTCGAAATAATGAAATCCCTTTGTAAGAGATGAGTTCTCGTTCGAAACCCTCATACTTCGAGAGAGATTGTCCGTTTTGTACACGAAGTGCATCCAGTTTTTGTCGTAGCCCTCTCAGCTTTTTAACACATGCTATGTGGGTGAAATGATGATAGCATGCCAACCTTCAACATTTTCAGAGTTCATTTGTAGTGCTTTTCAATTTCAGGGTCAACTAGCTCAAAAAAAATAAGTAAATGCACGAAGAATACCAAATGAAGTCAGAAATTGTTGAAATTTTGTGATGTGCCTTTGAATGGTGCATTTTGAACACACAAAAAGTATGGAGTTCAAATAAGTTCAAAAAATTGAAATCCCTTTGTAGGAGATGAGTTCTCGTTCGAAACCCTGATACTTCGAGAGAGATTGTCCGTTTTTACACGAAGTGCATCCAGTTTTTGTCGTAGACCTCTTAACTTTTTAACACATGCTATGTGGGTGAAATGATCATACCATGCCAACTTTCAACATTTTTAGAGTTCATTTGTAGTGCTTTTCAATTTCAGGGTCAACTAGCTCAAAAAAAAGTAAATGCACGAAGAATACCAAATGAAGTCAAAAATTGTTTAAAATTTGTGATGTCCCATTGAATGGTGCGTTTTGAACACACAAAAATTATGGAGTTCAAATAAGTTCAAAAAAATGAAATCCCTTTGTAAGAGATGAGCTCTCGTTCGAAACCCTGATACTTCGAGAGAGATTGTCCGTTTTGTACACGAAGTGCATCCAATTTTTGTCTTAGCCCTCTCAACTTTTTAACACATGCTATGTGGGTTAAATGATGATAGCATGCCAACCTTCAACATTTTGAGAGTTCATTTGTAGTGCTTTTCAATTTCAGGGTCAACTAGCTCAAAAAAAATAAGTAAATGCACGAAGAATACCAAATGAAGTCAGAAATTGTTGAATTTTTGTGATGTGCCTTTGAATGGTGCATTTTGAACACACACAAATTATGGAGTTCAAATAAGTTCAAAAAATTGAAATCCCTTTGTAGGAGATGAGTTCTCGTTCGAAACCCTGATACTTCGAGAGAGATTGTCCGTTTTTACACGAAGTGCATCCAGGTTTTGTCGTAGACCTCTAAACTTTTTAACACATGCTATGTGGGTGAAATTATGATAACATGCCAACTTTCAACATTTTCAGAGTTCATTTGTAGTGCTTTTCAATTTCAGGGTCAACTAGCTAAAAAAATTAAGTAAATGCACGAAGAATACCAAATGAAGTCAGAAATTGTTGAAATTTTGTGATGTGCCTTTGAATGGTGCATTTTGAACACACAAAAAGTATGGAGTTCAAATAATTTCAAAAAAAAGAAATCCCTTTGTAAGAGATGAGCTCTCGTTCGAAACCGTGATACTTCGAGAGAGATTGTCCGTTTTGTACACGAAGTGCATCCAGTTTTTGTCGTAGCCCTCTCAACTTTTTAACACATGCTATGTGGGTGAAATGATGATAGCATGGCAACTTTCAACATTTTCAGAGTTCATTTGTAGTGCTTTTCAATTTCAGGATGAACTAGCTCAAAAAAAAAGTAAATGCACGAAGAATACCAAATGAAGTCAGAAATTGTTGAAATTTTGTGATGTGCCTTTGAATGGTGCATTTTGAACACACAAAAACTATGGAGTTCAAATAAGTTCAAAAAAATGAAATCCCTTTGTAAGAGATGAGTTCTCGTTCGAAACCCAGATACTTCGAGAGAGATTGTCCGTTTTGTACACGAAGTGCATCCAGTTTTTGTCGTAGCCATCTCAACTTTTTAACACATGCTATGTGGGTGAAATGATGATAGCATGCCAACTTTCAACATTTTTAGAGTTCATTTGTAGTGCTTTTCAGTTTCAGGGTCAACTAGCTCAAAAAAAAATAAGTGAATGCACGAAGAATACCAAATGATGTCAGAAATTGTTGAAATTTTGTGATGCGCCTTTGAATGGTGCATTTTGAACACACAAAAAGTATGGAGTTCAAATAAGTTCGAAATAATGAAATCCCTTTGTAAGAGATGAGTTCTCGTTTGAAACCCTCATACTTCGAGAGAGATTGTCCGTTTTGTACACGAAGTGCATCCAGTTTTTGTCGTAGCCCTCTCAACTTTTTAACACATGCTATGTGGGTGAAATGATTATAGCATGCCAACCTTCAACATTTTCAGAGTTCATTTGTAGTGCTTTTCAATTTCAGGGTCAACTAGCTCAAAAAAAATAAGTAAATGCACGAAGAATACCAAATGAAGTCAGAAATTGTTGAAATTTTGTGATGTGCCTTTGAATGGTGCATTTTGAACACACAAAAAGTATGGAGTTCAAATAAGTTCAAAAAATTGAAATCCCTTTTAGGAGATGAGTTCTCGTTCGAAACCCTCATACTTCGAGAGAGATTGTCCGTTTTTACACGAAGTGCATCCAGTTTTTGTCGTAGACCTCTCAACTTTTTAACACATGCTATGTGGGTGAAATGATCATACCATGCCAACTTTCAACATTTTCAGAGTTCATTTGTAGTGCTTTTCAGTTTCAGGGTCAACTAGCTCAAAAAAAAAGTAAATGCACGAAGAATACCAAATGAAGTCAAAAATTGTTTAAAATTTGTGATGTCCCATTGAATGGTGCGTTTTGAACACACAAAAAGTATGGAGTTCAAATAAGTTCAAAAAAATGAAATCCCTTTGTAAGAGATGAGCTCTCGTTCGAAACCCTGATACTTCGAGAGAGATTGTCCGTTTTGTACACGAAGTGCATCCAATTTTTGTCTTAGCCCTCTCAACTTTTTAACACATGCTATGTGGGTTAAATGATGATAGCATGCCAACCTTAAACATTTTCAGAGTTCATTTGTAGTGCTTTTCAATTTCAGGGTCAACTAGCTCAAAAAAAATAAGTAAATGCACGAAGAATACCAAATGAAGTCAGAAATTGTTGAATTTTTGTGATGTGCCTTTGAATGGTGCATTTTGAACACACAAAAAGTATGGAGTTCAAAAAATTCAAAAAATTGAAATCCCTTTGTAGGAGATGAGTTCTCGTTCGAAACCCTGATACTTCGAGAGAGATTGTCCGTTTTTACACGAAGTGCATCCAGTTTTTGTCGTAGACCTCTCAACTTTTTAACACATGCTATGTGGGTGAAATGATGATACCATGCCAACTTTCAACATTTTCAGAGTTCATTTGTAGTGCTTTTCAGTTTCAGGGTCAACTAGATCAAAAAAAAGAAAATGCACGAAGAATACCAAATGAAGTCAAAAATTGTATAAAATTTGTGATGTCCCATTGAATGGTGCATTTTGAACACACAAAAAGTATGGAGTTCAAATAAGTTCAAAAAATAGAAATCCCTTTGTAGGAGATGAGTTCTCGTTCGAAACCCTAAAACTTCGAGAGAGATTGTCCGTTTTTACACGAAGTGCATCCATTTTTTGTAGTAGACCTCTCAACTTTTTAACACATGCTATGTGGGTGAAATGATGATAGCATGCCAACTTTCAACATTTTCAGAGTTCATTTGTAGTGCTTTTCAGTTTCAGGGTCAACTAGCTCAAAAATAAATTAAGTAAATGCACGAAGAATACCATATGAAGTCAAAAATTGTTGAAAATTTGTGATGTCCCATTGAATGGTGCATTTTGAACACACAAAAAGTATGGAGTTCAAATAAGTTCAAAAAAATGAAATCCCTTTGTAAGAGATGAGCTCTCGTTCGAAACCCTGATACTTCGAGAGAGATTGTCCGTTTTGTACACGAAGTGCATCCAGTTTTTGTCGTAGCCCTCTCAACTTTTTAACACATGATATGTGGGTGAAATGATGATAGCATGCCAACTTTCAACATTTTCAGAGTTTATTTGTAGTGCTTTTCAATTTCAGGGTCAACTAGCTAAAAAAAATTAAGTAAATGCACGAAGAATACCAAATGAAGTCAGAAATTGTTGAAATTTTGTGATGTGCCTTTGAATGGTGCATTTTGAACACACAAAAAGTATGGAGTTCAAATAATTTCAAAAAAATGAAATCCCTTTGTAAGAGATGAGCTCTCGTTCGAAACCCTGATACTTTGAGAGAGATTGTCCGTTTTGTACACGAAGTGCATCCAGTTTTTGTTGTAGCCCTCTCAACTTTTTAACACATGCTATGTGGGTGAAATGATGATAGCATGGCAACTTTCAACATTTTCAGAGTTAATTTGTAGTGCTTTTCAATTTCAGGATCAACTAGCTCAAAAAAAATAAGTAAATGCACGAAGAATACCAAATGAAGTCAGAAATTGTTGAAATTTTGTGATGTGCCTTTGAATGGTGCATTTTGAACACACAAAAACTATGGAGTTCAAATAAGTTCAAAAAAATGAAATCCCTTTGTAAGAGATGAGTTCTCGTTCGAAACCCTGATACTTCGAGAGAGATTGTCCGTTTTGTACACGAAGTGCATCCAGTTTTTGTCGTAGCCATCTCAACTTTTTAACACATGCTATGTGGGTGAAATGATGATAGCATGCCAACTTTCAACATTTTTAGAGTTCATTTGTAGTGCTTTTCAGTTTCAGGGTCAACTAGCTCAAAAAAAAATAAGTGAATGCACGAAGAATACCAAATGATGTCAGAAATTGTTGAAATTTTGTGATGCGCCTTTGAATGGTGCATTTTGAACACACAAAAAGTATGGAGTTCAAATAAGTTCGAAATAATGAAATCCCTTTGTAAGAGATGAGTTCTCGTTTGAAACCCTCATACTTCGAGAGAGATTGTCCGTTTTGTACACGAAGTGCATCCAGTTTTTGTCGTAGCCCTCTCAACTTTTTAACACATGCTATGTGGGTGAAATGATTATAGCATGCCAACCTTCAACATTTTCAGAGTTCATTTGTAGTGCTTTTCAATTTCAGGGTCAACTAGCTCAAAAAAAATAAGTAAATGCACGAAGAATACCAAATGAAGTCAGAAATTGTTGAAATTTTGTGATGTGCCTTTGAATGGTGCATTTTGAACACACAAAAAGTATGGAGTTCAAATAATTTCAAAAAAATGAAATCCCTTTGTAAGAGATGAGCTCTCGTTCGAAACCCTGATACTTTGAGAGAGATTGTCCGTTTTGTACACGAAGTGCATCCAGTTTTTGTTGTAGCCCTCTCAACTTTTTAACACATGCTATGTGGGTGAAATGATGATAGCATGGCAACTTTCAACATTTTCAGAGTTAATTTGTAGTGCTTTTCAATTTCAGGATCAACTAGCTCAAAAAAAATAAGTAAATGCACGAAGAATACCAAATGAAGTCAGAAATTGTTGAAATTTTGTGATGTGCCTTTGAATGGTGCATTTTGAACACACAAAAACTATGGAGTTCAAATAAGTTCAAAAAAATGAAATCCCTTTGTAAGAGATGAGTTCTCGTTCGAAACCCTGATACTTCGAGAGAGATTGTCCGTTTTGTACACGAAGTGCATCCAGTTTTTGTCGTAGCCATCTCAACTTTTTAACACATGCTATGTGGGTGAAATGATGATAGCATGCCAACTTTCAACATTTTTAGAGTTCATTTGTAGTGCTTTTCAGTTTCAGGGTCAACTAGCTCAAAAAAAAATAAGTGAATGCACGAAGAATACCAAATGATGTCAGAAATTGTTGAAATTTTGTGATGCGCCTTTGAATGGTGCATTTTGAACACACAAAAAGTATGGAGTTCAAATAAGTTCGAAATAATGAAATCCCTTTGTAAGAGATGAGTTCTCGTTTGAAACCCTCATACTTCGAGAGAGATTGTCCGTTTTGTACACGAAGTGCATCCAGTTTTTGTCGTAGCCATCTCAACTTTTTAACACATGCTATGTGGGTGAAATGATTATAGCATGCCAACCTTCAACATTTTCAGAGTTCATTTGTAGTGCTTTTCAATTTCAGGGTCAACTAGCTCAAAAAAAATAAGTAAATGCACGAAGAATACCAAATGAAGTCAGAAATTGTTGAAATTTTGTGATGTGCCTTTGAATGGTGCATTTTGAACACACAAAAAGTATGGAGTTCAAATAAGTTCAAAAAATTGAAATCCCTTTTAGGAGATGAGTTCTCGTTCGAAACCCTCATACTTCGAGAGAGATTGTCCGTTTTTACACGAAGTGCATCCAGTTTTTGTCGTAGACCTCTCAACTTTTTAACACATGCTATGTGGGTGAAATGATCATACCATGCCAACTTTCAACATTTTCAGAGTTCATTTGTAGTGCTTTTCAGTTTCAGGGTCAACTAGCTCAAAAAAAAAGTAAATGCACGAAGAATACCAAATGAAGTCAAAAATTGTTTAAAATTTGTGATGTCCCATTGAATGGTGCGTTTTGAACACACAAAAAGTATGGAGTTCAAATAAGTTCAAAAAAATGAAATCCCTTTGTAAGAGATGAGCTCTCGTTCGAAACCCTGATACTTCGAGAGAGATTGTCCGTTTTGTACACGAAGTGCATCCAATTTTTGTCTTAGCCCTCTCAACTTTTTAACACATGCTATGTGGGTTAAATGATGATAGCATGCCAACCTTAAACATTTTCAGAGTTCATTTGTAGTGCTTTTCAATTTCAGGGTCAACTAGCTCAAAAAAAATAAGTAAATGCACGAAGAATACCAAATGAAGTCAGAAATTGTTGAATTTTTGTGATGTGCCTTTGAATGGTGCATTTTGAACACACAAAAAGTATGGAGTTCAAAAAATTCAAAAAATTGAAATCCCTTTGTAGGAGATGAGTTCTCGTTCGAAACCCTGATACTTCGAGAGAGATTGTCCGTTTTTACACGAAGTGCATCCAGTTTTTGTCGTAGACCTCTCAACTTTTTAACACATGCTATGTGGGTGAAATGATGATACCATGCCAACTTTCAACATTTTCAGAGTTCATTTGTAGTGCTTTTCAGTTTCAGGGTCAACTAGATCAAAAAAAAGAAAATGCACGAAGAATACCAAATGAAGTCAAAAATTGTATAAAATTTGTGATGTCCCATTGAATGGTGCATTTTGAACACACAAAAAGTATGGAGTTCAAATAAGTTCAAAAAATAGAAATCCCTTTGTAGGAGATGAGTTCTCGTTCGAAACCCTAAAACTTCGAGAGAGATTGTCCGTTTTTACACGAAGTGCATCCATTTTTTGTAGTAGACCTCTCAACTTTTTAACACATGCTATGTGGGTGAAATGATGATAGCATGCCAACTTTCAACATTTTCAGAGTTCATTTGTAGTGCTTTTCAGTTTCAGGGTCAACTAGCTCAAAAATAAATTAAGTAAATGCACGAAGAATACCATATGAAGTCAAAAATTGTTGAAAATTTGTGATGTCCCATTGAATGGTGCATTTTGAACACACAAAAAGTATGGAGTTCAAATAAGTTCAAAAAAATGAAATCCCTTTGTAAGAGATGAGCTCTCGTTCGAAACCCTGATACTTCGAGAGAGATTGTCCGTTTTGTACACGAAGTGCATCCAGTTTTTGTCGTAGCCCTCTCAACTTTTTAACACATGATATGTGGGTGAAATGATGATAGCATGCCAACTTTCAACATTTTCAGAGTTTATTTGTAGTGCTTTTCAATTTCAGGGTCAACTAGCTAAAAAAAATTAAGTAAATGCACGAAGAATACCAAATGAAGTCAGAAATTGTTGAAATTTTGTGATGTGCCTTTGAATGGTGCATTTTGAACACACAAAAAGTATGGAGTTCAAATAATTTCAAAAAAATGAAATCCCTTTGTAAGAGATGAGCTCTCGTTCGAAACCCTGATACTTTGAGAGAGATTGTCCGTTTTGTACACGAAGTGCATCCAGTTTTTGTTGTAGCCCTCTCAACTTTTTAACACATGCTATGTGGGTGAAATGATGATAGCATGGCAACTTTCAACATTTTCAGAGTTAATTTGTAGTGCTTTTCAATTTCAGGATCAACTAGCTCAAAAAAAATAAGTAAATGCACGAAGAATACCAAATGAAGTCAGAAATTGTTGAAATTTTGTGATGTGCCTTTGAATGGTGCATTTTGAACACACAAAAACTATGGAGTTCAAATAAGTTCAAAAAAATGAAATCCCTTTGTAAGAGATGAGTTCTCGTTCGAAACCCTGATACTTCGAGAGAGGTTGTCCGTTTTGTACACGAAGTGCATCCAGTTTTTGTCGTAGCCATCTCAACTTTTTAACACATGCTATGTGGGTGAAATGATGATAGCATGCCAACTTTCAACATTTTCAGAGTTCATTTGTAGTGCTTTTCAGTTTCATGGTCAACTAGCTCAAAAAAAATAACTAAATGCACGAAGAATACCAAATGAAGTCAGAAATTGTTGAATTTTTGTGATGTGCCTTTGAATGGTGCATTTTGAACACACAAAAAGTATGGAGTTCAAATAAGTTCAAAAAATTGAAATCCCTTTGTAGGAGATGAGTTCTCGTTCGAAACCCTGATACTTCGAGAGAGATTGTCCGTTTTTACACGAAGTGCATCCAGTTTTTGTCGTAGACCTCTCAACTTTTTAACACATGCTATGTGGGTGAAATGATGATACCATGCCAACTTTCAACATTTTCAGAGTTCATTTGTAGTGCTTTTCAGTTTCAGGGTCAACTAGATCAAAAAAAAGAAAATGCACGAAGAATACCAAATGAAGTCAAAAATTGTATAAAATTTGTGATGTCCCATTGAATGGTGCATTTTGAACACACAAAAAGTATGGAGTTCAAATAAGTTCAAAAAATAGAAATCCCTTTGTAGGAGATGAGTTCTCGTTCGAAACCCTAAAACTTCGAGAGAGATTGTCCGTTTTTACACGAAGTGCATCCAGTTTTTGTAGTAGACCTCTCAACTTTTTAACACATGCTATGTGGGTGAAATGATGATAGCATGCCAACTTTCAACATTTTCAGAGTTCATTTGTAGTGCTTTTCAGTTTCAGGGTCAACTAGCTCAAAAATAAATTAAGTAAATGCACGAAGAATACCATATGAAGTCAAAAATTGTTGAAAATTTGTGATGTCCCATTGAATGGTGCATTTTGAACACACAAAAAGTATGGAGTTCAAATAAGTTCAAAAAAATGAAATCCCTTTGTAAGAGATGAGCTCTCGTTCGAAACCCTGATACTTCGAGAGAGATTGTCCGTTTTGTACACGAAGTGCATCCAGTTTTTGTCGTAGCCCTCTCAACTTTTTAACACATGATATGTGGGTGAAATGATGATAGCATGCCAACTTTCAACATTTTCAGAGTTTATTTGTAGTGCTTTTCAATTTCAGGGTCAACTAGCTAAAAAAAATTAAGTAAATGCACGAAGAATACCAAATGAAGTCAGAAATTGTTGAAATTTTGTGATGTGCCTTTGAATGGTGCATTTTGAACACACAAAAAGTATGGAGTTCAAATAATTTCAAAAAAATGAAATCCCTTTGTAAGAGATGAGCTATCGTTCGAAACCCTGATACTTTGAGAGAGATTGTCCGTTTTGTACACGAAGTGCATCCAGTTTTTGTTGTAGCCCTCTCAACTTTTTAACACATGCTATGTGGGTGAAATGATGATAGCATGGCAACTTTCAACATTTTCAGAGTTCATTTGTAGTGCTTTTCAATTTCAGGATCAACTAGCTCAAAAAAAATAAGTAAATGCACGAAGAATACCAAATGAAGTCAGAAATTGTTGAAATTTTGTGATGTGCCTTTGAATGGTGCATTTTGAACACACAAAAACTATGGAGTTCAAATAAGTTCAAAAAAATGAAATCCCTTTGTAAGAGATGAGTTCTCGTTCGAAACCCTGATACTTCGAGAGAGGTTGTCCGTTTTGTACACGAAGTGCATCCAGTTTTTGTCGTAGCCATCTCAACTTTTTAACACATGCTATGTGGGTGAAATGATGATAGCATGCCAACTTTCAACATTTTCAGAGTTCATTTGTAGTGCTTTTCAGTTTCATGGTCAACTAGCTCAAAAAAAATAAGTAAATGCACGAAGAATACCAAATGAAGTCAGAAATTGTTGAATTTTTGTGATGTGCCTTTGAATGGTGCATTTTGAACACACAAAAAGTATGGAGTTCAAATAAGTTCAAAAAATTGAAATCCCTTTGTAGGAGATGAGTTCTCGTTCGAAACCCTGATACTTCGAGAGAGATTGTCCGTTTTTACACGAAGTGCATCCAGTTTTTGTCGTAGACCTCTCAACTTTTTAACACATGCTATGTGGGTGAAATGATGATACCATGCCAACTTTCAACATTTTCAGAGTTCATTTGTAGTGCTTTTCAGTTTCAGGGTCAACTAGATCAAAAAAAAGAAAATGCACGAAGAATACCAAATGAAGTCAAAAATTGTATAAAATTTGTGATGTCCCATTGAATGGTGCATTTTGAACACACAAAAAGTATGGAGTTCAAATAAGTTCAAAAAATAGAAATCCCTTTGTAGGAGATGAGTTCTCGTTCGAAACCCTAAAACTTCGAGAGAGATTGTCCGTTTTTACACGAAGTGCATCCAGTTTTTGTCGTAGACCTCTCAACTTTTTAACACATGCTATGTGGGTGAAATGATGATAGCATGCCAACTTTCAACATTTTCAGAGTTCATTTGTAGTGCTTTTCAGTTTCAGGGTCAACTAGCTCAAAAATAAATTAAGTAAATGCACGAAGAATACCATATGAAGTCAAAAATTGTTGAAAATTTGTGATGTCCCATTGAATGGTGCATTTTGAACACACAAAAAGTATGGAGTTCAAATAAGTTCAAAAAAATGAAATCCCTTTGTAAGAGATGAGCTCTCGTTCGAAACCCTGATACTTCGAGAGAGATTGTCCGTTTTGTACACGAAGTGCATCCAGTTTTTGTCGTAGCCCTCTCAACTTTTTAACACATGATATGTGGGTGAAATGATGATAGCATGCCAACTTTCAACATTTTCAGAGTTTATTTGTAGTGCTTTTCAATTTCAGGGTCAACTAGCTAAAAAAAAATTAAGTAAATGCACGAAGAATACCAAATGAAGTCAGAAATTGTTGAAATTTTGTGATGTGCCTTTGAATGGTGCATTTTGAACACACAAAAAGTATGGAGTTCAAATAATTTCAAAAAAATGAAATCCCTTTGTAAGAGATGAGCTCTCGTTCGAAACCCTCATACTTTGAGAGAGATTGTCCGTTTTGTACACGAAGTGCATCCAGTTTTTGTTGTAGCCCTCTCAACTTTTTAACACATGCTATGTGGGTGAAATGATGATAGCATGGCAACTTTCAACATTTTCAGAGTTCATTTGTAGTGCTTTTCAATTTCAGGATCAACTAGCTCAAAAAAAATAAGTAAATGCACGAAGAATACCAAATGAAGTCAGAAATTGTTGAAATTTTGTGATGTGCCTTTGAATGGTGCATTTTGAACACACAAAAACTATGGAGTTCAAATAAGTTCAAAAAAATGAAATCCCTTTGTAAGAGATGAGTTCTCGTCCGAAACCCTGATACTTCGAGAGAGGTTGTCCGTTTTGTACACGAAGTGCATCCAGTTTTTGTCGTAGCCATCTCAACTTTTTAACACATGCTATGTGGGTGAAATTATGATAGCATGCCAACTTTCAACATTTTCAGAGTTTATTTGTAGTGCTTTTCAATTTCAGGGTCAACTAGCTAAAAAAAATTAAGTAAATGCACGAGGAATACCAAATGAAGTCAGAAATTGTTGAAATTTTGTGATGTGCCTTTGAATGGTGCATTTTGAACACACAAAAAGTATGGAGTTCAAATAATTTCAAAAAAATGAAATCCCTTTGTAAGAGATGAGCTCTCGTTCGAAACCCTGATACTTTGAGAGAGATTGTCCGTTTTGTACACGAAGTGCATCCAGTTTTTGTCGTAGACCTCTCAACTTTTTAACACATGCTATGTGGGTGAAATGATGATACCATGCCAACTTTCAACATTTTCAGAGTTCATTTGTAGTGCTTTTCAGTTTCAGGGTCAACTAGATCAAAAAAAAGAAAATGCACGAAGAATACCAAATGAAGTCAGAAATTGTTGAAATTTTGTGATGTGCCTTTGAATGGTGCATTTTGAACACACAAAAACTATGGAGTTCAAATAAGTTCAAAAAAATGAAATCCCTTTGTAAGAGATGAGTTCTCGTTCGAAACCCTGATACTTCGAGAGAGGTTGTCCGTTTTGTACACGAAGTGCATCCAGTTTTTGTCGTAGCCATCTCAACTTTTTAACACATGCTATGTGGGTGAAATGATGATAGCATGCCAACTTTCAACATTTTCAGAGTTCATTTGTAGTGCTTTTCAGTTTCAGGGTCAACTAGCTCAAAAAAAAAAATAAGTAAATGCACGAAGAATACCAAATAATGTCAGAAATTGTTGAAGTTTTGGGATGTGCCTTTGAATGGTGCATTTTGAACACACAAAAATTATGGAGTTCAAATAAGTTCAAAAAAATGAAATCCCTTTGTAAGAGATGAGTTCTCGTTCGAAACCCTCATACTTCGAGAGAGATTGTCCGTTTTGTACACGAAGTGCATCCAGTTTTTGTCGTAGCCCTCTCAACTTTTTAACACATGATATGTGGGTGAAATGATGATAGCATGCCAACTTTCAACATTTTCAGAGTTTATTTGTAGTGCTTTTCAATTTCAGGGTCAACTAGCTAAAAAAAATTAAGTAAATGCACGAAGAATACCAAATGAAGTCAGAAATTGTTGAAATTTTGTGATGTGCCTTTGAATGGTGCATTTTGAACACACAAAAAGTATGGAGTTCAAATAATTTCAAAAAAATGAAATCCCTTTGTAAGAGATGAGCTCTCGTTCGAAACCCTGATACTTTGAGAGAGATTGTCCGTTTTGTACACGAAGTGCATCCAGTTTTTGTTGTAGCCCTCTCAACTTTTTAACACATGCTATGTGGGTGAAATGATGATAGCATGGCAACTTTCAACATTTTCAGAGTTCATTTGTAGTGCTTTTCAATTTCAGGATCAACTAGCTCAAAAAAAATAAGTAAATGCACGAAGAATACCAAATGAAGTCAGAAATTGTTGAAATTTTGTGATGTGCCTTTGAATGGTGCATTTTGAACACACAAAAACTATGGAGTTCAAATAAGTTCAAAAAAATGAAATCCCTTTGTAAGAGATGAGTTCTCGTCCGAAACCCTGATACTTCGAGAGAGGTTGTCCGTTTTGTACACGAAGTGCATCCAGTTTTTGTCGTAGCCATCTCAACTTTTTAACACATGCTATGTGGGTGAAATTATGATAGCATGCCAACTTTCAACATTTTCAGAGTTTATTTGTAGTGCTTTTCAATTTCAGGGTCAACTAGCTAAAAAAAATTAAGTAAATGCACGAGGAATACCAAATGAAGTCAGAAATTGTTGAAATTTTGTGATGTGCCTTTGAATGGTGCATTTTGAACACACAAAAAGTATGGAGTTCAAATAATTTCAAAAAAATGAAATCCCTTTGTAAGAGATGAGCTCTCGTTCGAAACCCTGATACTTTGAGAGAGATTGTCCGTTTTGTACACGAAGTGCATCCAGTTTTTGTCGTAGACCTCTCAACTTTTTAACACATGCTATGTGGGTGAAATGATGATACCATGCCAACTTTCAACATTTTCAGAGTTCATTTGTAGTGCTTTTCAGTTTCAGGGTCAACTAGATCAAAAAAAAGAAAATGCACGAAGAATACCAAATGAAGTCAGAAATTGTTGAAATTTTGTGATGTGCCTTTGAATGGTGCATTTTGAACACACAAAAACTATGGAGTTCAAATAAGTTCAAAAAAATGAAATCCCTTTGTAAGAGATGAGTTCTCGTTCGAAACCCTGATACTTCGAGAGAGGTTGTCCGTTTTGTACACGAAGTGCATCCAGTTTTTGTCGTAGCCATCTCAACTTTTTAACACATGCTATGTGGGTGAAATGATGATAGCATGCCAACTTTCAACATTTTCAGAGTTCATTTGTAGTGCTTTTCAGTTTCAGGGTCAACTAGCTCAAAAAAAAAAATAAGTAAATGCACGAAGAATACCAAATAATGTCAGAAATTGTTGAAGTTTTGGGATGTGCCTTTGAATGGTGCATTTTGAACACACAAAAATTATGGAGTTCAAATAAGTTCAAAAAAATGAAATCCCTTTGTAAGAGATGAGTTCTCGTTCGAAACCCTCATACTTCGAGAGAGATTGTCCGTTTTGTACACGAAGTGCATCCAGTTTTTGTCGTAGCCCTCTCAACTTTTTAACACATGATATGTGGGTGAAATGATGATAGCATGCCAACTTTCAACATTTTCAGAGTTTATTTGTAGTGCTTTTCAATTTCAGGGTCAACTAGCTAAAAAAAATTAAGTAAATGCACGAAGAATACCAAATGAAGTCAGAAATTGTTGAAATTTTGTGATGTGCCTTTGAATGGTGCATTTTGAACACACAAAAAGTATGGAGTTCAAATAATTTCAAAAAAATGAAATCCCTTTGTAAGAGATGAGCTCTCGTTCGAAACCCTGATACTTTGAGAGAGATTGTCCGTTTTGTACACGAAGTGCATCCAGTTTTTGTTGTAGCCCTCTCAACTTTTTAACACATGCTATGTGGGTGAAATGATGATAGCATGGCAACTTTCAACATTTTCAGAGTTCATTTGTAGTGCTTTTCAGTTTCAGGATCAACTAGCTCAAAAAAAATAAGTAAATGCACGAAGAATACCAAATGAAGTCAGAAGTTGTTGAAATTTTGTGATGTGCCTTTGAATGGTGCGTTTTGAACACACAAAAACTATGGAGTTCAAATAAGTTCAAAAAAATGAAATCCCTTTGTAAGAGATGAGTTCTCGTTCGAAACCCTGATACTTCGAGAGAGGTTGTCCGTTTTGTACACGAAGTGCATCCAGTTTTTGTCGTAGCCATCTCAACTTTTTAACACATGCTATGTGGGTGAAATGATGATAGCATGCCAACTTTCAACATTTTCAGAGTTTATTTGTAGTGCTTTTCAATTTCAGGGTCAACTAGCTAAAAAAAATTAAGTAAATGCACGAAGAATACCAAATGAAGTCAGAAATTGTTGAAATTTTGTGATGTGCCTTTGAATGGTGCATTTTGAACACACAAAAAGTATGGAGTTCAAATAATTTCAAAAAAATGAAATCCCTTTGTAAGAGATGAGCTCTCGTTCGAAACCCTGATACTTTGAGAGAGATTGTCCGTTTTGTACACGAAGTGCATCCAGTTTTTGTTGTAGCCCTCTCAACTTTTTAACACATGCTATGTGGGTGAAATGATGATAGCATGGCAACTTTCAACATTTTCAGAGTTCATTTGTAGTGCTTTTCAATTTCAGGATCAACTAGCTCAAAAAAAAAAGTAAATGCACGAAGAATACCAAATGAAGTTAGAAATTGTTGAAATTTTGTGATGTGCCTTTGAATGGTGCATTTTGAACACACAAAAACTATGGAGTTCAAATAAGTTCAAAAAAATGAAATCCCTTTGTAAGAGATGAGTTCTCGTTCGAAACCCTGATACTTCGAGAGAGGTTGTCCGTTTTGTACACGAAGTGCATCCAGTTTTTGTCGTAGCCATCTCAACTTTTTAACACATGCTATGTGGGTGAAATGATGATAGCATGCCAACTTTCAACATTTTCAGAGTTCATTTGTAGTGCTTTTCAGTTTCAGGGTCAACTAGCTAAAAAAAAAAAAAGTAAATGCACGAAGAATACCAAATAATGTCAGAAATTGTTGAAGTTTTGGGATGTTCCTTTGAATGGTGCATTTTGAACACACAAAAATTATGGAGTTCAAATAAGTTCAAAAAAATGAAATCCCTTTGTAAGAGATGAGTTCTCGTTCGAAACCCTCATACTTCGAGAGAGATTGTCCGTTTTGTACACGAAGTGCATCCAATTTTTGTCGTAGCCCTCTCAACTTTTTAACACATGCTATGTGGGTGAAATGATGATAGCATGCCAACCTTCAACATTTTCAGAGTTCATTTGTAGTGCTTTTCAATTTCAGGGTCAACTAGCTCAAAAAAATAAGTAAATGCACGAAGAATACCAAATGAAGTCAGAAATTGTTGAAATTTTGTGATGTGCCTTTGAATGGTGCATTTTGAACACACAAAAAGTATGGAGTTCAAATAAGTTCACAAAATTGAAATCCCTTTGTAGGAGATGAGTTCTCGTTCGAAACCCTGATACTTCGAGAGAGATTGTCCGTTTTTACACGAAATGCATCCAGTTTTTGTCGTAGACCTCTCAACTTTTTAACACATGCTATGTGGGTGAAATGATGATACCATGCCAACTTTCAACATTTTCAGAGTTCATTTGTAGTGCTTTTCAGTTTCAGGGTCAACTAGCTCAAAAAAAAAGTAAATGCACGAAGAATACCAAATGAAGTCAAAAATTGTTTAAAATTTGTGATGTCCCATTGAATGGTGCGTTTTGAACACACAAAAAGTATGGAGTTCAAATAAGTTCAAAAAAATGAAATCCCTTTGTAAGAGATGAGCTCTCGTTCGAAACCCTGATACTTCGAGAGAGATTGTCCGTTTTGTACACGTAGTGCATCCAGTTTTTGTCGTAGCCCTCTCAACTTTTTAACACATGCTATGTGGGTGAAATGATGATAGCATGCCAACCTTCAACATTTTCAGAGTTCATTTGTAGTGCTTTTCAATTTCAGGGTCAACTAGCTCAAAAAAAATAAGTAAATGCACGAAGAATACCAAATGAAGTCAGAAATTGTTGAAATTTTGTGATGTGCCTTTGAATGGTGCATTTTGAACACACAAAAAGTATGGAGTTCAAATAAGTTCAAAAAATTGAAATCCCTTTGTAGGAGATGAGTTCTCGTTCGAAACCCTGATACTTCGAGAGAGATTGTCCGTTTTTACACGAAGTGCATCCAGTTTTTGTCGTAGACCTCTCAACTTTCTAACACATGCTATGTGGGTGAAATGATCATACCATGCCAACTTTCAACATTTTCAGAGTTCATTTGTAGTGCTTTTCAGTTTCAGGGTCAACTAGCTCAAAAAAAAAGTAAATGCACGAAGAATACCAAATGAAGTGAAAAATTGTTTAAAATTTGTGATGTCCCATTGAATGGTGCGTTTTGTACACACAAAAAGTATGGAGTTCAAATAAGTTCAAAAAAATGAAATACCTTTGTAAGAGATGAGCTCTCGTTCGAAACCCTGATACTTCGAGAGAGATTGTCCGTTTTGTACATGAAGTGCATCCAGTTTTTGTCGTAGCCCTCTCAACTTTTTAACACATGCTATGTGGGTGAAATGATGATAGCATGCCAACCTTCAACATTTTCAGAGTTCATTTGTAGTGCTTTTCAATTTCAGGGTCAACTAGCTCAAAAAAAATAAGTAAATGCACGAAGAATACCAAATGAAGTCAGAAATTGTTGAAATTTTGTGATGTGCCTTTGAATGGTGCATTTTGAACACAAAAAAAGTATGGAGTTCAAATAAGTTCAAAAAATTGAAATCCCTTTGTAGGAGATGAGTTCTCGTTCGAAACCCTGATACTCCGAGAGAGATTGTCCGTTTTTACACGAAGTGCATCCAGTTTTTGTCGTAGACCTATCAACTTTCTAACACATGCTATGTGGGTGAAATGATCATACCATGCCAACTTTCAACATTTTCAGAGTTCATTTGTAGTGCTTTTCAGTTTCAGGGTCAACTAGCTCAAAAAAAAAGTAAATGCACGAAGAATACCAAATGAAGTCAAAAATTGTTTAAAATTTGTGATGTCCCATTGAATGGTGCGTTTTGTACACACAAAAAGTATGGAGTTCAAATAAGTTCAAAAAAATGAAATCCCTTTGTAAGAGATGAGCTCTCGTTCGAAACCCTGATACTTCGAGAGAGATTGTCCGTTTTGTACATGAAGTGCATCCAGTTTTTGTCGTAGCCCTCTCAACTTTTTAACACATGCTATGTGGGTGAAATGATGATAGCATGCCAACCTTCAACATTTTCAGAGTTCATTTGTAGTGCTTTTCAATTTCAGGGTCAACTAGCTCAAAAAAAATAAGTAAATGCACGAAGAATACCAAATGAAGTCAGAAATTGTTGAATTTTTGTGATGTGCCTTTGAATGGTGCATTTTGAACACACAAAAAGTATGGAGTTCAAATAAGTTCAAAAAATTGAAATCCCTTTGTAGGAGATGAGTTCTCGTTTGAAACCCTGATACTTCGAGAGAGATTTTCCGTTTTTACACGAAGTGCATCCAGTTTTTGTCGTAGACCTATCAACTTTCTAACACATGCTATGTGGGTGAAATGATCATACCATGCCAACTTTCAACATTTTTAGAGTTCATTTGTAGTGCTTTTCAGTTTCAGGGTCAACTAGCTCAAAAAAAAAAGTAAATGCACGAAGAATACCAAATGAAGTCAAAAATTGTTTAAAATTTGTGATGTCCCATTGAATGGTGCGTTTTGTACACACAAAAAGTATGGAGTTCAAATAAGTTCAAAAAAATGAAATCCCTTTGTAAGAGATGAGCTCTCGTTCGAAACCCTGATACTTCGAGAGAGATTGTCCGTTTTGTACATGAAGTGCATCCAGTTTTTGTCCTAGCCCTCTCAACTTTTTAACACATGCTATGTGGGTGAAATGATGATAGCATGCCAACCTTCAACATTTTCAGAGTTCATTTGTAGTGCTTTTCAATTTCAGGGTCAACTAGCTCAAAAAAAATAAGTAAATGCACGAAGAATACCAAATGAAGTCAGAAATTGTTGAATTTTTGTGATGTGCCTTTGAATGGTGCATTTTGAACACACAAAAAGTATGGAGTTCAAATAAGTTCAAAAAATTGAAATCCCTTTGTAGGAGATGAGTTCTCGTTCGAAACCCTGATACTTCGAGAGAGATTGTCCGTTTTTACACAAAGTGCATCCAGTTTTTGTTGTAGACCTCTCAACTTTTTAACACATGCTATGTGGGAGAAATGATGATACGATGCCAACTTTCAACATTTTCAGAGTTCATTTGTAGTGCTTTTCAGTTTCAGGGTCAACTAGATCAAAAAAAAAGAAAATGCACGAAGAATACCAAATGAAGTTAAAAATTGTTTAAAATTTGTGATGTCCCATTGAATGGTGCATTTTGAACACACAAAAAGTATGGAGTTCAAATAAGTTCAAAAAATAGAAATCCCTTTGTAGGAGATGAGTTCTCGTTCGAAACCCTGAAACTTCGAGAGAGATTGTCCGTTTTTACACGAAGTGCATCCAGTTTTTGTCGTAGACCTCTCAACTTTTTAACACATGCTATGTGGGTGAAATGATGATAGCATGCCAATTTCAACATTTTCACAGTTCATTTGTAGTGCTTTTCAGTTTCAGGGTCAACTAGCTCAAAAATAAATTAAGTAAATGCACGAAGAATACCATATGAAGTCAAAAATTGTTGAAAATTTGTGATGTCCCATTGAATGGTGCATTTTGAACACACAAAAATTATGGAGTTCAAATAAGTTCAAAAAATGAAATCCCTTTGTAAGAGATGAGCTCTCGTTCGAAACCCTGATACTTCGAGAGAGATTGTCCGTTTTGTACACGAAGTGCATCCAGTTTTTGTCGTAGCCCTCTCAACTTTTTAACACCTGATATGTGGGTGAAATGATGATAGCATGCCAACTTTCAACATTTTCAGAGTTTATTTGTATTGCTTTTCAATTTCAGGGTCAACTAGCTCAAAAAAAAATAAGTAAATGCACGAAGAATACCAAATGAAGTCAGAAATTGTTGAAATTTTGTGATGTGCCTTTGAATGGTGCATTTTGAACACACAAAAAGTATGGAGTTCAAATAAGTTCAAAAAATTGAAATCCCTTTGTAGGAGATGAGTTCTCGTTCGAAACCCTGATACATCGAGAGAGATTGTCCGTTTTTACACGAAGTGCATCCACTTTTTGTCGTAGACCTCTCAACTTTTTAACACATGCTATGTGGGTGAAATGATGATAGCATGGCAACTTTCAACATTTTCAGAGTTCATTTGTAGTGCTTTTCAATTTAAGGATCAACTAGCTCAAAAAAAATAAGTAAATGCACGAAGAATACCAAATGAAGTCAGAAATTGTTCAAATTTTGTGATGTGCCTTTGAATGGTGCATTTTGAACACACAAAAACTATGGAGTTCAAATAAGTTCAAAAAAATGAAATCCCTTTGTAAGAGATGAGTTCTCGTTCGAAACCCTGATACTTCGAGAGAGATTGTCCGTTTTTACACGAGGTGCATCCAGTTTTTGTCGTAGACCTATCAACTTTTTAACACATGCTATGTGGGTGAAATGATGATAGCATGCCAACTTTCAACATTTTCAGAGTTCATTTGTAGTGCTTTTCAGTTTCAGGGTCAACTAGCTCAAAAAAAAAGTAAATGCACGAAGAATACCAAATGAAGTCAAAAATTGTTTTAAATTTGTGATGTCCCATTGAATGGTGCATTTTGAACACACAAAAAGTATGGAGTTCAAATAAGTTCAAAAAAATGAAATCCCTTTGTAAGAGATGAGCTCTCGTTCGAAACCGTGATACTTTGAGAGAGATTGTCCGTTTTGTACACGAAGTGCATCCAGTTTTTGTCGTAGCCCTCTCAACTTTTTAACACATGCTATGTGCGTGAAATTATGATAGCATGCCAACCTTCAACATTTTCAGAGTTCATTTGTAGTGCTTTTCAATTTCAGGGTCAACTAGCTCAAAAAAAATAAGTAAATGCACGAAGAATACCAAATGAAGTCAGAAATTGTTGAAATTTTGTGTTGTGCCTTTGAATGGTGCATTTTGAACACACAAAAATTATGGAGTTCAAATAAGTTCAAAAAAATTGAAATCCCTTTGTAGGAGATGAGTTCTCGTTCGAAACCCTGATACATCGAGAGAGATTGTCCGTTTTTACACGAAGTGCATCCACTTTTTGTCGTAAACCTCTCAACTTTTTAACACATGCTATGTGGGTGAAATGATGATACCATGCCAACTTTCAACATTTTCAGAGTTCATTTGTAGTGCTTTTCAGTTTCACGGTCAACTAGCTCAAAAAAAAAGAAAATGCACGAAGAATACCAAATGAAGTTAAAAATTGTTTAAAATTTGTGATGTCCCATTGAATGGTTCATTTTGAACACACAAAAAGTATGGAGTTCAAATAAGTTCAAAAAATAGAAATCCCTTTGTAGGAGATGAGTTCTCGTTCGAAACCCTGATACTTCGAGAGAGATTGTCCGTTTTTACACGAAGTGCATCCAGTTTTTGTCGTAGACCTCTCAACTTTTTAACACATGCTATGTGGGTGAAATGATGATAGCATGCCAACTTTCAACATTTTCAGAGTTCATTTGTAGTGCTTTTCAGTTTCAGGGTCAACTAGCTCAAAAATAAATTAAGTAAATGCACGAAGAATACCATATGAAGTCAAAAAATTTTAAAATTTGTGATGTCCCATTGAATGGTGCATTTTGAACACACAAAAAGTATGGAGTTCAAATAAGTTCAAAAAAATGAAATCCCTTTGTAAGAGATGAGCTCTCGTTCGAAACCCTGATACTTCGAGAGAGATTGTCCGTTTTGTACACGAAGTGCATCCAGTTTTTGTCGTAGCCCTCTCAACTTTTTAACACATGATATGTGGGTGAAATGATGATAGCATGCCAACTTTCAACATTTTCAGAGTTTATTTGTAGCGTCAGTCTCGGGGTCTACCGGTTAGAAGAGGGGGAAGAAACAATAAATAATAGCACCGATGCAACACAAAGCATGACATGGAAAGATGCAGGCTAGACATGAGCTAACGCAGCAACATCCGTCATAGACGAGTCGGAAGAATATCTGACGATATTTTCCCGGGTCTCGGGTTACTACCGGTTACACTGGAAACGATGGAAAAGTTCCATGTTTGCTATGCTAGGGACGCGTGACAGACGAATGGACCGTGCATCCGGGTTCGTCTCGCTTTGCTGATCAACTTTCATGTTGAAAATATTTCGATCTGACTTACGGATTATTTAATATTAATTTTCAAAGGTTTATTAATTATTTAGGAATTAAAAACAGATTTAAATGATTTAATGAAATCCTATTATGACATCATCGCGATGTCATGCTGACATCACATTTGACTGGTCAACTGACCAGCGGGTCCCGAACGTCATAGGCACAAGTTTTATTTAAGATTAAATATTTATTAATCAGATTAATTCAACGAGGGACCCACGTGTCATACTATAATTATGTTAATTAATTATTTTAACTAATATATCTATTTATTTATTTATTTTAAGAAAACATTATTTTTAATTATCGCGCGGGGCCTCCCTGTCATTGACAGCGGTGCATTGGCCCCACCAGTAAGTGGCTTAAGGTTATTTTCTCATTTATTTTTATTAGATACCTAACCGTTCAAATACCGTATTCCTCTAATTATCCAAATACACAAATACATACATCACATCTCATACATACATACATACATACGCATCTAATACACCATTTATTCTTTTTCATTTATCTTTTCTCTCACAACACTCATCTCTCTCTCTGTGTTAACACAGACACAACTTTCTCTAACACCACCTAGAAGAACCAAATACTCAAATCCTCCTACCGGAGTCCACCGTCGACGGATCGAGGCCCCGTTTGCCGGAACGGAACCGTGATGTCGAGGGGAACGACAAGGTGGGAGGAGCCCGAGGAGGGGCTCACCGACGGTGACGTGACGGCCCGGTGAAGCCGGAGTTCGCACGTAGTTGACGGTGGAGACGGGCGTGGAGGCGGTGACGGTGCCGATGGTGGTGATGTGCCGGCGAGGAGGAGCCGGTGAGGAGGGCCCCCCGGAGATGGAGCCGCCGACGGTGAGGGGCGGCCACCGTAGAGAGGGCCGCCGGAGATGGACCTCCCGGAAGGGGCCGGCCGCCGAGATGGGGGGGGCCGAGGTGGCCGGCGCCCCTGCCGGCGGGGTGGAGGCCGAGAGGTGGGGGGGGCCGCCGGGAGAGGATGCTCGGTGGAGGGAGGCGGCCGTGGGGAGAGGAGGCCGCCGGCGTGGTGAGGGGGACCGAGGGGGGCCGCCGGTGGGAGGAGGAGTGGCCGCCGGGGGGGGGGGGGGGGGGGGGCTCGCCGGCGTGGTGAGGGGTGGCCGCCGGCCGGGGAGGGAGAGGGGCGTGGTGGAGGAGGCGAGATGGGGAGGGAGAGGCGAGAGGGGCAGAGGGGGGCGACGGGGTGGGATGGGGCTCTCGTGGGGAGGGAGCCACGGGAGGGGGAGGAGATGGCGCGTGGGGGGTGGGGTGGGGCCCCACCACGAGGGTGGGGTGGCTGGCGGCGGCGTACAGGGGAGGGGAGGGAGCAGCGAGGGGAGGGTGGCGCCCAGCAGGGCGTTAGGGTTTGGGGGGGGGGCCGGGCCACTTGGCCCAGTTTGGGCCGGCTGGGGGGGGCTTTCTTCCTCTCTTTTTTTTGTTTGTTTTGTTTTGTTTTTATTTTGTTTTCTCTTTTTTTATTATTATTATTATTACTTCTTCTAATCCCTTTTTCTTTATTCTATTCTTATTTACTTTTCTTTCATCGTTTATTATTTATACTCTTAGTCCTTTCTTTTGTTTATTTATCTTCATTTACTATATCTCTTTACTTATTTTGTTGAAGCCCCTTTCTTAATATATCGGGATCATCAACGATTCCAAAAGTACCCGACTTGATATTATAATTTGTTAGGGAATCTTTACAACTCCCCGACGTTGTTATCTCAACAACACGAAGATCTTTTCATGTTTGACTTAATCCCGAAGCTTCGAACTATGATTCGGTTTCAATCATCACGAGAACATTGTTATAGTTAGCGGTGACGTGGCATCATTAGCGGGTGATCACTGTAGCTTAATTACAATCACTACTATAGCAAAAGTCGAGGATGTCACACATGCCAACTTTCAACATTTCGAGAGTTCATTTGTAGTGCTTTTCAATTTCAGGGTCAACTAGCTCAAAACAAATAAGTAAATGCACGAAATATACCAAATGAAGTCAGAAATTGTTGAAATTTTGTGATGTGCCTTTGAATGGTGCATCTTGAACACACAAAAAGTATCGAGTTCAAATAAGTTCAAAAAAATGAAATCCCTTTGTAAGAGATGAGCTCTCGTTCGAAACCCTGCTACTTCGAGAGCGATTGTCCGTTTTTTACACGAAGTGCATCCGGTTTTTGTCTTAGCCCTCTCAACTTTTTACCACATTCTATGTGGGTGAAATGATGATAACATGCCAACTTTCAACATTTTCAGAGTTCATTTGTAGTGCTTTTCAATTTCAGGGTCAACTAGCTCAAAAAGAAATAAGTAAATGCACGAAGAATACCAAATGAAGTCAGAAATTGTTGAAATTTTGTGATGTGCCTTTGAATGGTGCATTTTGAACACACCAAAAGTATGGAGTTCAAATAAGTTCAAAAAAATGAAATCCCATTGTAAGAGATGAGCTCTCGTTCGAAACCCTGATACTTCGAGAGAGATTGTCCGTTTTGTACACGAAGTGCATCCAGTTTTTGTCGTAGCCCTCTCAAATTTTTAACACATGCTATGTGGGTGAAATGATGATATCATTCCAACTTTCAACATTTTCAGAGTTCATTTGTAGTGCTTTTCAGTTTCAGGGTCAACTAGCTCAAAAATAAATTAAGTAAATGCACGAAGAATACCATATGAAGTCAAAAATTGTTGAAAATTTGTGATGTCCCATTGAATGGTGCATTTTGAACACACAAAAAGTATGGAGTTCAAATAAGTTCAAAAAAATGAAATCCCTTTGTAAGAGATGAGTTCTCGTTCGAAACCCTGATACTTCGAGAGAGATTGTCCGTTTTGTACACGAAGTGCATCCAGTTTTTGTCGTAGCCCTCTCAACTTTTTAACACATGCTATGTGGGTGAAATGATGATAGCATGCCAAATTTCAACATTTTCAGAGTTCATTTGTAGTGCTTTTCAATTTCAGGGTCAACTAGCTCAAAAAAAATAAGTAAATGCACGAAGAATACCAAATGAAGTCAGAAATTGTTGAAATTTTGTGATCTGCCTTTGAATGGTGCATTTCGAACACACAAAAAGTATAGAGTTCAAATATGTTCAAAAAAATGAAATCCCTATGTAAGAGATGAGTTCTCGTTCGAAACCCTGATACTTCGAGAGAGATTGTCCGTTTTGTACACGAAGTGCATCCAGTTTTTGTCGTAGCCCTCTCAACTTTTTAACACATGCTATGTGGGTGAAATGATGATAGCATGCAACTTTCAACATTTTCAGAGTTCATTTGTAGTGCTTTTCAATTTCAGGGTCAACTAGCTCAAAAAACATAAGTAAATGCACGAAGAATACCAAATGAAGTCAGAAATTGTTGAAATTTTGTGATGTGCCTTTGAATGGTGCATTTTGAACACACAAAAAGTATGGAGTTCAAATAATTTCAAAAAAAAGAAATCCCTTTGTAAGAGATGAGCTCTCGTTCGAAACCGTGATACTTCGAGAGAGATTGTCCGTTTTGTACACGAAGTGCATCCAGTTTTTGTCGTAGCCCTCTCAACTTTTTAACACATGCTATGTGGGTGAAATGATGATAGCATGGCAACTTTCAACATTTTCAGAGTTCATTTGTAGTGCTTTTCAATTTCAGGATCAACTAGCTCAAAAAAAAAGTAAATGCACGAAGAATACCAAATGAAGTCAGAAATTGTTGAAATTTTGTGATGTGCCTTTGAATGGTGCATTTTGAACACACAAAAACTATGGAGTTCAAATAAGTTCAAAAAAATGAAATCCCTTTGTAAGAGATGAGTTCTCGTTCGAAACCCAGATACTTCGAGAGAGATTGTCCGTTTTGTACACGAAGTGCATCCAGTTTTGTCGTAGCCATCTCAACTTTTTAACACATGCTATGTGGGTGAAATGATGATAGCATGCCAACTTTCAACATTTTCAGAGTTCATTTGTAGTGCTTTTCAGTTTCAGGGTCAACTAGCTCAAAAAAAAATAAGTGAATGCACGAAGAATACCAAATGATGTCAGAAATTGTTGAAATTTTGTGATGCGCCTTTGAATGGTGCATTTTGAACACACAAAAAGTATGGAGTTCAAATAAGTTCGAAATAATGAAATCCCTTTGTAAGAGATGAGTTCTCGTTCGAAACCCTCATACTTCGAGAGAGATTGTCCGTTTTGTACACGAAGTGCATCCAGTTTTTGTCGTAGCCCTCTCAACTTTTTAACACATGCTATGTGGGTGAAATGATGATAGCATGCCAACCTTCAACATTTTCAGAGTTCATTTGTAGTGCTTTTCACTTTCAGGGTCAACTAGCTCAAAAAAAATAAGTAAATGCACGAAGAATACCAAATGAAGTCAGAAATTGTTGAAATTTTGTGATGTGCCTTTGAATGGTGCATTTTGAACACACAAAAAGTATGGAGTTCAAATAAGTTCAAAAAATTGAAATCCCTTTGTAGGAGATGAGTTCTCGTTCGAAACCCTGATACTTCGAGAGAGATTGTCCGTTTTTACACGAAGTGCATCCAGTTTTTGTCGTAGACCTCTTAACTTTTTAACACATGCTATGTGGGTGAAATGATCATACCATGCCAACTTTCAACATTTTTAGAGTTCATTTGTAGTGCTTTTCAGTTTCAGGGTCAACTAGCTCAAAAAAAAAAATAAGTGAATGCACGAAGAATACCAAATGATGTCAGAAATTGTTGAAATTTTGTGATGCGCCTTTGAATGGTGCATTTTGAACACACAAAAAGTATTGAGTTCAAATAAGTTCAAAAAAATGAAATCCCTTTGTAAGAGATGAGCTCTCGTTCGAAACCCTGATACTTCGAGAGAGATTGTCCGTTTTGTACACGAAGTGCATCCAATTTTTGTCTTAGCCCTCTCAACTTTTTAACACATGCTATGTGGGTTAAATGATGATAGCATGCCAACCTTCAACATTTTCAGAGTTCATTTGTAGTGCTTTTCAATTTCAGGGTCAACTAGCTCAAAAAAAATAAGTAAATGCACGAAGAATACCAAATGAAGTCAGAAATTGTTGAATTTTTGTGATGTGCCTTTGAATGGTGCATTTTGAACACACAAAAATTATGGAGTTCAAATAAGTTCAAAAAATTGAAATCCCTTTGTAGGAGATGAGTTCTCGTTAGAAACCCTGATACTTCGAGAGAGATTGTCCGTTTTTACACGAAGTGCATCCAGTTTTTGTCGTAGACCTCTAAACTTTTTAACACATGCTATGTGGGTGAAATGATGATAGCATGCCAACTTTCAACATTTTCAGAGTTCATTTGTAGTGATTTTCAATTTCAGGGTCAACTAGCTAAAAAAATTAAGTAAATGCACGAAGAATACCAAATGAAGTCAGAAATTGTTGAAATTTTGTGATGTGCCTTTGAATGGTGCATTTTGAACACACAAAAAGTATGGAGTTCAAATAATTTCAAAAAAAAGAAATCCCTTTGTAAGAGATGAGCTCTTGTTCGAAACCGTGATAGTTCGAGAGAGATTGTCCGTTTTGTACACGAAGTGCATCCAGTTTTTGTCGTAGCCCTCTCAACTTTTTAACACATGCTATGTGGGTGAAATGATGATAGCATGGCAACTTTCAACATTTTCAGAGTTCATTTGTAGTGCTTTTCAATTTCAGGATCAACTAGCTCAAAAAAAAAAAGTAAATGCACGAAGAATACCAAATGAAGTCAGAAATTGTTGAAATTTTGTGATGTGCCTTTGAATGGTGCATTTTGAACACACAAAAACTATGGAGTTCAAATAAGTTCAAAAAAATGAAATCCCTTTGTAAGAGATGAGTTCTCGTTCGAAACCCAGATACTTCGAGAGAGATTGTCCGTTTTGTACACGAAGTGCATCCAGTTTTTGTCGTAGCCATCTCAACTTTTTAACACATGCTATGTGGGTGAAATGATGATAGCATGCCAACTTTCAACATTTTCAGAGTTCATTTGTAGTGCTTTTCAGTTTCAGGGTCAACTAGCTCAAAAAAAAATAAGTGAATGCACGAAGAATACCAAATGATGTCAGAAATTGTTGAAATTTTGTGATGCGCCTTTGAATGGTGCATTTTGAACACACAAAAAGTATGGAGTTCAAATAAGTTCGAAATAATGAAATCCCTTTGTAAGAGATGAGTTTCGTTTGAAACCCTCATACTTCGAGAGAGATTGTCCGTTTTGTACACGAAGTGCATCCAGTTTTTGTCGTAGCCCTCTCAGCTTTTTAACACATGCTATGTGGGTGAAATGATGATAGCATGCCAACCTTCAACATTTTCAGAGTTCATTTGTAGTGCTTTTCAATTTCAGGGTCAACTAGCTCAAAAAAAATAAGTAAATGCACGAAGAATACCAAATGAAGTCAGAAATTGTTGAAATTTTGTGATGTGCCTTTGAATGGTGCATTTTGAACACACAAAAAGTATGGAGTTCAAATAAGTTCAAAAAATTGAAATCCCTTTGTAGGAGATGAGTTCTCGTTCGAAACCCTGATACTTCGAGAGAGATTGTCCGTTTTTACACGAAGTGCATCCAGTTTTTGTCGTAGACCTCTTAACTTTTTAACACATGCTATGTGGGTGAAATGATCATACCATGCCAACTTTCAACATTTTTAGAGTTCATTTGTAGTGCTTTTCAATTTCAGGGTCAACTAGCTCAAAAAAAAGTAAATGCACGAAGAATACCAAATGAAGTCAAAAATTGTTTAAAATTTGTGATGTCCCATTGAATGGTGCGTTTTGAACACACAAAAATTATGGAGTTCAAATAAGTTCAAAAAAATGAAATCCCTTTGTAAGAGATGAGCTCTCGTTCGAAACCCTGATACTTCGAGAGAGATTGTCCGTTTTGTACACGAAGTGCATCCAATTTTTGTCTTAGCCCTCTCAACTTTTTAACACATGCTATGTGGGTTAAATGATGATAGCATGCCAACCTTCAACATTTTGAGAGTTCATTTGTAGTGCTTTTCAATTTCAGGGTCAACTAGCTCAAAAAAAATAAGTAAATGCACGAAGAATACCAAATGAAGTCAGAAATTGTTGAATTTTTGTGATGTGCCTTTGAATGGTGCATTTTGAACACACACAAATTATGGAGTTCAAATAAGTTCAAAAAATTGAAATCCCTTTGTAGGAGATGAGTTCTCGTTCGAAACCCTGATACTTCGAGAGAGATTGTCCGTTTTTACACGAAGTGCATCCAGGTTTTGTCGTAGACCTCTAAACTTTTTAACACATGCTATGTGGGTGAAATTATGATAACATGCCAACTTTCAACATTTTCAGAGTTCATTTGTAGTGCTTTTCAATTTCAGGGTCAACTAGCTAAAAAAAATTAAGTAAATGCACGAAGAATACCAAATGAAGTCAGAAATTGTTGAAATTTTGTGATGTGCCTTTGAATGGTGCATTTTGAACACACAAAAAGTATGGAGTTCAAATAATTTCAAAAAAAAGAAATCCCTTTGTAAGAGATGAGCTCTCGTTCGAAACCGTGATACTTCGAGAGAGATTGTCCGTTTTGTACACGAAGTGCATCCAGTTTTTGTCGTAGCCCTCTCAACTTTTTAACACATGCTATGTGGGTGAAATGATGATAGCATGGCAACTTTCAACATTTTCAGAGTTCATTTGTAGTGCTTTTCAATTTCAGGATGAACTAGCTCAAAAAAAAAGTAAATGCACGAAGAATACCAAATGAAGTCAGAAATTGTTGAAATTTTGTGATGTGCCTTTGAATGGTGCATTTTGAACACACAAAAACTATGGAGTTCAAATAAGTTCAAAAAAATGAAATCCCTTTGTAAGAGATGAGTTCTCGTTCGAAACCCTGATACTTCGAGAGAGATTGTCCGTTTTGTACACGAAGTGCATCCAGTTTTTGTCGTAGCCATCTCAACTTTTTAACACATGCTATGTGGGTGAAATGATGATAGCATGCCAACTTTCAACATTTTTAGAGTTCATTTGTAGTGCTTTTCAGTTTCAGGGTCAACTAGCTCAAAAAAAAATAAGTGAATGCACGAAGAATACCAAATGATGTCAGAAATTGTTGAAATTTTGTGATGCGCCTTTGAATGGTGCATTTTGAACACACAAAAAGTATGGAGTTCAAATAAGTTCGAAATAATGAAATCCCTTTGTAAGAGATGAGTTCTCGTTTGAAACCCTCATACTTCGAGAGAGATTGTCCGTTTTGTACACGAAGTGCATCCAGTTTTTGTCGTAGCCCTCTCAACTTTTTAACACATGCTATGTGGGTGAAATGATTATAGCATGCCAACCTTCAACATTTTCAGAGTTCATTTGTAGTGCTTTTCAATTTCAAGGTCAACTAGCTCAAAAAAAATAAGTAAATGCACGAAGAATACCAAATGAAGTCAGAAATTGTTGAAATTTTGTGATGTGCCTTTGAATGGTGCATTTTGAACACACAAAAAGTATGGAGTTCAAATAAGTTCAAAAAATTGAAATCCCTTTTAGGAGATGAGTTCTCGTTCGAAACCCTCATACTTCGAGAGAGATTGTCCGTTTTTACACGAAGTGCATCCAGTTTTTGTCGTAGACCTCTCAACTTTTTAACACATGCTATGTGGGTGAAATGATCATACCATGCCAACTTTCAACATTTTCAGAGTTCATTTGTAGTGCTTTTCAGTTTCAGGGTCAACTAGCTCAAAAAAAAAGTAAATGCACGAAGAATACCAAATGAAGTCAAAAATTGTTTAAAATTTGTGATGTCCCATTGAATGGTGCGTTTTGAACACACAAAAAGTATGGAGTTCAAATAAGTTCAAAAAAATGAAATCCCTTTGTAAGAGATGAGCTCTCGTTCGAAACCCTGATACTTCGAGAGAGATTGTCCGTTTTGTACACGAAGTGCATCCAATTTTTGTCTTAGCCCTCTCAACTTTTTAACACATGCTATGTGGGTTAAATGATGATAGCATGCCAACCTTAAACATTTTCAGAGTTCATTTGTAGTGCTTTTCAATTTCAGGGTCAACTAGCTCAAAAAAAATAAGTAAATGCACGAAGAATACCAAATGAAGTCAGAAATTGTTGAATTTTTGTGATGTGCCTTTGAATGGTGCATTTTGAACACACAAAAAGTATGGAGTTCAAAAAATTCAAAAAATTGAAATCCCTTTGTAGGAGATGAGTTCTCGTTCGAAACCCTGATACTTCGAGAGAGATTGTCCGTTTTTACACGAAGTGCATCCAGTTTTTGTCGTAGACCTCTCAACTTTTTAACACATGCTATGTGGGTGAAATGATGATACCATGCCAACTTTCAACATTTTCAGAGTTCATTTGTAGTGCTTTTCAGTTTCAGGGTCAACTAGATCAAAAAAAAGAAAATGCACGAAGAATACCAAATGAAGTCAAAAATTGTATAAAATTTGTGATGTCCCATTGAATGGTGCATTTTGAACACACAAAAAGTATGGAGTTCAAATAAGTTCAAAAAATAGAAATCCCTTTGTAGGAGATGAGTTCTCGTTCGAAACCCTAAAACTTCGAGAGAGATTGTCCGTTTTTACACGAAGTGCATCCAGTTTTTGTAGTAGACCTCTCAACTTTTTAACACATGCTATGTGGGTGAAATGATGATAGCATGCCAACTTTCAACATTTTCAGAGTTCATTTGTAGTGCTTTTCAGTTTCAGGGTCAACTAGCTCAAAAATAAATTAAGTAAATGCACGAAGAATACCATATGAAGTCAAAAATTGTTGAAAATTTGTGATGTCCCATTGAATGGTGCATTTTGAACACACAAAAAGTATGGAGTTCAAATAAGTTCAAAAAAATGAAATCCCTTTGTAAGAGATGAGCTCTCGTTCGAAACCCTGATACTTCGAGAGAGATTGTCCGTTTTGTACACGAAGTGCATCCAGTTTTTGTCGTAGCCCTCTCAACTTTTTAACACATGATATGTGGGTGAAATGATGATAGCATGCCAACTTTCAACATTTTCAGAGTTTATTTGTAGTGCTTTTCAATTTCAGGGTCAACTAGCTAAAAAAAATTAAGTAAATGCACGAAGAATACCAAATGAAGTCAGAAATTGTTGAAATTTTGTGATGTGCCTTTGAATGGTGCATTTTGAACACACAAAAAGTATGGAGTTCAAATAATTTCAAAAAAATGAAATCCCTTTGTAAGAGATGAGCTCTCGTTCGAAACCCTGATACTTTGAGAGAGATTGTCCGTTTTGTACACGAAGTGCATCCAGTTTTTGTTGTAGCCCTCTCAACTTTTTAACACATGCTATGTGGGTGAAATGATGATAGCATGGCAACTTTCAACATTTTCAGAGTTCATTTGTAGTGCTTTTCAATTTCAGGATCAACTAGCTCAAAAAAAATAAGTAAATGCACGAAGAATACCAAATGAAGTCAGAAATTGTTGAAATTTTGTGATGTGCCTTTGAATGGTGCATTTTGAACACACAAAAACTATGGAGTTCAAATAAGTTCAAAAAAATGAAATCCCTTTGTAAGAGATGAGTTCTCGTTCGAAACCCTGATACTTCGAGAGAGGTTGTCCGTTTTGTACACGAAGTGCATCCAGTTTTTGTCGTAGCCATCTCAACTTTTTAACACATGCTATGTGGGTGAAATGATGATAGCATGCCAACTTTCAACATTTTCAGAGTTCATTTGTAGTGCTTTTCAGTTTCATGGTCAACTAGCTCAAAAAAAATAAGTAAATGCACGAAGAATACCAAATGAAGTCAGAAATTGTTGAATTTTTGTGATGTGCCTTTGAATGGTGCATTTTGAACACACAAAAAGTATGGAGTTCAAATAAGTTCAAAAAATTGAAATCCCTTTGTAGGAGATGAGTTCTCGTTCGAAACCCTGATACTTCGAGAGAGATTGTCCGTTTTTACACGAAGTGCATCCAGTTTTTGTCGTAGACCTCTCAACTTTTTAACACATGCTATGTGGGTGAAATGATGATACCATGCCAACTTTCAACATTTTCAGAGTTCATTTGTAGTGCTTTTCAGTTTCAGGGTCAACTAGCTCAAAAAAAAAGTAAATGCACGAAGAATACCAAATGAAGTCAAAAATTGTATAAAATTTGTGATGTCCCATTGAATGGTGCATTTTGAACACACAAAAAGTATGGAGTTCAAATAAGTTCAAAAAATAGAAATCCCTTTGTAGGAGATGAGTTCTCGTTCGAAACCCTAAAACTTCGAGAGAGATTGTCCGTTTTTACACGAAGTGCATCCAGTTTTTGTAGTAGACCTCTCAACTTTTTAACACATGCTATGTGGGTGAAATGATGATAGCATGCCAACTTTCAACATTTTCAGAGTTCATTTGTAGTGCTTTTCAGTTTCAGGGTCAACTAGCTCAAAAATAAATTAAGTAAATGCACGAAGAATACCATATGAAGTCAAAAATTGTTGAAAATTTGTGATGTCCCATTGAATGGTGCATTTTGAACACACAAAAAGTATGGAGTTCAAATAAGTTCAAAAAAATGAAATCCCTTTGTAAGAGATGAGCTCTCGTTCGAAACCCTGATACTTCGAGAGAGATTGTCCGTTTTGTACACGAAGTGCATCCAGTTTTTGTCGTAGCCCTCTCAACTTTTTAACACATGATATGTGGGTGAAATGATGATAGCATGCCAACTTTCAACATTTTCAGAGTTTATTTGTAGTGCTTTTCAATTTCAGGGTCAACTAGCTAAAAAAAATTAAGTAAATGCACGAAGAATACCAAATGAAGTCAGAAATTGTTGAAATTTTGTGATGTGCCTTTGAATGGTGCATTTTGAACACACAAAAAGTATGGAGTTCAAATAATTTCAAAAAAATGAAATCCCTTTGTAAGAGATGAGCTCTCGTTCGAAACCCTGATACTTTGAGAGAGATTGTCCGTTTTGTACACGAAGTGCATCCAGTTTTTGTTGTAGCCCTCTCAACTTTTTAACACATGCTATGTGGGTGAAATGATGATAGCATGGCAACTTTCAACATTTTCAGAGTTCATTTGTAGTGCTTTTCAATTTCAGGATCAACTAGCTCAAAAAAAATAAGTAAATGCACGAAGAATACCAAATGAAGTCAGAAATTGTTGAAATTTTGTGATGTGCCTTTGAATGGTGCATTTTGAACACACAAAAACTATGGAGTTCAAATAAGTTCAAAAAAATGAAATCCCTTTGTAAGAGATGAGTTCTCGTTCGAAACCCTGATACTTCGAGAGAGGTTGTCCGTTTTGTACACGAAGTGCATCCAGTTTTTGTCGTAGCCATCTCAACTTTTTAACACATGCTATGTGGGTGAAATGATGATAGCATGCCAACTTTCAACATTTTCAGAGTTCATTTGTAGTGCTTTTCAGTTTCATGGTCAACTAGCTCAAAAAAAATAAGTAAATGCACGAAGAATACCAAATGAAGTCAGAAATTGTTGAATTTTTGTGATGTGCCTTTGAATGGTGCATTTTGAACACACAAAAAGTATGGAGTTCAAATAAGTTCAAAAAATTGAAATCCCTTTGTAGGAGATGAGTTCTCGTTCGAAACCCTGATACTTCGAGAGAGATTGTCCGTTTTTACACGAAGTGCATCCAGTTTTTGTCGTAGACCTCTCAACTTTTTAACACATGCTATGTGGGTGAAATGATGATACCATGCCAACTTTCAACATTTTCAGAGTTCATTTGTAGTGCTTTTCAGTTTCAGGGTCAACTAGATCAAAAAAAAGAAAATGCACGAAGAATACCAAATGAAGTCAAAAATTGTATAAAATTTGTGATGTCCCATTGAATGGTGCATTTTGAACACACAAAAAGTATGGAGTTCAAATAAGTTCAAAAAATAGAAATCCCTTTGTAGGAGATGAGTTCTCGTTCGAAACCCTAAAACTTCGAGAGAGATTGTCCGTTTTTACACGAAGTGCATCCAGTTTTTGTCGTAGACCTCTCAACTTTTTAACACATGCTATGTGGGTGAAATGATGATAGCATGCCAACTTTCAACATTTTCAGAGTTCATTTGTAGTGCTTTTCAGTTTCAGGGTCAACTAGCTCAAAAATAAATTAAGTAAATGCACGAAGAATACCATATGAAGTCAAAAATTGTTGAAATTTTGTGATGTCCCATTGAATGGTGCATTTTGAACACACAAAAAGTATGGAGTTCAAATAAGTTCAAAAAAATGAAATCCCTTTGTAAGAGATGAGCTCTCGTTCGAAACCCTGATACTTCGAGAGAGATTGTCCGTTTTGTACACGAAGTGCATCCAGTTTTTGTCGTAGCCCTCTCAACTTTTTAACACATGATATGTGGGTGAAATGATGATAGCATGCCAACTTTCAACATTTTCAGAGTTTATTTGTAGTGCTTTTCAATTTCAGGGTCAACTAGCTAAAAAAAATTAAGTAAATGCACGAAGAATACCAAATGAAGTCAGAAATTGTTGAAATTTTGTGATGTGCCTTTGAATGGTGCATTTTGAACACACAAAAAGTATGGAGTTCAAATAATTTCAAAAAAATGAAATCCCTTTGTAAGAGATGAGCTCTCGTTCGAAACCCTGATACTTTGAGAGAGATTGTCCGTTTTGTACACGAAGTGCATCCAGTTTTTGTTGTAGCCCTCTCAACTTTTTAACACATGCTATGTGGGTGAAATGATGATAGCATGGCAACTTTCAACATTTTCAGAGTTCATTTGTAGTGCTTTTCAATTTCAGGATCAACTAGCTCAAAAAAAATAAGTAAATGCACGAAGAATACCAAATGAAGTCAGAAATTGTTGAAATTTTGTGATGTGCCTTTGAATGGTGCATTTTGAACACACAAAAACTATGGAGTTCAAATAAGTTCAAAAAAATGAAATCCCTTTGTAAGAGATGAGTTCTCGTTCGAAACCCTGATACTTCGAGAGAGGTTGTCCGTTTTGTACACGAAGTGCATCCAGTTTTTGTCGTAGCCATCTCAACTTTTTAACACATGCTATGTGGGTGAAATTATGATAGCATGCCAACTTTCAACATTTTCAGAGTTTATTTGTAGTGCTTTTCAATTTCAGGGTCAACTAGCTAAAAAAAATTAAGTAAATGCACGAGGAATACCAAATGAAGTCAGAAATTGTTGAAATTTTGTGATGTGCCTTTGAATGGTGCATTTTGAACACACAAAAAGTATGGAGTTCAAATAATTTCAAAAAAATGAAATCCCTTTGTAAGAGATGAGCTCTCGTTCGAAACCCTGATACTTTGAGAGAGATTGTCCGTTTTGTACACGAAGTGCATCCAGTTTTTGTCGTAGACCTCTCAACTTTTTAACACATGCTATGTGGGTGAAATGATGATACCATGCCAACTTTCAACATTTTCAGAGTTCATTTGTAGTGCTTTTCAGTTTCAGGGTCAACTAGATCAAAAAAAAGAAAATGCACGAAGAATACCAAATGAAGTCAGAAATTGTTGAAATTTTGTGATGTGCCTTTGAATGGTGCATTTTGAACACACAAAAACTATGGAGTTCAAATAAGTTCAAAAAAATGAAATCCCTTTGTAAGAGATGAGTTCTCGTTCGAAACCCTGATACTTCGAGAGAGGTTGTCCGTTTTGTACACGAAGTGCATCCAGTTTTTGTCGTAGCCATCTCAACTTTTTAACACATGCTATGTGGGTGAAATGATGATAGCATGCCAACTTTCAACATTTTCAGAGTTCATTTGTAGTGCTTTTCAGTTTCAGGGTCAACTAGCTCAAAAAAAAAAAATAAGTAAATGCACGAAGAATACCAAATAATGTCAGAAATTGTTGAAGTTTTGGGATGTGCCTTTGAATGGTGCATTTTGAACACACAAAAATTATGGAGTTCAAATAAGTTCAAAAAAATGAAATCCCTTTGTAAGAGATGAGTTCTCGTTCGAAACCCTCATACTTCGAGAGAGATTGTCCGTTTTGTACACGAAGTGCATCCAGTTTTTGTCGTAGCCCTCTCAACTTTTTAACACATGATATGTGGGTGAAATGATGATAGCATGCCAACTTTCAACATTTTCAGAGTTTATTTGTAGTGCTTTTCAATTTCAGGGTCAACTAGCTAAAAAAAATTAAGTAAATGCACGAAGAATACCAAATGAAGTCAGAAATTGTTGAAATTTTGTGATGTGCCTTTGAATGGTGCATTTTGAACACACAAAAAGTATGGAGTTCAAATAATTTCAAAAAAATGAAATCCCTTTGTAAGAGATGAGCTCTCGTTCGAAACCCTGATACTTTGAGAGAGATTGTCCGTTTTGTACACGAAGTGCATCCAGTTTTTGTTGTAGCCCTCTCAACTTTTTAACACATGCTATGTGGGTGAAATGATGATAGCATGGCAACTTTCAACATTTTCAGAGTTCATTTGTAGTGCTTTTCAGTTTCAGGATCAACTAGCTCAAAAAAAATAAGTAAATGCACGAAGAATACCAAATGAAGTCAGAAGTTGTTGAAATTTTGTGATGTGCCTTTGAATGGTGCGTTTTGAACACACAAAAACTATGGAGTTCAAATAAGTTCAAAAAAATGAAATCCCTTTGTAAGAGATGAGTTCTCGTTCGAAACCCTGATACTTCGAGAGAGGTTGTCCGTTTTGTACACGAAGTGCATCCAGTTTTTGTCGTAGCCATCTCAACTTTTTAACACATGCTATGTGGGTGAAATGATGATAGCATGCCAACTTTCAACATTTTCAGAGTTTATTTGTAGTGCTTTTCAATTTCAGGGTCAACTAGCTAAAAAAAATTAAGTAAATGCACGAAGAATACCAAATGAAGTCAGAAATTGTTGAAATTTTGTGATGTGCCTTTGAATGGTGCATTTTGAACACACAAAAAGTATGGAGTTCAAATAAGTTCAAAAAATTGAAATCCCTTTGTAGGAGATGAGTTCTCGTTCGAAACCCTGATACTTCGAGAGAGATTGTCCGTTTTTACACGAAGTGCATCCAGTTTTTGTCGTAGACCTCTCAACTTTCTAACACATGCTATGTGGGTGAAATGATCATACCATGCCAACTTTCAACATTTTCAGAGTTCATTTGTAGTGCTTTTCAGTTTCAGGGTCAACTAGCTCAAAAAAAAAGTAAATGCACGAAGAATACCAAATGAAGTGAAAAATTGTTTAAAATTTGTGATGTCCCATTGAATGGTGCGTTTTGTACACACAAAAAGTATGGAGTTCAAATAAGTTCAAAAAAATGAAATACCTTTGTAAGAGATGAGCTCTCGTTCGAAACCCTGATACTTCGAGAGAGATTGTCCGTTTTGTACATGAAGTGCATCCAGTTTTTGTCGTAGCCCTCTCAACTTTTTAACACATGCTATGTGGGTGAAATGATGATAGCATGCCAACCTTCAACATTTTCAGAGTTCATTTGTAGTGCTTTTCAATTTCAGGGTCAACTAGCTCAAAAAAAATAAGTAAATGCACGAAGAATACCAAATGAAGTCAGAAATTGTTGAAATTTTGTGATGTGCCTTTGAATGGTGCATTTTGAACACAAAAAAAGTATGGAGTTCAAATAAGTTCAAAAAATTGAAATCCCTTTGTAGGAGATGAGTTCTCGTTCGAAACCCTGATACTCCGAGAGAGATTGTCCGTTTTTACACGAAGTGCATCCAGTTTTTGTCGTAGACCTATCAACTTTCTAACACATGCTATGTGGGTGAAATGATCATACCATGCCAACTTTCAACATTTTCAGAGTTCATTTGTAGTGCTTTTCAGTTTCAGGGTCAACTAGCTCAAAAAAAAAGTAAATGCACGAAGAATACCAAATGAAGTCAAAAATTGTTTAAAATTTGTGATGTCCCATTGAATGGTGCGTTTTGTACACACAAAAAGTATGGAGTTCAAATAAGTTCAAAAAAATGAAATCCCTTTGTAAGAGATGAGCTCTCGTTCGAAACCCTGATACTTCGAGAGAGATTGTCCGTTTTGTACATGAAGTGCATCCAGTTTTTGTCGTAGCCCTCTCAACTTTTTAACACATGCTATGTGGGTGAAATGATGATAGCATGCCAACCTTCAACATTTTCAGAGTTCATTTGTAGTGCTTTTCAATTTCAGGGTCAACTAGCTCAAAAAAAATAAGTAAATGCACGAAGAATACCAAATGAAGTCAGAAATTGTTGAATTTTTGTGATGTGCCTTTGAATGGTGCATTTTGAACACACAAAAAGTATGGAGTTCAAATAAGTTCAAAAAATTGAAATCCCTTTGTAGGAGATGAGTTCTCGTTCGAAACCCTGATACTTCGAGAGAGATTTTCCGTTTTTACACGAAGTGCATCCAGTTTTTGTCGTAGACCTATCAACTTTCTAACACATGCTATGTGGGTGAAATGATCATACCATGCCAACTTTCAACATTTTTAGAGTTCATTTGTAGTGCTTTTCAGTTTCAGGGTCAACTAGCTCAAAAAAAAAAAGTAAATGCACGAAGAATACCAAATGAAGTCAAAAATTGTTTAAAATTTGTGATGTCCCATTGAATGGTGCGTTTTGTACACACAAAAAGTATGGAGTTCAAATAAGTTCAAAAAAATGAAATCCCTTTGTAAGAGATGAGCTCTCGTTCGAAACCCTGATACTTCGAGAGAGATTGTCCGTTTTGTACATGAAGTGCATCCAGTTTTTGTCGTAGCCCTCTCAACTTTTTAACACATGCTATGTGGGTGAAATGATGATAGCATGCCAACCTTCAACATTTTCAGAGTTCATTTGTAGTGCTTTTCAATTTCAGGGTCAACTAGCTCAAAAAAAATAAGTAAATGCACGAAGAATACCAAATGAAGTCAGAAATTGTTGAATTTTTGTGATGTGCCTTTGAATGGTGCATTTTGAACACACAAAAAGTATGGAGTTCAAATAAGTTCAAAAAATTGAAATCCCTTTGTAGGAGATGAGTTCTCGTTCGAAACCCTGATACTTCGAGAGAGATTGTCCGTTTTTACACAAAGTGCATCCAGTTTTTGTTGTAGACCTCTCAACTTTTTAACACATGCTATGTGGGAGAAATGATGATACGATGCCAACTTAGAACATTTTCAGAGTTCATTTGTAGTGCTTTTCAGTTTCAGGGTCAACTAGATCAAAAAAAAAGAAAATGCACGAAGAATACCAAATGAAGTTAAAAATTGTTTAAAATTTGTGATGTCCCATTGAATGGTGCATTTTGAACACACAAAAAGTATGGAGTTCAAATAAGTTCAAAAAATAGAAATCCCTTTGTAGGAGATGAGTTCTCGTTCGAAACCCTGAAACTTCGAGAGAGATTGTCCGTTTTTACACGAAGTGCATCCAGTTTTTGTCGTAGACCTCTCAACTTTTTAACACATGCTATGTGGGTGAAATGATGATAGCATGCCAATTTCAACATTTTCACAGTTCATTTGTAGTGCTTTTCAGTTTCAGGGTCAACTAGCTCAAAAATAAATTAAGTAAATGCACGAAGAATACCATATGAAGTCAAAAATTGTTGAAAATTTGTGATGTCCCATTGAATGGTGCATTTTGAACACACAAAAATTATGGAGTTCAAATAAGTTCAAAAAATGAAATCCCTTTGTAAGAGATGAGCTCTCGTTCGAAACCCTGATACTTCGAGAGAGATTGTCCGTTTTGTACACGAAGTGCATCCAGTTTTTGTCGTAGCCCTCTCAACTTTTTAACACCTGATATGTGGGTGAAATGATGATAGCATGCCAACTTTCAACATTTTCAGAGTTTATTTGTATTGCTTTTCAATTTCAGGGTCAACTAGCTCAAAAAAAAATAAGTAAATGCACGAAGAATACCAAATGAAGTCAGAAATTGTTGAAATTTTGTGATGTGCCTTTGAATGGTGCATTTTGAACACACAAAAAGTATGGAGTTCAAATAAGTTCAAAAAATTGAAATCCCTTTGTAGGAGATGAGTTCTCGTTCGAAACCCTGATACATCGAGAGAGATTGTCCGTTTTTACACGAAGTGCATCCACTTTTTGTCGTAGACCTCTCAACTTTTTAACACATGCTATGTGGGTGAAATGATGATAGCATGGCAACTTTCAACATTTTCAGAGTTCATTTGTAGTGCTTTTCAATTTAAGGATCAACTAGCTCAAAAAAAATAAGTAAATGCACGAAGAATACCAAATGAAGTCAGAAATTGTTCAAATTTTGTGATGTGCCTTTGAATGGTGCATTTTGAACACACAAAAACTATGGAGTTCAAATAAGTTCAAAAAAATGAAATCCCTTTGTAAGAGATGAGTTCTCGTTCGAAACCCTGATACTTCGAGAGAGATTGTCCGTTTTTACACGAGGTGCATCCAGTTTTTGTCGTAGACCTATCAACTTTTTAACACATGCTATGTGGGTGAAATGATGATAGCATGCCAACTTTCAACATTTTCAGAGTTCATTTGTAGTGCTTTTCAGTTTCAGGGTCAACTAGCTCAAAAAAAAAGTAAATGCACGAAGAATACCAAATGAAGTCAAAAATTGTTTTAAATTTGTGATGTCCCATTGAATGGTGCATTTTGAACACACAAAAAGTATGGAGTTCAAATAAGTTCAAAAAAATGAAATCCCTTTGTAAGAGATGAGCTCTCGTTCGAAACCGTGATACTTTGAGAGAGATTGTCCGTTTTGTACACGAAGTGCATCCAGTTTTTGTCGTAGCCCTCTCAACTTTTTAACACATGCTATGTGCGTGAAATTATGATAGCATGCCAACCTTCAACATTTTCAGAGTTCATTTGTAGTGCTTTTCAATTTCAAGGTCAACTAGCTCAAAAAAAATAAGTAAATGCACGAAGAATACCAAATGAAGTCAGAAATTGTTGAAATTTTGTGTTGTGCCTTTGAATGGTGCATTTTGAACACACAAAAAGTATGGAGTTCAAATAAGTTCAAAAAAATTGAAATCCCTTTGTAGGAGATGAGTTCTCGTTCGAAACCCTGATACATCGAGAGAGATTGTCCGTTTTTACACGAAGTGCATCCACTTTTTGTCGTAGACCTCTCAACTTTTTAACACATGCTATGTGGGTGAAATGATGATACCATGCCAACTTTCAACATTTTCAGAGTTCATTTGTAGTGCTTTTCAGTTTCACGGTCAACTAGCTCAAAAAAAAAGAAAATGCACGAAGAATACCAAATGAAGTTAAAAATTGTTTAAAATTTGTGATGTCCCATTGAATGGTTCATTTTGAACACACAAAAAGTATGGAGTTCAAATAAGTTCAAAAAATAGAAATCCCTTTGTAGGAGATGAGTTCTCGTTCGAAACCCTGATACTTCGAGAGAGATTGTCCGTTTTTACACGAAGTGCATCCAGTTTTTGTCGTAGACCTCTCAACTTTTTAACACATGCTATGTGGGTGAAATGATGATAGCATGCCAACTTTCAACATTTTCAGAGTTCATTTGTAGTGCTTTTCAGTTTCAGGGTCAACTAGCTCAAAAATAAATTAAGTAAATGCACGAAGAATACCATATGAAGTCAAATTTTTTTAAAATTTGTGATGTCCCATTGAATGGTGCATTTTGAACACACAAAAAGTATGGAGTTCAAATAAGTTCAAAAAAATGAAATCCCTTTGTAAGAGATGAGCTCTCGTTCGAAACCCTGATACTTCGAGAGAGATTGTCCGTTTTGTACACGAAGTGCATCCAGTTTTTGTCGTAGCCCTCTCAACTTTTTAACACATGATATGTGGGTGAAATGATGATAGCATGCCAACTTTCAACATTTTCAGAGTTTATTTGTAGTGCTTTTCAATTTCACGGTCAACTAGCTAAAAAAAATTAAGTAAATGCACGAAGAATACCAAATGAAGTCAGAAATTGTTGAAATTTTGTGATGTGCCTTTGAATGGTGCATTTTGAACACACAAAAAGTACGGAGTTCAAATAAGTTCAAAAAAATGAAATCCCTTTGTAAGAGATGAGTTCTCGTTCGAAGCCCTGATACTTCGAGAGAGATTGTCCGTTTTGTACACGAAGTGCATCCAGTTTTTGTCGTAGCCATCTCAACTTTTTAACACATGCTATGTGGGTGAAATGATGATAGCATGCCAACCTTCAACATTTTCAGAGTTCATTTGTAGTGCTTTTCAATTTCAGGGTCAACTAGCTCAAAAAAATAAGTAAATGCACGAAGAATACCAAATGAAGTCAGAAATTGTTGAAATTTTGTGATGTGCCTTTGAATGGTGCATTTTGAACACACAAAAAGTATGGAGTTCAAATAAGTTCAAAAAATTGAAATCCCTTTGTAGGAGATGAGTTCTCGTTCGAAACCCTGATACTTCGAGAGAGATTGTCCGTTTTTACACAAAGTGCATCCAGTTTTTGTCGTAGACCTCTCAACTTTTTAACACATGCTATGTGGGTGAAATGATGATACGATGCCAAATTTCAACATTTTCAGAGTTCATTTGTAGTGCTTTTCAGTTTCAGGGTCAACTAGATCAAAAAAAAAGAAAATGCACGAAGAATACCAAATGAAGTTAAAAATTGTTTAAAATTTGTGATGTCCCATTGAATGGTGCATTTTGAACACACAAAAAGTATGGAGTTCAAATAAGTTCAAAAAATAGAAATCCCTTTGTAGGAGATGAGTTCTCGTTCGAAACCCTGAAACTTCGAGAGAGATTGTCCGTTTTTACACGAAGTGCATCCAGTTTTTGTCGTAGACCTCTCAACTTTTTAACACATGCTATGTGGGTGAAATGATGATAGCATGCCAATTTCAACATTTTCAGAGTTCATTTGTAGTGCTTTTCAGTTTCAGGGTCAACTAGCTCAAAAATAAATTAAGTAAATGCACGAAGAATCCCATATGAAGTCAAAAATTGTTGAAAATTTGTGATGTCCCATTGAATGGTGCATCTTGAACACACAAAAATTATGGAGTTCAAATAAGTTCAAAAAATGAAATCCCTTTGTAAGAGATGAGCTCTCGTTCGAAACCCTGATACTTCGAGAGAGATTGTCCGTTTTGTACACGAAGTGCATCCAGTTTTTGTCTTAGCCCTCTCAACTTTTTAACACATGCTATGTGGGTGAAATGATGATAGCATGGCAACTTTCAACATTTTCAGAGTTCATTTGTAGTGCTTTTCAATTTAAGGATCAACTAGCTCAAAAAAATAAGTAAATGCACGAAGAATACCAAATGAAGTCAGAAATTGTTGAAATTTTGTGATGTGCCTTTGAATGGTGCATTTTGAACACACAAAAACTATGGAGTTCAAATAAGTTCAAAAAAATGAAATCCCTTTGTAGGAGATGAGTTCTCGTTCGAAACCCTGATACATCGAGAGAGATTGTCCGTTTTTACACGAAGTGCATCCACTTTTTGTCGTAGACCTCTCAACTTTTTAACACATGCTATGTGGGTGAAATGATGATAGCATGGCAACTTTCAACATTTTCAGAGTTCATTTGTAGTGCTTTTCAATTTAAGGATCAACTAGCTCAAAAAAAATAAGTAAATGCACGAAGAATACCAAATGAAGTCAGAAATTGTTGAAATTTTGTGATGTGCCTTTGAATGGTGCATTTTGAACACACAAAAACTATGGAGTTCAAATAAGTTCAAAAAAATGAAATCCCTTTGTAAGAGATGAGTTCTCGTTCGAAACCCTGATACTTCGAGAGAGATTGTCCGTTTTTACACGAGGTGCATCCAGTTTTTGTCGTAGACCTATCAACTTTTTAACACATGCTATGTGGGTGAAATGATGATAGCATGCCAACTTTCAACATTTTCAGAGTTCATTTGTAGTGCTTTTCAGTTTCAGGGTCAACTAGCTCAAAAAAAAAGTAAATGCACGAAGAATACCAAATGAAGTCAAAAATTGTTTTAAATTTGTGATGTCCCATTGAATGGTGCATTTTGAACACACAAAAAGTATGGAGTTCAAATAAGTTCAAAAAAATGAAATCCCTTTGTAAGAGATGAGCTCTCGTTCGAAACCGTGATACTTTGAGAGAGATTGTCCGTTTTGTACACGAAGTGCATCCAGTTTTTGTCGTAGCCCTCTCAACTTTTTAACACATGCTATGTGCGTGAAATTATGATAGCATGCCAACCTTCAACATTTTCAGAGTTCATTTGTAGTGCTTTTCAATTTCAGGGTCAACTAGCTCAAAAAAAATAAGTAAATGCACGAAGAATACCAAATGAAGTCAGAAATTGTTGAAATTTTGTGTTGTGCCTTTGAATGGTGCATTTTGAACACACAAAAAGTATGGAGTTCAAATAAGTTCAAAAAAATTGAAATCCCTTTGTAGGAGATGAGTTCTCGTTCGAAACCCTGATACATCGAGAGAGATTGTCCGTTTTTACACGAAGTGCATCCACTTTTTGTCGTAGACCTCTCAACTTTTTAACACATGCTATGTGGGTGAAATGATGATACCACGCCAACTTTCAACATTTTCAGAGTTCATTTGTAGTGCTTTTCAGTTTCACGGTCAACTAGCTCAAAAAAAAAGAAAATGCACGAAGAATACCAAATGAAGTTAAAAATTGTTTAAAATTTGTGATGTCCCATTGAATGGTTCATTTTGAACACACAAAAAGTATGGAGTTCAAATAAGTTCAAAAAATAGAAATCCCTTTGTAGGAGATGAGTTCTCGTTCGAAACCCTGATACTTCGAGAGAGATTGTCCGTTTTTACACGAAGTGCATCCAGTTTTTGTCGTAGACCTCTCAACTTTTTAACACATGCTATGTGGGTGAAATGATGATAGCATGCCAACTTTCAACATTTTCAGAGTTCATTTGTAGTGCTTTTCAGTTTCAGGGTCAACTAGCTCAAAAATAAATTAAGTAAATGCACGAAGAATACCATATGAAGTCAAAATTTTTTAAAATTTGTGATGTCCCATTGAATGGTGCATTTTGAACACACAAAAAGTATGGAGTTCAAATAAGTTCAAAAAAATGAAATCCCTTTGTAAGAGATGAGCTCTCGTTCGAAACCCTGATACTTCGAGAGAGATTGTCCGTTTTGTACACGAAGTGCATCCAGTTTTTGTCGTAGCCCTCTCAACTTTTTAACACATGATATGTGGGTGAAATGATGATAGCATGCCAACTTTCAACATTTTCAGAGTTTATTTGTAGTGCTTTTCAATTTCACGGTCAACTAGCTAAAAAAAATTAAGTAAATGCACGAAGAATACCAAATGAAGTCAGAAATTGTTGAAATTTTGTGATGTGCCTTTGAATGGTGCATTTTGAACACACAAAAAGTACGGAGTTCAAATAAGTTCAAAAAAATGAAATCCCTTTGTAAGAGATGAGTTCTCGTTCGAAACCCTGATACTTCGAGAGAGATTGTCCGTTTTGTACACGAAGTGCATCCAGTTTTTGTCGTAGCCATCTCAACTTTTCAACACATGCTATGTGGGTGAAATGATGATAGCATGCCAACCTTCAACATTTTCAGAGTTCATTTGTAGTGCTTTTCAATTTCAGGGTCAACTAGCTCAAAAAAATAAGTAAATGCACGAAGAATACCAAATGAAGTCAGAAATTGTTGAAATTTTGTGATGTGCCTTTGAATGGTGCATTTTGAACACACAAAAAGTATGGAGTTCAAATAAGTTCAAAAAATTGAAATCCCTTTGTAGGAGATGAGTTCTCGTTCGAAACCCTGATACTTCGAGAGAGATTGTCCGTTTTTACACAAAGTGCATCCAGTTTTTGTCGTAGACCTCTCAACTTTTTAACACATGCTATGTGGGTGAAATGATGATACGATGCCAACTTTCAACATTTTCAGAGTTCATTTGTAGTGCTTTTCAGTTTCAGGGTCAACTAGATCAAAAAAAAAGAAAATGCACGAAGAATACCAAATGAAGTTAAAAATTGTTTAAAATTTGTGATGTCCCATTGAATGGTGCATTTTGAACACACAAAAAGTATGGAGTTCAAATAAGTTCAAAAAATAGAAATCCCTTTGTAGGAGATGAGTTCTCGTTCGAAACCCTGAAACTTCGAGAGAGATTGTCCGTTTTTACACGAAGTGCATCCAGTTTTTGTCGTAGACCTCTCAACTTTTTAACACATGCTATGTGGGTGAAATGATGATAGCATGCCAATTTCAACATTTTCAGAGTTCATTTGTAGTGCTTTTCAGTTTCAGGGTCAACTAGCTCAAAAATAAATTAAGTAAATGCACGAAGAATACCATATGAAGTCAAAAATTGTTGAAAATTTGTGATGTCCCATTGAATGGTGCATCTTGAACACACAAAAATTATGGAGTTCAAATAAGTTCAAAAAATGAAATCCCTTTGTAAGAGATGAGCTCTCGTTCGAAACCCTGATACTTCGAGAGAGATTGTCCGTTTTGTACACGAAGTGCATCCAGTTTTTGTCTTAGCCCTCTCAACTTTTTAACACATGCTATGTGGGTGAAATGATGATAGCATGGCAACTTTCAACATTTTCAGAGTTCATTTGTAGTGCTTTTCAATTTAAGGATCAACTAGCTCAAAAAAATAAGTAAATGCACGAAGAATACCAAATGAAGTCAGAAATTGTTGAAATTTTGTGATGTGCCTTTGAATGGTGCATTTTGAACACACAAAAACTATGGAGTTCAAATAAGTTCAAAAAAATGAAATCCCTTTGTAGGAGATGAGTTCTCGTTCGAAACCCTGATACATCGAGAGAGATTGTCCGTTTTTACACGAAGTGCATCCACTTTTTGTCGTAGACCTCTCAACTTTTTAACACATGCTATGTGGGTGAAATGATGATACCATGCCAACTTTCAACATTTTCAGAGTTCATTTGTAGTGCTTTTCAGTTTCAGGGTCAACTAGCTCAAAAAAAAAGAAAATGCACGAAGAATACCAAATGAAGTTAAAAATTGTTTAAAATTTGTGATGTCCCATTGAATGGTGCATTATGAACACACAAAAAGTATGGAGTTCAAATAAGTTCAAAAAATAGAAATCCCTTTGTAGGAGATGAGTTCTCGTTCGAAACCCTGATACTTCGAGAGAGATTGTCCGTTTTTACACGAAGTGCATCCAGTTTTTGTCGTAGACCTCTCAACTTTTTAACACATGCTATGTGGGTGAAATGATGATAGCATGCCAACTTTCAACATTTTCAGAGTTCATTTGTAGTGCTTTTCAGTTTCAGGGTCAACTAGCTCAAAAATAAATTAAGTAAATGCACGAAGAATACCATATGAAGTCAAAAATTGTTGAAAATTTGTGATGTCCCATTGAATGGTGCATTTTGAACACACAAAAAGTATGGAGTTCAAATAAGTTCAAAAAAATGAAATCCCTTTGTAAGAGATGAGCTCTCGTTCGAAACCCTGATACTTCGAGAGAGATTGCCCGTTTTGTACACGAAGTGCATCCAGTTTTTGTCGTAGCCCTCTCAACTTTTTAACACATGATATGTGGGTGAAATGATGATAGCATGCCAACTTTCAACATTTTCAGAGTTTATTTGTAGTGCTTTTCAATTTCAGGGTCAACTAGCTAAAAAAAATTAAGTAAATGCACGAAGAATACCAAATGAAGTCAGAAATTGTTGAAATTTTGTGATGTGCCTTTGAATGGTGGATTTTGAACACACAAAAAGTACGGAGTTCAAATAAGTTCAAAAAAATGAAATCCCTTTGTAAGAGATGAGTTCTCGTTCGAAACCCTGATACTTCGAGAGAGATTGTCCGTTTTGTACACGAAGTGCATCCAGTTTTTGTCGTAGCCATCTCAACTTTTTAACACATGCTATGTGGGTGAAATGATGATAGCATGCCAACCTTCAACATTTTCAGAGTTCATTTGTAGTGCTTTTCAATTTCAGGGTCAACTAGCTCAAAAAAAATAAGTAAATGCACGAAGAATACCAAATGAAGTCAGAAATTGTTGAAATTTTGTGATGTGCCTTTGAATGGTGCATTTTGAACACCCAAAAAGTATGGAGTTCAAATAAGTTCAAAAAATAGAAATCCCTTTGTAAGAGATGAGTTCTCGTTCGAAACCCTGATACTTCGAGAGAGATTGTCCGTTTTTACACGGAGTGCATCCAGTTTTTGTCGTAGACCTATCAACTTTTTAACACATGCTATGTGGGTGAAATGATCATACCATGCCAACTTTCAACATTTTCAGAGTTCATTTGTAGTGCTTTTCAGTTTCAGGGTCAACTAGCTCCAAAAAAAAGTAAATGCACGAAGAATAACAAATGAAGTCAAAAATTGTTTAAAATTTGTGATGTCCCATTGAATGGTGCGTTTTGTACACACAAAAAGTATGGAGTTCAAATAAGTTCAAAAAAATGAAATCCCTTTGTAAGAGATGAGCTCTCGTTCGAAACCCTGATACTTCGAGAGAGATTGTCCGTTTTGTACACGAAGTGCATCCAGTTTTTGTCGTAGCCCTCTCAACTTTTTAACACATGCTATGTGGGTGAAATGATGATAGCATGCCAACCTTCAACATTTTCAGAGTTCATTTGTAGTGCTTTTCAATTTCAGGGTCAACTAGCTCAAAAAAAATAAGTAAATGCACGAAGAATACCAAATGAAGTCAGAAATTGTTGAATTTTTGTGATGTGCCTTTGAATGGTGCATTTTGAACACACAAAAAGTATGGAGTTCAAATAAGTTCAAAAAATAGAAATCCCTTTGTAGGAGATGAGTTCTCGTTCGAAACCCTGAAACTTCGAGAGAGATTGTCCGTTTTTACACGAAGTGCATCCAGTTTTTGTCGTAGACCTCTCAACTTTTTAACACATGCTATGTGGGTGAAATGATGATAGCATGCCAATTTCAACATTTTCAGAGTTCATTTGTAGTGCTTTTCAGTTTCAGGGTCAACTAGCTCAAAAATAAATTAAGTAAATGCACGAAGAATACCATATGAAGTCAAAAATTGTTGAAAATTTGTGATGTCCCATTGAATGGTGCATTTTGAACACACAAAAATTATGGAGTTCAAATAAGTTCAAAAAATGAAATCCCTTTGTAAGAGATGAGCTCTCGTTCGAAACCCTGATACTTCGAGAGAGATTGTCCGTTTTGTACACGAAGTGCATCCAGTTTTTTTCGTAGCCCTCTCAACTTTTTAACACCTGATATGTGGGTGAAATGATGATAGCATGCCAACTTTCAACATTTTCAGAGTTTATTTGTAGTGCTTTTCAATTTCAGGGTCAACTAGCTAAAAAAAATTAAGTAAATGCACGAAGAATACCAAATGAAGTCAGAAATTGTTGAAATTTTGTGATGTGCCTTTGAATGGTGCATTTTGAACACACAAAAAGTATGGAGTTCAAATAATTTCAAAAAAATGAAATCCCTTTGTAAGAGATGAGCTCTCGTTCGAAACCCTGATACTTTGAGAGAGATTGTCCGTTTTGTACACGAAGTGCATCCAGTTTTTGTCGTAGCCCTCTCAACTTTTTAACACATGCTATGTGGGTGAAATGATGATAGCATGGCAACTTTCAACATTTTCAGAGTTCATTTGTAGTGCTTTACAATTTAAGGATCAACTAGCTCAAAAAAATAAGTAAATGCACGAAGAATACCAAATGAAGTCAGAAATTGTTGAAATTTTGTGATGTGCCTTTGAATGGTGCATTTTGAACACACAAAAACTATGGAGTTCAAATAAGTTCAAAAAAATGAAATCCCTTTGTAAGAGATGAGTTCTCGTTCGAAACCCTGATACTTCGAGAGAGATTGTCCGTTTTTACACGAGGTGCATCCAGTTTTTGTCGTAGACCTGTCAACTTTTTAACACATGCTATGTGGGTGAAATGATGATAGCATGCCAACTTTCAACATTTTCAGAGTTCATTTGTAGTGCTTTTTAGTTTCAGGGTCAACTAGCTCAAAAAAAAAGTAAATGCACGAAGAATACCAAATGAAGTCAAAAATTGTTTAAAATTTGTGATGTCCCATTGAATGGTGCGTTTTGAACACACAAAAAGTATGGAGTTCAAATAAGTTCAAAAAAATGAAATCCCTTTGTAAGAGATGAGCTCTCGTTCGAAACCGTGATACTTCGAGAGAGATTGTCCGTTTTGTACACGAAGTGCATCCAGTTTTTGTCGTAGCCCTCTCAACTTTTTAACACATGCTATGTGGGTGAAATGATGATAGCATGCCAACCTTCAACATTTTCAGAGTTCATTTGTAGTGCTTTTCAATTTCAGGGTCAACTAGCTCAAAAAAATAAGTAAATGCACGAAGAATACCAAATGAAGTCAGAAATTGTTGAAATTTTGTGATGTGCCTTTGAATGGTGCATTTTGAACACACAAAAAGTATGGAGTTCAAATAAGTTCAAAAAGTTGAAATCCCTTTGTAGGAGATGAGTTCTCGTTCGAAACCCTGATACATCGAGAGAGATTGTCCGTTTTTACACGAAGTGCATCCACTTTTTGTCGTAGACCTCTCAACTTTTTAACACATGCTATGTGGGTGAAATGATGATACCATGCCAACTTTCAACATTTTCAGAGTTCATTTGTAGTGCTTTTCAGTTTCAGGGTCAACTAGCTCAAAAAAAAAGAAAATGCACGAAGAATACCAAATGAAGTTAAAAATTGTTTAAAATTTGTGATGTCCCATTGAATGGTGCATTTTGAACACACAAAAAGTATGGAGTTCAAATAAGTTCAAAAAATAGAAATCCCTTTGTAGGAGATGAGTTCTCGTTCGAAACCCTGATACTTCGAGAGAGATTGTCCGTTTTTACACGAAGTGCATCCATTTTTTGTCGTAGACCTCTCAACTTTTTAACACATGCTATGTGGGTGAAATGATGATAGCATGCCAACTTTCAACATTTTCAGAGTTCATTTGTAGTGCTTTTCAGTTTCAGGGTCAACTAGCTCAAAAATAAATTAAGTAAATGCACGAAGAATACCATATGAAGTCAAAAATTGTTGAAAATTTGTGATGTCCCATTGAATGGTGCATTTTGAACACACAAAAAGTATGGAGTTCAAATAAGTTCAAAAAAATGAAATCCCTTTGTAAGAGATGAGCTCTCGTTCGAAACCCTGATACTTCGAGAGAGATTGTTCGTTTTGTACACGAAGTGCATCCAGTTTTTGTCGTAGCCCTCTCAACTTTTTAACACATGATATGTGGGTGAAATGATGATAGCATGCCAACTTTCAACATTTTCAGAGTTTATTTGTAGTGCTTTTCAATTTCAGGGTCAACTAGCTAAAAAAAATTAAGTAAATGCACGAAGAATACCAAATGAAGTCAGAAATTGTTGAAATTTTGTGATGTGCCTTTGAATGGTGCATTTTGAACACACAAAAAGTACGGAGTTCAAATAAGTTCAAAAAAATGAAATCCCTTTGTAAGAGATGAGTTCTCGTTCGAAACCCTGATACTTCGAGAGAGATTGTCCGTTTTGTACACGAAGTGCATCCAGTTTTTGTCGTAGCCATCTCAACTTTTTAACACATGCTATGTGGGTGAAATGATGATAGCATGCCAACCTTCAACATTTTCAGAGTTCATTTGTAGTGCTTTTCAATTTCAGGGTCAACTAGCTCAAAAAAAATAAGTAAATGTACGAAGAATACCAAATGAAGTCAGAAATTGTTGAAATTTTGTGATGTGCCTTTGAATGGTGCATTTTGAACACACAAAAAGTATGGAGTTCAAATAAGTTCAAAAAATAGAAATCCCTTTGTAAGAGATGAGTTCTCGTTCGAAACACTGATACTTCGAGAGAGATTGTCCGTTTTTACACGAAGTGCATCCAGTTTTTGTCGTAGACCTATCAACTTTTTAACACATGCTATGTGGGTGAAATGATGATAGCATGCCAACTTTCAACATTTTCAGAGTTCATTTGTAGTGCTTTTCAGTTTCAGGGTCAACTAGCTCAAAAAAAAAGTAAATGCACGAAGAATACCAAATGAAGTCAAAAATTGTTTAAAATTTGTGATGTCCCATTGAATGGTGCGTTTTGAACACACAAAAAGTATGGAGTTCAAATAAGTTCAAAAAAATGAAATCCCTTTGTAAGAGATGAGCTCTCGTTCGAAACCGTGATACTTCGAGAGAGATTGTCCGTTTTGTACACGAAGTGCATCCAGTTTTTGTCGTAGCCCTCTCAACTTTTTAACACATGCTATGTGGGTGAAATGATGATAGCATGCCAACCTTCAACATTTTCAGAGTTCATTTGTAGTGCTTTTCAATTTCAGGGTCAACTAGCTCAAAAAAAATAAGTAAATGCACGAAGAATACCAAATGAAGTCAGAAATTGTTGAAATTTTGTGATGTGCCTTTGAATGGTGCATTTTGAACACACAAAAAGTATGGAGTTCAAATAAGTTCAAAAAATTGAAATCCCTTTGTAGGAGATGAGTTCTCGTTCGAAACCCTGATACATCGAGAGAGATTGTCCGTTTTTACACGAAGTGCATCCACTTTTTGTCGTAGACCTCTCAACTTTTTAACACATGCTATGTGGGTGAAATGATGATACCATGCCAACTTTCAACCTTTTCAGAGTTCATTTGTAGTGCTTTTCAGTTTCAGGGTCAACTAGCTCAAAAAAAAAAGAAAATGCACGAAGAATACCAAATGAAGTTAAAAATTGTTTAAAATTTGTGATGTCCCATTGAATGGTGCATATTGAACACACAAAAAGTATGGAGTTCAAATAAGTTCAAAAAATAGAAATCCCTTTGTAGGAGATGAGTTCTCGTTCGAAACCCTGATACTTCGAGAGAGATTGTCCGTTTTTACACGAAGTGCATCCAGTTTTTGTCGTAGACCTCTCAACTTTTTAACACATGCTATGTGGGTGAAATGATGATAGCATGCCAACTTTCAACATTTTCAGAGTTCATTTGTAGTGCTTTTCAGTTTCAGGGTCAACTAGCTCAAAAATAAATTAAGTAAATCCACGAAGAATACCATATGAAGTCAAAAATTGTTGAAAATTTGTGATGTCCCATTGAATGGTGCATTTTGAACACACAAAAAGTATGGAGTTCAAATAAGTTCAAAAAAATGAAATCCCTTTGTAAGAGATGAGCTCTCGTTCGAAACCCTGATACTTCGAGAGAGATTGTCCGTTTTGTACACGAAGTGCATCCAGTTTTTGTCGTAGCCCTCTCAACTTTTTAACACATGATATGTGGGTGAAATGATGATAGCATGCCAACTTTCAACATTTTCAGAGTTTATTTGTAGTGCTTTTCAATTTCAGGGTCAACTAGCTAAAAAAAATTAAGTAAATGCACGAAGAATACCAAATGAAGTCAGAAATTGTTGAAATTTTGTGATGTGCCTTTGAATGGTGCATTTTGAACACACAAAAAGTACGGAGTTCAAATAAGTTCAAAAAAATGAAATCCCTTTGTAAGAGATGAGTTCTCGTTCGAAACCCTGATACTTCGAGAGAGATTGTCCGTTTTGTACACGAAGTGCATCCAGTTTTTGTCGTAGCCATCTCAACTTTTTAACACATGCTATGTGGGTGAAATAATGATAGCATGCCAACCTTCAACATTTTCAGAGTTCATTTGTAGTGCTTTTCAATTTCAGGGTCAACTAGCTCAAAAAAAATAAGTAAATGTACGAAGAATACCAAATGAAGTCAGAAATTGTTGAAATTTTGTGATGTGCCTTTGAATGGTGCATTTTGAACACACAAAAAGTATGGAGTTCAAATAAGTTCAAAAAATAGAAATCCCTTTGTAAGAGATGAGTTCTCGTTCGAAACCCTGATACTTCGAGAGAGATTGTCCGTTTTTACACGAAGTGCATCCAGTTTTTGTCGTAGACCTATCAACTTTTTAACACATGCTATGTGGGTGAAATGATCATACCATGCCAACTTTCAACATTTTCAGAGTTCATTTGTAGTGCTTTTCAGTTTCAGGGTCAACTAGCTCAAAAAAAAGTAAATGCACGAAGAATACCAAATGAAGTCAAAAATTGTTTAAAATTTGTGATGTCCCATTGAATGGTGCGTTTTGAACACACAAAAAGTATGGAGTTCAAATAAGTTAATAAAATGAAATCCCTTTGTAAGAGATGAGCTCTCGTTCGAAACCCTGATACTTCGAGAGAGATTGTCCGCTTTGTACACGAAGTGCATCCAGTTTTTGTCGTAGCCCTCTCAACTTTTTAACACATGCTATGTGGGTAAAATGATGATAGCATGCCAACCTTCAACATTTTCAGAGTTCATTTGTAGTGCTTTTCAATTTCAGGGTCAACTAGCTCAAAAAAAATAAGTAAATGTACGAAGAATACCAAATGAAGTCAGAAATTGTTGAAATTTTGTGATGTGCCTTTGAATGGTGCATTTTGAACACACAAAAAGTATGGAGTTCAAATAAGTTCAAAAAATAGAAATCCCTTTGTAAGAGATGAGTTCTCGTTCGAAACACTGATACTTCGAGAGAGATTGTCCGTTTTTACACGAAGTGCATCCAGTTTTTGTCGTAGACCTATCAACTTTTTAACACATGCTATGTGGGTGAAATGATGATAGCATGCCAACTTTCAACATTTTCAGAGTTCATTTGTAGTGCTTTTCAGTTTCAGGGTCAACTAGCTCAAAAAAAAAGTAAATGCACGAAGAATACCAAATGAAGTCAAAAATTGTTTAAAATTTGTGATGTCCCATTGAATGGTGCGTTTTGAACACACAAAAAGTATGGAGTTCAAATAAGTTCAAAAAAATGAAATCCCTTTGTAAGAGATGAGCTCTCGTTCGAAACCGTGATACTTCGAGAGAGATTGTCCGTTTTGTACACGAAGTGCATCCAGTTTTTGTCGTAGCCCTCTCAACTTTTTAACACATGCTATGTGGGTGAAATGATGATAGCATGCCAACCTTCAACATTTTCAGAGTTCATTTGTAGTGCTTTTCAATTTCAGGGTCAACTAGCTCAAAAAAAATAAGTAAATGCACGAAGAATACCAAATGAAGTCAGAAATTGTTGAAATTTTGTGATGTGCCTTTGAATGGTGCATTTTGAACACACAAAAAGTATGGAGTTCAAATAAGTTCAAAAAATTGAAATCCCTTTGTAGGAGATGAGTTCTCGTTCGAAACCCTGATACATCGAGAGAGATTGTCCGTTTTTACACGAAGTGCATCCACTTTTTGTCGTAGACCTCTCAACTTTTTAACACATGCTATGTGGGTGAAATGATGATACCATGCCAACTTTCAACCTTTTCAGAGTTCATTTGTAGTGCTTTTCAGTTTCAGGGTCAACTAGCTCAAAAAAAAGAAAATGCACGAAGAATACCAAATGAAGTTAAAAATTGTTTAAAATTTGTGATGTCCCATTGAATGGTGCATATTGAACACACAAAAAGTATGGAGTTCAAATAAGTTCAAAAAATAGAAATCCCTTTGTAGGAGATGAGTTCTCGTTCGAAACACTGATACTTCGAGAGAGATTGTCCGTTTTTACACGAAGTGCATCCAGTTTTTGTCGTAGACCTCTCAACTTTTTAACACATGCTATGTGGGTGAAATGATGATAGCATGCCAACTTTCAACATTTTCAGAGTTCATTTGTAGTGCTTTTCAGTTTCAGGGTCAACTAGCTCAAAAATAAATTAAGTAAATCCACGAAGAATACCATATGAAGTCAAAAATTGTTGAAAATTTGTGATGTCCCATTGAATGGTGCATTTTGAACACACAAAAAGTATGGAGTTCAAATAAGTTCAAAAAAATGAAATCCCTTTGTAAGAGATGAGCTCTCGTTCGAAACCCTGATACTTCGAGAGAGATTGTCCGTTTTGTACACGAAGTGCATCCAGTTTTTGTCGTAGCCCTCTCAACTTTTTAACACATGATATGTGGGTGAAATGATGATAGCATGCCAACTTTCAACATTTTCAGAGTTTATTTGTAGTGCTTTTCAATTTCAGGGTCAACTAGATAAAAAAAATTAAGTAAATGCACGAAGAATACCAAATGAAGTCAGAAATTGTTGAAATTTTGTGATGTGCCTTTGAATGGTGCATTTTGAACACACAAAAAGTACGGAGTTCAAATAAGTTCAAAAAAATGAAATCCCTTTGTAAGAGATGAGTTCTCGTTCGAAACCCTGATACTTCGAGAGAGATTGTCCGTTTTGTACACGAAGTGCATCCAGTTTTTGTCGTAGCCATCTCAACTTTTTAACACATGCTATGTGGGTGAAATGATGATAGCATGCCAACCTTCAACATTTTCAGAGTTCATTTGTAGTGCTTTTCAATTTCAGGGTCAACTAGCTCAAAAAAAATAAGTAAATGTACGAAGAATACCAAATGAAGTCAGAAATTGTTGAAATTTTGTGATGTGCCTTTGAATGGTGCATTTTGAACACACAAAAAGTATGGAGTTCAAATAAGTTCAAAAAATAGAAATCCCTTTGTAAGAGATGAGTTCTCGTTCGAAACCCTGATACTTCGAGAGAGATTGTCCGTTTTTACACGAAGTGCATCCAGTTTTTGTCGTAGACCTATCAACTTTTTAACACATGCTATGTGGGTGAAATGATCATACCATGCCAACTTTCAACATTTTCAGAGTTCATTTGTAGTGCTTTTCAGTTTCAGGGTCAACTAGCTCAAAAAAAAAGTAAATGCACGAAGAATACCAAATGAAGTCAAAAATTGTTTAAAATTTGTGATGTCCCATTGAATGGTGCGTTTTGAACACACAAAAAGTATGGAGTTCAAATAAGTTAATAAAATGAAATCCCTTTGTAAGAGATGAGCTCTCGTTCGAAACCCTGATACTTCGAGAGAGATTGTCCGCTTTGTACACGAAGTGCATCCAGTTTTTGTCGTAGCCCTCTCAACTTTTTAACACATGCTATGTGGGTGAAATGATGATAGCATGCCAACCTTCAACATTTTCAGAGTTCATTTGTAGTGCTTTTCAATTTCAGGGTCAACTAGCTCAAAAAAATAAGTAAATGCACGAAGAATACCAAATGAAGTCAGAAATTGTTGAATTTTTGTGATGTGCCTTTGAATGGTGCATTTTGAACACACAAAAAGTATGGAGTTCAAATAAGTTCAAAAAATTGAAATCCCTTTGTAGGAGATGAGTTCTCGTTCGAAACCCTGATACTTCGAGAGAGATTGTCCGTTTTTACACGAAGTGCATCCAGTTTTTGTCGTAGACCTATCAACTTTTTAACACATGCTATGTGGGTGAAATGATGATAGCATGCCAACTTTCAACATTTTCAGAGTTCATTTGTAGTGCTTTTCAGTTTCAGGGTCAACTAGCTCAAAAAAAAGTAAATGCACGAAGAATACCAAATGAAGTCAAAAATTGTTTAAAATTTGTGATGTCCCATTGAATGGTGCGTTTTGAACACACAAAAAGTATGGAGTTCAAATAAGTTCAAAAAATAGAAATCCCTTTGTAGGAGATGAGTTCTCGTTCGAAACCCTGAAACTTCGCGAGAGATTGTCCGTTTTTACACGAAGTGCATCCAGTTTTTGTCGTAGACCTCTCAACTTTTGAACACATGCTATGTGGGTGAAATGATGATAGCATGCCAACTTTCAACATTTTCAGAGTTCATTTGTAGTGCTTTTCAGTTTCAGGGTCAACTAGCTCAAAAAAAATAAATTAAGTAAATGCACGAAGAATACCATATGAAGTCAAAAATTGTTGAAAATTTGTGATGTCCCATTGAATGGTGCATTTTGAACACACAAAAAGTATGGAGTTCAAATAAGTTCAGAAAAATGAAATCCCTTTGTAAGAGATGAGCTCTCGTTCGAAACCCTGATACTTCGAGAGAGATTGTCCGTTTTGTACACGAAGTGCATCGAGTTTTTGTCGTAGCCCTCTCAACTTTTTAACACATGATATGTGGGTGAAATGATGATAGCATGCCAACTTTCAACATTTTCAGAGTTTATTTGTAGTGCTTTTCAATTTCAGGGTCAACTAGCTAAAAAAAATTAAGTAAATGCACGAAGAATACCAAATGAAGTCAGAAATTGTTGAAATTTTGTGATGTGCCTTTGAATGGTGCATTTTGAACACACAAAAAGTATGGAGTTCAAATAATTTCAAAAAAATGAAATCCCTTTGTAAGAGATGAGCTCTCGTTCGAAACCCTGATACTTTGAGAGAGATTGTCCGTTTTGTACACGAAGTGCATCCAGTTTTTGTCGTAGCCCTCTCAACTTTTTAACACATGCTATGTGGGTGAAATGATGATAGCATGGCAACTTTCAACATTTTCAGAGTTCATTTGTAGTGCTTTTCAATTTCAGGATCAACTAGCTCAAAAAAAATAAGTAAATGCACGAAGAATACCAAATGAAGTCAGAAATTGTTGAAATTTTGTGATGTGCCTTTGAATGGTGCATTTTGAACACACAAAAACTATGGAGTTCAAATAAGTTCAAAAAAATGAAATCCCTTTGTAAGAGACGAGTTCTCGTTCGAAACCCTGATACTTCGAGAGAGATTGTCCGTTTTGTACACGAAGTGCATCGAGTTTTTGTCGTAGCCATCTCAACTTTTTAACTCATGCTATGTGGGTGAAATGATGATAGCATGCCAACTTTCAACATTTTCAGAGTTCATTTGTAGTGCTTTTCAGTTTCAGGGTCAACTAGCTCAAAAAAAAGTAAATGCACGAAGAATACCAAATGAAGTCAAAAATTGTTTAAAATTTGTGATGTCCCATTGAATGGTGCGTTCTGAACACACATAAAGTATGGAGTTCAAATAAGTTCAAAAAAATGAAATCTCTTTGTAAGAGATGAGCTCTCGTTCGAAACCCTGATACTTCGAGAGAGATTGTCCGTTTTGTACACGAAGTGCATCCAGTTTTTGTCGTAGCCCTCTCAACTTTTTAACACATGCTATGTGGGTGAAATGATGATAGCATGCCAACCTTCAACATTTTCAGAGTTTAGTTGTAGTGCTTTTCAATTTCAGGGTCAACTAGCTCAAAAAAAATAAGTAAATGCACGAAGAATACCAAATGAAGTCAGAAATTGTTGAAATTTTGTGATGTGCCTTTGAATGGTGCATTTTGAACGCACAAAAAGTATGGAGTTCAAATAAGTTCAAAAAATTGAAATCCCTTTGTAGGAGATGAGTTCTCGTTCGAAACCCTGATACTTCGAGAGAGATTGTCCGTTTTTACACGAAATGCATCCAGTTTTTGTCGTAGACCTCTCAACTTTTTAACACATGCTATGTGGGTGAAATGATGATAGCATGCCAACTTTCAACATTTTCAGAGTTCATTTGTAGTGCTTTTCAGTTTCAGGGTCAACTAGCTCAAAAAAAAAGTAAATGCACGAAGAATACCAAATGAAGTCAAAAATAGTTTAAAATTTTTGATGTCCCATTGAATGGTGCGTTTTGAACACACAAAAAGTATGCAGTTCAAAGAAGTTAAAAAAAATGAAATCCCTTTGTAAGAGATGAGCTCTCGTTCGAAACCCTGATACTTCGAGAGAGATTGTCCGTTTTGTACACGAAGTGCATCCAGTTTTTGTCGTAGCCCTCTCAACTTTTTAACACATGCTATGTGGGTGAAATGATGATAGCATGCCAACCTTCAACATTTTCAGAGTTCATTTGTAGTGCTTTTCAATTTCAGGGTCAACTAGCTCAAAAAAAATAAGTAAATGCACGAAGAATACCAAATGAAGTCAGAAATTGTTGAAATTTTGTGATGTGCCTTTGAATGGTGCATTTTGAACACACAAAAAGTATGGAGTTCAAATAAGTTCAAAAAATTGAAATCCCTTTGTAGGAGATGAGTTCTCGTTCGAAACCCTGATACTTCGAGAGAGATTGTCCCTTTTTTACACGAAGTGCATCCAGTTTTTGTCGTAGACCTATCAACTTTTTAACACATGCTATGTGGGTGAAATGATCATACCATGCCAACTTTCAACATTTTCAGAGTTCATTTGTAGTGCTTTTCAGTTTCAGGGTCAACTAGCTCAAAAAAAAGTAAATGCACGAAGAATACCAAATGAATTCAAAAATTGTTTAAAATTTGTGATGTCCCATTGAATGGTGCGTTTTGAACACACAAAAAGTATGGAGTTCAAATTAGTTCAAAAAAATGAAATCCCTTTGTAAGAGATGAGCTCTCGTTCGAAACCCTGATACTTCGAGAGAGATTGTCCGTTTTGTACACGAAGTGCATCCAGTTTTTGTCGTAGCCCTCTCAACTTTTTAACACATGCTATGTGGGTGAAATGATGATAGCATGCCAACCTTCAACATTTTCAGAGTTCATTTGTAGTGCTTTTCAATTTCAGGGTCAACTAGCTCAAAAAAATAAGTAAATGCACGAAGAATACCAAATGAAGTCAGAAATTGTTGAATTTTTGTGATGTGCCTTTGAATGGTGCATTTTGAACACACAAAAAGTATGGAGTTCAAATAAGTTCAAAAAATTGAAATCCCTTTGTAGGAGATGAGTTCTCATTCGAAACCCTGATACTTCGAGAGAGATTGTCCGTTTTTACACGAAGTGCATCCAGTTTTTGTCGTAGACCTCTCAACTTTTTAACACATGCTATGTGGGTGAAATGATGATACCATGCCAACTTTCAACATTTTCAGAGTTCATTTGTAGTGCTTTTCAGTTTGAGGGTCAACTAGCTCAAAAATAAATTAAGTAAATGCACGAAGAATACCATATGAAGTCAAAAATTGTTGAAAATTTCTGATGTCCCATTGAATGGTGCATTTTGAACACACAAAAAGTATGGAGTTCAAATAAGTTCAAAAAAATGAAATCCCTTTGTAAGAGATGAGCTCTCGTTCGAAACCCTGATACTTCGAGAGAGATTGTCCGTTTTGTACACGAAGTGCATCCAGTTTTTGTCGTAGCCCTGTCAACTTTTTAACACATGCTATGTGGGTGAAATGATGATAGCATGCCAACCTTCAACATTTTCAGAGTTCATTTGTAGTGCTTTTCAGTTTCAGGGTCAACTAGCTCAAAAAAAATAAGTAAATGCACGAAGAATACCAAATGAAGTCAGAAATTGTTGAATTTTTGTGATGTGCCTTTGAATGGTGCATTTTGAACACACAAAAACTATGGAGTTCAAATAAGTTCAAAAAATTGAAATCCCTTTGTAGGAGATGAGTTCTCGTTCGAAACCCTGATACTTCGAGAGAGATTGTCCGTTTTTACACGAAGTGCATCCAGTTTTTGTCGTAGACCTCTCAACTTTTTAACACATGCTATGTGGGTGAAATGATGATACCATGCCAACTTTCAACATTTTCAGAGTTCATTTGTAGTGCTTTTCAGTTTCAGGGTCAACTAGATCAAAAAAAAAAAGAAAATGCACGAAGAATACCAAATGAAGTCAAAAATTGTTTAAAATTTGTGATGTCCCATTGAATGGTGCATTTTGAACACACAAAAAGTATGGAGTTCAAATAAGTTCAAAAAATAGAAATCCCTTTGTAGGAGATGAGTTCTCGTTCGAAACCCTGAAACTTCGCGAGAGATTGTCCGTTTTTACACGAAGTGCATCCAGTTTTTGTCGTAGACCTCTCAACTTTTGAACACATGCTATGTGGGTGAAATGATGATAGCATGCCAACTTTCAACATTTTCAGAGTTCATTTGTAGTGCTTTTCAGTTTCAGGGTCAACTAGCTCAAAAATAAATTAAGTAAATGCACGAAGAATACCATATGAAGTCAAAAATTGTTGAAAATTTGTGATGTCCCATTGAATGGTGCATTTTGAACACACAAAAAGTATGGAGTTCAAATAAGTTCAAAAAATGAAATCCCTTTGTAAGAGATGAGCTCTCGTTCGAAACCCTGATACTTCGAGAGAGATTGTCCGTTTTGTACACGAAGTGCATCGAGTTTTTGTCGTAGCCCTCTCAACTTTTTAACACATGCTATGTGGGTGAAATGATGATAGCATGCCAACCTTCAACATTTTCAGAGTTTAGTTGTAGTGCTTTTCAATTTCAGGGTCAACTAGCTCAAAAAAAATAAGTAAATGCACGAAGAATACCAAATGAAGTCAGAAATTGTTGAAATTTTGTGATGTGCCTTTGAATGGTGCATTTTGAACGCACAAAAAGTATGGAGTTCAAATAAGTTCAAAAAATTGAAATCCCTTTGTAGGAGATGAGTTCTCGTTCGAAACCCTGATACTTCGAGAGAGATTGTCCGTTTTTACACGAAATGCATCCAGTTTTTGTCGTAGACCTCTCAACTTTTTAACACATGCTATGTGGGTGAAATGATGATAGCATGCCAACTTTCAACATTTTCAGAGTTCATTTGTAGTGCTTTTCAGTTTCAGGGTCAACTAGCTCAAAAAAAAAGTAAATGCACGAAGAATACCAAATGAAGTCAAAAATTGTTTAAAATTTTTGATGTCCCATTGAATGGTGCGTTTTGAACACACAAAAAGTATGCAGTTCAAAGAAGTTAAAAAAAATGAAATCCCTTTGTAAGAGATGAGCTCTCGTTCGAAACCCTGATACTTCGAGAGAGATTGTCCGTTTTGTACACGAAGTGCATCCAGTTTTTGTCGTAGCCCTCTCAACTTTTTAACACATGCTATGTGGGTGAAATGATGATAGCATGCCAACCTTCAACATTTTCAGAGTTCATTTGTAGTGCTTTTCAATTTCAGGGTCAACTAGCTCAAAAAAAATAAGTAAATGCACGAAGAATACCAAATGAAGTCAGAAATTGTTGAAATTTTGTGATGTGCCTTTGAATGGTGCATTTTGAACACACAAAAAGTATGGAGTTCAAATAAGTTCAAAAAATTGAAATCCCTTTGTAGGAGATGAGTTCTCGTTCGAAACCCTGATACTTCGAGAGAGATTGTCCCTTTTTTACACGAAGTGCATCCAGTTTTTGTCGTAGACCTATCAACTTTTTAACACATGCTATGTGGGTGAAATGATCATACCATGCCAACTTTCAACATTTTCAGAGTTCATTTGTAGTGCTTTTCAGTTTCAGGGTCAACTAGCTCAAAAAAAAGTAAATGCACGAAGAATACCAAATGAATTCAAAAATTGTTTAAAATTTGTGATGTCCCATTGAATGGTGCGTTTTGAACACACAAAAAGTATGGAGTTCAAATTAGTTCAAAAAAATGAAATCCCTTTGTAAGAGATGAGCTCTCGTTCGAAACCCTGATACTTCGAGAGAGATTGTCCGTTTTGTACACGAAGTGCATCCAGTTTTTGTCGTAGCCCTCTCAACTTTTTAACACATGCTATGTGGGTGAAATGATGATAGCATGCCAACCTTCAACATTTTCAGAGTTCATTTGTAGTGCTTTTCAATTTCAGGGTCAACTAGCTCAAAAAAATAAGTAAATGCACGAAGAATACCAAATGAAGTCAGAAATTGTTGAATTTTTGTGATGTGCCTTTGAATGGTGCATTTTGAACACACAAAAAGTATGGAGTTCAAATAAGTTCAAAAAATTGAAATCCCTTTGTAGGAGATGAGTTCTCATTCGAAACCCTGATACTTCGAGAGAGATTGTCCGTTTTTACACGAAGTGCATCCAGTTTTTGTCGTAGACCTCTCAACTTTTTAACACATGCTATGTGGGTGAAATGATGATACCATGCCAACTTTCAACATTTTCAGAGTTCATTTGTAGTGCTTTTCAGTTTCAGGGTCAACTAGCTCAAAAATAAATTAGGTAAATGCACGAAGAATACCATATGAAGTCAAAAATTGTTGAAAATTTCTGATGTCCCATTGAATGGTGCATTTTGAACACACAAAAAGTATGGAGTTCAAATAAGTTCAAAAAAATGAAATCCCTTTGTAAGAGATGAGCTCTCGTTCGAAACCCTGATACTTCGAGAGAGATTGTCCGTTTTGTACACGAAGTGCATCCAGTTTTTGTCGTAGCCCTGTCAACTTTTTAACACATGCTATGTGGGTGAAATGATGATAGCATGCCAACCTTCAACATTTTCAGAGTTCATTTGTAGTGCTTTTCAATTTCAGGGTCAACTAGCTCAAAAAAAATAAGTAAATGCACGAAGAATACCAAATGAAGTCAGAAATTGTTGAATTTTTGTGATGTGCCTTTGAATGGTGCATTTTGAACACACAAAAACTATGGAGTTCAAATAAGTTCAAAAAATTGAAATCCCTTTGTAGGAGATGAGTTCTCGTTCGAAACCCTGATACTTCGAGAGAGATTGTCCGTTTTTACACGAAGTGCATCCAGTTTTTGTCGTAGACCTCTCAACTTTTTAACACATGCTATGTGGGTGAAATGATGATACCATGCCAACTTTCAACATTTTCAGAGTTCATTTGTAGTGCTTTTCAGTTTCAGGGTCAACTAGATCAAAAAAAAAAAAGAAAATGCACGAAGAATACCAAATGAAGTCAAAAATTGTTTAAAATTTGTGATGTCCCATTGAATGGTGCATTTTGAACACACAAAAAGTATGGAGTTCAAATAAGTTCAAAAAATAGAAATCCCTTTGTAGGAGATGAGTTCTCGTTCGAAACCCTGAAACTTCGCGAGAGATTGTCCGTTTTTACACGAAGTGCATCCAGTTTTTGTCGTAGACCTCTCAACTTTTGAACACATGCTATGTGGGTGAAATGATGATAGCATGCCAACTTTCAACATTTTCAGAGTTCATTTGTAGTGCTTTTCAGTTTCAGGGTCAACTAGCTCAAAAATAAATTAAGTAAATGCACGAAGAATACCATATGAAGTCAAAAATTGTTGAAAATTTGTGATGTCCCATTGAATGGTGCATTTTGAACACACAAAAAGTATGGAGTTCAAATAAGTTCAGAAAAATGAAATCCCTTTGTAAGAGATGAGCTCTCGTTCGAAAACCTGATACTTCGAGAGAGATTGTCCGTTTTGTACACGAAGTGCATCGAGTTTTTGTCGTAGCCCTCTCAACTTTTTAACACATGATATGTGGGTGAAATGATGATAGCATGCCAACTTTCAACATTTTCAGAGTTTATTTGTAGTGCTTTTCAATTTCAGGGTCAACTAGCTAAAAAAAATTAAGTAAATGCACGAAGAATACCAAATGAAGTCAGAAATTGTTGAAATTTTGTGATGTGCCTTTCAATGGTGCATTTTGAACACACAAAAAGTATGGAGTTCAAATAATTTCAAAAAAATGAAATCCCTTTGTAAGAGATGAGCTCTCGTTCGAAACCCTGATACTTCGAGAGAGATTGTCCGTTTTGTACACGAAGTGCATCCAGTTTTTGTCGTAGCCCTCTCAACTTTTTAACACATGCTATGTGGGTGAAATGATGATAGCATGGCAACTTTCAACATTTTCAGAGTTCATTTGTAGTGCTTTTCAATTTCAGGATCAACTAGCTCAAAAAAAATAAGTAAATGCACGAAGAATACCAAATGAAGTCAGAAATTGTTGAAATTTTGGATGTGCCTTTGAATGGTGCATTTTGAACACACAAAACCTATGGAGTTCAAATAAGTTCAAAAAAATGAAATCCCTTTGTAAGAGATGAGTTCTCGTTCGAAACCCTGATACTTCGAGAGAGATTGTCCGTTTTGTACACGAAGTGCATCCAGTTTTTGTCGTAGCCATCTCAACTTTTTAACACATGCTATGTGGGTGAAATGATGATAGCATGCCAACTTTCAACATTTTCAGAGTGCATTTGTAGTGCTTTTCAGTTTCAGGGTCAACTAGCTCAAAAAAAAATAAGTAAATGCACGAAGAATACCAAATAATGTCAGAAATTGTTGAAGTTTTGTGATGTGCCTTTGAATGGTGCATTTTGAACACACAAAAATTATGGAGTTCAAATAAGTTCAAAAAAATGAAATCCCTTTGTAAGAGATGAGTTCTCGTTCGAAACCCTCATACTTCGAGAGAGATTGTCCGTTTTGTTCACGAAGTGCATCCAGTTTTTGTCGTAGCCCTCTCAACTTTTTAACACATGCTATGTGGGTGAAATGATGATAGCATGCCAACCTTCAACATTTTCAGAGTTCATTTGTAGTGCTTTTCAGTTTCAGGGGCAACTAGCTCAAAAAAAATAAGTAAATGCACGAAGAATACCAAATGAAGTCAGAAATTGTTGAAATTTTGTGATGTGCCTTTGAATGGTGCATTTTGAACACACAAAAAGTATGGAGTTCAAATAAGTTCAAAAAATTGAAATCCCTTTGTAGGAGATGAGTTCTCGTTCGAAACCCTGATACTTCGAGAGAGATTGTCCGTTTTTACACGAAATGCATCCAGTTTTTGTCGTAGACCTCTCAACTTTTTAACACATGCTATGTGGGTGAAATGATGATAGCATGCCAACTTTCAACATTTTCAGAGTTCATTTGTAGTGCTTTTCAGTTTCAGGGTCAACTAGCTCAAAAAAAACTAAATGCACGAAGAATACCAAATGAAGTCAAAAATTGTTTAAAATTTGTGATGTCCCATTGAATGGTGCGTTTTGAACACACAAAAAGTATGGAGTTCAAATAAGTTCAAAAAAATGAAATCCCTTTGTAAGAGATGAGCTCTCGTTCGAAACCCTGATACTTCGAGAGAGATTGTCCGTTTTGTACACGAAGTGCATCCAGTTTTTGTCGTAGCCCTCTCAACTTTTTAACACATGCTATGTGGGTGAAATGATGATAGCATGCCAACCTTCATCATTTTCAGAGTTCATTTGTAGTGCTTTTCAATTTCAGGGTCAACTAGCTCAAAAAAAATAAGTAAATGCACGAAGAATACCAAATGAAGTCAGAAATTGTTGAAATTTTGTGATGTGCCTTTGAATGGTGCATTTTGAACACACAAAAAGTATGGAGTTCAAATAAGTTCAAAAAATTGAAATCCCTTTGTAGGAGATGAGTTCTCGTTCGAAACCCTGATACTTCGAGAGAGATTGTCCGTTTTTACACGAAATGCATCCAGTTTTTGTCGTAGACCTCTCAACTTTTTAACACATGCTATGTGGGTGAAATGATGATAGCATGCCAACTTTCAACATTTTCAGAGTTCATTTGTAGTGCTTTTCAGTTTCAGGGTCAACTAGCTCAAAAAAAAAGTAAATGCACGAAGAATACCAAATGAAGTCAAAAATTGTTTAAAATTTTTGATGTCCCATTGAATGGTGCGTTTTGAACACACAAAAAGTATGGAGTTCAAAGAAGTTCAAAAAAATGAAATCCCTTTGTAAGAGATGAGCTCTCGTTCGAAACCCTGATACTTCGAGAGATATTGTCCGTTTTGTACACGAAGTGCATCCAGTTTTTGTCGTAGCCCTCTCAACTTTTTAACACATGCTATGTGGGTGAAATGATGATAGCATGCCAACCTTCAACATTTTCAGAGTTCATTTGTAGTGCTTTTCAATTTCAGGGTCAACTAGCTCAAAAAAAATAAGTAAATGCACGAAGAATACCAAATGAAGTCAGAAATTGTTGAAATTTTGTGATGTGCCTTTGAATGGTGCATTTTGAACACACAAAAAGTATGGAGTTCAAATAAGTTCAAAAAATTAAAATCCCTTTGTAGGAGATGAGTTTTCGTTCGAAACCTTGATACTTCGAGAGAGATTGTCCGTTTTTACACGAAGTGCATCCAGTTTTTGTCGTAGACCTATCAACTTTTTAACACATGCTATGTGGGTGAAATGATCATACCATGCCAACTTTCAACATTTTCAGAGTTCATTTGTAGTGCTTTTCAGTTTCAGGGTCAACTAGCTCAAAAAAAAGTAAATGCACGAAGAATACCAAATGAATTCAAAAATTGTTTAAAATTTGTGATGTCCCATTGAATGGTGCGTTTTGAACACACAAAAAGTATGGAGTTCAAATAAGTTCAAAAAAATGAAATCCCTTTGTAAGAGATGAGCTCTCGTTCGAAACCCTGATACTTCGAGAGAGATTGTCCGTTTTGTACACGAAGTGCATCCAGTTTTTGTCGTAGCCCTCTCAACTTTTTAACACATGCTATGTGGGTGAAATGATGATAGCATGCCAACCTTCAACATTTTCAGAGATCATTTGTAGTGCTTTTCAATTTCAGGGTCAACTAGCTCAAAAAAAATAAGTAAATGCACGAAGAATACCAAATGAAGTCACAAATTGTTGAATTTTTGTGATGTGCCTTTGAATGGTGCATTTTGAACACACAAAAAGTATGGAGTTCAAATAAGTTCAAAAAATTGAAATCCCTTTGTAGGAGATGAGTTCTCATTCGAAACCCTGATACTTCGAGAGAGATTGTCCGTTTTTACACGAAGTGCATCCAGTTTTTGTCGTAGACCTCTCAACTTTTTAACACATGCTATGTGGGTGAAATGATGATACCATGCCAACTTTCAACATTTTCAGAGTTCATTTGTAGTGCTTTTCAGTTTCAGGGTCAACTAGCTCAAAAATAAATTAAGTAAATGCACGAAGAATACCATATGAAGTCAAAAATTGTTGAAAATTTGTGATGTCCCATTGAATGGTGCATTTTGAACACACAAAAAGTATGGAGTTCAAATAAGTTCAAAAAAATGAAATCCCTTTGTAAGAGATGAGCTCTCGTTCGAAACCCTGATACTTCGAGAGAGATTGTCCGTTTTGTACACGAAGTGCATCCAGTTTTTGTCGTAGCCCTGTCAACTTTTTAACACATGCTATGTGGGTGAAATGATGATAGCATGCCAACCTTCAACATTTTCAGAGTTCATTTGTAGTGCTTTTCAATTTCAGGGTCAACTAGCTCAAAATAAATAAGTAAATGCACGAAGAATACCAAATGAAGTCAGAAATTGTTGAATTTTTATGATGTGCCTTTGAATGGTGCATTTTGAACACACAAAAAGTATGGAGTTCAAATAAGTTCAAAAAATTGAAATCCCTTTGTAGGAGATGAGTTCTCGTTCGAAACCCTGATACTTCGAGAGAGATTGTCCGTTTTTACACGAAGTGCATCCACTTTTTGTCGTAGACCTCTCAACTTTTTAACACATGCTATGTGGGTGAAATGATGATACCATGCCAACTTTCAACATTTTCAGAGTTCATTTGTAGTGCTTTTCAGTTTCAGGGTCAACTAGATCAAAAAAAAAGAAAATGCACGAAGAATACCAAATGAAGTCAAAAATTGTTTAAAATTTGTGATGTCCCATTGAATGGTGCATTTTGAACACACAAAAAGTATGGAGTTCAAATAAGTTCAAAAAATAGAAATCCCTTTGTAGGAGATGAGTTCTCGTTCGAAACCCTCAAACTTCGAGAGAGATTGTCCGTTTTTACACGAAGTGCATCCAGTTTTTGTCGTAGACCTCTCAACTTTTTAACACATGCTATGTGGGTGAAATGATGATAGCATGCCAACTTTCAACATTTTCAGAGTTCATTTGTAGTGCTTTTCAGTTTCAGGGTCAACTAGCTCAAAAATAAATTAAGTAAATGCACGAAGAATACCATATGAAGTCAAAAATTGTTGAAAATTTGTGATGTCCCATTGAATGGTGCATTTTGAACACACAAAAAGTATGGAGTTCAAATAAGTTCAAAAAATGAAATCCCTTTGTAAGAGATGAGCTCTCGTTCGAAACCCTGATACTTCGAGAGAGATTGTCCGTTTTGTACACGAAGTGCATCCAGTTTTTGTCGTAGCCCTCTCAACTTTTTAACACCTGATATGTGGGTGAAATGATGATAGCATGCCAACTTTCAACATTTTCAGAGTTTATTTGTAGTGCTTTTCAATTTCAGGGTCAACTAGCTAAAAAAAATTAAGTAAATGCACGAAGAATACCAAATGAAGTCAGAAATTGTTGAAATTTTGTGATGTGCCTTTGAATGGTGCATTTTGAACACACAAAAAGTATGGAGTTCAAATAATTTCAAAAAAATGAAATCCCTTTGTAAGAGATGAGCTCTCGTTCGAAACCCTGATACTTTGAGAGAGATTGTCCGTTTTGTACACGAAGTGCATCCAGTTTTTGTCGTAGCCCTCTCAACTTTTTAACACATGCTATGTGGGTGAAATGATGATAGCATGGCAACTTTCAACATTTTCAGAGTTCATTTGTAGTGCTTTTCAATTTCAGGATCAACTAGCTCAAAAAAAATAAGTAAATGCACGAAGAATACCAAATGAAGTCAGAAATTGTTGAAATTTTGTGATGTGCCTTTGAATGGTGCATTTTGAACACACAAAAACTATGGAGTTCAAATAAGTTCAAAAAAATGAAATCCCTTTGTAAGAGATGAGTTCTCGTTCGAAACCCTGATACTTCGAGAGAGATTGTCCGTTTTGTACACGAAGTGCATCCAGTTTTTGTCGTAGCCATCTCAACTTTTTAACACATGCTATGTGGGTGAAATGATGATAGCATGCCAACTTTCAACATTTTCAGAGTTCATTTGTAGTGCTTTTCAATTTCAGGGTCAACTAGCTCAAAAAAAAATAAGTAAATGCACGAAGAATACCAAATAATGTCAGAAATTGTTGAAGTTTTGTGATGTGCCTTTGAATGGTGCATTTTGAACACATAAAAATTATGGAGTTCAAATAAGTTCAAAAAAATGAAATCCCTTTGTAAGAGATGAGTTCTCGTTCGAAACCCTCATACTTCGAGAGAGATTGTCCGTTTTGTACACGAAGTGCATCCAGTTTTTGTCGTAGCCCTCTCTACTTTTTAACACATGCTATGTGGGTGAAATGATGATAGCATGCCAACCTTCAACATTTTCAGAGTTCATTTGTAGTGCTTTTCAATTTCAGGGTCAACTAGCTCAAAAAAAAAGTAAATGCACGAAGAATACCAAATGAAGTCAGAAATTGTTGAAATTTTGTGATGTGCCTTTGAATGGTGCATTTTGAACACACAAAAACTATGGAGTTCAAATAAGTTCAAGAAATTGAAATCCCTTTGTAGGAGATGAGTTCTCGTTCGAAACCCTGATACTTCGAGAGAGATTGTCCGTTTTTACACGAAGTGCATCCAGTTTTTGTCGTAGACCTCTCAACTTTTTAACACATGCTATGTGGGTGAAATGATGATACCATGCCAACTTTCACCATTTTCAGAGTTCATTTGTAGTGCTTTTCAGTTTCAGGGTCAACTAGCTCAAAAAAAAGTAAATGCACGAAGAATACCAAATGAAGTCAAAAATTGTTTAAAATTTGTGATGTCCCATTGAATGGTGCGTTTTGAACACACAAAAAGTATGGAGTTCAAATAAGTTCAAAAAAATGAAATCCCTTTGTAAGAGATGAGCTCTCGTTCGAAACCCTGATACTTCGAGAGAGATTGTCCGTTTTGTACACGAAGTGCATCCAGTTTTTGTCGTAGCCCTCTCAACTTTTTAACACATGCTATGTGGGTGAAATGATGATAGCATGCCAACCTTCAACATTTTCAGAGTTCATTTGTAGTGCTTTTCAATTTCAGGGTCAACTAGTTCAAAAAAAATAAGTAAATGCACGAAGAATAACAAATGAAGTCAGAAATTGTTGAAATTTTGTGATGTGCCTTTGAATGGTGCATTTTGAACACACAAAAAGTATGGAGTTCAAATAAGTTCAAAAAATTGAAATCCCTTTGTAGGAGATGAGTTCTCGTTCGAAACCCTCATACATCGAGAGAGATTGTCCGTTTTTACACGAAGTGCATCCAGTTTTTGTCGTAGACCTCTCAACTTTTTAACACATGCTATGTGGGTGAAATGATGATACCATGCCAACTTTCAACATTTTCAGAGTTCATTTGTAGTGCTTTTCAGTTTCAGGGTCAACTAGCTCAAAAAAAAGAAAATGCACGAAGAATACCAAATGAAGTTAAAAATTGTTTAAAATTTGTGATGTCCCATTGAATGGTGCATTTTGAACACACAAAAAGTATGGAGTTCAAATAAGTTCAAAAAATAGAAATCCCTTTGTAGGAGATGAGTTCTCGTTCGAAACCCTGATACTTCGAGAGAGATTGTCCGTTTTTACACGAAGTGCATCCAGTTTTTGTCGTAGTCCTCTCAACTTTTTAACACATGCTATGTGGGTGAAATGATGATAGCATGCCAACTTTCAACATTTTCAGAGTTCATTTGTAGTGCTTTTCAGTTTCAGGGTCAAGTAGCTCAAAAATAAATTAAGTAAATGCACGAAGAATACCATATGAAGTCAAAAATTGTTGAAAATTTGTGATGTCCCATTGAATGGTGCATTTTGAACACACAAAAAGTATGGAGTTCAAATAAGTTCAAAAAAATGAAATCCCTTTGTAAGAGATGAGCTCTCGTTCGAAACCCTGATACTTCGAGAGAGATTGTCCGTTTTGTACACGAAGTGCATCCAGTTTTTGTCGTAGCCCTCTCAACTTTTTAACACATGATATGTGGGTGAAATGATGATAGCATGCCAACTTTCAACATTTTCAGAGTTTATTTGTAGTGCTTTTCAATTTCATGGTCAACTAGCTAAAAAAAATTAAGTAAATGCACGAAGAATACCAAATGAAGTCAAAAATTGTTGAAATTTTGTGATGTGCCTTTGAATGGTGCATTTTGAACACAAAAAAACTATGGAGTTCAAATAAGTTCAAAAAAATGAAATCCCTTTGTAAGAGATGAGCTCTCGTTCGAAACCCTGATACTTCGAGAGAGATTGTCCGTTTTGTACACGAAGTGCATCCAGTTTTTGTCGTAGCCATCTCAACTTTTTAACACATGCTATGTGGGTGAAATGATGATAGCATGCCAACTTTCAACATTTTCAGAGTTCATTTGTAGTGCTTTTCAATTTCAGGGTCAACTAGCTCAAAAAAAATAAGTAAATGCACGAAGAATACCAAATGAAGTCAGAAATTGTTGAAATTTTGTGATGTGCCTTTGAATGGTGCATTTTGAACACACAAAAAGTATGGAGTTCAAATAAGTTCAAAAAATTGAAATCCCTTTGTAGGAGATGAGTTCTCGTTCGAAACCCTGATACTTCGAGAGAGATTCTCCGTTTTTACACGAATTGCATCCAGTTTTTGTCGTAGACCTATAAACTTTTTAACACGTGCTATGTGGGTGAAATGATCATACCATGCCAACTTTCAACATTTTCAGAGTTCATTTGTAGTGCTTTTCAGTTTCAGGGTCAACTAGCTCAAAAAAAAAAGTAAATGCACGAAGAATACCAAATGAAGTCAAAAATTGTTTAAAATTTGTGATGTCCCATTGAATGGTGCGTTTTGAACACACAGAAAGTATGGAGTTCAAATAAGTTCAAAAAAATGAAATCCCTTTGTAAGATATGAGCTCTCGTTCGAAACCCTGATACTTCGAGAGAGATTGTCCGTTTTGTACACGAAGTGCATCCAGTTTTTGTCGTAGCCCTCTCAACTTTTTAACACATGCTATGTGGGTGAAATGATGATAGCATGCCAACCTTCAACATTTTCAGAGTTCATTTGTAGAGCTTTTCAATTTCAGGGTCAACTAGCTCAAAAAAAATAAGTAAATGCACGAAGAATACCAAATGAAGTCAGAAATTGTTGAATTTTTGTGATGTTCCTTTGAATGGTGCATTTTGAACACACAAAAAGTATGGAGTTCAAATAAGTTCAAAAAATAGAAATCCCTTTGTAGGAGATGAGTTCTCGTTCGAAACCCTGAAACTTCGAGAGAGATTGTCCGTTTTTACACGAAGTGCATCCAGTTTTTGTCGTAGACCTCTCAACTTTTTAACACATGCTATGTGGGTGAAATGATGATAGCATGCCAACTTTCAACATTTTCAGAGTTCATTTGTAGTGCTTTTCAGTTTCAGGGTCAACTAGCTCAAAAATAAATTAAGTAAATGCACGAAGAATACCATATGAAGTCAAAAATTGTTGAAAATTTGTGATGTCCCATTGAATGGTGCATTTTGAACACACAAAAAGTATGGAGTTCAAATAAGTTCAAAAAAATGAAATCCCTTTGTAAGAGATGAGCTCTCGTTCGAAACCCTGATACTTCGAGAGAGATTGTCCGTTTTGTACACGAAGTGCATCCAGTTTTTGTCGTAGCCCTCTCAACTTTTTAACACCTGATATGTGGGTGAAATGATGATAGCATGCCAACTTTCAACATTTTCAGAGTTTATTTGTAGTGCTTTTCAATTTCAGGGTCAACTAGCTAAAAAAAATTAAGTAAATGCACGAAGAATACCAAATGAAGTCAGAAATTGTTGAAATTTTGTGATGTGCCTTTGAATGGTGCATTTTGAACACACAAAAAGTATGGAGTTCAAATAATTTCAAAAAAATGAAATCCCTTTGTAAGAGATGAGCTCTCGTTCGAAACCCTGATACTTTGAGAGAGATTGTCCGTTTTATACACGAAGTTCATCCAGTTTTTGTCGTAGCCCTCTCAACTTTTTAACACATGCTATGTGGGTGACATGATGATAGCATGGCAACTTTGAACATTTTCAGAGTTCATTTGTAGTGCTTTTCAATTTCAGGATCAACTAGCTCAAACAAAATAAGTAAATGCACGAAGAATACCAAATGAAGTCAGAAATTGTTGAAATTTTGTGATGTGCCTTTGAATGGTGCATTTTGAACACACAAAAACTATGGAGTTCAAATAAGTTCAAAAAATGAAATCCCTTTGTAAGAGATGAGTTCTCGTTCGAATCCCTGATACTTTGAGAGAGATTGTCCGTTTTTACACGAGGTGCATCCAGTTTTTGTCGTAGACCTATCAACTTTTTAACACATGCTATGTGGGTGAAATGATCATACCATGCCAACTTTCAACATTTTCAGAGTTCATTTGTAGTGCTTTTCAGTTTCAGGGTCAACTAGCTCAAAAAAAAAGTAAATGCACGAAGAATACCAAATGAAGTCAAAAATTGTTTAAAATTTGTGATGTCCCATTGAATGGTGCGTTTTGAACACACAAAAAGTATGGAGTTCAAATAAGTTCAAAAAAATGAAATCCCTTTGTAAGAGATGAGCTCTCGTTCGAAACCCTGATACTTCGAGAGAGATTGTCCGTTTTGTACACGAAGTGCATCCAGTTTTTGTCGTAGCCCTCTCAACTTTTTAACACATGCTATGTGGGTGAAATGATGATAGCATGCCAACCTTCAACATTTTCAGAGTTCATTTGTAGTGCTTTTCAATTTCAGGGTCAACTAGCTCAAAAAAATAAGTAAATGCACGAAGAATACCAAATGAAGTCAGAAATTGTTGAATTTTTGTGATGTGCCTTTGAATGGTGCATTTTGAACACACAAAAAGTATGGAGTTCAAATAAGTTCAAAAAATTGAAATCCCTTTGTAGGAGATGAGTTCTCGTTCGAAACCCTCATACTTCGAGAGAGATTGTCCGTTTTTACACGAAGTGCATCCAGCTTTTGTCGTAGACCTCTCAACTTTTTAACACATGCTATGTGGGTGAAATGATGATACCATGCCAACTTTCAACATTTTCAGAGTTCATTTGTAGTGCTTTTCAGTTTCAGGGTCAACTAGATCAAAAAAAAAGAAAATGCACGAAGAATACCAAATGAAGTCAAAAATTGTTTAAAATTTGTGATGTCCCATTGAATGGTGCATTTTGAACACACAAAAAGTATGGAGTTCAAATAAGTTCAAAAAATAGAAATCCCTTTGTAGGAGATGAGTTCTCGTTCGAAACCCTGAAACTTCGAGAGAGATTGTCCGTTTTTACACGAAGTGCATCCAGTTTTTGTCGTAGACCTCTCAACTTTTTAACACATGCTATGTGGGTGAAATGATGATAGCATGCCAACTTTCAACATTTTCAGAGTTCATTTGTAGTGCTTTTCAGTTTCAGGGTCAACTAGCTCAAAAATAAATTAAGTAAATGCACGAAGAATACCATATGAAGTCAAAAATTGTTGAAAATTTGTGATGTCCCATTGAATGGTGCATTTTGAACACACAAAAAGTATGGAGTTCAAATAAGTTCTAAAAAATGAAATCCCTTTGTAAGAGATGAGCTCTCGTTCGAAACCCTGATACTTCGAGAGAGATTGTCCGTTTTATACACGAAGTGCATCCAGTTTTTGTCGTAGCCCTCTCAACTTTTTAACACCTGATATTTGGGTGAAATGATGATAGCATGCCAACTTTCAACATTTTCAGAGTTTATTTGTAGTGCTTTTCAATTTCAGGGTCAACTAGCTAAAAAAAATTAAGTAAATGCACGAAGAATACCAAATGAAGTCAGAAATTGTTGAAATTTTGTGATGTGCCTTTGAATGGTGCATTTTGAACACACAAAAAGTATGGAGTTCAAATAATTTCAAACAAATGAAATCCCTTTGTAAGAGATGAGCTCTCGTTCGAAACCCTGATACTTTGAGAGAGATTGTCCATTTTGTACACGAAGTGCATCCAGTTTTTGTCGTAGCCCTCTCAACTTTTTAACACATGCTATGTGGGTGATATGATGATAGCATGGCAACTTTCAACATTTTCAGAGTTCATTTGTAGTGCTTTTCAATTTCAGGATCAACTAGCTCAAAAAAAATAAGTAAATGCACGAAGAATACCAAATGAAGTCAGAAATTGTTGAAATTTTGTGATGTGCCTTTGAATGGTGCATTTTGAACACACAAAAACTATGGAGTTCTGTGACGCCCTCGGCTTAATCGTACGCTAAACATACACGCAAATGCGTACGATCAAACCCAAGGACTCACGGGGAGATATCACAACACAACTCTAGACACAAATAAAATAACATCAGCTTCATATTACAAGCCAGGGGCCTCGAGGGCTAGAATACGAAAGCTCGATAAGCACACGAGTCAGCGGAAGCAACAAATATCTGGGTACAGACATAAAACAACATGGGGTGCCTTAGAGAAGGCTAGCACAAAAGATACAACGATCGAACGAGGCGAGGCCTCCTGCCTGGGAACCTCCTAACTACTCCTGATCATCAGCGGCCTCCACGTAGTAGTAGGCACCGTCGGGGTAACAGTCGTCGGTGGCGGGGACCTCCATCTCCTGGGCTTCATCATCTGGTCGCAGCAAACGGATCAAGGGAACAAGGGGGAAGCAAAGCAGCGGTGAGTACTCATCCAAAGTACTCGCAAGTCTTACATCAGCACTAGTCTAAGTATGCATCAGTATCAAAGAAGGGGGTTATATGTGGACTGACTGCAGCAATGCGAGAATAGAGAGAGAAGGCCTAGTCCTATCGAAGACTAGCATCTTCAGGGTCTTGCAGCAATAGACGAGAGTAGAACAGGGGGGGTAACACATTAATAGTCATATTGTTGCAGCAATATTAAAGTGAGGTCACGCCTGAAGATCCTCCCTCGACTCCCTGCGAGGAAGCAATCCCGAGGCAAACTAATTCCAGTTAAGTAACAATTGTAGTTGTATAAGATCGGGGCACAACTCCAAGTCGTCCTGTAACCGTGGACACGGCTATCCGAATAGTTAATTTTCATCCCTGCAGGGGTGCACCACATGTCCCGTCACGCTCGATAACACTCTGGCCGGACATACTTTTCTGGGTCCTGCCCGGCCTCGGAATATCGACACGTCGCAGCCCCACCTAAGACAAATCAGAGAGGCCAGCCCGCCGGTCTAAAACCTAAGCACAAAGGGTTCGTGGGCCCAGTTCCCCTTCACGCTCCTGCACGTGGCGTGGGCGGCCGACGTCAGTCCTAGCATCCCTTAATCACAAGCGCGATGCATCTCGGGACCACTCGGGCGCGCGCCGCTACACTGCTGGCATCTGAAAAGCTTCGGCTGATACCGCGACGTCGAGTACCCATAATTCTTCCCGCGTAGCCGGTTAGTGCGAAAAGGTCTCCGACCAACCCAGATCAAATACCCAAATCCATTAGCATTTTAATTAGGCCAGCAACACAGTCTCGCGGGAATCCACCCGTCTTACAACTAATCACCCATGATCCCAGTAACATGGTCGAGTAACTGTGTGGTCGTAACATCGGGGGGAATCCGAGGTATCACCCTCGTTGGATTCCGAACGACGTACCCGGCAAGGTGGGCTTAGAGGAATCACCCTCGGGGGTCCCACACTCGCGGGGTGGCACGACAGAGACGTCATCGGGAATGGTGAAAGAGGAATCACCCTCGATAACCACGACCGACTAGCTATACTACAGAGATATCATCAGGAGTACTTAGCGAGGTGTCACCCTCGGTACCCGATAGTATCCCTGTAGCGTCGTACAACGAAGGGGGGTGAACGTGCTGTGTCGGGTCTGGCTCGTCGATCAGAGATCGAGATTTGAAAACAAGCGGGGCAACTGATCTACGGGGTCAGAGAGGATGACTGCTCCACCTATACTAAGCAGATTAAAGGTACAGGACTGAAAGTAGCAGTTCATCAAAAACAGGCTATGCATCAGATATAGGAGCTAACTACAACAGTAGCAAAATACTAATGCAAGCAGTAGGAAGAAAGACATAGGCGATATAGGAATGATCAAGGGGAATTTGCTTGCCTTGCTGCTCTGCGGCAAAGGACTGATCGGCAGGGTCGTAGATGTACCCGGCAGCAGCGTCAGTCTCGGGGTCTACCGGTAAGAAGAGGGGGAAGAAACAATAAATAATAGCACCGATGCAACACAAAGCATGACATGGAAATATGCAGGCTAGGCATGAGCTAACGCAGGAACATCCGTCATAGACGGGTCGGAAGAATACCTGACGATATTTTCCGGGTCTCGGGCTACTACCGGTTACACTGGAAACGATGGAAAAGTTCCATGTTTGCTATGCTAGGGACGCGTGACAGACGAACGGGCCGTGGATCCGGGTTCGTCTCGCTTTGCTGATCAACTTTGATGTTGAAATTATTTTGATCTGACTTACGGATTATTTAATATTAATTTTTAAAGTTTTATTAATTATTTAAGAATTAAAAACAGATTTAAAAGATTTAGAAAAATCCTAATATGACATCATCGCGATGTCAGGCTGACATCACATTTGACCGGTCAACTGACCAGCGGGTCCCGAACGTCATAGGCACAAGTTTTATTTAAGATTAATTATTTATTAATCAGATTAATTCAACGAGGGACCCACGTGTCATACTCTAATTATGTTAATTAATTATTTTAACTAATATATCTATTTATTTATCTATTTTAAGAAAACATTATTTTTAATCATCGCGTGGGGCCTCCCTGTCATTGACAGCGGTGCATTGGCCCCACCGGTAAGTGGCCTAAGGTTATTTCCTCATTTATTTTTATTAGATACATATCCGTGCAAATACCGTATTTCTCTAAATATCCAAATACACAAATACATACATAATACGGGCATCGAATACATACATACATACATACGCATCTAATACACCATTTATTCTTTTTCATTTTTTTTTCTTTTCTCTCAACACTCATCTCTCATCTCTCTGCTAACAGAGAAGTTCTTTTGCTACTCCACCTAGAAGAACACCAACTTCGAATCCTTCTATCGGAGTCCACCGTCGATGGATCGAGGCCCCGTTTGCCGGAACGGAACCGTGACGTCGAGAAGAACGGTAAGGTGGGAGGAGCCCGAGGAGGGGCTCACCGACGGTGACGTGACGGCCCGGTGAAGCCGGAGTTCGCGCGAAGTGACGGTGGAGACGGTGACGGTGAGGTTCCGGTGGTGATGTGCCGGCGAGGAGGAGCCGGTGTGGAGGCCCCGGTGAGGAGAGGCCCCCGGAGATGGGGCCGCCGACGGTGAGGGGCTCGGCCGGCGTGGTGAGGGGCCGAGAGAGGCCGGCCGAGGTGGAGGCCGAGGGAGCCGGGGCCCCCTGCCGGCGGGGGTGGAGGGGCCGCCGGGGAGGAGGATGAGGGGAGGGGCGGCCGCGGGAGGAAGGGGGCCGTGGAGGGAGGAGGCCGGCGGGGTAGAGGGCTGCCGGCGGGGAGAGGTGGAGGCCGTGGGGGAGGTGAGGTGGGTGGCCGCCGGCGGAGGGAGAGGGGCCGCCGGGGAGGGCTGCCGGCGGGAGAGGGGTGGCCAGGGAGGGGCGAGATGGGGGGAGAGGGGCGTGGCCCGACAGGGGAGGGAGAGAGATCGTGGGAGAGGGAGGGAGTCACGGGAGGGTGAGAGGTGGGGGGCGCGGGAGGTGGCCGGCTGGGCCCTTTTGGCCCAGTTGGGCCACGGGGGAGTGGGGGTTGTTTTCATTTTTTTTTTTTTGATTTGTTTTGTTTTATTATCTCTTTTCCCTTTTCTTTTTATTATTTCTTTCTTTCGGTTTTCTTTCTTTCTTTTATCTTTATTGTTTCTTTAATACTTTCCTCGTCTTTACATATATATTCTTGTAATATTTGCAATGAACTCATAACGTACTCCCCTTTTCTTTCAAATCATCGATCCGGACAGACGCGAATCCACGCGGGTCTGAGATGGGAATTCGATGACGTGGCATCGATAGCGGTTGATCACTGTAGTTTAATTACAATCACTACTGTAGCAAAAGTCGAGGATGTCACAATTCTCCCCTACTAACAAGAATTCTCGTCCCGAGAATTAAGAGGTAGAGGGAAAGAGCCCGGGGTATTCATCACGAAGGTGATCCTCGCGTTCCCAAGTGGCTTCATCTTCAGAGTGATTTGACCACTGCACCTTAAGGAACTTAGTGACCTTGCGACGAGTCTTACGTTCAGCTTGGTCGAGAATGCGAACCGGATGCTCTTTATAAGAGAGGTCTTGTTGTAGCTCTAGCATATCGTGATCCACTGCTCGAATAGGGTCCTTGAAGCAGCGACGGAGCTGAGAAACATGGAAGACATCGTGAACCTGAGAAAGGTTCGCCGGCAGTTCCAATTGATAAGCCACTCTTCCACGCCTTTCGAGAACAGTGAAAGGACCAATATAACGAGGAGCTAACTTGCCCTTGATTCCGAAACGGTGTGCACCTCTCATTGGTGTGACACGAAGATAAGCCTTTTCGCCAGGTTGATAGACCATATCTTGATGATGACGGTCATACTGACTTTTCTGACGAGACTGAGCAGCCTTCAGATTCTCATGAATAATGCGGACTTGATCTTCGGCATGTTGAATAATATCCGGACCAAAGAGTGATCGTTCCCCAGTTTCTGACCAATTCAGAGGAGTTCGACACCTTCGCCCATACAATACTTCGAAAGGGGCCATCTTCAGACTAGCTTGATAACTATTGTTGTAAGAGAACTCGGCATACGGGAGAGATTCCTCCCATTTCTTACCGAAAGAAATGACACAAGCTCGAAGCATGTCCTCGAGAATTTGGTTGACTCGTTCAACTTGTCCCTGGGATTGAGGATGAAATGCAGTGCTGAAGGACAGATGAGTCCCCATAGCCTTCTGAAAACTTTCCCAGAATTTTGAAGTAAACAAGCTGCCACGGTCCGAACTGATTACCAACGGAATACCGTGCAGTGAAACAACTCTTGACATATAAAGATCTGCCAGCTGACTAGCATTAATCGTTTCTTTGACGGCCAGGAAATGTGCAACTTTGGACAGTCGATCAATGACGACAAGAATAGCATCATTACCTTTCTGAGACCTGGGAAAACCAGTGACGAAGTCCATTTCAACGTGATCCCATTTCCACTCGGGAATAGAGATAGGTTGCAGAGTTCCAGCAGGCTTTTGGTGCTCTGCCTTGATACGCCGGCATATATCACATTCTGCCACATAGCGTGCAATGTCTTGTTTCATATTGGGCCACCAGAATCTTTGCCGGATGTCTTGGTACATCTTGGTACTACCCGGGTGAATAGACAATGGTGTGTCATGAGCTTCTTCCATCACCTTCCCAGTCATCCTGAGATTTTCCTTCTTATTTGGAACGAATAGGCGACCCTTGAAATACAAGGCGCCACCTTCATCAACAGTGAAAAAGGAGGGTTTACCCTTTGCAATATAGCTCTTAATCCTGTCGACATCATCGTCAAAGTTCTGTATATTCTTTATGGAGCTCACAAGATCTGGTTCAACCACTAGGTTACTGAGGGAACCCTGATTAACAACACGAAGGTTCATCTTTTGATACTCTTCAGGGGGAGGAACAAGGTAACCCTGAGGAACAATGTGGAGGTTCAGCTTACGGAATTCCTCTTGCAGACGATCGTGAACCTCATGAACCTGGAGGTGGTTGCAGTATGACTTGCGACTTAAGGCATCAGCCATTACATTAGCCTTGCCAGGGGTATATGATATACTACAGTCAAAATCTGCTATACGCTCCATCCATCTTTGTTGACGCAGGTTCAGCTCCGGTTGAGTGAACAAGTACTTCAGACTTTGATGGTCGGTGTAGATTTCACAGCGATTACCGACAAGGTATTGTCGCCATTCCTTCAATGCATGAATGACTGCGGCAAGTTCGAGATCATGAACTGGGTAGTTCTCTTCATGAGCACGCAGTTGACGTGAAGCATAAGCGATCACCTTGCGATCCTGCATTAGGACACAACCTATTCCTTGACGAGAAGCATCACAGTATATGACGAAATCCCTTTTCGTATCTGGAGGAGCAAGTACTGGAGCGGACGTCAGTTTGTCCTTGAGTGCCTGGAAACTTTCCTGACATTTATCAGTCCATTCATACTTAACACCTTTGTGAAGCAGGTTGGTTAAGGGCTTCGCAATCTTGGAGAAGTTCTCGACGAATCGACGGCAATAGCTGGCGAGTCCGAGAAAACTTCTGACTTGCTTGACATTCTTCGGGGGAGTCCAGTCAAGAATAGCTTGAATTCGTTCGGGGTTGACCGCAATACCATCCTTGGAAATCACATGACCAAGGTAAGTCACTTCGTCTAGCCAGAACTCACATTTGGAATACTTCGCATAGAGTTTATGCTCCCGAAGCTTATCCAGTACAAGACGAAGATGTTCAGCATGCTCTTCTTTGTTCTTTGAAAACACCAGAATATCATCCAGATATACCACGACAAATTTGTCAAGGTAGTCCATGAATATATAATTCATCAATCGAGAGAAAGTTGCCGGTGCATTGGTTAAGCCGAAGGACATGACGGTGTACTCGTATGATCCATATCGAGTAACAAAGGCGGTCTTTGGAATATCCTCCTTGCGAACACGGATCTGGTGGTATCCCAATCTCAAGTCGAGCTTAGAGAAAACGGTGGAACCAGCAAGTTGATCATACAAATCATTTATCCGAGGGAGAGGATATTTGTTTTGAATAGTGGCCTGGTTGATAGGACGATAGTCTTGAACCAATCGATTTGTCCCATCCTTCTTCTTAACAAAGAGAGAAGGTGCTCCCCAAGCAGAGGAACTCGGACGGATGAAACCCAGACGGAGCGAGTTGTCAATTTCTTGCTTAAGTTCAAGGAGTTCATGTGGTGGCATTTTATAAGGACGCTTGGCAATAGGAGTGGTACCGGGTACCAAGTCAATGACAAACTCGACAGCTCGAGCAGGGGGAATCCCCGGAAGTTCTTCTGGGAAGACATCTTGGAACTCTCGGACCACTGGAATGTTTTCAATCCCTTCAAGAGGCGACGCATTTAATGCATTCAAGGCATACAGCCGTGCCTCAGCATTACGGACGAGATGAGCATGGTAGCTTACTAGTTCATCTGAAGGGTGTAGGAGGTGGACGGTTTTGGTGGCACAAACGATCGATGCCGTATGAGCTTTCAACCAGTCCATCCCCAATATGAGGTCAATGTTGGATGACTTTAGTAGGATGGGGTTGGCAAGGAATTCTAATCCTTCAATTTCAACTGGAACATGGGGGCAAACCACAGAGGTTCGACATTCGCCCCCAGGGGTGTTTACCACTATCGGGAGGTTCATCTCTTCGCTCCTAATGTCATGCATGTATGCAAAATTTTCCGACATAAAGGAATGCGATGCTCCTGTATCAAACAATACAGAAGCAGGTACTGAGTTAACGAGAAGTGTACCCATCACGGTAGCAGGCTGGTCTTGAGCGTGACCCATATCAATGTTGTTGGCCTGACCACGAACATAAGCAGGCTTAGTGTTGAAGTTGCGGTTCTGGTTGTTGCCACGGCCAGTTGCGGGAAGTGCCAGCTGATTCTGATTCTGCCTGCAGTCTCTAGCACGGTGACCTGGACGACCACACTTGAAGCACAGCCCGTCCTCAGGACGGGATGGAGGAACTCGAGGTGGTGGAGCTGGAAGCCTCGGCTGCCTAGGTGGTGGAGGAGGCAGGCGAGGTGCAGCATAGGACGGCCTCGGAGTAGGAGCAGGTGCATGGTACATGTTGTTGGGGATCCAGATCTTCCGCTTCTGTGCAGATGAGCCCGAAGATGAGCCCATGTCACGGTTGCGCTTGCTGCTATCTTTGTATTCCTGCAGACCAGTCTCAACCTGAATAGCCTTGTTCACGAGGGTGGCGAAATCAGCATAGTCCTGAACGAGGAGTGTCAGCTTGATATCAGGGTGGAGGCCTTCACGGAACTTCTCCTGCCTGCGTGCATCAGTCGCAATGTCTTCTTCAGCATAGCGAGATAATTCCAGAAATTCCCGCTGATAAGCATCCACAGTCTTGTTGCCCTGGACCAAGTTGCGGAACTCACGCTTCTTCCGGTCCATGATTCCCTGGGGAATGTATCGAGCACGGAAAGCAGCCTTGAACTCTGCCCAAGTGATGATAGTTCCATCGGGCTGAGAGCGCCTGTGGCTGTCCCACCATTGAGCAGCGGGACCCTTCAGAAAGTAGGCGGCAAAGTTGACATAGCTCGCCAGGGGCACATTGGCAGACTCTAGCTCATAAGAAATGTCACGGAGCCAGTCATCAGCATCTAGAGGCTGAGTTGAGCTGCGGTAGATCGCAGGGTTGAGGCGGCAGAAGTCTTGCAGTGTCACGCCTTGTGGTTGGTTCATGTTCGGCCTTTGGAACTGATCCATGAGCCCTTGCATAAACTGGCGGTTCAGCTCAAACTGTTGGATCATCCCCGCCATATACTCAGGAGGCGGGGGTGGTGCATCGTTGGCACGGCCACGCGGGCGGCCAGCTGGTCTAACCATCCTGTTAAATATTTAGCAGGGGTAGTTTAGCTTAAAGTAATCGAAAGGCATCGCACGCATTCATGAAGTAATCAAGCATAATGAAAGGGAAACGCGATAGATACTCCATAGTAGTTGAGTTCGACATACAGACCCATGCATAAGTTCGATTACAGACTAACGATTAAAAACTCGAAATTTGGCGATAGCCCGGACGCATTTGACGATACCCTAGACTCAGTAGGCGGCGCGCAGGCACGCGGTGGAAGAGTACCACAACGAGATGTAGCGATAAGGCTACATCAACGTCGGAGAGGACGATCGAATCCTGGTAGCTGGCGGTGATAGAAGGTAGGGACAGGACCCTGTGTCCCGTTGTGACTCTGATGAGGGTACCGCATCCAGTCGAGGAGCTGAGGTCCAAGTGCAGGGGTTCTACCCCCAACATCAGTCCACTCGAGAGCTGATGGTAGCTCTGTCCTGCTCGGCTCGCGGATGCGCATAGGTGGAACCCTCGGACAGTGTGATGGCTGCAGCTCTGTCAACGCGTCGTAAATACGAGCACGCGTAGCATACAACTCCACAGTCAGAGCTCGGAAAGCACGATCCATTGCCTCAGTGTACTGCACCAGAATCCGCGCGTCGTACCGACGCGTCACGTAGGGGGCGCAGACAGCGACGTAGGAACGGTCGCTGCGCTCCCGAACGTCAGAAGCGTAGGCAGTGAGATCAGACCCAGTCTCATCCCCAGCGGGAGCATGCGGGATGTATCTGAAAGGGCTCTCCTCCAGGTGAGGGTACGCTCCACGGAGACGGGTGATGGCGATGTAGGCCGCATCATGGACGGCCATCTCGACCGACACTCCAATACCACAAAACACGTGGCGCTCGAGGGTCTCGCCGCCCCTCTGGTCGAAGATGCGAACCTCAGCCTGGTACTGGTACTGGTTGTACTCGCGGAAATCCTCGAACACAGTGTACTCGGGGTACCAGCGATATCCCAGCCTGGTCAGGAGATCGACCAAAATGGCCGGGAACCCAGTCGTCTCAGTGGCCTGTGTCAGGCGCACGTGCTGTCTTGCGGGACGCATCTGAAAATAAGATTGACGGATGTCAATGACAGTGTGTGTAATACATATTCAGGAGAAAAAGAGTAGATAGTCCAGCGCTCCGGATTGATGTGATTCGAGAACCTAATGTTAGAGTTAGTAAAATCTTTGACCCGAAAGAGAAGAGAAAGTAGAGCCCAGAGTATAGGAAAGGAGTAAAAGATACTAATACCACCCAATTGAGATGTGGGCCCGTAAGCCACAACATCAGTGTTAGTAAAGTTTTTCAAACACTAGACTCAACTTCGGCCAAGGAGTTGGAAAGGGGGCTACCTACAGGCAGTTGGCTCTGATACCAACTTGTGACGCCCTCGGCTTAATCGTACGCTAAACATACACGCAAATGCGTACGATCAAACCCAAGGACTCACGGGGAGATATCACAACACAACTCTAGACACAAATAAAATAACATCAGCTTCATATTACAAGCCAGGGGCCTCGAGGGCTAGAATACGAAAGCTCGATAAGCACACGAGTCAGCGGAAGCAACAAATATCTGGGTACAGACATAAAACAACATGGGGTGCCTTAGAGAAGGCTAGCACAAAAGATACAACGATCGAACGAGGCGAGGCCTCCTGCCTGGGAACCTCCTAACTACTCCTGATCATCAGCGGCCTCCACGTAGTAGTAGGCACCGTCGGGGTAACAGTCGTCGGTGGCGGGGACCTCCATCTCCTGGGCTTCATCATCTGGTCGCAGCAAACGGATCAAGGGAACAAGGGGGAAGCAAAGCAGCGGTGAGTACTCATCCAAAGTACTCGCAAGTCTTACATCAGCACTAGTCTAAGTATGCATCAGTATCAAAGAAGGGGGTTATATGTGGACTGACTGCAGCAATGCGAGAATAGAGAGAGAAGGCCTAGTCCTATCGAAGACTAGCATCTTCAGGGTCTTGCAGCAATAGACGAGAGTAGAACAGGGGGGGTAACACATTAATAGTCATATTGTTGCAGCAATATTAAAGTGAGGTCACGCCTGAAGATCCTCCCTCGACTCCCTGCGAGGAAGCAATCCCGAGGCAAACTAATTCCAGTTAAGTAACAATTGTAGTTGTATAAGATCGGGGCACAACTCCAAGTCGTCCTGTAACCGTGGACACGGCTATCCGAATAGTTAATTTTCATCCCTGCAGGGGTGCACCACATGTCCCGTCACGCTCGATAACACTCTGGCCGGACATACTTTTCTGGGTCCTGCCCGGCCTCGGAATATCGACACGTCGCAGCCCCACCTAAGACAAATCAGAGAGGCCAGCCCGCCGGTCTAAAACCTAAGCACAAAGGGTTCGTGGGCCCAGTTCCCCTTCACGCTCCTGCACGTGGCGTGGGCGGCCGACGTCAGTCCTAGCATCCCTTAATCACAAGCGCGATGCATCTCGGGACCACTCGGGCGCGCGCCGCTACACTGCTGGCATCTGAAAAGCTTCGGCTGATACCGCGACGTCGAGTACCCATAATTCTTCCCGCGTAGCCGGTTAGTGCGAAAAGGTCTCCGACCAACCCAGATCAAATACCCAAATCCATTAGCATTTTAATTAGGCCAGCAACACAGTCTCGCGGGAATCCACCCGTCTTACAACTAATCACCCATGATCCCAGTAACATGGTCGAGTAACTGTGTGGTCGTAACATCGGGGGGAATCCGAGGTATCACCCTCGTTGGATTCCGAACGACGTACCCGGCAAGGTGGGCTTAGAGGAATCACCCTCGGGGGTCCCACACTCGCGGGGTGGCACGACAGAGACGTCATCGGGAATGGTGAAAGAGGAATCACCCTCGATAACCACGACCGACTAGCTATACTACAGAGATATCATCAGGAGTACTTAGCGAGGTGTCACCCTCGGTACCCGATAGTATCCCTGTAGCGTCGTACAACGAAGGGGGGTGAACGTGCTGTGTCGGGTCTGGCTCGTCGATCAGAGATCGAGATTTGAAAACAAGCGGGGCAACTGATCTACGGGGTCAGAGAGGATGACTGCTCCACCTATACTAAGCAGATTAAAGGTACAGGACTGAAAGTAGCAGTTCATCAAAAACAGGCTATGCATCAGATATAGGAGCTAACTACAACAGTAGCAAAATACTAATGCAAGCAGTAGGAAGAAAGACATAGGCGATATAGGAATGATCAAGGGGAATTTGCTTGCCTTGCTGCTCTGCGGCAAAGGACTGATCGGCAGGGTCGTAGATGTACCCGGCAGCAGCGTCAGTCTCGGGGTCTACCGGTAAGAAGAGGGGGAAGAAACAATAAATAATAGCACCGATGCAACACAAAGCATGACATGGAAATATGCAGGCTAGGCATGAGCTAACGCAGGAACATCCGTCATAGACGGGTCGGAAGAATACCTGACGATATTTTCCGGGTCTCGGGCTACTACCGGTTACACTGGAAACGATGGAAAAGTTCCATGTTTGCTATGCTAGGGACGCGTGACAGACGAACGGGCCGTGGATCCGGGTTCGTCTCGCTTTGCTGATCAACTTTGATGTTGAAATTATTTTGATCTGACTTACGGATTATTTAATATTAATTTTTAAAGTTTTATTAATTATTTAAGAATTAAAAACAGATTTAAAAGATTTAGAAAAATCCTAATATGACATCATCGCGATGTCAGGCTGACATCACATTTGACCGGTCAACTGACCAGCGGGTCCCGAACGTCATAGGCACAAGTTTTATTTAAGATTAATTATTTATTAATCAGATTAATTCAACGAGGGACCCACGTGTCATACTCTAATTATGTTAATTAATTATTTTAACTAATATATCTATTTATTTATCTATTTTAAGAAAACATTATTTTTAATCATCGCGTGGGGCCTCCCTGTCATTGACAGCGGTGCATTGGCCCCACCGGTAAGTGGCCTAAGGTTATTTCCTCATTTATTTTTATTAGATACATATCCGTGCAAATACCGTATTTCTCTAAATATCCAAATACACAAATACATACATAATACGGGCATCGAATACATACATACATACATACGCATCTAATACACCATTTATTCTTTTTCATTTTTTTTTCTTTTCTCTCAACACTCATCTCTCATCTCTCTGCTAACAGAGAAGTTCTTTTGCTACTCCACCTAGAAGAACACCAACTTCGAATCCTTCTATCGGAGTCCACCGTCGACGGATCGAGGCCCCGTTTGCCGGAACGGAACCGTGACGTCGAGAAGAACGGTAAGGTGGGAGGAGCCCGAGGAGGGGCTCACCGACGGTGACGTGACGGCCCGGTGAAGCCGGAGTTCGCGCGAAGTGACGGTGGAGACGGTGACGGTGAGGTTCCGGTGGTGATGTGCCGGCGAGGAGGAGCCGGTGTGGAGGCCCCGGTGAGGAGAGGCCCCCGGAGATGGGGCCGCCGACGGTGAGGGGCTCGGCCGGCGTGGTGAGGGGCCGAGAGAGGCCGGCCGAGGTGGAGGCCGAGGGAGCCGGGGCCCCCTGCCGGCGGGGGTGGAGGGGCCGCCGGGGAGGAGGATGAGGGGAGGGGCGGCCGCGGGAGGAAGGGGGCCGTGGAGGGAGGAGGCCGGCGGGGTAGAGGGCTGCCGGCGGGGAGAGGTGGAGGCCGTGGGGGAGGTGAGGTGGGTGGCCGCCGGCGGAGGGAGAGGGGCCGCCGGGGAGGGCTGCCGGCGGGAGAGGGGTGGCCAGGGAGGGGCGAGATGGGGGGAGAGGGGCGTGGCCCGACAGGGGAGGGAGAGAGATCGTGGGAGAGGGAGGGAGTCACGGGAGGGTGAGAGGTGGGGGGCGCGGGAGGTGGCCGGCTGGGCCCTTTTGGCCCAGTTGGGCCACGGGGGAGTGGGGGTTGTTTTCATTTTTTTTTTTTTTTGATTTGTTTTGTTTTATTATCTCTTTTCCCTTTTCTTTTTATTATTTCTTTCTTTCGGTTTTCTTTCTTTCTTTTATCTTTATTGTTTCTTTAATACTTTCCTCGTCTTTACATATATATTCTTGTAATATTTGCAATGAACTCATAACGTACTCCCCTTTTCTTTCAAATCATCGATCCGGACAGACGCGAATCCACGCGGGTCTGAGATGGGAATTCGATGACGTGGCATCGATAGCGGTTGATCACTGTAGTTTAATTACAATCACTACTGTAGCAAAAGTCGAGGATGTCACAAGTTCAAATAAGTTCAAAAAAATGAAATCCCTTTGTAAGAGATGAGTTCTCGTTCGAAACCCTGATACTTCGAGAGAGATTGTCCGTTTTTACACGAGGTGCATCCAGTTTTTGTCGTAGACCTATCAACTTTTTAACACATGCTATGTGGGTGAAATGATCATACCATGCCAACTTTCAACATTTTCAGAGTTCATTTGTAGTGCTTTTCAGTTTCAGGGTCAACTAGCTCAAAAAAAAAGTAAATGCACGAAGAATACCAAATGAAGTCAAAAATTGTTTAAAATTTGTGATGTCCCATTGAATGGTGCGTTTTGAACACACAAAAAGTATGGAGTTCAAATAAGTTCAAAAAAATGAAATCCCTTTGGAAGAGATGAGCTCTCGTTCGAAACCCTGATACTTCGAGAGAGATTGTCCGTTTTGTACACGAAGTGCATCCAGTTTTTGTCGTAGCCCTCTCAACTTTTTAACACATGCTATGTGGGTGAAATGATGATAGCATGCCAACCTTCAACATTTTCAGAGTTCATTTGTAGTGCTTTTCAATTTCAGGGTCAACTAGCTCAAAAAAATAAGTAAATGCACGAAGAATACCAAATGAAGTCAGAAATTTTTGAATTTTTGTGATGTGCCTTTGAATGGTGCATTTTGAACACACAAAAAGTATGGAGTTCAAATAAGTTCAAAAAATTGAAATCCCATTGTAGGAGATGAGTTCTCGTTCGAAACCCTGATACTTCGAGAGAGATTGTCCGTTTTTACACGAAGTGCATCCAGTTTTTGTCGTAGACCTCTCATCTTTTTAACACATGCTATGTGGGTGAAATGATGATACCATGCCAACTTTCAACATTTTCAGAGTTCATTTGTAGTGCTTTTCAGTTTCAGGGTCAACTAGATCAAAAAAAAGAAAATGCACGAAGAATACCAAATGAAGTCAAAAATTGTTTAAAATTTGTGATGTCCCATTAAATGGTGCATTTTGAACACACAAAAAGTATGGAGTTCAAATAAGTTGAAAAAATAGAAATCCCTTTGTAGGAGATGAGTTCTCGTTCGAATACCTGAAACTTCGAGAGAGATTGTCCGTTTTTACACGAAGTGCATCCAGTTTTTGTCGTAGACCTCTCAACTTTTTAACACATGCTATGTGGGTGAAATGATGATAGCATGCCAACTTTCAACATTTTCAGAGTTCATTTGTAGTGCTTTTCAGTTTCAGGGTCAACTAGCTCAAAAATAAATTAAGTAAATGCACGAAGAATACCATATGAAGTCAAAAATTGTTGAAAATTTGTGATGTCCCATTGAATGGTGCATTTTGAACACACAAAAATTATGGAGTTCAAATAAGTTCAAAAAAATGAAATCCCTTTGTAAGAGATGAGCTCTCGTTCGAAACCCTGATACTTCGAGAGAGATTGTCCGTTTTGTACACGAAGTGCATCCAGTTTTTGTCGTAGCCCTCTCAACTTTTTAACACCTGATATGTGGGTGAAATGATGATAGCATGCCAACTTTCAACATTTTCAGAGTTTATTTGTAGTGCTTTTCAATTTCAGGGTCAACTAGCTAAAAAAAATTAAGTAAATGCACGAAGAATACCAAATGAAGTCAGAAATTGTTGAAATTTTGTGATGTGCCTTTGAATGGTGCATTTTGAACACACAAAAAGTATGGAGTTCAAATAATTTCAAAAAAATGAAATCCCTTTGTAAGAGATGAGCTCTCGTTCGAAACCCTGATACTTTGAGAGAGATTGTCCGTTTTGTACACGAAGTGCATCCAGTTTTTGTCGTAGCCCTCTCAACTTTTTAACACATGCTATGTGGGTGAAATGATGATACCATGGCAACTTTCAACATTTTCAGAGTTCATTTGTAGTGCTTTTCAATTTCAGGATCAACTAGCTCAAAAAAAATAAGTAAATGCACGAAGAATACCAAATGAAGTCAGAAATTGTTGAAATTTTGTGATGTGCCTTTGAATGGTGCATTTTGAACACACAAAAACTATGGAGTTCAAATAAGTTCAAAAAAATGAAATCCCTTTGTAAGAGATGAGTTCTCGTTCGAAACCCTGATACTTCGAGAGAGATTGTCCGTTTTTACACGAGGTGCATCCAGTTTTTGTCGTAGGCCTATCAACTTTTTAACACATGCTATGTGGGTGAAATGATCATACCATGCCAACTTTCAACATTTTCAGAGTTCATTTGTAGTGCTTTTCAGTTTCAGGGTCAACTCGCTCAAAAAAAAGTAAATGCACGAAGAATACCAAATGAAGTCAAAAATTGTTTAAAATTTGTGATGTCCCATTGAATGTTGCGTTTTGAACACACAAAAAGTATGGAGTTCAAATAAGTTCAAAAAAATGAAATCCCTTTGTAAGAGATGAGCTCTCGTTCGAAACCCTGATACTTCGAGAGAGATTGTCCGTTTTGTACACGAAGTGCATCCAGTTTTTATCGTAGCCCTCTCAACTTTTTAACACATGCTATGTGGGTGAAATGATGATAGCATGCCAACCTTCAACATTTTCAGAGTTCATTTGTAGTGCTTTTCAATTTCAGGGTCAACTAGCTCAAAAAAAAAAAGTAAATGCACGAAATATACCAAATGAAGTCAGAAATTGTTGAAATTTGTGATATGCCTTTGAATGGTGCATTTTGAACCCACAAAAAGTATGGAGTTCAAATAAGTTCAAAAAATTGAAATCCCTTTGTAGGAGATGAGTTCTCGTTCGAAACCCTGATACTTCGAGAGAGATTGTCCGTTTTTACACGAAGTGCATCCAGTTTTTGTCGTAGACCTCTCAACTTTTTAACACATGCTATGTGGGTGAAATGATGATACCATGCCAACTTTCAACATTTTCAGAGTTCATTTGTAGTGCTTTTCAGTTTCAGGGTCAACTAGATCAAAAAAAAAGAAAATGCACGAAGAATACCAAATGAAGTCAAATTTTTTTTAAAATTTGTGATGTCCCATTGAATGGTGCATTTTGAACACACAAAAAGTATGGAGTTCAAATAAGTTCAAAAAATAGAAATCCCTTTGTAGGAGATGAGTTCTCGTTCGAAACCCTGAAACTTCGCGAGAGATTGTCCGTTTTTACACGAAGTGCATCCAGTTTTTGTCGTAGACCTCTCAACTTTTGAACACATGCTATGTGGGTGAAATGATGATAGCATGCCAACTTTCAACATTTTCAGAGTTCATTTGTAGTGCTTTTCAGTTTCAGGGTCAACTAGCTCAAAAATAAATTAAGTAAATGCACGAAGAATACCATATGAAGTCAAAAATTGTTGAAAATTTGTGATGTCCCATTGAATGGTGCATTTTGAACACACAAAAATTATGGAGTTCAAATAAGTTCAAAAAAATGAAATCCCTTTGTAAGAGATGAGCTCTCGTTCGAAACCCTGATACTTCGAGAGAGATTGTCCGTTTTGTACACGAAGTGCATCCAGTTTTTGTCGTAGCCCTCTCAAATTTTTAACACCTGATATGTGGGTGAAATGATGATAGCATGCCAACCTTCAACATTTTCAGAGTTTATTTGTAGTGCTTTTCAATTTCAGGGTCAACTAGCTAAAAAAAATTAAGTAAATGCACGAAGAATACCAAATGAAGTCAGAAATTGTTGAAATTTTGTAATGTGCCTTTGAATGGTGCATTTTGAACACACAAAAAGTATGGAGTTCAAATAATTTCAAAAAAATGAAATCCCTTTGTAAGAGATGATGTAACATCCCAATTTTCTTAAATTCGGATGTTAATAAATCATTCATATGCATCTCATATTTTCCTATGCATTATTTGCTCTTCTGAAAATTGTATTCATTTTGCAACTTCGGGCAATTTATTTGAGTGGAGATAATATGACTTCTCCCGTGTGAAATAAAAAGTTTATGATGTTTAAAATGTCATTTGGAGTTATCGTTTTGGTTTCGCAAATTTTATAATGCCCGAAATTATTTTTAGTTAAGTTTTCAAATGCGTTTGCGTGGTATATTGCATTAAAACTATTTTCAAAATATTTGCATGAGGTGGAACTAGGTTCCTTTATTAGTTATTAGGTGGATTTATTTTATATTTATATATATCTATATTAGATTTATATTATGTATATCTATATATACTTATTTATATATATTGCTATGTGCGTATATATATATATATATATTATATATATATATATGTATGTATTTTTGTATACGTATATTATCGCTATTTTTTTTTCTTTGTTTGTTTTTCTTTAAAAATATATATATATTATTTTTAATATTTTTTTGTGGTTTAAAAAAAAACTAGCTGGCTAGGCCGAGCCAAATGCTCAGCCCAGCCAGCACTACGTGCATGCACCGAGCAAGCCAATGCTTTGCCCATCGCTCCAGCCCCAGGGCTCCTGGCTTTGACCAGAGGCCAGCGTGCCGGCGCATCCCATTAGCCAGGACCCCACCCACCGAGCCACCTGGCCCAGCCAGCCTCTAGGACATCGAGCGCAGGCCAGGCGATGTGCCCGTACGCTAGCGCTAACGAGCGCCCAGCTCGCTAGTCCCACCACCATTGACCGAGCCCAGGCTAGCGGCTCCCAGCGATTCCCTCGTCAGGGACTCCTTTCCCAGCGCTCCCCGAATAGCTCCCATCGCGTCCAGCACCCCACGCCCCGTCACCGAGCCGGTTTCTCCCAGGTACCGAGACCGAGGTTGACTCCTCCTCGCAGGACTCCTTCTCGTGATAAAGTCCAGGAACCCGATTTCCCCGTCCCGATTTTCTTCTGTCACCCCATCTCGCCTAGATCGCAGAGGAGCCGCCCCTCACTGCGCCGACGACGGAGCCCCGTCCGACGGAGCACCAGCGGAGTTCGTCCGTGTTCGTCGGAGTTCGCGGAGCCGCCGTCACCGGAGTTCGTTCGACCGCCACCGGAGCACCATCGGAGGAGCCACACCGAAACGGTTCCGTTTTTCCCCGCTGTTCGTGGTGAGAACGCACGCACGAGCGATTCATCAAACCCCGATGAACAGCTTCAGGACGAAATTCAATCTATTTTTAATCTGTTTTAGCTCTGTCGGATTCTCGGTATAATTTTGAAACGCGTTTATCTTTTTACTCGTAACTCCGATTCAGGAAATTCTTTTTCCTGTGATCTCGTATTGATGAGTAGAACATGTTAGAATCAGTGGTTTTCAGTTTTACGAATTTTTTTTTGTTAAAACAGATAATTTTAAACCTATCGGAGGCCATATTTTGCAAACCGATCACCCGGTTTAGTTGATTCTTTTTGCGTTGTCATCGTATCAGCATGTAGATGATTTTATACCTGCTGCCATGCTATTTATGCTTTGGTTTTAAACAAGTTGTTTTATCGCCAATCGTTTTATTTGGTGTTATGTGATTGTGGTGATTGATTGGTGTGATTGTTTGCAACGTGTAGATTGTGCGGAGTGCGACGCAAACTATTGTTAGGAGTGTGACCTTCTGAACCAGAATCAAGGCAAGTTACATGTTGATCATCCTTTACCTATTTTTTTTTCTATGCATGTAGTATTATATCACCCTATGAAAATTTATGCATGTATAGGATTATTATTATTATTGCTATGCTATTGATCTATATCCCTCGTCTTTGAAGATCGTGCTAGATATATTTTGCTATGCTATGTAGACGGGGATTGGTTCCTGTATTCATTGAGATTATGTGAGGATTACTACAAAATAAATTGAGTAGTAATTCAGGATATAATACACCTCTGGGCAGATATGGTATTGCTGGGTGGTTTCAAGAACATCATGGTTTCTACCCTCTGAATGTAAGTGGATGCCGCCCAGGTTCAAAAAGATCAAACAGACTTAGTGACTAGTAGCTTCCTTGTACGACCACTGGCCAATATGGGCTCTGGCTTAGTTGATCAGTCGTGGAAACCTTACCCGGATGTGCCAGCTGATGTAGCTATGATAGGTGGGATGGGCCTCCTGTGGGACTAGGTGACTGCTTCTGAAAGACTTCGTCTCAATCTTCGGGTTGGGTCCAGTGGGTACAGCGTACTAACCTCTGCAGAGTGTATAAACTAATCATGATTAGCCGTGTCCCCGGTTATGGACAATTTTGAGCAGCTAGGCCATTACAGTTGTTGGATGATCTTGACAGATGACACACTTAATAAAACTTGATGGGGAACTTAATAATGGTAATAGGTTGGAGTTGGAGATGCCAATTCAACCATATATAAGTATTATAGCAACAAATTAAAACTTGACTATTAGGTAGCTATGAGGATAAAATCAGCTTTCTGCAAAATAACCATCAGCCTTTCTTTTGTTATACTATGCATATACATGTAGGTCTGTTATATTATCTTTTCTTGTGTAACTTGCCAATACATTCAAAGTATTGACCTATATGGCTGCAACGTATCATGTTGCAGGATATTCAGACGAGGAATAAGGTACCGTTAGGGTCGCGAGTCTTCACTCAACATCGCCAGTGGGCTATGATGGGACTCATCGTTATTATTCTGCTACTTTTCCGCTGTTTATTAGAATAAAGCTAGCTAAGTGCTATGCAGATTGTTATATTTTATAAATTCTGGATCATACATTATTATAAATGATGCACTTGCTATTCTGGTTTTCATCTATACTGTGTGTGCTAGCGAGTCGATCCAGGGACTAGCACAGTAAAACACAGAGACTCAAATCCTTCGAGGTTTGGTCGTTACAGATGGCATCAGAGCAATGCGTTGACTGTAGGTCGTGACCCTAGAAAATGGATTAGAAAAGCCATAGGAGTCTAAATTTATTCTATACACTTTGTCTACATCTTACTCTTTCATTAGAAAACCACTCTAGTATCTTGACCAACTAAGTAGGAACTAGTGTTGAGACCACCACTTATCTTGTTTTATTTGCGCTATTAACGTGTTAGCGTATCTGATTATGCCCGCTTTGTGGCATGACGATACTAGGTTGCTTGCTTGATTGTTATCTTGCTTGTTTGTTAAATTAGTATCTTGTTGGAATTATTCGACTATATATATAGATATGTTTGATTATTGTTATGCTTGTTTGTGTTATTTGTTATGATGTTTTGTTGCCTCATATATACTACCTTGATCATAATATGCATATGGGTAGAATATCTATATTCCTCTAGACCTATTCTATCTATTACTCATCTACTCTTGCCCACCAAAACCCTTAGTATGCCTATTAGAGTGAGTTCCCCAGGAGCCGAGATGATAGCAGGTGTTGGTTGTCATCAGTTAAACTTGTCTATTGGGAAGCATGAGTTCCCTACAGATTTGATCATATTGAAGTCACAAGGTCTGGATATTATTTTGGGTATTGACTGGTTACAATTATATGAAGGAGTTATCGATTGTGCTAGTCGATCTATTTCTCTCAGTGCACCAGGAGGGAGGAGAATCAAATATGTATGTAAGTATCAACATAAGAGGATGCAGGTGAACTCTCTTAAGGGGGGTAGCCTGGAAGAGGTGTCAGTTGTGAAGGATTATCCAAATGTGTTTTACGTGTCCCAGCTGGAGAAGTGTCATCTCGAGATGGTAGACGTCCCTTTGAGAGATACAGTGCCACTTGATGCAATTCAGTTGGAGACCGACTTGTCATATGAGGAGAAGCCTGTTAAGATTCTGGAGACAACAGAGAGAATTACTCGCACCAAGGCAGCCAGGTTAGGCAAAGTTCAGTGGGATCATCATACCGAAGAAGAGGCTACTTGGAAACGAGAGGAGGATCTCAAGCAGGAACACCCACACCTATTTGCTAGCCAACTCGAATCTCGAGGACGAGATTCATCTTAAGGGGGGTAGATTTGTAACATCCCAATTTTCTTAAATTCGGATGTTAATAAATCATTCATATGCATCTCATATTTTCCTATGCATTATTTGCTCTTCTGAAAATTGTATTCATTTTGCAACTTCGGGCAATTTATTTGAGTGGAGATAATATGACTTCTCCCGTGTGAAATAAAAAGTTTATGATGTTTCAAATGTCATTTGGAGTTATCGTTTTGGTTTCGCAAATTTTATAATGCCCGAAATTATTTTTAGTTATGTTTTCAAATGCGTTTGCGTGGTCTATTGCATTAAAACTATTTTCAAAATATTTGCATGAGGTGGAACTAGGTTCCTTTATTAGTTATTAGGTGGATTTATTTTATATTTATATATATCTATATTAGATTTATATTATGTATATCTATATATACTTATTTATATATATTGCTATGTGCGTATATATATATATATTATATATATATATATGTATGTATTTTTGTATACGTATATTATCGCTATTTTTTTTTCTTTGTTTGTTTTTCTTTAAAAATATATATATATTATTTTTAATATTTTTTTGTGGTTTAAAAAAAAACTAGCTGGCCAGGCCGAGCCAAATGCTCAGCCCAGCCAGCACTACGTGCATGCACCGAGCAAGCCAATGCTTTGCCCATCGCTCCAGCCCCAGGGCTCCTGGCTTTGACCAGAGGCCAGCGTGCCGGCGCATCCCATTAGCCAGGACCCCACCCACCGAGCCACCTGGCCCAGCCAGCCTCTAGGACATCGAGCGCAGGCCAGGCGATGTGCCCGTACGCTAGCGCTAACGAGCGCCCAGCTCGCTAGTCCCACCACCATTGACCGAGCCCAGGCTAGCGGCTCCCAGCGATTCCCTCGTCAGGGACTCCTTTCCCAGCGCTCCCCGAATAGCTCCCATCGCGTCCAGCACCCCACGCCCCGTCACCGAGCCGGTTTCTCCCAGGTACCGAGACCGAGGTTGACTCCTCCTCGCAGGACTCCTTCTCGTGATAAAGTCCAGGAACCCGATTTCCCCGTCCCGATTTTCTTCTGTCACCCCATCTCGCCTAGATCGCAGAGGAGCCGCCCCTCACTGCGCCGACGACGGAGCCCCGTCCGACGGAGCACCAGCGGAGTTCGTCCGTGTTCGTCGGAGTTCGCAGAGCCGCCGTCACCGGAGTTCGTTCGACCGCCACCGGAGCACCATCGGAGGAGCCACACCGAAACGGTTCCATTTTTCCCCGCTGTTCGTGGTGAGAACGCACGCACGAGCGATTCATCAAACCCCGATGAACAGCTTCAGGACGAAATTCAATCTATTTTTAATCTGTTTTAGCTCTGTCGGATTCTCGGTATAATTTTGAAACGCGTTTATCTTTTTACTCGTAACTCCGATTCAGGAAATTCTTTTTCCTGTGATCTCGTATTGATGAGTAGAACATGTTAGAATCAGTGGTTTTCAGTTTTACGAATTTTTTTTTTGTTAAAACAGATAATTTTAAACCTATCGGAGGCCATATTTTGCAAACCGATCACCCGGTTTAGTTGATTCTTTTTGCGTTGTCATCGTATCAGCATGTAGATGATTTTATACCTGCTGCCATGCTATTTATGCTTTGGTTTTAAACAAGTTGTTTTATCGCCAATCGTTTTATTTGGTGTTATGTGATTGTGGTGATTGATTGGTGTGATTGTTTGCAACGTGTAGATTGTGCGGAGTGCGACGCAAACTATTGTTAGGAGAGTGACCTTCTGAACCAGAATCAAGGCAAGTTACATGTTGATCATCCTTTACCTATTTTTTTTTCTATGCATGTAGTATTATATCACCCTATGAAAATTTATGCATGTATAGGATTATTATTATTATTGCTATGCTATTGATCTATATCCCTCGTCTTTGAAGATCGTGCTAGATATATTTTGCTATGCTATGTAGACGGGGATTGGTTCCTGTATTCATTGAGATTATGTGAGGATTACTACAAAATAAATTGAGTAGTAATTCAGGATATAATACACCTCTGGGCGGATATGGTATTGCTGGGTGGTTTCAAGAACATCATGGTTTCTACCCTCTGAATGTAAGTGGATGCCGCCCAGGTTCAAAAAGATCAAACAGACTTAGTGACTAGTAGCTTCCTTGTACGACCACTGGCCAATATGGGCTCTGGCTTAGTTGATCAGTCGTGGAAACCTTACCCGGATGTGCCAGCTGATGTAGCTATGATAGGTGGGATGGGCCTCCTGTGGGACTAGGTGACTGCTTCTGAAAGACTTCGTCTCAATCTTCGGGTTGGGTCCAGTGGGTACAGCGTACTAACCTCTGCAGAGTGTATAAACTAATCATGATTAGCCGTGTCCCCGGTTATGGACAATTTTGAGCAGCTAGGCCATTACAGTTGTTGGATGATCTTGACAGATGACACACTTAATAAAACTTGATGGGGAACTTAATAATGGTAATAGGTTGGAGTTGGAGATGCCAATTCAACCATATATAAGTATTATAGCAACAAATTAAAACTTGACTATTAGGTAGCTATGAGGATAAAATCAGCTTTCTGCAAAATAACCATCAGCCTTTCTTTTGTTATACTATGCATATACATGTAGGTCTGTTATATTATCTTTTCTTGTGTAACTTGCCAATACATTCAAAGTATTGACCTATATGGCTGCAACGTATCATGTTGCAGGATATTCAGACGAGGAGTAAGGTACCGTTAGGGTCGCGAGTCTTCACTCAACATCGCCAGTGGGCTATGATGGGACTCATCGTTATTATTCTGCTACTTTTCCGCTGTTTATTAGAATAAAGCTAGCTAAGTGCTATGCAGATTGTTATATTTTATAAATTCTGGATCATACATTATTATAAATGATGCACTTGCTATTCTGGTTTTCATCTATACTGTGTGTGCTAGCGAGTCGATCCAGGGACTAGCACAGTAAAACACAGAGACTCAAATCCTTCGAGGTTTGGTCGTTACAGATGAGCTCTCGTTCGAAACCCTGATACTTTGAGAGAGATTGTCCGTTTTGTACACGAAGTGCATCCAGTTTTTGTCGTAGCCCTCTCAACTTTTTAACAAATTCTATGTGGGTGAAATGATGATAGCATGGCAACTTTCAACATTTTCAGAGTTCATTTGTAGTGCTTTTCAATTTCAGGATCAACTAGCTCAAAAAAATAAGTAAATGCACGAAGAATACCAAATGAAGTCAGAAATTGTTGAAATTTTGTGATGTGCCTTTGAATGGTGCATTTTGAACACACAAAAACTATGGAGTTCAAATAAGTTCAAAAAAATGAAATCCCTTTGTAAGAGATGAGTTCTCGTTCGAAACCCTGATACTTCGAGAGAGATTGTCCGTTTTGTACACGAAGTGCATCCAGTTTTTGTCGTAGCCATCTCAACTTTTAAACACATGCTATGTGGGTGAAATGATGATAGCAAGCCAACTTTCAACATTTTCAGAGTTCATTTGTAGTGCTTTTCAGTTTCAGGGTCAACTAGCTCAAAAAAAAAGTAAATGCACGAAGAATACGAAATAATGTCAGAAATTGTTGAAGTTTTGTGATGTGCCTTTGAATGGTGCATTTTGAACACACAAAAATTATGGAGTTCAAATATGTTCAAAAAAATGGAATCCCTTTGTAAGAGATGAGTTCTCGTTCGAAACCCTCATACTTCGAGAGAGATTGTCCGTTTTGTACACGAAGTGCATCCAGTTTTTGTCGTAGCCCTCTCAACTTTTTAACACATGCTATGTGGGTGAAATGATGATAGCATGCCAACCTTCAACATTTTCAGAGTTCATTTGTAGTGCTTTTCAATTTCAGGGTCAACTAGCTCAAAAAAAAAGTAAATGCACGACGAATACCAAATGAAGTCAGAAATTGTTGAAATTTTGTGATGTGCCTTTGTATGGTGCATTTTGAACACACAAAAATTATGGAGTTCAAATAAGTTCAAAAAATTGAAATCCCTTTGTAGGAGATGAGTTCTCGTTCGAAACCCTGATACTTCGAGAGAGATTGTCCGTTTTTACACGAAGTGCATCCAGTTTTTGTCGTAGACCTCTCAGCTTTTTAACACATGCTATGTGGGTGAAATGATGATACCATGCCAACTTTCAACATTTTCAGAGTTCATTTGTAGTGCTTTTCAGTTTCAGGGTCAACTAGCTCAAAAAAAAAGTAAATGCACGAAGAATACCAAATGAAGTGAAAAATTGTTTAAAATTTGTGATGTCCCATTGAATGGTGCGTTTTGAACACACAAAAAGTATGGAGTTCAAATAAGTTCAAAAAAATGAAATCCCTTTGTAAGAGATGAGCTCTCGTTCGAAACCCTGATACTTCGAGAGAGATTGTCCGTTTTGTACACGAAGTGCATCCAGTTTTTGTCGTAGCCCTCTCAACTTTTTAACACATTCTATGTGGGTGAAATGATGATAGCATGCCAACCTTCAACATTTTCAGAGTTCATTTGTAGTGCTTTTCAATTTCAGGGTCAACTAGCTCAAAAAAAATAAGTAAATGCACGAAGAATACCAAATGAAGTCAGAAATTGTTGAAATTTTGTGATGTGCCTTTGAATGGTGCATTTTGAACACACAAAAAGTATGGAGTACAAATAAGTTCAAAAAATTGAAATCCCTTTGTAGGAGATGAGCTCTCGTTCGAAACCCTGATACATCGAGAGAGATTGTCCGTTTTTACACGAAGTGCATCCAGTTTTTGTCGTAGACCTCTCAACTTTTTAACACATGCTATGTGGGTGAAATGATGATACCATGCCAACTTTCAACATTTTCAGAGTTCATTTGTAGTGCTTTTCAGTTTCAGGGTCAACTAGCTCAAAAAAAAAATGCACGAAGAATAACAAATGAAGTTAAAAATTGTTTAAAATTTGTGATGACCCATTGAATGGTGCATTTTGAACACACAAAAAGTATGGAGTTCAAATAAGTTCAAAAAATAGAAATCCCTTTGTAGGAGATGAGTTCTCGTTCGAAACCCTGATACTTCGAGAGAGATTGTCCGTTTTTACACGAAGTGCATCTAGTTTTTGTCGTAGACCTCTCAACTTTTTAACACATGCTATGTGGGTGAAATGATGATAGCATGCCAACTTTCAACATTTTCAGAGTTCATTTGTAGTGCTTTTCAGTTTCAGGGTCAACTAGCTCAAAAATAAATTAAGTAAATGCACGAAGAATACCATATGAAGTCAAAAATTGTTGAAAATTTGTGATGTCCCATTGAATGGTGCATTTTGAACACACAAAAAGTATGAAGTTCAAATAAGTTCAAAAAAATGAAATCCCTTTGTAAGAGATGAGCTCTCGTTCGAAACCCTGATACTTCGAGAGAGATTGTCCGTTTTGTACACGAAGTGCATCCAGTTTTTGTCGTAGCCCTCTCAACTTTTTAACACATGATATGTGGGTGAAATGATGATAGCATGCCAACTTTCAACATTTTCAGAGTTTATTTGTAGTGCTTTTCAATTTCAGGGTCAACTAGCTAAAAAAAATTAAGTAAATGCACGAAGAATACCAAATGAAGTCAGAAATTGTTGAAATTTTGTGATGTGCCTTTGAATGGTGCATTTTGAACACACAAAAACTATGGAGTTCAAATAAGTTCAAAAAAATGAAATCCCTTTGTAAGAGATGAGCTCTCGTTCGAAACCCTGATACTTCGAGAGAGATTGTCCGTTTTGTACACGAAGTGCATCCAGTTTTTGTCGTAGCCATCTCAACTTTTTAACACATGCTATGTGGGTGAAATGATGATAGAATGCCAACATTCAACATTTTCAGAGTTAATTTGTAGTGCTTTTCAATTTCAGGGTCAACTAGCTCAAAAAAAATAAGTAAATGCACGAAGAATACCAAATGAAGTCAGAAATTGTTGAAATTTTGTGATGTGCCTTTGAATGGTGCATTTTCAACACACAAAAAGTATGGAGTTCAAATAAGTTCAAAAAATTGAAATTCCTTTGTAAGAGATGAGCTCTCGTTCGAAATCGTGATGCTTCGAGAGAGATTGTCCGTTTTGTACACGAAGTGCATCCAGTTTTTGTCGTAGCCCTCTCAACTTTGTAACACATGCTATGTGGGTGAAATAATGATAGCATGCCAACTTTCAAAATTTTCAGAGTTTATTTGTAGTGCTTTTCAATTTCAGGGTCAACTAGCTCAAAAAAAAAATAAGTAAATGCACGAAGAATACCAAATGAAGTCAGAAATTGTTGAAATTTTGTGATCTGCCTTTGAATGGTGCATTTTGAACACACAAAAACTATGGAGTTCAAATAAGTTCAAAAAAATGAAATCCCTTTGTAAGAGATGAGCTCTCGTTCGAAACCCTGATACTTCGAGAGAGATTGTCCCTTTTGTACACGAAGTGCATCCAGTTTTTGTCGTAGCCATCTCAACTTTTTAACACATGCTATGTTGGTGAAATGATGATAGTATGCCAACTTTCGACATATTCAGAGTTCATTTGTAGTGCTTTTCAATTTCAGGGTCAACTAGCTCAAAAAAAATAAGCAAATGCACGAAGAATACCAAATGAAGTCAGAAATTGTTGAAATTTTGTGATGTGCCTTTGAATGGTGCATTTTGAACACACAAAAAGTATAGAGTTCAAATAAGTTCAAAAAAATGAAATCCCTTTGTAAGAGATGAGTTCTCGTTCGAAACCCTGATACTTCGAGAGAGATTGTCCGTTTTGTACACGAAGTGCATCCAGTTTTTGTCGTAGCCCTCTCAACTTTTTAACACATGCTATGTGGGTGAAATGATGATAGCATGCAACTTTCAACATTTTCAGAGTTCATTTGTAGTGCTTTTCAATTTCAGGGTCAACTAGCTCAAAAAAAAAAGTAAATGCACGAAGAATACCAAATCAAGTCAGAAATTGTTGAAATTTTGTGATGTGCCTTTGAATGGTGCATTTTGAACACACATAAACTATGGAGTTCAAATAATTTCAAAAAAATGAAATCCCTTTGTAAGAGATGAGGTCTCGTTCGAAACCCTGATACTTCGAGAGAGATTGTCCGTTTTGTACACGAAGTGCATCCAGTTTTTGTCGTAGCCCTCTCAACTTTTTAACACAGGCTATGTGGGTGAAATGATGATAGCATGGCAACTTTCAACATTTTCAGAGTTCATTTGTAGTGCTTTTCAATTTCAGGATCAACTAGCTCAAAAAAAAATAAGTAAATGCACGAAGAATACCAAATGAAGTCAGAAATTGTTGAAATTTTGTGATGTTCCTTTGAATGGTGCATTTTGAACACACAAAAACTATCGAGTTCAAATAAGTTCAAAAAAATGAAATCCCTTTGTAAGAGATGAGTTCTCGTTCGAAACCGTGATACTTCGACAGAGATTGTCCGTTTTGTACACGAAGTGCATCCAGTTTTTGTCGTAGCCATCTCAACTTTTTAACACATGCTATGTGGGTGAAATGATGATAGCATGCCAACTTTCAACATTTTCAGTGTTCATTTGTAGTGCTTTTCAGTTTCAGGGTCAACTAGCTCAAAAAAAATAAGTAAATGCACGAAGAATACCAAATGATGTCAGAAATTGTTGAAATTTTGTGATGTGCCTTTGAATGGTGCATTTTGAACACACAAAAAGTATGGAGTTCAAATACGTTCAAAAAAATGAAATCCCTTTGTAAGAGATGAGTTCTCATTCGAAACCCTCATACTTCGAGAGAGATTGTCCGTGTTGTACACGAAGTGCATCCAGTTTTTGTCGTAGCCCTCTCAACTTTTTAACACATACTATGTGGGTGAAATGATGATAGCATGCCAACCTTCAACATTTTCAGAGTTCATTTGTAGTGCTTTTCAATTTCAGGGTCAACTAGCTCAAAAAAAAAAAAGTAAATGCACGAAGAATACCAAATGAAGTCAGAAATTGTTGAAATTTTGTGATGTGCCTTTGAATGGTGCATTTTGAACACACAAAAACTATGGAGTTCAAATAAGTTCAAAAAAATGAAATCCCTTTGTAAGAGATGAGTTCTCGTTCGAAACCCTGATACTTCGAGAGAGATTGTCCGTTTTTACACGAGGTGCATCCAGTTTTTGTCGTAGACCTATCAACTTTTTAACACATGCTATGTGGGTGAAATGATCATACCATGCCAACTTTCAACATTTTCAGAGTTCATTTGTAGTGCTTTTCAGTTTCAGGGTCAACTAGCTCAAAAAAAAAGTAAATGCACGAAGAATACCAAATGAAGTCAAAAATTGTTTAAAATTTGTGATGTCCCATTGAATGGTGCGTTTTGAACACACAAAAAGTATGGAGTTCAAATAAGTTCAAAAAAATGAAATCCCTTTGTAAGAGATGAGCTCTCGTTCGAAACCCTAATACTTCGAGAGAGATTGTCCGTTTTGTACACGAAGTGCATCCAGTTTTTGTCGTAGCCATCTCAACTTTTTAACACATGCTATGTGGGTGAAATGATGATAGCATGCCAACGTTCAACATTTTCAGAGTTCATTTGTAGTGCTTTTCAATTTCAGGGTCAACTAGCTCAAAAAAAATAAGTAAATGCACGAAGAATACCAAATGAAGTCAGAAATTGTTGAAATTTTGTGATGTGCCTTTGAATGGTGCATTTTGAACACACAAAAAGTATGGAGTTCAAATAAGTTCAAAAAATTGAAATCCCTTTGTAAGAGATGAGCTCTCGTTCGAAATCGTGATGCTTCGAGAGAGATTGTCCGTTTTGTACACGAAGTGCATCCAGTTTTTGTCGTAGCCCTCTCAACTTTGTAACACATGCTATGTGGGTGAAATGATGATAGCATGCCAACTTTCAAAATTTTCAGAGTTTATTTGTAGTGCTTTTCAATTTCAGGGTCAACTAGCTCAAAAAAAAATAAGTAAATGCACGAAGAATACCAAATGAAGTCAGAAATTGTTGAAATTTTGTGATCTGTCTTTGAATGGTGCATTTTGAACACACAAAAACTATGGAGTTCAAATAAGTTCAAAAAAATGAAATCCCTTTGTAAGAGATGAGCTCTCGTTCGAAACCCTGATACTTCGAGAGAGATTGTCCATTTTGTACACGAAGTGCATCCAGTTTTTGTCGTAGCCATCTCAACTTTTTAACACATGCCATGTTGGTGAAATGATGATAGTATGCCAACTTTCAACATTTTCAGAGTTCATTTGTAGTGCTTTTCAATTTCAGGGTCAACTAGCTCAAAAAAAATAAGCAAATGCACGAAGAATACCAAATGAAGTCAGAAATTGTTGAAATTTTGTGATGTGCCTTTGAATGGTGCATTTTGAACACACAAAAAGTATAGAGTTCAAAGAAGTTCAAAAAAATGAAATCCCTTTGTAAGAGATGAGTTCTCGTTCGAAACCCTGATACTTCGAGAGAGATTGTCCGTTTTGTACACGAAGTGCATCCAGTTTTTGTCGTAGCCCTCTCAACTTTTTAACACATGCTATGTGGGTGAAATGATGATAGCATGCAACTTTCAACATTTTCAGAGTTCATTTGTAGTGCTTTTCAATTTCAGGGTCAACTAGCTCAAAAAAAAAATAAGTAAATGCACGAAGAATACCAAATGAAGTCAGAAATTGTTGAAATTTTGTGATGTGCCTTTGAATGGTGCATTTTGAACACACAAAAAGTATGCAGTTCAAATAAGTTCAAAAAAATGAAATCCCTTTGTAAGAGATGAGTTCTCGTTCGAAACCGTGATACTTCGACAGAGATTGTCCGTTTTGTACACGAAGTGCATCCAGTTTTTGTCGTAGCCATCTCAACTTTTTAACACATGCTATGTGGGTGAAATGATGATAGCATGCCAACTTTCAACATTTTCAGTGTTCATTTGTAGTGCTTTTCAGTTTCAGGGTCAACTAGCTCAAAAAAAAATAAGTAAATGCACGAAGAATACCAAATGATGTCAGAAGTTGTTGAAATTTTGCGATGTGCCTTTGAATGGTGCATTTTGAACACAAAAAAAGTATGGAGTTCAAATAATTTCAAAAAATTGAAATCCCTTTGTAAGAGATGAGCTCTCGTTCGAAACCCTGATACTTCGAGAGAGATTGTCTGTTTTGTACACGAAGTGCATCCAGTTTTTGTCGTAGCCCTCTCAACTTTTTAACACATGCTATGTGGGTGAAATGATGATAGCATGGCAACTTTCAACATTTTCAGAGTTCATTTGTAGTGCTTTTCAATTTCAGGATCAACTAGCTCAAAAAAAATAAGTAAATGCACGAAGAATACCAAATGAAGTCAGAAATTGTTGAAATTTTGTGATGTTCCTTTGAATGGTGCATTTTGAACACACAAAAAGTATGGAGTTCAAATAATTTCAAAAAAATGAAATCCCTTTGTAAGAGATGAGCTCTCGTTCGAAACCCTAATACTTCGAGAGTGATTGTCTGTTTTGTACACGAAGTGCATCCAGTTTTTGTCGTAGCCATCTCAACTTTTTAACACATGCTATGTGGGTGAAATGATGATAGCATGCAACTTTCAACATTTTCAGAGTTCATTTGTAGTGCTTTTCAATTTCAGGGTCAACTAGCTCAAAAAAAAAATTTAGTAAATGCACGAAGAATACCAAATGAAGTCAGAAATTGGTGAAATTTTGTGATGTGACTTTGAATGGTGCATTTTGAACACACAAAAAGTATGGAGTTCAAATAATTTCAAAAAAATGAAATCCCTTTGTAAGAGATGAGCTCTCGTTCGAAACCCTGATACTTCGAGAGAGATTGTCCGTTTTGTACACGAAGTGCATCCAGTTTTTGTCGTAGCCCTCTCAACTTTTTAACACATGCTATGTGGGTGAAATGATGATAGCATGGAAACTTTCAACATTTTCAGAGTTCATTTGTAGTGCTTTTCAATTTCAGGATCAAGTAGCTCAAAAAAAATAAGTAAATGCACGAAGAATACCAAATGAAGTCAGAAATTGTTGAAATTTTGTGATGTTCCTTTGAATGGTGCATTTTGAACACATAAAAACTATGGAGTTCAAATAAGTTCAAAAAAATGAAATCCCTTTGTAAGAGATGAGTTCTCGTTCGAAACCGTGATACTTCGACAGAGATTGTCCGTTTTGTACACGAAGTGCATCCAGTTTTTGTCGTAGCCATCTCAACTTTTTAACACATGCTATGTGGGTGAAATGATGATAGCATGCCAACTTTCAACATTTTCAGAGTTCATTTGTAGTGCTTTTAAGTTTCAGGGTCAACTAGCTCAAAAAAAATAAGTAAATGCACGAAGAATACCAAATTATGTCAGAAATTGTTGAAATTTTGTGATGTGCCTTTGAATGGTGCATTTTGAACACACAAAAAGTATGGAGTTCAAATACGTTCAAAAAAATGAAATCCCTTTGTAAGAGATGAGTTCTCATTCGAAACCCTCATACTTCGAGAGAGATTGTCCGTTTTGTACACGAAGTGCATCCAGTTTTTGTCGTAGCCCTCTCAACTTTTTAACACATGCTATGTGGGTGAAATGATGATAGCATGCCAACCTTCAACATTTTCAGAGTTCATTTGTAGTGCTTTTCAATTTCAGGGTCAACTAGCTCAAAAAAAAAATAAGTAAATGCACGAAGAATACCAAATGAAGTCAGAAATTGTTGAAATTTTGTGATGTGCCTTTGAATGGTGCATTTTGAACACACAAAAACTATAGAGTTCAAATAAGTTTAAAAAAATGAAATCCCGTTGTAAGAGATGAGTTCTCGTTCGAAACCCTGATACTTCGAGAGAGATTGTCCGTTTTTACACGAGGTGCATGCAGTTTTTGTCGTAGACCTATCAACTTTATAACACATGCTATGTGGGTGAAATGATCATACCATGCCAACTTTCAACATTTTCAGAGTTCATTTGTAGTGCTTTTCAGTTTCAGGGTCAACTAGCTCAAAAAAAAGTAAATGCACGAAGAATACCAAATGAAGTCAAAAATTGTTTAAAATTTGTGATGTCCCATTGAATGGTGCGTTTTGAACACACAAAAAGTATGGAGTTCAAATAAGTTCAAAAAAATGAAATCCCTTTGTAAGAGATGAGCTCTCGTTCGAAACCCTAATACTTCGAGAGAGATTGTCCGTTTTGTACACGAAGTGCATCCAGTTTTTGTCGTAGCCCTCTCAACTTTTTAACACATGCTATGTGGGTGAAATGATGATAGCATGCCAACCTTCAACATTTTCAGAGTTCATTTGTAGTGCTTTTCAATTTCAGGGTCAACTAGCTCAAAAAAAATAAGTAAATGCACGAAGAATACCAAATGAAGTCAGAAATTGTTGAATTTTTGTGATGTGCCTTTGAATGGTGCATTTTGAACACACAAAAAGTATGGAGTTCAAATAAGTTCAAAAAATTGAAATCCCTTTGTAGGAGATGAGTTCTCGTTCGAAACCCTGATACTTCGAGAGAGATTGTCCGTTTTTACACGAAGTGCATCCAGTTTTTGTCGTAGACCTCTCAACTTTTTAACACATGGTATGTGGGTGAAATGATGATACCATGCCAACTTTCAACATTTTCAGAGTTCATTTGTAGTGCTTTTCAGTTTCAGGGTCAACTAGATCAAAAAAAAAGAAAATGCACGAAGAATACCAAATGAAGTCAAAAATTGTTTAAAATTTGTGATGTCCCATTGAATGGTGCATTTTGAACACACAAAAAGTATGGAGTTCAAATAAGTTCAAAAAATAGAAATCCCTTTGTAGGAGATGAGTTCTCGTTCGAAACCCTGAAACTTCGAGAGAGATTGTCCGTTTTTACACGAAGTGCATCCAGTTTGTGTCGTAGACCTCTCAACTTTTTAACACATGCTATGTGGGTGAAATGATGATAGCATGCCAACTTTCAACATTTTCAGAGTTCATTTGTAGTGCTTTTCAGTTTCAGGGTCAACTAGCTCAAAAATAAATTAAGTAAATGCACGAAGAATACCATATGAAGTCAAAAATTGTTGAAAATTTGTGGTGTCCCATCGAATGGTGCATTTTGAACACACAAAAAGTATGGAGTTCAAATAAGTTCAAAAAAATGAAATCCCTATGTAAGAGATGAGCTCTCGTTCGAAACCCTAATACTTCGAGAGAGATTGTCCGTTTTGTACACGAAGTGCATCCAGTTTTTGTCGTAGCCCTCTCAACTTTTTAACACCTGATATGTGGGTGAAATGATGATAGCATGCCAACTTTCAACATTTTCAGAGTTTATTTGTAGTGCTTTTCAATTTCAGGGTCAACTAGCTAAAAAAATTAAGTAAATGCACGAAGAATACCAAATGAAGTCAGAAATTGTTGAAATTTTGTGATGTGCCTTTGAATGGTGCATTTTGAACACACAAAAAGTATGGAGTTCAAATAATTTCAAAAAAATGAAATCCCTTTGTAAGAGATGAGCTCTCGTTCGAAACCCTGATACTTTGAGAGAGATTGTCCGTTTTGTACACGAAGTGCATCCAGTTTTTGTCGTAGCCCTATCAACTTTTTAACACATGCTATGTGGGTGAAATGATGATAGCATGGCAACTTTCAACATTTTCAGAGTTCATTTGTAGTGCTTTTCAATTTCAGGATCAACTAGCTCAAAAAAATAAGTAAATGCACGAAGAATACCAAATGAAGTCAGAAATTGTTGAAATTTTGTGATGTGCCTTTGAATGGTGCATTTTGAACACACAAAAACTATGGAGTTCAAATAAGTTCAAAAAAATGAAATCCCTTTGTAAGAGATGAGTTCTCGTTCGAAACCCTGATACTTCGAGAGAGATTGTCCGTTTTTACACGAGGTGCATCCAGTTTTTGTCGTAGACCTATCAACTTTTTAACACATGCTATTGTTGGGGAACGTCGCAAGGGAAACAAAAAATTTCCTACGCGCACGAAGACCTATCATGGTGATGTCCATCTACGAGAGGGGATGAGTGATCTACGTACCCTTGTAGATCGTACAGCAGAAGCGTTAGTGAACGCGGTTGATGTAGTGGAACGTCCTCACGTCCCTCGATCCGCCCCGCGAACAATCCCGCGATCAGTCCTACGATCTAGTACCGAACGGACGGCACCTCCGCGTTCAGCACACGTACAACTCGACGATGATCTCGGCCTTCTTGATCCAGCAAGAGAGACGGAGAGGTAGAAGAGTTCTCCGGCAGCGTGACGGCGCTCCGGAGGTTGGTGATGATCTTGTCTCAGCAGGGCTCCGCCCGAGCTCCGCAGAAACGCGATCTAGAGGAAATACTATGGAGGTATGTGGTCGGGCAGCCGTGAGAAAGTCGTCTCAAATCAGCCCTAAAACCTCCGTATATATAGGTGGGAGGGAGGGGAGGAGGCAGCCTCAAAACCTAAAGGTTTGGCCGAAATTGGAGGTGGAGGAGTCCTACTCCAATCCTACTTGGAGTAGGATTCCACCTTCCCACTTGGAAACTCTTTCCACCTTGTGTTTTTTCCTTCTCAAACCTTATGGGCCTTAGTGGGAACTTATTCCAGCCCACTAGGGGCTGGTTTATCTCTTCCCATAGCCCATGAGACCCCTTGGGGCGTGACACCCCTCCCGATGGTCCCCGGCACCCCTCCCGGCACTACCGGTACACTACCGATGAGCCCGAAACTTTTCCGGTAATGCACGAAAACCTTCCGGTAACCAAATGAGGTCATCCTATATATCAATCTTCGTTTCCGGACCATTCCGGAAACCCTCGTGACGTCCGTGATCTCATCCGGGACTCCGAACAACATTCGGTAACCAACCATATAACTCAAATACGCATAAAACAACGTCGAACCTTAAGTGTGCAGACCCTGCGGGTTCGAGAAGTATGTAGACATGACCCGAGTGACTCCTCGGTCAATATCCAATAACGGGACCTGGATGCCCATATTGGATCCTACATATTCTACGAAGATCTTATCGTTTGAACCTCAGTGCCAAGGATTCATATAATCCCGTATGTCATTCCCTTTGTCCTTCGGTATGTTACTTGCCCGAGATTCGATCGTTAGCATCCGCATACCTATTTCAATCTCGTTTACCGGCAAGTCTCTTTACTCGTTCCGTAATACAAGATCTCGCAACTTACACTAAGTTACATTGCTTGCAAGGCTTGTGTGTGATGTTGTATTACCGAGTGGGCCCCGAGATACCTCTCCGTCACACGGAGTGACAAATCCCAGTCTCGATCCATACTAACTCAACGAACACCTTCGGAGATACCTGTAGAGCATCTTTATAGTCACCCAGTTACGTTGCGACGTTTGATACACCCAAAGCATTCCTCCGGTGTCAGTGAGTTATATGATCTCATGGTCATAGGAATAAATACCTGACACGCAGAAAACAGTAGCAACAAAATGACACGATCAACATGCTACGTCTATTAGTTTGGGTCTAGTCCATCACATGATTCTCCTAATGATGTGATCCCGTTATCACGTGACAACACTTGCCTATGGCCAGGAAACCTTGACCATCTTTGATCAATGAGCTAGTCAACTAGAGGCTTACTAGGGACAGTGTTTTGTCTATGTATCCACACAAGTATTGTGTTTCCAATCAATACAATTATAGCATGGATAATAGACGATTATCATGAACTAAGAAATATAATAATAACTAATTTATTATTGCTTCTAGGGCATATTTCCAACAGCTATGTGGGTGAGATGATCATACCATGCCAACTTTCAACATTTTCAGAGTTCATTTGTAGTGCTTTTCAGTTTCAGGGTCAACTAGCTCAAAAAAAAAGTAAATGCACGAAGAATACCAAATGAAGTCAAAAATTGTTTAAAATTTGTGATGTCCCATTGAATGGTGCGTTTTGAACACACAAAAAGTATGGAGTTCAAATAAGTTCAAAAAAATGAAATCCCTTTGTAAGAGATGAGCTCTCGTTCGAAACCCTGATACTTCGAGAGAGATTGTCCGTTTTGTACACGAAGTGCATCCAGTTTTTGTCGTAGCCCTCTCAACTTTTTAACACATGCTATGTGGGTGAAATGATGATAGCATGCCAACCTTCAACATTTTCAGAGTTCATTTGTAGTGCTTTTCAATTTCAGGGTCAACTAGCTCAAAAAAAATAAGTAAATGCACGAAGAATACCAAATGAAGTCAGAAATTGTTGAAATTTTGTGATGTGCCTTTGAATGGTGCATTTTGAACACACAAAAAGTATGGAGTTCAAATAAGTTCAAAAAATTGAAATCCCTTTGTAGGAGATGAGTTCTCGTTCGAAACCCTGATACTTCGAGAGAGATTGTCCGTTTTTACACGAGGTGCATCCAGTTTTTGTCGTAGACCTATCAACTTTTTAACACATGCTATTGTTGGGGAACGTCGCAAGGGAAACAAAAAATTTCCTACGCGCACGAAGACCTATCATGGTGATGTCCATCTACGAGAGGGGATGAGTGATCTACGTACCCTTGTAGATCGTACAGCAGAAGCGTTAGTGAACGCGGTTGATGTAGTGGAACGTCCTCACGTCCCTCGATCCGCCCCGCGAACAATCCCGCGATCAGTCCTACGATCTAGTACCGAACGGACGGCACCTCCGCGTTCAGCACACGTACAACTCGATGATGATCTCGGCCTTCTTGATCCAGCAAGAGAGACGGAGAGGTAGAAGAGTTCTCCGGCAGCGTGACGGCGCTCCGGAGGTTGGTGATGATCTTGTCTCAGCAGGGCTCCGCCCGAGCTCCGCAGAAACGCGATCTAGAGGAAATACTATGGAGGTATGTGGTCGGGCAGCCGTGAGAAAGTCGTCTCAAATCAGCCCTAAAACCTCCGTATATATAGGTGGGAGGGAGGGGAGGAGGCAGCCTCAAAACCTAAAGGTTTGGCCGAAATTGGAGGTGGAGGAGTCCTACTCCAATCCTACTTGGAGTAGGATTCCACCTTCCCACTTGGAAACTCTTTCCACCTTGTGTTTTTTCCTTCTCAAACCTTATGGGCCTTAGTGGGAACTTATTCCAGCCCACTAGGGGCTGGTTTATCTCTTCCCATAGCCCATGAGACCCCTTGGGGCGTGACACCCCTCCCGATGGTCCCCGGCACCCCTCCCGGCACTACCGGTACACTACCGATGAGCCCGAAACTTTTCCGGTAATGCACGAAAACCTTCCGGTAACCAAATGAGGTCATCCTATATATCAATCTTCGTTTCCGGACCATTCCGGAAACCCTCGTGACGTCCGTGATCTCATCCGGGACTCCGAACAACATTCGGTAACCAACCATATAACTCAAATACGCATAAAACAACGTCGAACCTTAAGTGTGCAGACCCTGCGGGTTCGAGAAGTATGTAGACATGACCCGAGTGACTCCTCGGTCAATATCCAATAACGGGACCTGGATGCCCATATTGGATCCTACATATTCTACGAAGATCTTATCGTTTGAACCTCAGTGCCAAGGATTCATATAATCCCGTATGTCATTCCCTTTGTCCTTCGGTATGTTACTTGCCCGAGATTCGATCGTTAGCATCCGCATACCTATTTCAATCTCGTTTACCGGCAAGTCTCTTTACTCGTTCCGTAATACAAGATCCCGCAACTTACACTAAGTTACATTGCTTGCAAGGCTTGTGTGTGATGTTGTATTACCGAGTGGGCCCCGAGATACCTCTCCGTCACACGGAGTGACAAATCCCAGTCTCGATCCATACTAACTCAACGAACACCTTCGGAGATACCTGTAGAGCATCTTTATAGTCACCCAGTTACGTTGCGACGTTTGATACACCCAAAGCATTCCTCCGGTGTCAGTGAGTTATATGATCTCATGGTCATAGGAATAAATACCTGACACGCAGAAAACAGTAGCAACAAAATGACACGATCAACATGCTACGTCTATTAGTTTGGGTCTAGTCCATCACATGATTCTCCTAATGATGTGATCCCGTTATCACGTGACAACACTTGCCTATGGCCAGGAAACCTTGACCATCTTTGATCAATGAGCTAGTCAACTAGAGGCTTACTAGGGACAGTGTTTTGTCTATGTATCCACACAAGTATTGTGTTTCCAATCAATACAATTATAGCATGGATAATAGACGATTATCATGAACTAAGAAATATAATAATAACTAATTTATTATTGCTTCTAGGGCATATTTCCAACAGCTATGTGGGTGAGATGATCATACCATGCCAACTTTCAACATTTTCAGAGTTCATTTGTAGTGCTTTTCAGTTTCAGGGTCAACTAGCTCAAAAAAAAAGTAAATGCACGAAGAATACCAAATGAAGTCAAAAATTGTTTAAAATTTGTGATGTCCCATTGAATGGTGCGTTTTGAACACACAAAAAGTATGGAGTTCAAATAAGTTCAAAAAAATGAAATCCCTTTGTAAGAGATGAGCTCTCGTTCGAAACCCTGATACTTCGACAGAGATTGTCCGTTTTGTACACGAAGTGCATCCAGTTTTTGTCGTAGCCCTCTCAACTTTTTAACACATGCTATGTGGGTGAAATGATGATAGCATGCCAACCTTCAACATTTTCAGAGTTCATTTGTAGTGCTTTTCGATTTCAGGGTCAACTAGCTCAAAAAAAATAAGTAAATGCACGAAGAATACCAAATGAAGTCAGAAATTGTTGAAATTTTGTGATGTGCCTTTGAATGGTGCATTTTGAACACACAAAAAGTATGGAGTTCAAATAAGTTCAAAAAATTGAAATCCCTTTGTAGGAGATGAGTTCTCGTTCGAAACCCTGATACATCGAGAGAGATTGTCCGTTTTTACACGAATTGCATCCAGTTTTTGTCGTAGACCTCTCAACTTTTTAACACATGCTATGTGGGTGAAATGATGATACCATGCCAACTTTCAACATTTTCAGAGTTCATTTGTAGTGCTTTTCAGTTTCAGGGTCAACTAGCTCAAAAAAAAAATGCACGAAGAATACCAAATGAAGTTAAAAATTGTTTAAAATTTGTGATGACCCATTGAATGGTGCATTTTGAACACACAAAAAGTATGGAGTTCAAATAAGTTCAAAAAATAGAAATCCCTTTGTAGGAGATGAGTTCTCGTTCGAAACCCTGATACTTCGAGAGAGATTGTCCGTTTTTACACGAAGTGCATCCAGTTTTTGTCGTAGACCTCTCAACTTTTTAACACATGCTATGTGGGTGAAATGATGATAGCATGCCAACTTTCAACATTTTCAGAGTTCATTTCTAAGGCTTTTCAGTTTCAGGGTCAACTAGCTCAAAAATAAATTAAGTAAATGCACGAAGAATACCATATGAAGTCAAAAATTGTTGAAAATTTGTGATGTCCCATTGAATGGTGCATTTTGAACACACAAAAAGTATGGAGTTCAAATAAGTTCAAAAAAATGAAATCCCTTTGTAAGAGATGAGCTCTCGTTCGAAACCCTGATACTTCGAGAGAGATTGTCCGTTTTGTACACGAAGTGCATCAAGTTTTTGTCGTAGCCCTCTCAACTTTTTAACACCTGATATGTGGGTGAAATGATGATAGCATGCCAACTTTCAACATTTTCAGAGTTTATTTGTAGTGCTTTTCAATTTCAGGGTCAACTAGCTAAAAAAAATTAAGTAAATGCACGAAGAATACCAAATGAAGTCAGAAATTGTTGAAATTTTGTGATGTGCCTTTGAATGGTGCATTTTGAACACACAAAAAGTATGGAGTTCAAATAATTTCTAAAAAATGAAATCCCTTTGTAAGAGATGAGCTCTCGTTCGAAACCCTGATACTTTGAGAGAGATTGTCCGTTTTGTACACGAAGTGCATCCAGTTTTTGTCGTAGCCCTATCAACTTTTTAACACATGCTATGTGGGTGAAATGATGATAGCATGGCAACTTTCAACATTTTCAGAGTTCATTTGTAGTGCTTTTCAATTTCAGGATCAACTAGCTCAAAAAAAATAAGTAAATGCACGAAGAATACCAAATGAAGTCAGAAATTGTTGAAATTTTGTGATGTGCCTTTGAATGGTGCATTTTGAACACACAAAAACTATGGAGTTCAAATAAGTTCAAAAAAATGAAATCCCTTTGTAAGAGATGAGTTCTCGTTCGAAACCCTGATACTTCGAGAGAGATTGTCCGTTTTTACACGAGGTGCATCCAGTTTTTGTCGTAGACCTATCAACTTTTTAACACATGCTATGTGGGTGAAATGATCATACCATGCCAACTTTCAACATTTTCAGAGTTCATTTGTAGTGCTTTTCAGTTTCAGGGTCAACTAGCTCAAAAAAAAAGTAAATGCACGAAGAATACCAAATGAAGTCAAAAATTGTATAAAATTTGTGATGTCCCATTGAATGGTGCGTTTTGAACACACAAAAAGTATGGAGTTCAAATAAGTTCAAAAAAATGAAATCCCTTTGTAAGAGATGAGCTCTCGTTCGAAACCCTCATACTTCGAGAGAGATTGTCCGTTTTGTACACGAAGTGCATCCAGTTTTTGTCGTAGCCCTCTCAACTTTTTAACACATGCTATGTGGGTGAAATGATGATAGCATGCCAACCTTCAACATTTTCAGAGTTCATTTGTAGTGCTTTTCAATTTCAGGGTCAACTAGCTCAAAAAAAATAAGTAAATGCACGAAGAATACCAAATGAAGTCAGAAATTGTTGAAATTTTGTGATGTGCCTTTGAATGGTGCATTTTGAACACACAAAAAGTATGGAGTTCAAATAAGTTCAAAAAATTGAAATCCCTTTGTAGGAGATGAGTTCTCGTTCGAAACCCTGATACATCGAGAGAGATTGTCCGTTTTTACACGAAGTGCATCCAGTTTTTGTCGTAGACCTCTCAACTTTTTAACACATGCTATGTGGGTGAAATGATGATACCATGCCAACTTTCAACATTTTCAGACTTGATTTGTAGTGCTTTTCAGTTTCAGGGTCAACTAGCTCAAAAAAAAAGAAAATGCACGAAGAATACCAAATGAAGTTAAAAATTGTTTAAAATTTGTGATGACCCATTGAATGGTGCATTTTGAACACACAAAAAGTATGGAGTTCAAATAAGTTCAAAAAATAGAAATCCCTTTGTAGGAGATGAGTTCTCGTTCGAAACCCTGATACTTCGAGAGAGATTGTCCGTTTTTACACGAAGTGCATCCAGTTTTTGTCGTAGACCTCTCAACTTTTTAACACATCCTATGTGGGTGAAATGATGATAGCATGCCAACTTTCAACATTTTCAGAGTTCATTTCTGGTGCTTTTCAGTTTCAGGGTCAACTAGCTCAAAAATAAATTAAGTAAATGCACGAAGAATACCATATGAAGTCAAAAATTGTTGAAAATTTGTGATGTCCCATTGAATGGTGCATTTTGAACACACAAAAAGTATGGAGTTCAAATAAGTTCAAAAAAATGAAATCCCTTTGTAAGAGATGAGCTCTCGTTCGAAACCCTGATACTTCGAGAGAGGTTGTCCGTTTTGTACACGAAGTCCATCCAGTTTTTGTCGTAGCCCTCTCAACGTTTTAACACATGATATGTGGGTGAAATGATGATAGCATGCCAACTTTCAACATTTTCAGAGTTTATTTGTAGTGCTTTTCAATTTCAGGGTCAACTAGCTAAAAAAAATTAAGTAAATGCACGAAGAATACCAAATGAAGTCAGAAATTGTTGAAATTTTGTGATGTGCCTTTGAATGGTGCATTTTGAACACACAAAAAGTATAGAGTTCAAATAAGTTCAAAAAAATGAAATCCCTTTGTAAGAGATGAGTTCTCGTTCGAAACCCTGATACTTCGAGAGAGATTGTCCGTTTTGTACACGAAGTGCATCCAGTTTTTGTCGTAGCCCTCTCAACCTTTTAACACATGCTATGTGGGTGAAATGATGATAGCATGCAACTTTCAACATTTTCATAGTTCATTTGTAGTGCTTTTCAATTTCAGGGTCAACTACCTCAAAAAAAAAGTAAATGCACGAAGAATACCAAATCAAGTCAGAAATTGTTGAAATTTTGTGATGTGCCTTTGAATGGTGCATTTTGAACACACAAAAAGTATGGAGTTCAAATAATTTCAAAAAAATGAAATCCCTTTGTAAGAGATGAGCTCTCGTTCGAAACCCTGATACTTCGAGAGAGATTGTCCGTTTTGTACACGAAGTGCATCCAGTTTTTGTCGTAGCCCTATCAACTTTTTAACACATGCTATGTGGGTGAAATGATGATAGCATGGCAACTTTCAACATTTTCAGAGTTCATTTGTAGTGCTTTTCAATTTCAGGATCAACTAGCTCAAAAAAAATAAGTAAATGCACGAAGAATACCAAATGAAGTCAGAAATTGTTGAAATTTTGTGATGTGCCTTTGAATGGTGCATTTTGAACACACAAAAACTATGGAGTTCAAATAAGTTCAAAAAAATGAAATCCCTTTGTAAGAGATGAGTTCTCGTTCGAAACCCTGATACTTCGAGAGAGATTGTCCGTTTTTACACGAGGTGCATCCAGTTTTTGTCGTAGACCTATCAACTTTTTAACACATGCTATGTGGGTGAAATGATCATACCATGCCAACTTTCAACATTTTCAGAGTTCATTTGTAGTGCTTTTCAGTTTCAGGGTCAACTAGCTCAAAAAAAAAGTAAATGCACGAAGAATACCAAATGAAGTCAAAAATTGTATAAAATTTGTGATGTCCCATTGAATGGTGCGTTTTGAACACACAAAAAGTATGGAGTTCAAATAAGTTCAAAAAAATGAAATCCCTTTGTAAGAGATGAGCTCTCGTTCGAAACCCTCATACTTCGAGAGAGATTGTCCGTTTTGTACACGAAGTGCATCCAGTTTTTGTCGTAGCCCTCTCAACTTTTTAACACATGCTATGTGGGTGAAATGATGATAGCATGCCAACCTTCAACATTTTCAGAGTTCATTTGTAGTGCTTTTCAATTTCAGGGTCAACTAGCTCAAAAAAAATAAGTAAATGCACGAAGAATACCAAATGAAGTCAGAAATTGTTGAAATTTTGTGATGTGCCTTTGAATGGTGCATTTTGAACACACAAAAAGTATGGAGTTCAAATAAGTTCAAAAAATTGAAATCCCTTTGTAGGAGATGAGTTCTCGTTCGAAACCCTGATACATCGAGAGAGATTGTCCGTTTTTACACGAAGTGCATCCAGTTTTTGTCGTAGACCTCTCAACTTTTTAACACATGCTATGTGGGTGAAATGATGATACCATGCCAACTTTCAACATTTTCAGACTTGATTTGTAGTGCTTTTCAGTTTCAGGGTCAACTAGCTCAAAAAAAAAGAAAATGCACGAAGAATACCAAATGAAGTTAAAAATTGTTTAAAATTTGTGATGACCCATTGAATGGTGCATTTTGAACACACAAAAAGTATGGAGTTCAAATAAGTTCAAAAAATAGAAATCCCTTTGTAGGAGATGAGTTCTCGTTCGAAACCCTGATACTTCGAGAGAGATTGTCCGTTTTTACACGAAGTGCATCCAGTTTTTGTCGTAGACCTCTCAACTTTTTAACACATCCTATGTGGGTGAAATGATGATAGCATGCCAACTTTCAACATTTTCAGAGTTCATTTCTGGTGCTTTTCAGTTTCAGGGTCAACTAGCTCAAAAATAAATTAAGTAAATGCACGAAGAATACCATATGAAGTCAAAAATTGTTGAAAATTTGTGATGTCCCATTGAATGGTGCATTTTGAACACACAAAAAGTATGGAGTTCAAATAAGTTCAAAAAAATGAAATCCCTTTGTAAGAGATGAGCTCTCGTTCGAAACCCTGATACTTCGAGAGAGGTTGTCCGTTTTGTACACGAAGTCCATCCAGTTTTTGTCGTAGCCCTCTCAACGTTTTAACACATGATATGTGGGTGAAATGATGATAGCATGCCAACTTTCAACATTTTCAGAGTTTATTTGTAGTGCTTTTCAATTTCAGGGTCAACTAGCTAAAAAAAATTAAGTAAATGCACGAAGAATACCAAATGAAGTCAGAAATTGTTGAAATTTTGTGATGTGCCTTTGAATGGTGCATTTTGAACACACAAAAAGTATAGAGTTCAAATAAGTTCAAAAAAATGAAATCCCTTTGTAAGAGATGAGTTCTCGTTCGAAACCCTGATACTTCGAGAGAGATTGTCCGTTTTGTACACGAAGTGCATCCAGTTTTTGTCGTAGCCCTCTCAACCTTTTAACACATGCTATGTGGGTGAAATGATGATAGCATGCAACTTTCAACATTTTCATAGTTCATTTGTAGTGCTTTTCAATTTCAGGGTCAACTACCTCAAAAAAAAAGTAAATGCACGAAGAATACCAAATCAAGTCAGAAATTGTTGAAATTTTGTGATGTGCCTTTGAATGGTGCATTTTGAACACACAAAAAGTATAGAGTTCAAATAAGTTCAAAAAAATGAAATCCCTTTGTAAGAGATGAGCTCTCGTTCGAAACCCTGATACTTCGAGAGAGATTGTCCGTTTTGTACACGAAGTGCATCCAGTTTTTTTCGTAGCCCTCTCAACTTTTTAACACATGCTATGTGGGTGAAATGATGATAGCATGGCAACTTTCAACATTTTCAGAGTTCATTTGTAGTGCTTTTCAATTTCAGGATCAACTAGCTCAAAAAAAATAAGTAAATGCACGAAGAATACCAAATGAAGTCAGAAATTGTTGAAATTTTGTGATGTTCCTTTGAATGGTGCATTTTGAACACACAAAAACTATGGAGTTCAAATAAGTTCAAAAAAATGAAATCCCTTTGTAAGAGATGAGTTCTCGTTCGAAACCGTGATACTTCGACAGAGATTGTCCGTTTTGTACACGAAGTGCATCCAGTTTTTGTCGTAGCCATCTCAACTTTTTAACACATGCTATGTGGGTGAAATGATGATAGCATGACAACTTTCAACATTTTCAGTGTTCATTTGTAGTGCTTTTCAGTTTCAGGGTCAACTAGCTCAAAAAAAAATAAGTAAATGCACGAAGAATACCAAATGATGTCAGAAATTGTTGAAATTTTGTGATGTGCCTTTGAATGGTGCATTTTGAACACACAAAAAGTATGGAGTTCAAATACGTTCAAAAAAATGAAATCCCTTTGTAAGAGACGAGTTCTCATTCGAAACCCTCATACTTCGAGAGAGATTGTCCGTTTTGTACACGAAGTGCATCCAGTTTTTGTCGTAGCCCTCTCAACTTTTTAACACATGCTATGTCGGTGAAATGATGATAGCATGCCAACCTTCAACATTTTCAGAGTTCATTTGTAGTGCTTTTCAATTTCAGGGTCAACTAGCTCAAAAAAAAATAAGTAAATGCACGAAGAATACCAAATGAAGTCAGAAATTGTTGAAATTTTGTGATGTGCCTTTGAATGGTGCATTTTGAACACACAAAAACTATGGAGTTCAAATAAGTTCAAAAAAATGAAATCCCTTTGTAAGAGATGAGTTCTCGTTCGAAACCCTGATACTTCGAGAGAGATTGTCCGTTTTTACACGAGGTGCATCCAGTTTTTGTCGTAGACCTATCAACTTTTTAACACATGCTATGTGGGTGAAATGATCATACCATGCCAACTTTCAACATTTTCAGAGTTCATTTGTAGTGCTTTTCAGTTTCAGGGTCAACTAGCTCAAAAAAAAAAGTAAATGCACGATGAATACCAAATGAAGTCAAAAATTGTTTAAAATTTGTGATGTCCCATTGAATGGTGCGTTTTGAACACACAAAAAGTATGGAGTTCAAATAAGTTCAAAAAATTGAAATCCCTTTGTAAGAGATGAGCTCTCGTTCGAAATCGTGATGCTTCGAGAGAGATTGTCCGTTTTTACACGAAGTGCATCCAGTTTTTGTCGTAGCCCTCTCAACTTTGTAACACATGCTATGTGGGTGAAATGATGATAGCATGCCAACTTTCAAAATTTTTAGAGTTTATTTGTAGTGCTTTTCAATTTCAGGGTCAACTAGCTCAAAAAAAAATAAGTAAATGCACGAAGAATACCAAATGAAGTCAGAAATTGTTGAAATTTTGTGATCTGCCTTTGAATGGTGCATTTTGAACACACAAAAACTATGGAGTTCAAATAAGTTCAAAAAAATGAAATCCCTTTGTAAGAGATGAGCTCTCGTTCCAAACCCTGATACTTCGAGAGAGATTGTCCATTTTGTACACGAAGTGCATCCAGTTTTTGTCGTAGCCATCTCAAATTTTTAACACATGCTATGTTGGTGAAATGATGATAGTATGCCAACTTTCAACATTTTCAGAGTTCATTTGTAGTGCTTTTCAATTTCAGGGTCAACTAGCTCAAAAAAATAAGCAAATGCACGAAAAATACCAAATGAAGTCAGAAATTGTTGAAATTTTGTGATGTGCCTTTGAATGGTGCATTTTGAACACACAAAAAGTATAGAGTTCAAATAAGTTCAAAAAAATGAAATCCCTTTGTAAGAGATGAGTTCTCGTTCGAAGCCCTGATACTTCGAGAGAGATTGTCCGTTTTGTACACGAAGTGCATCCAGTTTTTGTCGTAGCCCTCTCAACTTTTTAACACATGCTATGTGGGTGAAATGATGATAGCATGCAACTTTCAACATTTTCAGAGTTCATTTGTAGTGCTTTTCAATTTCAGGGTCAACTAGCTCAAAAAAAAATAAGTAAATGCACGAAGAATACCAAATGAAGTCAGAAATTGTTGAAATTTTGTGATGTGCCTTTGAATGGTGCATTTTGAACACACAAAAAGTATGGAGTTCAAATAATTTCAAAAAAATGAAATCCCTTTGTAAGAGATGAGCTCTCGTTCGAAACCCTGATACTTCGAGAGAGATTGTCTGTTTTGTACACGAAGTGCATCCAGTTTTTGTCGTAGCCCTCTCAACTTTTTAACACATGCTATGTGGTGAAATGATGATAGCATGGCAACTTTCAACATTTTCAGAGTTCATTTGTAGTGCTTTTCAATTTCAGGATCAACTAGCTCAAAAAAAAATAAGTAAATGCACGAAGAATACCAAATGAAGTCAGAAATTGTTGAAATTTTGTGCTGTTCCTTTGAATGGTGCATTTTGAACACACAAAAACTATGGAGTTCAAATAAGTTGAAAAAAATGAAATCCCTTTGTAAGAGATGAGTTCTCGTTCGAAACCGTGATACTTCGACAGAGATTGTCCGTTTTGTACACGAAGTGCATCCAGTTTTTGTCGTAGCCATCTCAACTTTTTAACACATGCTATGTGGGTGAAATGATGATAGCATGCCAACTTTCAACATTTTCAGAGTTCATTTGTAGTGCTTTTCAGTTTTAGGGTCAACTAGCTCAAAAACAAATAAGTAAATGCACGAAGAATACCAAATGATGTCAGAAATTGTTGAAATTTTGTGATGTGCCTTTGAATGGTGATTTTGAACACACAAAATGTATGGAGTTCAAATACGTTCAAAAAAATGAAATCCCTTTGTAAGAGATGAGTTCTCATTCGAAACCCTCATACTTCGAGAGAGATTGTCCGTTTTGTACACGAAGTGCATCCAGTTTTTGTCGTAGCCCTCTCAATTTTTAACACATGCTATGTGGGTGAAATTATGATAGCATGCCAACCTTCAACATTTTCAGAGTTCATTTGTAGTGCTTTTCAATTTCAGGGTCAACTAGCTCAAAAAAAAATAAGTAGATGCAGGAAGAATACCAAATGAAGTCAGAAATTGTTGAAATTTTGTGATGTGCCTTTGAATGGTGCATTTTGAACACACAAAAACTATGGAGTTCAAATAAGTTCAAAAAAATGAAATCCCTTTGTAAGAGATGAGTTCTCGTTCGAAACCCTGATACTTCGAGAGAGATTGTCCGTTTTTACACGAGGTGCATCCAGTTTTTGTCGTAGACCTATCAACTTTTTAACACATGCTATGTGGGTGAAATGATCATACCATGCCAACTTTCAACATTTTCATAGTTCATTTGTAGTGCTTTTCAGTTTCAGGGTCAACTAGCTCAAAAATAAATTAAGTAAATGCACGAAGAATACCAAATGAAGTCAAAAATTGTTTAAAATTTGTGATGTCCCATTGAATGGTGCGTTTTGAACACACAAAAAGTATGGAGTTCAAATAAGTTCAAAAAAATGAAATCCCTTTGTAAGAGATGAGCTCTCGTTCGAAACCCTGATACTTCGAGAGAGATTGTCCGTTTTGTACACGAAGTGCATCCAGTTTTTGTCGTAGCCCTCTCAACTTTTTAACACATGCTATGTGGGTGAAATGATGATAGCATGCCAACCTTCAACATTTTCAGAGTTCATTTGTAGTGCTTTTCAATTTCAGGGTCAACTAGCTCAAAAAAAATAAGTAAATGCACGAAGAATACCAAATGAAGTCAGAAATTGTTGAAATTTTGTGATGTGCCTTTGAATGGTGCATTTTGAACACACAAAAAGTATGGAGTTCAAATAAGTTCAAAAAATTGAAATCCCTTTGTAGGAGATGAGTTCTCGTTCGAAACCCTGATACATCGAGAGAGATTGTCCGTTTTTACACGAATTGCATCCAGTTTTTGTCATAGACCTCTCAACTTTTTAACACAGGATATGTGGGTGAAATGATGATACCATGCCAACTTTCAACATTTTCAGAGTTCATTTGTAGTGCTTTTCAGTTTCAGGGTCAACTAGCTCAAAAAAAAAATGCACGAAGAATACCAAATGAAGTTAAAAATTGTTTAAAATTTGTGATGACCCATTGAATGGTGCATTTTGAACACACAAAAAGTATGGAGTTCAAATAAGTTCAAAAAATAGAAATCCCTTTGTAGGAGATGAGTTCTCGTTCGAAACCCTGATACTTCGAGAGAGATTGTCCGTTTTTACACGAAGTGCATCCAGTTTTTGTCGTAGACCTCTCAACTTTTTAACACATGCTATGTGGGTGAAATGATGATAGCATGCCAACTTTCAACATTTTCAGAGTTCATTTCTAAGGCTTTTCAGTTTCAGGGTCAACTAGCTCAAAAATAAATTAAGTAAATGCACGAAGAATACCATATGAAGTCAAAAATTGTTGAAAATTTGTGATGTCCCATTGAATGGTGCATTTTGAACACACAAAAAGTATGGAGTTCAAATAAGTTCAAAAAAATGAAATCCCTTTGTAAGAGATGAGCTCTCGTTCGAAACCCTGATACTTCGAGAGAGATTGTCCGTTTTGTACACGAAGTGCATCAAGTTTTTGTCGTAGCCCTCTCAACTTTTTAACACATGCTATGTGGGTGAAATGATGATAGCATGCCAACTTTCAACATTTTCAGAGTTTATTTGTAGTGCTTTTCAATTTCAGGGTCAACTAGCTAAAAAAAATTAAGTAAATGCACGAAGAATACCAAATGAAGTCAGAAATTGTTGAAATTTTGTGATGTGCCTTTGAATGGTGCATTTTGAACACACAAAAAGTATGGAGTTCAAATAATTTCTAAAAAATGAAATCCCTTTGTAAGAGATGAGTTCTCGTTCGAAACCCTGATACTTTGAGAGAGATTGTCCGTTTTGTACACGAAGTGCATCCAGTTTTTGTCGTAGCCCTATCAACTTTTTAACACATGCTATGTGGGTGAAATGATGATAGCATGGCAACTTTCAACATTTTCAGAGTTCATTTGTAGTGCTTTTCAATTTCAGGATCAACTAGCTCAAAAAAAATAAGTAAATGCACGAAGAATACCAAATGAAGTCAGAAATTGTTGAAATTTTGTGATGTGCCTTTGAATGGTGCATTTTGAACACACAAAAACTATGGAGTTCAAATAAGTTCAAAAAAATGAAATCCCTTTGTAAGAGATGAGTTCTCGTTCGAAACCCTGATACTTCGAGAGAGATTGTCCGTTTTTACACGAGGTGCATCCAGTTTTTGTCGTAGACCTATCAACTTTTTAACACATGCTATGTGGGTGAAATGATCATACCATGCCAACTTTCAACATTTTCAGAGTTCATTTGTAGTGCTTTTCAGTTTCAGGGTCAACTAGCTCAAAAAAAAAGTAAATGCACGAAGAATACCAAATGAAGTCAAAAATTGTATAAAATTTGTGATGTCCCATTGAATGGTGCGTTTTGAACACACAAAAAGTATGGAGTTCAAATAAGTTCAAAAAAATGAAATCCCTTTGTAAGAGATGAGCTCTCGTTGGGAACCCTGATACTTCGAGAGAGATTGTCCGTTTTGTACACGAAGTGCATCCAGTTTTTGTCGTAGCCCTCTCAACTTTTTAACACATGCTATGTGGGTGAAATGATGATAGCATGCCAACCTTCAACATTTTCAGAGTTCATTTGTAGTGCTTTTCAATTTCAGGGTCAACTAGCTCAAAAAAAATAAGTAAATGCACGAAGAATACCAAATGAAGTCAGAAATTGTTGAAATTTTGTGATGTGCCTTTGAATGGTGCATTTTGAACACACAAAAAGTATGGAGTTCAAATAAGTTCAAAAAATTGAAATCCCTTTGTAGGAGATGAGTTCTCGTTCGAAACCCTGATACATCGAGAGAGATTGTCCGTTTTTACACGAAGTGCATCCAGTTTTTGTCGTAGACCTCTCAACTTTTTAACACATGCTATGTGGGTGAAATGATGATACCATGCCAACTTTCAACATTTTCAGACTTGATTTGTAGTGCTTTTCAGTTTCAGGGTCAACTAGCTCAAAAAAAAAGAAAATGCACGAAGAATACCAAATGAAGTTAAAAATTGTTTAAAATTTGTGATGACCCATTGAATGGTGCATTTTGAACACACAAAAAGTATGGAGTTCAAATAAGTTCAAAAAATAGAAATCCCTTTGTAGGAGATGAGTTCTCGTTCGAAACCCTGATACTTCGAGAGAGATTGTCCGTTTTTACACGAAGTGCATCCAGTTTTTGTCGTAGACCTCTCAACTTTTTAACACATCCTATGTGGGTGAAATGATGATAGCATGCCAACTTTCAACATTTTCAGAGTTCATTTCTGGTGCTTTTCAGTTTCAGGGTCAACTAGCTCAAAAATAAATTAAGTAAATGCACGAAGAATACCATATGAAGTCAAAAATTGTTGAAAATTTGTGATGTCCCATTGAATGGTGCATTTTGAACACACAAAAAGTATGGAGTTCAAATAAGTTCAAAAAAATGAAATCCCTTTGTAAGAGATGAGCTCTCGTTCGAAACCCTGATACTTCGAGAGAGGTTGTCCGTTTTGTACACGAAGTCCATCCAGTTTTTGTCGTAGCCCTCTCAACTTTTTAACACATGATATGTGGGTGAAATGATGATAGCATGCCAACTTTCAACATTTTCAGAGTTTATTTGTAGTGCTTTTCAATTTCAGGGTCAACTAGCTAAAAAAAATTAAGTAAATGCACGAAGAATACCAAATGAAGTCAGAAATTGTTGAAATTTTGTGATGTGCCTTTGAATGGTGCATTTTGAACACACAAAAAGTATAGAGTTCAAATAAGTTCAAAAAAATGAAATCCCTTTGTAAGAGATGAGTTCTCGTTCGAAACCCTGATACTTCGAGAGAGATTGTCCGTTTTGTACACGAAGTGCATCCAGTTTTTGTCGTAGCCCTCTCAACTTTTTAACACATGCTATGTGGGTGAAATGATGATAGCATGCAACTTTCAACATTTTCATAGTTCATTTGTAGTGCTTTTCAATTTCAGGGTCAACTACCTCAAAAAAAAAGTAAATGCACGAAGAATACCAAATCAAGTCAGAAATTGTTGAAATTTTGTGATGTGCCTTTGAATGGTGCATTTTGAACACACAAAAAGTATGGAGTTCAAATAATTTCAAAAAAATGAAATCCCTTTGTAAGAGATGAGCTCTCGTTCGAAACCCTGATACTTCGAGAGAGATTGTCCGTTTTGTACACGAAGTGCATCCAGTTTTTTTCGTAGCCCTCTCAACTTTTTAACACATGCTATGTGGGTGAAATGATGATAGCATGGCAACTTTCAACATTTTCAGAGTTCATTTGTAGTGCTTTTCAATTTCAGGATCAACTAGCTCAAAAAAAATAAGTAAATGCACGAAGAATACCAAATGAAGTCAGAAATTGTTGAAATTTTGTGATGTTCCTTTGAATGGTGCATTTTGAACACACAAAAACTATGGAGTTCAAATAAGTTCAAAAAAATGAAATCCCTTTGTAAGAGATGAGTTCTCGTTCGAAACCGTGATACTTCGACAGAGATTGTCCGTTTTGTACACGAAGTGCATCCAGTTTTTGTCGTAGCCATCTCAACTTTTTAACACATGCTATGTGGGTGAAATGATGATAGCATGACAACTTTCAACATTTTCAGTGTTCATTTGTAGTGCTTTTCAGTTTCAGGGTCAACTAGCTCAAAAAAAAATAAGTAAATGCACGAAGAATACCAAATGATGTCAGAAATTGTTGAAATTTTGTGATGTGCCTTTGAATGGTGCATTTTGAACACACAAAAAGTATGGAGTTCAAATACGTTCAAAAAAATGAAATCCCTTTGTAAGAGATGAGTTCTCATTCGAAACCCTCATACTTCGAGAGAGATTGTCCGTTTTGTACACGAAGTGCATCCAGTTTTTGTCGTAGCCCTCTCAACTTTTTAACACATGCTATGTGGGTGAAATGATGATAGCATGCCAACCTTCAACATTTTCAGAGTTCATTTGTAGTGCTTTTCAATTTCAGGGTCAACTAGCTCAAAAAAAAATAAGTAAATGCACGAAGAATACCAAATGAAGTCAGAAATTGTTGAAATTTTGTGATGTGCCTTTGAATGGTGCATTTTGAACACACAAAAACTATGGAGTTCAAATAAGTTCAAAAAAATGAAATCCCTTTGTAAGAGATGAGTTCTCGTTCGAAACCCTGATACTTCGAGAGAGATTGTCCGTTTTTACACGAGGTGCATCCAGTTTTTGTCGTAGACCTATCAACTTTTTAACACATGCTATGTGGGTGAAATGATCATACCATGCCAACTTTCAACATTTTCAGAGTTCATTTGTAGTGCTTTTCAGTTTCAGGGTCAACTAGCTCAAAAAAAAAGTAAATGCACGATGAATACCAAATGAAGTCAAAAATTGTTTAAAATTTGTGATGTCCCATTGAATGGTGCGTTTTGAACACACAAAAAGTATGGAGTTCAAATAAGTTCAAAAAATTGAAATCCCTTTGTAAGAGATGAGCTCTCGTTCGAAATCGTGATGCTTCGAGAGAGATTGTCCGTTTTTACACGAAGTGCATCCAGTTTTTGTCGTAGCCCTCTCAACTTTGTAACACATGCTATGTGGGTGAAATGATGATAGCATGCCAACTTTCAAAATTTTCAGAGTTTATTTGTAGTGCTTTTCAATTTCAGGGTCAACTAGCTCAAAAAAAAAAAAGTAAATGCACGAAGAATACCAAATGAAGTCAGAAATTGTTGAAATTTTGTGATCTGCCTTTGAATGGTGCATTTTGAACACACAAAAACTATGGAGTTCAAATAAGTTCAAAAAAATGAAATCCCTTTGTAAGAGATGAGCTCTCGTTCCAAACCCTGATACTTCGAGAGAGATTGTCCATTTTGTACACGAAGTGCATCCAGTTTTTGTCGTAGCCATCTCAAATTTTTAACACATGCTATGTTGGTGAAATGATGATAGTATGCCAACTTTCAACATTTTCAGATTTCATTTGTAGTGCTTTTCAATTTCAGGGTCAACTAGCTCAAAAAAATAAGCAAATGCACGAAAAATACCAAATGAAGTCAGAAATTGTTGAAATTTTGTGATGTGCCTTTGAATGGTGCATTTTGAACACACAAAAAGTATAGAGTTCAAATAAGTTCAAAAAAATGAAATCCCTTTGTAAGAGATGAGTTCTCGTTCGAAACCCTGATACTTCGAGAGAGATTGTCCGTTTTGTACACGAAGTGCATCCAGTTTTTGTCGTAGCCCTCTCAACTTTTTAACACATGCTATGTGGGTGAAATGATGATAGCATGCAACTTTCAACATTTTCAGAGTTCATTTGTAGTGCTTTTCAATTTCAGGGTCAACTAGCTCAAAAAAAAATAAGTAAATGCACGAAGAATACCAAATGAAGTCAGAAATTGTTGAAATTTTGTGATGTGCCTTTGAATGGTGCATTTTGAACACACAAAATGTATGGAGTTCAAATAAGTTCAAAAAAATGAAATCCCTTTGTAAGAGATGAGCTCTCGTTCGAAACCCTGATACTTCGAGAGAGGTTGTCCGTTTTGTACACGAAGTCCATCCAGTTTTTGTCGTAGCCCTCTCAACTTTTTAACACATGATATGTGGGTGAAATGATGATAGCATGCCAACTTTCAACATTTTCAGAGTTTATTTGTAGTGCTTTTCAATTTCAGGGTCAACTAGCTAAAAAAAATTAAGTAAATGCACGAAGAATACCAAATGAAGTCAGAAATTGTTGAAATTTTGTGCTGTTCCTTTGAATGGTGCATTTTGAACACACAAAAACTATGGAGTTCAAATAAGTTCAAAAAAATGAAATCCCTTTGTAAGAGATGAGTTCTCGTTCGAAACCGTGATACTTCGACACAGATTGTCCGTTTTGTACACGAAGTGCATCCAGTTTTTGTCGTAGCCATCTCAACTTTTTAACACATGCTATGTGGGTGAAATGATGATAGCATGCCAACTTTCAACATTTTCAGAGTTCATTTGTAGTGCTTTTCAGTTTTAGGGTCAACTAGCTGAAAAACAAATAAGTAAATGCACGAAGAATACCAAATGATGTCAGAAATTGTTGAAATTTTGTGATGTGCCTTTGAATGGTGCATTTTGAACACACAAAATGTATGGAGTTCAAATACGTTCAAAAAAATGAAATCCCTTTGTAAGAGATGAGTTCTCATTCGAAACCCTCATACTTCGAGAGAGATTGTCCGTTTTGTACACGAAGTGCATCCAGTTTTTGTCGTAGCCCTCTCAATTTTTAACACATGCTATGTGGGTGAAATTATGATAGCATGCCAACCTTCAACATTTTCAGAGTTCATTTGTAGTGCTTTTCAATTTCAGGGTCAACTAGCTCAAAAAAAAATAAGTAGATGCAGGAAGAATACCAAATGAAGTCAGAAATTGTTGAAATTTTGTGATGTGCCTTTGAATGGTGCATTTTGAACACACAAAAACTATGGAGTTCAAATAAGTTCAAAAAAATGAAATCCCTTTGTAAGAGATGAGTTCTCGTTCGAAACCCTGATACTTCGAGAGAGATTGTCCGTTTTTACACGAGGTGCATCCAGTTTTTGTCGTAGACCTATCAACTTTTTAACACATGCTATGTGGGTGAAATGATCATACCATGCCAACTTTCAACATTTTCATAGTTCATTTGTAGTGCTTTTCAGTTTCAGGGTCAACTAGCTCAAAAAAAAAGTAAATGCACGAAGAATACCAAATGAAGTCAAAAATTGTTTAAAATTTGTGATGTCCCATTGAATGGTGCGTTTTGAACACACAAAAAGTATGGAGTTCAAATAAGTTCAAAAAAATGAAATCCCTTTGTAAGAGATGAGCTCTCGTTCGAAACCCTGATACTTCGAGAGAGATTGTCCGTTTTGTACACGAAGTGCATCCAGTTTTTGTCGTAGCCCTCTCAACTTTTTAACACATGCTATGTGGGTGAAATGATGATAGCATGCCAACCTTCAACATTTTCAGAGTTCATTTGTAGTGCTTTTCAATTTCAGGGTCAACTAGCTCAAAAAAAATAAGTAAATGCACGAAGAATACCAAATGAAGTCAGAAATTGTTGAATTTTTGTGATGTGCCTTTGAATGGTGCATTTTGAACACACAAAAAGTATGGAGTTCAAATAAGTTCAAAAAATTGAAATCCCTTTGTAGGAGATGAGTTCTCGTTCGAAACCCTGATACTTCGAGAGAGATTGTCCGTTTTTACACGAAGTGCATCCAGTTTTTGTCGTAGACCTCTCAACTTTTTAACACATTCTATGTGGGTGAAATGATGATACCATGCCAACTTTCAACATTTTCAGAGTTCATTTGTAGTGCTTTTCAGTTTCAGGGTCAACTAGATCAAAAAAAAAGAAAATGCACGAAGAATACCAAATGAACTCAAAAATTGTTTAAAATTTGTGATGTCCCATTGAATGGTGCATTTTGAACACACAAAAAGTATGGAGTTCAAATAAGTTCAAAAAATAGAAATCCCTTTGTAGGAGATGAGTTCTCGTTCGAAACCCTGAAACTTCGAGAGAGATTGTCCGTTTTTACACGAAGTGCATCCAGTTTTTGTCGTAGACCTCTCAACTTTTTAACACATGCTATGTGGGTGAAATGATGATAGCATGCCAACTTTCAACATTTTCAGAGTTCATTTGTAGTGCTTTTCAGTTTCAGGGTCAACTAGCTCAAAAATAAATTAAGTAAATGCACGAAGAATACCATATGAAGTCAAAAATTGTTGAAAATTTGTGATGTCCCATTGAATGGTGCATTTTGAACACACAAAAAGTATGGAGTTCAAATAAGTTCAAAAAATTGAAATCCCTTTGTAGGAGATGAGTTCTCGTTCGAAACCCTGATACTTCGAGAGAGATTGTCTGTTTTTACACGAAGTGCATCCAGTTTTTGTCGTAGACCTCTCAACTTTTTAACACATGCTATGTGGGTGAAATGATGATAGCATGCCAACTTTCAACATTTTCAGAGTTCATTTGTAGTGCTTTTCAGTTTCAGGGTCAACTAGCTCAAAAATAAATTAAGTAAATGCACGAAGAATACCAAATGAAGTCAGAAATTGTTGAAAATTTGTGATGTCCCATTGAATGGTGCATTTTGAACACACAAAAAGTATGGAGTTCAAATAAGTTCAAAAAAATGAAATCCCTTTGTAAGAGATGAGCTCTCGTTCGAAACCCTGATACTTCGAGAGAGATTGTCCGTTTTGTACACGAAGTGCATCCAGTTTTTGTCGTAGCCCTCTCAACTTTTTAACACATGATATGTGGGTGAAATGATGATAGCATGCCAACTTTCAACATTTTCAGAGTTTATTTGTAGTGCTTTTCAATTTCAGGGTCAACTAGCTAAAAAAAATTAAGTAAATGCACGAAGAATACCAAATGAAGTCAGAAATTGTTGAAATTTTGTGATGTGCCTTTGAATGGTGCATTTTGAACACACAAAAACTATGGAGTTCTGTGACATCCTCCACTTTTGCTATAGTAGTAATTGTAATTAAGCTACAGTGATCAACCGCTAATGAGGCCACATCATCGGATTTCCATCTCGGACCCGCGTGGATTCGCGTCTGTCCGGATCGATGATTTGAAAGCAAAGGGAAGCACTTTATCGGTTCATTACAAGTATTAAAAGGATATATATATAAAAGGAAAGTATTAAAGAAATAATAATGATAAAAGAAAGAAAAGAAAACTGAAAGAAAGGATTAATAAAATGAAAAGGAAAAAGGAAAACAAAATAAAACAAATCAAAAAAAAAAGGAAACAACCCCCCCGTGGCCCAACTGGGCTCAAGGCCCAGCCGGCCACCTCCCGCGCCCCCTCCCGCCAAACCCTAATCGCCCCCCTGGCGACCCCCACTCCCCTCGCTACTCCCTCCCTTTCCCACGCCGCCGCCGCCAGCCCCCCCTCGTGGGGGGCCCCACCCCACGCGCCACCTCCCCCACTCCCTCTCGTGACCCTCCCCACCCCACCGACACTCCCCCCCATCTCGCCCCCTCTCCCTCCCGCAGATCTCTCTTTCTGCTCCCGTCGCCTCCCTTCTCTCCACCTCGCCCGCCTCGGCCGGCGACCCTCCCTGGCCGGCGCGCCTCCCCTCCCCGCCGGCAGCCCTCTCCCCCGGCGGTCCCCCCCTCTCACGGCCACCTCCTCCACCGGCCTATCACTTCCCCGGCGGCCCCCCACCTCACGGCGAGCCCCCCCCCTCCCCGGCCGGCGCGCCACCTTCACCACGCCGGGCAGCACCACCACGCCGGCCACCTCGGCCCCCCCTCCAGGTCCGGCGGCCGGGGCCCTCCCCATCCCGTCGGCCGACCCCGGGTGCCCCGCCGGCCGAGCCCCTCACCATCGGCGGCTCCATCTCCGGGGGGCCCTCCTCACCGGCTCCTCCTCGCCGGCACATCACCACCATCGGCACCGTCACCGCCTCCACGCCCGTCTCCACCGTCAACTACGTGCGAACTCCGGCTTCACCGGGCCGTCACGTCACCGTCGGTGAGCCCCTCTTCGGGCTCCTCCCACCGTGTCGATCTCCTCGCCGTCCCGGTTCCGTTCCGGCAAACGTGGCCTCGATCCGTCGACGGTGGACTCCGGTAGGAGGATTTGAACTTTCGGTTCTTCTATGGAGTTAGAGAGAGTTCTCTGTCTCTCTTAACAGAGAGAGAGATGAGTGTTGAGAGAAAAGAAAAAGAAATAAAAACAATTGATGTATTAGATGCCGTATGTATGTATGTATGTATTCGATACCCGTATTATGTATGTATTTGCGTATATAGGCATGTGGAGAGATACGACATTTGTATGTTTATTTATTTGTGATTTAAAATGTGTATTTGGTCTTAGGTCACTTACCGGTGGGGCCATTGCACCCGGGTCTATGACAGGGAGGCCCCACGCGTTAGTTGAAATAAAAATATAAGAATAATGTTTTTATTAAAATAAATAAATAAATAGATATTTAGTTAATATAATTAATTAACATAATTAGAGTATGACACGTGGGTCCCTCGTTGAATTAATCTGATTAATAAATATTTAATCTTAAATAAAACTTGTGCCTATGACGTTCAGGACCCGCTGGTGAGTTGACTAGTCAAATGTGATGTCAGCATGACATCGCGATGATGCCGTAATGGGATTTTATTAAATCATTTAAATCTGTTTTTAATTCCTAAATAATTAATAAAACTTTGAAAATTAATATTAAATAATCCGTAAGTCAGATCGAAATAATTTCAACATGAAAGTTGATCAGCAAAGCGAGACGAACCCGGATGCACGGTCCATTCGTCTGTCACGCGTCCCTAGCATAGCAAACATGGAACTTTTCCATCGTTTCCAGTGTAACCGGTAGTAGCCCGAGACCCGGGAAAATATCGTCAGATATTCTTCCGACCCTTCTATGACGGATGTTGCTGCGTTAGCTCATGTCTAGCCTGCATATTTCCATGTCATGCTTTGTGTTGCATCGGTGCTATTATTTATTGTTTCTTCCCCCTCTTCTTACCGGTAGACCCCGAGACTGACGCTGCTGCCGGGTACATCTACGACCCTGCCGATCAGTCCTTTGCCGCAGAGCAGCAAGGCAAGCAAACTCCCCTTGATCATTCCTATATCGCCTATGTCTTTCTTTTTACTGCTTGCATTAGTATTTTGCTACTGTTGTAGTTAGCTCCTATATCTGATGCATAGCCTGTTTTTGATGAACTGCTACTTTCAGTCCTGTACCTTTAATATGCTTAGTATAGGTGGAGCAGTCATCCCCTCTGACCCTGTAGATCAGTTGCCCCGCTTGTTTTCAAATCTCGATCTCTGATCGACGAGCCAGACCCGACACAGCACGTTCACCCCCCTTTGTTGTACGACGCTACAGAGGTACTATCGGGTACCGAGGGTGACACCTCGCTAAGTACTCCTGATGAGATCTCTGTAGTATAGCTAGTCGGTCGTGGTTATCGGGGGTGATTCCTCTTTCACCATTCCCGATGACGCCTCTGTCGCGCAACCCCGCGAGTGTGGGACCCCCGAGTGTGATTCCTCTAAGCCCACCTTGACGGGTACATCGTTCGGGATCCAACGATGGTGATACCTCGGATTCCCCCGATGTTACAACCACACAGTTACTCGACCATGTTACTGGGATCATTGGTGATTAGTTGTAGGACGGGTGGATTCCCGCGAGACTGTGTTGCTGGCCTAATTAAAATGCTAATGGATTTGGGTATTTGATCTGGGTTGGTCAGAGACCTTTTCGCACTAACCGGCTACGCGGGAAGAATTATGGGTACTCGACGTCGCGGTATTAGCCGAAGCTTTTCAGATGCCAGCAGTGTAGCGGCGCGCGCCAAAGTGGTCCCGAGATGCATCGCGCTTGTGATTAAGGGATGCTAGGACTGACGTCGGCCGCCCACGCCACGTGCAGGAGCGTGAAGGGGAACTGGGCCCATGAACCCTTTGTGCTTAGGATTTAGACCGGCGGGCTGGCCTCTCTGATTAGTCTTAGGTGGGGCTGCGACGTGTCGATATTCCGAGGCCGGGCAGGACCCAGAAAAGTATGTCCGGCCAGAGTATTATCGAGCGTGACGGGACATGTGGTGCACCCCTGCAGGGATGAAAATTAACTATTCGGATAGCCGTGTCCACGGTTACAAGACGACTTGGAGTTGTGCCCCGATCTTATACAACTACAATTGTTACTTAACTGGAATTAGTTTGCCTCGGGATTGCTTCCTCGCAGGGAGTCGAGGGAGGATCCTTAGGCGTGACCTCACTTTAATAATGCTGCAACAATATGACTATTAATGTTTTACCCGTGTTCTACTCTCGTCTATTGCTGCAAGACCCTGAAGATACTAGTCTTCGATAGGACTAGGCCTTCTCCCTCTATTCTCGCATTGCTGCAGTCAGTCCACATATAAACCCCCTTCTTTGATACTGATGCATAATTAGAATAGTTCTGATGTAAGACTTGCGAGTACTTTGGATGAGTACTCACCGCTGCTTTGCTCCCTCCTTGTCCCCTTGATCCGTTTGCTGCGACCAGATGATGAAGCCCAGGAGATGGAGGTCCCCGTCGCCGACGACTGCTACCCCGATGGTGCCTACTACTACGTGGAGGCCGCTGATGATGAGGAGTAGTTAGGAGGTTCCCAGGCAGGAGGCCTCGCCTCGTTCGATCGTTGTATCTTTTGTGCTAGCCTTCTCTAAGGCACCCCATGTTTTATGTCTGTACTCAGATATTTGTTGCTTCCGCTGACTCGTGTGTTTATCGAGCTTTCGTATTCTAGCCCTCGAGGCCCCTGGCTTGTAATATGAAGCTGATGTTATTTTATTTGTGTCTAGAGTTGTGTTGTGATATCTCCCCGTGAGTCCTTGGGTTTGATCGTACGCATTTGCGTGTATGATTAGCGTACGATTAAGCCGAGGGCGTCACAAGTTGGTATCAGAGCCAACTGCCTGTAGGTAGCCCCCTTTCCAACTCCTTGGCCGAAGTTGAGTCTAGTGTTTGAAAAACTTTACTAACACTGATGTTGTGGCTTACGGGCCCACATCTCAATTGGGTGGTATTAGTATCTTTTACTCCTTTTCTATACTCTGGGCTCTACTTTCTCTTCTCTTTCGGGTCAAAGATTTTACTAACTCTAACATTAGGTTCTCGAATCACATCAATCCGGAGCGCTGGACTATCTACTCTTTTTCTCCTGAATATGTATTACACACACTGTCATTGACATTCGTCAATCTTATTTTCAGATGCGTCCCGCAAGACAGCACGTGCGCCTGACACAGGCCACCGAGACGACTGGGTTCCCGGCCATTTTGGTCGATCTCCTCACCAGGCTGGGATATCGCTGGTACCCCGAGTACACCGTGTTCGAGGATTTCCGCGAGTACAACCAGTGCCAGTACCAGGCTGATGTTCGCATCTTCGACCAGAGGGGCGGCGAGACCCTCGAGCGCCACGTGTTCTGTGGTATTGGAGTGTCGGTCGAGATGGCCGTCCATGATGTGGCCTACATCGCCATCACCCGTCTCCGTGGAGCGTACCCTCACCTGGAGGAGAGCCCTTTCAGATACATCCCGCATGCTCCCGCTAGGGATGAGACTGGATCTGATCTCACTGCCTACGCTTCTGACGTTCGGGAGCGCAGCGACCGTTCCTACGTCGCTGTCTGCGCCCCCTACGTGACGCGTCGCTACGACGTGCGGATTCTGGTGCAGTACACTGAGGCAATGGATCGTGCTTTCCGAGCTCTGATTGTGGAGTTGTATGCTACGCGCGCTCGTCTTTACGACGCGTTGACAGAGCTGCAGCCATCACACTGTCCGAGGGTTCCCCCTTTGCGCATCCGCGAGCCGAGCTGGACAGAGCTACCATCAGCTCTCGAGTGGACTGATGTTGGGGGTAGAACCCCTGCACTTGGACCTCAGCTGCTCGACTGGATGCGGTACCCTCACCAGAGTCACAACGGGACACAGGGTCCTGTCCCTACCTTCTATCACCGCCAGCTACCAGGATTCGATCGTCCTCTCCGACGTTGATGTAGCCTTATCGCTACATCTCGTTGTGGTACTCTTCCACCGCGTGCCTGCGCGCCGCCTAGTGAGTCCAGGGTATCGTCAAATGCGTCCGGGCTATCGCCAAATTTCGAGTTTTTAATCGTTAGTCTGTAATCGAACTTATGTATGGGTCTGTATGTCGAACTCAACTACTATGGAGTATCTATCGCATTTCCCTTTCATTATGCTTGATTACTTCATGAATGCGTGCGATGCCTTTCGAATTACTTTAAGCTAAACTACCCCTGCTAAATATTTAACAGGATGGTTAGACCAGCTGGCCGCCCGCGTGGCCGTGCCAACGATGCACCACCCCCGCCTCCTGAGTATATGGCGGGGATGATCCAACAGTTTGAGCTGAACCGCCAGTTTATGCAAGGGCTCATGGATCAGTTCCAAAGGCCGAACATGAACCAACCACAAGGCGTGACGCTGCAAGACTTCTGCCGTCTCAACCCTGCGATCTACCGCAGCTCAACTCAGCCTCTTGATGCTGATGACTGGCTCCGTGACAGTTCTTACGAGCTAGAGTCTGCCAATGTGTCCCTGGCGAGCTATGTCAACTTTGCCGCCTACTTTCTAAAGGGTCCCGCTGCTCAATGGTGGGACAGCCACAGGCGCTCTCAGCCCGATGGGACTATCATCACTTGGGCAGAGTTCAAGGCTGCTTTCCGTGCTCGATACATTCCCCAGGGAATCATGGACCGGAAGAAGCGTGAGTTCCGCAACTTGGTCCAGGCAACAAGACTGTGGATGCTTATCAGCGGGAATTTCTGGAATTATCTCGCTATGCTGAAGAAGACATTGCGACTGATGCACGCAGGCAGGAGAAGTTCCGTGAAGGCCTCCACCCTGATATCAAGCTGACACTCCTCGTTCAGGACTATGCTGATTTCGCCACCCTCGTGAACAAGGCTATTCAGGTTGAGACTGGTCTGCAGGAATACAAAGATAGCAGCAAGCGCAACCGTGACATGGGCTCATCTTCGGGCTCATCTGCACAGAAGCGGAAGATCTGGATTCCCAACAACATGTACCATGCACCTGCTCCTACTCCGAGGCCGTCCTATGCTGCACCTCGCCTGCCTCCTCCACCGCCTAGGCAGCCGAGGCTCCCAGATCCACCGCCCCGAGTTCCTCCTTCCCGTCCTGAGGACGGGCTGTGCTTCAAGTGTGGCCGTCCAGGTCACCGTGCTAGAGACTGCAGGCAGAATCAGAATCAGCTGGCACTTCCCACAACTGGCCGTGGCAACAACCAGAACCGCAACTTCAACACTAAGCCTGCTTATGTTCGTGGTCAGGCCAACAACATTGATATGGGTCAAGCTCAAGACCAGCCTGCTACCGTGATGGGTACACTTCTCGTTAACTCAGTACCTGCTTCTGTATTGTTTGATACAGGAGCATCGCATTCCTTTATGTCGGAAAATTTTGCATACATGCATGACATTAGGAGCGAAGAGATGAACCTCCCGATAGTGGTAAACACCCCTGGGGGCGAATGCCGAACCTCTGTGGTTTGCCCCCATGTTCCAGTTGAAATTGAAGGATTAGAATTTCTTGCCAACCCCATCCTACTAAAGTCATCCAACATTGATCTCATATTGGGGATGGACTGGTTGAAAGCTCATACGGCATCGATCGTTTGTGCCACCAAAACCGTCCACCTCCTACACCCTTCAGATGAACTAGTAAGCTACCATGCTCATCTCGTCCGTAATGCTGAGGCACGGCTGTATGCTTTGAATGCATTAAATGCGTCGCCTCTTGAAGGGATTGAAAACATACCAGTGGTCCGAGAATTTCAAGATGTCTTTCCAGAAGAACTTCCCGGGATTCCCCCTGCTCGAGCTGTCGAGTTTGTCATTGACTTGGTACCCGGTACCACTCCTATTGCCAAGCGTCCTTATAAAATGCCACCACATGAGCTCCTTGAACTTAAGCAAGAAATTGACAACTCGCTCCGTCTGGGTTTCATCCGTCCGAGTTCCTCTGCTTGGGGAGCACCTTCTCTCTTTGTTAAGAAGAAGGATGGGACAAATCGATTGGTTCAAGACTATCGTCCTATCAACTAGGCCACTATTCAAAACAAATATCCTCTCCCGCGGATAAATGATTTGTATGATCAACTTGCTGGTTCCACCGTTTTCTCTAAGCTCGACTTGAGATTGGGATACCACCAGATCCGTGTTCGCAAGGAGGATATTCCAAAGACTGCCTTTGTTACTCGATATGGATCATACGAGTACACCGTCATGTCCTTCGGTTTAACCAATGCACCGGCAACCTTCTCTCGACTGATGAATTATATATTCATGGACTACCTCGACAAATTTGTCGTGGTATATCTGGATGATATTCTGGTGTTTTCAAAGAACAAAGAAGAGCATGCTGAACATCTTCGTCTTGTACTGGATAAGCTTCGGGAGCATAAACTCTATGCGAAGTATTCCAAATGTGAGTTCTGGCTAGATGAAGTGACTTACCTTGGTCATGTGATTTCCAAGGATGGTATTGCGGTCAACCCCGAACGAATTCAAGCTATTCTTGACTGGACTCCCCCGAAGAATGTCAAGCAAGTCAGAAGTTTTCTCGGACTCGCCAGCTATTGCCGTCGATTCGTCGAGAACTTCTCCAAGATTGCGAAGCCCTTAACCAACCTGCTTCACAAAGGTGTTAAGTATGAATGGACTGATAAATGTCAGGAAAGTTTCCAGGCACTCAAGGACAAACTGACGTTCGCTCCAGTACTTGCTCCTCCAGATACGAAAAGGGATTTCGTCATATACTGTGATGCTTCTCGTCAAGGGATAGGTTGTGTCCTAATGCAGGATCGCAAGGTGATCGCTTATGCTTCACGTCAACTACGTGCTCATGAAGAGAACTACCCAGTTCATGATCTCGAGCTTGCCGCAGTCATTCATGCATTGAAGGAATGGCGACAATACCTTGTCGGTAATCGCTGTGAAATCTACACCGACCATCAAAGTCTGAAGTACTTGTTCACTCAACCGGAGCTGAACCTGCGTCAACAAAGATGGATGGAGCGTATAGCAGATTTTGACTGTAGTATATCATATACCCCTGGCAAGGCTAATGTAATGGCTGATGCCTTAAGTCGCAAGTCATACTGCAACCACCTCCAGGTTCATCAGGTTCGCGATCGTCTGCAAGAGGAATTCCGTAAGCTGAACCTCCACATTGTTCCTCAGGGTTACCTTGTTCCCCCTCCTGAAGAGTATCAAAAGATGAACCTCCGTGTTGTTAATCAGGGTTCCCTCAGCAACCTAGTGGTTGAACCAGATCTTGTGAGCTCCATAAAGAATATACAGAACTTTGACGATGATGTCGACAGGATTAAGAGCTATATTGCGAAGGGTAAACCCTCCTTTTTCACTGTTGATGAAGGTGGCGCCTTGTATTTCAAGGGTCGCCTATTCGTTCCAAATAAGAAGGAAAATCTCAGGATGACTGGGAAGGTGATGGAAGAAGCTCATGACACACCATTGTCTATTCACCCGGGTAGTACCAAGATGTACCAAGACATCCGGCAAAGATTCTGGTGGCCCAATATGAAACAAGACATTGCACGCTATGTGGCAGAATGTGATATATGCCGGCATATCAAAGCAGAACACCAAAAGCCTGCTAGAACTCTGCAACCTATCTCTATTCCCGAGTGGAAATGGGATCACGTTGAAATGGACTTCGTCACTGGTTTTCCCAGGTCTCAGAAAGGTAATGATGCTATTCTTGTCGTCATTGATCGACTGTCCAAAGTTGCACATTTCCGGGCCGTCAAAGAAACGATTAATGCTAGTCAGCTGGCAGATCTTTATATGTCAAGAGTTGTTTCACTTCACGGTATTCCGTTGGTAATCAGTTCGGACCGTGGCAGCTTGTTTACTTCAAAATTCTGGGAAAGTTTTCAGAAGGCTATGGGGACTCATCTGTCCTTCAGCACTGCATTTCATCCTCAATCCCAGGGACAAGTTGAACGAGTCAACCAAATTCTTGAGGACATGCTTCGAGCTTGTTTCATTTCTTTCGGTAAGAAATGGGAGGAATCTCTCCCATATGCCGAGTTCTCTTACAACAATAGCTATCAAGCTAGCCTGAAGATGGCCCCTTTCGAAGTATTGTATGGGCGAAGGTGTCGAACTCCTCTGAATTGGTCAGAAACTGGGGAACGATCACTCTTCGGTCCGGATATTATTCAACATGCCGAAGATCAAGTCCGCATTATTCATGAGAATCTGAAGGCTGCTCAGTCTCGTCAGAAAAGTCAGTATGACCGTCATCATCAAGATATGGTCTATCAACCTGGCGAAAAGGCTTATCTTCGTGTTACACCAATGAGAGGTGCACACCGTTTCGGAATCAAGGGCAAGTTAGCTCCTCGTTATATTGGTCCTTTCACTGTTCTCGAAAGGCGTGGAAGAGTGGCTTATCAATTGGAACTGCCGGCGAACCTTTCTCAGGTTCACGATGTCTTCCATGTTTCTCAGCTCCATCGCTGCTTCAAGGACCCTATTCGAGCAGTGGATCACGATATGCTAGAGCTCCAACAAGACCTCTCTTATAAAGAGCATCCGGTCCGCATTCTCGACCAAGCTGAACGTAAGACTCGTCGCAAGGTCACCAAGTTCCTTAAGGTGCAGTGGTCAAATCACTCTGAAGATGAAGCCACTTGGGAACGCGAGGATCATCTTCGTGATGAATACCCCGGGCTCTTTCCCTCTACCTCTTAATTCTCGGGACGAGAATTGTTGTTAGTAGGGGAGAATTGTGACATCCTCGACTTTTGCTACAGTAGTAATTGTAATTAAGCTACAGTGATCAACCGCTAATGAGGCCACGTCATCGGATTTCCATCTCGGACCCGCGTGGATTCGCGTCTGTCCGGATCGATGATTTGAAAGCAAAGGGAAGCACTTTATCGGTTCATTACAAGTATTAAAAGGATATATATATAAAAGGAAAGTATTAAAGCAATAATAATGATAAAAGAAAGAAAAGAAAACTGAAAGAAAGGATTAATAAAATGAAAAGGAAAAAGGAAAACAAAATAAAACAAATCAAAAAAAAAAAGGAAACAACCCCCCCGTGGCCCAACTGGGCTCAAGGCCCAGCCGGCCACCTCCCGCGCCCCCTCCCGCCAAACCCTAATCGCCCCCCTGGCGACCCCCACTCCCCTCGCTACTCCCTCCCTTTCCCACGCCGCCGCCGCCAGCCCCCCCTCGTGGGGGGCCCCACCCCACGCGCCACCTCCCCCACTCCCTCTCGTGACCCTCCCCACCCCACCGACACTCCCCCCATCTCGCCCCCTCTCCCTCCCGCAGATCTCTCTCTCTGCTCCCGTCGCCTCCCTTCTCTCCACCTCGCCCGCCTCGGCCGGCGCCCCTCCCTGGCCGGCGCGCCTCCCCTTCCCGCCGGCAGCCCTCTCCCCTGGCGGTCCCCCCTCTCACGGCCACCTCCTCCACCGGCCTATCCCTTCCCCGGCGGCCCCCCACCTCACGGCGAGCCCCCCCTCCCCGGCCGGCGCGCCACCTTCACCACGCCGGGCAGCACCACCACGCCGGCCACCTCGGCCCCCCCTCAAGGTCCGGCGGCCGGGGCCCTCCCCATCCCGTCGGCCGACCCCGGGAGCCCCGCCGGCCGAGCCCCTCACCATCGGCGGCTCCATCTCCGGGGGGCCCTCCTCACCGGCTCCTCCTCGCCGGCACATCACCACCATCGGCACCGTCACCGCCTCCACGCCCGTCTCCACCGTCAACTACGTGTGAACTCCGGCTTCACCGGGCCGTCACGTCACCGTCGGTGAGCCCCTCTTCGGGCTCCTCCCACCGTGTCGATCTCCTCGCCGTCCCGGTTCCGTTCCGGCAAACGGGGCCTCGATCCGTCGACGGTGGACTCCGGTAGGAGGATTTGAACTTTCGGTTCTTCTATGGAGTTAGAGAGAGTTCTCTGTCTCTGTTAACAGAGAGAGAGATGAGTGTTGAGAGAAAAGAAAAAGAAATAAAAACAATTGATGTATTAGATGCCGTATGTATGTATGTATGTATTCGATACCCGTATTATGTATGTATTTGCGTATATAGGCATGTGGAGAGATACGACATTTGTATGTTTATTTATTTGTGATTTAAAATGTGTATTTGGTCTTAGGTCACTTACCAGTGGGGCCATTGCACCCGGGTCTATGACAGGGAGGCCCCACGCGTTAGTTGAAATAAAAATATAAGAATAATGTTTTTCTTAAAATAAATAAATAAATAGATATTTAGTTAAAATAATTAATTAACATAATTAGAGTATGACACGTGGGTCCCTCGTTGAATTAATCTGATTAATAAATATTTAATCTTAAATAAAACTTGTGCCTATGACGTTCAGGACCCGCTGGTCAGTTGACCAGTCAAATGTGATGTCAGCATGACATCGCGATGATGCCGTAATGGGATTTTATTAAATCATTTAAATCTGTTTTTAATTCCTAAATAATTAATAAAACTTTGAAAATTAATATTAAATAATCCGTAAGTCAGATCGAAATAATTTCAACATGAAAGTTGATCAGCAAAGCGAGACGAACCCGGATGCACGGTCCATTCGTCTGTCACGCGTCCCTAGCATAGCAAACATGGAACTTTTCCATCGTTTCCAGTGTAACCGGTAGTAGCCCGAGACCCGGGAAAATATCGTCAGATATTCTTCCGACCCTTCTATGACGGATGTTGCTGCGTTAGCTCATGTCTAGCCTGCATATTTCCATGTCATGCTTTGTGTTGCATCGGTGCTATTATTTATTGTTTCTTCCCCCTCTTCTTACCGGTAGACCCCGAGACTGACGCTGCTGCCGGGTACATCTACGACCCTGCCGATCAGTCCTTTGCCGCAGAGCAGCAAGGCAAGAAAACTCCCCTTGATCATTCCTATATCGCCTATGTCTTTCTTTTTACTGCTTGCATTAGTATTTTGCTACTGTTGTAGTTAGCTCCTATATCTGATGCATAGCCTGTTTTTGATGAACTGCTACTTTCAGTCCTGTACCTTTAATATGCTTAGTATAGGTGGAGCAGTCATCCCCTCTGACCCTGTAGATCAGTTGCCCCGCTTGTTTTCAAATCTCGATCTCTGATCGACGAGCCAGACCCGACACAGCACGTTCACCCCCCTTCGTTGTACGACGCTACAGAGGTACTATCGGGTACCGAGGGTGACACCTCGCTAAGTACTCCTGATGAGATCTCTGTAGTATAGCTAGTCGGTCGTGGTTATCGAGGGTGATTCCTCTTTCACCATTCCCGATGACGCCTCTGTCGCGCAACCCCGCGAGTGTGGGACCCCCGAGGGTGATTCCTCTAAGCCCACCTTGACGGGTACATCGTTCGGGATCCAACGAGGGTGATACCTCGGATTCCCCCGATGTTACAACCACACAGTTACTCAACCATGTTACTGGGATCATTGGTGATTAGTTGTAGGACGGGTGGATTCCCGCGAGACTGTGTTGCTGGCCTAATTAAAATGCTAATGGATTTGGGTATTTGATCTGGGTTGGTCAGAGACCTTTTCGCACTAACCGGCTACGCGGGAAGAATTATGGGTACTCGACGTCGCGGTATCAGCCGAAGCTTTTCAGATGCCAGCAGTGTAGCGGCGCGCGCCCGAGTGGTCCCGAGATGCATCGCGCTTGTGATTAAGGGATGCTAGGACTGACGTCGGCCGCCCACGCCACGTGCAGGAGCGTGAAGGGGAACTGGGCCCATGAACCCTTTGTGCTTAGGATTTAGACCGGCGGGCTGGCCTCTCTGATTAGTCTTAGGTGGGGCTGCGACGTGTCGATATTCCGAGGCCGGGCAGGACCCAGAAAAGTATGTCCGGCCAGAGTGTTATCGAGCGAGACGGGACATGTGGTGCACCCCTGCAGGGATGAAAATTAACTATTCGGATAGCCGTGTCCACGGTTACAGGACGACTTGGAGTTGTGCCCCGATCTTATACAACTACAATTGTTACTTAACTGGAATTAGTTTGCCTTGGGATTGCTTCCTCGCAGGGAGTCGAGGGAGGATCCTTAGGCGTGACCTCACTTTAATATTGCTGCAACAATATGACTATTAATGTTTTACCCGTGTTCTACTCTCGTCTATTGCTGCAAGACCCTGAAGATGCTAGTCTTCGATAGGACTAGGCCTTCTCCCTCTATTCTCGCATTGCTGCAGTCAGTCCACATATAAACCCCCTTCTTTGATACTGATGCATAATTAGAATAGTTCTGATGTAAGACTTGCGAGTACTTTGGATGAGTACTCACCGCTGCTTTGCTCCCTCCTTGTCCCCTTGATCCGTTTGCTGCGACCAGATGATGAAGCCCAGGAGATGGAGGTCCCCGTCGCCGACGACTGCTACCCCGATGGTGCCTACTACTACGTGGAGGCCGCTGATGATCAGGAGTAGTTAGGAGGTTCCCAGGCAGGAGGCCTCGCCTCGTTCGATCGTTGTATCTTTTGTGCTAGCCTTCTCTAAGGCACCCCATGTTTTATGTCTGTACTCAGATATTTGTTGCTTCCGCTGACTCGTGTGTTTATCGAGCTTTCGTATTCTAGCCCTCGAGGCCCCTGGCTTGTAATATGAAGCTGATGTTATTTTATTTGTGTCTAGAGTTGTGTTGTGATATCTCCCCGTGAGTCCTTGGGTTTGATCGTACGCATTTGCGTGTATGATTAGCGTACGATTAAGCCGAGGGCGTCACAAGTTCAAATAAGTTCAAAAAAATGAAATCCCTTTGTAAGAGATGAGCTCTCGTTCGAAACCCCGATACTTCGAGAGAGATTGTCCGTTTTGTACACGAAGTGCATCCAGTTTTTGTCGTAGCCATCTCAACTTTTTAACACATGCTATGTGGGTGAAATGATGATAGCATGCCAACTTTCAACATTTTCAGAGTTCATTTGTAGTGCTTTTCAATTTCAGGGTCAACTAGCTCAAAAAAAATAAGTAAATGCACGAAGAATACCAAATGAAGTCAGAAATTGTTGAAATTTTGTGATGTGCCTTTGAATGGTGCATTTTGAACACACAAAAAGTATGGAGTTCAAATAAGTTCAAAAAATTGAAATCCCTTTGTAAGAGATGAGCTCTCGTTCGAAATCGTGATGCTTCGAGAGAGATTGTCCGTTTTGTACACGAAGTGCATCCAGTTTTTGTCGTAGCCCTCTCAACTTTGTAACACATGCTATCTGGGTGAAATGATGATAGCATGCCAACTTTCAAAAATTTCAGAGTTTATTTGTAGTGCTTTTTAATTTCAGGGTCAACTAGCTCAAAAAAAAATAAGTAAATGCACGAAGAATACCAAATGAAGTCAAAATTGTTGAAATTTTGTGATCTGCCTTTGAATGGTGCATTTTGAACACACAAAAACTATGGAGTTCAAATAAGTTCAAAAAAATGAAATCCCTTTGTAAGAGATGAGCTCTCGTTCGAAACCCTGATACTTCGAGAGAGATTGTCCATTTTGTACACGAAGTGCATCCAGTTTTTGTCGTAGCCATCTCAACTTTTTAACACATGCTATGTTGGTGAAATGATGATAGTATGCCAACTTTCAACATTTTCAGAGTTCATTTGTAGTTCTTTTCAATTTCAGGGTCAACTAGCTCAAAAAAAATAAGCAAATGCACGAAGAATACCAAATGAAGTCAGAAATTGTTGAAATTTTGTGATGTGCCTTTGAATGGTGCATTTTGAACACACAAAAAGTATAGAGTTCAAATAAGTTCAAAAAAATGAAATCCCTTTGTAAGAGATGAGTTCTCGTTCGAAACCCTCATACTTCGAGAGAGATTGTCCGTTTTGTACACGAAGTGCATCCAGTTTTTGTCGTAGCTCTCTCAAATTTTTAACACATGCTATGTGGGTGAAATGATGATAGCATGCAACTTTCAACATTTTCAGAGTTCATTTGTAGTGCTTTTCAATTTCAGGGTCAACTAGCTCAAAAAAAAATAAGTAAATGCACGAAGAATACCAAATGAAGTCAGAAATTGTTGAAATTTTGTGATGTGCCTTTGAATGGTGCATTTTGAACACACAAAAAGTATGGAGTTCAAATAATTTCAATAAAAATGAAATCCCTTTGTAAGAGATGAGCTCTCGTTCGAAACCCTGATACTTCGAGAGAGATTGTCCGTTTTGTACACGAAGTGCATCCAGTTTTTGTCGTAGCCCTCTCAACTTTTTAACACATGCTATGTGGGTGAAATGATGATAGCATGGCAACTTTCAACATTTTCAGAGTTCATTTGTAGTGCTTTTCAATTTCAGGATCAACTAGCTCAAAAAAAAATAAGTAAATGCACGAAGAATACCAAATGAAGTCAGAAATTGTTGAAATTTTGTGATGTTCCTTTGAATGGTGCATTTTGAACACACAAAAACTATGGAGTTCAAATAAGTTCAAAAAAATGAAATCCCTTTGTAAGAGATGAGTTCTCGTTCGAAACCGTGATACTTCGACACACATTGTCCGTTTTGTACACGAAGTGCATCCAGTTTTTGTCGTAGCCATCTCAACTTTTTAACACATGCTATGTGGGTGAAATGATGATAGCATGCCAACTTTCAACATTTTCAGAGTTCATTTGTAGTGCTTTTCAGTTTCAGGGTCAACTAGCTCAAAAAAAATAAGTAAATGCACGAAGAATACCAAATGATGTCAGAAATTGTTGAAATTTTGTGATGTGCCTTCGAATGGTGCATTTTGAACACACAAAAAGTATGGAGTTCAAATAAGTTCAAAAAATTGAAATCCCTTTGTAGGAGATGAGTTCTCGTTCGAAACCCTGATACTTCGAGAGAGATTGTCCGTTTTTACACGAAGTGCATCCAGTTTTTGTCGTAGACCTCTCAACTTTTTAACACATGCTATGTGGGTGAAATTATGATACCATGCCAACTTTCAACATTTTCAGAGTTCATTTGTAGGGCTTTTCAGTTTCAGGGTCAACTAGCTCAAAAAAAAGTAAATGCACGAAGAATACCAAATGAAGTCAAAAATTGTTTAAAATTTGTGATGTCCAAATGAATGGTGCATTTTGAACACACAAAAAGTATGGAGTTCAAATAAGTTCAGAAAAATGAAATCCCTTTGTAAGAGATGAGCTCTCGTTCGAAACCCTGATACTTCGAGAGAGATTGTCCGTTTTGTACACGAAGTGCATCCAGTTTTTGTCGTAGCCCTCTCAACTTTTTAACACATGCTATGTGGGTTAAATGATGATAGCATGCCAACCTTCAACATTTTGAGAGTTCATTTGTAGTGCTTTTCAATTTCAGGGTCAACTAGCTCAAAAAAAATAAGTAAATGCACGAACAATACCAAATGAAGTCAGAAATTGTTGAAATTTTGTGATGTGCCTTTGAATGGTGCATTTTGAACACACAAAAAGTATAGAGTTCAAATAAGTTCAAAAAAATGAAATCCCTTTGTAAGAGATGAGCTCTCGTTCGAAACCCTGATACTTCGAGAGAGATTGTCCGTTTTGTACACGAAGTGCATCTAGTTTTTGTCGTAGCCCACTCAACTTTTTAACACATGCTATATGGGTGAAATGATGATAGCATGCCAACTTTCAACATTTTCAGAGTTCATTTGTAGTGCTTTTCAATTTCAGGGTCAACTAGCTCAAAAAAAAAAGTAAATGCACGAAGAATACCAAATGAAGTCAGAAATTGTTGAAATTTTGTGATGTGCCTTTGAATGGTGCATATTGAACACACAAAAACTATGGAGTTCAAATAAGTTCAAAAAAATGAAATCCCTTTGTAAGAGATGAGCTCTCGTTCGAAACCCTGATACTTCGACAGAGATTGTTCGTTTTGTACACGAAGTGCATCCAGTTTTTGTCCTAGCCCTCTCAACTTTTTAACACATGCTATGTGGGTGAAATGATGATAGCATGCCAACTTTCAACATTTTGAGAGTTCATTTGTAGTGCTTTTCAATTTCAGGGTAAACTAGCTCAAAAAAAATAAGTAAATGCACGGAGAATACCAAATGAAGTCAGAAATTGTTGAAATTTTGTGATGTGCCTTTGAATGGTGCATTTTGAACACACAAAAAGTATGGAGTTCAAATAAGTTCAAAGAAATGAAATCCCTTTGTAAGAGATGAGCTCTCGTTTGAAACCCTGATACTTCGAGAAAGATTGTCCGTTTTGTACACGAAGTGCATCCAGTTTTTGTCGTAGCCCTCTCAACTTTTTAACACATGCTATGTGGTTGAAATGATGATAGCATGCCAACTTTCAACATTTTCAGAGTTCATTTGTAGTGCTTTTCAATTTCAGGGTCAACTAGCTCAAAAGAAATAAGTAAATGCACGAAGAATACCAAATGAAGTCAGAAATTGTTGAAATTTTGTGATGTGCCTTTGAATGGTTCATTTTGAACACACAAAAAGTATGGAGTTCAAATAAGTTCAAAAAAATGAAATCCCTTTGTAAGAGATGAGCTCCCGTTCGAAACCCTGATACTTCGAGAGAGATTGTCCGTTTTGTACACGAAGTGCATCCAGTTTTTGTCGTAGCCCTCTCAACTTTTTAACACATGCTATGTGGGTGAAATGATGATAGCATGGAAACTTTCAACATTTTCAGAGTTCATTTGTAGTGCTTTTCAATTTCAGGATCAACTAGCTCAAAAAAAATAAGTAAATGCACGAAGAATACCAAATAAAGTCAGAAATTGTTGAAATTTTGTGATGTGCCTTTGAATGGTGCATTTTGAACACACAAAAACGAGGGAGTTCAAATAAGTTCAAAAAAAATGAAATCCCTTTGTAAGAGATGAGTTCTCGTTCGAAAACCTGATACTTCGAGAGAGATTGTCCGTTTTGTACACGAAGTGCATCCAGTTTTTGTCGTAGCCATCTCAACATCTTAACACATGCTATGTGGGTGAAATGATGATAGCATGCCAACTTTCAACATTTTCAGAGTTCATTTGTAGTGCTTTTCAGTTTCAGGGTCAACTAGCTCAAAAAAAAGTAAATGCACGAAGAATACCAAATGAAGTCAAAAATTGTTTAAAATTTGTGATGTCCCAATGAATGGTGCATTTTGAACACACAAAAAGTATGGAGTTCAAATAAGTTCAGAAAAATGAAATCCCTTTGTAAGATATGAGCTCTCGTTCGAAACCCTGATACTTCGAGAGAGATTGTCCGTTTTGTACACGAAGTGCATCCAGTTTTTGTCCTAGCCCTCTCAACTTTTTAACACATGCTATGTGGGTTAAATGATGATAGCATGCCAACCTTCAACATTTTGAGAGTTCATTTGTAGTGCTTTTCAATTTCAGGGTCAACTAGCTCAAAAAAAATAAGTAAATGCACGAAGAATACCAAATAAAGTCAGAAATTGTTGAAATTTTGTGATGTGCCTTTGAATGGTGCATTTTGAACACACAAAAAGTATAGAGTTCAAATAAGTTCAAAAAAATGAAATCCCTTTGTAAGAGATGAGCTCTCGTTCGAAACCCTGATACTTCGAGAGAGATTGTCCGTTTTGTACACGAACTGCATCCAGTTTTTGTCGTAGCCCTCTCAACTTTTTAACACATGCTATGTGGGTGAAATGATGATAGCATGCCAACTTTCAACATTTTCAGAGTTCATTTGTAGTGCTTTTCAATTTCAGGGTAAACTAGCTCAAAAAAAATAAGTAAATGCACGGAGAATACCAAATGAAGTCAGAAATTGTTGAAATTTTGTGATGTGCCTTTGAATGGTGCATTTTGAACACACAAAAAGTATGGAGTTCAAATAAGTTCAAAGAAATGAAATCCCTTTGTAAGAGATGAGCTCTCGTTTGAAACCGTGATACTTCGAGAAAGATTGTCCGTTTTGTACACGAAGTGCATCCAGTTTTTGTCGTAGCCCTCTCAACTTTTTAACACATGCTATGTGGTTGAAATGATGATAGCATGCCAACTTTCAACATTTTCAGAGTTCATTTGTAGTGCTTTTCAATTTCAGGGTCAACTAGCTCAAAAGAAATAAGTAAATGCACGAAGAATACCAAATGAAGTCAGAAATTGTTGAAATTTTGTGATGTGCCTTTGAATGGTTCATTTTGAACACACAAAAAGTATGGAGTTCAAATAAGTTCAAAAAAATGAAATCCCTTTGTAAGAGATGAGCTCTCGTTCGAAACCCTGATACTTCGAGAGAGATTGTCCGTTTTGTACACGAAGTGCATCTAGTTTTTGTCGTAGCCCACTCAACTTTTTAACACATGCTATATGGGTGAAATGATGATAGCATGCCAACTTTCAACATTTTCAGAGTTCATTTGTAGTGCTTTTCAATTTCAGGGTCAACTAGCTCAAAAAAAAAAGTAAATGCACGAAGAATACCAAATGAAGTCAGAAATTGTTGAAATTTTGTGATGTGCCTTTGAATGGTGCATATTGAACACACAAAAACTATGGAGTTCAAATAAGTTCAAAAAAATGAAATCCCTTTGTAAGAGATGAGCTCTCGTTCGAAACCCTGATACTTCGAGAGAGATTGTTCGTTTTGTACACGAAGTGCATCCAGTTTTTGTCCTAGCCCTCTCAACTTTTTAACACATGCTATGTGGGTGAAATGATGATAGCATGCCAACTTTCAACATTTTGAGAGTTCATTTGTAGTGCTTTTCAATTTCAGGGTAAACTAGCTCAAAAAAAATAAGTAAATGCACGGAGAATACCAAATGAAGTCAGAAATTGTTGAAATTTTGTGATGTGCCTTTGAATGGTGCATTTTGAACACACAAAAAGTATGGAGTTCAAATAAGTTCAAAGAAATGAAATCCCTTTGTAAGAGATGAGCTCTCGTTTGAAACCGTGATACTTCGAGAAAGATTGTCCGTTTTGTACACGAAGTGCATCCAGTTTTTGTCGTAGCCCTCTCAACTTTTTAACACATGCTATGTGGTTGAAATGATGATAGCATGCCAACTTTCAACATTTTCAGAGTTCATTTGTAGTGCTTTTCAATTTCAGGGTCAACTAGCTCAAAAGAAATAAGTAAATGCACGAAGAATACCAAATGAAGTCAGAAATTGTTGAAATTTTGTGATGTGCCTTTGAATGGTTCATTTTGAACACACAAAAAGTATGGAGTTCAAATAAGTTCAAAAAAATGAAATCCCTTTGTAAGAGATGAGCTCCCGTTCGAAACCCTGATACTTCGAGAGAGATTGTCCGTTTTGTACACGAAGTGCATCCAGTTTTTGTCTTAGCCCTCTCAACTTTTTAACACATGCTATGTTGGTGAAATGATGATAGCATGGAAACTTTCAACATTTTCAGAGTTCATTTGTAGTGCTTTTCAATTTCAGGATCAACTAGCTCAAAAAAAAATAAGTAAATGCACGAAGAATACCAAATAAAGTCAGAAATTGTTGAAATTTTGTGATGTGCCTTTGAATGGTGCATTTTGAACACACAAAAACGAGGGAGTTCAAATAAGTTCAAAAAAAATGAAATCCCTTTGTAAGAGATGAGTTCTCGTTCGAAAACCTGATACTTCGAGAGAGATTGTCCGTTTTGTACACGAAGTGCATCCAGTTTTTGTCGTAGCCATCTCAACATCTTAACACATGCTATGTGGGTGAAATGATGATAGCATGCCAACTTTCAACATTTTCAGAGTTCATTTGTAGTGCTTTTCAGTTTCAGGGTCAACTAGCTCAAAAAAAAGTAAATGCACGAAGAATACCAAATGAAGTCAAAAATTGTTTAAAATTTGTGATGTCCCAATGAATGGTGCATTTTGAACACACAAAAAGTATGGAGTTCAAATAAGTTCAGAAAAATGAAATCCCTTTGTAAGATATGAGCTCTCGTTCGAAACCCTGATACTTCGAGAGAGATTGTCCGTTTTGTACACGAAGTGCATCCAGTTTTTGTCCTAGCCCTCTCAACTTTTTAACACATGCTATGTGGGTTAAATGATGATAGCATGCCAACCTTCAACATTTTGAGAGTTCATTTGTAGTGCTTTTCAATTTCAGGGTCAACTAGCTCAAAAAAAATAAGTAAATGCACGAAGAATACCAAATGAAGTCAGAAATTGTTGAAATTTTGTGATGTGCCTTTGAATGGTGCATTTTGAACACACAAAAAGTATAGAGTTCAAATAAGTTCAAAAAAATGAAATCCCTTTGTAAGAGATGAGCTCTCGTTCGAAACCCTGATACTTCGAGAGAGATTGTCCGTTTTGTACACGAAGTGCATCCAGTTTTTGTCGTAGCCCTCTCAACTTTTTAACACATGCTATGTGGTTGAAATGATGATAGCATGCCAACTTTCAACATTTTCAGAGTTCATTTGTAGTGCTTTTCAATTTCAGGGTCAACTAGCTCAAAAGAAATAAGTAAATGCACCAAGAATACCAAATGAAGTCAGAAATTGTTGAAATTTTGTGATGTGCCTTTGAATGGTTCATTTTGAACACACAAAAAGTATGGAGTTCAAATAAGTTCAAAAAAATGAAATCCCTTTGTAAGAGATGAGCTCCCGTTCGAAACCCTGATACTTCGAGAGAGATTGTCCGTTTTGTACACGAAGTGCATCCAGTTTTTGTCGTAGCCCTCTCAACTTTTTAACACATGCTATGTGGGTGAAATGATGATAGCATGGAAACTTTCAACATTTTCAGAGTTCATTTGTAGTGCTTTTCAATTTCAGGATCAACTAGCTCAAAAAAAAATAAGTAAATGCACGAAGAATACCAAATAAAGTCAGAAATTGTTGAAATTTTGTGATGTGCCTTTGAATGGTGCATTTTGAACACACAAAAACGAGGGAGTTCAAATAAGTTCAAAAAAAATGAAATCCCTTTGTAAGAGATGAGTTCTCGTTCGAAAACCTGATACTTCGAGAGAGATTGTCCGTTTTGTACACGAAGTGCATCCAGTTTTTGTCGTAGCCATCTCAACATCTTAAGACATGCTATGTGGGTGAAATGATGATAGCATGCCAACTTTCAACATTTTCAGAGTTCATTTGTAGTGCTTTTCAGTTTCAGGGTCAACTAGCTCAAAAAAAAGTAAATGCACGAAGAATACCAAATGAAGTCAAAAATTGTTTAAAATTTGTGATGTCCCAATGAATGGTGCATTTTGAACACACAAAAAGTATGGAGTTCAAATAAGTTCAGAAAAATGAAATCCCTTTGTAAGATATGAGCTCTCGTTCGAAACCCTGATACTTCGAGAGAGATTGTCCGTTTTGTACACGAAGTGCATCCAGTTTTTGTCGTAGCCCTCTCAACTTTTTAACACATGCTATGTGGGTTAAATGATGATAGCATGCCAACCTTCAACATTTTGAGAGTTCATTTGTAGTGCTTTTCAATTTCAGGGTCAACTAGCTCAAAAAAAAAAAGTAAATGCACGAAGAATACCAAATGAAGTCAGAAATTGTTGAAATTTTGTGATGTGCCTTTGAATGGTGCATTTTGAACACACAAAAAGTATAGAGTTCAAAGAAGTTCAAAAAAATGAAATCCCTTTGTAAGAGATGAGCTCTCGTTCGAAACCCTGATACTTCGAGAGAGATTGTCCGTTTTGTACACGAAGTGCATCCAGTTTTTGTCGTAGCCCTCTCAACTTTTTAACACATGCTATGTGGGTGAAATGATGATAGCATGCCAACTTCCAACATTTTCAGAGTTCATTTGTAGTGCTTTTCAATTTCAGGGTCAACTAGCTCAAAAAAAATAAGTAAATGCACGAAGAATACCAAATGAAGTCAGAAATTGTTGAAATTTGGTGATGTGCCTTTGAATGGTGCATTTTGAACACACAAAAACTATGGAGTTCAAATAAGTTCAAAAAAATGAAATCCCTTTGTAAGAGATGAGCTCTCGTTCGAAACCCTGATACTTCGAGAGAGATTGTTCGTTTTGTACACGAAGTGCATCCAGTTTTTGTCCTAGCCCTCTCAACTTTTTAACACATGCTATGTGGGTGAAATGATGATAGCATGCCAACTTTCAACATTTTGAGAGTTCATTTGTAGTGCTTTTCAATTTTAGGGTCAACTAGCTCAAAAAAAAATAAGTAAATGCACGGAGAATACCAAATGAAGTCAGAAATTGTTGAAATTTTGTGATGTGCCTTTGAATGGTGCATTTTGAACACACAAAAAGTATGGAGTTCAAATAAGTTCAAAGAAATGAAATCCCTTTGTAAGAGATGAGCTCTCGTTTGAAACCCTTATACTTCGAGAAAGATTGTCCGTTTTGTACACGAAGTGCATCCAGTTTTTGTCGTAGCCCTCTCAACTTTTTAACACATGCTATGTGGTTGAAATGATGATAGCATGCCAACTTTCAACATTTTCAGACTTCATTTGTAGTGCTTTTCAATTTCAGGGTCAACTAGCTCAAAAGAAATAAGTAAATGCACGAAGAATACCAAATGAAGTCAGAAATTGTTGAAATTTTTTGATGTGCCTTTGAATGGTGCATTTTGAACACACAAAAAGTATGGAGTTCAAATAAGTTCAAAAAAATGAAATCCCTTTGTAAGAGATGAGCTCTCGTTCGAAACCCTGATACTTCGAGAGAGATTGTCCGTTTTGTACACGAAGTGCATCCAGTTTTTGTCGTAGCCCTCTCAACTTTTTAACACATGCTATGTGGGTGAAATGATGATAGCATGGAAACTTTCAACATTTTTAGAGTTCATTTGTAGTGCTTTTCAATTTCAGGATCAACTAGCTCAAAAAAAATAAGTAAATGCACGAAGAATACCAAATAAAGTCAGAAATTGTTGAAATTTTGTGATGTGCCTTTGAATGGTGCATTTTGAACACACAAAAACTAGGGAGTTCAAATAAGTTCAAAAAAATGAAATCCCTTTGTAAGAGATGAGTTCTCGTTCGAAAACTTGATACTTCGAGAGAGATTGTCCGTTTTGTACACGAAGTGCATCCAGTTTTTGTCGTAGCCATCTCAACTTTTTAACACATGCTATGTGGGTGAAATGATGATAGCATGCCAATTTTCAACATTTTCAGAGTTCATTTGTAGTGCTTTTCAGTTTCAGGGTCAAGTAGCTCAAAAAAAAATAAGTAAATGCACGAAGAATACCAAATGATGTCAAAAATTGTTGAAATTTTGTGATGTGCCTTTGAATGGTGCATTTTGAACACACAAAAAGTATGGAGTTCAAATAAGTTCAAAAAAAATGAAATCCCTTTGTAAGAGATGAGTTCTCGTTCGAAACCCTCATACTTCGAGAGAGATTGTCCGTTTTGTACATGAAGTGCATCCAGTTTTTGTCGTAGCCCTCTCAACTTTTTAACACATGCTATGTGGGTGAAATGACACTACAAGAGATCTGATATACTATGACGAAAAAGCTCGTGACAGTGACTCGTAACGTCACCGAATATGATAATGTGTGACGCTACGCACCTAGCATCACATAATCCGCCAAATCTGTGACGACCACATAATCACCGTCACTCATTACCATATTTTGTGACAGTGTTGGTAGTTTCCATGACAGACATGGCTGGGTCACAGAAGAATTCAAATCAGTGATGCTAGTATATTGTCACGTATTGTCTACTCATAAGATCTGAGGAGGTGGGACCCACATGTCAAAAAAGAAACACATTTTAAAAATATATCATAAAAATTGTAAATCCACTTTGTCAGTAATTTACCGTTTTATTTCTTCAGATACTCAACGGGAGAAAAGACACCTCGTCACGGATAAAAATTTGCGCACAGGAAAAAATTGAACCAAAGACATTGCACCGAGGCCTTACCAGTTGGCAAGCAAGTTCTCAATGACAATTTGTACGCATAATATTATTTGTTAATACGAAGCACCGATATGTATAAATTATGCGTATCGCCGTCCTGTACGTCATCGATACGCCGATACGCCGATACGGCTGATATGACCGTGTAACAGGTATAGCCGGAGTATCATGTTTTTTTTATTTTTAGAAAAGGTAAAAAATACCGATACGTGCTGTTCATTGTCCATGATCCGGCAGCCCAGTACAAGCCCAATACTAATCCTAACTCGCGTATTCCTTTCACTCTGTTCACTACACACGCGCACGGTAGGGAATAGGCGCTCAAGCGAGCCGCCGCCGGCGCCTGGACTCGCCTCGCCGTCATCGTCGTCGCCCGAGGTGAGTCCAGCCGACGGCGGCGTTTCACTCTGTTCGCTTCACACGCGCACGGCAGGGGATAGGCGCTCAAGCGAGCTGCCGCCAGCGCCTGGACTCGCCGCTGTCGATGTCGCCGCCGTTGCCGCCGCCGACGGTGTGGACTAGCCGCCGCCGCTGCCGCCGCCGGCTGGACTCGCCGCCGCAGCAGCCGGCTGGACTAGCCTCGCCGCCGCAGCCAGCTTGAGTCGCTCGCCATCTGGAGAGGTCGCATCCGCGAATTGGTTCGCTGCCCTGTCAACTCCCAACCCGTCGCATCGACTGAACTCTGTCGCCGTTGCCGGTCATCACTCGCCTGCAAGTAAGTTCATCTGGCGAATTCTGCTCCTCTTTAGTTGATCTATCCATTCCTCATTTTGTCTTCAATCATTAGTGCTGAAGTAGGTTGACATTGTAGTTGATTCAGCAGGTTGGTTCCTTGTAGTTGTAGATTACTATTCAGTAGGTTGTAGAGAACACGTGAAGAATTGTGCCAAAATGCTAACCTCCTTAAGCCTTCTCTTTAGCCAATAAAATTCTTCAGTAATGAGGCTCCTCAAAGTACAAGTAGCCAGCCTGCATATAGTATGTATAGAAGCCAGCCTGCATGTAGTATGGATTTGTTTTAATGAACTGAATTTCTATAGATGTGCAGTCTCTGTTTAAAGTAGCTCATGTGCAGCCGAGCCGTGATCCCTCCTGCTGCTTCTTCTTGACAGGCTTTTGCTGCTAATTCTGCCCATTATTTATGTATTTTCGGGTGAAGCAGTTGATAAGTCCTATACTGTTTAGTATTCTGGGGGTTACAATCCCATTAGACCATTATTAACATTTATGTAGTATTTTTGGGGTCACTGAGAACGATAGTTGGGGTCCTACAATCACCTGTTCATGTCGTGATACAACACGGACCAATCATTCTTATTGGTGCGGTTCAGACCAAATTTGCAATACTAGTGGTCAGTTTGGTATAAGTTTGGTATAACAGATCGTCGTATTAAGAGACAGAGAATGATTTCTAAATGCATTTATCCTTTTTTTGTACTGTATTAACCGTCGCACTCTACATGTATTTAAGTTGCAAAATTTGGTTGGATAGTCTGCATGCAGTGATTATCTCTGTAGCTTCTGGGACTTCGTAATGTTGGAATCAAATTATAGTTTGGAGATTAAAGTTTGGTGAGATGTTTAACATGTACTAAAAAAGTATTATTCTTGCTAGACTTCATGGTAAATAATAGTTTCATGTACATATTGAAAATGTATTGCTCAAAGTCTTTAGTTTTCAGTTTTTACGAATGTAGGAAATACGAGCAATATTGTATTGTTTACGAAAAGTAAATATTTTTCATATGGCACATGTGTGCTAGTTATAGTATAAGCATATTTTTCTCATGAGTGAATTGATTTTTTGAAGGACAATGGATCGAAGCTGGATACACGGAACTCGTTTCACAACATCGTACTTGAAAGGTGTTGAGGAGTTTATGGATATTGTTCGCCAAAATTTCCCTGAAAATCAAGACGTACTATGCCCATGCCGAAACTGCCTGAATCTGCAACTCCAGAGCCAGTCAGTTGTTGAGGAGCACGTACAGTGCATTGGTATGTCCGACACATATACGAGGTGGATCTTTCATGGTGAATCATTGAGTGATGATGAAGGGGGTGAGATGGAGGATGTTGCATACACGTCTGATGACGATGACTTTAATGAAGACAACCGAGATGATGTTTCGTATATGGTAGATAATTTAGCTAGGTCTGAAAGGCGAGGCGAGGATCAGCCAAACCTCTATTGCAAGCTAATGGAGGAAGCCAAGAAAGAACTGTACGAAGGATGCAACGAGTTCACACGACTATCCTTTATCATTAAGCTCCTCCATGTTAAGTCATACAACCGGGTCACAAACAGAGGATTCAGTATGTTTCTTGAGTTGTTCAGCGCGGCGTTTCCACATGCTGATATACCGAAGTCATATGAAGCAGCTAAGAGTGTTCTTCGTGAAGTTGGGCTTGGTTACGAGACTATTCATGTATGCAAGTTTGATTGTGCACTGTTTTGGGGGAACTATGCCAACAACACACATTGTCCTGAGTGCGGGACATCAAGATGGAAAGACGCGGAGGGAAGGAAAAAGATACCCCACAAGGTTCTTAGGTACTTTCCTATAATCCCTAGGCTTCAAAGATTTTTTGTGTCAAAGGAACAGTCGGCAGATGCTAGGTGGCACAAGGAGAAGAGGGTCGCCGAGAAAGGTGTTATGAGACACCCAGTTGATGGTGAAGCATGGAAGCACTTTGACAGAGAGCATGGTTGGTTTGCTAAAGATGCTCGTAACTTTAGGCTTGGCATTGCCACGGATGGATTCAACCCCTTTGGAAACATGAGCAGCTCATATAGTATGTGGCCAGTTTTTGTCATCCCGTACAACTTCCCGCCGTGGATGTGCATGGACCAATCCAATTTCATGATGTCTTTGCTTATTCCTGGAAAAAAAGCACCAGGAAAGGAGTTCCATGTATTTATGCAGCCATTGATAGCAGATATGATGAAGCTTTGGGGAACCCGTGTGGAAACGTATGATGCATTGATTGATGATACATTTACTTTGCATGTTGCGTTCTTGTGGTCTATTCATGATTACCCTGGACTAGCCACTCTATCAGGCCGTAGCACTAGAGGCTATTATGCATGTGTGCACTGTGATGAGAACCCTTGCTCCGAGGCTCTGGAAAAAAAGAATGGGTATGTTGGGCATCACAGATTTCTTCCCACCAATCATCGTTTTAGGAGAAGCAAGGATTTCAACGGGTCGGTTGAGAAAGAGAGAAACCTCGTAAGTTCACAAATGCCGAAGTGTTGGAGAAGTTAGAGAAAGTTAAGAATTTCAAACCAGGGAAGTATCCAGGCAATAAGAAGAGAAAGCGCACTCTGAAAGATGAACCAAATTGGAGTCAGAAGGTTAGCCTATATGATCTGCCATATTGGTCAAACCTAAAATTAGCATACAACATTGATGTGATGCACGTCGAGAAGAACGTATGTGAAAATATACTTGGGACCCTACTCGAGATTGAGGGAAAGAATAAGGATACAACAAATGCCAGGATAGATTTGCAGAAGTTAGGAATCAGGGAAGATCTGCATCTGAAACCTGATGGAAAGGACGGAATGGTGAAGAAAAAGGCAGAGTATAATCTCACCAAGGAGAACAAGAAAAGATTCTGCGAGTATTTAGCTAATGTGAAATTCCGAGATGGGTATGCTGCTAATCTAGCAAGATGTGTGGATCTTGAAACATATAAAGTGCATGGGTTGAAGACCCATGACTGTCACATACTACTTCAGCAAGTCATACCAGCTGCACTAAGAGGGCTTGTGAGAAATGACATATATGAGGCCATTGCTGAACTTGGTAATTTTTCAGACAATTGTGCTCAAAAATTCTTCGAGTTGATGTGCTTCGCCAGATGAAGGAGGATATTCCTGTAATTCTTAGCAAGCTTGAGAGGATTTTTCCACCCGCCTTCTTTGATGTCATGGTTCATTTAGCTGTTCACCTTCCTGAAGAGGCAATTCTTAGGGGACCTGTTCATTATGGATGGATGTATCCAATAGAAAGGAGGCTTGGGCACCTAAAGGGAACAGTTCGTAACAGAGCAAACCCAGAAGGGTCAATTGCAGAGGCATATGTTGTGGATGAGTGCTTGTCCTACTGCTCTAGATATCTAACAAATATTGAGACAAGATTTAACAAAGAAGATAGGAACAAAGATGGGAAGAGGAATGTTTCTTCTGATGAACTGGCAATTTTTTCAATGGCTGCAAAAGGTCTTGGTGCGTCAAAACTGAACCTTTATGATACTGAGTACGACCAAATGGTTTGGTACGTGCTTAATAATTGTCCTGACGTAGACAAGTACATGGAGTAAGTATTCTTGCCATCTTTTTATGCATATTATGCGGTTGGCTCGTAAAGATAATGAATTTTGATGTGTTTATTTTATGTTTGTTGTTGTAGGGTTTGCCGAGAAGAGTTACGAATGAAAGGTGTGGCTGACATTGAGCAGACACTCAAGAAGGAATTCCCTACGTGGTTTGAGAAGCATGTAAGCTATTTGTTTTTGTGTCTTATATCCATCTTGCATTACTGACAGCATTAACCTTATCATTTTGATGTGTGGCCATCATGTACAGATTCATAATATAGGAGAGCAGAATGTTTCAGAGGATTTGTACTCGCTATCATGTGGCCCAGACAAGCGTTTACTGGTGTACTCTGCCTGCAACGTGAATGGTGTTCGATATCACACTCTGGATCGTGAGAGGAAGAGAAGAACTCAAAATTCCTAAGGCTATTGGTCATGTTGCGGTGAGACATTTTCGTTCAGTCTTAAGATTCTCATTTTCGCATGTCATGCTGTTATTTAATGGTGTATGTCTCACTGTTTTTAGAAACATTTTGAAATGGATCCAAAAGAGGAGCTGTCCAGAAATGTATGCAAAAATATACTCCAGAAAAGTATTCTACAACAACGGTATAGGTTGAAGAGGGATTATAACAATGGTTGTACCTTTCAAGAAGCGTTAGCCAATAAGCCACCCAATGTGAGTCAGGAGAATTGGGAAGCCCTTGTCAACAAATGGTCAGATCCAAGAAACAAGGTCTGTAGTCAAATATGCCACTAGAAACATCTATAATGAATCTTAAGTTTACCTTCCTTGCAATTTTCTTTTGTTGTGACTTTGATATGAGCAACAACACTACTTATAATACTAATATTCATTTGTTCATACAGGAACTTTGTCAAAAGAACAAGGATAACAGAGAAGCTGTCAAGCATCAACAAACTACAGGCTCTAGGTCTTATCCTTCCCATTTCCACCAAATTGTAAGTATTCTAGCTAACTCATTGTTGTCCCATGTCGAATACAACATGACTTCATGTACGGAATAATGATTCTTTGGGACACTTGTAGAAAAAAGACAAGTACAACAATGAGGACCCTAGTCCAATAGAATTTTTCAAAGAGACCCATACGAAAAGAAAGACTGGAAGTATGAGTCCGGCTGCACTTAACGCTTATGTGAGTTTTCTTTGTCTTTTCTCAATGACTTGAATACATGTTGGTGTTGTCTCACTGTTTTCTTGTTGGCGGCTACTTATATTGTTATTGTGATGCTGCCTTCCTATACCATTGCTTATTCTGCTGTTGGCTGCTGCTGGCTATACTTTAGATAAAAAGTCTCCCTCATATGTCCGAAAGTGCCTTTCTGCTCCCGAGCTCATTTGAGCTCGGGTGAACAGTGAAATCTAAAAAAATTCGAAAAATGTTTGAAAATTCTGAATTTTTTTTAGAAAAACTTTGACAAAAGTTCTAAGTGCATGCACAAATTTGGCATGAACTAACATTTCTACAAGGCGTGGCAAAATAATCAACATAGATGCTCTGAAAATGCGCATTTTCAGAGCATCCATTTTGTTTATTTTGCCACGCCTTGTAGAAATGTTAGTTCATGCCAAATTTTTGCATGCACTCAGAACTTTTGTCAAAGTTGGTCTCAAAAAAATTTCAGAATTTTATGAACATTTTTTGAATTTTTTCCGATTTTACTGTTCACCCGAGCTCAAATGAGCTCGGGAACAGATACTCGCAAGTTTCAGATTACTTTATTTAGGAAACCATACTTCATATCACACATACATGTATCTCAGTTTTATAGGTGTTTACGGTTCTTATCTATGCTTTTCTAAGTGTATAATCTAACCTTTCAAGAATACATTCTTATACAGACTGCCATGCTAAATAAAAAGAGTGAAGCACAGCCAGAAGATGAGCAGCCAGTATCTGATACACAGATTGTGGCTGGTGTTCTAAAGGAGCATAGCTCCTCAAGCACCTTTCTTTCCACTATGGGTTACCAATTAAGACCTGGGAGGTCTAGGACCTCCGCTTCCACAGAACGTGTTCGAGAGCTAGAAGAAAGAGTCGAACAACGGAAGAGAGATGCAATTGAGGCACATGAGATGTATCAGCGACAATTGACCGAAAGAGTTAAAGCGCAAGAGTCCGCACTTGAAGAGATGCAAAATAAGCAACAACAAGAAATGGAAGCTTTGAAGAAGATCCAAGAAGAGAAGATGAAATCCTATGAAAAGAAGCAAGAGGAAACAGACAACCTTATCAGTTTCCTCCTACGGAAACATGCAACACAAAACTAAGCAACATACCTAATGGTTCATGAAGGCCATCATTATGTGGTGGTGGTATCTAGAAAATACATATTTTGCTTTTCTTTAGTTATGTTAGTTTCATTACGTGGTGGTGATAACTAGAACATACATAGTTTGCCTTTCTTTAATTATGTTAATTTCACATTGCAAGTTATTTATTGTCATTTTCTTTGAATGTACGATGATATTTGGTTGTGTTAAATATATATTTTTATTTGGCAGTCGAGTATATATTGTTGTATGTATTGAAATTGAATTTTAATTCAAAATTTATAGTAAAATAAATTTCGAAGTGTTACCAGAATAATATGATATAAAATTAAATAAAAATTAATATTACAGTCACAAAATAATTCTACACAATAATACGTGAAAATATGTGGAAAAAATATTTTTTAATGAAAATGTAATTGGCAAAAGTATTTCCAAAATAAATATTTATTTAAAAAAAGGGAAAACAAAAAATTGAAAAATAATTTATTTTTAGAGAATAAATTCTAATAAAATTACATGACATCAAAGATGACGTCATCCACCTTCGGTGACGCTAATCGGTGAAGGTTTAGGGCCATGGGATGGACTCCTAGGTGTTATGCCTGTGACGATACACCATCTGCACCGTCACTGAAGGTCCCATATTCCGTGACAGCCTTTCGCGCGCCGCGTCACTAGGAGGAATCTGTGATGGTGATTCTGTGACGATGCTTGTGACGCTCAAAAAACGACACAACGAGGTTTTCCATGACGTTTTTGGATATTGCATGATGATAGTAGCTCGTCACAATATACCAGATACCTTGTAGTGTGATGATAGCATGCCAACCTTCAACATTTTCAGAGTTCATTTGTAGTGCTTTTCAATTTCAGCGTCAACTAGCTCAAAAAAAATAAGTAAATGCACGAAGAATACCAAATGAAGTCAGAAATTGATGAAATTTTGTGATGTGCCTTTGAATGGTGCATTTTGAACACACAAAAAGTATGGAGTTCAAATAAGTTCAAAAAATTGAAATCCCTTTGTAGGAGATGAGCTCTCGTTCGAAACCCTGATACTTCGAGAGAGATTGTCCGTTTTTACACGAAGTGCATCCAGTTTTTGTCGTAGACCTCTCAACTTTTTAACACATGCTATGTGGGTGAAATGATGATACCATGCCAACTTTCAACATTTTCAGAGTTCATTTGTAGTGCTTTTCAGTTTCAGGGTCAACTAGCTCAAAAAAAAAAGTAAATGCACGAAGAATACCAAATGAAGTCAAAAATTGTTTAAAATTTGTGATGTCCCATTGAATGGTGCATTTTCAACACACAAAAAGTATGGAGTTCAAATAAGTTCAAAAAAATGAAATCCCTTTGTAAGAGATGAGCACTCGTTGGGAACCCTGATACTTCGAGAGAGATTCTCCGTTTTGTACACGAAGTGCATCCAGTTTTTGTCGTAGCCCTCTCAACTTTTTAACACATGCTATGTGGGTGAAATGATGATAGCATGCCAACCTTCAACATTTTGAGAGTTCATTTGTAGTGCTTTTCAATTTCAGGGTCAACTAGCTCAAAAAAATAAGTAAATGCACGAAGAATACCAAATGAAGTCAGAAATTGTTGAAATTTTGTGATGTGCCTTTGAATGGTGCATTTTGAACGCACAAAAAGTATGGAGTTAAAATAAGTTCAAAAAAATGAAATTCCTTTGTAAGAGATGAGCTCTCGTTCGAAACCCTGATACTTCGAGAGAGATTGTCCGTTTTGTACACGAAGTGCATCCAGTTTTTGTCGTAGCCCTCTCAACTTTTTAACACATGCTATATGGGTGAAATGATGATAGCATGCCAACTTTCAACATTTTCAGAGTTCATTTGTAGTGCTTTTCAATTTCAGGGTCAACTAGCTCAAAAAAAATAAGTAAATGCACGAAGAATACCAAATGAAGTCAGAAATTGTTGAAATTTTGTGATGTGCCTTCGAATGGTTCATTTTGAACACACAAAAACTATGGAGTTCAAATAAGTTCAAAAAAATGAAATCCCTTTGTAAGAGATGAGCTCTCGTTCGAAACCTTGATACTTCGAGAGAGATTGTCCGTTTTGTACACGAAGTGCATCCAGTTTTTGTCCTAGCCCTCTCAACTTTTTAACACATGCTATGTGGGTGAAATGATGCTAGCATGCCAACTTTCAACATTTTCAGAGTTCATTTGTAGTGCTTTTCAATTTCAGGGTCAACTAGCTCAAAAAATATAAGTAAATGCACGGAGAATACCAAATGAAGTCAGAAATTGTTGAAATTTTGTGATGTGCCTTTGAATGGTGCATTTTGAACACACAAAAAGTATGGAGTTCAAATAAGTTCAAAAAAATGAAATCCCTTTGTAAGAGATGAGCTCTCGTTTGAAACCCTGATACTTCGAGAAAGATTGTCCGTTTTGTACACGAAGTGCATCCAGTTTTTGGCGTAGCCCTCTCAACTTTTTAACACATGCTATGTGGTTGAAATGATGATAGCATGCCAACTTTCAACATTTTCAGAGTTCATTTGTAGTGCTTTTCAATTTCAGGGTCAACTAGCTCAAAAAAAATAAGTAAATGCACGAAGAATACCAAATGAAGTCAGAAATTTTTTAAATTTTGTGATGTGCCTTTGAATGGTGCATTTTGAACACACAAAAAATTATGGAGTTCAAATAAGTTCAAAACAATGAAATCCCTTTGTAAGAGATGAGTTCTCGTTCGAAACCCTGATACTTCGAGAAAGATTGTCCGTTTTGTACACGAACTGCATCCAGTTTTTGTCGTAGCCCTCTCAACTTTTTAACACATGCTATGTGGGTGAAATGATGATTGCATGCCAACTTGCAACATTTCAGAGTTCATTTGTAGTGCTTTTCAGTTTCAGGGTCAACTAGCTCAACAAAAAATTAAGTAAATGAACAAAGAATACCAAATGAAGTCAAAAAATGTTGAAAATTTGTGATGTCCCGTTGAATGGTGCATTTTGAACACACAAAAAGTATAGAGTTCAAATAAGTTCAAAAAAATGAAATCCCTTTGTAAGAGATGAGCTCTCGTTCGAAACCCTGATACTTATAGAGAGATTGTCCGTTTTGTACACGAAGTGCATCCAGTTTTTGTCGTAGCCCTCTCAACTTTTTAACACATGCTATGTGGGTGAAATGATGATAGCATGCCAACTTTCAACATTTCAGAGTTCATTTGTAGTGCTTTTCAGTTTCAGGATCAACTAGCTCAACAAAAAATTAAGTAAATGAACGAAGAATACCAAATGAAGTCAAAAATTGTTGAAAATTTGTGATGTGCCTTTGAATGGTGCATTTTAAACACACAAAAAGTATGGAGTTCAAATAAGTTCAAAAAAATGAAATCCCTTTGTAAGAGATGAGCTCTCGTTCGAAACCCTGATACTTCGAGAGAGATTGTCCGTTTTGTACACGAAGTGCATCCAGTTTTTGTCGTAGCCCTCTCAACTTTTTAACACATGCTATGTGGGTGAAATGATGATAGCATGCCAACTTTCAATATTTTGAGAGTTCATTTGTAGTGCTTTTCAATTTCAGGGTCAACTAGCTCAAAAAAAATAAGTAAATGCACGAAGAATTCCAAATGAAGTCAGAAATTGTTGAAATTTTGTGATGTTCCTTGGAATGGTGCATTTTGAACACACAAAAAGTATGGAGTTCAAACAAGTTCAAAAAAATGAAATCCCTTTGTAAGAGATGAGCTCTCGTTCGAAACCCTGATACTTCGAGAGAGATTGTCCGTTTTGTACACGTAGTGCATCCAGTTTTTGTCGTAGCCCTCTCAACTTTTTAACACATGCTATGTGGGTGAAATGATGATAGCATGCCAACTTTCAATATTTTCAGAGTTCATTTGTAGTGCTTTTCAATTTCAGGGTCAACTAGCTCAAAAAATATAAGTAAATGCACGGAGAATACCAAATGAAGTCAGAAATTGTTGAAATTTTGTGATGTGCCTTTGAATGGTGCATTTTGAACACACAAAAACTATGGAGTTCAAATAAGTTCAAAAAAATGAAATCCCTTTGTAAGAGATGAGCTCTCGTTCGAAACCCTGATACTTCGAGAGAGATTGTCCGTTTTGTACACGAAGTGCATCCAGTTTTTGTCGTAGCCCTCTCAACTTTTTAACACATGCTATGTGGGTGAAATGATGATAGCATGCCAACTTTCAACATTTTGAGAGTTCATTTGTAGTGCTTTTCAATTTCAGGGTCAACTAGCTCAAAAAAAAATAAGTAAATGCACGAAGAATACCAAATGAAGTCAGAAATTGTTGAAATTTTGTGATGTGCCTTTGAATGGTGCATTTTGAACACACAAAAACTATGGAGTTCAAATAAGTTCAAAAAAATGAAATCCCTTTGTAAGAGATGAGCTCTCGTTTGAAACCCTGATACTTCGAGAGAGATTGTCCGTTTTGTACACGAAGTGCATCCAGTTTTTGTCGTAGCCATCTCAACTTTTTAACACATGCTATGTGGGTGAAATGATGATAGCATGCCAACTTTCAACATTTTCAGAGTTCATTTGTAGTGCTTTTCAATTTCAGGGTCAACTAGCTCAAAAAAAATAAGTAAATGCACGAAGAGTACCAAATGAAGTCAGAAATTGTTGAAATTTTGTGATGTGCCTTTGAATGGTGCATTTTGAACACACAAAAACTATGGAGTTCAAATAAGTTCAAAAAAATGAAATCCCTTTGTAAGAGATGAGTTCTCGTTCGAAAACCTGATACTTCGAGAGAGATTGTCCGTTTTGTACACGACGTGCATCCAGTTTTTGTCGTAGCCCTCTCAACTTTTTAACACATGCTATGTGGGTGAAATAATGATAGCATGCCAACTTTCAACATTTTGAGAGTTCATTTGTAGTGCTTTTCAATTTCAGGGTCAACTAGCTCAAAAAAAATAAGTAAATGCACGAAGAATACCAAATGAAGTCAGAAATTGTTGAAATTTTGTGATGTTCCTTGGAATGGTGCATTTTGAACACACAAAAAGTATGGAGTTCAAACAAGTTCAAAAAAAATGAAATCCCATTGTAAGAGATGAGTTCTCGTTCGAAACCCTGATACTTCGAGAGAGATTGTCCGTTTTGTACACGTAGTGCATCCAGTTTTTGTCGTAGCCCTCTCAACTTTTTAACACATGCTATGTGGGTGAAATGATGATAGCATGCCAACCTTCAACATTTTCAGAGTTCATTTGTAGTGCTTTTCAATTTCAGGGTCAACTAGCTCAAAAAAAATAAGTAAATGCACGAAGAATACCAAATGAAGTCAGAAATTGTTGAAATTTTGTGATGTGCCTTTGAATGGTGCATTTTGAACACACAAAAACTATGGAGTTCAAATAAGTTCAAAAAATGAAATCCCTTTGTAAGAGATGAGCTCTCGTTCGAAACCCTGATACTTCGAGAGAGATTGTCCGTTTTGTACACGAAGTGCATCCAGTTTTTGTCGTAGCCCTCTCAACTTTTTAACACATGCTATGTGGGTGAAATGATGATAGCATGCCAACTTTCAACATTTTGAGAGTTCATTTGTAGTGCTTTTCAATTTCAGGGTCAACTAGCTCAAAAAAAAATAAGTAAATGCACGAAGAATACCAAATGAAGTCAGAAATTGTTGAAATTTTGTGATGTGCCTTTGAATGGTGCATTTTGAACACACAAAAATTATGGAGTTCAAATAAGTTCAAAAAAATGAAATCCCTTTGTAAGAGATGAGTTCTCGTTCGAAAACCTGATACTTCGAGAGAGATTGTCCGTTTTGTACACGAAGTGCATCCAGTTTTTGTCGTAGCCCTCTCAACTTTTTAACACATGCTATGTGGGTGAAATGATGATAGCATGCCAACTTTCAACATTTTGAGAGTTCATTTGTAGTGCTTTTCAATTTCAGGGTCAACTAGCTCAAAAAAAATAAGTAAATGCACGAAGAATACCAAATGAAGTCAGAAATTGTTGAAATTTTGTGATGTTCCTTGGAATGGTGCATTTTGAACACACAAAAAGTATGGAGTTCAAACAAGTTCAAAAAAAATGAAATCCCATTGTAAGAGATGAGTTCTCGTTCGAAACCCTGATACTTCGAGAGAGATTGTCCGTTTTGTACACGCAGTGCATCCAGTTTTTGTCGTAGCCCTCTCAACTTTTTAACACATGCTATGTGGGTGAAATGATGATAGCATGCCAACCTTCAACATTTTCAGAGTTCATTTGTAGTGCTTTTCAATTTCAGGGTCAACTAGCTGAAAAAAAATAAGTAAATGCAAGAAGAATACCAAATGAAGTCAGAAATTGTTGAAATTTTGTGATGTGCCTTTGAATGGTGCATTTTGAACACACAAAAACTATGGAGTTCAAATAAGTTCAAAAAAATGAAATCCCTTTGTAAGAGATGAGCTCTCGTTCGAAACCCTGATACTTCGAGAGAGATTGTCCGTTTTGTACACGAAGTGCATCCAGTTTTTGTCGTAGCCCTCTCAACTTTTTAACACATGCTATGTGGGTGAAATGATGATAGCATGCCAACTTTCAACATTTTGAGAGTTCATTTGTAGTGCTTTTCAATTTCAGTGTCAACTAGCTCAAAAAAAAATAAGTAAATGCACGAAGAATACCAAATGAAGTCAGAAATTGTTGAAATTTTGTGATGTGCCTTTGAATGGTGCATTTTGAACACACAAAAACTATGGAGTTCAAATAAGTTCAAAAAAATGAAATCCCTTCGTAAGAGATGAGCTCTCGTTCGAAACCCTGATACTTCGAGAGAGATTGTCTGTTTTGTACACGAAGTGCATCCAGTTTTTGTCGTAGCCCTCTCAACTTTTTAACACATGCTATGTGGGTGAAATGATGGTAGCATGCCAACCTTCAATATTTTGAGAGTTCATTTGTAGTGCTTTTCAATTTCAGGGTCAACTAGCTCAAAAAAAATAAGTAAATGCACGAAGAATACTAAATGAAGTCAGAAATTGTTGAAATTTTGTGATGTGCCTTTGAATGGTGCATTTTGAACACACAAAAAGTATGGAGTTCAAATAAGTTCAAAAAAATGAAATTCCTTTGTAAGAGATGAGCTCTCGTTCGAAACCCTGATACTTCGAGAGAGATTGTCCGTTTTGTACATGAAGTGCATCCAGTTTTTGTCGTAGCCCTCTCAACTTTTTAACACATGCTATATGGGTGAAATGATGATAGCATGGAAACTTTCAACATATTCAGAGTTCATTTGTAGCGCTTTTCAATTTCAGGGTCAACTAGCTCAAAAAAAATAAGTAAATGCACGAAGAATACCAAATGAAGTCAGAAATTGTTGAAATTTTTTGATGTGCCTTCGAATGGTGCATTTTGAACACACAAAAACTATGGAGTTCAAATAAGTTCAAAAAAATGAAATCCCTTTGTAAGAGATGAGCTCTCGTTCGAAACCCTAATACTTCGAGAGAGATTGTCCGTTTTGTACACGAAGTGCATCTAGTTTTTGTCCTAGCCCTCTGTGACATCCTCGACTTTTGCTACAGTAGTGATTGTAATTAAGCTACAGTGATCACCGCTAATGATGCCACGTCATCGAATTCCCATCTCAGACCCGCGTGGATTCGCGTCTGTCCGGATCGATGATTTGAAAGCAAAGGGAAGCACTTTATCGGTTCATTACAAATATTAAAAGAACATATATGAAAAAAAGAAAGTATTAAAGAAATAATAATGCTAAAAGAAAGAAAAGAAAACTGAAAGAAAGAAATGAAAAGAAAAGGAAAAAGGTAAAGCAAAATAAAAACAAATCAAAAAAAAAAAAGGAGAAAGCCCCCCCCCCCCAGCCGGCCCAAACTGGGCCAAGTGGCCCAGCCGGCCCCCCCCCCCCGCCAAACCCTAACGCCTCCTGGCGCCACCCCACCCCCACGCCAACTCCCTCCCCCCCCCTGGGCGCCGCCGCCGCCAGCCACCCCACCCTCGTGGTGGGGCCCCACCCCCCCACGCGCCCACTCCCTCCTCCCACCTCCCGTGACTCCCTCTCCCTCCCACGATCTCTCTCTCTCCCCTGCCGAGCCTCCCTCCTCTCCTAACTCCCGTCGCCCCTCTCCCCCATCTCGCCCCTCCCTGGCCGCCCCTCTCCCACCGGCCGGCGGCCACCCTTCACCACGCCGGCGGCCAGCCCTCTCCCCCGCCGGCCTCCTCCTCCCCCACGGCCTCCTCCCCACCCCACGGCCCCCCTTCCTCCCCCGGTGGCCCCTCCCCTCACCCGCCGGCCAAGCCCCTCACCGCCGGCGGCTCCACCTCCGGGGGCCTCTCCTCACCGGGGCCCTCCTCACCGGCTCCTCCTCGCCGGCACGTCATCACCACCGGAACCTCACCGTCACCGTCCCCACCGTCACTTCGTGCGAACTCCGGCTTCACCGGGCCGTCACGTCACCGTCGGTGAGCCCCTCCTCGGGCTCCTCCCACCTTACCGTTCTCCTCGACGTCACGGTTCCGTTCCGGCAAACGGGGCCTCGATCCGTCGACGGTGGACTCCGGTAGGAGGATTCGAAGTTCGTGTTCTTCTAGGTGGAGTAGCTAAGGAACTTCTCTGTCTCTGTTAACAGAGAGATGAGAGATGAGTGTTGAGAGAAAAGAAAAATGAAAAAAAAAGAATAAATTGTGTATTAGATGCGTATGTATGAATGTATGTATGAGGTGTGATGTTTGTATTTGTGTATTTGGGTATTTAGAGAAATACGGTATTTGCACGGATAGGTATCTAATAAAAATAAATGTGAAAATAACCTTAAGCCACTTACCGGTGGGGCCAATGCACCGCTGTCAATGACAGGGAGGCCCCACGCGATAATTAAAAATAATGTTTTTCTTAAATAAATAAATAAATAGATATATTAGTTAAAATAATTAATTAACATAATTAGAGTATGACACGTGGGTCCCTCGTTGAATTAATCTGATTAATAAATAATTAATCTTAACTAAAACTTGTGCCTATGACGTTCGGGACCCGCTGGTCAGTTGACCGGTCAAATGTGATGTCAGCCTGACATCGCGATGATGTCATATTAGGATTTTTCTAAATCTTTTAAATCTGTTTTTAATTCTTAAATAATTAATAAAACTTTAAAAATTAATATTAAATAATCCGTAAGTCAGATCAAAATATTTTCAACATGAAAGTTGATCAGTAAAGCGAGACGAACCCGGATCCACGGCCCGTTCGTCTGTCACGCGTCCCTAGCATAGCAAACATGGAACTTTTCCATCGTTTCCAGTGTAACCGGTAGTAGCCCGAGACCCGGAAAATATCGTCAGATATTCTTCCGACCCGTCTATGACGGATGTTGCTGCGTTAGCTCATGTCTAGCCTGCATATTTCCATGTCATGCTTTGTGTTGCATCGGTGCTATTATTTATTGTTTCTTCCCCCTCTTCTTACCGGTAGACCCCGAGACTGACGCTGCTGCCGGGTACATCTACGACCCTGCCGATCAGTCCATTGCCGCAGAGCAGCAAGGCAAGCAAATTCCCCTTGATCATTCCTATATCGCCTATGTCTTTCTTCCTACTGCTTGCATTAGTATTTTGCTACTGTTGTAGTTAGCTCCTATATCTGATGCATAGCCTGTTTTTGATGAACTGCTACTTTCAGTCCTGTACCTTTAACCTGCTTAGTATAGGTGGAGCAGTCATCCCCTCTGACCCCGTAGTTCAGTTGCCCCGCTTGCTTTTCAATCTCGATCTCTGATCGACGAGCCAGACCCGACACAGCACATTCACCCCCCTTCGTTGTACGACGCTACAGCGATACTATCGGGTACCGAGGGTGACACCTCGCTAAGTACTCCTGATGATATCTCTGTAGTATAGCTAGTCGGTCGTGGTTATCGAGGGTGATTCCTCTTTCACCATTCCCGATGACGTCTCTGTCGTGCCACCCCGCGAGTGTGGGACCCCCGAGGGTGATTCCTCTAAGCCCACCTTGACGGGTACATCGTTCGGAATCCAACGAGGGTGATACCTCGGATTCCCCCCGATGTTACGACCACACAGTTACTCGACCATGTTACTGGGATCATGGGTGATTAGTTGTAAGACGGGTGGATTCCCGCGAGATTGTGTTGCTGGCCTAATTAAAATGCTAATGGATTTGGGTATTTGATCTGGGTTGGTCGGAGACCTTTTCGCACTAACCGGCTACGCGGGAAGAATTATGGGTACTCGACGTCGCGGTATCAGCCGAAGCTTTTCAGATGCCAGCAGTGTAGCGGCGCGCGCCCGAGTGGTCCCGAGATGCATCGCGCTTGTGATTAAGGGATGCTAGGACTGACGTCGGCCGCCCACGCCACGTGCAGGAGCGTGAAGGGGAACTGGGCCCATGAACCCTTTGTGCTTAGGATTTAGACCGGCGGGCTGGCCTCTCTGATTAGTCTTAGGTGGGGCTGCGACGTGTCGATATTCCGAGGCCGGGCAGGACCCAGAAAAGTATGTCCGGCCAGAGTGTTATCGAGCGTGACGGGACATGTGGTGCACCCCTGCAGGGATGAAAATTAACTATTCGGATAGCCGTGTCCACGGTTACAGGACGACTTGGAGTTGTGCCCCGATCTTATACAACTACAATTGCTACTTAACTGGAATTAGTTTGCCTCGGGATTGCTTCCTCGCAGGGAGTCGAGGGAGGATCCTTAGGCGTGACCTCACTTTAATTTTTGCTGCAACAATATGACTATTAATGTGTTACCCCTGTTCTACTCTCGTCTATTGCTGCAAGACCCTGAAGATGCTAGTCTTCGATAGGACTAGGCCTTTCTCTCTCTATTCTCGCATTGCTGCAGTCAGTCCACATATAACCCCCTTCTTTGATACTGATGCATAATTAGAATAGTTCTGATGTAAGACTTGCGAGTACTTTGGATGAGTACTCACCGCTGCTTTGCTCCCCCCCTTGTTCCCTTGATCCGTTTGCTGCGACCAGATGATGAAGCCCAGGAGATGGAGGTCCCCGCCACCGACGACTGCTACCCCGACGGTGCCTACTACTACGTGGAGGCCGCTGATGATCAGGAGTAGTTAGGAGGTTCCCAGGCAGGAGGCCTCGCCTCGTTCGATCGTTGTATCTTTTGTGCTAGCCTTCTCTAAGGCACCCCATGTTTTATGTCTGTACTCAGATATTTGTTGCTTCCGCTGACTCGTGTGTTTATCGAGCTTTCGTATTCTAGCCCTCGAGGCCCCTGGCTTGTAATATGAAGCTGATGTTATTTTTATTTGTGTCTAGAGTTGTGTTGTGATATCTCCCCGTGAGTCCTTGGGTTTGATCGTACGCATTTGCGTGTATGATTAGCGTACGATTAAGCCGAGGGCGTCACAAGTTGGTATCAGAGCCATCTGCCTGTAGGTAGCCCCCTTTCCAACTCCTTGGCCGAAGTTGAGTCTAGTGTTTGAAAAACTTTACTAACACTGATGTTGTGGCTTACGGGCCCACATCTCAACTGGGTGGTATTAGTATCTTTTACTCCTTTCCTATACTCTGGGCTCTACTTTCTCTTCTCTTTCGGGTCAAATATTTTACTAACTCTAACATTAGGTTCTCGAATCACATCAATCCGGAGCGCTGGACTATCTACTCTTTTTCTCCTGAATATGTATTACACACACTGTCATTGACATTCGTCAATCTTATTTTCAGATGCGTCCCGCAAGACAGCACGTGCGCCTGACATAGGCCACCGAGACGACTGGGTTCCCGGCCATTTTGGTCGATCTCCTGACCAGGCTGGGATATCGCTGGTACCCCGAGTACACTGTGTTCGAGGATTTCCGCGAGTACAACCAGTACCAGTACCAGGCTGAGGTTCGCATCTTCGACCAGAGGGGCGGTGAGACCCTCGAGCGCCACGTGTTCTGTGGTATTGGAGTGTCGGTCGAGATGGCCGTCCACGATGCGGCCTACATCGCCATCACCCGACTCCGTGGAGCGTACCCTCACCTGGAGGAGAGCCCTTTCAGATACATCCCGCATGCTCCTGCTGGGGATGAGACTGGGTCTGATCTCACTGCCTACGCTTCTGACGTTCGGGAGCGCAACGACCGTTCCTACGTCGCTGTCTGCGCCCCCTACGTGACGCGTCGCTACGACGTGCGGATTCTGGTGCAGTACACTGAGGCAATGGATCGTGCTTTCCGAGCTCTGACTGTGGAGTTGTATGCTACGCGCGCTCGTCTTTACGACGCGTTGACAGAGCTGCAGCCATCACACTGTCCGAGGGTTCCCCCTTTGCGCATCCGCGAGCCGAGCTGGACAGAGCTACCATCAGCTCTCGAGTGGACTGATGTTGGGGGTAGAACCCCTGCACTTGGACCTCAGCTGCTCGACTGGATGCGGTACCCTCACCAGAGTCACAACGGGACACAGGGTCCTGTCCCTACCTTCTATCACCGCCAGCTACCAGGATTCGATCGTCCTCTCCGACGTTGATGTAGCCTTATCGCTACATCTCGTTGTGGTACTCTTCCACCGCGTGCCTGCGCGCCGCCTAGTGAGTCCAGGGTATCGTCAAATGCGTCCGGGCTATCGCCAAATTTCGAGTTTTTAATCGTTAGTCTGTAATCGAACTTATGTATGGGTCTGTATGTCGAACTCAACTACTATGGAGTATCTATCGCATTTCCCTTTCATTATGCTTGATTACTTCATGAATGCGTGCGATGCCTTTCGAATTACTTTAAGCTAAACTACCCCTGCTAAATATTTAACAGGATGGTTAGACCAGCTGGCCGCCCGCGTGGCCGTGCCAACGATGCACCACCCCCGCCTCCTGAGTATATGGCGGGGATGATCCAACAGTTTGAGCTGAACCGCCAGTTTATGCAAGGGCTCATGGATCAGTTCCAAAGGCCGAACATGAACCAACCACAAGGCGTGACGCTGCAAGACTTCTGCCGTCTCAACCCTGCGATCTACCGCAGCTCAACTCAGCCTCTTGATGCTGATGACTGGCTCCGTGACAGTTCTTACGAGCTAGAGTCTGCCAATGTGTCCCTGGCGAGCTATGTCAACTTTGCCGCCTACTTTCTAAAGGGTCCCGCTGCTCAATGGTGGGACAGCCACAGGCGCTCTCAGCCCGATGGGACTATCATCACTTGGGCAGAGTTCAAGGCTGCTTTCCGTGCTCGATACATTCCCCAGGGAATCATGGACCGGAAGAAGCGTGAGTTCCGCAACTTGGTCCAGGCAACAAGACTGTGGATGCTTATCAGCGGGAATTTCTGGAATTATCTCGCTATGCTGAAGAAGACATTGCGACTGATGCACGCAGGCAGGAGAAGTTCCGTGAAGGCCTCCACCCTGATATCAAGCTGACACTCCTCGTTCAGGACTATGCTGATTTCGCCACCCTCGTGAACAAGGCTATTCAGGTTGAGACTGGTCTGCAGGAATACAAAGATAGCAGCAAGCGCAACCGTGACATGGGCTCATCTTCGGGCTCATCTACACAGAAGCGGAAGATCTGGATTCCCAACAACATGTACCATGCACCTGCTCCTACTCCGAGGCCGTCCTATGCTGCACCTCGCCTGCCTCCTCCACCACCTAGGCAGCCGAGGCTTCCAGCTCCACCACCTCGAGTTCCTCCATCCCGTCCTGAGGACGGGCTGTGCTTCAAGTGTGGCCGTCCAGGTCACCGTGCTAGAGACTGCAGGCAGAATCAGAATCAGCTGGCACTTCCCGCAACTGGCCGTGGCAACAACCAGAACCGCAACTTCAACACTAAGCCTGCTTATGTTCGTGGTCAGGCCAACAACATTGATATGGGTCAAGCTCAAGACCAGCCTGCTACCGTGATGGGTACACTTCTCGTTAACTCAGTACCTGCTTCTGTATTGTTTGATACAGGAGCATCGCATTCCTTTATGTCGGAAAATTTTGCATACATGCATGACATTAGGAGCGAAGAGATGAACCTCCCGATAGTGGTAAACACCCCTGGGGGCGAATGTCGAACCTCTGTGGTTTGCCCCCATGTTCCAGTTGAAATTGAAGGATTAGAATTCCTTGCCAACCCCATCCTACTAAAGTCATCCAACATTGATCTCATATTGGGGATGGACTGGTTGAAAGCTCATACGGCATCGATCGTTTGTGCCACCAAAACCGTCCACCTCCTACACCCTTCAGATGAACTAGTAAGCTACCATGCTCATCTCGTCCGTAATGCTGAGGCACGGCTGTATGCCTTGAATGCATTAAATGCGTCGCCTCTTGAAGGGATTGAAAACATTCCAGTGGTCCGAGAGTTCCAAGATGTCTTTCCAGAAGAACTTCCGGGGATTCCCCCTGCTCGAGCTGTCGAGTTTGTCATTGACTTGGTACCCGGTACCACTCCTATTGCCAAGCGTCCTTATAAAATGCCACCACATGAACTCCTTGAACTTAAGCAAGAAATTGACAACTCGCTCCGTCTGGGTTTCATCCGTCCGAGTTCCTCTGCTTGGGGAGCACCTTCTCTCTTTGTTAAGAAGAAGGATGGGACAAATCGATTGGTTCAAGACTATCGTCCTATCAACCAGGCCACTATTCAAAACAAATATCCTCTCCCTCGGATAAATGATTTGTATGATCAACTTGCTGGTTCCACCGTTTTCTCTAAGCTCGACTTGAGATTGGGATACCACCAGATCCGTGTTCGCAAGGAGGATATTCCAAAGACCGCCTTTGTTACTCGATATGGATCATACGAGTACACCGTCATGTCCTTCGGCTTAACCAATGCACCGGCAACTTTCTCTCGATTGATGAATTATATATTCATGGACTACCTTGACAAATTTGTCGTGGTATATCTGGATGATATTCTGGTGTTTTCAAAGAACAAAGAAGAGCATGCTGAACATCTTCGTCTTGTACTGGATAAGCTTCGGGAGCATAAACTCTATGCGAAGTATTCCAAATGTGAGTTCTGGCTAGACGAAGTGACTTACCTTGGTCATGTGATTTCCAAGGATGGTATTGCGGTCAACCCCGAACGAATTCAAGCTATTCTTGACTGGACTCCCCCGAAGAATGTCAAGCAAGTCAGAAGTTTTCTCGGACTCGCCAGCTATTGCCGTCGATTCGTCGAGAACTTCTCCAAGATTGCGAAGCCCTTAACCAACCTGCTTCACAAAGGTGTTAAGTATGAATGGACTGATAAATGTCAGGAAAGTTTCCAGGCACTCAAGGACAAACTGACGTCCGCTCCAGTACTTGCTCCTCCAGATACGAAAAGGGATTTCGTCATATACTGTGATGCTTCTCGTCAAGGAATAGGTTGTGTCCTAATGCAGGATCGCAAGGTGATCGCTTATGCTTCACGTCAACTGCGTGCTCATGAAGAGAACTACCCAGTTCATGATCTCGAACTTGCCGCAGTCATTCATGCATTGAAGGAATGGCGACAATACCTTGTCGGTAATCGCTGTGAAATCTACACCGACCATCAAAGTCTGAAGTACTTGTTCACTCAACCGGAGCTGAACCTGCGTCAACAAAGATGGATGGAGCGTATAGCAGATTTTGACTGTAGTATATCATATACCCCTGGCAAGGCTAATGTAATGGCTGATGCCTTAAGTCGCAAGTCATACTGCAACCACCTCCAGGTTCATGAGGTTCACGATCGTCTGCAAGAGGAATTCCGTAAGCTGAACCTCCACATTGTTCCTCAGGGTTACCTTGTTCCTCCCCCTGAAGAGTATCAAAAGATGAACCTTCGTGTTGTTAATCAGGGTTCCCTCAGTAACCTAGTGGTTGAACCAGATCTTGTGAGCTCCATAAAAAATATACAGAACTTTGACGATGATGTCGACAGGATTAAGAGCTATATTGCAAAGGGTAAACCCTCCTTTTTCACTGTTGATGAAGGTGGCGCCTTGTATTTCAAGGGTCGCCTATTCGTTCCAAATAAGAAGGAAAATCTCAGGATGACTGGGAAGGTGATGGAAGAAGCTCATGACACACCATTGTCTATTCACCCGGGTAGTACCAAGATGTACCAAGACATCCGGCAAAGATTCTGGTGGCCCAATATGAAACAAGACATTGCACGCTATGTGGCAGAATGTGATATATGCCGGCGTATCAAGGCAGAGCACCAAAAGCCTGCTGGAACTCTGCAACCTATCTCTATTCCCGAGTGGAAATGGGATCACGTTGAAATGGACTTCGTCACTGGTTTTCCCAGGTCTCAGAAAGGTAATGATGCTATTCTTGTCGTCATTGATCGACTGTCCAAAGTTGCACATTTCCTGGCCGTCAAAGAAACGATTAATGCTAGTCAGCTGGCAGATCTTTATATGTCAAGAGTTGTTTCACTGCACGGTATTCCGTTGGTAATCAGTTCGGACCGTGGCAGCTTGTTTACTTCAAAATTCTGGGAAAGTTTTCAGAAGGCTATGGGGACTCATCTGTCCTTCAGCACTGCATTTCATCCTCAATCCCAGGGACAAGTTGAACGAGTCAACCAAATTCTCGAGGACATGCTTCGAGCTTGTGTCATTTCTTTCGGTAAGAAATGGGAGGAATCTCTCCCGTATGCCGAGTTCTCTTACAACAATAGTTATCAAGCTAGTCTGAAGATGGCCCCTTTCGAAGTATTGTATGGGCGAAGGTGTCGAACTCCTCTGAATTGGTCAGAAACTGGGGAACGATCACTCTTTGGTCCGGATATTATTCAACATGCCGAAGATCAAGTCCGCATTATTCATGAGAATCTGAAGGCTGCTCAGTCTCGTCAGAAAAGTCAGTATGACCGTCATCATCAAGATATGGTCTATCAACCTGGCGAAAAGGCTTATCTTTGTGTCACCCCAATGAGAGGTGCACACCGTTTCGGAATCAAGGGCAAGTTAGCTCCTCGTTATATTGGTCCTTTTACTGTTCTCGAAAGGCGTGGAAGAGTGGCTTATCAATTGGAACTGCCGGCGAACCTTTCTCAGGTTCACGATGTCTTCCATGTTTCTCAACTCCGCCGCTGCTTCAAGGATCCTATTCGAGCAGTGGATCACGATATGCTAGAGCTACAACAAGACCTCTCTTATAAAGAGCATCCGGTCCGCATTCTCGACCAAGCTGAACGTAAAACTCGTCGCAAGGTCACCAAGTTCCTTAAGGTGCAGTGGTCAAATCACTCTGAAGATGAAGCCACTTGGGAACGCGAGGATCATCTTCGTGATGAATACCCCGGGCTTTTTCCCTCTACCTCTTAATTCTCGGGACGAGAATTCTTGTTAGTAGGGGAGAATTGTGACATCCTCGACTTTTGCTACAGTAGTGATTGTAATTAAGCTACAGTGATCACCGCTAATGATGCCACGTCATCGAATTCCCATCTCAGACCCGCGTGGATTCGCGTCTGTCCGGATCGATGATTTGAAAGCAAAGGGAAGCACTTTATCGGTTCATTACAAATATTAAAAGAACATATATGAAAAAAAGAAAGTATTAAAGAAATAATAATGCTAAAAGAAAGAAAAGAAAACTGAAAGAAAGAAATGAAAAGAAAAGGAAAAAGGTAAAGCAAAATAAAAACAAATCAAAAAAAAAAAAGGAGAAAGCCCCCCCCCCCAGCCGGCCCAAACTGGGCCAAGTGGCCCAGCCGGCCCCCCCCCCCCCGCCAAACCCTAACGCCTCCTGGCGCCACCCCACCCCCACGCCAACTCCCTCCCCCCCCCTGGGCGCCGCCGCCGCCAGCCACCCCACCCTCGTGGTGGGGCCCCACCCCCCCACGCGCCCACTCCCTCCTCCCACCTCCCGTGACTCCCTCTCCCTCCCACGATCTCTCTCTCTCCCCTGCCGAGCCTCCCTCCTCTCCTAACTCCCGTCGCCCCTCTCCCCCATCTCGCCCCTCCCTGGCCGCCCCTCTCCCACCGGCCGGCGGCCACCCTTCACCACGCCGGCGGCCAGCCCTCTCCCCCGCCGGCCTCCTCCTCCCCCACGGCCTCCTCCCCACCCCACGGCCCCCCTTCCTCCCCCGGTGGCCCCTCCCCTCACCCGCCGGCCAAGCCCCTCACCGCCGGCGGCTCCACCTCCGGGGGCCTCTCCTCACCGGGGCCCTCCTCACCGGCTCCTCCTCGCCGGCACGTCATCACCACCGGAACCTCACCGTCACCGTCCCCACCGTCACTTCGTGCGAACTCCGGCTTCACCGGGCCGTCACGTCACCGTCGGTGAGCCCCTCCTCGGGCTCCTCCCACCTTACCGTTCTCCTCGACGTCACGGTTCCGTTCCGGCAAACGGGGCCTCGATCCGTCGACGGTGGACTCCGGTAGGAGGATTCGAAGTTCGTGTTCTTCTAGGTGGAGTAGCTAAGGAACTTCTCTGTCTCTGTTAACAGAGAGATGAGAGATGAGTGTTGAGAGAAAAGAAAAATGAAAAAAAAAGAATAAATTGTGTATTAGATGCGTATGTATGAATGTATGTATGAGGTGTGATGTTTGTATTTGTGTATTTGGGTATTTAGAGAAATACGGTATTTGCACGGATAGGTATCTAATAAAAATAAATGTGAAAATAACCTTAAGCCACTTACCGGTGGGGCCAATGCACCGCTGTCAATGACAGGGAGGCCCCACGCGATAATTAAAAATAATGTTTTTCTTAAATAAATAAATAAATAGATATATTAGTTAAAATAATTAATTAACATAATTAGAGTATGACACGTGGGTCCCTCGTTGAATTAATCTGATTAATAAATAATTAATCTTAACTAAAACTTGTGCCTATGACGTTCGGGACCCGCTGGTCAGTTGACCGGTCAAATGTGATGTCAGCCTGACATCGCGATGATGTCATATTAGGATTTTTCTAAATCTTTTAAATCTGTTTTTAATTCTTAAATAATTAATAAAACTTTAAAAATTAATATTAAATAATCCGTAAGTCAGATCAAAATATTTTCAACATGAAAGTTGATCAGTAAAGCGAGACGAACCCGGATCCACGGCCCGTTCGTCTGTCACGCGTCCCTAGCATAGCAAACATGGAACTTTTCCATCGTTTCCAGTGTAACCGGTAGTAGCCCGAGACCCGGAAAATATCGTCAGATATTCTTCCGACCCGTCTATGACGGATGTTGCTGCGTTAGCTCATGTCTAGCCTGCATATTTCCATGTCATGCTTTGTGTTGCATCGGTGCTATTATTTATTGTTTCTTCCCCCTCTTCTTACCGGTAGACCCCGAGACTGACGCTGCTGCCGGGTACATCTACGACCCTGCCGATCAGTCCATTGCCGCAGAGCAGCAAGGCAAGCAAATTCCCCTTGATCATTCCTATATCGCCTATGTCTTTCTTCCTACTGCTTGCATTAGTATTTTGCTACTGTTGTAGTTAGCTCCTATATCTGATGCATAGCCTGTTTTTGATGAACTGCTACTTTCAGTCCTGTACCTTTAACCTGCTTAGTATAGGTGGAGCAGTCATCCCCTCTGACCCCGTAGTTCAGTTGCCCCGCTTGCTTTTCAATCTCGATCTCTGATCGACGAGCCAGACCCGACACAGCACATTCACCCCCCTTCGTTGTACGACGCTACAGCGATACTATCGGGTACCGAGGGTGACACCTCGCTAAGTACTCCTGATGATATCTCTGTAGTATAGCTAGTCGGTCGTGGTTATCGAGGGTGATTCCTCTTTCACCATTCCCGATGACGTCTCTGTCGTGCCACCCCGCGAGTGTGGGACCCCCGAGGGTGATTCCTCTAAGCCCACCTTGACGGGTACATCGTTCGGAATCCAACGAGGGTGATACCTCGGATTCCCCCCGATGTTACGACCACACAGTTACTCGACCATGTTACTGGGATCATGGGTGATTAGTTGTAAGACGGGTGGATTCCCGCGAGATTGTGTTGCTGGCCTAATTAAAATGCTAATGGATTTGGGTATTTGATCTGGGTTGGTCGGAGACCTTTTCGCACTAACCGGCTACGCGGGAAGAATTATGGGTACTCGACGTCGCGGTATCAGCCGAAGCTTTTCAGATGCCAGCAGTGTAGCGGCGCGCGCCCGAGTGGTCCCAAGATGCATCGCGCTTGTGATTAAGGGATGCTAGGACTGACGTCGGCCGCCCACGCCACGTGCAGGAGCGTGAAGGGGAACTGGGCCCATGAACCCTTTGTGCTTAGGATTTAGACCGGCGGGCTGGCCTCTCTGATTAGTCTTAGGTGGGGCTGCGACGTGTCGATATTCCGAGGCCGGGCAGGACCCAGAAAAGTATGTCCGGCCAGAGTGTTATCGAGCGTGACGGGACATGTGGTGCACCCCTGCAGGGATGAAAATTAACTATTCGGATAGCCGTGTCCACGGTTACAGGACGACTTGGAGTTGTGCCCCGATCTTATACAACTACAATTGCTACTTAACTGGAATTAGTTTGCCTCGGGATTGCTTCCTCGCAGGGAGTCGAGGGAGGATCCTTAGGCGTGACCTCACTTTAATTTTTGCTGCAACAATATGACTATTAATGTGTTACCCCTGTTCTACTCTCGTCTATTGCTGCAAGACCCTGAAGATGCTAGTCTTCGATAGGACTAGGCCTTTCTCTCTCTATTCTCGCATTGCTGCAGTCAGTCCACATATAACCCCCTTCTTTGATACTGATGCATAATTAGAATAGTTCTGATGTAAGACTTGCGAGTACTTTGGATGAGTACTCACCGCTGCTTTGCTCCCCCCCTTGTTCCCTTGATCCGTTTGCTGCGACCAGATGATGAAGCCCAGGAGATGGAGGTCCCCGCCACCGACGACTGCTACCCCGACGGTGCCTACTACTACGTGGAGGCCGCTGATGATCAGGAGTAGTTAGGAGGTTCCCAGGCAGGAGGCCTCGCCTCGTTCGATCGTTGTATCTTTTGTGCTAGCCTTCTCTAAGGCACCCCATGTTTTATGTCTGTACTCAGATATTTGTTGCTTCCGCTGACTCGTGTGTTTATCGAGCTTTCGTATTCTAGCCCTCGAGGCCCCTGGCTTGTAATATGAAGCTGATGTTATTTTTATTTGTGTCTAGAGTTGTGTTGTGATATCTCCCCGTGAGTCCTTGGGTTTGATCGTACGCATTTGCGTGTATGATTAGCGTACGATTAAGCCGAGGGCGTCACACCCTCTCAACTTTTTAACACATGCTATGTGGCTGAAATGATGATAGCATGCCAACTTTCAACATTTTCAGAGTTCATTTGTAGTGCTTTTCAATTTCAGGGTCAACTAGCTCAAAAAATATAAGTAAATGCACGGAGAATACCAAATGAAGTCAGAAATTGTTGAAATTTTGTGATGTGCCTTTGAATGGTGCATTTTGAACACACAAAAAGTATGGAGTTCAAATAAGTTCAAAAAAATGAAATCCCTTTGTAAGAGATGAGCTCTCGTTTGAAACCCTGATACTTCGAGAAAGATTGTCCGTATTGTACACGAAGTGCATCCAGTTTTTGTCGTAGCCCTCTCAACTTTTTAACACATGCTATGTGGTTGAAATGATGATAGCATGCCAACTTTCAACATTTTCAGAGTTCATTTGTAGTGCTTTTCAATTTCAGGGTCAACTAGCTCAAAAAAAATAAGTAAATGCACGAAGAATACCAAATGAAGTCAGAAATTGTTCAAATTTTGTGATGTGCCTTTGAATGGTGCATTTTGAACACACAAAAAAGTATGGAGTTCAAATAAGTTCAAAACAATGAAATCCCTTTGTAAGAGATGAGTTCTCGTTCGAAACCCTGATACTTCGAGAAAGATTGTCCGTTTTGTACACGAACTGCATCCAGTTTTTGTCGTAGCCCTCTCAACTTTTTAACACATGCTATGTGGGTGAAATGATGATAGCATGCCAACTTGCAACATTTCAGAGTTCATTTGTAGTGCTTTTCAGTTTCAGGGTCAATTAGCTCAACAAAAAATTAAGTAAATGAACAAAGAATACCAAATGAAGTCAAAAATTGATGAAAATTTGTGATGTCCCATTGAATGGTGCATTTTGAACACACAAAAAGTATAGAGTTCAAATAAGTTCAAAAAAATGAAATCCCTTTGTAAGAGATGAGCTCTCGTTCGAAACCCTGATACTTCGAGAGAGATTGTCCGTTTTGTACACGAAGTGCATCCAGTTTTTGTCGTAGCCCTCTCAACTTTTTAACACATGCTATGTGGGTGAAATGATGATAGCATGCCAACTTTCAACATTTCAGAGTTCATTTGTAGTGCTTTTCAGTTTCAGGATCAACTAGCTCAACAAAAAATTAAGTAAATGAACGAAGAATACCAAATTAAGTCAAAAATTGTTGAAAATTTGTGATGTGTCTTTGAATGGTGCTTTTTGAACACACAAAAATTATGGAGTTCGAATAAGTTCAAAAAAATGAAATCCCTTTGTAAGAGATGAGCTCTCGTTCGAAACCCTGATACTTCGAGAGAGATTGTCCGTTTTGTACACGAAGTGCATCCAGTTTTTGTCGTAGCCCTCTCAACTTTTTAACACATGCTATGTGGGTGAAATGATGATAGCATGCCAACTTTCAACATTTCAGAGTTCATTTGTAGTGCTTTTCAGTTTCAGGATCAACTAGCTCAACAAAAAATTAAGTAAATGAACGAAGAATACCAAATTAAGTCAAAAATTGTTGAAAATTTGTGATGTGTCTTTGAATGGTGCTTTTTGAACACACAAAAATTTTGGAGTTCAAATAAGTTCAAAAAAATGAAATCCCTTTGTAAGAGATGAGCTCTCGTTCGAAACCCTGATACTTCGAGAGAGATTGTCCGTTTTGTACACGAAGTGCATCCAGTTTTTGTCGTAGCCCTCTCAACTTTTTAGCACATTCTATGTGGGTGAAATGATGATAGCATGCCAACTTTCAACATTTTGAGGGTTCATTTGTAGTGCTTTTCAATTTCAGGGTCAACTAGCTCAAAAAAAATAAGTAAATGCACGAAGAATACCAAATGAAGTCAGAAATTGTTGAAATTTTGTGATGTTCCTTTGAATGGTGCATTTTGAACACACAAAAAGTATGGAGTTCAAACAAGTTCAAAAAAATGAAATCCCTTTGTAAGAGATGACCTCTCGTTCGAAACCCTGATAATTCGAGAGAGATTGTCCGTTTTGTACACGTAGTGCATCCAGTTTTTGTCGTAGCCCTCTCAACTTTTTAACACATGCTATGTGGGTGAAATGATGATAGCATGCCAACTTTCAATATTTTCAGAGTTCATTTGTAGTGCTTTTCAATTTCAGGGTCAACTAGCTCAAAAAAAATAAGTAAATGCATGAAGAATACCAAATGAAGTCAGAAATTGTTGAAATTTTGTGATGTGCCTTTGAATGGTGCATTTTGAACACACAAAAAGTATGGAGTTCAAATAAGTTCAAAAAAATGAAATCCCTTTGTAAGAGATGAGCTCTCGATCGAAACCCTGATACTTCGAGAGAGATTGTCCGTTTTGTACACGAAGTGCATCCAGTTTTTGTCGTAGCCCTCTCAACTTTTTAACACATGCTATGTGGGTGAAATGATGATAGCATGCCAACTTTCAATATTTTCAGAGTTCATTTGTAGTGCTTTTCAATTTCAGGGTCAACTAGCTCAAAAAAAATAAGTAAATGCATGAAGAATACCAAATGAAGTCAGAAATTGTTGAAATTTTGTGATGTGCCTTTGAATGGTGCATTTTGAACACACAAAAAGTATGGAGTTCAAATAAGTTCAAAAAATTGAAATCCCTTTGTAGGAGATGAGTTCTCGTTCGAAACCCTGATACTTCGAGAGAGATTGTCCGTTTTTACACGAAGTGCATCCAGTTTTTTTCGTAGACTTCTCAACTTTTTAACACATGCTATGTGGGTGAAATGATGATACCATGCCAACTTTCAACATTTTCAGAGTTCATTTGTAGTGCTTTTCAGTTTCAGGGTCAACTAGCTCAAAAAAAAAGTAAATGCACGAAGAATACCAAATGAAGTCAAAAATTGTTTAAAATTTGTGATGTCCCATTGAATGGTGCATTTTGAACACACAAAAAGTATGGAGTTCAAATAAGTTCAAAAAAATGAAATCCCTTTGTAAGAGATGAGCTCTCGTTCGAAACCCTGATACTTCGAGAGAGATTGCCTGTTTTGTACACGAAGTGCATCCAGTTTTTGTCGTAGCCCTCTCAACTTTTTAACACATGCTATGTGGGTGAAATGATGATAGCATGCCAACCTTCAACATTTTGAGAGTTCATTTGTAGTGCTTTTCAATTTCAGGGTCAACTAGCTCAAAAAAATAAGTAAATGCACGAAGAATACCAAATGAAGTCAGAAATTGTTGAAATTTTGTGATGTGCCTTTGAATGGTGCATTTTGAACACACAAAAAGTATGGAGTTCAAATAAGTTCAAAAAAATGAAATTCCTTTGTAAGAGATGAGCTCTCGTTCGAAACCCTGATACTTCGAGAGAGATTGTCCTTTTTGTACACGAAGTGCATCCAGTTTTTGTCGTAGCCCTCTCAACTTTTTAACACATGCTATATGGGTGAAATGATGATAGCATGCCAACTTTCAACATTTTCAGAGTTCATTTGTAGTGCTTTTCAATTTCAGGGTCAACTAGCTCAAAAAAAATAAGTAAATGCACGAAGAATACCAAATGAAGTCAGAAATTGTTGAAATTTTGTGATGTGCCTTTGAATGGTGCATTTTGAACACACAAAAACTATGGAGTTCAAATAAGTTCAAAAAAATGAAACCCCTTTGTAAGAGATGAGCTCTCGTTCGAAACCCTGGTACTTCGAGAGAGATTGTCCGTTTTGTACACGAAGTGCATCCAGTTTTTGTCCTAGCCCTCTCAACTTTTTAACACATGCTATGTGGGTGAAATGATGATAGCATGCCAACTTTCAACATTTTCAGAGTTCATTTGTAGTGCTTTTCAATTTCAGGGTCAACTAGCTCAAAAAATATAAGTAAATGCACGGAGAATACCAAATGAAGTCAGAAATTGTTGAAATTTTGTGATGTGCCTTTGAATGGTGCATTTTAAACACACAAAAAGTATGGAGTTCAAATAAGTTCAAAAAAATGAAATCCCTTTGTAAGAGATGAGCTCTCGTTTGAAACCTTGATACTTCGAGAAAGATTGTCCGTTTTGTACACGAAGTGCATCCAGTTTTTGTCGTAGCCCTCTCAACTTTTTAACACATGCTATGTGGTTGAAATGATGATAGCATGCCAACTTTCAGCATTTTCAGAGTTCATTTGTAGTGCTTTTCAATTTCAGGGTCAACTAGCTCAAAAAAAATAAGTAAATGCACGAAGAATACCAAATGAAGTCAGAAATTGTTCAAATTTTGTGATGTGCCTTTGAATGGTGCATTTTGAACACACAAAAAAGTATGGAGTTCAAATAAGTTCAAAACAATGAAATCCCTTTGTAAGAGATGAGTTCTCGTTCGAAACCCTGATACTTCGAGAAAGATTGTCCGTTTTGTACACGAACTGCATCCAGTTTTTGTCGTAGCCCTCTCAACTTTTTAACACATGCTATGTGGGTGAAATGATGATAGCATGCCAACTTGCAACATTTCAGAGTTCATTTGTAGTGCTTTTCAGTTTCAGGGTCAACTAGCTCAACAAAAAATTAAGTAAATGAACAAAGAATACCAAATGAAGTCAAAAATTGTTGAAAATTTGTGATGTCCCATTGAATGGTGCATTTTGAACACACAAAAAGTATAGAGTTCAAATAAGTTCAAAAAAATGAAATCCCTTTGTAAGAGATGAGCTCTCGTTCGAAACCCTGATACTTCGAGAGAGATTGTCCGTTTTGTACACGAAGTGCATCCAGTTTTTGTCGTAGCCCTCTCAACTTTTTAACACATGCTATGTGGGTGAAATGATGATAGCATGCCAACTTTCAACATTTCAGAGTTCATTTGTAGTGCTTTTCAGTTTCAGGATCAACTAGCTCAACAAAAAATTAAGTAAATGAACGAAGAATACCAAATTAAGTCAAAAATTGTTGAAAATTTGTGATGTGTCTTTGAATGGTGCTTTTTGAACACACAAAAATTATGGAGTTCAAATAAGTTCAAAAAAATGAAATCCCTTTGTAAGAGATGAGCTCTCGTTCGAAACCCTGATACTTCGAGAGAGATTGTCCGTTTTGTACACGAAGTGCATCCAGTTTTTGTCGTAGCCCTCTCAACTTTTTAGCACATGCTATGTGGGTGAAATGATGATAGCATGCCAACTTTCAACATTTTGAGAGTTCATTTGTAGTGCTTTTCAATTTCAGGGTCAACTAGCTCAAAAAAAATAAGTAAATGCACGAAGAATACCAAATGAAGTCAGAAATTGTTGAAATTTTGTGATGTTCCTTTGAATGGTGCATTTTGAACACACAAAAAGTATGGAGTTCAAACAAGTTCAAAAAAATGAAATCCCTTTGTAAGAGATGAGCTCTCGTTCGAAACCCTGATACTTCGAGAGAGATTGTCCGTTTTGTACACGTAGTGCATCCAGTTTTTGTCGTAGCCCTCTCAACTTTTTAACACATGCTATGTGGGTGAAATGATGATAGCATGCCAACTTTCAATATTTTCAGAGTTCATTTGTAGTGCTTTTCAATTTCAGGGTCAACTAGCTCAAAAAAAATAAGTAAATGCATGAAGAATACCAAATGAAGTCAGAAATTGTTGAAATTTTGTGATGTGCCTTAGAATGGTGCATTTTGAACACACAAAAAGTATGGAGTTCAAATAAGTTCAAAAAATGAAATCCCTTTGTAAGACATGAGCTCTCGATCGAAACCCTGATACTTCGAGAGAGATTGTCCGTTTTGTACACGAAGTGCATCCAGTTTTTGTCGTAGCCCTCTCAACTTTTTAACACATGCTATGTGGGTGAAATGATGATAGCATGGAAACTTTCAACATTTTCAGAGTTCATTTGTAGTGCTTTTCAATTTCAGGATCAACTAGCTCAAAAAAAATAAGTAAATGCACGAAGAATACCAAATGAAGTCAGAAATTGTTGAAATTTTGTGATGTGCCTTTGAATGGTGCATTTTGAACACACAAAAACTATGGAGTTCAAATAAGTTCAAAAAAATGAAATCCCTTTGTAAGAGATGAGTTCTCGTTCGAAAACCTGATACTTCGAGAGAGATTGTCCGTTTTGTACACGAAGTGCATCCAGTTTTTGTCGTAGCCATCTCAACTTTTTAACACATGCTATGTGGGTGAAATGATGATAGCATGCCAACTTTCAACATTTTCAGAGTTCATTTGTAGTGCTTTTCAGTTTCAGGGTCAACTAGCTCAAAAAAAAATAAGTAAATGCACGAAGAATACCAAATGATGTCAAAAATTGTTGAAATTTTGTGATGTGCCTTTGAATGGTGCATTTTGAACACACAAAAAGTATGGAGTTCAAATAAGTTCAAAAAAATGAAATCCCTTTGTAAGAGATGAGTTCTCGTTCGAAACCCTCATACTTCGAGAGAGATTTTCCGTTTTGTACACGAAGTGCATCCAGTTTTTGTCGTAGCCCTCTCAACTTTTTAACACATGCTATGTGGGTGAAATGATGATAGCATGCCAACTTTCAACATTTTCAGAGTTCATTTGTAGTGCTTTTCAGTTTCAGGGTCAACTAGCTCAAAAAAAAATAAGTAAATGCACGAAGAATACCAAATGAAGTCAGAAATTGTTGAAATTTTGTGATGTGCCTTTGAATGGTGCATTTTGAACACACAAAAAGTATGGAGTTCAAATAAGTTCAAAAAATTGAAATCCCTTTGTAGGAGATGAGTTCTCGTTCGAAACCGTGATACTTCGAGAGAGATTGTCCGTTTTTACACGAAATGCATCCAGTTTTTGTCGTAGACCTCTCAACTTTTTAACACATGCTATGTGGGTGAAATGATGATACCATGCCAACTTTCAACATTTTCAGAGTTCATTTGTAGTGCTTTTCAGTTTCAGGGTCAACTAGCTCAAAAAAAAAAGTAAATGCACGAAGAATACCAAATGAAGTCAAAAAATTGTTTAAAATTTGTGATGTCCCATTGAATGGTGCATTTTGAACACACAAAAAGTATGGAGTTCAAATAAGTTCAAAAAAATGAAATCCCTTTGTAAGAGATGAGCTCTCGTTCGAAACCCTGATACTTCGAGAGAGATTGTCCGTTTTGTACACGAAGTGCATCCAGTTTTTGTCGTAGCCCTCTCAACTTTTTAACACATGCTATGTGGGTGAAATGATGATAGCATGCCAACCTTCAACATTTTGAGAGTTCATTTGTAGTGCTTTTCAATTTCAGGGTCAACTAGCTCAAAAAAAAAGTAAATGCACGAAGAATACCAAATGAAGTCAGAAATTGTTGAAATTTTGTGATGTGCCTTTGAATGGTGCAGTTTGAACACACAAAAAGTATGGAGTTCAAATAAGTTCAAAAAAATGAAATTCCTTTGTAAGAGATGAGCTCTCGTTCGAAACCCTGATACTTCGAGAGAGATTGTCCGTTTTGTACACGAAGTGCATCCAGTTTTTGTCGTAGCCCTCTCAACTTTTTAACACATGCTATATGGGTGAAATTATGATAGCATGCCAACTTTCAACATTTTCAGAGTTCATTTGTAGTGCTTTTCAATTTCAGGGTCAACTAGCTAAAAAAAATAAGTAAATGCACGAAGAATACCAAATGAAGTCAGAAATTGTTGAAATTTTGTGATGTGCCTTTGAATGGTGCATTTTGAACACACAAAAACTATAGAGTTCAAATAAGTTCAAAAAAATGAAATCCCTTTGTAAGACATGAGCTCTCGTTCGAAACCCTGATACTTCGAGAGAGATTGTCCGTTTTGTACACGAAGTGCATCCAGTTTTTGTCCTAGCCCTCTCAACTTTTTAACACATGCTATGTGGGTGAAATGATGATAGCATGCCAACTTTCAACATTTTGAGAGTTCATTTGTAGTGCTTTTCAATTTCAGGGTCAACTAGCTCAAAAAAAAAAATGTAAATGCACGGAGAATACCAAATGAAGTCAGAAATTGTTGAAATTTTGTGATGTGCCTTTGAATGGTGCATTTTGAACACACAAAAGGTATGGAGCTCAAATAAGTTCAAAAAAGTGAAATCCCTTTGTAAGAGATGAGCTCTCGTTTGAAACCCTGATACTTCGAGAAAGATTGTCCGTTTTGTACACGAAGTGCATCCAGTTTTTGGCGTAGCCCTCTCAACTTTTTAACACATGCTATGTGGTTGAAATGATGATAGCATGCCAACTTTCAACATTTTCAGAGTTCATTTGTAGTGCTTTTCAATTTCAGGGTCAACTAGCTCAAAAAAAAATAAGTAAATGCACGAAGAATACCAAATGAAGTCAGAAATTGTTCAAATTTTGTGATGTGCCTTTGAATGGTGCATTTTGAACACACAAAAAAGTATGGAGTTCAAATAAGTTCAAAACAATGAAATCCCTTTGTAAGAGATGAGTTCTCGTTCGAAACCCTGATACTTCGAGAAAGATTGTCCGTTTTGTACACGAAGTGCATCCAATTTTTGTCGTAGCCCTCTCAACTTTTTAACACATGCTATGTGGGTGAAATGATGATACCATGCCAACTTTCAACATTTTCAGAGTTCATTTGTAGTGCTTTTCAGTTTCAGGGTCAACTAGCTCAAAAAAAAGTAAATGCACGAAGAATACCAAATGAAGTCAAAAATTGTTTAAAATTTGTGATGTCATATTGAATGGTGCATTTTGAACACACAAAAAGTATGGAGTTCAAATAAGTTCAAAAAAATGAAATCCCTTTGTAAGAGATGAGCTCTCGTTCGAAACCCTGATACTTCGAGAGAGATTGTCCGTTTTGTAAACGAAGTGCATCCAGTTTTTGTCGTAGCCCTCTCAACTTTTTAACACATGCTATGTGGGTGAAATGATGATAGCATGCCAACCTTCAACATTTTGAGAGTTCATTTGTAGTGCTTTTCAATTTCAGGGTCAACTAGCTCAAAAAAATAAGTAAATGCACGAAGAATACCAAATGAAGTCAAAAATTGTTGAAATTTTGTGATGTTCCTTTGAATGGTGCATTTTGAACACAAAAAAAGTATGGAGTTCAAATAAGTTCAAAAAAATGAAATCCCTTTGTAAGAGATGAGCTCTCGTTCGAAACCCTGATACTTCGAGAGAGATTGTCCGTTTTGTACACGAAGTGCATCCAGTTTTTGTCGTAGCCCTCTCAACTTTTTAACACATGCTATGTGGGTGAAATGATGATAGCATGCCAACTTTCAACATTTTGAGAGTTCATTTGTAGTGCTTTTCAATTTCGGGGTCAACTAGCTCAAAAAAAATAAGTAAATGCACGAAGAATACCAAATGAAGTCAGAAATTGTTGAAATTTTGTGATGTTCCTTTGAATGGTGCATTTTGAACACACAAAAAGTATGGAGTTCAAACAAGTTCAAAAAAATGAAATCCCTTTGTAAGAGATGAGCTGTCGTTCGAAACCCTGATACTTCGAGAGAGATTGTCCGTTTTGTACACGTAGTGCATCCAGTTTTTCTCGTAGCCCTCTCAACATTTTAACACATGCTATGTGGGTGAAATGATGATAGCATGCCAACTTTCAATATTTTCAGAGTTCATTTGTAGTGCTTTTCAATTTCAGGGTCAACTAGCTCAAAAAAAATAAGTAAATGCATGAAGAATACCAAATGAAGTCAGAAATTGTTGAAATTTTGTGATGTGCCTTTGAATGGTGCATTTTGAACACACAAAAAGTATGGAGTTCAAATAAGTTCAAAAAAATGAAATCCCTTTGTAAGAGATGAGCTCTCGTTCGAAACCCTGATACTTCGAGAGAGATTGTCCGTTTTGTACACGAAGTGCATCCAGTTTTTGTCGAAGCCCTCTCAACTTTCTAACACATGCTATGTGGGTGAAATGATGATAGCATGGAAACTTTCAACATTTTCAGAGTTCATTTGTAGTGCTTTTCAATTTCAGGATCAACTAGCTCAAAAAAAATAAGTAAATGCACGAAGAATACCAAATGAAGTCAGAAATTGTTGAAATTTTGTGATGTGCCTTTGAATGGTGCATTTTGAACACACAAAAACTATGGAGTTCAAATAAGTTCAAAAAAATGAAATCCCTTTGTAAGAGATGAGTTCTCGTTCGAAAACCTGATACTTCGAGAGAGATTGTCCGTTTTGTACACGAAGTGCATCCAGTTTTTGTCGTAGCCATCTCAACTTTTTAACACATGCTATGTGGGTGAAATGATGATAGCATGCCAACTTTCAACATTTTCAGAGTTCATTTGTAGTGCTTTTCAGTTTCAGGGTCAACTAGCTCAAAAAAAAATAAGTAAATGCACGAAGAATACCAAATGATGTCAAAAATTGTTGAAATTTTGTGATGTGCCTTTGAATGGTGCATTTTGAACACACAAAAAGTACGGAGTTAAAATAAGTTCAAAAAAATGAAATCCCTTTGTAAGAGATGAGTTCTCGTTCGAAACCCTCATACTTCGAGAGAGATTGTCCGTTTTGTACACGAAGTGCATCCAGTTTTTGTCGTAGCCCTCTCAACTTTTTAACACATGCTATGTGGGTGAAATGATGATAGCATGCCAACCTTCAACATTCTCAGAGTTCATTTGTAGTGCTTTTCAATTTCAGCGTCAACTAGCTCAAAAAAAATAAGTAAATGCACGAAGAATACCAAATGAAGTCAGAAATTGTTGAAATTTTGTGATGTGCCTTTGAATGGTGCATTTTGAACACACAAAAAGTATGGAGTTCAAATAAGTTCAAAAAATTGAAATCCCTTTGTAGGAGATGAGTTCTCGTTCGAAACCCTGATACTTCGAGAGAGATTGTCCGTTTTTAGACGAAGTGCATCCAGTTTTTGTCGTAGACCTCCCAACTTTTTAACACATGCTATGTGGGTGAAATGATGATACCATGCCAACTTTCAACATTTTCAGAGTTCATTTGTAGTGCTTTTCAGTTTCAGGGTCAACTAGCTCAAAAAAAAAGTAAATGCACGAAGAATACCAAATGAAGTCAAAAATTGTTTAAAATTTGTGATGTCCCATTGAATGGTGCATTTTGAACACACAAAAAGTATGGAGTTCAAATAAGTTCAAAAAAATGAAATTCCTTTGTAAGAGATGAGCTCTCGTTCGAAACCCTGATACTTCGAGAGAGATTGTCCGTTTTGTACACGAAGTACATCCAGTTTTTGTCGTACCCCTCTCAACTTTTTAACACATGCTATGTGGGTGAAATGATGATAGCATGCCAACCTTCAACATTTTGAGAGTTCATTTGTAGTGCTTTTCAATTTCAGGGTCAACTAGCTCAAAAAAATAAGTAAATGCACGAAGAATACCAAATGAAGTCAGAAATTGTTGAAATTTTGTGATGTGCCTTTGAATGGTGCATTTTGAACACACAAAAAGTATGGAGTTCAAATAAGTTCAAAAAAATGAAATCCCTTTGTAAGAGATGAGCTCTCGTTCGAAACCCTGATACTTCGAGAGAGATTGTCCGTTTTGTACACGAAGTGCATCCAGTTTTTGTCGTAGCCCTCTCAACTTTTTAACACATGCTATGTGGGTGAAATGATGATAGCATGCCAACTTTCAACATTTTGAGAGTTCATTTGTAGTGCTTTTCAATTTCAGGGTCAACTAGCTCAAAAAAAATAAGTAAATGCACGAAGAATACCAAATGAAGTCAGAAATTGTTGAAATTTTGTGATGTTCCTTTGAATGGTGCATTTTGAACACACAAAAAGTATGGAGTTCAAACAAGTTCAAAAAAATGAAATCCCTTTGTAAGAGATGAGCTCTCGTTCGAAACCCTGATACTTCGAGAGAGATTGTCCGTTTTGTACACGAAGTGCATCCAGTTTTTGTCGTAGCCCTCTCAACTTTTTAACACATGCTATGTGGGTGAAATGATGATAGCATGCCAACCTTCAACATTTTGAGAGTTCATTTGTAGTGCTTTTCAATTTCAGGGTCAACTAGCTCAAAAAAAAAGTAAATGCACGAAGAATACCAAATGAAGTCAGAAATTGTTGAAATTTTGTGATGTGCCTTTGAATGGTGCAGTTTGAACACACAAAAAGTATGGAGTTCAAATAAGTTCAAAAAAATGAAATTCCTTTGTAAGAGATGAGCTCTCGTTCGAAACCCTGATACTTCGAGAGAGATTGTCCGATTTGTACACGAAGTGCATCCAGTTTTTGTCGTAGCCCTCTCAACTTTTTAACACATGCTATATGGGTGAAATTATGATAGCATGCCAACTTTCAACATTTTCAGAGTTCATTTGTAGTGCTTTTCAATTTCAGGGTCAACTAGCTAAAAAAAATAAGTAAATGCACGAAGAATACCAAATGAAGTCAGAAATTGTTGAAATTTTGTGATGTGCCTTTGAATGGTGCATTTTGAACACACAAAAACTATAGAGTTCAAATAAGTTCAAAAAAATGAAATCCCTTTGTAAGACATGAGCTCTCGTTCGAAACCCTGATACTTCGAGAGAGATTGTCCGTTTTGTACACGAAGTGCATCCAGTTTTTGTCCTAGCCCTCTCAACTTTTTAACACATGCTATGTGGGTGAAATGATGATAGCATGCCAACTTTCAACATTTTGAGAGTTCATTTGTAGTGCTTTTCAATTTCAGGGTCAACTAGCTCAAAAAAAATAAGTAAATGCACGGAGAATACCAAATGAAGTCAGAAATTGTTGAAATTTTGTGATGTGCCTTTGAATGGTGCATTTTGAACACACAAAAGGTATGGAGCTCAAATAAGTTCAAAAAAGTGAAATCCCTTTGTAAGAGATGAGCTCTCGTTTGAAACCCTGATACTTCGAGAAAGATTGTCCGTTTTGTACACGAAGTGCATCCAGTTTTTGGCGTAGCCCTCTCAACTTTTTAACACATGCTATGTGGTTGAAATGATGATAGCATGCCAACTTTCAACATTTTCAGAGTTCATTTGTAGTGCTTTTCAATTTCAGGGTCAACTAGCTCAAAAAAAAATAAGTAAATGCACGAAGAATACCAAATGAAGTCAGAAATTGTTCAAATTTTGTGATGTGCCTTTGAATGGTGCATTTTGAACACACAAAAAAGTATGGAGTTCAAATAAGTTCAAAACAATGAAATCCCTTTGTAAGAGATGAGTTCTCGTTCGAAACCCTGATACTTCGAGAAAGATTGTCCGTTTTGTACACGAAGTGCATCCAATTTTTGTCGTAGCCCTCTCAACTTTTTAACACATGCTATGTGGGTGAAATGATGATACCATGCCAACTTTCAACATTTTCAGAGTTCATTTGTAGTGCTTTTCAGTTTCAGGGTCAACTAGCTCAAAAAAAAGTAAATGCACGAAGAAAACCAAATGAAGTCAAAAATTGTTTAAAATTTGTGATGTCATATTGAATGGTGCATTTTGAACACACAAAAAGTATGGAGTTCAAATAAGTTCAAAAAAATGAAATCCCTTTGTAAGAGATGAGCTCTCGTTCGAAACCCTGATACTTCGAGAGAGATTGTCCGTTTTGTAAACGAAGTGCATCCAGTTTTTGTCGTAGCCCTCTCAACTTTTTAACACATGCTATGTGGGTGAAATGATGATAGCATGCCAACCTTCAACATTTTGAGAGTTCATTTGTAGTGCTTTTCAATTTCAGGGTCAACTAGCTCAAAAAAATAAGTAAATGCACGAAGAATACCAAATGAAGTCAAAAATTGTTGAAATTTTGTGATGTTCCTTTGAATGGTGCATTTTGAACACACAAAAAGTATGGAGTTCAAATAAGTTCAAAAAAATGAAATCCCTTTGTAAGAGATGAGCTCTCGTTCGAAACCCTGATACTTCGAGAGAGATTGTCCGTTTTGTACACGAAGTGCATCCAGTTTTTGTCGTAGCCCTCTCAACTTTTTAACACATGCTATGTGGGTGAAATGATGATAGCATGCCAACTTTCAACATTTTGAGAGTTCATTTGTAGTGCTTTTCAATTTCGGGGTCAACTAGCTCAAAAAAAATAAGTAAATGCACGAAGAATACCAAATGAAGTCAGAAATTGTTGAAATTTTGTGATGTTCCTTTGAATGGTGCATTTTGAACACACAAAAAGTATGGAGTTCAAACAAGTTCAAAAAAATGAAATCCCTTTGTAAGAGATGAGCTCTCGTTCGAAACCCTGATACTTCGAGAGAGATTGTCCGTTTTGTACACGTAGTGCATCCAGTTTTTCTCGTAGCCCTCTCAACATTTTAACACATGCTATGTGGGTGAAATGATGATAGCATGCCAACTTTCAATATTTTCAGAGTTCATTTGTAGTGCTTTTCAATTTCAGGGTCAACTAGCTCAAAAAAAATAAGTAAATGCATGAAGAATACCAAATGAAGTCAGAAATTGTTGAAATTTTGTGATGTGCCTTTGAATGGTGCATTTTGAACACACAAAAAGTATGGAGTTCAAATAAGTTCAAAAAAATGAAATCCCTTTGTAAGAGATGAGCTCTCGTTCGAAACCCTGATACTTCGAGAGAGATTGTCCGTTTTGTACACGAAGTGCATCCAGTTTTTGTCGTAGCCCTCTCAACTTTCTAACACATGCTATGTGGGTGAAATGATGATAGCATGGAAACTTTCAACATTTTCAGAGTTCATTTGTAGTGCTTTTCAATTTCAGGATCAACTAGCTCAAAAAAAATAAGTAAATGCACGAAGAATACGAAATGAAGTCAGAAATTGTTGAAATTTTGTGATGTGCCTTTGAATGGTGCATTTTGAACACACAAAAACTATGGAGTTCAAATAAGTTCAAAAAAATGAAATCCCTTTGTAAGAGATGAGTTCTCGTTCGAAAACCTGATACTTCGAGAGAGATTGTCCGTTTTGTACACGAAGTGCATCCAGTTTTTGTCGTAGCCATCTCAACTTTTTAACACATGCTATGTGGGTGAAATGATGATAGCATGCCAACTTTCAACATTTTCAGAGTTCATTTGTAGTGCTTTTCAGTTTCAGGGTCAACTAGCTCAAAAAAAAATAAGTAAATGCACGAAGAATACCAAATGATGTCAAAAATTGTTGAAATTTTGTGATGTGCCTTTGAATGGTGCATTTTGAACACACAAAAAGTACGGAGTTAAAATAAGTTCAAAAAAATGAAATCCCTTTGTAAGAGATGAGTTCTCGTTCGAAACCCTCATACTTCGAGAGAGATTGTCCGTTTTGTACACGAAGTGCATCCAGTTTTTGTCGTAGCCCTCTCAACTTTTTAACACATGCTATGTGGGTGAAATGATGATAGCATGCCAACCTTCAACATTCTCAGAGTTCATTTGTAGTGCTTTTCAATTTCAGCGTCAACTAGCTCAAAAAAAATAAGTAAATGCACGAAGAATACCAAATGAAGTCAGAAATTGTTGAAATTTTGTGATGTGCCTTTGAATGGTGCATTTTGAACACACAAAAAGTATGGAGTTCAAATAAGTTCAAAAAATTGAAATCCCTTTGTAGGAGATGAGTTCTCGTTCGAAACCCTGATACTTCGAGAGAGATTGTCCGTTTTTAGACGAAGTGCATCCAGTTTTTGTCGTAGACCTCCCAACTTTTTAACACATGCTATGTGGGTGAAATGATGATACCATGCCAACTTTCAACATTTTCAGAGTTCATTTGTAGTGCTTTTCAGTTTCAGGGTCAACTAGCTCAAAAAAAAAGTAAATGCACGAAGAATACCAAATGAAGTCAAAAATTGTTTAAAATTTGTGATGTCCCATTGAATGGTGCATTTTGAACACACAAAAAGTATGGAGTTCAAATAAGTTCAAAAAAATGAAATTCCTTTGTAAGAGATGAGCTCTCGTTCGAAACCCTGATACTTCGAGAGAGATTGTCCGTTTTGTACACGAAGTACATCCAGTTTTTGTCGTACCCCTCTCAACTTTTTAACACATGCTATGTGGGTGAAATGATGATAGCATGCCAACCTTCAACATTTTGAGAGTTCATTTGTAGTGCTTTTCAATTTCAGGGTCAACTAGCTCAAAAAAATAAGTAAATGCACGAAGAATACCAAATGAAGTCAGAAATTGTTGAAATTTTGTGATGTGCCTTTGAATGGTGCATTTTGAACACACAAAAAGTATGGAGTTCAAATAAGTTCAAAAAAATGAAATCCCTTTGTAAGAGATGAGCTCTCGTTCGAAACCCTGATACTTCGAGAGAGATTGTCCGTTTTGTACACGAAGTGCATCCAGTTTTTGTCGTAGCCCTCTCAACTTTTTAACACATGCTATGTGGGTGAAATGATGATAGCATGCCAACTTTCAACATTTTGAGAGTTCATTTGTAGTGCTTTTCAATTTCAGGGTCAACTAGCTCAAAAAAAATAAGTAAATGCACGAAGAATACCAAATGAAGTCAGAAATTGTTGAAATTTTGTGATGTTCCTTTGAATGGTGCATTTTGAACACACAAAAAGTATGGAGTTCAAACAAGTTCAAAAAAATGAAATCCCTTTGTAAGAGATGAGCTCTCGTTCGAAACCCTGATACTTCGAGAGAGATTGTCCGTTTTGTACACGTAGTGCATCCAGTTTTTGTCGTAGCCCTCTCAACTTTTTAACACATGCTATGTGGGTGAAATGATGATAGCATGCCAACTTTCAATATTTTCAGAGTTCATTTGTAGTGCTTTTCAATTTCAGGGTCAACTAGCTCAAAAAAAATAAGTAAATGCATGAAGAATACCAAATGAAGTCAGAAATTGTTGAAATTTTGTGATGTGCCTTTGAATGGTGCATTTTGAATACACAAAAAGTATGGAGTTCAAATAAGTTCAAAAAAATGAAATCCCTTTGTAAGAGATGAGCTCTCGTTCGAAACCCTGATACTTCGAGAGAGATTGTCCGTTTTGTACACGAAGTGCATCCAGTTTTTGTCGTAGCCCTCTCAACTTTTTAACACATGCTATGTGGGTCAAATGATGATAGCATGCCAACTTTCAACATTTCAGAGTTCATTTGTAGTGCTTTTCAGTTTCAGGATCAACTAGCTCAACAAAAAATTAAGTAAATGAACGAAGAATACCAAATGAAGTCAAAAATTGTTGAAAATTTGTGATGTGCCTTTGAATGGTGCATTTTGAACACACAAAAAGTATGGAGTTCAAATAAGTTCAAAAAAATGAAATCCCTTTGTAAGAGATGAGCTCTCGTTCGAAACCCTGATACTTCGAGAGAGATTGTCCGTTTTGTACACGAAGTGCATCCAGTTTTTGTTGTAGCCCTCTCAACTTTTTAACACATGCTATGTGGGTGAAATGATGATAGCATGCCAACGTTCAACATTTTGAGAGTTCATTTGCAGTGCTTTTCAATTTCAGGGTCAACTAGCTCAAAAAAAATAAGTAAATGCACGAAGAATACCAAATGAAGTCAGAAATTGTTGAAATTTTGTGATGTTCCTTTGAATGGTGCATTTTGAACACACAAAAAGTATGGAGTTCAAACAAGTTCAAAAAAATGTAATCCCTTTGTAAGAGATGAGCTCTCGTTCGAAACCCTGATACTTCGAGAGAGATTGTCCGTTTTGTACACGTAGTGCATCCAGTTTTTCTCGTAGCCCTCTCAACTTTTTAACACATGCTATGTGGGTGAAATGATGATAGCATGCCAACTTTCAATATTTTCAGAGTTCATTTGTAGTGCTTTTCAATTTCAGGGTCAACTAGCTCAAAAAAATAAGTAAATGCATGAAGAATACCAAATGAAGTCACAAATTGTTCAAATTTTGTGATGTGCCTTTGAATGGTGCATTTGGAACACACAAAAAGTATGGAGTTCAAATAAGTTCAAAAAAATGAAATCCCTTTGTAAGAGATGAGCTCTCGTTCGAAACCCTGATACTTCGAGAGAGATTGTCCGTTTTGTACACGAAGTGCATCCAGTTTTTGTCGTAGCCCTCTCAACTTTTTAACACATGCTATGTGGGTGAAATGATGATAGCATGGAAACTTTCAACATTTTCAGAGTTCATTTGTAGTGCTTTTCAATTTCAGGATCAACTAGCTCAAAAAAAATAAGTAAATGCACGAAGAATACCAAATGAAGTCAGAAATTGTTGAAATTTTGTGATGCGCCTTTGAATGGTGCATTTTGAACACACAAAAACTATGGAGTTCAAATAAGTTCAAAAAAATGAAATCCCTTTGTAAGAGATGAGTTCTCGTTCGAAAACCTGATACTTCGAGAGAGATTGTCCGTTTTGTACACGAAGTGCATCCAGTTTTTGTCGTAGCCATCTCAACTTTTTAACACATGCTATGTGGGTGAAATGATGATAGCATGCCAACTTTCAACATTTTCAGAGTTCATTTGTAGTGCTTTTCAGTTTCAGGGTCAACTAGCTCAAAAAAAATAAGTAAATGCACGAAGAATACCAAATGAAGTCAGAAATTGTTGAAATTTTGTGATGTGCCTTTGAATGGTGCATTTTGAACACACAAAAAGTATGGAGTTAAAATAAGTTCAAAAAAATGAAATCCCTTTGTAAGAGATGAGTTCTCGTTCGAAACCCTCGTACTTAAAGAGAGATTGTCCGTTTTGTACACGAAGTGCATCCAGTTTTTGTCGTAGCCCTCTCAACTTTTTAACACATGCTATGTGGGTGAAATGATGATACCATGCCAACTTTCAACATTTTCAGAGTTCATTTGTAGTGCTTTTCAGTTTCAGCGTCAACTAGCTCAAAAAAAATAAGTAAATGCACGAAGAATACCAAATGAAGTCAAAAATTGTTTAAAATTTGTGATGTCATATTGAATGGTGCATTTTGAACACACAAAAAGTATGGAGTTCAAATAAGTTCAAAAAATTGAAATCCCTTTGTAGGAGATGAGCTCTCGTTCGAAACCCTGATACTTCGAGAGAGATTGTCCGTTTTGTAAACGAAGTGCATCCAGTTTTTGTCGTAGCCCTCTCAACTTTTTAACACATGCTATGTGGGTGAAATGATGATAGCATGCCAACCTTCAACATTTTGAGAGTTCATTTGTAGTGCTTTTCAATTTCAGGGTCAACTAGCTCAAAAAAATAAGTAAATGCACGAAGAATACCAAATGAAGTCAGAAATTGTTGAAATTTTGTGATGTTCCTTTGAATGGTGCATTTTGAACACACAAAAAGTATGGAGTTCAAATAAGTTCAAAAAAATGAAATCCCTTTGTAAGAGATGAGCTCTCGTTCGAAACCCTGATACTTCGAGAGAGATTGTCCGTTTTGTACACGAAGTGCATCCAGTTTTTGTCGTAGCCCTCTCAACTTTTTAACACATGCTATGTGGGTAAAATGATGATAGCATGCCAACTTTCAACATTTTGAGAGTTCATTTGTAGTGCTTTTCAATTTCGGGGTCAACTAGCTCAAAAAAAATAAGTAAATGCACGAAGAATACCAAATGAAGTCAGAAATTGTTGAAATTTTGTGATGTTCCTTTGAATGGTGCATTTTGAACACACAAAAAGTATGGAGTTCAAACAAGTTCAAAAAAATGAAATCCCTTTGTAAGAGATGAGTTCTCGTTCGAAACCCTGATACTTCGAGAGAGATTGTCCGTTTTGTACACGTAGTGCATCCAGTTTTTCTCGTAGCCCTCTCAACATTTTAACACATGCTATGTGGGTGAAATGATGATAGCATGCCAACTTTCAATATTTTCAGAGTTCATTTGTAGTGCTTTTCAATTTCAGGGTCAACTAGCTCAAAAAAAATAAGTAAATGCATGAAGAATACCAAATGAAGTCAGAAATTGTTGAAATTTTGTGATGTGCCTTTGAATGGTGCATTTTGAACACACAAAAAGTATGGAGTTCAAATAAGTTCAAAAAAATGAAATCCCTTTGTAAGAGATGAGCTCTCGTTCGAAACCCTGATACTTCGAGAGAGATTGTCCGTTTTGTACACGAAGTGCATCCAGTTTTTGTCGTAGCCCTCTCAACTTTCTAACACATGCTATGTGGGTGAAATGATGATAGCATGGAAACTTTCAACATTTTCAGAGTTCATTTGTAGTGCTTTTCAATTTCAGGATCAACTAGCTCAAAAAAAATAAGTAAATGCACGAAGAATACCAAATGAAGTCAGAAATTGTTGAAATTTTGTGATGTGCCTTTGAATGGTGCATTTTGAACACACAAAAACTATGGAGTTCAAATAAGTTCAAAAAAATGAAATCCCTTTGTAAGAGATGAGTTCTCGTTCGAAAACCTGATACTTCGAGAGAGATTGTCCGTTTTGTACACGAAGTGCATCCAGTTTTTGTCGTAGCCATCTCAACTTTTTAACACATGCTATGTGGGTGAAATGATGATAGCATGCCAACTTTCAACATTTTCAGAGTTCATTTGTAGTGCTTTTCAGTTTCAGGGTCAACTAGCTCAAAAAAAATAAGTAAATGCACGAAGAATACCAAATGATGTCAAAAATTGTTGAAATTTTGTGATGTGCCTTTGAATGGTGCATTTTGAACACACAAAAAGTACGGAGTTAAAATAAGTTCAAAAAAATGAAATCCCTTTGTAAGAGATGAGTTCTCGTTCGAAACCCTCATACTTCGAGAGAGATTGTCCGTTTTGTACACGAAGTGCATCCAGTTTTTGTCGTAGCCCTCTCAACTTTTTAACACATGCTATGTGGGTGAAATGATGATAGCATGCCAACCTTCAACATTCTCAGAGTTCATTTGTAGTGCTTTTCAATTTCAGCGTCAACTAGCTCAAAAAAAATAAGTAAATGCACGAAGAATACCAAATGAAGTCAGAAATTGTTGAAATTTTGTGATGTGCCTTTGAATGGTGAATTTTGAACACACAAAAAGTATGGAGTTCAAATAAGTTCAAAAAATTGAAATCCCTTTGTAGGAGATGAGTTCTCGTTCGAAACCCTGATACTTCGAGAGAGATTGTCCGTTTTTAGACGAAGTGCATCCAGTTTTTGTCGTAGACCTCCCAACTTTTTAACACATGCTATGTGGGTGAAATGATGATACCATGCCAACTTTCAACATTTTCAGAGTTCATTTGTAGTGCTTTTCAGTTTCAGGGTCAACTAGCTCAAAAAAAAAGTAAATGCACGAAGAATACCAAATGAAGTCAAAAATTGTTTAAAATTTGTGATGTCCCATTGAATGGTGCATTTTGAACACACAAAAAGTATGGAGTTCAAATAAGTCCAAAAAAATGAAATTCCTTTGTAAGAGATGAGCTCTCGTTCGAAACCCTGATACTTCGAGAGAGATTGTCCGTTTTGTACACGAAGTGCATCCAGTTTTTGTCGTACCCCTCTCAACTTTTTAACACATGCTATGTGGGTGAAATGATGATAGCATGCCAACCTTCAACATTTTGAGAGTTCATTTGTAGTGCTTTTCAATTTCAGGGTCAACTAGCTCAAAAAAATAAGTAAATGCACGAAGAATACCAAATGAAGTCAGAAATTGTTGAAATTTTGTGATGTGCCTTTGAATGGTGCATTTTGAACACACAAAAAGTATGGAGTTCAAATAAGTTCAAAAAAATGAAATCCCTTTGTAAGAGATGAGCTCTCGTTCGAAACCCTGATACTTCGAGAGAGATTGTCCGTTTTGTACACGAAGTGCATCCAGTTTTTGTCGTAGCCCTCTCAACTTTTTAACACATGCTATGTGGGTGAAATGATGATAGCATGCCAACTTTCAACATTTTGAGAGTTCATTTGTAGTGCTTTTCAATTTCAGGGTCAACTAGCTCAAAAAAAATAAGTAAATGCACGAAGAATACAAATGAAGTCAGAAATTGTTGAAATTTTGTGATGTTCCTTTGAATGGTGCATTTTGAACACACAAAAAGTATGGAGTTCAAACAAGTTCAAAAAAATGAAATCCCTTTGTAAGAGATGAGCTCTCGTTCGAAACCCTGATACTTCGAGAGAGATTGTCCGTTTTGTACACGTAGTGCATCCAGTTTTTGTCGTAGCCCTCTCAACTTTTTAACACATGCTATGTGGGTGAAATGATGATAGCATGCCAACTTTCAATATTTTCAGAGTTCATTTGTAGTGCTTTTCAATTTCAGGGTCAACTAGCTCAAAAAAAATAAGTAAATGCATGAAGAATACCAAATGAAGTCAGAAATTGTTGAAATTTTGTGATGTGCCTTTGAATGGTGCATTTTGAATACACAAAAAGTATGGAGTTCAAATAAGTTCAAAAAAATGAAATCCCTTTGTAAGAGATGAGCTCTCGTTCGAAACCCTGATACCTCGAGAGAGATTGTCCGTTTTGTACACGAAGTGCATCCAGTTTTTGTCGTAGCCCTCTCAACTTTTTAACACATGCTATGTGGGTCAAATGATGATAGCATGCCAACTTTCAACATTTCAGAGTTCATTTGTAGTGCTTTTCAGTTTCAGGATCAACTAGCTCAACAAAAAATTAAGTAAATGAACGAAGAATACCAAATGAAGTCAAAAATTGTTGAAAATTTGTGATGTGCCTTTGAATGGTGCATTTTGAACACACAAAAAGTATGGAGTTCAAATAAGTTCAAAAAAATGAAATCCCTTTGTAAGAGATGAGCTCTCGTTCGAAACCCTGATACTTCGAGAGAGATTGTCCGTTTTGTACACGAAGTGCATCCAGTTTTTGTCGTAGCCCTCTCAACTTTTTAACACATGCTATGTGGGTGAAATGATGATAGCATGCCAACGTTCAACATTTTGAGAGTTCATTTGTAGTGCTTTTCAATTTCAGGGTCAACTAGCTCAAAAAAAATAAGATAATGCACGAAGAATACCAAATGAAGTCAGAAATTGTTGAAATTTTGTGATGTTCCTTTGAATGGTGCATTTTGAACACACAAAAATATGGAGTTCAAACAAGTTCAAAAAAATGTAATCCCTTTGTAAGAGATGAGCTCTCGTTCGAAACCCTGATACTTCGAGAGAGATTGTCCGTTTTGTACACGTAGTGCATCCAGTTTTTCTCGTAGCCCTCTCAACTTTTTAACACATGTTATGTGGGTGAAATGATGATAGCATGCCAACTTTCAATATTTTCAGAGTTCATTTGTAGTGCTTTTCAATTTCAGGGTCAACTAGCTCAAAAAAATAAGTAAATGCATGAAGAATACCAAATGAAGTCAGAAATTGTTGAAATTTTGTGATGTGCCTTTGAATGGTGCATTTTGAACACACAAAAAGTATGGAGTTCAAATAAGTTCAAAAAAATGAAATCCCTTTGTAAGAGATGAGCTCTCGTTCGAAACCCTGATACTTCGAGAGAGATTGTCCGTTTTGTACACGAAGTGCATCCAGTTTTTGTCGTAGCCCTCTCAACTTTTTAACACATGCTATGTGGGTGAAATGATGATAGCATGGAAACTTTCAACATTTTCAGAGTTCATTTGTAGTGCTTTTCAATTTCAGGATCAACTAGCTCAAAAAAAATAAGTAAATGCACGAAGAATACCAAATGAAGTCAGAAATTGTTGAAATTTTGTGATGTGCCTTTGAATGGTGCATTTTGAACACACAAAAACTATGGAGTTCAAATAAGTTCAAAAAAATGAAATCCCTTTGTAAGAGATGAGTTCTCGTTCGAAAACCTGATACTTCGAGAGAGATTGTCCGTTTTGTACACGAAGTGCATCCAGTTTTTGTCGTAGCCATCTCAACTTTTTAACACATGCTATGTGGGTGAAATGATGATAGCATGCCAACTTTCAACATTTTCAGAGTTCATTTGTAGTGCTTTTCAGTTTCAGGGTCAACTAGCTCAAAAAAAAATAAGTAAATGCACGAAGAATACCAAATGATGTCAAAAATTGTTGAAATTTTGTGATGTGCCTTTGAATGGTGCATTTTGAACACACAAAAAGTATGGAGTTAAAATAAGTTCAAAAAAATGAAATCCCTTTGTAAGAGATGAGTTCTCGTTCGAAACCCTCGTACTTAAAGAGAGATTGTCCGTTTTGTACACGAAGTGCATCCAGTTTTTGTCGTAGCCCTCTCAACTTTTTAACACATGCTATGTGGGTGAAATGATGATAGCATGCCAACCTTCAACATTCTCAGAGTTCATTTGTAGTGCTTTTCAATTTCAGCGTCAACTAGCTCAAAAAAAATAAGTAAATGCACGAAGAATACCAAATGAAGTCAGAAATTGTTGAAATTTTGTGATGTGCCTTTGAATGGTGCATTTTGAACACACAAAAAGTATGGAGTTCAAATAAGTTCAAAAAATTGAAATCCCTTTGTAGGAGATGAGTTCTCGTTCGAAACCCTGATACTTCGAGAGAGATTGTCCGTTTTTACACGAAGTGCATCCAGTTTTTGTCGTAGACCTCCCAACTTTTTAACACATGCTATGTGGGTGAAATGATGATACCATGCCAACTTTCAACATTTTCAGAGTTCATTTGTAGTGCTTTTCAGTTTCAGGGTCAACTAGCTCAAAAAAAAAGTAAATGCACGAAGAATACCAAATGAAGTCAAAAATTGTTTAAAATTTGTGATGTCCTATTGAATGGTGCATTCTGAACACACAAAAAGTATGGAGTTCAAATAAGTTCAAAAAAATGAAATCCCTTTGTAAGAGATGAGCTCTCGTTCGAAACCCTGATACTTCGAGAGAGATTGTCCGTTTTGTACACGAAGTGCATCCAGTTTTTGTCGTAGCCCTCTCAACTTTTTAACACATGCTATGTGGGTGAAATGATGATAGCATGCCAACCTTCAACATTTTGAGAGTTCATTTTTAGTGCTTTTCAATTTCAGGGTCAACTAGCTCAAAAAAATAAGTAAATGCACGAAGAATACCAAATGAAGTCAGAAATTGTTGAAATTTTGTGATGTGCCTTTGAATGGTGCATTTTGAACACACAAAAAGTATGGAGTTCAAATAAGTTCAAAAAAATGAAATTCCTTTGTAAGAGATGAGCTCTCGTTCGAAACCCTGATACTTCGAGAGAGATTGTCCGTTTTGTACACGAAGTGCATCCAGTTTTTGTCGTAGCCCTCTCAACTTTTTCACACATGCTATATGGGTGAAATGATGATAGCATGCCAACTTTCAACATTTTCAGAGTTCATTTGTAGTGCTTTTCAATTTCAGGGTCAACTAGCTCAAAAAAAATAAGTAAATGCACGAAGAATACCAAATGAAGTCAGAAATTGTTGAAATTTTGTGATGTGCCTTTGAATGGTGCATTTTGAACACACAAAAACTATGGAGTTCAAATAAGTTCAAAAAAATGAAATCCCTTTGTAAGAGATGAGCTCTCGTTCGAAACCCTGATACTTCGAGAGAGATTGTCCGTTTTGTACACGAAGTGCATCCAGTTTTTGTCCTAGCCCTCTCAACTTTTTAACACATGCTATGTGGGTGAAATGATGATAGCATGCCAACTTTCAACATTTTGAGAGTTCATTTGTAGTGCTTTTCAATTTCAGGGTCAACTAGCTCAAAAAAAATAAGTAAATGCACGGAGAATACCAAATGAAGTCAGAAATTGTTGAAATTTTGTGATGTGCCTTTGAATGGTGCATTTTGAACACACAAAAAGTATGGAGTTCAAATAAGTTCAAAAAAATGAAATCCCTTTGTAAGAGATGAGCTCTCGTTTGAAACCCTGATACTTCGAGAAAGATTGTCCGTTTTGTACACGAAGTGCATCCAGTTTTTGTCGTAGCCCTCTCAACTTTTTAACACATGCTATGTGGTTGAAATGATGATCGCATGCCAACTTTCAATATTTTCAGAGTTCATTTGTAGTGCTTTTCAATTTCAGGGTCAACTAGCTCAAAAAAATAAGTAAATGCACGAAGAATACCAAATGAAGTCAGAAATTGTTGAAATTTTGTGATGTGCCTTTGAATGGTGCATTTTGAACACACAAAAAGTATGGAGTTCAAATTAGTTCAAAACAATGAAATCCCTTTGTAAGAGATGAGTTCTCGTTCGAAACCCTGATACTTCGAGAAAGATTGTCCGTTTTGTACACGAAGTGCATCCAGTTTTTGTCGTAGCCCTCTCAACTTTTTAACACATGCTATGTGGGTGAAATGATGATAGCATGCCAACTTGCAACATTTCAGAGTTCATTTGTAGTGCTTTTCAGTTTCAGGGTCAACTAGCTCAACAAAAAATTAAGTAAATGAACAAAGAATACCAAATGAAGTCAAAAATTGTTGAAAATTTGTGATGTCCCATTGAATGGTGCATTTTGAACACACAAAAAGTATAGAGTTCAAATAAGTTCAAAAAAATGAAATCCCTTTGTAAGAGATGAGCTCTCGTTCGAAACCCTGATACTTCGAGAGAGATTGTCCGTTTTGTACACGAAGTGCATCCAGTTTTTGTCGTAGCCCTCTCAACTTTTTAACACATGCTATGTGGGTGAAATGATGATAGCATGCCAACTTTCAACATTTCAGAGTTCATTTGTAGTGCTTTTCAGTTTCAGGATCAACTAGCTCAACAAAAAATTAAGTAAATGAACGAAGAATACCAAATGAAGTCAAAAATTGTTGAAATTTTGTGATGTGCCTTTAATGGTGCATTTTGAACACACAAAAAGTATGGAGTTCAAATAAGTTCGAAAAAATGAAATCCCTTTGTAAGAGATGAGCTCTCGTTCGAAACCCTGATACTTCGAGAGAGATTGTCCGTTTTGTACACGAAGTGCATCCAGTTTTTGTCGTAGCCCTCTCAACTTTTTAACACATGCTATGTGGGTTAAATGATGATAGCATGCCAACTTTTCAACATTTTGAGAGTTCATTTGTAGTGCTTTTCAATTTCAGGGTCAACTAGCTCAAAAAAAATAAGTAAATGCACGAAGAATACCAAATGAAGTCAGAAATTGTTGAAATTTTGTGATGTTCCTTTGAATGGTGCATTTTGAACACACAAAAAGTATGGAGTTCAAACAAGTTCAAAAAAATGAAATCCCTTTGTAAGAGATGAGCTCTCGTTCGAAACCCTGATACTTCGAGAGAGATTGTCCGTTTTGTACACGTAGTGCATCCAGTTTTTGCCGTAGCCCTCTCAACTTTTTAACACATGCTATGTGGGTGAATAGATGATAGCATGCCAACTTTCAACATTTTCAGAGTTCATTTGTAGTGCTTTTCAGTTTCAGGGTCAACTAGCTCAAAAAAAATAAGTAAATGCATGAAGAATATCAAATGAAGTCAGAAATTGTTGAAATTTTGTGATGTGCCTTTAAATGGTGCATTTTGAACACACAAAAACTATGGAGTTCAAATAAGTTCAAAAAAATGAAATCCCTTTGTAAGAGATGAGTTCTCGTTCGAAACCCTGATACTTCGAGAGAGATTGTCCGTTTTGTACACGAAGTGCATCCAGTTTTTGTCGTACCCCTCTCAACTTTTTAATACATGCTATGTGGGAGAAATGATGATAGCATGCCAACTTTCAACATTTTCAGAGTTCATTTGTAGTGCTTTTCAGTTTCAGGGTCAACTAGCTCAAAAAAAATAAGTAAATGCACGAAGAATACCAAATGAAGTCAAAAATTGTTGAAATTTTGTGATGTGCCTTTGAATGGTGCATTTTGAACACACAAAAAGTATGGAGTTCAAATAAGTTCGAAAAATTGAAATCCCTTTGTAAGAGATGAGTTCTCGTTCGAAACCCTGATACTTCGAGAGAGATTGTCCGTTTTGTACACGAAGTGCATCCAGTTTTTGTCGTATCCCTCTCAACTTTTTAACACATGCTATGTGGGTTAAATTATGATAGCATGCCAACTTTCAACATTTTCAGAGTTCATTTGTACTGCTTTTCAATTTGAGGGTCAACTAGCTCAAAAAAAATTAAGTAAATGCACGAAGAATACCAAATGAAGTCAGAAATTGTTGAAATTATGTGATGTGCCTTTGAATGGTGCATTTTCAACACACAAAAAGTATGGAGTTCAAATAAGTTCAAAAAAATAAAATCCCTTTGTAAGAGATGAGTTCTCGTTCGAAACCCTGATACCTCGAGAGAGATTATCCGTTTTGTATACGAAGTGCATCCAGTTTTTGTCGTAGCCCTCTCAACTTTTTAAGACATGCTATGTGGGTGAAATGATGAGAGCATGCCAACTTTCAACATTTTCAGAGTTCATTTGTAGTGCTTTTCAGTTTCAGGGTCAACTAGCTCCAAAAAAAAATAAGTAAATGCACGAAGAATACCAAATGAAGTCAAAATTGTTGAAATTTTGTGATGTGCCTTTGAATGGTGCATTTTGCACACACAAAAAGTATGGGGTACAAATAAGTTCAAAATAATGAAATCCCTTTGTAAGAGATGAGTTCTCGTTCGAAACCCTGATACTTCGAGAGAGATTGTCCGTTTTGTACACGAAGTGCATCTAGTTTTTGTCGTAGCCCTCTCAACTTTTTAACACATGCTATGTGGGTGAAATTATGATAGCATGCCAACTTTCAACATTTTCAGAGTTCATTTGTAGTGCTTTTCAATTTGAGGGTCAACTAGCTCAAAGAAAAATAAGTAAATGCCCGAAGAATACCAAATGAAGTCAGAAATTGTTGAAATTTTGTGATGTGCCTTTGAATGGTGCATTTTGAACACACGAGAAGTATGGAGTTCAAATAAGTTCAAAAAATGAAATCCCTTTGTAAGAGATGAGCTCTCGTTCGAAACCCTGATACTTCGAGAGAGATTGTCCGTTTTGTACATGAAGTGCATCCAGTTTTTGTCGTAGCCCTCTCAACTTTTTAACACATGCTATGTGGGTGAAATGATGATAGCATGCGAAATTTCAACATTTTTGGAGTTCATTTGTAGTGCTTTTCAATTTCAGGGTCAACTAGCTCAAAAAATAAATAAATTAATAGTTTGGATAGTCAAAATAATTACTTTTGAAAATAGAAAATAGTTTTGCATTATTTATTTAATTTCAAACACTTTTCATTATCATAGTTCTGTCAAATTCTCAAATATGCAAAAAGAATTTTAATAAACATAGTTTTTAATTGAAAATAACAAAATAGTTAATAGTTTGGATAGTCAAAATAATTACTTTTGAAAATAGAAAATAGTTTTGAATTATTTATTCAATTTCAAACACTTTTCATTATCATAGTTTTGTCAAATGCTCAAATATGCAAAAAGAATTTTAATAAAACATAGTTTTTAATTGAAAATAGAAAAAAATTGAAACTATATGAGAATTTGTAAAGAAACTTAAACCTAAATTCAAAGTGAGCTCACTTTGAATTCAGGTTTAAGTTTCTCCACAATTTCAAATATAGTTTCAATTTTTTAATTTACAGTCAGTTTAAGCCCGTAAGCCTGCTTTAGAGAGGAGCTCGATGGAGTAGCTGCGACGGGGCTTATAAACAAGTGTTAGTCCCCCTCGTTGGGCGAGGTGGGACTAAACTTATCGTGCAGGCGAGGAGGGGCTTTAGTCCCGGGTGGAGCCACGACCCGGGACTAAAGCCCCTCGCGTGCCGCCTGCCGAGGAGGGGCTTTAGTCCCGGTGCGTGGCTCCAACCGGGACCAAAGACCCCCTTTAGTCCCGGTTGGAGCTCCGCACCGGGACTAAAGGCCCCTGCTTCCCGCCTTCTGGTCTGCCCGAAAAGAGGCCTTTAGTCCCGGGTCGTGGCTCCACCCAGGACTAAAGATCCACCTATATAAGCGGGAGAAGAAAAGAAGAAAAAGGAGAAGAAAAGAAGAAAAATGAGAAGAAAAGAAGAAAAAGGAGAAGAAAAGAAGAAAAAGGAGAAGAAAGGAAGAAAAAGGAGAAGAAAGGAAGAAAAAGGAGAAGAAAGGAAGAAAAAGGAGAAGAAAAGAAGAAAAAGAAAAAGATTTTTTTGTCATTTAATTCCTATTGTTATTAGGTTTGTGCTAGATTATTAGGGTTAGTAATATTTAGAATTAGGTTAGGGTTACAAGAAGAAGAAATATGAACAAAAATAAGAAAATAAGATTAGGAAAAAGGAAAATAAGAAGAGGAAAAATTAGTTTAGGGTTACAAGAAGAAGAAATATATTTTTTGTTTTTTAATTTTGCTATTGTATAGTGTATATGCTTAAGTGTTAATAGTGTTTCTTAGATTATTGCTTAATTTTGCTATTGTATATGCTTAAGTGTTAATAGTTTAATTTTGCTATTGTATATGCTTAAGTGTTAACAGTTTATTTTTAGCAAGAAAATTAATAGAACTAGTTTATTTTTTAGTTCATTTTACGATGCCTATCCCGCATCCTCGTCATCGACTCGGCGGAGGACACCTGCTTGATCAGTGGGGCCCTGTCCGGGACTGGGCTCCGCCCGGCTGGTATTGGGAGGTGCTACCTTCCGGGGGGCGTAGGTTGGTGAGGAGCCAGCCCGTCGTTGACCCGATCCTTGTTTGGTGGCGGTCGCGTGGGCCAGTGAGGGTGCCGAGGCTTCCGGACACCGCGAAGGTGGTACGTCACCGTGTCAGCGAGGAGGATTAGCATGTCCGTCGCTACATGGTTCCGTTGGAGGGCAAGTTCGAGCATACCTGGCAGGTTCTTCGGGGATCTCACTGGAGCTATGATCCTGTGATGGTTCCTTCTCTTTGGATGTCCACCGCCTGCGCCGATACCCGTCGGGCGCTATGGTTCTAGATGTATCAGTGATGCTATATGTATGATAGTATTCGAGGAGTATTAGTGATAATATTCGACGATGTACGGACAAAAGAGATGATGTATTTGCTTATAATTGAATGCATGCTAATTTGAATACTACTTTATTTTACGATTTGGTTTTGCTTATTGAATGCTCAAATTGGAAAAGTACTCCTACTTTGAATACTATGCACAAATCTAGGAGTCCCGAGTGGAGCCACGACCCAGGACTAAAGTTGTTTTGGAACGGAGTTCCTGATAGAATAATTCTTTTTTGGTACAAAGGTTAAGAGAATCCGTTAGACATATTTTAGAGTTTAGGTTCTAGCCAAGACCCGGGACTAAAGGTCCTCCTATATAAAACGACACTTCGAAGTTTCCAACCCCACTTATATAGTTTGTTAGTTTATTAGTTAATCAAATGTCCGTTTTTTGTAGAACTATGGATCCACATATCAGGAACCTCGAAGGGGAAGAACTTCTCGAAGATATAATCAAAGACGGCCCCGACCTTGAACCAGCTGAATCTCCATCGTCATATCTAAACCCCTCCGGATATGGAATGGAGGTCGACCGACACGAAGATGAAGCCGATGGGGCAGGAGATAGGTCCAATGACGGAGATGATGATAGCTCCACTGATGGAGAAGCCGGTGGAGAAGCCGGTGAAGAAATAATAAAGTCCGGCGAGGTATACATATGAAGTTCGACAATCACTTGTAATATGTGAAAAATATTGGAGATAGCTCTATATTGTATACATATACATTCATTTGACGAATGTTTCTCCCTCTTAGGCCTCCACATCGAGCAAAACTACGAAACGAGGCCCGACTAGAAAGTTGGATGCACGGACGCATTACACCTTTGAGGTGATATTGCCTACGGGCGAACCCAAGCTTCCTAAGAATGCTGCTGACACATTCAAGAAGCAATGCGGAGTTCTCGTTAGGGATCACGTCCCGATCAGCGTTCGGGAGTGGAACAAGCGCAAAGGGGCAGCCGATAGTGACTATGTCGCCGAAAGGTACAAACATAATCTTTGGAATGATCTCATGTCACATTTCAACCTGCCAGAATGTGAGAATGAAGACGCCGCACACAAACTAAGGGCCAAAGTCAAGCAGTGGACTCTAAAGAAGATGGTCGAACTGTTCCGTAGCTGGAAGAAGGAGCTATGGAAAAACTATATCAAGACAAAGAAAGTGCCAGTATTCGAGGGGTATCTAGCCAAGCAGGCGAATCACTGGAAGGCATTTCAAGAGTACAAGGAGTCAGAAGATGCCCAGGCATTATCAGAAAAGAACAAGATAAATGCCGACAAGAAGAAATATCACCACAAGCTGGGGCCAGGGGGCTATGAGACTGCCATCCCAAAGTGGGATAAGAAAGAGCAAGATTTGCTAGCTAAAGGCATCGTACGTGAACCACTCCGTGATGAGTGGGAATTGAGAGCAAGAAATTGGTTCCTTGCGCATGGTGGTTCGTACGACGAAGAAACAGGGGACCTCATCTGCAGTGACGGTCTTAGGATACCCAAGGAGAATTGGAAAAGGATAGTGAAAGAAATTAAGGAGGAAAAAAAAGTTCACTATAGATAGAGAGAAAGATTTGCTCACACTGGTCCTCAGCAATGACGAACATGGAGGACGAACGCGAGGCTTCGGTCCTTCTTACCCGTGGTGGCTTGGGTTTGCCGGAGACCAAGACACTTATAGAAGCAGAGAGAGAGCAAAGAAGCGGCAGCAGGATGAGTAGAATGACAAGTTCAACCAGTTTCTTGCCAGGATTAACGAGCAACAGAAGTAGATTGATGAGCTTAGAGGAGTAGCGCGCCAAGAAGATCTTGCATTTGATATTACCGGCGCCCCATCTAAGCGGAAAAGCAATATGGCTGAATATGAGGCCCCGCCCGACGATGCACGAAGAATGATAGAGGGTGGTCCCGGCTACCCCGTGGATGGAATCAAGGAGTCAACATCATGTGAACTCCATCATAAATTCAAGAACATATCCATGAAGGTGGCCGTCGGACAAGCTTTACCTTCTGGCCCTGATGCACGCTGGCATGGCCGTGAGATTCCAGCTGGCTTTGCTAAAGTCGGGGTGGATGAAATCATGGCGGGGTTTCATGATATGGAGCTCGACATAGCTGGACCCGAAGATGAGAGGACACTTGGAGAAGTACTGGGTGGAGTCATCCTATGGGACAAGAACTACATCAAGCTTCCCGGCTCGGCCCCAAGGACAACACCGCCTCCGAGTCGTCGCAGGTCACCTACACCTCCATTACCTCCAAGCCCTCCACATGACGTCGGCCAGCACAACACGAGTCCATCTCGATCACCGCCGCCGGACTTGGGTCGTCCGTCTCCGCCGCCCCCCGCTCCGGATACTAAGCGGAAGCGTGCCAGCAAGAACGCTCCACCGACGATTTCTAAGCGACGGAGCCCCCCAAAGTGCAAACGGTCGCCCCTCCCAAAGGTACCTCATGCTAATCTTCCTATCAGACCTTATGATCGTACCCCCAAGGAAAACGCCAGGATAGCAAAGGAACATCATGATGCGCAGATGAAAAAGAAGGAACCCGAGCCCTGCCCAGAATACACCGAGAAGCAAATAGCATTTGCAAAATACTTCACGACCCTTCCATCACAGTATGACTTACACCATAAGCCTGATGACTATACACGCACATTGCAGAAGGAAGTGAAAAAGAGCAGATCACGTGCAAGTGCAAGTGGGAGCAAATCAAGTTCAACTACAAGCAAGAACAAATCAGACGTTCCTCAGCTTGGACAACAGGCCAAACAGTCGATCCCACCCCTCAGGGTGTTAACCGAGAATGTCCCCCCTCCGGTGCAGGGGCAAGATTTGGAATTAGCAAAGAAGTGGGCGGCTGAATGGGGTATCCCGGTTGAAGACATTCTGGCTTCCCAAGACGACAGGTTACCCAAGGCTGTGGTAGCCCCTAAGCCATAGTTTTTCATGGGACCGCCTTTAATCAGCAAAGATGATCTCCCAACAAATATGTGTTACTTGCATACATGGTACTTAAGTGAATCAAAGAATGGGAGAACGATGATCGTGGTGAGTGTCCCACGGGAGTACTACGGCCGCCCCGAAGAAATCCATATCGACTTTGATGAACTCTTCCAGATGTACAATGGCGACGCCCTCGACAAATCGCTTATGAGTTGCTATTGTCTGTAAGTTTTTCAATTCGTTGTCTACATATAACTTGTTTAGTTATTTCAATTCATTGTCTATATATAACTTGTACTGTATTATGCAGAATGAAGATTCTGGATTGTAAAAGTAGGAACATCCTAAATATTGGGTTTATTGACCCAGATAAAATACATATAGCGACGGTAACTGATAAACCCAAGGAGACGGAGGAAAACCTTCTAAGGTTTCTAACAGATCAAAATTTCTGTGACCACATACTGTTTCTATACAACTTCAGGTGAGGGTCTTTACTCTGTTGTGTCCATTCACTTATAAGTGTAATTGATAAGTTACTGACACACACACACACACACACACACACATATATATATATATATATATTATATATATATACATGTGCAGCTTCCATTGGATTCTGTTGGACATTCGAATTGATAAGGGAAGAGTTGATGCCTTCGACCCATTATCGAGACCCTTGGAACAGTTCCAAAGCCTGCAGGACATGCTCCAAGGGTAATTTCAATCATTCTTGCGCTCTATCGGTCTCTTTCGATGATTTTCTGATATATCAATTAATGAAGAACTTAGCAAATCATTATCCTTGTCGGGCAGGGTTTGAAAGCGGTTCAAGTGCGTGACTCCCGGTATCGAGCCTGAGAAGTTGACCTTTAGAGCGGCTCAGGTAAGTAGTAGTATGATATACTTCTATTTTCAATACATTTATGATGCTAGATTATTATTTTGATTATATATATTCTATTCTCGTAAAGTGCGACCAGCAGCCACGTGGGACGCATCTATGCGGATACTATGTTTGCGAGACCATTCACACGTTTATCTCTGAGCACAAGGATCACAGATTCGACGTAAGCAATGAACATTCACACCTCTATTTTTACCCGTCATTCTTTGTTATCATGATTGATATTCATATTCATCTCCTCTTCTTATATAGTACACGGCCATGAGGACGAAGGTCCTATCAGATCAATGCGCGATTGCTGTTGCAGAGGAGCTTGCGACCTTTCTGAGGACGGAAGCTATAGATGACAAAGGACGATTTAGTGTAGGTAGGGGCCATTACTGATGTTCGTCCATGTAATCGAATAGACGGGCTCTAGTCCCGATAATTCAGATCTCCATATAATTGTATATATATGCTCGCTTGTCAGATAAGTTAATCTTATATATATGCATAATTATTTCTATTTAAATTATATGAAAACTAATTCCCGAACACCAAACGAGGCATCATGTTAATCTCCCGAACACCTAAACCCTAAAACCCTAAAACCCAAAAATAAACGAACACCAAAATTAAATTATATGAAACTCTTTAGTCCCAGTCCGTGTAACGAACCGAGACTAAAGGGCCTGCCCCTGAGGGCGCTACGAGGCGCCCATGTGGAGCACCTTTAGTCCCGGCCCAGGCTTGGAACAGAGCCGGGACTAAAGGTTAGGCCTTTAGTCCCGCCCCTTTAGTCCCGGTTGGTGAACCGGGACTAAAGCCCCTTACAGGCCAGGGCTAAAGGCCCCGTCCCCACTAGTGCTCTCTCTCACTCTTCCTCCCTCTCTCCCGCTCTGGCACACAAACACATTTTTAAGGATTCCATATATGTGGCTGCAGGAGAGACGTGTCTCGTTTCTTGTGACAACTTCATACGTACAATGTATCACAAGAGAGGGGTGATTGTGTTGCTATGGTTCCTTGTACTATTCCCTTCTCTTCTGGAGGCACGCTGTCTTTCGACAGCACATAATCATACTTAGCCATAGAGTGTCCGTAACTATAATTAAACACGAGGTATGGCTGGCCATTAGTTCAAGGGTCATATGCAGACTTGCACGATTTTATATTTGGTGCGAAAGGGATCAATGTTTTCATTAATTCCATATTTCGCCATGCAGCCAAGGAAAATGTTGTCATTTTGAGTATTAACAAGTTTCCCGCTAAGAAATACTTCCATTTTTTACGTTCCCAAGGTCTCCATGTTAAACTTACACATCTAATGACTATATTTGCATATTTTTAAGTTAGCAAGATTTTTATGTACACTTTGAAACAGTAAATTTATGCATATTATTTATAAAGTAGTTTCTTATTCAAATAAATCTATTATGTACTATTAAAACAGAAGGCAAACAAGTCATTACATGCTTTCACATATGTAAAAGAACCTATTTTGTTGATCATACATGGGTCCTAAGGCCCCTCCAAATGGTCCACCTCGTACAGGTGTTAAGGCTGTCAACTAAAACCATTGATGTGGCATGTTAATTAAGAAGAGTGAGAGTAGTGTAGTGACCTCGGAAAGAACCAATCCTAAGCTCATGTACCTAGGTGAAAACACAAATCCAAGTCTATACATAATTAAAAGAAGAGAGCTTAGCAACCAAAAGCTAAGCAACAATGCATTGGAAGTTTACTTGATAAGCATTTTAATACACTTAACACCTCATCTAAACCCTCATGCATTGAAAAATGTCTAATTATAGTGGACAAGACTAAATTCAGAAGTTTGGAACGTGAGTGTGCATTAAGGAACTAATAATGGTGCTGTCAGATATAGTGATTTTAGAGCATCTAGAGCCGGAACATGCAAATCCGGCATCTCAAACGTTCGCGGACACGATTGGTCAGTGACTCGGCATGTCCGTTTTGAAACCCTACGTTTTCATCCACACAGCCGCATCTCTCATATTTATCCTCATATGTCCGTTCACTTGTACGTGATTGGTGGAGAACAAGAGAGAGGGAGAAAAAATGAAAAAAGAAAGAAAAAAGTTGTCAGGGGTGGGGTCGCGTCCTCCACGGTAGAGTGACTAGGTGTGCCTGTGCGCGTCTGCGATCCCTCATATCGTTCTCATATTTGTGATGGATATGACGGGTGTCGGTCAGTCCGAGCTTTTGAGATGGATATGAGGGGTTCGGTTGAGTCGATTTTTTATGACCGGACGGGATGTCCGGGCTTTTGAGACGGGTTTGAGAAGTCCGGTGGTAGATGCTCTTATTGTCAACACGTGATGGTATTGGACAGATACTCCACTAAGTTGTAACACAAAACAAGAGTGTGGAAGTACTTAATTTTTACGAAAACTTTATCTATCATTAAGAAAAAGGATTACAGTTGTAGGTGAAGTCATGTGACCTCGAGGGTGTTGACGTATAATGTGTTGCCTTGTCTCTTTCATCAGATCGGTTTTTTAGTTGTATTGGCTAGAGCATGCATTTCTACATGGTATCAGAGTCAAGAGGACTCGAGTTCAAGACCCGGCTGGCGCAATTAAATTATAGTCCAATTTCGATCTACGTTTAGGCCTAAGGAAGCCACACGTGAGGGAGAGTATTGATGTATAATGTGCTGTATAATCTCTTCTACCAAATCGGTCTTTTGATTGCATTGGCTAGACTATGCACTTCTACAAAAGGAGTAGGAGTAACCCTTGTTTTTAATGGTTCAAGCTGAAGATACAGTGAGACACACGTGGTGGCTTGAAGATGGTGATGCCATATTCGCGGGTTACGTTGCCTCGACTCTTCTCTTCTCTTGTTGTATACATGATGATGCGTATTTGGCCATGAAGATACATTAATTGGCCAGCGTCCGTGACTGTGATAATTTTTGGTACACATGGTAGGCAGCTAGCTAGAAGACGGGCTGAGGTTGGCCATGCGCCCCACTCTCAGTTTATGCCACTAGGAAAACGTTGCATGTATTCTCGACGACAATTCAACGTTGGTATTTTGCCATTGTCTTTGCTGCTTTCCCGCATCGTTGTCTTTCCGTACGTATATGCTATTGGATCAGTGTCGATCGTCGTGGTCCGTCTCTGCACAGCGTGGAGCCGGAGACGTTCTCTTCCACCAACAAAAGTTCAACATCTGCTAGTACGCATCGACGACAATTCAATGCCTTATAGATTCTTCGCCTTATTTACATATGACTTTTTAAAGTAGGTACTAAAAAAATCGTTTTTAGTCCCATGTGAAACAAATAGGAGGGACTTTTATGAACTAAAAGGGGTATTTGAAACTAAAGGAAGAAGTCTCTATGCGAGGGTCTTTTTAGGACTTTTTTGGCACTTTTTCCAACAGTACCGCTACTTTTAGAATTTTATTTAATAACTTCTAATACATTACTAGGGGTAACATGGCATTTTTACATGTCATTTAATGACCTCTAGTCCATGTTTAGTCCATGAAAACAAAAGGGTAGGGACTAGGGACTTTTTAGTTGGGACTAAAAAAGTCCTGGGACTTCTGAAACAAACAGGGCCTCAGTAGCACATGGTCTTGCGTGTCCGTGTCCGTCCTGGGCTAATAATTAACACCAGTTATACAAAGTTAGATCAACTCCAACGGGTCGATCCAAACGGACGGCATTTTTGTCACTTTTTTTATCTGTTTTAGGTCGGTCGTCCGCCCGTCGTGTTGGGAAACGTCGCATGGGAAACAAAAATTTTCTACGCACACGCAATAACTATCATGGTGATGTTCATCTACGAGAGGAGATTTCCGATCTACGTACCCTTGTAGATCGTACAACAGAAGCGTTAAGAAACGCGGTTGATGTAGTGAAATGTCCTCACGTCCCTCGATCCGCCCCGCGAACCGTCCCACGAACCGTCCCGCGATCCGTCCCACGATCCGTCCCGCGATCCGTCCCACGAACCATCTCGCGATCCGTTGCACGAACCGTCTTGCGATCCATCTCACGATCCGTTCCGATCTAGAGCCGAACAGACGGCACCTCCGCGTTCAGCACACGTGCAGCTCGACGATGATCTCGGCCTTCTCGATCCAGCAAGAGATATGAAGAGGTAGATGAGTTCTCCGGCAGCGTGACGGCGCTCCGGAGGTTGGTGATGATCTATCTCAGCAGGGCTCCGCCCGAGCTCCGCAGAAATACGATCTAGAGAAAAAACCGTGGAGGTGTGTGGTCGGGCTGCCGTGGAAAAGTTGTGTCTCAAAAACCCTCAATAACTCTAGTATATATAGGAGGGTGGGAGGGGAGGAGGCAGCCTCAAACCCTCAAAGTTTGGCCGAAATTGGAGGTGGAGGAGTCCTACTCCAATCCTACTTGGAGGAGGATTCCACCTTCCCAGAAAATCTTTCCACCTTGTGTTTTTCCTTCTCAAACCTTATGGGCCTTAGTGGTAACTTATTCCAGCCCCATAGGGGCTGGTTTATCTCTTCACATAGCCCATGACACCCCTTGGGGCGTGACACCCCTCCCAATGGTCCCCGGCAACCCTCCCGACACTCCCGTTACACTACCGATGAGCACAAAACTTTTCCGGTGACCAAAACAAGACTTCCTATATATCAATCTTTACCTCCGGACCATTTCGGAGCTCCTCAAGACGTCATGGATCTCATCCGGAACTCAGAACAACTTTCGGTTACCAACACCTATAACTCAACTATACCGAAACGTCACCGAACCTTAAGTGTGCAGACCCTGCGGGTTCGAAAACTATGCAGACATGACCCGAGACACTCCTCGGTCAATATCCTACAGTGGGACCTGAATGCCCATATTGGATCCTACATATTCTCCGAAGATCTTATCGGTTGAACCTCAGTGTGAAGGATTCATATAATCCCGTATGTCATTCCCTTTGTCCTTCGGTATGTTACTTGCCCGAGATTCGATCGTCGGTATCCGCATACCTATTTCAATCTCGTTTACCGGAAAGTCTCTTTTCTCGTTCCGTAATACAAGATCCCGTGACTTACACTTAGTCACATTTCTTGCAAGGCTTGTATGTCATGTTGTATTACCGAGTGGGCCCCGAGATACCTCTCCATCACACGGAGTGACAAATCTCAGTCTTGATCCATACTAACTCAACGGACACCTTCGGAGATACCTGTAGAGCATCTTTATAGTCACCCAGTTACGTTATGACGTTTGATACACACAAGGTATTCCTCCGGTGCCAGTGAGTTATATGATCTCATGGTCATAGGAACAAATACTTGACACGCAGAAAATTATAGCAATAAAACGACACGATCAATATGCTACGTTCATAGTTTGGGTCTTGTCCATCACATGATTATCCTAATGATGTGATCCCATTATCAAGTAACAACACTTGCCTATGGTTAGGAAACCTTGAGCATCTTTGATCAACGAGCTAGTCAACTAAAGGCTTACTAGGGACAGTGGTTTGTCTATGTATCCACACATGTATTTGAGTTTCCAATCAATACAATTATAGCATGGATAATAAACGATTATCACTAACAAAGAAATATAATAATTACTAATTTATCATTGCCTCTAGGGAATATTCCCAACATGTCGTTCGCCCTGTTTTAGATTTGGGTCGGCGTGCGTCTAACGCGCCAACCCATTTCATGTTCGCACATAATTTTTGAAAAAGGATCGTGGCCATAGAACATGCCAGCGGTCAGGTCTCATGCCGACACCATGCCAGCACTGGCATACAATCACCACACAGTTCATGCTGCCGCACTCACCAGTGGCTGGCACAAATGCCAACACACAAAAAGGGGTGGGGCTTGAGTTCGACCACGCCATCGCGGCCCTGTGGTCATGCCAGCACACCTGAGGGCATACTAAAAAGGCTCACGGCCATAGATCACTCCTCGTCGAACTTGAGCATGTTGGTGTGCATCTTCTCGAACCACAGCCTCTTTCTTGGCGACACGGTATTGAGATCCACCTTCATGATCTCCACCTCGATCATCATACTCTCGCGAGAGCCACTTCTTTCGCCTTGGTCTTGGCATTGGCAGCCTCGATCTCTAGCATCTAGGCTTGTTTCCCCGCCTCCATCTCAAGCATCCTGGCTTGCTTCTCCGCGTCCATCTCAAGCCTCCTCCTTTGGATCTCCATGAAGGCGTTCATTTGCTCTTGTTTGTTACGTTGGAGCTCCTCCTCCCTTGAGTCCTTCTTGCTCATCATGCCCTCCACGCTTGCGATCAAGGAGTTCGACGCCGCATCCCGCTTGTCCTCCTTGGAGTTGCTCTTCCCCGCGGCCATGCGTTTTCGCCTTCCCCAACCTCCTCCATGGCTTGCTACCCCCCACGCGACTTGAGGGTGGCATATTGCGCATTGAACTTCTCCTCGTCTTTGATGACCCTAAAGCAATGGGAGAGGTTGAAGCACTTGTCATTGCATTGGACCTTGAATGCCTCTAAAGCTTGAAATGCCTACAAATATATTTCATGCAAGCATCTTGGCAAATGGTATGCAAATGAACACACAAAAGAGGGCGGCTTGCTAGCATACCATGTCTTGCATGCCGATGCAGCTCGTAGGGCGGGCCTTGACGCTCTCAAGAGTGGCACAAAACTTGTTGCACCCTTCTTGGATCACCCTCCACCGCTTTAAAATGGACACCCACCCGCGCGTGCTTACGACTTGGTACGGTGGAAACTTCCTACGCTACAGAAACTCACGGTGGACATGAATCCAAAACGTTGAATTATTTTGTTCGGCGCCGGCGACCGACATTTTGTCGAACAGGTTGCATGCGCCCGGCAGCACGTTGGCTGGCATCTGCCCCGCACGTTTCCTCGCGCCTACGGATCATGAGCCACCGGCCACCGGTGTGGCGTTGAGGTTGATGGGCACGGGCACGGGCGTGGAAGGCGCCACCACGATCACCTCCGGCGAGCACTCACCGGAGAGGCGGGAGGCCTGCAGGTAGATGTAGAAGTCGGGCATTGGGGTGCAAGCCAGCTGTGACGCCCTCGATGTAATCGTACGCTAATCATACACGCAAATGCATACGATCAAACTCAAGGACTCACGGGAAGATATCACAACACAACTCTAGACACAAATAAAACATACGAGCTTCATATTACAAGCCAGGGGCCTCGAGGGCTAGAATACAGAAGCTCGATAAACACACAAGTCAGCGGAAGCAACAATATCTGAGTACATACATTAAAATCGGGGTGGCTTAGAGAAGGCTAGCACAAAATATACAACGATCGAACGAGGCGAGGCCTCTTGCCTGGGAGCCTCCTAACTACTCCTGGTCTTCAGCGGCCTCCACGTAGAAGCAGGCTCCGTCGGGGCAGCAGTCATCGGCAGGATACTCCATCTCCTGGGCTCCATCATCTGGTCGCATCAACGGATCAAGGGGAAAAGGGGGGAGCAAAGCAACAGCGAGTACTCATCCAAAGTACTCGCAAGACTGACGTCAGAACTATGCTAAGTATGCAGCAGTATCAAAGAAGGGGTTTATACATGGACTGACTGCACCAATGCAAGAATAGAGAGAGAAGGCCTAGTCCTATCGAAGACTAGTATCTTCAGGGGTCTTGCCATAATAGACGAGAGTAGAACAAGTAACACAATTAAGAATCATATTGTTACAACAATATTAATATGAGGTCACACCCAGAGATTCTCCCTCGACTCCCTGCGAGGAAGCAATCCCGGAGCAACTTAATCCAGTTAAGTAACAATTGTAGTTGTATAAGATCGGGGCACAACTCCAAGTCATCCTATAACCTGAAACGGCTATCCGAATAGTTCATTTCTTCTCTGCAGGGGTGCACAACATATTCCCCGTCACGCTCGATAACAATATGGCCGGACACACTTTTCTAGGTCATGCCCGACCTCGAAATATCGACACGTCGTAGCCCCACCTAAGCTCAACCAAGAGGCTAGACCGCCAGCCTAACTCCTAAGCACAAAGGGGTTGTGGCCCACTTGCCCTCTGCGCTCCTGCATGATGCGTGGGCGGACGATGTCAGTCCTAGCACCCCTTAATACAAGTGTGATGCATCTCGGGACCACTCGAGCGCGCACCGCTCCATTGCTGACGTTTGAGAAGCTTCGACTGATACCACGACGTCGAGTACCCATATTTCTTCCCACGCACACGGTTAGTGCGTAATAAGGCCTTTCGACCAACCCAGATCAAATACCCAAATCCATTATCATTTTAATTAAGTCATCGAGACATCCACGCGGGAATCCACCCGGCTAACATCTATTCATCAATTATCCCAGTAACATGGTCAAGTAAGTGTGTGGTTGTAACATCAGGGGGAATCCAAGGTATCACCATCGTTGGATTTCGAACGATGTAACCATCAAGGTGGACCTAGAGGAATCACCCTCGAGGATCTGACACCTTAGGTGTTGCACGACAGTGACATCGTCGGGAGTGGCGAAGGAGGAATCACCCTCGATAACCATGATTGACTAGCTGTACTACAGAGATATCATCGTGAGTACTTCGCGAGGTGTCACCATCGGTACCCTATAGTGTTGTGTCGGATCTGGCTCGTCGATTAGGGATCGAGACTCAACAATAAAGTGGGGCAACTGGACTAAGGGGTCAGAGGGGATGACTGCTCCACCTATACTAAGCAGTTTAAAGGTGCAGTACTGAAAGTAGAAGTTCATCAAAATTAGGCTATGCATCAGATATAGGAACTAACTACAACAGTAGCAAAATTCTAATGCAAGCATGAGGGAGAAAGCAATGAGCGATATAGGAATGATCAAGGGGGTTTGCTTGCCTTGTTGCTCTGCGACAAAGGACTGGTCGTTGGGAAGGTAGATGTACCCGGCAACAACGTCAGTCTCGGGGTCTACCGGTAAGAAGAGGGGGGAAGAAACAATAAATAACAGCAACAGGTGCAACACTAAGCATGACATGTCAAAGCAGGGTTAGACATGAGCTAATGCAGTAACATCCGTCATAGATGGATCGGGAAAATATCAGATAATATTTCCTGGGTCTCTCGCTACTACCGGTTAGACGAAAAATGGTGGAAAAGTTCTATACTAGGAACGCGTGACACACGAGCAGATAGCGTATCCTGGTTCGTCTCGTTCTGCTGATCAACTTTCATGTTGAAAATATTTTCATGTGAGCTACGATTTATTTTATATTAATTTTTGAAGTTTTATTAATATTTAAGAATTAAAAACAGATTTAATTAATTCAATTAAATAATATTATGACATCAGCATGATGTCATGCTGACATTAGTGGTCAACAGGTTTGATTGGTCAAACTGACCGATGTGTCCCATTCGTCATAGGCACATTTATTAATTAAGATTTTATTAATACTAATCAGGTTATTTAATGGGGGGACCCATGTGCCATACCCTGTTAGGATAATTTAATTATCTAATTAACATATTTACTTAATTATTCTAATTACTCATAATCATATTAATAATACCTATTACCTAATTAATTAATTCACTAATTAATTAAAAATATAAATAATTATTGATTTACTATTTATTATCATTATTATTATTTATTTAAAACATATATATATTATATATATATATCCTGTTTTTTTGTTTATAGTAGTTTAGAGGGGGGGTTCCTAGCCCCCTCTGTCATTCCCACAAAAGGGGGTTTGTGGGGAGGTTAATCCCCCACTAACCAGAATGGTTGGGGTCTACAGGGGGCGAGGGCCAGAGGTGCCAGGGGGCTCACAGGGCGCCAGGGGCCCACGGGGCGACGGGACTCGACGGAATCGAGTCCGTGGCGGTGGCCGGAGCTCAGGCGAGCTCGGGGCGAGCCAGAGGGGGAAAGGCAACGCGGCGGCCGAAATGGTACAAGGCCGGCGAGGAAGGGGAGGAAGAAGGGGAGGGAGGTGTTGGGGAACGTTGCATGGGAAACAAAAAAATTCCTACGCACACGAAGACCTCTCATGGTGATGTTCATCTACGAGAGGGAGATCGGATCCACATACCCTTGTAGATCGCTAAGCGGGAAGCATTAAGAAACGCGGTTGATGTAGTGGTACAACTTCCTGATTCAAATCACCGTCCTCCCATGATCCGTCCCACGATCCGTCCCGATCTAGCACCGAACGGACGGCACCTCCGTGTTCAGCACACGTACAGCTCGATGACGATCTCCACCTTCTTGATCCAGCAAGAGAGACGGGGAAGTAGATGAGTTCTCCGGCAGCATGACAGCGTGCCGGTGATGGTGATGATCTATTCCTGCAATGTTCCGCCCGAGCTCCGCAGAAATCCGATCTTAAAGGAAGAACTACGAGGTATAGGTTTGACTTGCACGTGTCAATGTTCTGTCTCAAAAACCCTAAAACATTTAGTATATATAGGAGGAGGGGAGGGCTAGCCTTGGGGCTCAGGGGATCCCCAAGGGCTCCTGCCGAGAAAGGAGAGGAGGACTCCAACTCCAATTCGGTTTGGGGAAGGAGGAGTCCTCCTCTTCGTTCCCACCTCCCTCTTCTTTTTTTCTTTCCTCTTTGGTTTTTCTTCCTAGCCGACATAGCACTCTTGGGCTGGCCTCACCAGCCCACTAAGGGCTAGAACGCCATCCCTGGGCCACCAGGCTCACTCCCGGGTGGGTGGGCCCCTCCCGGTGAAAACCTGAAACCCATTCGTCACTCCCAGTACACTGCCGGTAATGCCCGAAATCTTTCCGGTGACCAAATGAAACCATTCTATATATCAATCTTCGTTTCCGGACCATTCTGGAAACACTCGTGACGTCCGTGATCTCATCCGGGACTCCGAACAACCTTCGTTCACCAACACCTATAACTCAACTATACCGAAACGTCACCGAACCTTAAGTGTGCAGACCCTGCGGGTTCGAGAACTACGCAGACATGACCTGAGACATTCCCCGGCCAATATCCAATAGCGGGACCTGGATGTCCATATTGGATCCTACATATTCTACGAAGATCTTATCGGTTGAACCTTTGTGCCAAGGATTCATATAATCCCGTAAAACATTCTCTTTGTCCTTCGGTATGTTAATTGCCCGAGATTTGATCATCGGTATCCCTATACCTATTTCAATCTCGTTACCGGCAAGTCTCTTTACTTGTTCGGTAATACAAGATCCCGTGACTAACACTTGACTCACATTGCTTGCAAGGCTTATATGTGATGTTGTATTACCGAGTGGGCCCCAAGATACCTCTCTGTCACACGGAGTGATAAATCCCAGTCTTGATTCATCCTAACTCAACGGACACCTTCGGAGATACCTGTAGAGCACCTTTATAGTCACCCAGTAACGTTGTGACGTTTGATACACACAAGGTATTCCTCCTGTGTCAGTGAGTTACATGATCTTGTGGTCATAGGAATGAATACTTGACACACAGAAAATAATAGCAACAAAATGACACGATCACATGCTATGTTCATAATTTGGGTCTTGTCCATCACATCATTCTCCTAATGATGTGACCGAGTCATCAAGTGACAACACTTGCATATGGTCAGAAAACCTTAACCATCCTTGATCAACTGGCTAGTCAACTAGAGGCTTACTAGGGACATTGTTTTGTCTATATATCCACACATGTATCTATGCTTTCATTCAATACAATTATAGCATGGATAATAAACTATTATCTTGAAACAGGAAATATAATAATAACTATTTTATCATTGCCTCTAGGGCATATTTCCAACAGTCTCCCACTTGCACTAGAGTCAATAATCTAGTCTCACATCGCTATGAGATTTTCATTGTAATGAATTTAACACCCATACAGTTCTGGTGTTGATCATGCTTCGCTCGTGGAAGAGGTTTAGTCAGCGGATCTGCAACATTCAGATCTGTGTGCACTTTGCAAATATTTACGTCCTCTCCTTCGACGTAGTCGCGGATGAGGTTGAAGCATCGTTTGATGTGTCTGGTCTTCTTGTGAAACTTTGGTTCCTTTGCTAAAGCAATGGCACCAGTGTTGTCACAGAACAGAGTTATTGGATTTAGTATGCTCGGCACAACTTCAAGATCCGTCATGAACTGCTTCATCCAGACACCCTCCTTAGCTGCCTCCGAGGCAGCCATGTACTCCGCTTTACATGTAGAATATGCAACGACGCTTTGCTTGGAATTGCACGAGCTTACCGCACCCCCATTAAGAATAAATTCGTATCTGGTCTAAGACTTAGAGTCATCCGGATCAGTGTCAAAGCTTGCATCAACGTAACCCTTTACGACGAGCTCTTTGTCACCTCCATAAACGAGAAACATTTCCTTAGTCCTTTTCAGGTACTTCAAAATATTCTTGACCGCCGTCCAATGATCCACTCCTGGATTATTTGAAACCTGCCTGCCATACTTATGGCCAGGCTGTCGTCCGGTCTTGTGCACAGCATTGCATACATGATAGACCCTATGGCTGAAGCATAGGGGATGGTACTCATCTTTTCTCTATCTTCCGTAGTTACTGGACACTGAGTCTTGCTCAACTTTATACCTTGTAACACTGGCAAGAACCCCTTCTTGGACTGTTCCATTTTGAACTTATTCAAAACTTTATCAAGGTATATGCCTTGTGAAAGTCATATGCCTTGATCTATCCGTATAGATCTTAATGCCTAATATGTAAGCAGCTTCTCCTAGGTCTTTCATTGAAAAACATTTGTTCTTCTTTTACGTTCTCTAAAAACTCCACATTGTTTCCAATCAGCAATATGTCATCCAAATATAATATTAGAAACGCTAGAGAGCTCTCACTCACTTTCTTGTAAATACAAGATTCTCCAACAACTTTTATAAACCCAAATGCTTTGATCACCTCATCATAGCACTTATTCCAACTCCGAGATGCTTGCACCAGTACATAAATGGATCGCTGGAGCTTGCATACTTTGTTAGCATTCTTTGGATCGACAAAACCTTCGGGTTGCATCATATACAACTCTTCCTTAAGAAAACCGTTAAGGAACGCCGTTTTGACATCCATCTGCCAGATTTCATAACTGACTTAAGCATCGCTAGCGGTGAGAATGTCTCATCGTAGTCAACTCCTTGAACTTGTGAAAAACCCTTTGGCAGAGGAGAGGGCTCCGACCGCTGGAGAGGGTGGGAGGAACCCAGGTGCGCGGCGGAGATGGCTTGGGGCCGAAAGAAAGCGTCGCCGATGGGGGAGGCGGGAGCAGTCACGTGGCATCAGCAACAGTTGTGGGTGGTGGCGCGGCGGTGCGCGCGGGTAGCTGCAAAGCACCGGCAGCGGGCACGCAGCCATGCGTGGCCAGGGGCATGGAGGGACAGGCCAAAAATGAGGTGGCTCGGCCGCAGGGCCGCGGGGTGAGGCGTGGACCCGAGGGGCGGCGGCTCCGACGTCGTGAAGTGGGCGGGGAGGAGTTGAACGGGGCCTGGCACCAAGGGGCGGCGGCTCCGGCGCTCGTGAAGTGGGCGGCGAGGAGTGGAACGGGGCGACCGCGTGGTGCGCACTGGGCCTGCTGGATGCAACGGGAGGGAGGCCAGATGGCCTAGAAAACAGAGGAGCGACGATGGATTTTCCTCCTGGGCTGGATTTTCTACTAGTTAATGAATTCTATATGATGTATGGTTTGTTTGTTTTGGTTTCAGATTTTTCTAATGACGGTCATTATGAGATCCTGGGAAACCAAAGAAAGAATGTCAAATCCAAAGATCTTGTGAAGCAACGACATCAAGCATGACTGTGGGCACACGTTTATGGCCAACAAAAATACCTTTGTGTGCAGTAGGGGAATTTTTCCACTTCCAATGCATGCGGTCAATGCTTTCGAGCATACTCACAAACCCCCTTTACTCTCCAATTGCAAGTAATCTAGCGGTATCTTCAGCTACGATTGCAGTCATCATGAGCTCCTTATCTTCGGAGGAGAAAACTTTGCAAAATTGTCGAGCCAAGCTTCGACGATGATTCATTCCGATGCGGTGAGACGACAGAGAGATGACAAAAGAGAAGAAGGGGAGGCAGAATCAGGATTATGAAAGATATGAGGGATGATCATGTATTTATAGAGCTAAGTAGCCGTTGGAAAACTAGCCGTTTGAAAACTAGCCGTTGGAAATTAGTCGTTGGTAGTTATGAAATATTCTTAAAATATAGAATAAGAGAGATGTTTAGGAAAACTGCTGGAGTTGAGGAATTTTTAAAGGACAATCTTTCTAAGGGAGTTCCCTATTTTGAGATATAGGAAAGAAATTTTAGGGAACTGCTGGACTTGCCCTTATATGATATCTGACGTATGTTAGTTACGATTTCCGATATTTAACGGACCGTTTTACTCCAAGTTTTGCCTATTGCGTGTGGAAAAAAGTTCCGTCGAGTCTACTTTGTCTGTTTCTTAGGAATGAAAGCTACGTTGCGCCTAACTAATTGCTGCACCACAGAGCTTAATTTGTCGTTTTTACTCTGCCTGGCTAGCTTATAAGAAGCTGCTCCAGCTTGTGATGATAAACTAAGCTGGTTCAGAAGAACCATTTCCGGCAGAGCTCCACACAGGGCTGGGCTAGACAATAATTTTCCATGGCAGATCTCGTCATGCTAGACATGCTTCCGCGGACATGGTTTCTGTTCCTCTTTCCCCTCTTCCTCTTCCTCGTCCTCTTGTTTGTGCATTATTATTGGTTCACTGTGAATAGGAAGACAGGAAAAAGGCAGCAGCAAGAAAGCCACCTCCTGCCTTCTCCACCTTCTCCACCGGCATTGCCCATCATCGGGCACCTACACCTCGTCGGCTCCCTCCCGCACATCTCCCTCCGCCGCCTCGCAAAGAAGCATGGTCCTGACATGATGCTGCTCCATCTTGGCGCCGTGCCGACACTCATCGTATCGTCGCCACGTGCCGCAAAGGCGGTGCTGCGCACACACGACCATGTCTTTGCTTCACGGCCCCGCTCCATTGTCTCCGAAATCATCATGTATGGCTCGTCCGACATTGCCTTAGCGCCATACGGCAAGCACTGGTGGCAGGCAAGGAGGCTCGTCGCCACCCACATGTTGAATGTTAAAAAGGTGCAGTCTTTCCGGAGCGCCGTCGCAGAGGAGGTAATTTTAATGATTCTGCAGTTTTCACATTGTGTTTCATTAAAAATATTTTAATATCTCTGCCGGTACAACGAAAAGTACAACTGTCAATGTTAGTGCAAATTTGTTTTGTACTCTTTCTCCCTTTTGCAAATTATTTGAAGTTCTGGCTTTATCTAAGTATAATTTATTTATAGTTCACTGTCTGTACGGAAATGTGCTAATATCTAGACCATAGTATAAAATGTACTTATGATTAATCTAATTTGGTTTAGTGGATACTGACATCTTTCCACGGATTTTGTTAAATTGCACATTTGACCTAAGACAAATCTTGAATTTCAAATAATTTGGAACATAGAGACGATGTTGCATACATAATGACTTGGAAAGTTTATGACTGAATTAAGTTTACCCAAATGCTTAGGAATGCGAGGTTCAAATTGATTTCACCCGAGTTGTGAGTGGATATATTGACAGCACGGTTGCAAGGATAGGCGGCATGAGGTGGTGGACATGTTTGTGAAAGAGGTGATGGTTCGATGGGTAGAGGTTTGAGGGGTTTGGGTTAATCTACTATCTAAGCGGTTGACGCACTCATGAATGAGTTATATAGAGGTATTCGTTATTTTCTCTTTGCGACGAAAAATGACCCTGACATAATTGCGGGAAGGTGATATGATCCTTGTCATTGTTGTTAGCTACAGTACATGTGTATGTAATATTATGCATTCATAAGAGTGAGTGTATACACATGCATGTGAGTGTCTATATGTTTATACCATGTTTCTCAACAACAACAAAATGATGACCATGAAGAATTTCAAGCCACCATCAGTACTAGTGGACCACAACCGGGGAATCAAGGCGTGCATGTCCTTAGTACCCGCACGAATTTATAGTTTATCACAGACCATTCCAAGGTGGAAATTCAAGCGGTGCCGGTATGGAACGGTACTGCATCCACCACCCATTTATTCCTATAGATTCCTGGAGCCTTTTCCTGTATAAAGAGTAGATCAGCTTCTCAAATGAATAATAGCAATACATGCATAGGAGGGGCCTAGAATGACCCGGCTTTTGTCAGACTTTTTCAGGTCTGTAGGAAAATGTCCTAATATCTAGAGCATATGGTATAGCAATGTAGTTTACGATTAATCTAATTTGGTGTTGGTACGATGGATGGGAATTTGAGGGGGTTTGGAATCCTATGTACCTAAAAGATTCACCCTCACTAACTTATTTATCTGAACATGCAAGCATATCACATCATCATACAATTATTAATGGAATAAGACTCACCTCAACATGCAACCATGCATGAAAAAAGACCAACCACTGCATGCAACCATGCATGAGAAACTATTTTTCATTCTAGTATTCTACTTATATTCAATAAATATTTTATAACTAGGTTGTATACATTTTTATTCTGGTTCATATGTTACTAATCCAATTTTTTGTATTCCACATAGTCATATGTCATCGAAATATATTGCAATTGATTCCTAGAGCAACTCGTGAGGTATCATCTAGTTATCTTGTATTAAATAAGCCCATGGCGCACTAACGGAAGAGTTATAGAAGCATGTGTTATCATCCCGTAAAAAAATCCTTATCTCTCTCTTTGCTATGAAATAAAATGTTGTTTGCCGGAAGCTGACATGATCCTTATCATTGTCTTTAGTCGTCAGTCATAGTATATGTTTGCGCATTTATAGAAGTGAGTGGGTGTACATGTATGTGAGCATCTATGTTTCTAGTACTACCTAAGACTCATGGAAGAGTTATAGATGTATTCTTTGTCTCTTTCTTTGTGATAAAAAAAACTGACATAATTGCCGGAAGCTGATATGATCCTGGTCATTCTCTATAGTCGTTACTCATAGTATAGTGATGTACTCCCTCTGTTTTAAAATAACTGTCTCAACTTTGTACTAGTTTTAGTATAAAATGATACTAAACTTAAAACACTTATTTTGAAACGGAGGGAGTACATGTGTATGAGCGTCTATGTTTGTGCCATATTTCTTAACAACAAAGAAGACAACCATAAAAGAATTTGAAGCCACTGTATCAGTACTAGTCGACCCCAACCGAGGGATCACCCGCACGAATGTATAGTTTACCACAGCCAATTCTAAACTAGAAATTCTAGCGGTGTCCGATATTTAGGTACTGCATCCACTACTCATCTATTCCAAGTAATTCCTGCAGCCTTTTCCTGTATAAAGTGTCAATCAGCCACTCAAATGAATACATAGCAATACACGCATTGCAGAGGCCTACAATGACCCAGCTTTTATTAGACTTCTGTCAGGTAAGAGAGTGTGAGAGGAGAGAATGATGTATGACCGCAGGACCTCTCTCCAACTAAATATTTGCATTTATTTTCCACTTGACATTCTGAATGACTCATAACTTTTGAACCAAATTTTCATTCAGGGAGACAAGACCTTTAAAAGAAGACGATCTTGGAAACATTTTTGACTAGTTTGAATTTATTTTTTTGACAATATTTAAATTTTAGTTATATTTGAAAATGAAACTATTTATTTCACTGAATTTGAGATCTAATATTTGTAAACCTGCTTATTTCACTTATTTAAAAAACATATTTCACTCATTTAGAAAAATGTTACTCTTCTCAAAAATGGATTTCAATAAATCAACAAATATATTCCCTCCATCCGGAAAACAAATTTCATTCATTTCAGTAAAATGATATCATTAAATTCAAGAAATATGTTTCATTCACTTGTCATAAGTGAAGTAAGTGGATTTCACACATTTCAAAAATTATTTCACTCATTCACAAAATACACTCATTTGAAAAATATTTCATTCCTTAAAAAACTGATTTCGGTCGTTGGTCTTGTTTTAAGGAGTTCCACGCACTGAAACACACTAAATGAAAACGTGGTTTTCACTCACTTAAACAGAAAAAACACTTATTTCAAAAGACTATAGTTTCAAACAGGTGAAAAACATATTTCACTCGTTTAATAAATTGATTTCACTCGTTGGTCTTGTTCACACATTTAAAAAATATATAACTAAAATAATTGGATTTCACTCACTGAACAGATATTCAATAATTATGTAACTGAAACGAATGAAATAAGCAATATCACATAACACCCACTGAAATAAGCAGCTTAAATATATCATTTTTTCTTATATTTAACAAATATCTAATTCAGTAACAGAAGTACCCGGCATGACAAATAATCAATTTCATATACTTGTTTTTTTGCTAAAAATACGAATATATACTGAAATAGAATGGGTGAAATAAGTGGACTGAAACATTTGAATTGAAAAGTATCTGCAACGTATATCGGATTCATCTTGTTCTAAAGGTCCTGACGACATAAATTTGAATATATAAAAAGTTTCAAAAAGTAAATTATGATTTAAACTGCATGAATGATGTATCGCAAGGATGAACTAAAGGATGGATTTATTGTTTGGGGGATGAGAGAGTGGATCTCACATACTCCTGCCATGCATGCATGCGAAGGAGACATGGGTGTGTGGAGGGCCCGTGTGTTTCAACTGTATACTACAAGCAAGCAACACCAAACGCGATACATGCATGTACTTTGAGGTGGGGACAGGGGCAACGTGAATCTAGATGCAACTGTACAGTGACAAATGTGCCGCTACGTACTATCGCTGGTAGAAATGTCTCTGCGCAGACGACTCCCCCATCCAGTCATCCAGAGTTTAAAATACAAAATGAGTGAATGAGCCGGTCTGTCGACAAGCTCACTGGTACATTTCTTGGACAATGGCGAGAGGAAAGTTATACTCCCTCCGTTTCAAAAAATTTGTCTTAACTTTGTCTAAAAATGTATGTATCTAAATATTAAAATTTGACTAGATACATTCATATCTAAACAAATTTAAGATAAGAATTTTGAAACGGATGGAGTATATATTTAGGATGAGGGTCTGGCGAGATATAATCTACTCACTCCGTCCACTCAAAAATGACTCGATTTTATACTAATTTTAATATAAAGTAGAGTCACTTTTAAGTCACTTATTTTGAGACGGAGGGAGCACAAAAGAGAGGTGGAGGGCCTGGAAGATGGCCTTCTTGGTAAGATAGTTAACTAATTAATAGACAACATCCACTAATTAAAATATTATACATTTCTAAGAAAATTGGAAGCCAGATATTTGGATAATAAGGATTTTACCATCAGAAACGTCCTTTTTATTCAATTGTTTTCTATTGTTGACCCTTGTTGTAATCTTGTTATCACAAATTTATCAATATATTGTCATAAGTCATAACGATTTGAACTATACCTGGCCACGAACGAAATAAATAAAATTGACTGCCATTTTTTCCTCCCCTGACAATTGTTAGCTACTCTCATAGTTTAAGATGCATGTCCTTGTAGGTGAAAATGGTGATGGCCAAGATTAACGAGGCCGCCACTTTAGGGGGTGTGGTGGACATGAGCGAGCTGCTAAATTCATTCACATATGACATGGCATGCCGCATTGTGTTGGGAGAGTCCTTCCTGAAAGAAGGACGGAGCAAGCTGTTCCGGGACCTCACCGACGATACCTCACGACTGCTAGGAGGGTTTAACATGGAGGACTACTTCCCGGCGTTGGCTAGGGTTGGTGTTCTTAAGAGGGTTGTTTGTGCAAAGGCTGAGACGTTGAGGCATAGATGGGCCTATCTCCTCGACAATGTGATTGACGAACGTGTCAGCAAGAACAAGTCAGCATTTGATCACAAGGGTGGTGATTTCATAGATATTCTGTTGTCTGTTCAGCATGAGTATGGTCTCACAAGAGATCACATGAAAGCCCTCCTAACAGTAAGTACAAATAATACTTTCCAAATTCCAAATTATATATGTTGATATACATATATATACCTCTTGTGGTAACCTAATTAATTTATATCCATAGGATGTATTTTTCGCTTCAACCGACACATTATCTAACACCCTCGAATTCGCCTTGGCCGAGCTGATGAGGAGGCCACGCCTGATGGTAAAGCTACATGATGAGGTGAGGAGAACCGTGCCGCGGGGACAGGAAACTATCAGCGAAACTGATATCAACACGATGATGTACCTAAGAGCAGTCATAAAGGAGTCACTCCGGATGTATCCTGTTGCACCATTGCTTGCTCCACACCTTGCCATGGCTGATTGCAATATCGATGGCTACATGGTTCCTACTGGGACACATGTCTTCGTCAATGTATGGGCCATTGGTAGGGACTCCAGCTCCTGGGAAGACGCGGAAGAGTTCATACCTGAAAGATTTATGCATGAAGGCAGTGACTTTGGCGTCAACTTCAAGGGGAATGATTTCGAGTTCTTGCCATTCGGGGCGGGACGAAGGATGTGCCCTGGTATGCACCTTGGAATCGCCAATATCGAGCTTATGTTGGCAAACCTCATGTACCATTTTGATTGGGAATTGCCGCTAGGGGTTGAGAGAAAAGATATTGATATGGAAGTGGTATTCGGGCTAACCGTTCGCAGAAAGGAGCGACTATTGTTAATTCCAAAACCATGTCTTTAGCCACAAGAATAAAACATAATCTAAATATTGTATGTTACTGGTATATTGTTTCCAATAAATAAAGAGAAATTCCTACTTGTTATAAATATATTCTGAAAGTTATTGGCGGTAGCAGATCTTAAGCCCCAAAAGAGCCTAAGAACCCTAGACCATGTGTTTAATTATATGAGCTTGATAAGCAATGTCATCTATGAGCACTAGCTTGTCGTCAGCATATTGCAATACAGAAAAATAGCCATGGCTCATGGGAATGTATGCGGCGACAACATTCAAAGGCTATAAGATTAGTTAGGAAATATTTTTTGCAGCACATCTGCTACTAGAATGAATAATAGATGTGGGAAAATACTGTCGTTGCATCATTGACCTGGCCGAAAAGAGATTAATTCTCCTGACATGTTGTTAAGGACTTGGGATTGACCTAAAGGACAGTCCGTACTCATCTAGTCTGATTAGTTTGGAAATACCTATTGCTACAAGATTTCTGCCGGATGCAAACTGATCGCAACTTCGTTAGTATGATTCCTTGTGGTGTCAATTGCAGAATCCATGATCTTGTTCTTGTGTCCTCTGCTCTAAAGAGGGAGATAATGCCAATCATCTTCTTCTAGTTGCCCTTTCTCGCGTGAGATATGGTATACAACGCGCTTACCTTCATGCTGCACAAATTCACTTCAAGATGATAGGAAGTTCTATCGTAGTCGTGACCTATATGCTCAGCAACAATGTTTAGGCTTACAACCGTAAATAGCTAAATTTTCACTCATCTGCTCCACCTTGCGTGTTATATGGCTAGAAAGAAATAGTCACGTCTTCGGCAAGAAAGTAATGATGGCATCGCTTGTCATTCAGAGAATGAGAATGGAATTCGAACTGTGAAGTTGGCTAGAGTTAGTGGATGAGTGCATCGTTCATAATCTACACCTAAATTGTGGATGATGTTCTGGACCAATATATAAGGATGCTTGCCTCACACACCACTAAGAAATTGAAATTATGACACATACATCTGTGCTCCTCCTTTGTCGTCCACCTGGCCTCACGTGCGCATCGATTTTTGGGATCGAGCCAAGACGGGTTAGGACCTATGCCACGTGTATGATGCCGTACTTTGTCATGCAGGAAAGAAGCCAAAACATTTGTTGCACTAGTGGCAAGAGAAAATGAACCGATTGTGGAATGTTCCCATTCGTCTCATCTTTAGTGTTTTAGTTTCATTTCATGGAGCCCCATTAGCAATCGTTCCTCTTCAATAGACAGCGTCCATTTGTCTAGTATGCACTTGCCTCCCAGGTCCAAAACTTTGTGAATCCTAGGACTTTCCCACTCCGTCCCATAGTGTGCACCGTGAAGTGGAGGAGCAGGCCTATGAAATAATGGCCTTTATGATCCTTTACAGGGAGAGGCAATAGGATTTTGGGGAGAGCTCTTGCACGACTGTTGGTTCCTTCCCTGCTGTGGTTGGGGTCAATACCTCATGTGCGACACCTTTGAGGTAAATTGGATAAAGTGCAACGTAGTTGGCGCAAATAACTCTTGTGTGACATCTTTGCAGCCAACTATAGCTCCAACGCGACATGGCCTGTTTAACCATGAAATGCAAAATACAAGGGGTTAGCGGTTTGAGTTATGACACGTGAGACCCATCACTTATCCACATCAATGTGGGACCCACCACTTACTCACTTGTGTGACCCACATCTTATCAACGTAAGCATGCCCGTGCTCATCAGCGTGGCCCGATCCGAGCCAACCACAAGCCCGAGCCAGCCCACCCCCCATTGCTTTCCCTTCCCCTTTCTTTTCCCCCACCTTGTTCTTCCTCTTCTCCGGCAACGAAGCGCGGCGCAGGCGAGTGCCCTGCCGGCGAGTGATGTCTAGCTCGACTTCGGCCTCCCGCCAATCATGGCCGCAGTACGGTCCAGTGCCGTTGACAAGATGCCCCGTTTGCCTACGAGTGCAGCCTCTGAAGTGTTTGACTTGTATGAAGGAAGAAAGTGGCAACCGTGGGCGTGAGTTCGTGAAATACTTGAGCACGCCACAGCCGGGGCAGGATAGATCTGTGTACTTCACCAATCGTATGGTCTAATTTCTCCCGATTTTTTTCTTTTTCCATCGAATTTGGGCGGTGGATCTGATCTATGGTTCATGTGCCACAGACCCCCGTTTTCCAGGTTCTGAAGAAATGTGGACATTTAGAATGGCTAGATGAGTACATTGAGAGGCTGAAATTGCAGGCATCAACCCAAGAGCTTGGGGGCACCTTGGTGTGGAACACGGACCCCATTTGTTGCGCAGAGCCGATCCGATGATGGATAGTGCTGAATTTAAGGGGTCACCCGAACTGAAGTGCGAAATGAAGAAAATGGGCAAGCAACTAAAGCAGCTGATCGATTTGAAGTAGCAAGTAAATATGATGGCTGGAGCATTTCATTGTTGTGTCATTGCTATGGGTTCATCAATCACTAGAAATTGTTAGAGTTTTAGTTAGTGTGTGAAGATAGTTTCAGGGGTCCCTATTTTCAGTTATTGTGTCTAGCTAGTAGTTTCAATTAGTCAGGGACCATTTGTTAGCTGAATTTCAATTTGTGTGAAGCAAAGCCTGAAATCTGATAATGATATTCGGACCCAATGATATGCTCGACTGAACTTGAATTTGTGTGAAGCAAAGCCTGGATTATTTGCTCCACCTGATGAATAAAATGCAACAATTGATGAATAAAATGTAGCAAGTCATAAAATGCAGTAATTCTGCAAGTTAACAGAGTGCAGATGCAAAGTTCATGGTCAAACAAAAAAACTTTATTGGGCCGTTGGCTGATGAGGACTCTGAGAAAAGGCAGGCCCAAATAGAAAAATCAGGTCCAAACAAGCCCAACCGCTTAGTGCATCCATGTTGCTTTGACAAAAAAATTGTGCACTTAATTTTGTGATGGATCTCTTTTTTGATACACTACTGTAAATCGATAAAACATTATGTGATACATTAAATAATCGAATCATTTTTAAGGAGGATAGATAGACCCATTCTTTTTTTTGTGGGAGATAAATCCATTCATGCATGGCTGCCTGAACACATGTATGTATTGTAAAAAAAATCCGCTTTACATATTTTTTGCTTGTCCTCTATTGTTTTGTGATTATTTTTATGCATGTCTATGGTCCCATGAAACCCAAATTAGTTGCATGCTTAGATGAGTTAAATTAGTTGCATGTCCATGGTTGCGGATCCAGAAAAAAATATTCGGATGCACACTTGTGTGTCCATAGTTAGTACCATTACAACTTATATAGATAGATCAACACAAGCACGACATAGATAGTACGTACCATTACAACGTAACCCTACAACTTATATAGATAGATCCATAGTACCATAAGTAGCAAGAACTTAATAATAGAAAGACACATAACATACCTATAGTACGCTTACAACTTAAATAACATAGATAGATAGAAAAGATAGATATATGTGGGTAGATCGTCTGCCTCCTCCTCGCTCCTCCTCCACCTCGCTCCTCCTTTGGGCGCCCTTCACCGCTCCTCTGGGGTGTTGTCGCTGGGGTACGGTAGAGTGTGCATGCGCTCCGCGGTGGGGAAGATGTTGTTATAGTCCGTGAAGATGTTCTGGTTGGTGAAAGCGATGAACTCGCAGCCACACCAGAACATGCGGCCAAGGAGGTAAAACACGTCGATGTTGTTGGTGAAGTAGGAAAGGATAGCAACCATAACCCCGTTGTGGATGACCTCCTCAACTCGGTACATCCTTGGAGATCCCCGGGGGAGGTGGCCAAAGCCGAGCGCAAGGAAGGTGTTGCTGAACTCCCTTGCGCCCCTCCATCTTGACATCGCCCACACCCGAAGGTTCATCTCCACGTACACCTCGGTGGGGTAGAGCCTCTCCGGCATGGTGGGGGGAAAGCAGAAGGTTGGCCTGATGGACTGCATGGCTGCGGCGGCCTGGTTTTGGGGTTGTTTGTGGTGAGAAGAAGAAGGACAGTGAGATGGGAGAGGATGGGAGATGTATGAGGGTGTGAGACGAGGAGGAAGATGATAGGTGGCTTAAATAGCCATAGTGCAGCGTGTTTTTTGACTGGTTTCACCCGTTTCACCATGTGGAAGTAATGAGCGGCGACGTTGGGTGACATCGGGAGGGGTGTGTGTACACGCATGGGAAACCCAACGCTTCATCAATAGCCAGGCTGCGACGTTTCAACGCTGCACGGGCCTCTGTCGTCGGTCGGGGGTTCATGCTTGTTCGGTCTTCTGTGCGCATTCATTGTAGGCTGCTCGCTCGCATGCATGGCAATGTAGCGTGCTCGCTAGGGCCTGGATAAAGGGAGGCATGGCAACGTTCGGTCCAAAGGTCCAATAGGTGGGCTTCTTTATCATAGCCCAACAACACGCATGCATGGCAGCAGCCCACCCTCGAGCGCAAAACAAACCAAGGGCAAAAAATAGCCAACCAATCACAGCGCCGAACTAGCGTCGCGAGGATCGCTAACGTGACACTACTGCAGGTCAGAAATGGTTGATCCACATCCAGCCAATCGTTGATCCACATCCAATGGTCAGAAATGGTTGGGGGACTTATCCAGCGTTCTCAAATACGACCAATCAGAGCGCCTCACTCGTATCGCTGACGTTGCCCTAGCACATGATCCACACCGTCCATTCCCAGAGATCCAACGGTCCAGAAGTATGCGGGTTTTGGCTAGGGTTTGAGGGGTTTTGAAGAGGTTATGAGGGGTTTTGAAGGGGTTATGAGGGCTAGGGTTGACCATAACTAATTTAAAAAAATCGTAAAATATGAAACTTGCACCCATCATCGGTTTATGTTACTAGGTTGCTGGAAAAAATAAGAAACCTGGTCTACGGGTATATTCACGAAAAACCCTTCACAAAACCAAGCTATCACGAATGAGGTTGTGTGGGATTGAGGGCTAGGGTTGACCATAAATAATTTTAAAAAGATCAGAAAAATACGAAACTCTCACGCATCATCGTCTTATGTTACTAGGTTGCTGGGAAAAATAAGAAACCTGGTCTACGGGTATATTCATGAAAACCCTTCACAAAACCTACCTATCACGAACGATGTTGCGTGGGATTCGGATTAGGGTTTAGGATTAAGCTTGTCATAGTTTATCCAAACGATCCAATATTTGACAAGGACCCTATATTTACACACATGATGTCAAGTTTAGATTTTTGGCTCATTTTGAAAAGGTTGAAAAAAAATGCTTGCAAATGGGGTGTTTATCCTAGCTTTGGAGCTCATTTGGAGCATAATTTTCATGACTAGTGTTTCACTCAACAAAAAGTCATCGAATTGATCACCTAACATGCATATCATTTGAGAAAGCATTGTAACATCAATACCCAAACTAAACAACTTCAAATTTGAATTTTGGCTCAAATTTGTAATTTTGCCAGAATTTGAATAGAGTTACACAAATACCCATCAAAGTCGAAATAGCATTACACAAATCCAAGAAAGTTTTTTAGACAAATCCAGGCAAGTTTTTTAATTCACACAAGAACAATATTTCACTTCTACTTCTTCTGACCAATCAATTTCTTCTTCTATTTCTTGTCACTTGTTGATCCTACGACGGGTACGACACCCAGTTCACTCAATCTCTTGGTTTTCTTCACTCGGCCATCTAGGACAACTTTAGTTGGCACCACAACATCTAAATGAGGCTTAGTTTGCACAACATCAACTACAACAGCTTCAATTTGTAACACAGCTTCCAATGTAGGTTCAGTTTGCACATCAACCGCATCAACTTCAGTTCTAATTTGCACCACATTCTGCTCAGTTTGCTCATTTTGCCACACATCCAAATCTTGCTCATTGTGCACTTCATCCGAATGTTGCTCATTTTGCACCCCCAACATCATCAAAGTTTGGCTAATTTTTCACCACAACATCATCCAAGTTTGTCTCATTTTGCAACACAACATCACCCAAGTTTGGCTCATCTTGCACACTACTACCAATACTTCTCTTTTTTCTACACCATTGGTTCTTGCCTTTTTGATTGCCCAGCAATCTTCAACAACAAGGGGTTGACCTCCACGCTTCCTCCTTTAAAACAAAGATTGTAATTTGGCTAGTAATTAGAAACAACATCCAAATAAAAAAACACAAACATAAACATACTTTGGCCTTTTAGGAGTGTAACAACATTTTGAAGATCCTTTCCGTTGCCCAAGTTACTCGCACAGCTTGCATCTATTTTTGTTACCTTTTTGGGACCTTTTTGGCTTTGCATCATTCTTTCCCTTCCCCATTTTTCTACTCCCACCTTTCTCAAACCATGCCTTGAATCTACTCTCTTTAGGCCTGCCAACCTTTCTTTTTGTTAGGGGAGGACAAATGGAAAATTCAGTTTCCACTTCAGGCCACTGAGGCTGATCTGTAAGTGTTGGAATTGGAGTTGCATATGCAGTCCTGAATCTTGCCACTGAGTAATATCCATGCAAATATGGGTGCATGTTTATCTTGGGTTGAGAGGTCAAGAAAAGTATGGCATGGTCACATGGTTTCCCGGTGTGTTGCCACTCGAGGCAAGTGCAATCATGCAACTCAATGTTAACAGCATGCCTCCTTCCAGTCTTGGCATCTCTAACTTCAACACCCCATAATGAAGGATTTTCAACACACAAATTTGTAAGATTTCTGCTCCTGTTCATCACTTGTTGTACAATGGCAGGAAGCTTATCCCCTTGCAGACAATCACCAATCCTTCTTGACAATTCCCACATGCGCATGATCATGATCCTGATTTGGTCAACCATGTCATGCAGAGACAAGTTCTTTAACTGTTGTATCTTCTTGTTAAAACTTTATGCCAAGTTATTATTGATATTATCATACTTGATGGCAGTGTTAAATCCTGAATTGTACCACAATAAAGAATGATATGTGTTCAGCCATGAACCAAACTCACTGCATGCTGCTTTCATCTTATCAAGATGATATGAATGTGTCTATTTGGTGTAAGATCTTGCTGCTGGCCACATTCTCCCAAATTCTTGTCCTATGAATTTTTTGATCATATTCATCCACATATGGCCGAAGCACTCCCTTTGCTCACAATGAGGAAAAGCATTCTTCACTACATTTTCTAGCCCTTTACACGCATCTGTATGTACTGTCAAAGGCGGCATTGACCCTATGCATCTTTTCAACTTCATCATGAACGATGTCCATGAAAACTTTGCCTCTGATTGAAACAAACCAGTAGAAATATTTCTTGAACTTTTTTGCATGCATGTAGAAAAAATGTCAATGTTTCTTGTCAGAAAAAAACAGATTTTTTCGAACTTTTTTACTGTTTTTTAGATTTTATTTTTCATCCGAGATCACTCGAGCTCGGGATCACATACTCCCTGTCCATTATGATCTTCATTTCCAATAAAGCATGAGCTGCTCTCAACTTTGGGTTGTGCAAACTAGTGAGTTACATCAAGTCACCAAAGTTGTAAACAGAATTCCCTATTTCCAGTAATGAGAACAAAGATATGCAAAATCTGGTATGAATTTGGTAGCATAACAGCTGTAATTAAATTGGAAAATTGGACATAAGAAAAGATATTATATTATCTCCCACATACTCACACAGCCCATTAACCAACATTAATCCCAAATGATCCAGCACCACACTGGCTAACATCATACTCCCTCCATCCCAAAATAAGTGTTGTGGCTTTAGTTCAAATTAGACATGAGAAATTATGAACTAAATCCACGACACGTATTTTGGGACGAAGGAAGTACATCACAAGAGTATGCATGTTGTCATAAGTATGTTAACATCACAACAAACAAACTGTCGCTGCTGTTATCATTTGAGATTAGTTTGAGAAATAAATACATTGATAGATCTAGGATTTGTTTCTTGTTGAGCGCACAAAGCTGAAGGTACTTCACTACTTTCTAGAATCTGCAAAAGAAGAGCCAGGTTTTGAAGTAACATGTATCATGCTTTAAATGTATTGATGTTTGTGTGTTTTTATCTTGAGATGGATGAATTAGATACTTGGATAGTAGATCGTTACCGGAATCTAGGAGGAGAAAGTGAAGGAGAAGGAGTTGGAACTAACGGCGACACTATTTCTCCAATAGGCACTCCTTGCTTAGTTGCCAAGTCTGCAAAACAAGAAAATTGAATAGTGGTTGCATTGAAATATTAGCAAATTAATTGATAAACATCAAGTGTATATCCGGCATCTTAATTTACTTCATTAAGATTATCCGACATCTTGCACACATACTTCATGATAATATTAATAATATATTATTGAGGAAAGATAATTAAGAGACAATTTTCCATGCATTACGGTAGCTAGGCACACATGTTGACACCTACACATCCTTGGGCATAAAAGCCTTTTTTATATATGAGGTGTTGAATTTCTGATGACATTGACATAATTGCATTTTTGTTGTATAGAAATGACCTTTTCTCACTTCTTTTTGTCGTTTTTATTTCCTTTTCTATTAGGGTTTTAAATTGCCGGCTATTATTAGTTATAGCTGCCGCTATTGTTGTTTCTGCGGTGTCCACATATTTTGCTTTCCTACACATTCTTGTCGCTATAGCCTCAAACAGCCAAGCTATAGCCCCAAATAGCTCAATGAAAAAGCCAGGCGTTAAATCCAATAGCCGGCAATTTAAAACCTTGCTTTCTACACAAGTGCCTTTTCGTTGTGTAGAAAGGGCCTTTTCTCACTTCTTTTACTCTTTTTGTTTGCCATTTTGGCATAGTTGCCTGTTTGCTTGCGTGGGTCGTCCGAAGTCACTATATTTTTTGTTATAGATTTATTTTTCATAATCCATAATCTATACTCTATACCTTACCTATATATTTTTTATTATATTATTATTAAAAAAATAGGTATTCTTAGTCCATCACGCATATTTTTTAGAAAGCCCCTAATATTTTAGGGGTCAACCCGCAGTCCAAATCTAATCAACCATATCTATACCCCTTTATGTAAAAATATTTTTTAAATCGCTGATTGGGCTACCTCAGCAGCCGTACCGGACTGGGCTTCCAGGCTAATGAAAAAATAGACGCTCAAGTGATGTATCCACCACACAACCTATCTTTCAGTCCCTTGTGATGTAACCGACTAATCTAGCCTATGTTTATTGTGGAAGATGTGGAAACGCTGGCTCATGGGATGCATGCATGCATGCATGGCTGGGTTGGTTGTATTATAGCTGGTGATGGATTTCTTTTAAAAAAAAGATTCCCTTCGGCCCTCTACATCAATACCATCCATGCAACCACTTTATTAAGAAAGCAATTAAATAGTCTGCGGTTACAAACAAGCTGTAACAGAGCAGCGAAGTAATCCAAAATAAACCAAAAGATGCCATAACTGGCTAACATAGGCCTAGATGACTAACCATCTATCATATTAGTGGATCGACATCCAAACCGGTTGTAGATATTTCGAGATACCATCTTCCACCGGATAGACCCAGTAGCAATAGGCTCCCTGATTTCCGTAGGAGTGAGTAACGACCATGTACGGATCAACGTCGATGCCTTATACAGTACCTGCAAAAAATTTATATGTGTTTGTCTGTTAAAAATCAAGTCATTTATGCAGTTTAGTATAACCCAAAGCAATGCACATACTCCTGTACGAACATGTCTAGCAATAGCAATAAGCATGTCCACTCCATTTAGCCACATCTCAAACACCGGTGATGGCTGGTTTTGAAAAATCAAAATATCTGTGTATATCTGATAAGGACAACTAGCTTCAAGAGCTCTTTAAACTCGAAGCTCCTGCTCACGCGTGGGAGAGAGAAATAGAGGCACTCAAGAGAGCACATCTTGCTAAAGCGTGTGATGACGAGGAGATGTGCTTGCTCCACCACTCGAGGGCAGCAATGAAAAGTCAAGGAGAAAGGGGGATCGTGACGTGTGACTGCAACAGGTGATTTTTTTTTTCTCGTTGTGAAAATCACACCAAGGTATTCCAACGATAAAACTATGAAAGGGTAATATCGCCACTTCAACTACCAGAAGTGCCAAATATAAACCTGCTCTAAAGTTTGAGTACAAATTTTTGGGTGGCATTTAGATATGTACGAAATTTCTTAATGATATATACGGAAATTCCTCCATGAGAAAGTGATTCATGCATCACATATGTTATATATTAAAATATCAGCGTTACAAGCTAACATATTTACAACAAGACTATTTTAGCAAAAGGCTCACATTTGTTTCCGAAATTCAGTTTGAAAACTCAAATATTAGTATTCCCATAATGAGGGGGTGTTTGTTTTCAGGGACTTTTTGGTGTAGGGACTAAAAAAAAATCCCTTTTAGTCCCATGTGAAACAAACAGGAGGAACTTTTAGGAACTAAAAGGGGGTATTTGGGACTAAAGGAAGAAGTCCCTATGGGAGTGTCTTTTTGGGACTTTTTGGCACTTTTTCCAACAGTGTCCCTACTTTTAGCATGTCATTTAATGACTTCTAGTGCATTACTAGGGGTCACATGATCTTTTTGTATGTCATTTAATGACCTCTAGTCCTTATTTAGTCCATGGAAACAAACGAGTAGGGACAAGGGACTTTTTAGTTGGGACTAAAAAAAGTTCTGGGACTTCTGAAACAAACAGGGCCTAAATGGCAAGAAGCGGCATGAGCATTCTTTCTCAAACAGTCCTCGAGATCTTTGGCAAACATGTTATTGCACTCCGTGTTACACTCTTTGTTATAATTCACATGCATATTTGCTATACTAAATAAACTACAACATTTTAAATTCAATAGTTGATTGGATCGATTTTGGAATGCATAATTGCATATCGCCTTAAATTTCAACATACGTTCACATTCTCTCCCGTTGCAATGCACGAACATGTTTCCTAGTAATTTATCAAAATAATTAAAGATGAAAATTAGGGTCATGTGTAGCTATCATCACGAGTAGCAAATTATTTCTCTTCATAGATAGAGATACGAAGCCAACCGTGGTTGAGCTTGCAAAACAAGGGGTTCAAGTAGGGCAAGGCTTGCATTGCCTTCCTGTAGACTGATATTTTCAACGCCTGCAGGTTTTGTCCAAGTGAAGCCCTGCAGCAGCCTTGCAAACAACATCATTGTGATAGAGGTACCAAGAGAAATCCCAGGACAAGCCCTTCTCCCACTGCTAAATGAAATGAATCGTAGACCTGGCTCGGTGAGGAGTACATTCACGGTATTCAAATGCCTCTCGGGACGAAACTCAGTTGGTTCGCTCCATGTCTTGGGGTTTCGGCCAAGTCCAAGCCGGCTTAAAAGGATTTGGCTATCCTTTGGGATGGTGTAGCCAGCGATAGTGGTGTCCGCCATGGCAACATGTGGTACATTAAAAGCATGGTATGGGTGTATGCGGAAGGCCTCCCGTATACACGATTTGAGATAATTTAGCCGAGGAATGTCAGATTCCTGGACTAGTCTATCTTTACCGACGACGGTGTCGAGTTCATCGATCGCTTTTTGCATGATCTCTGGCCTGTTCATCATCTCGGCGAGCGCCCACTCGACCGCATTTGATGGGTTGTCGACTGCTGCAAGCACCATTTCCTACATCGGTAGATGTTGAATAAATGAAGCAATATCAATACAATACAACAACAAAAAAGATCAATAAATATATAATACATGATTGAAGAATACTAATGAACTTTCAGTTGAGGTATATCGTACTAACCGCCGTTTGTGCTCTTATTTCTTGTAATGATAGCAACGGTTGTCCCTTGACATCTTTAAGATGAATTAGGACATCCAAAAAGTCTCTAAACTCTTTATCTTCACCACCTTTCTCAAGAGTGGATGCCCTTTCATGTATCCGCTCCTGTATGATGGGATCATGCAACCGGTTGAGTGTTCTCATGACATCCATGGAAACCTCCTCATGGCCATCCAAGTCGAGGCCTACCAGGGCTGGGATGTAGTCAGACACGCAGAAGCTGTACACATGGTTGAGGGCTGTGAAAAGAGCGGCCACATGGGCCTCCTCATCACATCCAGGCTCATTAGTCGACGAAGCCGGTAGGTTGCTAAAGTATCTCTTACCGAACACAAGCCTTCTTATGAGGTTACAACAGAAATGTTGTGCCACATGGCGCACGTTGACAATGTTTTTCGCATGTGGCATCATGCCACAACAAGCAGTGTTGTGAATGTACCTTACAAGGTGGTCGTACTCCTCCTTCCGTAGGTGGTGGAGCTTCTCCTCCATGGACGATGTGAGGATCTCCAAGGTGAGGACGCGCCTCATCTTTTTCCACTGCCCTCCATGCGGTGACAAGACGGAGCCCTTGTACCCGAAGCTGAACGTACCCGAGGCGAAGGTGGTCGGACGGGAGGCGAAAACTTTATCCTTCTTCCGTAGTACCTCACAGGCTATCTGTGGGCATGACACAACAATGACATGAGTAGCTCCGAGACGGAGGCACATGATGTCTGTGTTCATCTCCTTGAGAAGGCGATGGATCCACCGGAACACTGCCGATTTGTTCCAAACCAGCTGGTGCATGTTCCCGATGATGGGCAGTGTGGCAGGCCCCGGGGGCAGCAGACCTCGCCGTGCCCGTTGCTGATGGGACAATACTACTCTTTTGCTTCTTCTGAGAAAATACACCAGCAAGGTAACCAGGATAACCAGCATACCAAGAGTCATAATGCATGAGCTGGTCAGGATGCTATATGGACCGGAATAGATAGAAAGCTGTGGTATAGATGGGTTGGGGATGATAGAGGGGTGTTTTAAGACTTCGACCAGGATAGATGGAAAGCTGTGGAATAGATGGGTTGGGGATGAGAAAGGGGTGTTTTAAGACTTGTGTTCGAATGCACTCTTGCTGGGTGCATCTAACTTGGTTAATTCTATGGGTATTTATAGGACATCCGGGGGGCTTTCTAGCTTTCCATGCATCATGGTCGTTTCCTTTTTTTTAGAAAAAAGAGGATTACCCCGGCCAAGCATCGTGGACGTACATACTCAGAGCATCTCCAACAGGCGTCCAAAAACTACTCCGTACGTTAAAAGATTTGTTTTTTGGACGCCGAACAGCTTCAACAGACGCTGTAAAACAGTGCGCACGCTAAAAACGTTTGGGCACACGCTTAAAAACGCTATCGCGCGCAGCATATTAGGTGCATCGGCTTGCGCACGCAACAAACTCTGAGCTGCTGCAGGTGGGGCCGTTGGACCGGGCTGGATTGGGCGCCGCACTAGCGTGCTTCTCTTGGAGATGCTCCGATCCCCGTGCTTTAAAAGCACTACAGTGGCGCGCTAAAAAAATTATAGGACGCGGATTTTTTACGCTGCCGTTGAAGATGCTCTCATGTTCCTATAATTATTTTATTAGTTAGAGATATACTTCGGTTTGAGCATCTTCGTGAATTCTCACATTTGCCAATATCATAGAAGGCCTTTGCTGAGGTAGTTCATCTGGTGGCCTTCATCTATTTCTGTAAATAATTTCAGATTTTTTTTGAAATGTAAAAATATGAATTTTCACGAACTTTAAATTTTGCATTTAGAGGCTTACAAAAGCAGTTTTCTCACGCTCCGCCACCATGTGGCAACAATACTCAATGGATCCCACGGTGGAGGTCAGCGTCAGCCTTGATTTGCGAATCTTGCACTGGGGCCGAGTTTGTGTGGGTGTCGGTCGATCCGTGTACATTCACTGTCTGGAGCCCATTCTCTCTTCCACACACGTGTTAGCACATGATGCACGAGTGTCTGGTTATAATTCTTCCATGAGCGTGCGGGAGATGTTGACGAGTTACCAACACTCCCAAACCGCGAGCGAGCGGCATATTATCACCATTGATTGATTAGTTTGCAACATATTACAGGCGGAAGAGAAAATATTGCAATATGGCATCTTCAATGCTAACCCGCAAACCAGACATATTCGGGACACATATAAATATGATAATACAAGAACTGCGCACATATATGCAAAAAGGATCAGTGATCATGTTTAAGAAACCCGATGAACTGACTGCCTTTTTTACTTAGATATATCCGGGACAGTCACATAGTACACTAGGGGCAAATGGTCTTTTCATCTCACACAATCACACTTAACACCATGAGTGACAAAAATAAACAAAAATGTCATTGAGGGAACAATTTAAAGTTTGAGTGTCAAAAAAGGAAGAAATTTTAGTTTTGGGCCAAAAAAGGAAGTAAAATTTAAGAAAGTGCCAAATAAGGAATTCTCTCTTTTCTTGGACATATGTCTCTCTCTTGCTCCTTTTCAAGGCATCGCACATGTCTCCCCCTCTCACTTTCCAATTTGCATATCTGTGGCCACAGGAGAGAGGTATCTCGTGTCACTCGTGTGATACTATATACAGCGGACGTGGCAACGTGTCTACGTACTCTCAACGACCACAAATCAACTCTCGATCGTGCGGCTGTGGTTTCTTTGAATCGTCTCTTCTCTCGTCCATACACACGCTGCTTTGAATCTTCTCTTTTCTTCTCTCGTCCACCAACATACGCTGTCCGCAGTATATGTAGCCAAGCCACTAAAGACCGGCCAGTGACCATGACTGATAGTCACTCACAGGCTCATAGCTAGACGACGAGCCAATGTTGGTAGTGAGTTCCAGTCGAGTTGCCCTGGAGACATGTACAAATGTGTAGTTGATACATTAAGAAGTGTGTTGATATTTTGCTCGCCAGTCTAATCGAAGTTGGATTAATTACTAGTTCCTGATTCAATCCTGCACCCGTGGATAATTGATAGTTGTGAGATTCTGACACACTTAATTTTCACACTACTCTTTTCAGCCCCATAAGAGAAGTTGTCATTCTTAATATTAAGACGGTATCCCGACGTAAGCTTTAACAGCTAATTTCAATTGTAGCATATATTTATGAAATAAAAAAAATACATATTTTGGAAGTACGTTTTGAGATACAGATGTGCATATGATTTGTAAATATATAATCTGCGTTTTTTTCGAAGATACTGGAGTCATATAAATCTGTAATTAAAACAAAACTAGAATTTCACACACTTTAAACTCAGTTTGAGTAAGCTCGAACTAGCCTAGAATGATCAAACGTCAAACTTGTACTCGAGCTGCTTAAAAAATCTACATCGTCTACATCATAGGATTTTCCATTGTTCCAAAAAAATTAACCACACACTACATCTGTCATGACATCATGCAAAGCTTCATAGGTTTCGGACAAGATTTTTATTATTTAAAAATTATTATACATGATTATAATTAAGTTGTAAGTTTCAATTTTTACATATAATTTTATTTGAAAGTGGCAAAAAAATTCATTAGACATAAATTATCTTAATTATGATTTTATTCCTATCTTCCAAAATTAATTTTAAACATATAGTTGCAATCAAATTTTGAAATATATCCAATTAAATACAAATATATTAATGAAATGTCTAAAATATAGCAAATAATGAAACCTACAATCATATTCCATACAGTACCAACGTCATCAAACAATTACAGATAAAATCTAAAACCATATAATTAAACAAAGTACCTACATGTTTGAGCAGTGGCGGCCAAAGGATGGCGCCTGCCACTGGTATACCTCCCACCACTGCTGATCTAACTACCATTGGCGGGCAAGCATGTGGTGTCTGCGACTAGTACTGTCGGTGCATAGCTAACGTGTGTCGAGAGGACAAGTGACGGGCAGGAATTTGTGCCTGCCAAACTTAATACAAGTGGCGAGCATCTTTTTGCACTGGCCACTCGAATCTTGCAAAATTAACAGTGAAGGGGCACTCATAATGCCCACCAGTAATGTGACCTCACCTATAAGAAGTTTCCTACTAGTGGATAAGACCGAGGTTGCCTTCGCTTTGACAGAGATCGAGCAATTCAATAGGCCATAGGCCTAAAGTCTGTGTGGGCAGAGATTTGGGTTATCATGACCATGTCAAAAATACATAGGAATCCCATTAAATCAAAATTATAATATAGAGCTTAGGAAAAAAATCCAGCTCACGTGCATGTTTTAAAAATATTTTATTTAACAATTACCTATTATGGTCCTTTATAATAATTCCCTGCTATATTATATGGTTAATATAGTCCCCATAATTGTTTTGAAAATACCCTATATGCAATCAAGCTCTATCCAAGGTATTCCAACATTACTTTCAAGAAATCATTGCTTTTTTTTGAGTTGGAAACCATTTTGAACATTCCAACATTGCATGAAACAATGATATCCATGTGCAGTGCTTCTATTAACATTATAATTTGGAAAAGTGGGGTGTTACATGACAAGAGGTTTTAGCTATGGGAATCATCTCTATCAATCTCCTATAATGTCCGTTTTATACTAGTCCAATCTGATTGATGGAGTACTAGGGCTTGACTTAAATGGGTGTGGCGACCATGATGCCGATAACTATGGGGACCTTTGATAGAGTTGCTACTATGGAACGGTAGACCTCACAATGCTGGGGTGATCGGAAATGGCAAGCCATTTCCAGTGCCTCCTATATTCCTTAAATAGATGTTCAATCATGCAAATTAGGGCTTGTGGCGGTAGACATAGTACCAGTGGTCACTGTTTCTTCTGCATGCTCGTCTCGTGATGTACAACATATGGAAATTATCTATTTCACGAGTATATTAAGAAGATATGCCAATCCTTCCCTATTCAAGCATATATATTATGAAATACAAAATAAATATCAGATTTGTGCATCTCACAATGAATTACTCATTCGTAGAACAGTTAAAGGGAAAAAAATCCAAGAACATGCTTGGGAATATCAAGATTCAACTTTGGAAATGAAGTGTGCAAGATCCTATCATCAGAATTTCCCAAGCTTAACTGTTAATCGTGCATGAGCAAGAAAGGTCCATAAAGAAAGTAAAGTTTATGCTTGAAATTTGTAGAAGTTATCTTTCACTTAAAGTCGTAAATCAAAGATCACTGATATTTTTTTTTACTGGATGCACTTCTAGAAGGGTACGAGGCCGGGCCAAAAAGTTGGGCGATGACATAGAGTTAAACATCGATGAAGTCATAGAAGATGGCGAACCGATTGCTCCTCAAGAGAATGCCCGTAAATTTATGTATCAATGCGGAATTACTTTTAGGGACCAAATCCCGATCACCATTCGAGAATGGAATAGGCCAACGGTAAATCAAGGAGTTAGTTACGTCGATGAAAGATCGAAAGAGTTGCTTTGGGATACGATCATGTCACATTTCAACCTACCAAATGGTCTCATAGATATCGACCGGTTGAAAGTCAAGCAATTTGCTCTTAACAAGGTGGCCACACAATTCGAGAGCTGGAAGAGAAGATTATACGACGACTACATCAAGGGAGAAAAGAAGACTCCGAATTTCACTAGAGAACTAGAGAAGATAAAAGATCACTCGGACGAATTTGTGGAGTACAAGGAATCGGATGAAGCTATCGAAACGTCAAGAGAAAATAATATAATTGCTGAGAAAAAGCAGCATCACCATGTTCGGGGGACATGTTTCTACAAGAGAGCCCTGCCTAAGTGGGAAGTAGCTGAGGCAAAGATGGTTGCAGAAGGGGTCATTCCAGCTACATCAAATTGGCCCGAGAGGTGCAAGACTTGGTTTAATGCACATGGGGGAAAGCGATAGGGCAGATTATTGCAAAGGTAGATCTTAAAAATGCCTCGGACGGTATACTTGAAGCAATAGACGATGCTCGAAAGGGGTTGTTCCAGCCCGAGAGAGAGAACGGCGAGCTTACACGTGCCCTGAGGAATCCTGAACACGGAGGACGAACAAGAGGCAAGGGCATTATTGTTGGAAATATGCCCTAGAGGCAATGATAAATAGTTATTATTATATTTCTTGTTTAAAGATAATCGTTTATTATCCATGCTATAATTGTATTGAATGAAAACATAGATACATGTGTGGATACATAGACAAAACAATGTCCCTAGTAAGCCTCTAGTTGGCTAGCCAGTTGATCAAGGATAGTCAAGGTTTTATGGCTATGTGCAAGTGTTGTCACTTGATAACTGGATCACATCATTAGGAGAATCATGTGAAGGACTAGACCCAAAATATGAACGTAGCATACTGATCGTGTTGTTTTATTGCTATTGTTTTCTGCGTGTCAAGTATTTGTTCCTATGACCATGAGATCATATAACTCACTGGCACCGGAGGAATACCTTGTGTACATCAAACGTCACAATGTAACTGGGTGACTATAAAGGTGCTCTACAGGTATCTCCGAAGGTGTTCGTTGAGTTAGTATGGATCAAGACTGGGATTTGTCACTCCGTATGACGAAGAGGTATCTCGGGGCCCACTCGGTAATACAACATCACACACAAGCCTTGCAAGCAATGTGACTAAATGTAAGTCACGGGATCTTGTATTACGGAACGAGTAAAGAGACTTGCCGGTAAAGAGATTGAAATAGGTATGCGGATACCGACGATCGAATCTCGGGCAAGTAACATACCGAAGGAAAAGGGAATGGCATACGGGGTTATACGAATCCTTGACACTGAGGTTCAACCGATAAGATCTTCGAAGAATATGTAGGATCCAATATGGGCATGCAGGTCCTTCTATAGGATATTGACCGAGGAGTACCTCGGGGCATGTCTACATAGTTCTCGAACCCGCGGGATCTGTACACTTAAGGTTCGGCGAATTTTTTCGTATAGTTGAGTTATATGTGTGGTTACCGAATGTTGTTCGGAGTCTCGGATGAGATCACGGATGTCACGAGAGTTTTAGGAATGGTCCAGAAACGAAGATTGATATATATAGGATGGTTTCATTTGGTTAACGGAAGGTTTCCGGGCATTACCGACATTGTACCGGGAGTGACGAATGGGTTCTGAAAGTTCGCCGGGAGGGGGGAAACCCACCCGGAGGAAGCCCAGTGGCCTTAGGGTGGCGCACCAACCCTTAATGGGTTGGTGGGACAGCCCAAGAGGGCCTTGGCACCAAGAGAACCAAAGAGAAAAAAAGGGAGGTGGGAAGGAAGAGAAGGACTCCACTTTCCAATCCTAATTGGAGTAGGATTTCTCCTCTCCTCCTTGGCCGGTGCACCCTTGAGGGCTTGGACCTCAAGGCAAGCCTCCTCCCCCTCCCTCCTATATATAGTGGTGATTTAGATCTGTTTTCTGACAACTTTTGCCACGTGCAACTCAGATCTAGACACCATAGTTCTTCCTCTAGATCGTATTTCTGCGAAGCTCGGGCAAAGCCCTGCAGGAGTAGATCATCACCACCACCGAAGCATTGTCACTCTGTCGGAGAACTCATCTACTTCTCCGTCTTGCTTGTTGGATCAACAAGGCCGAGATCATCGTCGAGCTGTATGTGTACTGAACGCGGAGGTGCCGTCTGTTTGGCGCTAGATCGGAACGGATCGTGGGACGGTTCGTGGGGCTGATCGAGGGACGTGAAGACGTTCCACTACATCAACCGCGTTTCTTAACGCTTCCTGTTGTGCGATCTACAAGGGTACGTAGATCCAAATCTCCTCTCGTAGATGGACATCACCATGATAGGTCTTTGTGTGCGTAGGAATTTTTTTGTTTTCCATGCAACATTCCCTAACAATTATTCCATGGGTTCAGGGGTTTTCAGAGTGGAACAACACTTATAGAAGTCGCTAGAGAAAAAAGAAGCAGGATGTAGACCGGATTCAGGGTTAGAAAGAAGTAACTTGGAGGTACACCGCATATTAAAGACGAAGCAGGAGTAACTGTACACAATTAGCTAGCAAAGGGCATGTTCGCGGCAGGAGCAAGCTGATCCAGCATTGGACGATAGTACCGTCCCATCTATGCGGAAAAGTAGCATGGGTTCCATTGGGGTCTGGGCCAATGATGCACTGATGGCTCACTACCCCGTGGATGATATCAAAGAGAGGACAGATTGTGAGCTACACGAGAAAATGAAGAACATATCCATGAAGGTGGAGGTCGGCTTTGCTTTACCTAATGCACCTGAAGCAGCCATCCATGGCAATCCGATTCCAGCTCGCTATGCTAAAGTCGGGGTGGATGAAGTTCTACCGGGTTATGAGTTACTAGAGCTTGACATTCCAGGAGGTGAAGGGGAGGAGACACTCGGAGAAGTCGTACTAGTGTCATCGTATGGAGAAAGGAATGCATCATGTTTCCAAACTCGATGCCAAGGCCACCGACTCCTCCGAGTAGCAATACACCTCGAAGTCCAGCCCACATCGATATCAGGGAGCCCAACGCGAGTCCATGTCGATCCCCTCCGTGTCAGCCGACTCCACCCCACGTCGATATCAAGGAGCCCAGCGCGAGTCCATGTCAATCTCTGTCGTATCAGCCGACTCCACCCCCTATGTCCCAGCAGTGCCAAAAAGCGAAAGACCACCGCTCTGGCGACGACTAATTCTATTCAGAAGAAAGGTACAAATATGAAAGCCAAAGGCAAGTGTCCTGCCAAAAAGAAGTTAGCTTATAATATGACTAACGAGGAACTCAACGAGGTCGTGATCTCCCAAGTGAAGTCCCATTTTGCATCGAAACTGCCCTCGCCGCCAAAGGAGATAATACTTGAGAAAACCATAGATCACTTTGTGAAATTTCTTGAGTGACACCTGTCACATGTGGGAAATGGGCCATCAGACTAAAAAACAAATGCAACAATTGAAACAGACGCTTGTACATGAGCAAGAAAGGTCGATAAAGAACGTAAAGTTTATGCATGATATTTGTAAAAGTTAGCTTTCACTTAAAATTGGTACTCAAAGATCACCGATGAATTTGTTTACGTGGAAATTAATGTACATAGAAATCATAGCAAAAAGTTAATGCCTAGCTTTACTTTGACCAAGTCGTCTAGAACAAAGTCGTTATTAGCAAAATTAGTTTGGAGGCTAATACTTAGTCCAATTAATTCTAATTTTCACTAGCTTGTGTGAAAATTAGAAAATTTAAAAATAAAGTAAATTTAGAGTATGGATAGTGAGGAAAATTATGAATAGAGATAGATCATTTTAGGGCTTCCAACGACCGGTCTTCACTTAGAAATTTCAAGTGGTATATTGTTCTTCGTTGCCATCCTCTACTTAATCAAAGTGACATGATCAACATCATGAAATTATTCTCTTTCCTCCTTGAGAAGAAAAACAACCTAGGTTTTGCTCCTCCCATAGGCTCCGCCACCAGTCCGCCCATACCCGATGGCCTTAGGGCCATGTGTTAGGGCATATTTCTATCCTAGTGGTTTTGGTGACTGATGACAATGCATGCTCTTGTGGATTAATGGTGTGCACTAAGCGTTTTAGATATTCATCATTTGGAACAAGCATGTTCATGCCCCTAAGTGTATTAAAGTGAAGATAGTTTTCTTTCTTACATTTTACTCTCGGTGGACTTGAGTCGTAGGAAAAGCCGTACTATTAAGAGGGGGTCAGCAATGTAAAGGTTTGGGTGGAATCATCATGTACACATTTATTCACACCCTCTTTCCGCCTTGTTGGAGTCCCAACCTTGCCTTTCCCCAGCCTGAAAATACCCAAGAGGTAGTACCGCTCCATCCGAGGTAGTACCGCCCTAGCCAGCGGTAGTACCACTCTGGGCGGATGTGCCCTAGCTAGTGCCGCTCGCTAGTGCCACTGCCTGTGGGTCTCGACACTTTTCATGTAGGACTGAGCGATTTCTGGACCAGTAGTTCTGGCGGTAGTACCTCTCACAGAGTGGTAGTACCGCTTATTACAACCATGCCAGGACTGCTCAAATTCTTGTGGCTGGTCTCTCAGCGGATGTAGGAGGCGGTACTACCCCTTATGGGCGGTAGTACCTATCCTGGCAATGGTAGTACCGCCCTGGTTGCACTATCTCTCTCCTCATATGTTAATCTACCACGGCAATATTACCGCTCCTCGGGAGCGGTACTACGCCGCGCCTAATAGGTGATAGTACCGCTCATGTGCGGGATGTGTGAGTGGGTAACGATTGGAAATGTCCCCCACTATATAAAGGAGGTCTTCTTTCCCAAGAAGCTTATCATTTCCAACCCTAAGCTCCATTGCTGCTCCAAGCTCCATTTTCGCCCGATCTCTCTCCCTAGCCAACACAACTTGTTGATACTCTATGGTTTGCTCGAGAGGGTCTTGATCTACACTTCCACCGAGAGAAATTTGATTCCCCCACTAATCCCCTACGAATCTTGTTACTCCTCGGTGTTTGAGCATCCTAGACGTTTGAGGTCACCTCGAAGCCAAATTCCATTGTGGTGAAGCTTCGTGGTTTCGTTGGGAGCCTCCAATTAAGTTGTGGAGATTGCCTCAACCTTGTTTCGAAAGGTTCGATCGCCGCCTTCAAGGGCACCACTAGGGGAATCATGGCATCTTGAATTGTGTGAGGACGCGAGGAGAATACAGTGGCCTTAATGGTATCTTGGGGAGTATTGTGCCTCCACATCACTCCAAGGGAGAAGTATTTCCCCTTCAAAGGGAAGGAACTTCGAGAACACATCCTCGTCTTCGTTGTTTCCACCAGTGGTTACTTCTTAACTTTACTTTGTATTTCTTACTTGCTAGTTTTTGTTGTTATTAGCATCATATAGGTTGCTCACCTAGTTGCTTATCTAGACAACCTATTTGTTTCTAAAGTTAATTTGGTAAAGAAAAGCTTAAAGTTGGTAGTTGCCTATTCACCCCCTCTAGACAACCATATCGATTTTTTAACCATGGAGGTGTGGAGGACCCCCCATGCAAGAGGGTGCCCTTTATCGTTCTTGTTCGGCTTAGCATCTTGGTTGGGGATGTGTGGCGGCGACAATGTCCCACGGTAGGAATAATGTCTCCCACCTCTATCCCGCTCTGATGGTGCATATGGCGCCGTTGGAGGGCGTGTGGGGTTGTGTCTTCGTCAGATGTCGCAGGATGTTGCAAAATTGGTAGTCCCCCCTCTAGTAAACAATATCAATCCTTTCAATTGGTATGAGAGCTATGTATCTTTGTTAAGGGTTTCACCACCCAAATAGTATGGTTCACGAAGGGGGTCGGGTTGTGGACTTACCAAAGGCCGTGGATGTGAGCACGGTCTCCCGAGAGCATCTAAATGAGGCTATTTCCTCACTTAGATCCTCGGTGGCTACCAAGGTCAAATCGATGCTTACACATTTCCTTCAAGGGCTTAGACTTCCTACAAATTCATTGTGAGTGGTTAACCCCACTACTTCGAAGTCGGATGACAACTCCTATAAGGAGAAGGCTAGTAGTGATAAGAGTAATTTGTCTCAAGGAACGAACAGGGCAGATGCCTATGCCTCGGTTCCTCCCCCCCCCCCCTCGTGGTGTATGGAGGACCGCTTCACCCACCGCATATTATTAACCTTGGTACTCCTCCTAAACATGTCAAGAATGATTTTGCTAATTGTGTTTTTCGTATCAAGGGTCATTTGAATCACAACTCAACACAACTTTGGAGAATCATTGAGTATGAGTACTACCCACATGATCCAATCAACCTCACTCCAAGAGAAGAGGTCGACAATCAACTTAATCGCTCGGCCTTGTTTATCCTTCAGACTACTGTCCCCATTGAAGATCTTGCTCACTTGTGTCCTTCCACTCGTGCTAAAGATTGTTGGGAAGGGTAGCTCGAGTATTGAACGGTCCAACTTTGAAGTGATCCTTGATGAAGCCGATGAATTTGCAATGCTTGATGATGAGGACCCTCGTGAGCTTTACCCGAGAGTCACAACTCTTAACGTTGCTCTTCAAGATCATGGAAGCAAGGATGTGGATGACAATTGGAGCAAGCACAAGTTTCTCAAGGCCATCATGTCACTCAACAAGGCCATGTGCTCTGTCATCCGTCAAAGACCGTACTTTCACTATTTGTCCTCATGCGATGTGTTGGATGAGTTCATTGCCATGAACATATTGAACAAGTCCATCGAGAACGCTTGAGCTCGTTTCCAACGGTCAAGAAAAGGCTCTCCCAACCTAGCTTTAAAGGCCAAGCTATTTCGGAGGAAGAGGGAAAACAACAACAAGAAGGTTGTCCCGAAGATACCAAATATGCTTACCACGAGCACATGGATCTTGCATCAAGGTAATTTTGGGGCAACAAGAGAAACTCAAGACCCAACTTCTCCAAGAAAAACTCAAGTGGGTTGAAGGCGAAGCAACACGTGCAGTCTTCCTACAATTATGGCAATGCGAGTCACTTTGTCCCAGATTGTCTATATGAGAAGAGGGAAGACGACGGTGGAAAGCTTATTCGCAAAGACAAGGCCAATTCCTTCCCCAATAAGAACAACTTATCCAGGAAGATTCCCAAAAGGTGTTGGTGGATCAAGAAGAATACCTCTCCGATGATGATGATGCAAGTGTTGAAGTAATGGCAATGTCCACGGTGGCCATTGCATCCTTTTCACCAAGAAAGGTGTCCCTCTTCGACGCCCCCAACAAGAACCACATTGCCAAGTTCCGTATGGCCAAGGCATCCAACAAGGTAACCTCCAACATCAAAACTACCATTTCCACTACCCCTTCTCCCATGGACAGTGGAGATGAAAAGGAGGAGGAAAATGTTGTAGAAAATTCCTTTGATAGATTCGTGAGAAAGGTCAAGGTTAACACCAAGAAGCATTTTGTTGCTCTCTTGGAACAACTTGGTGAGGCTAGTGACCTCATAGAATCTCATGAAGAAACTATCTCTATGTTACAAGGACATAGTCGTGACTATTCCGATGAGATAGTGGATCTTTCCATTGCCCTTGAGGAAGAGCAAGGTATTCATCTAACTCTTGAGGAGTCACACAACGATCAACAACAACAACAACAACAACCAAGCCTTTCAGTCCCAAACAAGTTGGGGTAGGCTAGAGTTGAAACCCATAAGATCTCGAAACCAAGTCATGGCTCTGGAACGTGGATAGCTAACTTCCACGCACCCCTGTCCATGGCTAAGTCTTTGTCGATATTCCAAACCTTCAGGTCTCTCTTAACGGACTCCTCCCATGTCAAGTTTGGTCTACCACAACCCCTCTTAACATTCTCAGCACGCTTTATCCGTCCGCTATGCACCGACGCTTCCGATGGCCTCCATTGAATATGTCCAAACCATCTGAGACGATGCTGGACCAGCTTCTCTTCAATCGGTGCTACCCCAAGTCTCTCTCGTATATCGTCATTCCGTAGCTGATCCTTCCTTGTGTGACCACATATCCATCTCAACATGCGCATCTCTGCTACACCTAACTGTTGGATATGTCGTCTCTTGGTTGGCCAACACTCCGCGCCATACAACATCGCAGGTCGGATAGCTGTCCTATAAAACCTGCATTTTAGCTTTTGTGGCACTCTCTTGTCACAGAGTACGCGAGAAGCCTGGCGCCACTTCATCCACCCAGCCTTGATTCGGTGGCCCACATCTTCATCGGTATCGCCATCCTTCTGCAACATGGACCCCAAATATCGAAACGTGTCTCTCTCCGGTACCACCTGCCCACCAAGGCTAACCTCTCCATCCTCGTGCCTAGTAGCACTAAAACTACACCTCATGTATTCAGTTTTAGTTCTACTAAGCCTAAAACCTTTCGATTCTAGAGTCCGCCTCCATAACTCTAACTTTCTATTAACCCCCGTTCGGCTATCATCGACTAGCACCACATCATCCGCAAAGAGCATACACCATGGGATATCTCCTTGTATATCCCTTGTGACCTCATCCATCACCAAATCAAAAAGCTAAGGGCTCAAAGCTGACACTTGGTGTAGCCCTATTCTAATCGGAAAGTCATCGGTGTCGCCATCACTTGTTCGAACACTTGTCAGAACATTATCATACATATCCTTGATGAGGGTAATGTACTTTATTGGGACTTTGTGTTTCTCCAAGGCCCACCACATGACATTCCGAGGTATCTTATCATAGGCCTCCTTTACCCGGGCTTGGGACCGGCTATGCTGAGTCACACAACGATGACCTAGCTAAATGACAAGAAGATCACTGTCATGCTCTTGTTCTTATTTGTGTGCACCAATCCGAAAAAGGTTGCACTTGGGGTTGACCATGATAGACTCAAGGAAGATTTTGCCACAGTTGACAAGGCTCACAAGTCTTTGAAGAGTGTTCATGCTTCTCTTAAAGAGTCTCATGGTTAACTCCAAGTAAAACTTACCAAAGAAATAGCCACATGTTCTCCTTTGATATTAATTGATAATGCCCATGCTACTAACCCGTATTGTGAGCATGTGCATCTTGTGGAGGAGAATGCCAAGTTAAAAGAGCAACTTGAGAAAGGCCTTGTGATATGAATCCAAGGCGAAAAGAACCCTAGTGACACTTTGAGCAATCCAAAGGAAATGATTACAAAGGAAGGAGTTGGGTTTATACCCAAGTACAAGAAGAACAAGAAGGTCAAGACCAAGCAACCTGCCCCACTCAAGGAAATCTTTGTTAAACCCGGGGTGGGTACTCATGAGAAGAAGAAAGACAAGGCTTAGAGAAAATACCATCTAAGTGATCTATAGGTACCTACATTTTATAGCTTGATAAAATCCGGATTCACCTCACATTGTAACATGCAAATGAAGCTAAAAACAATATTTTCACATTGTATGGAAATTTCTTGAACACATCAAATAGATTCAAGTTTATGACAGATGATTAGTTGGATTGTTGCACTCTATGTACACAACGCTCTATTATATATTTTATCTACTTACAACACAAAGGAAGTTGATTTCAATTACTTTTCAATTGTTACATGCTCTCTTTTCTATACATGCAAAATTTTACATGCATTATATTTATATGTGTATCCAGCAAAAAATATATTCATGACCCGTGGCAACGCACGAACATTCTACTAGTATCAAGTAACAAGTCCATCGTCCATAAAAGACAAAAAGTAGGGGCAAACGAAGCCGAGTATTACCTTCCATTATAAAAAAACAAATTGACATCGGTAAGAAAAACAGATAGAATAAAAATGAAGCAGAGGATTAGGCAACCCACTAAAGGCCCATTAGCAAAAGCAGGATGGTCAATCCCCTCGAGACCTCATATTTGCCACTCTTTGCGAGTGATCAACGGGGAAACACACAAACGGTGGACTAGCTGGTGCATGCATCGAAATTAGCGGGAACGGGACACCGTCAGGAGATTGGACTGAACACTATCACATATTTAACCAACTATTGTGGGAAACCGGCCTGATTTCCAGTAGTCATTTTGTAGGAAAACATTTGACACCAAGCTTTGAAAGCACGAACAATATTTTCCAATGTCAAAATAATTAGAAAGCTATTTTTTGAAAAGGATGACAAAATTTTAAAATTGCAAGAAAAATAAACACTTCAAACACCTTTTGAATTTTCCAAACATTGTCTTAAATCACAAACCAAAATTAATATCGTGAATATTTTTCTAAAAATTCAGAACAGTGCCTGAAAATCACAATTTGTTTTTTGAAAATGCAAAAAAGTAAAATTTTGAAACATTATTTGGAAATGTGATTTGATTGAACCAAGAAGATGTTTTAAATTTTGAAGCATCTATTGAAAACATGGATCTTTTTCAGTTTAAAGAATATATTAAAAAAATATTTAATTGTTTAAAAAAAATAAACAAGTGAAAGTAGACAAAAAAAAGAAATATAAAATATAAAAGAAACCATATAATAAGATAGAAAAAAAATCAATTGAGGAACCGTTCAGAAGGTTCCCAAAACCATTCAGGAATCTCCCAAAAAGTTCACAAAATAGGGTTTCCCTCAGGAGCTAACTAGCCCTAAACGGGCTTTCCATTTAACGCTCGCTTGTGTCCAGCCTGTGTTTTTCAGCCTGTGTGCAACGGTGTTGCGACTTCACAGAGAGAAAACAGGGAAGGGAGCTGATTTAGCGGGTTGCAGCGTCCCGGTTTTGGGTATCTTCTGAACGTTCTGTATTTTAAAAAACTTATTCTCGGTTTCAAAATTCGTTCTTAAGATTTAAATTTGTCATTAAGATTAAACAAAGGTTCGTGCTTCCAAAAATACTTCACGGTTCTCATTTAAAAAATTGTTCACCATTTCAAAAAAAATTCTCAAGATTAAAAATCGTTAGTGCTTTAAAAAGTTGTTCGCGCTTCCAAATTTGTTCAGGACTTTTTAAATTTGTTCTCGGTTTCAAAATTTATTCTCAAGATTCAAAAAATGTTCGTGCTTCAGTTTTTTACCTGTTTCAAAATTGTTCGTGTTTTTTCAAAAAAATTATCCTTTTCGAAATTTAGTTCTCAAGATTAAAAAAAATCATGCTTTAAAAAATTGTTCGCGCTTCCAAATTTGTTCGGTATTTTACAAAATTGTTCTCCGTTTCAAAATTTTGTCTGAAGATTAAAAAATGTCCTTGATTTAGAAAAAATCGCGCTTCCAAATTTCTTTAGGATTTTTCAAAATTGTTCTCAGTTTCAAATTTTGTTCTGAAGATTCAAAAAATGTCCGTGCTTTAAAATTTTGTTTGCGCTTTCAAATTTGTTTGGGTTTTTTCAAAATTGTTCTCCGTTTCAAAGTTCTGTTCTCAAGATTCAAAAAATGGTCATGCCTTCAAAAATTGTTCGTGCTTCCGAATTTGTTCACGATTTTTCGAAATTATTTTCAGTTTTATTTTTTTCTCAAGATTTCAAAAAATGTTCATGCTTTATAAATTTGTTTGCGTTTTACAATTTGTTTTCCATTTTAAGAAAAAATACTGTAAGCCAGAGATTCACTTAAGAAAAAAGTAAGCCAGAGACTTGATGCAAACGTAAGCAACAGACATACTTGATGTTAACTCACGCCTACACAACTGCAAAAAAAAAAAAAACTCCTATCCAGATAAAAGAAACAAATCGTTATATGGTAAGCTTAAATATTACCATACAACTAAAAAATGGTGAACCAACCTGAGTTCAAGTCATAGAGGTGCTTGGATTTTCCTGAATTTACTTCTTGTCTTCCCGTGACTTACGTGCAGTATGAGATACGTACCTGTCGAGTATTAAGGCGTATGTGACGACTTTATTTATGTTATAATAATATGTCGTCTCAATATTTTAAGGTACTCATAAGGTAGGATGTGCATGTCGTGCATTAATAAGTGTGAGGTATGCGTGTACGTATGAACATATGCGTCTGCGCTATGTTAAAAAAATAAAAGTAAAAGTAAATGTTGCACCATAATAAATTGCGTAGATCAATGGAAACACAGTCTCTTGAATCACTGCTGAAATGCAGGAGCAAAGGAGTCCTCATTTATATTACTCTGGTATGAAAAAAGTCAATCCTACAAATAAATTAGCCATGTACACCATCCACCCAGATGAAATAGTATCTACTTCTATTATGCAATCAAAGAAATTAGACACCAATCAATATTTACGACCTACTGCTTCTCGGGGCCGTCAGTCCCGCCCACCCACCCAGATGATACAGTAACAAAAATATTGTTGGCAGTGCCTATGCCCTCATTTGTTAACCCCTACCAGCAATTCTCCGCCCTTAAGTATTTATGGCAACAATAACATGATTTTCGGCAGATGATTTCCTTTATTCAGGTATTTCTCCCGACAGTTAATTGGCACCAATAAACAGCGGAGCGGAAGTTTTCTCTTTACTTCTTGGGTTTCTGGGATTTATAGGATTTTTCAGCGTTGAAATCACGCGCAACGGAGCCATGTGGGCCCCACAAGCCATCAGGGCGCCGCCAAGGCCCAGGCCACGCCCTGTTGGCTTGTGCCTCCGTGGCAGCCCTCCTCCGGTGGTTCTTCGCTCCAACGTTGCTCATATGTTCTAAAAAAATCACAAAAACGTTTCGGGCGATTCCGAGAACTTTCATTTTCTGCACACAAAAAACAACACCACGATAGTTCTGCTGCAAATAACGTCAGTCCGGGTTAGTTCTAAATAAATCATATAAAGTGCATCAATACCATATAAAGTTATTATAAACATAGGCAAATATGACATGAATACTTCGTAAATTATCGATACGTTGGAGACGTATCATTCACCATTGAAGCTAACTCAACTCATGTGATGATCGGACTTGAGTTAGTGAATTTGGATCATGTGTCACTCGAATGACTAGAGGGATGTCAATTTGAGTGGGAGTTTATTAGTAATATGATTAACTAAACTCAATTATCTTAAACATAGTCTAAGTAATCTTTGCAAATTTTATGTCGTAGATCAATGGCTCGCGGAGTAGCAACCCTAAACTTTTTATGCGTTCCTAGAAAAAGCTAAGCTAAAATATGATGGAAGCAACTTTGTTGACTGGAGTCGTAATCTGAGGCTTATCCTCATGGTTGCCCAAAAGCAATATGTCCTTGATGCGCCCCTAGGTGATTTATCACCCCAACCTGCATTGCGAGAAGTTATGAACGTCTCGCAGACATGCAAGGATGACTACTCATTAGTTCAATGTGCAGTTTTGTATGGCTTAGAAGAGGGACTTCAAATATGTTTTTAACGTCATGAATCATATGATATGTTCGACGAGTTGAAGTTTATCTTTGAGAAGAATGTCCGGATCGAGAGGTATGAGACCTCCGATAAGTTCTATCCTTGCAAAATGGGGGAGAACGGGTCTGTTAGTGAACATGTGCTCAGAATGTCTGAGTACTCTAACCGTCTGGCTGAGCTGGGAGTTGCTCTCCCGCCAGAAGCTATCACTGACAGAGCTCTTCAATCACTGCCAGCTAGCTACAAAGGCTTTGTGTTTAACTATAACATGCAAGGTATGAATAAGTCACTCGCTAAGCTGTTTGCGATGCTGAAATTCGCTGAGTCAGAAATCCAGAAAGAACATCAAGTGTTGATGGTCAATATGACCACCAGTTTCAAGAAAAGCGGCAAAGGCAAAAAGGATAACTCCAAGAAGAGTGGCAAAGCTATTGCCCCTCCGATGAAGAAACCCAAGTCTGGACCCAAGCCGGAGACTGAGTGTTATCATTGCAAGGGGACTATTCACTAGAAGCAGAACTGCCCCAAGTATCTAGCCGATAAGAAGGCGGTCAACACCAAAAAAATTATATTTAATATACATGTTATTGATGTGTGCCTAACCAGCTCTCGTAGTAGTGTCTGGGTATTTGATACCAGTTCGGTTGCTCACCTTTGCAACTCGAAACAGGAACTGCAGAATAAACAAAGGTTGGCGAAGGACGAAGTGACGATGCACGTGGGAAATGGTTCCAAGGTTGATGTGATAGCTGTCGGCACACTCTCACTTCAATTACCGTCGGGATTAGGGATGGACCTAAATAAGTGTTATTTAGTGCCTGCGTTAAGCATGAACATTATATCTGGATATTATTTATTACAAGACGGTTACTCATTTAAGTCAGAGAATAATTATTGTTCTATTATATGAGTTATATCTTTTATGGTCATGCATCCAATGTGAGGGGTTTTTCATGTTGAATCTCGATGGTGATGACACTCATATCCATAACATTGAGGCCAAAAGATGTGGAGTTAATGATGATAGCGTCACTTTCGTGTGGAACTGCCGCTTAGGTCATATTGGTATAAAACGCATGAAGAAACTCCATGCTGATGGAATTTTGGAGTCACTTGATTTTGAATAACTTGACACATGTGAACCATGCCTCATGGGCAAGATGACTAAGACTCCGTTCTCCGAAATAATGGAGCATGCAAGTGACTTGTTGGAGATCATACATACTGATGTGTGCGGACCAATGGGCATCGATGCGCACGGTGGATATCGTTATTTTCTCACCTTCACTGATGATTTGAGTAGATATGGTTATTTTTACTTGATGAAGCACAAGTCTGAAATATTTAAAAAGTTCAAGAAATTTCAGACTGAAATTGTAAATCATCGCAACAAGAAGATCAAATTCCTACGATCTGATCAAGGAGGTGAGATATGAGTTACGAGTTTGGTGCTCACTTAAGACAATGTGGAATTGTTTCACAATTGACACCGTGTGGAACACCACAGCGTAATGGTGTGTCCGAACGTTGTAATCGTACTTTATTAGATATGGTGTGTTCTATGATGTCTCTTACCGATTTGTCGTTATCGTTTTGGGGCTATGCATTGGAGAGAGCTGCATTCACTTATATAGGGCACCATCAAAATCTGTTGAGACGACGACATATGAATTGTGGTTTGGCAAGAAGTCAAAGTTGTTGTTTCTTAAAGTTTGGGGATGTGATGCATGCCTATGTCAAAAAGCTTTAGCTTGAAAAGCTGGAACCCAAAGCGGAGAACTGTGTCTTCATAGGATACCAAAAGAGATAGTTGCATACACCTTCTATCTCAGATCCGAAGGCAAAGTGTTTGTCGCTAAAAACTCAGCATTTCTTGAGAAAGAGTTTATCTCGAAAGAATTGAGTGGGGGCCAGATATAATTTGATGAGGTTGTAGAACCTTTGCTTCAAACAGATGGTGGTGCATGACAGAAAGAAGTTTTTGTCGAAGCTACACCGGTTGAAGAGGAAGCTAATGATGACGATCATGAAACTTCAGATCAAGTTGCGATCGGACCTCGTAGGTCGACAAGGGCACGTACTAATCCTGAGTGGTACGGGAATCCTATGTTATCAATCATGTTGTTAGACAACAATGAACATATAAGCTATGGAGAAGCAATGGTGGGCCCGGATTTCAACAAATGGTTTGAGGCCATTAATTCCGAGATAGGATCTATGTATGAAAAGAAAGTATGGACTTTGGAAGTATTACCTGAAGGGCAGAAGGCCATTCAAAATAAATGGATCTTTAAGAACAAGACAGACGTGGATGGTAATGTGACAGTCTATAAAGCTCGACTTTTGGCAAAGGGTTTTTTTCACAAGTTCAAGGAGTTTACTATGATGAGACTTTCTCACCCGTAGCGATGCTTAAGTCTGTCAGAATCATGTTAGCAATACCTCCATTTTTTGATTATGAAATTTGGGAGATGGATGTCAAAACAGTGTTCGTTAATGGGTTTCTTAAGGAAGAGTTGTATATGATGCAATTGGAAGGTTTTGTCGATCCAGAGAGTGCTGACAAAGTATGCAATCTCCAGCGATCCATTTATGGACTGGTACAAGCATCTCGGAGTTGGAATCAATGCTTTGATGAGGTGATCAATGCGTTTGGGTTTATACAAGTTTTTGGAGAAGCTTGTATTTACAAGAAAGTGGTGGAAGCTCTGTAGCGTATCTAATATAATATGTAGATGACATATTGATGATTGGAAACAATATAGAACTTTTGGGAAGCGTAAAGGATTACCTAAATAAAAGTTTCTCTATGAAGGACCTCGGAGAAGCTGCTTACATATTAGGCATCAAGATCTATAGAGATAGATCAAGACGGATGATAAGACTTTCACAAAGCACATACCTTGATAAGATTTTGAAAAAGTTCAAAATGGAACAATCCAAGAAGGGGTTCTTGCCTGTGTTACAAGGTATAAAGTTGAGTAAGACTCAATGCCCAGTAAGTGTAGAAGATAGTGAAAAGATGAGTGTCGTCCCCTATGCTTCAACCATAGGGTCTATCATGTCTGCAATATTGTGCACTAGACATGATGTCAGCCTTGCCATAAGGATGGTGGGAAGGTTTCAAAGTAATCTAGGAATGGAGCACTGGACAACGGTCAAGAATATTCTGAAGTACCTGAAAAGGACCAAGAAAATGTTTCTCGTTTATGGAGGTGATGAAGAGCTCGTCGTAAAGTGTTGTTGGAAATATGCCCTAGAGGCAATAATAAATTAGTTATTATTATATTTCTTTGTTCATGATAATCGTTTATTATCCATGCTATAATTGTATTGATTGGAAACACAATACTTGTGTGGATACATAGACAAAACACTGTCCCTAGTAAGCCTCTAGTTGACTAGCTCGTTGATCAAAGATGGCCAAGGTTTCCTGGCCATAGGCAAGTGTTGTTACTTGATAACGGGATCGCATCATTAGGAGAATCATGTGATGGACTAGACCCAAACTAATAGACGTAGCATGTTGATCGTGTCATTTTGTTGCTACTGTTTTCTGCGTGTCAAGTATTTGTTCCTATGACCATGAGATCATATAACTCACTGACACCGGAGGAATGCTTTGTGTGTATCAAACGTCGCAACGTAACTGGGTGACTATAAAGATGCTCTATAGGTATCTCCGAAGGTGTTAGTTGAGTTAGTATGGATCGAGACTGGGATTTGTCACTCCGTGTGACGGAGAGGTATCTCGGGGCCCACTCGGTAATACAACATCACACACAAGCCTTGCAAGCAATGTGACTTAGTGTAAGTTGCGGGATCTTGTATTACGGAACGAGTAAAGAGACTTGCCGGTAAACGAGATTGAAATAGGTATGCGGATACTGACGATCGAATCTCGGGCAAGTAACATACCGAAGGACAAAGGGAATGACATACGGGATTATATGAATCCTTGACACTGAGGTTCAACCGATAAGATCTTCGGAGAATATGTAGGATCCAATATGGGCATCCAGGTCCCGCTATTGGATATTGACCTAGGAGTCACTCGGGTCATGTCTACATAGTTCTCGAACCCGCAGGGTCTGCACACTTAAGGTTCGACGATGTTTTATGCGTATTTGAGTTATATGGTTGGTTACCGAATGTTGTTCGGAGTCCCAGATGGGATCACGGACGTCACGAGGGTTTCCGGAATGGTCCGGAGACGAAGATTGATATATAGGATGACCTCATTTGGTTACTGGAAAGTTTCCGGGCATTACCGGAAAAGTTTCGGGCTCATCGGTAGTGTACCGGGAGTGTCGGGAGGGGTGACGGGGACCATCGAGAGGGGTGTCACGCTTCAAGGGGTCTCATGGGCTATGGGAAGAGATAAACCAGACCCTAGTGGGCTGGAATAAGTTCCCACTAAGGCCCATAAGGTTTGAGAAGGGAAAAACACAAGGTGGAAAGAGTTTCCAAGTGGGAAGGTGGAATCCTACTCCAAGTAGGATTGAAGTAGGACTCCTCCACCTCAAATTTCGGCCAAACCTTGAGGGTTTGAGGCTGCCTCCTCCCCTCCCTCCCTCCTATATATACTGAGGTATTATGGCTGATTTGAGACAACTTTGCCACGGCAGCCCGACCACATATCTCCACGGTTTTACCTCTAGATCGCGTTTCTGCGGAGCTCGGGCGGAGCCCTGCTGAGATAAGATCACCACCAACCTCCGGAGCGCCGTCACGCTGCCGGAGAACTCATCTACCTCTCCGTCTCTCTTGCTGGATCAAGGAGGCCGAGATCATCGTCGAGCTGTACGTGTGCTGACCGCGGAGGTGCCGTCCGTTCGGCACTAGATCGAGGGACTGATCGCGGGACGGTTCGCGGGGCGGATCGAGGGACGTGAGGACGTTCCACTACATCAACCGCGTTCACTAACACTTCTGCTGTATGGTCTACAAGGGTACGTAGATCACACATCCCCTCTCGTAGATGGACATCACCATGATAGGTCTTCGTGCGCGTAGGAAAATTTTGTTTCCCATGCGACGTTCCCCAACAGTGGCATCATGAGCTAGGTTCATGCGTAGATGTCTTCTCGAGTAGAACACAAAAGTTTTTGTGGGCGGTGATGTGCGTTTTGCTTCCCTCCTTAGTCTTTTCTTGATTCCGCGGTATTGTTGGATTGAAGCGGCTTGGACCCACATTACTCGTACGCTTACGAGAGATTGGTTTCATCGCTACGAGTAACCCCGTTGCTCAAAGATGACTGGCAAGTGTCAGTTTCTCCAACTTTAGTTGAATCGGATTTGACCGAGGAGGTCCTTGGATGAGGTTAAATAGCAACTCATATATCTCCGTTGTGGTGTTTGCGTAAGTAAGATGCGATCCTACTAGATATCCATGGTCACCACGTAAAACATGCAACAACAAAATTAGAGGACGTCTAACTTGTTTTTGCAAGGTATGCTTGTGATGTGATGTGATATATTGGATGTATGAGATGATCATGTTGTAATAGATAATATTGACTTGCACGTCGATGGTACGGCAACCGGCAGGAGCCATAGGGTTGTCTTTATACTAACGTTTGTGCTTGCAGATGCGTTTACTATTTTGCTAGGATGTAGCTTTAGTAGTAATAGCATGAGTAGCACGACAACTCCGATGGCGACACGTTGATGGAGATCATGATGATGGAGATCATGGTGTGATGCCGGTGATAAGAAGATCGTGCCGGTGCTTTGGTGATGGAGATCAAGAAGCGCATGATGATGGCCATATCATGTCACTTATGAATTGCATGTGATGTTAATCCTTTTTGCACCTTATCTTGCTTAGAACGACGGTAGCATTATGAGGTGATCTCTCACTAAAATTTCAAGACGAAATTGTGTTCTCCCCGACTGTGCACCGTTGCGACAGTTCTTCGTTTCGAGACACCACGTGATGATCGGGTGTGATAGACTCAACGTTCACATACAACGGGTGCAAAACAGTTGCACACGCAGAACACTCGGGTTAAGCTTGACGAGCCTAGAATGTGCAGACATGGCCTCGGAACACATGAGACCGCAAGGTCGAGCATGAATCGTATAGTTGATATGATTAGCATAGAGATGCTTACCACTGAAACTATTCTCGACTCACGTGATGATCGGACTTGAGATAGTGGATTTGGATCATGTACCACTCAAATGACTAGAGAGATGTATTTTTTGAGTGGGAGTTCTTAAGTAATATGATTAATTGAACTAATTGTCATGAACATAGTCTAATGGTCTTTGCGAATTACGATGTAGCTTGCGCTATAGCTCTACTGTTTTTATATATGTACCTAGAGAAAATTTAGTTGAAAGTTGATAGTAGCAAACTTTGCAGACTGAGTCTGTAAAACCGAGGATTGTCCTCGTTGCTGCGCAGAAGGCTTATGTCCTTAATGCACCACTCGGTGTGCTGCACCTCGACTGTCGTCTGTGGATGCTGTGAAGATCCGACATACACGTTTCTGATGACTACACGATAGTTCAGTGCAAAATACTTAATGGCTTAGAAGAAAGGCACCGAAGACGTTTTGAAACGTCACGAAACATAAGTGATGTTCTAAAGAGATGAAATTTGATTTCATGCTCGTGCCCTTGTTGAGAGGTACGAGACCTCCGACAAGATTCTTTGTCCACAAAGTAAAGGAGAAAAGCTCAATCGTTGAGCGTGTGCTCAGATTGTCTGAGTACGAGAATCACTTGAATCAAGTGGGAGTTAATCTTCCAGATGAGATAGTGATGGTTCTCCAAAGTCACTGCCACCAAGCTGTGAGAGCTTCGTGATGAACTATAACATATCAAGGATAGATACAACGATCCTTGAGCGATTCGCGATGTTTGACACTGCGAAAGTAGAAATCAAGAAGGAGCATCAATAGTTGATGGTTTGTAAAACCACTAAGTTTCAAGAAAGGCAAGGGCTAGAAGGGATACTTCGTGAAACGGCAAAACAGTTGCTGCACTAATGAAGAGACCCAAGATTAAACCCAAACCCGAGACTAAGTGCTTCTGTAATGAGGATAACAGTCACTGAGGCGGAGCAACTCTAGATACTTGGTAGATAAGAAGGTTGGCAAAAGTCGAAAGAAGTATATTTGATATACATGATGTTGATGTGTACTTTACTAGTACTCCTAGTAGCATGAGGGTATTGGATACCGGTTCGGTTGCTAAGTGATTAGTAACACGAAATGAAAGCTACGACATAAACAGAGACTAGCTAAAGGCGAGGTGACGATACGTGTTGGAAGTGTTTCCAAGGTTGATATGATCAAACGTCGCATGCTCCCTCTACCATCGGGATTGGTGTTAAACCTAAATAATTGTTATTTGGTGCTTGCGTTAAGCATGAACATGATTGGATCGTGTTTATTGCAATACGATTATTCATTTAAAGAGAATAATGGTTACTCTATTTTCTTGAATAATCACCTTCAATGGTTTATTGAATCTCGATCGTAGTGTTACACATGTTCATGATATTGGTGCCAAAAGATACAAGGTAATGATGATAGTACCACTTACTTGTGGCACTGCCGCTTGAGTCATGTTGGTATAAATTGCATGAAGAGGCTCCATGCTGATGGATCTTTATACTCACTTGATTTTGAATCACTAGTGACATGCAAATCATACCACATGAGCAAGGCCTTGTTTTCATTGAGATGAAATAAAATAGTAACTTATTGGAAGTGATACATTTTGATGTATGCAGTCCAATGGGTGCTGAGGCACGCAGTGGATATCATTATGTTCTTACTTCAATGACGATTTGAGTAGATACTAGAGTATTTGCTTAATGAATCACAAGTCTGAAATATTGAAAAGTTCAATTCTGTTTCGGAGTGAAGTTCGTCGTAACAAGAGGATAAACTATCTACGATATGATCATAGAAATGAATATCTGAATTACGAGTTTTGGTACGCAGTTAAGATAATGTGGAAATTGTTTCGCAGTTCATGCCACCTAGAACATCATAGTGTGATGATGTGTCTGAACGTCATAGCCACACACTATTTGGTATGGTGCATGCTATGATGTCTCTTATCGAAATACCACTATCGTTTATGGGTTAAACATTAGAGACAACCGCATTCACTTTAAATAGGGCACCACGTATTTCCGTTGAGATGACACAGTATAGACCGAGGTTTAGAGAAATCTAAACTGTCGTTTCTTGAAAGTTTGGGGTTTCGACACTTATGTGAAAAAGTTTCAGTCTGATAAGCTCGAACCCAAAGCGGATAAATGCATCTTCATAGGATATCCAAGACAGTTGGGTACATCTCCTATCTCAGATCCGAAAGCAAAGTGTTTGTTTCTAGAAACGGATCCTTTCTCGAGGAAAGGTTTCTCTCGAAAGAATTGAGTGGGAGGGTGGTAGAACTTGATGAGGTTATTGAACCATCACTTCGACCAGTGTGTAGCAGGGCGCAGGAAGTTGTTCCTGTGGCGCCTACACCAATTGAAGTGGAAGCTGATGATGGTGATCATTGAGCATCGGATCAAGTTACTACAAACATCGTAGGTTGACAAGGTCGCGTACTACTACAGAGTGGTACGATAACCCTGTCTTGGAGGTCATGTTGTTGAGCAACAGTGAACCTACGAGTTATGGAGAAAGCAATGGTGGGCCCGGATTCCGACAAATGGCTGGAGGCCATGAAATCCGAGAGAGGATCCATGTATGAAAACAAAGTGTAGACTTTGGAAGAACTACTTGATGGTCATAGGACTACTGAGTAAGGATGGATCTTTAAAAGGAAGACAGACGATGACAGTGATAAGTCACTATTAAGAAAAGCTCGACTTGTCGCAAAGATGTTTCCGACAAGATCAAACAGTTGACTATGATGAGACTTTCTCACTCGTAGCGATGCTAAAAGTCTGTTAGAATTATGTTAGTAGTTGCTACATTATTTATGAAATATTGCATGTAGGATGTCAAAACATTGTTTCCTCGACGGTTTCCTTGAGCAAACATTATATGAGATACAACCATGAGGTTTTGTCGATCCTAAAGATACTAGCAAGTACGCAAGCTCCAGCGATCCTTAAATGGACTGGTGCAAGCATCTCGGAGTTGGAATATACACTTTGATGAGATGATCAAGGATTTTGGGTTTGTACAAGGTTTATGAGAAACTTGTATTTCCAAAGAAGTGAGTTGGAGCACTATAGAATTTCTGATAAGTATATGTGGTTGACATATTGTGGATCAGAAGTAATGTAGAATTTCTGTAAAGCATACAAGGTTGTTTGAAAGGAGTTTTCAAAGGAATACCTGGATTGAGCTACTTGAACATTGAGCATCAAGATCTATGGAGATAGATCAAAACGCTTAATAGAAGTTTCAACAAAATGCATGCCTTGACAAGTTTTGAGGGAGTTCAAAATAGATCAGCAAAGAAGAAGTTCTTGGTTGCGTTGTGAGATGTGAATTTGAGTAAGACTCAGAACCCGACCACGGCAGAATAAAGAGAATAGACGAAGGTCGTCTTCTATGCCTTAGCCGTAGACTCTAAAGTATGCCATGCTGAGTACCGCACCTGATGTGTGCCTTGCAGCAAGTCTGTTGAGAGGTACAGAGAGTGATCCATGATTGAATCACTAGCAGCGGTCAAAATTTATCCTTAGTAACTGATGGACTAAGGAATTTTTCTCGATTATGGAGGTGGTTAAAGAATTCGTCGTAAAGGGTTACGTCGATGTAAGCTTTGACACTAATCCGAATAACTATGAGTAGTGAAACGGATTCGTATAGTAGAGTAGATATTTGGAGTATTTCCGAATAGCACATAGTAGCAGCATCTATAAGATGACATCAAGATTTGTAAAGAACACACGGATCTGAAAATTTCAGAACCTTTGACTAAAACCTCTCTCATGAGCAAGACGTGATCAGACCCCATAACTATATGGGTGTTGGATTCGTTGGAATCACATGGTGATGTGAACTAGATTATTGACTCTAGTGCAAGTGGGAGACTGTCGGAAATATGCCCTAGAGGCAATAATAAATTAGTTATTATTATATTTCTTTGTTCATGTAATCGTTTATTATCCATGCTATAATTGTATTGATTGGAAACACAATACTTGTGTGGATACATAGACAAAACACTGTCCCTAGTAAGCCTCTAGTTGACTAGCTCGTTGATAAAAGATGACCAAGGTTTCCTGGCCATAGGCAAGTGTTGTTACTTGATAACGGGATCACATCATTAGGAGAATCATGTGATGGACTAGACCCAAACTAATAGACGTAGCATGTTGATCGTGTCATTTTGTTGCTACTATTTTCTGCGTGTCAAGTATTTGTTCCTATGACCATGAGATCATATAACTCACTGACACCGGAGGAATGCTTTGTGTGTATCAAACGTCGCAACGTAACTGGGTGACTATAAAGATGCTCTATAGGTATCTCCGAAGGTGTTAGTTGAGTTAGTATGGATCGAGACTGGGATTTGTCACTCCGTGTGACGGAGAGGTATCTCGGGGCCCACTCGGTAATACAACATCACACACAAGCCTTGCAAGCAATGTGACTTAGTGTAAGTTGCGGGATCTTGTATTACGGAACGAGTAAAGAGACTTGCCGGTAAACGAGATTGAAATAGGTATGCGGATACTGACGATCGAATCTCGGGCAAGTAACATACCGAAGGACAAAGGGAATGACATACGGGATTATATGAATCCTTGACACTGAGGTTCAACCGATAAGATCTTCGGAGAATATGTAGGATCCAATATGGGCATCCAGGTCCCGCTATTGGATATTGACCTAGGAGTCACTCGGGTCATGTGTACATAGTTCTCGAACCCGCAGGGTCTGCACACTTAAGGTTCGACGATGTTTTATGCGTATTTGAGTTATATGGTTGGTTACCAAATGTTGTTCGGAGTCCCGGATGGGATCACGGACGTCACAAGGGTTTCCGGAATGGTCCGGAGACGAAGATTGATATATAGGATGACCTCATTTGGTTACCGGAAAGTTTCCGGGCATTACCGAAAAAGTTTCGGGCTCATCGGTAGTGTACCGGGAGTGCTGGGAGGGGTGACGGGGACCATCGAGAGGGGTGTCACGCCCCAAGGGGTCTCATGGGCTATGGGAAGAGATAAACCAGCCCCTAGTGGGCTGGAATAAGTTCCCACTAAGGCCCATAAGGTTTGAGAAGGGAAAAACACAAGGTGGAAAGAGTTTCCAAGTGGGAAGGTGGAATCCTACTCCAAGTAGGATTGGAGTAGGATTCCTCCACCTCAAATTTCGGCCAAACCTTGAGGGTTTGAGGCTGCCTCCTCCCCTCCCTCCCTCCTATATATACTGAGGTATTATGGCTGATTTGAGACAACTTTGCCACGGCAGCCCGACCACATATCTCCACGGTTTTACCTCTAGATCGCGTTTCTGCGGAGCTCGGGCGGAGCCCTGCTGAGATAAGATCACCACCAACCTCCGGAGCGCCGTCACGCTGCCGGAGAACTCATCTACCTCTCCGTCTCTCTTGCTGGATCAAGAAGGCCGAGATCATCGTCGAGCTGTACGTGTGCTGAACGCGGAGGTGCCGTCCGTTCGGCACTAGATCGTGGGACTGACCGCGGGACGGTTCGCGGGGCGGATCGAGGGACGTGAGGACGTTCCACTACATCAACCGCGTTCACTAACGCTTCTGCTGTACGGTCTACAAGGGTACGTAGATGACACATCCCCTCTCGTAGATGGACATCACCATGATAGGTCTTCGTGCGCGTAGGAAAATTTTTGTTTCCCATGCGACGTTCCCCAACAAGTGTTACGTCAATGCAAGCTTCGACACTGATTCGGATGAATCTAAGTCACAAACCGGATACGTATTTATTCTCAATAGGGGTGCAGTAAGCTGGTGCAGTTCCAAGTAGAGCGTCGTAGCTGATTCTACATGCGAAGCGGAGTACATAGCTACCTCGTAGGCGGCTAAAGAGGGTGTGGGGATGAAGCAGTTCATGACAGATCTTGGAGTTGTGCCAAGTGCACTGGATGCAATAATTTGTTCTGTGACAACACTGATGCCATTTGTTCTGTGTAGATTATAAGAACTAGATGGACAGATTACTAAAAACTCACAATCTACTCTACCCCAGCTAAAATCGAATTATGGATTGCTAATGACACATTACCCTTGTAAAGTTGGATATAATTACATTCCTGTCACCCCCACCCTCCTCTTTCTTAAGAAAAAGGACAGAGAGGTCATTATACAATGTAAAACCTAGATTACAATTTATATAATCTAGCCTCCAAACATGCCCACCTAGATTATTTTTATAAACTAGATTATATAATCTATCTTCATAATCCAGATTATTATAATCTATTATGGTTCCAAACAGGGCCTAAGTAGCACAAACCCTCACAAGAACACTCGTACCGGCACCCGCAAAAAAACACTCGTACCAGAACGCTCTTATAGAAATTCAAAATTACATCGAACCCTTCAGGGTACCAAATTCTTCTTCGTCATGTGTCGACCGGCCACACTTCATGAACAAAGCACATGTAAAAAGCAACGACCGGGAGGTCGCCGATATAGATCAGAAGATGTCGAGGGCCGTGATGTACATCTTAACCTTGCAGAGACTTAGTGTGTACTCACTATACGTATCTCCTAGATGCCATATATGCGAAAATGACGTGTAGAGCTTGGCCTTCAAGGCCGGTTTAAAAAAAATCCAAAATTCATCAAAACTCATAATTTTTACATTTCAAAAAAAAATGTAAAAAATACAGATATACATGGAAACGTAACACACAAGTGTGGAAATCTTTAGGATGAAATATGTAAACAAGGGATGTGTAAAAAAGGCAAATATGTGGCTTTTTAACACATGATAATATTCATCCCAAAAGACCTCCAAAGTTTTTCTTCTTGCATCATTGTTGAAGCCGGTGTGCCATCTTTGAGGTGGAGAAAAAATTGGAAGGACGTTAATTCCATACACGTCGAGATTGCACACCCGACCACGACACCTCCTGACACGCAAGCCCACACCCTATTTTCACTCCGGACCGCTAGATCTAGGGTTCCCCTGTCCCCACCCTTCCGCCCCCATAGCGTCCAGAGAGGGGAGTTTTTAATTAGTAGAAAACATAAGGTTGGTCATAGAGGAAGTAACTTAGCTAGTAACATATTGCATTTCAAGAAACAATCGCTTATGTGTCGTAGTTAATAAGGAAAGAGGTGTTTAGAGTAACATAATATGTGACTGTAACATAGCACTTCACAATATATTATATCACTAAGCTCCCTTGTATTGGAGGCCTCTCATTCAATTCAATTGAGATAACCAATTTAGAATTGGGTCACCGAGTTTGATCGTGTCAACAATCTCTCACTCAATTATTTTAATTAACTATGCTCTTTTTCATTGAGAAATTAAATATTGGATTCCGTACATGATTTTGATGGTGTCAATAATTTTTCAAATCAATTGGAAGCAACCAGCCTATAAAAACTTACCAACCTAGACACCCTGACATCGCCTAGAAAAAAAATATAACGTCAACATGTGATACTTTAGCACCAATATAATACATGCAGCCACCGACACAGAATTTGTTTCGACATAAGTATGAGTTGATTTGTAGATCACAAAGTAACACTACGAAGGACCACCAGAACACCGCATTACATGAATAAAAAAGAAAAGATGCTTCATCATTTTCCCACAAAGTAAACCTAATACTCGCGCCGTTTTAAAATCTAAGATGTATTAATCTATTGAAAAATCAACTTTTTTAAGTTTGATCAAGTTTAGACGCAAAAATATTGACATCCACAATACAAAACAATAAAATATGATAACTCATTTCATGATGAATCTAAGAGTTCGATTTGATATTATGGATACCGATATGTTCCTACAAAATGCGGTCAAATTTAAAGAGGTTTAATTTTTTTTAAACTAGTACACCTTATATTTTAAAATAGATTGAATACAAATGAAAATCCAACAACATTAACAGCCCAACAAAGCGCGTCCAACCTTTCTAGTAAAAGATGAATCTACAAGCTAATATATAAAGCAATCTATGACACTTGTACATATTACTTTGCACTATGAATATAATAACTTAAACTAATATCATACCCATGATACTAATATAAACTACTCACCGGCAACAACTCCCCGTCTCTTCACTCAAAGATGCACATGCGAGCTAATGAGTGTGTTGGAACAAAAGAAACCTCTTCTTAGCAATTTGAAATTGGCAAGTGCATATGCATCCGGAACAGCCAAGAGAAATTCCATTTGTAAACCGTTCGAATATGCTCGTACTGTCATCGCCGTCGTCTGTCTCTTCGTACTGTCGTGGTCTGGGTCGTACGTTAAGGTTCTGTTTAATGATGGACAAGTTACGTACGACGGACAGCTACTCACGCGCGTTGAGACTAATGATGGACAAGTTAATTACGTACGACGGACAGCTACTCGCGTTGACGCATCGTTTAGAAATATACTCTGTTGGATTAAATGAGAATCAACGGGCCAGGACCAGTCTGACAAAAAGTTTCTATCAGACTACTGGTACGAAGCGTTTTCCAATCTTGTGGGCTAGCTACGTACGATGATGAAAGCCACTTGACCTCTGCAGATATGACGACCTATCTAGTAAAGCCACGTACACGGTGTGACGACTGGCTATCCGCGACGATGGATATCCCTATACGACTTCTGCAGCTTGCTTGATACAGCGCAACATCACCAACATAAACAGAAATCCAAGTTTAATCTAGTATGGAAAAATAAATAAGCACACTAGAAACTGGTGTTGGCCGCCTGCATTTTTTTTATCAGAAAGGCCACAAGCCATATACTCCTCCGTTCCAAAATAACCGTCTTAAATTTATACTAAAGCTAATACAAAGTTGTACTAAAGTTAAGACACTTATTTTGAAACGGAAGGAATACTTATTAAATAGCACAAACCGTTACAAAAACACTCGTACAAGAACGGTCTTATAAAAATTGAAAAATACATCCAACCCTTCAGGATACCAAAGTCTTCTTCGTAATGCGTCCACCGGCCACACATCGTGAATAAAACTCGTTACCGTAGTGGATCAAACTTGTTTATATTAACTAGGGAACATGTAAAAGCAATGACCGGGAGGTCTTCGATATAGACTATTATTGTACGTACATCGATTTTAACCTTACAGAGACTTGGTGTGTACTCATTGTACGTACCTCGTAGATGTCATATACTTCCTCCGTTTCAAAATAAGCGTCTTAACTTTGTACTAGCTCAGTACAAAGTTATACTAAGCTTGAGACAGTTATTTTGAGACGGAGGGAATATGATTCAATAAAGGTGCCCTATATGCAAAACTACACTGGGATATCATGATGGTATGTAATTTAACATAGAAGACCACGTCAGTATTGAACACGAGGACTTTTCTTATCGGAACCTAAAAGAGTAATGTGAAAATTATTAAATAAAAAATAATAGGAATTAATAAATCCACCATCAACTATATCAGCCAGCAAAATTCTATAATAGCATATTTCTCAAAATTATAAAAATTACATATTTTAAAAGTACCACATATGCATATGATTTATAAACATCGAATCTGCATCTTTTGAGGGTCAATGAAAGTAATAAAGAAAAGCTGTAAAAAAAAACTTAGAGCTTTGCTAGCTCTAAACTCGGTTGGTGTTATTTCTAAAAAAATTGCGTTTAGTTGGAGTTATATCTTAAATAAGATGGCTGCGAGTGCCAGTCTCAAACCTGCCGTTTCCCCGCAGACATGTACTATTTTGTATTTGGTGCTAACATGGCTGCACAATTGGATTAGGAATTCATAATTCGCCATCGACTAGGTTGTCAGCAGAACACATGGCAGATCATCAGGCATAATAAAATATATAAATAACCAAGTTCTTGAAAACACATAAAGTGACAAAAAATTAAATAGAAAGAAACAAACATTGCCGAAAGGCAATAAGTGTTTAGGAAGCAATAAAAGAAACAATTAGAATATTATTTCCGAAAAAAACTTAGCACATTTTTATAATATAGAAAGCTTGATTAAAAGAAAAATTAAATTCAACAAAATGCGCAATTAATTTAAGAAAATGAAGAAAATCTGAAAAAACTTTAGGAACTATCATTTTATAAATTCCCTAGTTAGTAAAGCAATGAATATAGTGCTTCCTAAAATAAAAAAGAGCAGACTGGTACAATATAAACTTTGAAACTCAATCTCCATCTAATTATATAGTCTACTTAAAACTGATCTTTTTTTCCTTTTGTAATACTAGATATAGAATTGATTACATGGATGCAACTTGTACGATGTACGATATGATCCATGCCACAGCTAGATAGTCTCTTCCATAAACGCCAGTGGATAACGATGATTCTGTTCTTTAGAATAATTTGCAGTTTATGCAAAAAAGTGTAATTACTATAGCAACTTATTTAAATGACGAACCTGCAGCAATAAACGAAAAAGCTGACAGTACAAACCCAACAACAAGAACTTGTAGCATTATCAGCAATAACCACTAGCCTGGCAATTCACTATCCTGGAAAATACAATTCATTAAACTAGAAAATTACTTCCAAAATAAGAGTTCTCACATCGTTTTTAAGCACGAACCTATCTCTGTGGATAACCTGTTTCACTTGATTCTTAAGCATAATCTGCCGCTGTCTAGTTCATCAGAATTTTGGTTGTTTCAAAGGAAAAATGAACCGGGCCTTGAGCCTGATTAGGACGAGCATTTTTTTTTTGCCTTTTCGGTGTTGGGGAGCCTCCCCGGCTCAATGATCATCGTGTATAAGTTTCTTTCTACCAAAAATGCATGGAAATATAGCTTTTATATCTCATAAGAAATGATTTCTCACAACAAAAGAAACCGTAGGTAATAGAATAAGAAAAACTTACTCCCTCCGTTCCTAAATATAAGTCTTTTAAGAGATTTTACTAGGAGTCTACATGCGGAGTAAAATAAGTGAATCTATAATCTAAAATATGTCTATATACATCCGTATGTAGTCAATTAGTGGAACCTCTAAAAAGACTTATATTTAGGAACGGAGGGAGTAGTTCATAGAACAACAAGTTGGCGATACAGAACATATTAATGCATGAACGACATGATGGTAAGACGGGGTCAAAGCTGGGCACACAATTGTACAGCCAGGCATATGTATACAACGTAAACATACAAGTTTTGTGCAATTCCCGGGATTATTTGCATGGTACACCATAATGGAAAATAGGAGGTTTTATTTTATATAATTATAAGTACACACATTACTTCAGGGTTACAATCATTGATAGTTTCTTTGTTCGTACACACATGCAGTGTCCTAACATTACAAGAAAACCGAACGCAGCGCCAGCAACATGGAACACGCACTAGTTCCAGATACATTTTGTCGACCGATAAATGAGAAAATGCAAAGTAACTCTATTTAATTTGATCACATATAGAGATGTGCAGCCAACCGTGGTGTAGCTTGCAGAACAAGTGGTTCAGCTAGTGCAAGGCCGGCATTGCCTTCTTGGAGACTGATACTCTTAACGCCGGGAAGCTTTGTCCAAGTGAATCCCTGCAACATCCTTGCGAACAACATCATCGTGATAGACGTACCAAGTGAAATTCCAGGACAACCCCTCCTCCCACTGCTAAATGAAATGAAACGTAGGCCTGGATCAGTGAGAAGTACATTCCCGGTGTTCAAATGCCTCTCAGGCTGAAACTCCAGTGGTTCAGTCCAGATCTTGGGATTGCGGCCAAGCCCAAGCCGGCTTATAAGCATGTGGCTATCTTTGGGGATGGTGTAGCCAGCAACAGTTGTGTCCGCCATGGCGACATGGGGTACATTAAGAGCATGGTATGGGTGTATGCGAAAGGCCTCCCGGATGCACGATTTGAGATAGTTTAGCCGAGGAATGTCAGACTCTTCGACTAGTTTATCTTTACCAACAACAGCGTCGAGTTCCTCAGTCGCTTTTTGCATGATCTCTGGCGCGTTCAACATCTCAGCGAGTGCCCACTCAACCGCATTAGATGGGTTATCGACTGCTGCAAACATCATTTCCTACACCCATAGATGTGAGAACAAATATAGTAATCAGTATAACGCAAGAGAAAAAACTTAATACATGTATAATATGGATCGAAGAACAATGAATGAAATTTTTATTGAGGTTAAGACGACATACTAACCGCTGTTTGTGCTCTAATGTCTTGTAGGGACAACAATGGTTGTCCCTCTGCATCTTTAAGATGAACCAGGACATCCAGAAAGTCTCCGGCCTCTTTCTTTTCATCACATTTCTCAAGTGTAGACGACCTTTCGCGGATCCGCTCCTCTATAATTGTATCATGCAACCGGTTGATTGTTTGCATGGCATCCTTGGAAACCTTTTCGTGGCCATCCAGGTCGAGGCCTATGAGGGCTGGGAAGTAGTCGGACACGCAAAAGCTGTAGAGATGGTTTAGGGCCATGAAGAGAGCGGCAACATGTGCCACCTCATCATGTCCAGGCCCACTACTGGATGAAGCTGGTAGGTCATTGAAGTATCTTTTACCGAACACAAGCCTTCTTATCATGTTACCAACGAAGTGTTGGGTTACATGACGGATGTTGACAATGTTGTTTGGACATGCCATGTCGCTGCAATGAGTTTTATTAATGTACCTCACGAGGTGGTCGTACTCCTCTTTCCGGAGGTGGTGGAGCTTTCGCTCCATGGACGAGGTGAGGATCTCAGCAGTGAGGACGCGCCTCATCTTCTTCCAGTGGTCTCCGTGTGGTGAGAAGATGGAGCCCTTGTACCCGAAGCTGAATATGCCGGAGGCGAAGGTGGTGGGACGGGAGGCAAAAACTTCATCATTTTTGCGTAGTACCTCAGAGGCCATCTGTGGGCATGCCACAACAATGACATGAGTAGCTCCGAGACGGAGGCACATGATGTCGGTGTTCATCTCCTTGAGCATGCCATGGATCCATCGGAATACCGCCGGCTTGTTCAGAATCACCTGATGCAGGTTACCGATGATGGGCAGCGCCGCAGGCCCCGGAGGCAGCCTGCCTGGCCGCCCCCCTTGCTTCTGGGACAATAGCACTCTTGTAATTTTCAAGAGAAAATACACCAGCATGGTGGCCATGATAACCAGAGTACCAAGAGTCATATTGCATAAGCTGGTTGGGATGTTATATATGAAGTAGGATAGAAGGCAATTTGTGGAACTGATCGGTGATGGACAGATGTTGTGTTTGAAGACACTCTTCTTGCTTCGTGCATCTATGCTAGTTAGTTCTGCTGGTATTTATAGGACAAGCAGGGGAGCTAGCATCCTTGGCGTACATAATAATTATTTAACCAGTTAGTGACTTCTTTCATTGCCCCACGTGGCCACATACTCATCATACAATTTAGAGAGCAAATTAGACTCCACTTACTTTTGTTTAGACAAATGGATAGAGAGCAAATTAAGTGAATGTTGGCCACTCAGTTCGAGAAGTTCTTCACTTGATCATCACCAAAAGCTCTTCCAATCGGCATAGTAAGAGAAGGACTTTGCTGAGCTTGCTCACATGGAGTCTTTCCTCCATTCGGATTTCGCTAGCCTATGGTGAGAAGGAACCATGAGAGTTTTATGGAAATCCATCCCATTCCAGAGTGTCACAGGCATACAAAGATTTAAAATTTCTTTTGTATCGATTGATGCACACAACCATTTATTATTACAAAGTTTTAACGTCAGAAGTAAGAGCATGTACAGCCGGGCGCGTCATATCCGTCTCAAATACCCGGACAGATGCCTGGATGACTGATCAGTAAAGGAAAAGCGGGCCAGCCAAAATCTCCGTACCCGCTCTAAACACCCGGGCTAACCGGAGGCTGCCTTATCCAATTTACATGTAGGACGGATATAAGGAGACCTGGACGCGTTCGGGTGTGTCCGCTATGTTGGATCCGGACCATGCTGGTCCATCCCGACTCCATATATATTTGGCTCCATCCGTTTGCCGAACCAAACCATAGCCACTCAATTCCACTCTTATCCCCTTGCCTCTGTCTCAAGCTCACTTTCGGGGATCTCCGGCCTTCTCCGACATGTCGGACGGCGGATCTGAGTCCTCCATCACCAGATCTGCGAACTAGGACTTCATCCCAGCCGGGCAGGACGAGGAGATGGCCGCACACATTAGGCTCCACCACGCCCGCAAGGAGAACGCCCGACAAACAGTCAGACTTGATCTGGCGGGAATCCGTAGTGTCAGCCCAAATGGCGCTTGGATCGAGCGCGAGGTTGCGTTACCGTTGCCTCGCCTGAGGCAGTGCACTCTCTTAGGTGTCCGAATACCATAGAGGTGTAGCCCGTTCATTGGCATGCCGACGACGAGGCCTTCCGTGGCCTGTCCTCATCTGAGACTAATATGGCGATGTGTGCCCATCGTGTGAGGTAGAGGGAGCGGGACGCCACGGCAGCCTTCCCGGCGGACATCGGCGAGGCGGAGTCACACTCTCCAGTGCCGATACAGGTGTCCGGCAATCCCGGGCACCGCAACAACGTTATACTGGACGTTTCGGCCTGCGACCACGATAGATCGAAAATCAACCTCACTTTGACCAGCAATGTGTAGGCGACGACTCCGTCAAAGAAGAATAGGGCATGGGAGATGGTGGTGCATCAGAGTCCCGTGAACCGGTATCTGTCCCATGTCCTACTTATCATGTAATTGTATGAATTTGAGTATTCATAATTGAGCTATTTGGTTGTGGAAATGTCAATTTAAAGTCTGACCGGAACTGTCTCGGCGCGTATACCGACATTTGCGGGTTCGAATTTGTTGTATACTTGTATCCAGCCGTAGATGCTCTAAATGTTATTTACTTCGATCCAATATAAACATCATAACTTCGAACTAAGGTTAGGGACTAGAGGAATTAAGAAGAACACGGGCTAGCAGAACCCGACAAAAGTAAACTCCTGGGTAAGTACCATCACTAAAATGTGTTATTCATGGGAGACAACCTAGGCAACAGCTCCTGGTCGCCGTCTCTTGGCCATGCCAAAATGTGGTACTGACGCCAGTTTCTGTGGGTGTCTCCGTCGACCCGTACGTTCACTGTCCGGATCCACACCCCACACACGAGCACCAGCCTCAGGTAGCGCGCGATGCACCAGTGTCCGGATCCATTCTCTTCCACACGAGCACCAGCCTCAGTACTGTGCTTCCATGAGCATTCCGGAGATGTTGACTAGTTATTGCACATGCATATTGCTGGCTAATTCACATGCATGCATAGCTCGTGTGATACGTGATTTATGGGCAAACAATCGGAATCCAATTACCCTTTCTCCGATAATAGTACCGTCGATCATTCTGACCCCCATCTTCTTGAGTGAACATCACATAACTAAAGGTTTGAGACTGGATTTTCTGCTCTCGACTCTACAATAGCCGAGTTAGCATTTTTTCTGAAAAAACGTTGTCAAACCAAATAATGGCACAAAAAAAAGTGTATTCCATAGGAAAGAAGTATTGCCACTAGTGAAGAAGACAGCTTCCTAGGTCAGGTTTGGTTTTGGGTGGGCGGTCGGACCAGGTGGCGTGGCTTCTAATGGGCATATGCCAATAAATTTTAAGTCATTTTACAGTGCATCCAGTCGATATGGACCGTCCGTCGGAGCGAATTCGACGGCCCAGATCCGATGCAATATATAGACTTCAGGTGTATTATATCTGACCCCGAGGGGCATCTTCGGGAGAAGATATATTTTGAACTGTCAGCGGTTTCCCTCTTAAATATTTCGAGGGCATTTTTGGTATCAATTTCAGGGGTATTTTCGGTTTGATTTTTATCCCATTCGCTAGGTTTTCGCCGCGGCAAGGTGTTGGCAAGATCCTCGCCGGCGGGGAGGGGCCGTGACAAGATCGCCGACGGGGAGGGGCCGGCTGGGAGTGTCGGAATAGGATCTTGCCGCGGCCCCTCCGCGCCGGCGAGGATCCTCCCGCCCCTCCCTCCGTCCACCCGAATTCCCTCATGCTCTCAGCGACGTGCAAAACTCTCCGCCAGATCTCGTCGCCGGCCATGTTGCACCCCAAGTCGTTCAAACCTCGTCCGTGCCACCCCGCAAGCGACATGGCAGTGTCGTCGTCGAGGGCGCCATATCTGCAGCCTCTACAGGGCAGGCACGCGAATCCGCTGCTGTTTGTGATTCTGGGGAGGCCTGCGCCTGCCCGGTAAGGCAAGGTCTCTAGTATCACAGGCAAGAAAGTGAGCTTGAGTGCAACCCTGCCAACACCTCGTCCGGTTATGCCGGCCAGAGCAACACCGAGGATGCCCGTGGACAACTATGCTACTACCGCGTCCAACTTGTTCTACGAAATGGGCAAAAGGTATGAAACTTTTTTAACTTGTCCCTTTATACATCATTTACGTTTGTTGTTCAATTATAAGTCATAATTGTAGGGACGACTTGCACAATGCGACTGTCGAGTTTGTGAACTTGTTGGCTGACAACACCATCGACATCGAGCAAGCACCAATCGGTTATTATGGTTATAGTGACTTGGATGGTGGCGTGCGTCATTATGGTGAGGAAGACAAGGTGGCGTTCGACCAAGAACTAGCAAAAGAAAGGTGAAGATCCAAAAACTAAACTTCATTGGATAATCAAATCTTTACCGAGGCATGGAAAGTTGTGCCTCTTGAATGACGTCCTTTAGTGGCTTGATCGAAAACTATGGCTTAATTTGTGCGCAAATTATGTTTGATTTTTTAAATTTGCTGCAAATCAGCCGAATTGATGTCACATTTTACAGTTTGTGGGTTGGCAAGGGCCGCGGTAGAACAGAACCCACATCACAAATATTCTATTTTACGGTTCCGCGATGTAGGTTCTGTTCTACCGTGGCTCTCGCCATCCCGTAACAAGCGTTTTTTGCGAACTGTTAACAAGAATCATATATAGTTTCAAGATTATGATCACCAACACATGTGAGCTGATTATTCCTAGCACTTCTTGAACAATAATAAAAGATGGATGTCCTAATCTTGCATGCCACTATTCTGAAGAAAGTTTGATGTCACGACAAACTTGTTTATTGAAGCTTCTAAATTTGGGAATCAATGGGTAGAGCCCATGCACACATATACCTCGTAGAGAATGTTCCTCGTGACCTGATCTCGGATCAAAAGGAAATAGGGGTAAAACTCCAAAAATACTTTATTGTCAAGAGAAATACAATGAACAGAAAGGAGATATTTATTTCAAGCAAAGTATTGTAACCAATATTATTGAAGTTTTACAACTTGACTCATCCGCAATGGACTAAGAACGCGGCTCAGAAACCTTCTTCGGGACTAAAACCCAACACCCTACTCTATCGCTTTATGGCCAAGTGTACACTCCACATGTAAGAATGAACCACACCGCTGGACTAACTCCTTGAATCTTCGTCATCTTCAACCGCAGCTGCATCTGATAGCCTAGCATGCTACTGCTTGAACCTTTTCTTGTATTTCCTTTTGTTGTAGGGTGAATTGACAAGCACAACAGGTAGCTCTCTTCTGAACTTGTCGATGTAGGCCTGCATGCGAGGATATGTTAGTATCGTTCCATAAGTTTCAGCAAATGACACAATTTTAGGTGTTACTCTACGTACTTGGTCATATTGCATCCTTAGTTTTTCTCCCGTAAATAATTCGATGTTCTTCAGCATGTACAGTGCACTGCAACATTTTATTTTGTTAGATCAGCATTTCTGATATTAACAATCTAAAACAAAACAAAAATTAATATTGTTGACTGACCTCTCATCGCCTTTTGGCACTATAATATTCCAAAAATTGCTTTCTATCCCATTGATTCATATCGCTGCTCTTAGATATGCTTTCATCCCACGTACCTGCAAGCCCAATGGGATGAGAAGTTGCCTACGACTAATACTTTCATACGATGTTAAATCATTTGTTATAATTAAATATGTTAAAATTCTCATCACGTTATTTACTTCCCTGGGTACCATACAGTAGAAAAGTGAATCAAGAACCTGAATCTCCTTCCTTATGGGGTTTACAACCACAAGGAACCAGTGGACATTTAAACCGCGAGTAGGTAGGAAAACCTGGAGTGCACTGATAATTAGATCAACGTGTATAGTAATAAAAAAGATCTATTCTACATCTGGTTAAAATACCATATCATGTTTCAGGTAGCTGGTGCCTTGTGTTGTTCCAGGAATGCCTGCCAAAGCGTCCTCGTAGCACTTCTCTATTCTACCATCTCTTTCGAGCTTAGCGACGCCGGCCACCCTCTCAATGTAAACCAATTGGCCGTCCCTTGTGCCAATTGGTTCATCATGACGCATAATCTGGATCGCATCATCAACCACCTAAAACAATAATCAAGTTAATTGTATTGTACAAAAATGAAACTTCATAAACTAATTTGTGAAATATCTTACTTCGTCACCCAACCATGGGACGGAAGTTGATTCATCTTTTTGGGTGATGCATTGCAAATGCTTCGTTAGCACGACAATGTCATCAACTAAGACCATTTCACGATTTGCAGTCTTGATCAGTGATGCCACGAAATCCTGTCAAACCACGTCTAGCTACTCCCTCTGGGTTTCAGGAACTTCTGACCTGTTTTTTAAGTTGCTAGAGCCGATTTTCCTCTTTTTATTGTTTTTGTCCTCGGAATCATTTGTAGACTCTGATGGAGTCTTGTTTTTTCCTTTTTTATTCTCAGTAGAGTACGAAACATACTTGTCATTCTTAAATAATTGCAATGCCATCCTTTTTTTCGCCCCCAGGATTTGGTGGTGTCGATTCAACCACACTTACTTCTTGCTGCTTTTGAAAGGATTCATCATGGTTGTCCTCATCTGTGAATGCACGGGCTTTTTAGGCTCTCGCGATCCCGTAGCCTTCACAGAGTGGTGCTTACTACGTCTGTTGAACGGATTCTGTCATACGAAATAAACCGCGTGTTATCCTTTAGCAGATTCTTGCTCAGTTATAGGTAAAATGTGCATCACCTGGAAAGTTTCAAGGCTTATCGTGGCTCTGGAATGCATTTGCCATTCCAAACTAAGAGCACCCTCGATATTATCCGCCTCTTTCAAAAGCTTATGAATATCATTGAGATCTGTTGGGGAACGTCGCATGGGAAACAAAAAAATTCCTACGCGCACGAAGACCTATCATGGTGATGTCCATCTACGAGAGGGGATTTCCAATCTATGTACCCTTGTAGATCACACAGCAGGAAGCGTTAAGAAACGCGGTTGATGTAGTGGAACGTCCTCACTTCCCTCGATCCGCCCCACGAACCGTCCCACGATCCGTCCCACGATCCGGTCCGATCTAGTGCCGAACGGACGGCACCTCCATGTTCAGCACACGTACAGCTCGATGATGATCTCGGCCTTCTTGATCCAGCAAGAGAGACGGAGAGGTATATGAGTTCTCCGGCAGCATGACGGTGCTCCAGAGGTTGGTGGTGATCTTATCTCAACAGGGCTCCGCCCGAGCTCCGCAGAAACGCGATCTAGAGGAAAAACCGTGGAGGAATGTGGTCGGCTGCCGTGGTAAAGTTGTCTCAAATCAGCCCTAATACCTCAATATATATAGGAGGGAGGGAAGGGACCTTGCCTGGCTCAAGGAGCCCCAAGGGGTCGGCCGAAGGGGGGAGGAGGATTCCTCCTCCAATCCTAGTCCAACTAGGATTGGAAGGTGGAGTCCTTCTATATTTTCCCACTTCCCCCTTTTTCCTCTTTGATTTTCTTTCTCTCCTGCGCAGGGGCCTTCTTGGGCTTGCCCACCAGCCCACTAAGGGCTGGTGCGGCACCCCTAAGGCCTATGGGCTTCCCCGGGGTGGGCTGCCCCCCCGGTGAACATCCGGAACCCATTCGTCACTCCCGGTACATTCCCGGTAATGCCGAAAACTTTCCCGTAATCAAATGAGGTCATCCTATATATCAATCTTCGTCTCTGGACCATTTCAAAAACCCTCGTGACGTCCGTGATCTCATCCGGGACTCCGAACAACATTCAGTAACCAACCATATAACTCAAATACGGATAAAACAACGTCGAACCTTAAGTGTGCAGACCCTGCGGGTTCGAGAACTATGTAGACATGACTCGAGGGACTCCTCGGTCAATATCCAATAGCGGGACCTGGATGCCCATAATGGATCCTACATATTCTACGAAGATCTTATCGTTTGAACCTCAGTGCCAGGGATTCATATAATCCCGTATGTCATTCCCTTTGTCCTTCGGTATGTTACTTGCCCGAGATTTGATCGTCAGTATCCGCATACCTATTTCAGTCTCGTTTATCGGCAAGTCTCTTTACTCGTTCCGTAATACAAGATCCCGTGACTTACACTAAGTCAAATTGCTTGTAAGGCTTGTGTGTGATGTTGTATTACCGAGTGGGCCCCGAGATACCTCTCCGTCACACGGAGTGACAAATCCCAGTCTTGATCCATACTAACTCAATGGACACCTTCGGAGATACCTGTAGAGCATCTTTATAGTCACCCAGTTACGTTGTGACGTTTGATACACACAAAGCATTCCTCCGGTGCCAGTGAGTTATATAATCTCATGGTCATAGGAATAAATACTTGACACGCAGAAAACAGTAGAAACAAAATGACACGATCAACATGCTACGTCTATTAGTTTGGGTCTAGTCCATCACATGATTCACCCAATGATGTGATCTAGTTATCAAGCAACAACACCTTGTACATAGCGAGAAGACCCTAACTATCCTTGATCAACTGGCTAGCCAACTAGAGGCTTGCTAGGGAGAGTGTTTTGTCTATGTATCCACGCAGGTATCTAAGTCTTCATTCAATACAATTATAGCATGGATAATAAACGATTATCTTGATATAGGAATTATAATAATAACTTATTTATCATTGCCTCTAGGGCATAATTCCAACAGTCTACCACTTGCACTAGAGTCAATAATCTAGCCCTCACATCACCATGCGAATTACATTGTAATAAATCTAACACCCATACAGTTCTGGTGTTGATCATGCTTTGCCCGTGGATGAGGTTTAGTCAGCGGGTCTACCACATTGAGATCCGTATGCACTTTGCATATTTTCACGTCCTCCTCCTCAATGTAGTCGCAGATGAGGTTGAAGCGTCGTTTGATGTGTCTGGTCTTCTTGTGAAACCGTGGTTCCTTTGCTAAGGTAATGGCACCCGTGTTGTCACAAAACAGGGTTATTGGATTCAGTGCGCTCGGCACCACTCCAAGATCCGTCATGAACTGCTTCATCTAGACACCCTCCTTAGCTGCCTCCGAGGCAGCCATGTACTCCGCTTTACATGTAGAATCAGCTACGACGCTTTGCTTGGAACTGCACCAGCTTACCGCACCCCATTAAGAATAAATCCGTATCCGGTCTGCGACTTAGAGTCGTCCAGATCTATGTCAAAGCTTGCATCGACGTAACCCTTTATGGCGAGCTCTTTGTCACCTCCATATACGAGAAACATCTCCTTAGTCCTTTTCAGGTACTTCAGGATATTCTTGACCGCCGTCCAGTGATCCACTCCTGGATTACTCTGGAACCTGCCTGCCATACTGATGGCCAGGCTAACGTCCGGTCTAGTGCACAACATTGCATACATGATAGAACCTATGGTTGAAGCATAGGGGACGGAACTCATTGTCTTTCTATCTTCCTCAGTTGCTGGGCACTGAGTCTTACTCAATTTTATACCTTGTAATACTGGCAAGAACCCTTTCTTGGACTGATCCATTTTGAACTTCTTCAAAACTTTATCAAGGTATGTGCTTTGTGAAAGTCCTATCACGCGTTTGGATCTATCCATATAGATCTTAATGCCTAGAAGCAACTTCTCCTAGGTCCTTCATAGAGAAACTTTTATTCAAGTAACCTTTTATGCTTTCCAAAAGCTCCACGTTGTTTCCAATCAGCAATATGTCATCCACATATAATATTGGAAAGGCCACAGAGCTCCCACTCACTTTCTTGTAAATACAAGATTCTCCAACCACTTGTATAAACTCAAATGCTTGGATCACCTTATCAAAGCATTTATTCAAACTCCGAGATGCTTGCACTAGTCCATAAATGGATCGCTGGAGCTTGCACACTTTGTTAGCATTTTTAGGATCGACAAAACCTTAGGGTTGCATCATATACAACTCTTCCTTAAGGAAACCGTTAAGGAACGCCGTTTTGACATCCATCTGCCAGATTTCATAGTCGAAAAATGCAGCTATTGCTAACATGATTCTGACGGACTTAAGCATCACTACGGGTGAGAACGTCTCATCGTAGTGAACTCCTTGAACTTGTGAAAAACCCTTTGCCACAAGTCGAGCTTTATAAACGGTCACATTACTGTCAGCGTCCGTCTTCTTCTTAAAGATCTATTTGTTCTAAATAGCCTTGCCGCCTTCAGGTAGTACTTCCAAAGTCCACACTTTGTTTTCATACATAGATCCTATCTCGGACTTCATGGCCTCCAGTCATTTGTTGGAATCCGGACCCATCATTGCTTTTTCATAATTTGCAGGCTCATTGTTGTCTAACAACATAATTGATAAGACGGGATTACCGTACCACTCTGGAGCAGTACGCGATCTCGTCGACCTATGAGGTCCGATAGGAACTTGATCCGGAGTTTCATGATCATCATCATTAACTTACTCCTCAACCGGCATCGCAACGACATGGGTTTCCCCTTGCCCTGCGCCACCATCCAGAGGGATGAGAGGTTCGACAACCTCATCAAGTTCTATCTTCCTCCCACTCAATTCTCTCAAGAGAAACTCCTTCTCGAGAAAAGCCCCGTTCTTAGCAACAAACACTTTGCCCTCGGATTTGAGATAAAAGGTATACCCAACTGTCTCTTTTGGGTAACCTATGAAGACGCACTTTTCCGCTTTGGGTTCCAGCTTTTTAGGCTGAAGCTTTTTGACATAATTATCACATCCCCAAACTTTAAGTAACGACAACTTTGGTCTTTTGCCATACCAAAGTTCGTATGGTGTCGTCTCAACGGATTTTGATGGTGCCCTATTTAAAGTGAATGTAGCTGTTTCTAATGTATAACCCCAAAATGATAACGACAAATAGGTAAGAGACATCATAGATCGCACCATCTCTAATAAATTATGACGTTTGGACACACCATTAAGCTGTGGTGTTCCAGGCGGTGTCAACTCTGAAACAATTCCACATTGTCTTAAGTGAGCACCAAACTCGAAACTAAGATATGCACCCCCACGATCAGACCGTAGGAACTTGATCTTCTTGTTACGATGATTTTCAACTTTGCTCTGAAATTGCTTGAACTTTTCAAATGTTTCAGACTTGTGCTTCATCAAGGAGACATAACCATATCTACTCAAATCGTCAGTGAAGGTGAGAAAATAACGATATCCGTCGCGTGCCTCCACACTCTTCGGACCACACACATCGGTATGTATGATTTTCAACAAGTCACTTGCACGCTCCATTGTTCTGGAGAACGGAGTCTTAGTCATCTTGCCCATGAGGCATGGTTCGCACGTGTCAAGTGAATCAAAGTCAAGTGACTCCAAAAGTCCATCGGTATGGAGTTTCTTCATGCGCTTTACACCAATATGACCTAAGCGGCAGTGTCATAAAAACACGGCGCTATCATTGTTAACTCTAACTCTTTTGCTCTCAAAGTTATGTATATGTATATTATCACTATCAAGATTCAATATGAACAATCCTCTCACATTGGGTGCATGACCATAAAAGATATTACTCATAGAAATAGAAAAACCATTATTCTCTGACTTAAACGAGTAACCGTATCGCAATAAACAAGATCCAGATACAATGTTCATGCTTAACGCAGGCACTAAATAACATTTATTTAAGTTCATAACTAATCGTGATGGTAACTGAAGTGAAACTATGGCGACGGCGATTGCATCAACCTTGGAACCATTTCCCACGCACATCGTCACTTCATCCTTCGCCAGCCTTCGCTTATTCCGCAGTTCCTGTTTCGAGTTGCAAATATGAGCAACATAACCGGTATCGAATACCCAGGCACTACTACGAGAGCTGGTTAGTACACATCAATAACATGTATATCAAATATACCTGATTTTTCTTTGGCCGCCTTCTTATCAGCCAGATACTTGGGGCAGTTGCGCTTCCAGTGATCCATACCCTTGCAATAATAGCACTCCGTTTCAGGCTTAGGTCCAACTTTGGGTTTCTTCATCGGATTGGCAACATGCTTGCCGCTCTTCTTCAAATTGCCCTTCTTTCCTTTGTTGTTTCTCTTGAAACTAGTGGTCTTATTCACCATCAACACTTGATGCTCTTTACGGAGTTCTGACTCTGCGACTTTCAGCATCGCGAATAACTCGTGGGGTGACTTTTTCATCCCTTGCATGTTATAGTTCAACAAAAAGCCCTTATAGCTTGGCGGCAGTGATTGAAGAATTCTGTCAGTGATAGCCTCTTGCGGGAGTTCAATCCCCAGTTTAGCTAGACGGTTTGAGTACCCAGACATTTTGAGCACATGTTCATTGACAGACGAATTCTCCTCCATCTTGCAAGCATAGAATTTATCGGAGGTCTCATACCTCTTGATCCGGGCGATCTTCTGAAAGATAAACTTTAACTCCTGGAACATCTCATATGCTCCATGATGCTCAAAGCGACGTTGACGTCCCAGCTCTAAGCCATACAAGACTGCACATTCAACTACTGAGTAGTCCTCCTTACGTGTTAACCAAGCGTTCTTAACATCTTGGTTATCCGTGGCAGGTGGTTCATCTCCTAGCGCAGCATTAAGGACATAATCCTTCTTCCCAGCTTGCCGGAGCAACTTAAGATTACGAGCCCAGTCTACAAAGTGGCTTCCATCATCTTTCAACTTAGCTTTCTCTAGGAACTTATTAAAATTCAGGGTGACTGTCGCGTGAGCCATTGATCTACAACACAAATATATTCAAAGTGGACTTAGACTATGTTCAAGATAATTAGAGTTTAACTAATCAAATTACTTGCTAAATTCCCACTCAAAAAGTACATCTCTCTAGTCTTTTGAGTGGTTCATGATCCAGTTCCACTAGCTCAAGTCCGATCATCACGTGAGTTGAGGATAGTTTCAGTGGTAAGCATCCCTATGCTAATCATATCAACTATATGATTCATGATCGACCTTTCGGTCTCATGTGTTCCGAGGCCATGTCTGCACATGCTAGGCTCGTCAAGCTTAACCCGAGTGTTCCGCGTGTGCAACTGTTTTGCACCCGTTGTATGTGAACGTTTAGTCTATCACACCCGATCATCATGTGGTGTCTCGAAATGACGAACCGTAGCAATGGTGCACAGTCGGGGTTGTCGTGCTACTCATGCTATTACTACTAAAGCTACATCCTAGCAATATAGTAAACGCATCTGCAAGCACAAACATTAGTTTAAAGACAACCCTATGGCTTCTGCCGGTTGCCGTACCGTCGTCGTGCAAGTCGATATTAACTATTACAACATGATCATCTCATACAGCCAATATATCACATCACATCGTCGTCCATATCACATCACAAGCATACCGTGCAAAAACAAGTTAGACGTCCTCTAATTGTTGTTGCATGTTTTACGTGGTGACCATGGGTATCTAGTAGGATCGCATCTTTCTTACGCAAACACCACAACGGAGATGTATGAATTGCTATTTAACCTCATCCAAGGACCTCCTTGGTCAAATCCAACTCAACTAAAGTTGGAGAAACCGACACTCGCCAGTCATCTTTGAGCAACGGGGTTGCTCGTAGCGATGAAACCAGTCTCTCGTAAGCGTATGAGTAATGTCGTTTTGAACCGCTTCGATCCAACAATACCGCGGAATCAAGAAAAGACTAAGGCGGGCAGCAAATCGCACATCACCACCCATAAAAACTTATGTGTTCTACTCGAGATGACATCTACGCATGAACCTAGCTCTGATACCACTGTTGGGGAACGTCGCATGGAAAACAAAAAAATTCTACGCGCATGAAGACCTATCATGGTGATGTCCATCTACGAGAGGGGATTTCCGATCTACGTACCCTTGTAGATCGCACAGCAGGAAGCGTTAAGAAACGTGGTTGATGTAGTGGAACGTCCTCACGTCCCTCGACCCGCCCCGTGAACCGTCCCATGAACCGTCCCACGATCCGTCCCACGATCCGCTCCGATCTAGTGCCGAACGGACGGCACCTCCGCGTTCAGCACACGTACAGCTCAACGATGATCTCGGCCTTCTTGAGACAGCAAGAGAGACTGAGAGGTAGATGAGTTCTCCGGCAGCGTGACGGCGCTCCGGAGGTTGGTGGTGATCTTATCTCAGCAGGGCTCCGCCCGAGCTCCGCAGAAACGCAATCTAGAGGAAAAACCGTGGAGGTATGTGGTCGGGCTGCCGTGGCAAAGTTGTCTCAAATCAGCCCTAATACCTCAGTATATATAGGAGGGAGCGGAGGGACCTTGCCTTGAGGCTCAAGGAGCCCCAAGGGGTCGGCCGAAGGGGGGGGGGGGAGGAGGATTCCTCCTCCAATCCATCTCTATTTTCCCACTTCCCCCTTTTTTTCTTTTCTCTTTGATTTTCTTTCTCTCCTACGCAGGGGCCTTCTTGGGCTTGCCCACCATCCCACTAAGGGCTGGTGCTGCACCCCTAAGGCCTATGGGCTTCCCCGAGGTGGGCTGCCCCCCGGTGAACATCCGGAACCCATTCGTCACTCCCGGTACATTTCCGGTAATCCCGAAAACTTTCCGGTAATCAAATGAGGTCATCCTATATATCAAGCTTCGTCTCCGGACCATTCCGGAAACCCTCGTGACATCTGTGATCTCATCCGGGACTCCAAACAACATTCTTAACCAACCATAAAACTCAAATACGCATAAAACAACGCCGAACTTCAATTGTGCAGACCCCGCGGGTTCGAGAACTATGTAGACATGACTCGAGGGACTCCTCGGTCAATATCCAATAGAGGGACCTGGATGCCCATATTGGATCCTACCTATTCTACGAAGATCTTATCATTTGAACCTCAGTGTGAGGGATTCATATAATCCCGTATGTCATTCCCTTTGTCCTTCGGTATGTTACTTGCCCGAGATTCGATCGTGAGTATCCGCATACCTATTTCAATCTCGTTTGTCGGCAAGTCTCTTTACTCGTTCCATAATACAAGATCCCATGACTTACACTAAGTCACATTGCTTGCAAGTCTTGTGTGTGATGTTGTATTACCGAGTGGGCCCCGAGATACCTCTCCGTCACAGGGAGTGACAAATCTCAGTCTTGATCCATACTAACTCAACGGACACCTTCGGAGATACATGTAGAGCATCTTTATAGTCATCCAGTTACGTTGTGACGTTTGATACACACAAAACATTCCTCCGGTGCCAGTGAGTTATATGATCTCATGGTCATAGGAATAAATACTTGACACGTAGAAAACAGTAGCAACAAAATGACACGATCAACATGCTACGTCTATTAGTTTGGGTCTAGTCCATCACATGATTCACCCAATGATGTGATCCAGTTATCAAGCAACAACACCTTGTACATAGTGAGAAGACCTTGACTATCCTTGATCAACAGGCTAGCCAACTAGAGGCTTGCTAGGGACAGTGTTTTGTCTATGTATCCACACATGTGTCTAAGTCTTCATTAAATACAATTATAGCATGGATAATAAACGATTATCTTGATACAAGAATTATAATAATAACTTATTTATCATTTCCTCTAGGACATAATTCCAACAAGATCGTGTTTCATTTTTACAACAATTCTTTCGACTGATTCATCCTGTACGTGGAATATCACATGTTATTTCTGAAACGACAATGATTGTTTCATAATTAAGTTAACATGCTTACGGTAAAATCTTCATCAAGGTTCTTCATGTGGGGCTCCATGTTATCATTTTTTATTCCCTACTTACAATGGTGCTTAGCAGCGACCTCCATGACATCCTTTTGTTTCCTTTGGTCAGAAGCCTGCTCAGCATTCTCAACAGAGGCCTCCATTGGGTGTGAACGTGCCCCGAGGTCAGGAAGATGTATGTCCTCCACTCCTGGAAATATTCCATCGCGTTTTTTCTTAAAAAAATACATGTTAGTCTGGGGTGTTTTCATAGTAAACCAATTTAGAAAAAACCTTGTACACGTAAATTTCCAATTATATATACTAATCTCATAATTCTATGCTTGCGTTCAATTCTTTGATGAGGTCCTCCGTGAGCTTGCCATTTGTACATGTACGCCTAAGGCACTCATCTATTTTCTTTTCAAGGGTGTACATCCTATCGACTTGTTCTGCACTGGCCTCCCGCACAAGGGAGGCAACTTCTTTCAAATCATTCAATACACGTCTGGCGAGTACCTTAATCTGAGCCTTTGAAACATTTAGAATTATATAACTAGATACTAGTTGGAATGTTACAATGTATAATTGTGCCTGATGTAACTCATTTACGTGAGTGCCAATCTTCGGTTTGGCCAGCGTACCATCTTGTGCTGGAGTGGAAGGCCTCATCGGGTCCTCAACATACTGCAGTTTAGTGTCGTTAGTATCATTTAGAAAATATATATGTTACATAATAAAGGCAATGTGCTAACTTTTTACCTCTCCAACTCCGAGATAATTATTTTGGATTATATTGTCAACCCTTTTTGCCTTCTCCTCGCTCCAGTTCTGGATCAACGCCCTTAACCTTGATTCATACGAGATGCTAGAGTCCAATTGGTGCTCTCCGAACTTCTCGTAGTAGCATGTCTGCATGACAACAAAAGAAGTTAACAAACATTCTCGTACATTATGTAATGTATGTTAGGTAACTGATAATTGTACTACTGCGAATTACCTGCAACAGTGGTAGATTCCCCTCGAGAATTGCCTCACCATTTACATAATTCTTCACACTATCCATAAGATAGTCAAGCGTTAGCTGTCCAAGATTTATGCCCTTTATCGTCTCAATGTTTCTAACAATCCCAATATATTTGTTATGCACATACTCCTCTTTTGCCCGGCATACATATTTGCCTATGGTGTACAAGACAAATGGCCTGACAAAATTTGGTGTATTGTCGCCTTTCATCTTGGATAGCAATCCTTTGAAAGTTATTTTGGTGTCATTACGGTCAGTAAGTTTCTTCCACAACTCCATATTATCATCAAGATTTGAAGGGATGTGCTTCTTCCCATCGCAGGGCATGCTTGTTATTTGCGCTACATCTTCTAGTGTGAACCTACGTGGTCTCCCATTGATGATAAAGGCATCCTTCTCTGCATCATATGAATTAGCGATGGCCAGGCACAGTACACGTCTAATTTTGATGCTATGTGTCTTGAGAAGTCCACCCAGTCCTATCAACTGGATGTACATCCTTTGCTGCGTGTTCAATCCGTTTATGAACTCCTCATATGGCGGCAAAAAAGCATCTTGGGTTCAATGGATGTGCAAGTGTGATTAGATTCAGCATGGTATACAATTTAAACACTCATACACACGACTACTGCGGAAGGAAAAAGAAGGCAAAAATCCGCTGCACTAGGCGCTAATCATACAGACGACTACCAGATATGTGGTCTCCTCAACTCTAGGCGCTAATCATGGTCAGTAGTATTTAATTAAAGCATGGGCCATCGATGCAAACAACGAGTGGTGTTGCAGCAATAGATCTGGGAGGAAGATCGTGGCACAATAAAAACAGCGGCTGCAGCTGATACGTCCATTTTGCATCATGTTTTCATGTTGATATTTATCGCTTCTTTGGTTGTTATTTCACTTCACGGTACTATTCTTATGCCTTTTCTCTCTTATTTTGCAAGGCTTACATGAAGAGGGAGAATACCGGCAACTGGAATTCTGGCCTGAAAGTGGAGCAAAGTTGAGATACCTATTCTGCTAACTCCAAACGCCGTGAAAATCAACGGTTCCCAATTTATAAAAAATACTGGGCCGAAGAAGTGCCGGAGGGGCACCAGGGGGTGCCCACAAGCCTCCACGGCGCGGCCACCCCCCAGGCGGTGCCATGGGGGCTTCTGGGCAGCCCACTAGCCCACTGGCCCCCCTCTTTTGCTATATGGAGGGTTTCGTCCAGGAAAAAAATCAGAAGGGAGCTTTTCCGTGGTTTCGCCGCCGCCACGAGGCGAAACTTGAGCACAACCAATCTAGAGCTCCGACAGGAAGATCCTGCCGGGGAAACGTCCCTTCTGGAGGGGGAAATCTTCGCCATCATCATCACCAACACTCCTCTCATCAGAGGGGACTCGTCGCCATCAACATCTTCATCATCACCATCTCATCTCCAAACCCTAGTTCATCTCTTGTAACCAATCTCCGTCTCGCGACTCCGATTTGTACTTGTAAGGTTGCTAGTAGTGTTGATTACTATTTGTAGTTGATGCTAGTTGGATTACTTGGTGGAAGAGTTTATGTTCAGATCCTTGATGCTACTCATTACACCTCTGATCATGATTATGATTATGCTTTGTGAGTAGTTACTTTTGTTCCTGAGGACATGGGATAAGGCATGCTAATAATAGTCATGTGAATTTGGTATTCGTTCGGTATTTTGATATGTTGTATGTTGTTTTTCCTCTAGTGGTGTTATGTGAACGTCGACTACATAACACTTCACCATTATTTGGGCCTAGAGGAAGGCATTGGGAAGTAGTAAGTAGATGATGGGTTGCTAGAGTGACAGAATCTTAAACCCTAGTTTATGCGTTGCTTCGTAAGGGGCTGATTTAGATCCACTAGTTTAATGCTATGGTTAGACTTTGTCTTAATTCTTATTTCATAGTTGCGGATGCTTGCGAGAGGGGTAGATCATAAGTGGGATGCTTGTCCAAGTAAGGGCAGTACCCAAGCGCCGGTCCATCCACATATCAAACTATGAAAGTAACGAACGCGAATCATTTGAACATGATGAAACTAGGATGACAGAAATTCCCTTGTGTCCTCGGGAGCGTTTTTCCTCCTATAAGACTTTGTCCAGGCTTGTCCCTTGCTACAAAAGGTATTGGGCCACCTTGCTGCACCGTTGCTACTTTTGTTACTTGTTGCTTGCTACGAATCAGCTCACCACACAACTACTTGTTACCGACAATTTCAGTCTTGCAGATTTTTCCTTGCTGAAAACCACTTGTCAGATCCTTCTGCTCCTCATTGGGTTCGACACTCTTACTTATCGAAAGGACTATGATTGATCCCCTATACTTGTAGGTCATCAAGACTCTTTTCTGGCATCGTTGCCGGGGAGTGAAGCGCCTTTGGTAAGTGGAACTTGGTAAGGAAACATTCATATAGTGTGCTAAAATTTCTTGTCACTTGTCACTATGGATACTAATCCTTTGAGTGGCTTGTCGGGGTATCTTCACCTCGAACGGAAGCACAAAGAGTTGCTCCTCAACCTGCTGCACCTACTGCAAATATTTGCTTTGAATTTCCTCCGGGTATGCTTGAGAAACTGCTGGCTAATCCTTTTACAGGAGATGGAACATCACATCCAGACTTGCATCTAATCTATGTAGATGAAGTTTGTGGTTTATTTAAGCTTGCAGGTGTGCCCAAGGATGAGGTCAAGAAGAAGGTATTTCCTTTATCTTTGAAGGATAAGGCGTTGACATGGTATAGGCTCTCTGATGATACTTGATCATGGGACTACAATCGGTTGAAATTGGAATTTCATCAAAAGTTTTATCTTATGCATTTAGTACATCTTGATCGAAATTATATTTACAATTTTTGGCCTCGTGACAGAGAAAGCATCGCTCAAGCTTGGGGAGGCTTAAATCAATGCTATATTCATGCCCCAATCATGAGCTCTCGAGAGAAATTATCATTCAGAACTTCTATGCTCGGCTTTCTCATGATGATCGCACCATGCTTGACACTTCTTGTACCGGTTCTTTTATGAAGAGAGATATTGACTTCAAATGGAATTTATTGGAGAGAATTAAACGCAACTCTGAAGATTGGGAGCTTGAAGAAGGTAAGGAGTCAGGTATGAATTTCACGTTTGATTGCGTTAAATCCTTTGTTGAGACAAATACTTTTTGTGACTTTAGCGCGAAGTATGGACTTGACTGTGAGATAGTTGCTTCACTGTGTGAATCATTTGCTGCTCATATTGATCTCCCCAAAGAGAAGTGGTTTAAATATCATCCTCCTTTAGAAGTCAATGTAGTCAAACTCACTCCAGTTGAAGAGAAAGTCATTGCCTATAATGATCCTCTGGTTCCGAGTGCTTACATTGAAAAACCACCTTTCCCTGTTAGGATAAAGGATCATTCAAAGCTTCAACTGTCATACGTAGAGGCTATATTAGAACACCTACACCCCCTGAGCAAATTAGATTTGAACCTAGCATTGCTATCATCAAAGATCTTCTGTCTAAAGAAGTTGAGGGACATAATATTCACTTTTGTGAAGATGCTGCTAGAATTGCTAAACCTCACGTTAGAGACAAACATAGGCCTGTTGTTGGCATGGCTGTGGTTTCTGTTAAGATAGGAGATCATTGTTATCATGGTTTAAGTGACTTGGGTGCTAGTGTTAGTGCAATACCTCAATCCTTATACGATGAAGTAAAAGACGAGATTGCGCCTGTTGAGATAGAACCTATAGATGTCACTATTCAGCTTGCCAATAGAGATACTATCTTCCCTGTGGGAATTGTTAGGGATGTTGAAGTCTTGTGTGGTAAAACGAAGTATCCTGCTGATTTCCTTGTTCTTGCTACCGCACAAGATAGCTTCTGTCCCATCATATTTGGTAGACCCTTTCTCAATACCGTCAATGCTCATATTGATTGTGAGAAGCAAACAGTCACTGTTGGCTTTGAAGGTGTGTCACATGAGTTCAATTTCTCCAAGTTTGGTAGACAACCTCATGGAAAGGAGTTGCCTAGTAGGGATGAAACTATTGCCTTAGCCTCTATTGTCGTGCCTCCTACTGATCCCTTAGAGCAATACTTGCTTGAGCATGAAAATGATATGCATATGGATGAAAGGGATGAAATAGATAGAGTTGTCCTAGAACAATATCCTATCCTTAAGAATAATCTGCGTGTTGAACTGCTTGGAGATCCACCCCCACCAAAGGGTGATCCTGTGTTCGAGCTTAAACAGTTGCCTGATACTCTTAAGTATGCCTATCTTGATGAAAAAGAGATATATCCTGTTATTATTAGTGCTAGCCTCTCGGAGCATGAAGAAAAGAAGTTACTAAAAACTCTGAGGAAGCACCGTGCTGCTATAGGATATACTCTTGATGATCTTAAGGGCATTAGTCCCACTCTATGCCAGAACAAGATCAAAACTGATCCTGATTTCAAACCAGTTGTTGATCATCAAAGGAGATTCCATCCGAAGATGAAAGAAGTAGTAAGAAAAGAAATACTAAAGCTCCTGGAAGCGGGTATTATCTATCATGTTGCTCATAGTGATTGGGTGAGTCCGGTGCATTGCGGTCCTAAGAAGGGAGGCATCACCGTTGTCCCTAATGATAAGGATGAGTTGATCCCCCAGAGGATTATTACTGCTATAGGATGGTGATTGATTTTAGGAAGTTGAATAAGGCCACTAGGAAAGATCATCAACCTCTGCCTTTTATCGACCAAATGCTAGAAAGTCTATCCAAACACACACACTTCTACTTTCTAGATGGTTATTATGGTTTCTCCCAAATACCAGTTGGACAATCTGATCAGGAGAAAACCACTTTCACCTGCCCTTTTGGTACCTTTGCTTATAGACGTATGTCTTTTGGATTATGTATTGCACCTGCCACCTTTCAAAGATGTATGATGGTTATATTCTGTGACTTTTGTGAAAAGATTGTTGAGGGTTTCATGGATGACTTCTCCGTTTACAGGTCTTCCATTGATGATTGTCTCAGCAACCTTGATCGAGTCTTACAAAGATGTAAAGACACCAACCTTGTCTTGAATTGGGAGAAGTGCCACTTTATGGTTAATGAAGGCATCGTCTTAGGACATAAAATTTCTGAAAGAGGTATTGAAGTTGATAAGGCTAAGGTTGATGCAATCGAGAAAATGGCATACCCCACAGATATTAGAGGTATAAGAAGTTTCCTTGGTCATGCTGGTTTCTATAGAAGGTTCATTAAAGACTTCTCTAAGATTTCTAGGCCTCTTACCAATCTCTTGCAAAAGGATATTCCTTTTGTCTTTGACGATTATTGTGAGGAAGCCTTCGAAATACTTAAGACGGCTTTGATAACTGCACCTATTGTTCAACCACCTGATTGGAACCTACCCTTTGAAATCATGTGTGATGCGAGTGATTATGCCGTTGGTGTTGTGCTAGGGCAAAGAGTTGATAAGAAGTTGAATGTTATTCACTACGCTAGTAAAACTCTAGACAGTGCCGAGAGAAACTATGCTACTACGGAGAAGGAGTTTTTAGCAGTCGTGTTTGCGTGTGAAAAGTTCAGGTCTTACATAGTTGATTCCAAAGTCATTATTCACACTTATGACACTGCTATTAAGTACCTCATGGAGAAGAAGGACGCTAAACCTAGACTTATTAGATGGGTTCTCTTGCTACAAGAATTTGATTTGCACGTTGTCGACAGGAAGGATGCTGATAAACCTGTAGCAGATAACTTGTCTAGGTTAGAGAACGTTCTTGATGACCCACAACCTATTGATGATAGCTTTCCTGATGAGCAATTGAACGTCATCAATGCTTCACGTAGTGCACCGTGGTATGCTGATTATGCAAACTATATCGTTGCCAAATATATACCACCTAGTTTCACGTACTAGCAAAACAAGAAATTATTCTTTGACTTGAGACATTACTTTTGGGATGATCCTCACCTTTATAAGGAAGGAGTAGATGGTGTTATTAGACGTTGTGTACCTAAACATGAACAGGGACAGATCCTAGAGAAGTGTCACTCCGAGGCCTACGGAGGACACCATGCGGGAGATAGAACTGCACACAAGGTATTGCAATCAGGTTTCTATTGGCCCACTCTCTTCAAGGATGCCCGTAAGTTTGTCTTGTCATGTGACGAAGCTCAACGAATAGGTAATATTAGCAAACGTTAGGAAATGCCTATGAACTATTCACTTGTCAATGAACCATTTGATGTCTGGGGCTTTGATTATATGGGACCTTTTCCAAAATCCAACGGGTATACTCACATCTTAGTTGGTGTTGATTACGTCACTAAGTGGGTAGAAGCTATCCCCACTAGTAGTGCTGATCACAACACCTCTATCAAGATGCTGAAAGAAGTTATCTTCCCTAGATTTGGAGTCCCTAGATATCTAATGACCGACGGTGGTTCACACTTCGTTCATGGTGCTTTCCGTAAAACGCTTGCTAAGTACGATGTCAACCATAGAATTGCGTCTCCCTATCATCCTGAGTCCAATGGTCAAGTAGAGCTAAGTAATAGAGAGATTAAACTGATTCTGCAAAAGACTGTCAATAGGTCTAGAAAGAATTGGTCTAAGAAGCTCGATGATGCAATATGGGCTTATAGAACTGCCTATAAGAATCCCATGGGCATGTCTCCGTACAAAATGGTGTACGGAAAAGCATGTCATTTACCTCTTGAGCTAGAGCATAAAGCTTATTGGGCAATCAAAGAGCTCAACTTTGATTTCAAACATGCCGGTGAGAAGAGGTTATTTGACATTAGCTCGCTTGATGAGTGGAGAACTCAGGCATATGAGAATGCCAAGCTATTCAAAGAGAAGGTTAAGAGGTGGCATGATAAGTGGATACAAAAGCGTGAGTTCAATGTAGGTGATCATGTCTTGCTATATAACTCTCGTTTAAGATTCTTTGCAGGCAAGCTTCTCTCTAAATGGGAAGGTCCCTATGTTGTTGAGGAAGTATATTGTTCCGGTGCTATCAAGATCAACAACATGAAAGGTAATTGTCCGAGAGTGGTAAATGGGCAGAGAATCAAGCATTATATCTGAGGTACTCCCATAAATGTTGAAAGCAATATCATCAATACCATAACTCCGGAAGAATACATAAGAGACATTTATCAGCCTATTTCAGACTACTAAAACAAAGGGGTATGTGATTCAATAAGAAAACAGAGTCCAAAACTTCTCCAATAGGAAATTTTCTCCGTTTTGGAATATTTGAAAAAATACAAAAATTGGAAGTAGTCCGGAAAGTGCGCGAGGAGGCGACAAGCCTGCACGGCGCGGGCCCACCCCCTGACCACGCCGTGAGGGCTTGAGGCCACCTCGTGCGCCTCCAGGACTCCGTTTTCGTACAGGGGACTCCTTCTGGTCTAGAAAAATCATTATATATACTCCCGTTTGGTCTGACCCCTGCATCACGTAGATTTCCTCTGTTTTTCATTTCGAGCCTGTTTTCTGCCGCAAATCTAGGTCAAGATGTCGTCCCAGGAATCTATGAGGGAGAACAACCTCCGTCAAATCTATGGGGAAGTTCATGCTCATCTGAAAAGGATGGAGGTCATGGAGGCTAGAGAGAGGCTACCTAAAGAAAACAAGGGCAAAGCCAAGGAGAAGGATCACACATGGGACGAAGTGCAATCTGTGTTCAACAAGGAAGAAGTTGAAGAAGTGGATTTACTTCAACCCTACCTCCACCTACTGTCTCCATCTTTGATTGAACTCTTGGGGTTTTGTGAAACAACTCGTGCTCACAATACTTGTCTCACTCGTGAAGTTGTTTTGCTGGAAAAACATATCGCAGATCTCCAAGGCATAAATGAAAGATTAATGGCCCTCTTGGAGTCAAAGATTGCAACAACTTCATCACCATCACCACCAAGGGAAGACAACTGAGCATTGGTATGTGCAATCCCCTTGGATTGTGCCAAGCTTGGGGGAGTTGCCCCGGTATCGTATCACCACCACATCTTTTGCCTTTACCTTTGTTTTAGTTTTCCTTTTCAGTTTTCTTTTTTCTCTAGTAGTTTAAAAGTCTTAGTGTTTTAGTTTTGAGTTTTGCTTTGTGTCACCCCCGATGTATTCTTGCTCGTGAGACATATAATAAAGAGTGTCTTAGTTGGAGGGCTTCGCCTCTTGCCATGATCAAAAGAGTGAGAATAGAACAAAAGCATGAAAGATCATGTAATGATCTTATGGGAAGTGATGGCTTCACATATAAGAAGAATGAGGATTGAAACTGGTTGAGGGTAGGCAAACGTAGACCTTGGTCATTGTTGCAAATAATAGGAAGTGCTAAGGAAGGAGAGGTTCACAAATAAATATATCATCTCTGACACCATCTATGATTGTGAACACTCACCAAACTATTGCATGGCTAGAAGTAGATGTTGGACAAGGAAGTCAACATGAATTGTGTTTGCTTGGCTCTGAACAATGTTATATGATTAGAGATCCCTTAGCATGTGATGATTGCTTCCACCTCATATTAGCCAAAAATCCCGCACCAAGTAGAGATACTACTTGTGCATCTATAAACCTTCAAATCAGTTTTGCCATGAGTGTCCACCATACCTACCTATGGATTGAATAAGATCCCTCACGTAAGTTGTCATCCGTGCAAGCAATAAAAATTGCTCTCTAATATGTATGATCTATTAGTGTGTGGAAAATAAGCTTTATACGAACCTGTGATGAAGAAGACATAAAAGCGACAGACTGCATAATAAAGTTCTTTATCAGAGGGGGCAATATAAAGTGATGTTCCTCCGCACTAAGAGGACACGCATCCAAACCTCAAAAGCGCATGACAACCTCTGCTTCCCTCTGCGAAGGGCCTATCTTGTACCTTTACTTTTGGCCCTTGAAAGAGTCATGGTGATCTTCACCAATTCCTTATTTCACCTTTATCTTGGCTACCGTCACATGTTTGGGAAAGATCTATATTCATATGTCAACTTGGAGGTAAGTATTCATGAATTATTATTGTTGACATTACCCTTGAGGTAAGCAGTTGGGAGGCAAAACTATAAGCCCCTATCTTTCTCTGTGTCCAGCTGAAACTTTGATCTCATGAGTACCACGTGAGTTGTAGCAATTGTAGAGAACGAAAGAATGATTGAGCATGTGGACTTGCTTTACAAGCTCTTATTTGACTCTTTCTGATGTTGTGATAAATTGCAATTGCTTCAATAACTAAAGCCTATCAGTTGTTACTTCTCGGTAAGGTTCTTGATCTATGCTTTACTTTGTGAAGGAATTATCACTTTAGCATGAGAGATTATATGTTGGTATTGCTATTCTGATCATGATCTTGATGCATGCATGTTCATATCTTGTTTTGTCGACACCTCTCTCCCTAAACATGTGGACATATTTATTGAGCTTGGCTTTCACTTGAGGACAAGCGAGGTCTAAGCTTGGGGGAGTTGATACGTCCATTTTGCATCATGTTTTCATGTTGATATTTATCGCTTCTTTGGCTGTTATTTCACTTCACGGTACTATTCTTATGCCTTTTCTCTCTTATTTTGCAAGGTTTACATGAAGAGGGAGAATACAGGCAACTGGAATTCTGGCCTGAAAGTGGAGCAAAGTTGAGATACCTATTCTGCACAACTCGAAATGCCGTGAAAATCAATGGAGATTTTTTTCCCAATTTATAAAAAATACTGGGCCGAAGAAGTGCCGGAGGGGCACCAGGGGGTGCCCACAAGCCTGCACGGCGCAGCCACCCCCCAGGCCGTGCCATGGGGGCTTGTGGGCAGCCCACTGGCCCACCGGCCCCCCTCTTTTTCTATATGGAGGGTTTTGTCCAGGAAAAAATCAGAAGGGAGGTTTTTCGTGGTTTCGCCGCCGCCACGAGGCGGAACTTGAGCAGAACCAATCTAGAGCTCCGGCAGGACGATCCTGCCGAGGAAACTTCCCTCCCGGAGGGGGAAATCGTCGCCATCGTCATCACCAACACTCCTCTCATCGGAGGGGACTCGTCACCATCAACATCTTCATCAGCACCATCCCATCTCCAAAACCTAGTTCATCTCTTGTAACCAATCTCCGTCTCGCGACTCCGATTGGTACTTGTAAGGTTGCTAGTAGTGTTGATTACTCTTTGTAGTTGATGCTAGTTGGATTACTTGGTGGAAGTGTTTATGTTGAGATCCTTGATGCTACTCATTACACCTCTAATCATTATTATGATTATGCTTTGTGAGTAGTTACTTTTGTTCCTAAGGACATGTGATAAGTCATGCTAGTAATAGTCATGTGAATTTGGTATTCGTTCGGTATTTTGATATGTTGTACGTTGTTTTTCCTCTAGTGGTGTTATGTGAACGTCGACTACATAACACTTCACCATTGTTTGGGCCTAGAGGAAGGCATTGGGAAGTAGTAAGTAGATGATGGGTTGCTAGAGTGAGAGAAGCTTAAATCCTAGTTTATGCGTTGCTTCGTAAGGGGCAGATTTGGATCCACTAGTTTAATGCTATGGTTAGACTTTGTCTTAATTCTAATTTCATAGTTGCGGATGCTTGTGAGAGGGGTTAATCTTAAGTGGGATGCTTGTCCAAGTAAGGGTAGTACCCAAGCGTCGGTCCAATCACATATCAAACTATCAAAGTAACGAACGCGAATCATATGAACATGATGAAACTAGCATGACAGAAATTCCCGTGTGTCCTCGGGAGTGTTTTTCCTCCTATAAGACTTTATCCAGGCTTGTCCCTTGCTACAAAAGGGATTGGGCCACCTTGCTGCACCGTTGGTACTTTTGTTACTTGTTGCTTGCTACGAATCATCTCACCACACAACTACTTGTTACCGACAATTTCAGTGCTTGCATATTTTTCCTTGCTGAAAACCACTTGTCAGATCCTTCTGCTCCTCGTTGGGTTCGACACTCTTACTTATCGAAAGGACTATGATTGATCCCCTATACTTGTGGGTCATCAGCAGCATGAGATCATGGGGAGTTACCAGAGGATTCATGTTTGGCTTCGTCGTTCTGTCTTGCTGGATTCCTGGGTTGCTCCATCCTTTGGTCTTGCTGGTTTGGGCGGCGCAGAAGGACGTCCTTCGGTCTTGCTGGTTTGGGCGACGCAGAAGGGCGATCCTATTTATAACAACCATGTTACATGGACATATACCTACATCGGTAGAGGAAAGGGAGGGGATCGTAACAACCGCGTTACATGGAGATATACCTACGTCGGTTAGAGGAAACGGAGGGGATCGTAACAACCGCATTACATGGAGAAATACATACGTCATACATGTGATAGGAAGCTTTTGTCAAACCACTCCTCCATCGTTGATGCATTTTCTTCTCACGGTCGATAGTCCAAACGATTCTCCATCCATATTAATTAACCCCCTGATTTTTCCTTAACGCATCCCTATCCAGAGAAATCTCGCCGGTTCGACACAACAACCACAACACGTCCCATTCTCGCCTCCCTCCCGGACAAGCTCATCCCGCATTTGTCGGATCTAAATTGAAATCAAGACGCTTCCAGACTCTCAATAATTTGCTTCCATAAATTTTTCTATACATTTGTATATTGGTGATGGAAAACATCCATCCCTTCATTACCCACAATATTTGTTTTCTTCGATTTTTATTGTTGTATGCTTCCATTTGAGCGCATGTGTATTGTTGCCAAACGAAGTGCCTATACCCTGGAGGTTTGAACTACGGACAAGAAAACCATGAGTCCTTCCTTTGAATATCAAAGGTATTGCATTGTATGAATCGACTCCATTCAATCATCATTTGTCCCCCACGCACAAATTATTATGAATATGATGTACGGCCAAAATATTTGAGCTTCATTGAATTTCGACCAAAATATTTCAGGACTCGCTGAAATTTTCCTGAAACTTCTAACTACAAGAACAACAACAACAAAGCCTTTAGTCCCAAACAAGTTGGGGTAGGCTATAGGTGAAACCCATAAGATCTCGTGACCAGCTCATGGTTCTGGCACATGGATAGCAAGCTTTCACGCACCCTGTCCATGGCTAGTTCTTTGGTGATGCTCCAATCCTTTAGATCTCTCTTTACGGATTCTTTCCATGTCAAGTTCGGTCTACCCCGACCTCTCTTGACATTATCAGCATGCTTTAGCCGTCCACTATGGAATGGGGCTTCTGGAGGCCTACGCTGAATATGCCCAAACCATCTCACACGACGTTGGACAAAAAATCTGATTTTTTTTACCAAAGCATATATAATTTTTTTCAACCTCCTCCAAATCACATCAAATTTTACACACCCCTTCTCTTCCATAGGCATATATAGAATATGGAAGTTTTCCATTACTGTATTTTTTTATAATTAATAGTGGCTCGGTGAAACAAAGGGACATACGTCATATGTTGCCATAAGGGGACAATGTACACTTCATTATTGTTGAAAATTCTTTGATAATCTTGTCTACTACATGCATGCCACCATGTATAACAAATTATGGGTGATTTGGAGATGGTAAAAAAACCCACTTCATTACAGACGGGACCGTTTGGTCTCACTTAAGCCAGTTTTTCTAACAAGGTGATTTTTTGACCTCCTCCAAATCACATAAATTTTTGCATCTTTTGCATCGTATCACCATCACATCTTTTTTCCTTTACCTTTTCTTAGTTCGATCCTTTTTGGTTTTATCTTTATCTAGTAGAATAAAGTTCTTAGTGTTTTAGGCTTGAGTTTTACTTTGTGTCACCTCCGATGTATTCGAGTTCGTGAGTCATATAGTAAAGAGTGTTTTAGTCAAGGGCCTTGCTTCATGCCATGATCTGAGAGAAAAGCATGATAAAAGAACAAAAGCATGAAGGATCATGTAATGATCTTATGGGAAGTGATGACTTCACATATAAAAGGAATGTTGATTGAAACTTGTTGTGGGTGAACAAACGTAGACCTTGGTCATTGTTGCAATTAATAGGAAGTGATAAAGAAGGAGAGGTTCACTTATAAATATATCATCTTTGACACCATCTATGATTATGAACACTCACTAAACTATTACATGCTTAGAAGTAGATGTTGGACAAGGAAGACAACATAATGAATTATGTTTGCTTGGTTCCGAACAATGATTATATGATTAGAGATCCCTTAGCATGTGACGCTTGCTTCCACCTCATATCAGCCAAAACTTCCAAACTAAGTAGATATACTACTTGTGCATCCATAAACCTTCAACCCAGTTTTGCCATGAGAGTCCACCATACCTACCTATGGATTGAATAAGATCCCTCAAGTAAGTTATCATCGGTGCAAGCAATAAAAATTGCTCCCTAAATATGTATGATCTATTAGTGTGTGGAAAATAAGCTTTGTACGAACCTGTGATGAGGAAGACATAAAAGCGAAGGACTGCATAATAAAGTTCTTTATCACAGGAGGCAATATGAAGTGACGTTCCTTCACACTAAGAGGTCGCACATCCAAACCTCAAAAGCGCATGACAACCTCTGCTTCCCTCTGCGAAGGGCCTATCTTGTATCTTTACTTTTTGCCCTTGAAAGAGTCATGGTGATCTACACCAATTCCTTATCTTCCCTTTATCTTGGCTAACGTCATATGCTAGGGAAATATCTATATTCCTATGTCAACTTGGAAGTAAGTATTCATGAATTATTATTGTTGACATTACCCTTGAGGTAAGTAGTTGGGAGGCGAAACTATAAGCCCCTATTTTTCTCTGTGTTCAACTGAAACTTTGATGTCATGAGTACCACGTGAGTTGTAGCAATTGCAGGAGACAAAAGGATGATTGAGTATGTGGATTTGCTTTAAAAGCTCTTATTTGACTCTTTCCGATGTTATGATAAATTGCAATTGCTTCAATGACTAAAGGCTATTGGTTGTTAATTCTCAGTAAGGTTCTTGATCCATACTTTACTTTGTGAAGGAATTGTCACTTAAGCATAAGATTTTATATGATGGTATTGATGTTCTGACTATGATCATGATGCCTGCATGTCTGTATCTTGTTTTGTCAACACCTCTCTCTCTAAACATGTGGGCATATTTATTGATCTCGGTTTCTGCTTGAGGACAAGCGAAGTCTAAGCTTGGGGGGGAGTTGATACGTCCTTTTTGCATCATGCTTTCATGTTGATATTTATCGCTTTTTGGGCTGTTATTACACTTCACGATACAATACTTATGCCTTTTCTCTCTTATTTTACAAGGTTTACATGAAGAGGAAGAATGCCGGCAACTGGAATTCTGGCCTGAAAAAGGAGCAAGTTTGAGATACCTATTCTGCGCAACTCCAAAAGCTATGAAAATCAACGAGGATTTATTTTCGATTTTATAAAAAATACTAGGCTGAAGAAGTACCAGAGGGGAGCCAGCAGGAGGCCACAAGCCTGCTAGGCGCGGCCTACCCCCCTGGTCGCGCCTAGGGGGCTTGTGGGCTCCCTGTTGGCCCTCTGGCCCCCTCTTTTGCTATGAGGAGGGTTTCGTTCCAAAAAAAATCAAGAGGAGGCTTTCGGGAAGAATTTCCGCCGCCACGAGGCAGAACTTGAGCAGAACCAGTCTAGAGCTCCGGCAGGGTCGTCCTGCCGGGGAAACTTCCCTCCCGGAGGGGAAAATCATCGCCATCGTCATCACCAACACTCCTCTCATCGGAGGGGACTCATCACCATCAACATCTTCATCAGCACCATCTCCTCTCCAAATCCTAGTTCATCTCTTGTAACCAATCTCCGTCTCGCGACTCCGATTGGTACTTGTCAGGTTGCTAGTAGTGTTAATTACTCTTTGTAGTTGATGCTAGTTGGATTACTTGGTGGAAGATCATATGTTCAGATCCTTGATGCTACTCATTACCTCTCTGGTCATGAATATGATTATGCTTTGTGAGTAGTCACTTTTGTTCCTGAGGACATGTGATAAGTCATGCTATAAGCAGTCATGTGAATTTGGTTTCGTTCGATATTTTGATGCATTGTATGTTGTTTTTCCTCTAGTGGTGTTATGTGAACGTCAACTACATAACACTTCACCATTATTTGAGCCTAGAGGAAGGCATTGGGAAGTAGTAAGTAGATGATGGGTTGCTAGAGTGACAGAAGCTTAAACCCCAGTTTATGCGTTCCTTCATAAGGGGCTGATTTGGATCCACTAGTTTAATGCTATGGTTAGACTTTGTCTGAATTCTTCTTTCGTAGTTGCAGATGCTTGCTAGAGGGGTTAATCGTAAGTGGGATGTTTGTCCAAGTAAGGGCAGCACCCAAGCACCGGTCCACTCACATATCAAACTATCAAAGTAGCGAAGGCGAATCATATGAACATGATGAAAACTAGCTTGACAGAACTTCCCGTGTGTCCTCGGGAGCGTTTACCTCCTATAAGAGTTTGTCCACGCATGTCCCTTGCTAAAAAAGGGATTGGGCCACTTTGCTGCAACGTTGTTACTATTGTTACTTGCTACTTGCTACGAATCATCTTATCACACAACTATCTGTTACCGATAATTTCAGTGCTTGCAGAGAATACCTTGCTGAAAACCACTTGTCAGATCCTTCTGCTCCTCGTTGGGTTCGACACTCTTACTTATCGAAAGGACTATGATAGATCCCCTATACTTGTGGGTCATCAAATGGCACCTTGATTGAATCTCAGAACTTTGGTTTAATTGTGTCTTTCACCTCCAAGCATAACTCTGAAACTTGGACTCTAGTAAATGTTTACGGTCCCTGCAAAGGAGAGGCTAGAGACCAGTTTATTAGCTGGTTGTATAACCTCAATATCCTTGTCAATGATAATTGGCTACTTCTTGGCGTTTTCAACTTTATTCGCTCACCGTCTAATAGAAATCTTCCTGGTGCTGATGTGAATGATATTTTTATCTTTAATGAGATTATTGGCCATCTGGGTCTGTTAGAACTGCCACTCAAGGGCAGGTCCTTCACTTGGTCAAATATGCAAGATTCACTGCTACTGGAACAATTAGACTGGTTCTTCACTTCTGCCAATTGGATGTCTTGCTATCCATTCACAGAGGTCCTTACTTTAGCAAAAACTGCATCTTATCATGACACATGTGTTGTGACAGTAAACAATTCCATTCCCAAATGCAACCTCTTTCGTTTTGAAACTATTGGGTGGAAATGGATGGATTCCTTGACTGTGTCCAGAATTCTTGGAAGGTTCCCTCCAGAAAAGGCCACATCACTGCCATCATAATGGATAAGTTTAAACACCTGAGGCAGGCTCGGAAGAGATGGGAGACTAGTCTCTCTCAGATCAAAGCACTCATTGATAAGTACAATCAGGTGGTGCTTTTTCTGGATAATCTTGAGGAGCTCAGACCCCTGTTCAGACCTGAATCCAACTTCAGAGTGATTGTGAAGCTTCACTTAGAACACCTTCTGCATTTACAATTCCTTTACTGGAAAAAGAGAGCTACTATCAGATTCATCAAGGTGGGGGAGAGAACACCAAGTTCTTTCATGCCATGGAAACTGAAAGATATAGAAGAAACTCCATTTCATCACTTAAACTGGAGGATGGAACTGTTATCACTGATCATGACCAAATTGCTGGCTGTTTTTGGTCATCTTTCAAGGAGAGGATGGGATCCTCCCAAGGTATAAACCTGGGCTTTAACCTTTAGTCACTCATACATAAGGTAGAAGGGCTAGATGTTCTTACTCTGCCTTTTACCGAAGAGGAGATGGATAAAACTGTCAAGGAAATGCCCATTGATAAAGCTCCAGGTCGATATGGTTTCAATGGACTTTTTTCAAAAAATGCTGGCATATCATTTGTCGTGATTTTTATCAGCTTGCAAATGATTTCCATGCAGGGATTGCAAAGCTGGAAAATATGAACTCTTCTTACATAACCTTGGTGCCCAAAAAGAGATCCCCTGAACAAGTGGGTGATTTTAGGCCAATCTCCCTCACTGGAATGGGACTAAAATTCCTTTCCAAAATGGTTGCCAATAGACTGCAGTTACTGTTGGGGAACGTCGCAAGGGAAACAAAAAATTTCCTACGCGCACGAAGACCTATCATGGTGATGTCCATCTACGAGAGGGGATGAGTGATCTACGTACCCTTGTAGATCGTACAGCAGAAGCGTTAGAGAACGTGGTTGATGTAGTGGAACGTCCTCACGTCCCTCGATCCGCCCCGCGAACAATCCCGCGATCAGTCCCACGATCTAGTACCGAACGGACGGCACCTCCGCGTTCAGCACATGTACAGCTCGACGATGATCTCGGCCTTCTTGATCCAGCAAGCGAGACGGAGAGGTAGAAGAGTTCTCCGGCAGCGTGACGGCGCTCCGGAGGTTGGTGATGATCTTGTCTCAGCAGGGCTCCGCCCGAGCTCCGCAGAAACACGATCTAGAGGAAAAACTATGGAGGTATGTGGTCGGGCAGCCGTGAGAAAGTCATCTCAAATCTGCCCTAAAAGCCCCATATATATAGGAGGAGGGAGGGGGACCTTGCCTTGGGGTCCAAGGGACTCCCAAGGGGTCGGCCTTGCCAAGGGGGGGAGGACTCCCCCCCCCCCCAAACCGAGTTGGACTTGGTTTGGTGGGAGGAGTCCCTCTCCCTTCCCACTTCTTCCCTCTTTTTTTTTTCTTTTCCTTTGATTTTCTTTTCTTGGCGCATAGGCCTCCTTGGGGCTGTCCCACCAGCCCACTAAGGGCTGGTGTGTCTCCCCAAAGCCTATGGGCTTCCCCGGGGTGGGTTGCCCCCTCCCGGTGAACTCCCGGAACCCATTCGTCATTCCCGGTACATTCCCGGTAACTCCGAAAACCTTCCGGTAATCAAATGAGGTCATCCGATATATCAATCTTCGTTTCCGGACCATTCCGGAAACCCTCGTGACGTCCGTGATCTCATCCGGGACTCCGAACAACATTCGGTAACCAACCATATAACTCAAATACGCATAAAACAACGTCGAACCTTAAGTGTGCAGACCCTGCGGGTTCGAGAACTATGCAGACATGACCCGAGAGACTCCTCGGTTAATATCCAATAGCGGGACCTGGATGCCCATATTGGATCCTACATATTCTACGAAGATCTTATCGTTTGAACCTCAGTGCCAAGGATTCGTATAATCCCGTATGTCATTCCCTTTGTCCTTCGGTATGTTACTTGCCCGAGATTCGATCGTCAGTATCCGCATACCTATTTCAATCTCGTTTACCGGCAAGTCTCTTTACTCGTTCCGTAATACAAGATCCCGCAACGTACACTAAGTTACATTGCTTGCAAGGCTTGTGTGTGATGTTGTATTACCGAGTGGGCCCCGAAATACCTCTCCGTCACACGGAGTGACAAATCCCAGTCTTGATCCATACTAACTCAACTAACACCTTCGGAGATACCTGTAGAGCATCTTTATAGTCACCCAGTTACGTTGCGATGTTTGATACACACAAAGCATTCCTCCGGTGTCAGTGAGTTATATGATCGCATGGTCATAGGAATAAATACTTGACACGCAGAAAAACAGTAGCAACAAAATGACACGATCAACATGCTACGTCTATTAGTTTGGGTCTAGTCCATCACGTGATTCTCCCAATGACGTGATCCAGTTATCAAGCAACAACACCTTGTTCATAATCAGAAGACACTGACTATCATCGATCAACTGGCTAGCCAACTAAAGGCATGCTAGGGACGGTGTTTTGTCTATGTATCCACACATGTAAATGAGTCTTCATTCAATACAATTATAGCATGGATAATAAACTATTATCTTGATACAGGAATTATAATAATAACTATACATTTGTTATTGCCTCTAGGGCATAATTCCAACAGTCTCCCACTTGCACTAGAGTCAATAATCTAGCCCTCACATCACCATGTGATTTACATTGTAATAAATCTAACACCCATACAGTTCTGGTGTCGATCATGTTTTGGCCGTGGAAGAGGTTTAGTCAGCGGGTCTGCTACATTCAGATCCGTGTGCACTTTGCATATATTCACGTCCTCCTCCTCGACGTAGTCGCGGATGAGGTTGAAGCGTCGTTTGATGTGTCTGGTCTTCTTGTGAAACCTTGGTTCCTTTGCTAAGGCAATGGCACCAGTGTTGTCACAGAACAAGGTTATTGGATCCAGTGCACTTGGCACCACTCCAAGATCCGTCATGAACTGCTTCATCCAGACACCCTCCTTAGCCGCCTCCGAGGCAGCCATGTACTCCGCTTCACATGTAGAATCTGCTACGACGCTTTGCTTGGAATTGCACCAGCTTACTGCACCCCCATTAAGAATAAATACGTATCCGGTTTGCGACTTAGAGTCGTCCGGATCTTTGTCAAAGCTTGCATCAACGTAACCTTTTACGGCGAGCTCTTCGTCACCTCCATACACGAGAAACATCTCCTTAGTCCTTTTCAGGTACTTCAGGATATTCTTGACCGTCGTCCAGTGATCCACTCCTGGATTACTCTGGAACCTACCCGCCATACTTATGGCCAGGCTAACATCCGGTCTAGTGCACAGCATTGCATACATGATAGAGCCTATGGCTGAAGCATAGGGGACGGAGCGCATATGCTCTCTATCTTCATCAGTTGCTGGGCACTGAGTCTTACTCAATCTCGTACCTTGTAACACTGGCAAGAACCCTTTCTTGGACTGTTCCATTTTGAACCTCTTCAAAACTTTATCAAGGTATGTGCTTTGTGAAAGTCCTATCAGGCGTTTTGATCTATCCCTATAGATCTTAATGCCTAGAATGTAAGCAGCTTCTCCTAGGTCCTTCATAGAGAAACTTTTATTCAAGTAACCTTTTATGCTCTCCAAAAGCTCTACGTTGTTTCCAATCAGTAATATGTCATCCACATATAATATTAGAAACGCCACAGAGCTCCCACTCACTTTCTTGTAAATACAAGATTCTCCAACCACTTGTATAAACCCAAATGCTTTGATCACCTCATCAAAACGTTTGTTCCAACTCCGAGATGCTTGCACCAGTCCATAAATGGATCGCTGGAGCTTGCACACTTTATCAGCATTTTTAGGATCGACAAAACCTTCGGGTTGCATCATATACAACTCTTCCTTAAGGAAACCGTTAAGGAACGCCGTTTTGACATCCATCTGCCAGATTTCATAATCGAAAAATGCAGCTATTGCCAACATGATTCTGACGGACTTAAGCATTGCTACGGGAGAGAAAGTCTCATCGTAGTCAATTCCTGAAACTTGTGAAAAACCCTTTGCCACAAGTCGAGCTTTATAAACGGTCACATTACCGTCAGCGTCCGTCTTCTTCTTAAAGATCCATTTGTTCTGAATAGCCTTGCGTCCCTCAGGTAGTATCTCCAAAGTCCACACTTTGTTCTCATACATGGATCCTATCTCGGATTTCATGGCTTCTAGCCATTTGTTGGAATCTGTGCCCACCATTGCTTCTTCATAATTTGCAGGTTCATTGTTGTCTAACAACATGATTGAATAGACGGGATTACCGTACCATTCTGGAGCAGCGCGTGATCTCGTCGACCTGCGTGGTTCAACAGAAACTTGAACTGGAGTTTCATGATCATCATCATTAACTTCCTCCTCAACCGGCGTTGCAACGACAGAGGTTTCCCCTTGCCCTGCGCCACCATCCAGAGGGATGAGAGGTTCGACAACCTCGTCAAGTTCTATCTTCCTCCCACTCAATTCTCTCGAGAGAAGCTCCTTCTCGAGAAAAGTTCCGTTCTTAGCAACAAACACTTTGCCTTCGGATTTGAGATAGAAGTTGTACCCAACTGTCTCTTTTGGGTAACCTATGAAGACGCATTTTTCTGCTTTGGGTTCCAGCTTTTCAGGCTGAAGCTTTTTGACATAAGCATCACATCCCCAAACTTTAAGAAACGACAACTTTGGTCTTCTTCCATACCACAGTTCGTATGGTGTCGTCTCAACGGATTTTGATGGTGCCCTATTTAAAGTCAATGCAGCTGTTTCTAATGCATAACCCCAAAATGATAACGGCAAATCAGTAAGAGACATCATAGATCGCACCATCTCTAACAAAGTACGATTACGACGTTCGGAAACACCATTACGCTGTGGTGTTCCAGGCGGTGTTAACTGCGAAATAATTCCACATTGTCTTAAGTGAGTACCAAACTCGAAACTCAGATATTCACCCCCACGATCAGACCGTAGGAACTTGATCTTCTTGTTACGATGATTTTCCACTTCACTCTGAAATTGCTTGAACTTTTCAAATGTTTCAGACTTGTGCTTCATCAAGTAGACATAACCATATCTACTCAAATCGTCAGTGAAGGTGAGAAAATAACGATATCCACCACGTGCCTCCACGCTCATTGGACCACACACATCGGTGTGTATGATTTCCAACAAGTCACTTGCATGCTCCATTGTTCCGGAGAACAGAGTCTTAGTCATCTTGCCCATGAGGCATGGTTCGCACGTGTCAAGTGAATCAAAGTCAAGTGACTCCAAAAGTCCATCAGCATGGAGTTTCTTCATGCGCTTTACACCAATATGACCCAAGCGGCAGTGCCACAAAAATATGGCGCTATCATTGTTTACTCTAACTCTTTTGGTCTCAATGTTATGTATATGCGTATCGCCATCGAGATTCAATATGAACAATCCTCTCACATTCGGTGCATGACCATAAAAGATGTTACTCATAGAAATAGAACAACCATTATTCTCAGACTTAAAAGAGTAACCGTCTCGCAATAAACAAGATCCAGATATAATGTTCATGCTCAACGCAGGCACTAAATAACAATGATTTAAGTTCATCACTAATCCCGATGGTAGTTGAAGTGACACGGTGCCGATGGCGATTGCATCAACCTTGGAACCGTTTCCTACGCGCATTGTCACTTCGTCTTTCGCCAGCCTTCGTCTATTCCGCAGTTCCTGTTTCGAGTTGCAAATGTGAGCAACAGAACCGGTATCGAATACCCAGGCACTACTACGAGAGCCGGTTAAGTACACATCAATAACATGTATATCAAATATACCTGATTTTTCTTTGCCCGCCTTCTTATCTGCCAGATACTTGGGGCAATTGCGCTTCCAGTGACCCATACCCTTGCAATAGAAGCACTCTGTTTCAGGCTTAGGTCCAGCCTTGGGTTTCTTCGGCGGATTGGCAACAGGCTTGCCGCTCTTCTTCGAATTGCCCTTCTTGCCTTTGCCGTTTCTCTTGAAACTAGTGGTCTTGCTCACCATCAACACTTGATGCTCTTTACGGAGTTCAGACTCTGCGACTTTCAGCATCGCAAACAACTCGCCGGGAGACTTGTTCATCCCTTGCATGTTGTAGTTCAACACAAAGCCTTTATAGCTTGGCGGCAGTGATTGAAGGATTCTGTCAGTGATAGCTTCTTGCGGGAGTTCAATCCCCAGTTCAGCTAGACGGTTTGAGTACCCAGACATTTTGAGCACATGTTCACTGACAGACGAGTTTTCCTCCATCTTGCAAGCATAGAATTTATCGGAGGTCTCATACCTCTCGATCCGGGCGTTTTTCTGAAAGATAAACTTCAATTCCTGGAATATCTCAAATGCTCCATGACGCTCAAAGTGACGTTGAAGTCCCAGTTCTAAGCCATACAAGACTGCACATTGAACTATTGAGTAGTCCTCCTTACGCGCTAACCAAGCGTTCTTAACATCCTGATCAGCCGTAGCGGGTGGTTCATCTCCTAGCGCAGCATTAAGGACATAATCCTTCTTTCCAGCTTGTAAGATTAGCTTAAGATTACGAGCCCAGTCTACAAAGTTGCTTCCATCATCTTTCAACTTAGCTTTCTCTAGGAACGTATTAAAATTCAGGATGACACTTGCGTGAGCCATGATCTACAACACAAATATATATAAAGTGGACTTAGACTATGTTCAAGATAATTAGAGTTCAACTTAATCAAATTATATGCTAAACTCCCACTCAAAAATTACATCTCTCTAGTCATTTGAGTGGTTCATGATCCATTTACACTATCCCAAGTCCGATCATCACGTGAGTCGAGAGTAGTTTCAGTGGTAAGCATCCCTATGCTAATCATATCAACTATACGATTCATGATCGACCTTTCGGTCTCATGTGTTCCGAGGCCATGTCTGCACATGCTAGGCTCGTCAAGCTTAACCCGAGTGTTCCGCCTGCGCAACTGTTTTGCACCCGTTGTATGTGAACGTTGAGTCTATCACACCCGATCATCACGTGGTGTCTCGAAACGACGAACTGTAGCAACGGTGCACAGTCGGGGAGAACACAATTTCGTCTTGAAATTTTAGTGAGAGATCACCTCATAATGCTACCGTCGTTCTAAGCAAAATAAGGTGCATGAAAGGATTAACATCACATGCAATTCATAAGTGACATGATATGGCCATCATCACGTGCTTCTTGATCTCCATCACCAAAGCACCGGCACGATCTTCTTGTCACCGGCGCCACACCATGATCATCCATCAACGTGTTGCCATCGGGGTTGTCATGCTACTTATGCTATTACTACTAAAACTACATCCTAGCAAAATAGTAAACGCATCTGCAAGCACAAATATGTTAGTATAAAGACAACCCTATGGCTCCTGCCGGTTGCCGTACCATCGACGTGCAAGTCGATATTTCTATTACAACATGATCATCTCATACATCCAATATATCACATCACATCATTGGCCATATCACATCACAATCATACCCTGCAAAAACAAGTTAGACGTCCTCTAATTTTGTTGTTGCATGTTTTACGTGGTGACCAAGGGTATCTAGTAGGATCGTATCTTACTTACGCAAACACCACAACGGAGATATATGAGTTGCTATTTAACCTCATCCAAGGACCTCCTCGGTCAAATCCGATTCAACTAAAGTTGGAGAAACCGTCACTTGCCAGTCATCTTTGAGCAAAGGGGGTTACTCGTAACGATGAAACCAGTCTCTCGTAAGCGTACGAGTAATGTCGGTCCAAGCCGCTTCAATCCAACAATACCGCGGAATCAAGAAAAGACTAAGGAGAGCAGCAAAACGCACATCACCGCCCACAAAACCTTTTGTGTTCTACTCGAGAAGACATCTACGCATGAACCTAGCTCATGATGCCACTGTTGCGGAACGTCACAAGGGAAACAAAAAATTTCCTACGCGCACGAAGACCTATCATGGTGATGTCCATCTACGAGAGGGGATGAGTGATCTACGTACCCTTGTAGATCGTACAGCAGAAGCGTTAGAGAACGCGGTTGATGTAGTGGAACGTCCTCACGTCCCTCGATCCGCCCCGCGAACAGTCCCACGATCTAGTACCGAACGGACGGCACCTCCGCGTTCAGCACACGTACAGCTCGACGATGATCTCGGCCTTCTTGATCCAGCAAGAGAGACGGAGAGGTAGAAGAGTTCTCCGGCAGCATGACGGCGCTCCGGAGGTTGGTGATGATCTTGTCTCAGCAGGGCTCCGCCCGAGCTCCGCAGAAACACGATCTAGAGGAAAAACTATGGAGGTATGTGGTCGGGCAGCCGTGAGAAAGTCGTCTCAAATCTGCCCTAAAAGCCCCATATATATAGGAGGAGGGAGGGGGACCTTGCCTTGGGGTCCAAGGGACTCCCAAGGGGTCGGCCGAGCCAAGGGGGGGAGGACTCCCCCCCCAAACCGAGTTGGACTTGGTTTGGTGGGAGGAGTCCCCCTCCCTTCCCACTTCTTCCCTCTTTTTTTTTCTTTTCCTTTGATTTTCTTTTCTTGGCGCATAGGCCTCCTTGGGGCTGTCCCACCAGCCCACTAAGGGCTGGTGTGTCTCCCCAAAGCCTATGGGCTTCCCCGGGGTGGGTTGCCCCCTCCCGGTGAACTCCCGGAACCCATTCGTCATTCCCGGTAACTCCGAAAACCTTCCGGTAATCAAATGAGGTCATCCTATATATCAATCTTCGTTTCCGGACCATTCCGGAAACCCTCGTGACATCCGTGATCTCATCCGGGACTCCGAACAACATTCGGTAACCAACCATATAACTCAAATACGCATAAAACAACGTCGAACCTTAAGTGTGCAGACCCTGCGGGTTCGAGAACTATGCAGACATGACCCGAGAGACTCCTCGGTCAATATCCAATAGCGGGACCTGGATGCCCATATTGGATCCTACATATTCTACGAAGATCTTATCGTTTGAACCTCAGTGCCAATGATTCATATAATCCCGTATGTCATTCCCTTTGTCCTTCGGTATGTTACTTGCCCGAGATTCGATCGTCAGTATCCGCATACCTATTTCAATCTCGTTTACCGGCAAGTCTCTTTACTCGTTCCGTAATACAAGATCCCGCAACTTACACTAAGTTACATTGCTTGCAAGGCTTGTGTGTGATGTTGTATTACCGAGTGGGCCCCGAGATACCTCTCCGTCACACGGAGTGACAAATCCCAGTCTTGATCCATACTAACTCAACTAACACCTTCGGAGATACCTGTAGAGCATCTTTATAGTCACCCAGTTACGTTGCGACGTTTGATACACACAAAGCATTCCTTCGGTGTCAGTGAGTTATATGATCGCATGGTCATAGGAATAAATACTTGACACGCAGAAAAACAGTAGCAACAAAATGACACGATCAACATGTTACGTCTATTAGTTTGGGTCTAGTCCATCACGTGATTCTCCCAATGACGTGATCCAGTTATCAAGCAACAACACCTTGTTCATAATCAGAATTCACTGACTATCATCGATCAACTGGCTAGCCAACTAAAGGCATGCTAGGGACGGTGTTTTGTCTATGTGTCCACACATGTAAATGAGTCTTCATTCAATACAATTATAGCATGGATAATAAACTATTATCTTGATACAGGAATTATAATAATAACTATACATTTATTATTGCCTCTATGGCATAATTCCAATAGTTACATATCATGAAATGCATCCGTAAGAATCAGTATGGTTTCATCAAGTCCAGAATTATTAAAGACTATGTTGGATGGACATTGGAATACCTCCACCAGTGTCATCACTCAAAGAAACCCATTGTCATCCTAAAACTTGATTTTGAAAAGGCTTTTGACTCTATGGAACATGAATTTATACTTAAAGTTCTTAGGCACAAGGGTTTTAATGAAAAGTGGATATTATGGGTACAGTAGCTGCTCTCTTCTGGCTCATCCTTAGTTCTCCTTAATGGAGTTCCTGGTAGAAAATTTATGTGCAGGGAGGGTGTAAGACAGGGAGATCCTATGTCCCCTCTCCTCTTTGGCATTGCTGCTGACTTTCTTCAAACTTTGGTGAATCAGTTGTTGGAGAATGGGCTCATTCAGCTTCCAATCCCTTGCCATGATAAGTACTTTCCAATTGTCCAATATGCACATGACACTCTTATCATCTTGCCTGCTGTGGAGTCCCATCTACTGGAGTTCAGGAGTTGGAAACAGTTACATGCTTGCTCCAAAACCTTCATAGAGAACAGTCAAGCAAAGATGTCTGGCTTCGGAGTAGTGACAGTAAGGTTTACTCTGCTCAGAAATACTACCTTCATGTCCATCAACCCATTATACCCAACCCTATCCTGACTTGGGTTTGGAAAAGTTGTTGTACCATGAAGATCAAAATGTCTGCCTGGATGCTCATTATGGACAGGCTGAACACCCAGGATATGCTTGAGAGATGCCACTAGAATATTTCTGATTCAAACATATGTGTTCTATGTCATGCAAGAGTCAAGGAGGATAGGGATCATCTTTTTTTCAACTGCATGTTCAGCACCAGGGTTTGGAACTATCTTCAGATTACTTGGCAGGGTACCTCCATGTGGGACACTTCGTTGGCAGCCAGGAAAGATTTTCAGCGTCCTTTCTTCTCTGAAGTGGTGTTTACTACATGCTGGAATATTTGGACCATCAGAAATGCAAGAATTTTCAACAATGAGCGTCCCAGATTCAATAGATGGAAGTCTAGCTTCACTCATGATATCTCCCTTTTAGCTTATAAGATTAAGCCTAGATTTAAGGAAGATCTCCTTAAGTGGATTTCCTTCCTACCTTCCTGAGGTTTGTATATCTACACCCCACCCCCTGTTGTATATTCTAATCCTTTCATGTACATAAGCTGTCATTAGTTTGGAATAAAAGAAAAGGTTCTGAGGTGATTACCCTACAGTAGTTGGTCAAAAAAAAATTGACCCAACAGCATAATGATACCAAGCCTCTTTATCGATGAAATATTTTCTAATATTCCTAATCTTCAAGCGCATTTCATCCATCTTCAAGCGCATTGCATCCATCTTCATCTTGCGATCATCGACGACATCGACAACATGCAACTCCAGTTCCATATTCTTCTCCTCAATTATTTTCAATTTTTCATTCAAGTAATTGTTTTATTTTTCAACCAAATTTAACTTCTCGACAAGAATTTCTATGTGGGTTGGAATTTCCGGTTCACATACCTCCTAGATTAAAAAATATATGTCACGCTGGTCGTCATAATTGTCATAAACACTAACCAAAACAAATACATATAAAAGATAATATATACCAGATCCGAATCATAGACAGGACGAGGGCCGACGGAGGAGGATACCAAAACCATCGCACTATATAATAACAAAAATAATAAAAGTAAGTAATTTATACAAGTATCTATCTAAATCATACAAGTAAGAATTTTTTTTCTTTAAAAAAAAGATAAGAACAAGAGGCTCACCACGGTGGTGCTCGCGACGAGATCAGCGCGGGCGAGCGACAACGATGAGGACGGGCATGGGACGACACCCTACATATGTGCACACTGTAAGAAGTTAATTTGAGCTCAAATTTTGCATCTAAATCAAAATAACTCCCACATACCCTCCTACACTAAAACCCACAAACCACTCTACTTCTAAAGCATTTGAAATGAGCCAAACTAGCAGTGAGAGATCAAAGGATGAAGTAGCTAACCTTTTAGAACACTTGTGCAGTTGGTGCAGGGCCAAACCTAGACAAATATTGAGGAAAATGGAGCTTGGAGGTCGAGCTTGGAGAGGAGAAAGCTTAAGTAGTATGGCTCGGACATTTCGTCGGACACCTCATGTGCGTGAAATAGAAGGGTGGGAAGAGCATGGCATGCACACCTCAACAACCAAAAAACAGAGGAGAGGGTGGGCAGGGGCGAGGGTATATATAGGCAAAACTTTAGTCCCGGTTTTTGTCTAAAACCAGGACTAATAGCCTACCATTTAGTCCCGTTCTGGCCACAAACCGGGACTAATGCTCCGCGGAGGCCACGTGGCAGTCGCTGAATCTTTAGTCTCGGTTTTTATCTAAAACCGGGACTAATGAAACGAAACGAACCGGGACTATTGCCCTGACAACTCGAACCGGGACCAATGGTCTTTTCTGCTGCGGTCGAAAGACCCATTTTCTACTAGTGTTAATAGCCCAGCAAAGTGCGTCCAACCTTTTCAGTAAAAGATGAATCTACAAGCTAATATATAAAGTAATCTATGACACTTGTACATATTACTTTGCACTATGAACATAATAATTTAAACTAATATCATACGCATGATCCTAGTATAAGTTACTCACCAGCAAAAACTCCCCGTCTCTTCACTCAAAGATGCACATGCGAGCTAATTAATGAGTGTGTTGGAACAAAAGAAACCTCTTCTTAGCAATTTGAAATTGGCAAGTGCGTGCATATGCATCCGGAACAGCCAAGAGAAATTCTATTTGTCGACCGTTCGAATGTGCACAGGCAGGCTCGTACTGTCATCGCCGTTGTCTGTCTCTTCACTGTCGTGTTCTGGGTCGTACGTTAAGGTCCTAGCACAAGTGATGATGGACAAGTTACGTACGACGGACGGCTAGCTAGATTGTCTTGTGGACGTTCCCATCCGCGGACGCAAGCCACTTGACCTCTGCAGATGTGACGACCTCGGACGTGCACGGTATGACCACTGGAACCGGCCGGTGTTGGCCGCGTGCATCTTTTTTTTTTCTTTCGGAAAGGCCACAAGCCATATACTTATTAAGTAGCACAAACCCTTACAAAAACACCCGTACAAGAACGGTCTTATAAAAATTGAAATATACATCCAACCCTTCAGGGTACCAAAGTCTTCTTCGTCATGCGCCCACCGGCCACACATCGTGAATAAAACTCGTTGCCAGGACCGGTCCATACATATTTGAGGCCATCGGGCGAGAAAATAAAATTAGGCCTTTGTGGACACAAAAAATCAAAATATATTGTATCTCGAGAGCAATTTAGTAAATAGCATAGATTAATGGTCTTTGAACTAAAACCACATCAGATCTTGTTGTTTTTCCTAACACTACTGAAAGAAAAGTCATCAATGACCAAATGAGTATTTGTTTTTTTTTCTCTTATTTTTCTGGATCTAAGAAAGAAATATCGCAAAACGTATGTTGTGCTGCTACCTGACGAGGCCCCTACCTCTCACGGGCCCAGGGCAGGCGCCCCGTTGCCCCGGCCTATGGGCTGGCCCTGCTCGTTGCCGTAGCGGATCAAACTTGTTTAAATTAACTAGGAAACACGTAAAAGCAATGACCGGGAGGTCTTCGATATAGACTAGAAGACGTCGATGGCTATTATGTACATCGATCTTATCCTTACAGAGACTTGGTGTATACTCATTGTACGTACCTCGTACATGCCATATACTTCCTCCGTTTAAAAATAACTGTCTCAACTTTGTACTAGCTCTAGTACAAAGTTATACTAAGCTTGAGACAGTTATTTTGGGACGGAGGGAGCATGATTCAATAAAGGTGTCCTATATGCAAAACTACACTGGGATATCATGATGGTATGTATTTTAACATAGGAGACAACGTCAGTATTGAACACGAGGACTTTTCTTATCGGAACCTAAAAGAGTACTGTGAAAATTATTAAATCAAAAATAATAGGAATCCATAAATCCACCATCAACTATATAAGCCAGCAAAATTCTATAGTAGCATGTTTCTCAAAATTATAAAATTACATATTTTAAAAGTACCTTTTCAGATACACATATGCATATGATTTATAAACATCGAATCTGCATCTTTTGAGGGTCAATGAAAGTAATAAAGAAAAGCTGTAAAAAAAACTTAGAGCTTTGCTAGCTCTAAACTCAGTTGGAGTTATTTCTAAAAAAAAATTGCGTTTAGTTGGAGTTATATCTTAAATAAGATGACTGCGAGTGCCAGTCTCAAACCTGCCGTTTCCCTGCAGACATGTACTATTTTGTATTTGGTGCTAACATGGCTGCACAATTAGATTAGGAATTCATAATTCGCCATCGACTAGGTTGTCAGCAGAACACATGGCAGATCATCAGGCATAATAAAATATATAAATAACCAAGTTCTTGAAAACACATAAAGTGACAAAAAATTAAACAGAAAGAAACAAACATTCCCGAAAGGCAATAAGTGTTTAGGAAGCAATAAAAGAAACATTTAGAATATTATTGCCGAAAAAAAACTTAGCACATTTTTATAATATAGAATTCTTGATTAAAAGAAAAATTAAATTCAACAAAATGCGCAATTAATTTAAGAAAATGAAGAAAATCTGAAAAAACTTTAGGAACTATCATTTTATAAATTCTCTAGTTAGTAAAGCAATGAATATAGTGCTTCCTAAAATAAAAAAGAGCAGACTGGTACAATATAAACTTTGAAACTCAATCTCCATCTAATTATATAGTCTACTTAAAACTGATCTTTTTTTCCTTTTGTAATACTAGATATAGAATTGATTACATGGATGCAACTTGTACGATGTACGATATGATCCATGCCACAGCTAGATAGTCTCTTCCATAAACGCCAGTGGATAACGATGATTCTGTTCTTTAGAATAATTTGCAGTTTATGCAAAAAAGTGTACTTACTATAGCAACTTATTTAAATGACGAACCTGCAGCAATAAACGAAAAAGCTGACAGTACAAACCCAACAACAAGAACTTGTAGCATTATCAGCAATAACCACTAGCCTGGCAATTCACTATCCTGGAAAATACAATTCATTAAACTAGAAAATTACTTCCAAAATAAGAGTTCTCACATCGTTTTTAAGCATGAACCTATCTCTGTGGATAACCTGTTTCACTTGATTCTTAAGCATAATCTGCCGCTGTCTAGTTCATCAGAATTTTGGTTGTTTCAAAGGAAAAATGAACCGGGCCTTGAGCCTGATTAGGACGAGCATTTTTTTTGCCTTTTCGGTGTTGGGGAGCCTCCCCGGCTCAATGATCATCGTGTATAAGTTTCTTTCTACCAAAAATGCATGGAAATATAGCTTTTATATCTCATAAGAAATGATTTCTCACAACTAAAGAAACCGTAGGTAATAGAATAAAATAACTCATTAATCCATGAATGACATAATGGTAAGACGTACGGGTCAAAGCTGGGCACACAATTGTATTGCCAGGGATGTATTCAACGTAAACATACAAGTTTTGTGCAATTCCCGGGATTATTTGCATGGTACGCCATAATGGAAAATACGGAGGCTTTATTTTATATAAGACTGGGCACACATTACTTCAGTGATACAATCGATTGTTTCCTTGTTTGTACACACATGCAGTGTCCTAACATTACAAGAGAACCGAACGCAGCGCCAGCAACATGTAATACGCACTAGTTCCAGATACATTTTGCTCGATACATAAATGAGAAAATGCATATTTAACTCTATTTAATTTGATCACATATAGAGATGTGCAGCCAACCGTGGTGTAGCTTGCAGAACAAGGGGTTCAGCTAGTGCAAGGCCGGCATTGCCTTCTTGGAGACTGATACTTTTAACGCCGGGAAGCTTTCTCCAAGTGAATCCCTGCAACATCCTTGCGAACAACATCATCGTGATAGAGGTACCAAGTGAAATCCCAGGACAACCCCTCCTCCCACTGCTAAATGAAATGAAACGTAGGCCTGGATCAGTGAGAAGTACATTCGCGGTGTTCAAATGCCTCTCGGGCTGAAACTCCAATGGTTCAGTCCAGATCTTGGGATTGCGGCCAAGCCCAAGCCGGCTTATAAGCATGTGGCTATCTTTGGGGATGGTGTAGCCAGCAACAGTTGTGTCCGCCATGGCGACATGGGGTACATTAAGAGCATGGTATGGGTGTATGCGAAAGGCCTCCCGGATGCACGATTTGAGATAGTTTAGCCGAGGAATGTCAGACTCTTCAACTAGTCTATCTTTACCAACAACAGTGTCGAGTTCCTTAGTCGCTTTTTTCAAGATCTCTGGCGCGTTCATCATCTCAGCGAGTGCCCACTCAACCGCATTAGATGGGTTATCGACTGCTGCAAACATCATTTCCTACACCCATAGATGTGAGAATAAATATAGTAATCAGTATAACGCATGAGAAAAAAGTCAATACATGTATAATATGGATCGAAGAACAATGAATGAAATCTTTATTGAGGTTAAGACGACATACTAACCGCTGTTTGTGCCCTAATGTCTTGTAGGGACAACAATGGTTGTCCCTCTGCATCTTTAAGATGAACCAGGACATCCAGAAAGTCTCTGGCCTCTTTCTTTTCATCACATTTCTCAAGTGTAGACGACCTTTCGCGGATCCGCTCCTCTATAATTGGATCATGCAACCGGTTGATTGTTTGCATGGCATCCTTGGAAACCTTTTCGTGGCCATCCAGGTCGAGGCCTATGAGGGCTGGGAAGTAGTCGGACACGCAAAAGCTGTAGAGATGGTTTAGGGCCATGAAGAGAGCGGCAACATGTGCCACCTCGTCATGTCCAGGCCCACTACTGGATGAAGGTGGTAGGTCATTGAAGTATCTTTTACCGAACACAAGCCTTCTTATCATGTTACCAACGAAGTGTTGGGTTACATGACGGATGTTGACAATGTTGTTTGGACATGCCATGTCGCTGCAATGAGTTTTATTAATGTACCTCACGAGGTGGTCGTACTCCTCTTTCCGGAGGTGGTGGAGCTTTCGCTCCATGGACGAGGTGAGGATCTCAGCAGTGAGGACGCGCCTCATCTTCTTCCAGTGGTCTCCGTGTGGTGAGAAGATGGAGCCCTTGTACCCGAAGCTGAATATGCCGGAGGCGAAGGTGGTGGGACGGGAGGCAAAAACTTCATCATTTTTGCGTAGTACCTCAGAGGCCATCTGTGGGCATGCCACAACAATGACATGAGTAGCTCCGAGACGGAGGCACATGATGTCGGTGTTCATCTCCTTGAGCATGCCATGGATCCATCGGAATACCGCCGGCTTGTTCAGAATCACCTGATGCAGGTTACCGATGATGGGTAGCGCCGCAGGCCCCGGAGGCAGCCTGCCTGGCCGCCCCCCTTGCTTCTGGGACAATAGCACTCTTGTAATTTTCAAGAGAAAATACACCAGCATGGTGGCCATGATAACCAGAGTACCAAGAGTCATATTGCATAAGCTGGTTGGGATGTTATATATGAAGTAGGATAGAAGGCAATTTGTGGAACTGATCGGTGATGGACAGATGTTGTGTTTGAAGACACTCTTCTTGCTTCGTGCATCTATGCTAGTTAGTTCTGCTGGTATTTATAGGACAAGCTGGGGAGCTAGCATCCTTGGCGTACATAATAATTATTTAACCAGTTAGTGACTTCTTTCATTGCCCCACGTGGCCACATACTCATCATACAATTTAGAGAGCAAATTAGACTCCACTTACTTTTGTTTAGACAAATGGATAGAGAGCAAATTAAGTGAATGTTGGCCACTCAGTTCGAGAAGTTCTTCACTTGATCATCACCAAAAGCTCTTCCAATCGGCATAGTAAGAGAAGGACTTTGCTGAGCTTGCTCACATGGAGTCTTTCCTCCATTCGGATTTCGCTAGCCTATGGTGAGAAGGAACCATGAGAGTTTTATGGAAATCCATCCCATTCCAGAGTGTCACAGGCATACAAAGATTTAAAATTTCTTTTGTATCGATTGATGCACACAACCATTTATTATTACAAAGTTTTAACGTCAGAAGTAAGAGCATGTACAGCCGGGCGCGTCATATCCGTCTCAAATACCCGGACAGATGCCTGGATGACTGATCAGTAAAGGAAAAGCGGGCCAGCCAAAATCTCCGTACCCGCTCTAAACACCCGGGCTAACCGGAGGCTGCCTTATCCAATTTACATGTAGGACGGATATAAGGAGACCTGGACGCGTTCGGGTGTGTCCGCTATGTTGGATCCGGACCATGCTGGTCCATCCCGACTCCATATATATTTGGCTCCATCCGTTTGCCGAACCAAACCATAGCCACTCAATTCCACTCTTATCCCCTTGCCTCTGTCTCAAGCTCACTTTCGGGGATCTCCGGCCTTCTCCGACATGTCGGACGGCGGATCTGAGTCCTCCATCACCAGATCTGCGAACTAGGACTTCATCCCAGCCGGGCAGGACGAGGAGATGGCCGCACACATTAGGCTCCACCACGCCCGCAAGGAGAACGCCCGACAAACAGTCAGACTTGATCTGGCGGGAATCCGTAGTGTCAGCCCAAATGGCGCTTGGATCGAGCGCGAGGTTGCGTTACCGTTGCCTCGCCTGAGGCAGTGCACTCTCTTAGGTGTCCCAATACCATAGAGGTGTAGCCCGTTCATTGGCATGCCGACGACGAGGCCTTCCGTGGCCTGTCCTCATCTGAGACTAATATGGCGATGTGTGCCCATCGTGTGAGGTAGAGGGAGCGGGACGCCACGGCAGCCTTCCCGGCGGACATCGGCGAGGCGGAGTCACACTCTCCAGTGCCGATACAGGTGTCCGGCAATCCCGGGCACCGCAACAACGTTATACTGGACGTTTCGGCCTGCGACCACGATAGATCGAAAATCAACCTCACTTTGACCAGCAATGTGTAGGCGACGACTCCGTCAAAGAAGAATAGGGCATGGGAGATGGTGGTGCATCAGAGTCCCGTGAACCGGTATCTGTCCCATGTCCTACTTATCATGTAATTGTATGAATTTGAGTATTCATAATTGAGCTATTTGGTTGTGGAAATGTCAATTTAAAGTCTGACCGGAACTGTCTCGGCGCGTATACCGACATTTGCGGGTTCGAATTTGTTGTATACTTGTATCCAGCCGTAGATGCTCTAAATGTTATTTACTTCGATCCAATATAAACATCATAACTTCGAACTAAGGTTAGGGACTAGAGGAATTAAGAAGAACACGGGCTAGCAGAACCCGACAAAAGTAAACTCCTGGGTAAGTACCATCACTAAAATGTGTTATTCATGGGAGACAACCTAGGCAACAGCTCCTGGTCGCCGTCTCTTGGCCATGCCAAAATGTGGTACTGACGCCAGTTTCTGTGGGTGTCTCCGTCGACCCGTACGTTCACTGTCCGGATCCACACCCCACACACGAGCACCAGCCTCAGGTAGCGCGCGATGCACCAGTGTCCGGATCCATTCTCTTCCACACGAGCACCAGCCTCAGTACTGTGCTTCCATGAGCATTCCGGAGATGTTGACTAGTTATTGCACATGCATATTGCTGGCTAATTCACATGCATGCATAGCTCGTGTGATACGTGATTTATGGGCAAACAATCGGAATCCAATTACCCTTTCTCCGATAATAGTACCGTCGATCATTCTGACCCCCATCTTCTTGAGTGAACATCACATAACTAAAGGTTTGAGACTGGATTTTCTGCTCTCGACTCTACAATAGCCGAGTTAGCATTTTTTCTGAAAAAACGTTGTCAAACCAAATAATGGCACAAAAAAAAGTGTATTCCATAGGAAAGAAGTATTGCCACTAGTGAAGAAGACAGCTTCCTAGGTCAGGTTTGGTTTTGGGTGGGCGGTCGGACCAGGTGGCGTGGCTTCTAATGGGCATATGCCAATAAATTTTAAGTCATTTTACAGTGCATCCAGTCGATATGGACCGTCCGTCGGAGCGAATTCGACGGCCCAGATCCGATGCAATATATAGACTTCAGGTGTATTATATCTGACCCCGAGGGGCATCTTCGGGAGAAGATATATTTTGAACTGTCAACGGTTTCCCTCTTAAATATTTCGAGGGCATTTTTGGTATCAATTTCAGGGGTATTTTCGGTTTGATTTTTATCCCATTCGCTAGGTTTTCGCCGCGGCAAGGTGTTGGCAAGATCCTCGCCGGCGGGGAGGGGCCGTGACAAGATCGCCGACGGGGAGGGGCCGGCTGGGAGTGTCGGAATAGGATCTTGCCGCGGCCCCTCCGCGCCGGCGAGGATCCTCCCGCCCCTCCCTCCGTCCACCCGAATTCCCTCATGCTCTCAGCGACGTGCAAAACTCTCCGCCAGATCTCGTCGCCGGCCATGTTGCACCCCAAGTCGTTCAAACCTCGTCCGTGCCACCCCGCAAGCGACATGGCAGTGTCGTCGTCGAGGGCGCCATATCTGCAGCCTCTACAGGGCAGGCACGCGAATCCGCTGCTGTTTGTGATTCTGGGGAGGCCTGCGCCTGCCCGGTAAGGCAAGGTCTCTAGTATCACAGGCAAGAAAGTGAGCTTGAGTGCAACCCTGCCAACACCTCGTCCGGTTATGCCGGCCAGAGCAACACCGAGGATGCCCGTGGACAACTATGCTACTACCGCGTCCAACTTGTTCTACGAAATGGGCAAAAGGTATGAAACTTTTTTAACTTGTCCCTTTATACATCATTTACGTTTGTTGTTCAATTATAAGTCATAATTGTAGGGACGACTTGCACAATGCGACTGTCGAGTTTGTGAACTTGTTGGCTGACAACACCATCGACATCGAGCAAGCACCAATCGGTTATTATGGTTATAGTGACTTGGATGGTGGCGTGCGTCATTATGGTGAGGAAGACAAGGTGGCGTTCGACCAAGAACTAGCAAAAGAAAGGTGAAGATCCAAAAACTAAACTTCATTGGATAATCAAATCTTTACCGAGGCATGGAAAGTTGTGCCTCTTGAATGACGTCCTTTAGTGGCTTGATCGAAAACTATGGCTTAATTTGTGCGCAAATTATGTTTGATTTTTTAAATTTGCTGCAAATCAGCCGAATTGATGTCACATTTTACAGTTTGTGGGTTGGCAAGGGCCGCGGTAGAACAGAACCCACATCACAAATATTCTATTTTACGGTTCCGCGATGTAGGTTCTGTTCTACCGTGGCTCTCGCCATCCCGTAACAAGCGTTTTTTGCGAACTGTTAACAAGAATCATATATAGTTTCAAGATTATGATCACCAACACATGTGAGCTGATTATTCCTAGCACTTCTTGAACAATAATAAAAGATGGATGTCCTAATCTTGCATGCCACTATTCTGAAGAAAGTTTGATGTCACGACAAACTTGTTTATTGAAGCTTCTAAATTTGGGAATCAATGGGTAGAGCCCATGCACACATATACCTCGTAGAGAATGTTCCTCGTGACCTGATCTCGGATCAAAAGGAAATAGGGGTAAAACTCCAAAAATACTTTATTGTCAAGAGAAATACAATGAACAGAAAGGAGATATTTATTTCAAGCAAAGGATTGTAACCAATATTATTGAAGTTTTACAACTTGACTCATCCGCAATGGACTAAGAACGCGGCTCAGAAACCTTCTTCGGGACTAAAACCCAACACCCTACTCTATCGCTTTATGGCCAAGTGTACACTCCACATGTAAGAATGAACCACACCGCTGGACTAACTCCTTGAATCTTCGTCATCTTCAACCGCAGCTGCATCTGATAGCCTAGCATGCTACTGCTTGAACCTTTTCTTGTATTTCCTTTTGTTGTAGGGTGAATTGACAAGCACAACAGGTAGCTCTCTTCTGAACTTGTCGATGTAGGCCTGCATGCGAGGATATGTTAGTATCGTTCCATAAGTTTCAGCAAATGACACAATTTTAGGTGTTACTCTACGTACTTGGTCATATTGCATCCTTAGTTTTTCTCCCGTAAATAATTCGATGTTCTTCAGCATGTACAGTGCACTGCAACATTTTATTTTGTTAGATCAGCATTTCTGATATTAACAATCTAAAACAAAACAAAAATTAATATTGTTGACTGACCTCTCATCGCCTTTTGGCACTATAATATTCCAAAAATTGCTTTCTATCCCATTGATTCATATTGCTGCTCTTAGATATGCTTTCATCCCACGTACCTGCAAGCCCAATGGGATGAGAAGTTGCCTACGACTAATACTTTCATACGATGTTAAATCATTTGTTATAATTAAATATGTTAAAATTCTCATCACGTTATTTACTTCCCTGGGTACCATACAGTAGAAAAGTGAATCAAGAACCTGAATCTCCTTCCTTATGGGGTTTACAACCACAAGGAACCAGTGGACATTTAAACCGCGAGTAGGTAGGAAAACCTGGAGTGCACTGATAATTAGATCAACGTGTATAGTAATAAAAAAGATCTATTCTACGTCTGGTTAAAATACCATATCATGTTTCAGGTAGCTGGTGCCTTGTGTTGTTCCAGGAATGCCTGCCAAAGCGTCCTCGTAGCACTTCTCTATTCTACCATCTCTTTCGAGCTTAGCGACGCCGGCCACCCTCTCAATGTAAACCAATTGGCCGTCCCTTGTGCCAATTGGTTCATCATGACGCATAATCTGGATCGCATCATCAACCACCTAAAACAATAATCAAGTTAATTGTATTGTACAAAAATGAAACTTCATAAACTAATTTGTGAAATATCTTACTTCGTCACCCAACCATGGGACGGAAGTTGATTCATCTTTTTGGGTGATGCATTGCAAATGCTTCGTTAGCACGACAATGTCATCAACTAAGACCATTTCACGATTTGCAGTCTTGATCAGTGATGCCACGAAATCCTGTCAAACCACGTCTAGCTACTCCCTCTGGGTTTCAGGAACTTCTGACCTGTTTTTTAAGTTGCTAGAGCCGATTTTCCTCTTTTTATTGTTTTTGTCCTCGGAATCATTTGTAGACTCTGATGGAGTCTTGTTTTTTCCTTTTTTATTCTCAGTAGAGTACGAAACATACTTGTCATTCTTAAATAATTGCAATGCCATCCTTTTTTTCGCCCCCAGGATTTGGTGGTGTCGATTCAACCACACTTACTTCTTGCTGCTTTTGAAAGGATTCATCATGGTTGTCCTCATCTGTGAATGCACGGGCTCTTCAGGCTCTCGCGATCCCGTAGCCTTCACAGAGTGGTGCTTACTACGTCTGTTGAACGGATTCTGTCATACGAAATAAACCGTGTGTTATCCTTTAGCAGATTCTTGCTCAGTTATAGGTAAAATGTGCATCACCTGGAAAGTTTCAAGGCTTATCGTGGCTCTGGAATGCATTTGCCATTCCAAACTAAGAGCACCCTCGATATTATCCGCCTCTTTCAAAAGCTTATGAATATCATTGAGATCTGTTGGGGAACGTCGCATGGGAAACAAAAAAATTCCTACGCGCACGAAGACCTATCATGGTGATGTCCATCTACGAGAGGGGATTTCCGATCTATGTACCCTTGTAGATCACACAGCAGGAAGCATTAAGAAAAGCGGTTGATGTAGTGGAACGTCCTCACTTCCCTCGATCCGCCCCACGAACCGTCCCACGATCCGTCCCACGATCCGGTCCGATCTAGTGCCGAACGGACGGCACCTCCATGTTCAGCACACGTACAGCTCGATGATGATCTCGGCCTTCTTGATCCAGCAAGAGAGACGGAGAGGTATATGAGTTCTCCGGCAGCATGACGGTGCTCCAGAGGTTGGTGGTGATCTTATCTCAACAGGGCTCCGCCCGAGCTCCGCAGAAACGCGATCTAGAGGAAAAACCGTGGAGGAATGTGGTCGGCTGCCGTGGTAAAGTTGTCTCAAATCAGCCCTAATACCTCAATATATATAGGAGGGAGGGAAGAGACCTTGCCTGGCTCAAGGAGCCCCAAGGGGTCGGCCGAAGGGGGGAGGAGGATTCCTCCTCCAATCCTAGTCCAACTAGGATTGGAAGGTGGAGTCCTTCTATATTTTCCCACTTCCCCCTTTTTCCTCTTTGATTTTCTTTCTCTCCTGCGCAGGGGCCTTCTTGGGCTTGCCCACCAGCCCACTAAGGGCTGGTGCGGCACCCCTAAGGCCTATGGGCTTCCCCGGGGTGGGCTGCCCCCCCGGTGAACATCCGGAACCCATTCGTCACTCCCGGTACATTCCCGGTAATGCCGAAAACTTTCCCGTAATCAAATGAGGTCATCCTATATATCAATCTTCGTCTCTGGACCATTTCAAAAACCCTCGTGACGTCCGTGATCTCATCCGGGACTCCGAACAACATTCAGTAACCAACCATATAACTCAAATACGGATAAAACAACGTCGAACCTTAAGTGTGCAGACCCTGCGGGTTCGAGAACTATGTAGACATGACTCGAGGGACTCCTCGGTCAATATCCAATAGCGGGACCTGGATGCCCATATTGGATCCTACATATTCTACGAAGATCTTATCGTTTGAACCTCAGTGCCAGGGATTCATATAATCCCGTATGTCATTCCCTTTGTCCTTCGGTATGTTACTTGCCCGAGATTTGATCGTCAGTATCCGCATACCTATTTCAGTCTCGTTTATCGGCAAGTCTCTTTACTCGTTCCGTAATACAAGATCCCGTGACTTACACTAAGTCAAATTGCTTGTAAGGCTTGTGTGTGATGTTGTATTACCGAGTGGGCCCCGAGATACCTCTCCGTCACACGGAGTGACAAATCCCAGTCTTGATCCATACTAACTCAATGGACACCTTCGGAGATACCTGTAGAGCATCTTTATAGTCACCCAGTTACGTTGTGACGTTTGATACACACAAAGCATTCCTCCGGTGCCAGTGAGTTATATAATCTCATGGTCATAGGAATAAATACTTGACACGCAGAAAACAGTAGAAACAAAATGACACGATCAACATGCTACGTCTATTAGTTTGGGTCTAGTCCATCACATGATTCACCCAATGATGTGATCTAGTTATCAAGCAACAACACCTTGTACATAGCCAGAAGACCCTAACTATCCTTGATCAACTGGCTAGCCAACTAGAGGCTTGCTAGGGAGAGTGTTTTGTCTATGTATCCACGCAGGTATCTAAGTCTTCATTCAATACAATTATAGCATGGATAATAAACGATTATCTTGATATAGGAATTATAATAATAACTTATTTATCATTGCCTCTAGGGCATAATTCCAACAGTCTACCACTTGCACTAGAGTCAATAATCTAGCCCTCACATCACCATGCGAATTACATTGTAATAAATCTAACACCCATACAGTTCTGGTGTTGATCATGCTTTGCCCGTGGATGAGGTTTAGTCAGCGGGTCTACCACATTGAGATCCGTGTGCACTTTGCATATTTTCACGTCCTCCTCCTCAATGTAGTCGCAGATGAGGTTGAAGCGTCGTTTGATGTGTCTGGTCTTCTTGTGAAACCGTGGTTCCTTTGCTAAGGTAATGGCACCCGTGTTGTCACAAAAAAGGGTTATTGGATTCAGTGCGCTCGGCACCACTCCAAGATTCGTCATGAACTGCTTCATCTAGACACCCTCCTTAGCTGCCTCCGAGGCAGCCATGTACTCCGCTTTACATGTAGAATCAGCTACGACGCTTTGCTTGGAACTGCACCAGCTTACCACACCCCATTAAGAATAAATACGTATCCGGTCTGCGACTTAGAGTCGTCCAGATCTGTGTCAAAGCTTGCATCGACGTAACCCTTTATGGCGAGCTCTTTGTCACCTCCATATACGAGAAACATCTCCTTAGTCCTTTTCAGGTACTTCAGGATATTCTTGACCGCCATCCAGTGATCCACTCCTGGATTACTCTGGAACCTGCCTGCCATACTGATGGCCAGGCTAACGTCCGGTCTAGTGCACAAGATTGCATACATGATAGAACCTATGGTTGAAGCATAGGGGACGGAACTCATTGTCTTTCTATCTTCCTCAGTTGCTGGGCACTGAGTCTTACTCAATTTTATACCTTGTAATACTGGCAAGAACCCTTTCTTGGACTGATCCATTTTGAACTTCTTCAAAACTTTATCAAGGTATGTGCTTTGTGAAAGTCCTATCACGCGTTTGGATCTATCCCTATAGATCTTAATGCCTAGAAGCAACTTCTCCTAGGTCCTTCATAGAGAAACTTTTATTCAAGTAACCTTTTATGCTTTCCAAAAGCTCCACGTTGTTTCCAATCAGCAATATGTCATCCACATATAATATTGGAAAGGCCACAGAGCTCCCACTCACTTTCTTGTAAATACAAGATTCTCCAACCACTTGTATAAACTCAAATGCTTGGATCACCTTATCAAAGCATTTATTCAAACTCCGAGATGCTTGCACTAGTCCATAAATGGATCGCTGGAGCTTGCACACTTTGTTAGCATTTTTAGGATCGACAAAACCTTAGGGTTGCATCATATACAACTCTTCCTTAAGGAAACCGTTAAGGAACGCCGTTTTGACATCCATCTACCAGATTTCATAGTCGAAAAATGCAGCTATTGCTAACATGATTCTGACGGACTTAAGCATCACTACGGGTGAGAACGTCTCATCGTAGTGAACTCCTTGAACTTGTGAAAAACCCTTTGCCACAAGTCGAGCTTTATAAACGGTCACATTACTGTCAGCGTCCGTCTTCTTCTTAAAGATCTATTTGTTCTAAATAGCCTTGCCGCCTTCAGGTAGTACTTCCAAAGTCCACACTTTGTTTTCATACATAGATCCTATCTCGGACTTCATGGCCTCCAGTCATTTGTTGGAATCCGGACCCATCATTGCTTTTTCATAATTTGCAGGCTCATTGTTGTCTAACAACATAATTGATAAGACGGGATTACCGTACCACTCTGGAGCAGTACGCGATCTCGTCGACCTATGAGGTCCGATAGGAACTTGATCCGGAGTTTCATGATCATCATCATTAACTTACTCCTCAACCGGCATCGCAACGACATGGGTTTCCCCTTGCCCTGCGCCACCATCCAGAGGGATGAGAGGTTCGACAACCTCATCAAGTTCTATCTTCCTCCCACTCAATTCTCTCAAGAGAAACTCCTTCTCGAGAAAAGCCCCGTTCTTAGCAACAAACACTTTGCCCTCGGATTTGAGATAAAAGGTATACCCAACTGTCTCTTTTGGGTAACCTATGAAGACGCACTTTTCCGCTTTGGGTTCCAGCTTTTTAGGCTGAAGCTTTTTGACATAAGCATCACATCCCCAAACTTTAAGTAACGACAACTTTGGTCTTTTGCCATACCAAAGTTCGTATGGTGTCGTCTCAACGGATTTTGATGGTGCCCTATTTAAAGTGAATGTAGCTGTTTCTAATGTATAACCCCAAAATGATAACGACAAATAGGTAAGAGACATCATAGATCGCACCATCTCTAATAAATTATGACGTTTGGACACACCATTAAGCTGTGGTGTTCCAGGCGGTGTCAACTCTGAAACAATTCCACATTGTCTTAAGTGAGCACCAAACTCGAAACTAAGATATGCACCCCCACGATCAGACCGTAGGAACTTGATCTTCTTGTTACGATGATTTTCAACTTTGCTCTGAAATTGCTTGAACTTTTCAAATGTTTCAGACTTGTGCTTCATCAAGGAGACATAACCATATCTACTCAAATCGTCAGTGAAGGTGAGAAAATAACGATATCCGTCGCGTGCCTCCACACTCTTCGGACCACACACATCGGTATGTATGATTTTCAACAAGTCACTTGCACGCTCCATTGTTCTGGAGAACGGAGTCTTAGTCATCTTGCCCATGAGGCATGGTTCGCACGTGTCAAGTGAATCAAAGTCAAGTGACTCCAAAAGTCCATCGGTATGGAGTTTCTTCATGCGCTTTACACCAATATGACCTAAGCGGCAGTGTCATAAAAACACGGCGCTATCATTGTTAACTCTAACTCTTTTGCTCTCAAAGTTATGTATATGTATATTATCACTATCAAGATTCAATATGAACAATCCTCTCACATTGGGTGCATGACCATAAAAGATATTACTCATAGAAATAGAAAAACCATTATTCTCTGACTTAAACGAGTAACCGTATCGCAATAAACAAGATCCAGATACAATGTTCATGCTTAACGCAGGCACTAAATAACATTTATTTAAGTTCATAACTAATCGTGATGGTAACTGAAGTGAAACTATGGCGACGGCGATTGCATCAACCTTGGAACCATTTCCCACGCACATCGTCACTTCATCCTTCGCCAGCCTTCGCTTATTCCGCAGTTCCTGTTTCGAGTTGCAAATATGAGCAACATAACCGGTATCGAATACCCAGGCACTACTACGAGAGCTGGTTAGTACACATCAATAACATGTATATCAAATATACCTGATTTTTCTTTGGCCGCCTTCTTATCAGCCAGATACTTGGGGCAGTTGCGCTTCCAGTGATCCATACCCTTGCAATAATAGCACTCCGTTTCAGGCTTAGGTCCAACTTTGGGTTTCTTCATCGGATTGGCAACATGCTTGCCGCTCTTCTTCAAATTGCCCTTCTTTCCTTTGTTGTTTCTCTTGAAACTAGTGGTCTTATTCACCATCAACACTTGATGCTCTTTACGGAGTTCTGACTCTGCGACTTTCAGCATCGCGAATAACTCGTGGGGTGACTTTTTCATCCCTTGCATGTTATAGTTCAACAAAAAGCCCTTATAGCTTGGCGGCAGTGATTGAAGAATTCTGTCAGTGATAGCCTCTTGCGGGAGTTCAATCCCCAGTTTAGCTAGACGGTTTGAGTACCCAGACATTTTGAGCACATGTTCATTGACAGACGAATTCTCCTCCATCTTGCAAGCATAGAATTTATCGGAGGTCTCATACCTCTTGATCCGGGCGATCTTCTGAAAGATAAACTTTAACTCCTGGAACATCTCATATGCTCCATGATGCTCAAAGCGACGTTGACGTCCCAGCTCTAAGCCATACAAGACTGCACATTCAACTACTGAGTAGTCCTCCTTACGTGTTAACCAAGCGTTCTTAACATCTTGGTTATCCGTGGCAGGTGGTTCATCTCCTAGCGCAGCATTAAGGACATAATCCTTCTTCCCAGCTTGCCGGAGCAACTTAAGATTACGAGCCCAGTCTACAAAGTGGCTTCCATCATCTTTCAACTTAGCTTTCTCTAGGAACTTATTAAAATTCAGGGTGACTGTCGCGTGAGCCATTGATCTACAACACAAATATATTCAAAGTGGACTTAGACTATGTTCAAGATAATTAGAGTTTAACTAATCAAATTACTTGCTAAATTCCCACTCAAAAAGTACATCTCTCTAGTCTTTTGAGTGGTTCATGATCCAGTTCCACTAGCTCAAGTCCGATCATCACGTGAGTTGAGGATAGTTTCAGTGGTAAGCATCCCTATGCTAATCATATCAACTATATGATTCATGATCGACCTTTCGGTCTCATGTGTTCCGAGGCCATGTCTGCACATGCTAGGCTCGTCAAGCTTAACCCGAGTGTTCCGCGTGTGCAACTGTTTTGCACCCGTTGTATGTGAACGTTTAGTCTATCACACCCGATCATCATGTGGTGTCTCGAAATGACGAACCGTAGCAATGGTGCACAGTCGGGGTTGTCGTGCTACTCATGCTATTACTACTAAAGCTACATCCTAGCAATATAGTAAACGCATCTGCAAGCACAAACATTAGTTTAAAGACAACCCTATGGCTTCTGCCGGTTGCCGTACCGTCGTCGTGCAAGTCGATATTAACTATTACAACATGATCATCTCATACAGCCAATATATCACATCACATCGTCGTCCATATCACATCACAAGCATACCGTGCAAAAACAAGTTAGACGTCCTCTAATTGTTGTTGCATGTTTTACGTGGTGACCATGGGTATCTAGTAGGATCGCATCTTTCTTACGCAAACACCACAACGGAGATGTATGAATTGCTATTTAACCTCATCCAAGGACCTCCTTGGTCAAATCCAACTCAACTAAAGTTGGAGAAACCGACACTCGCCAGTCATCTTTGAGCAACGGGGTTGCTCGTAGCGATGAAACCAGTCTCTCGTAAGCGTATGAGTAATGTCGTTTTGAACCGCTTCGATCCAACAATACCGCGGAATCAAGAAAAGACTAAGGCGGGCAGCAAATCGCACATCACCACCCATAAAAACTTATGTGTTCTACTCGAGATGACATCTACACATGAACCTAGCTCTGATACCACTGTTGGGGAACGTCGCATGGAAAACAAAAAAATTCTACGCGCATGAAGACCTATCATGGTGATGTCCATCTACGAGAGGGGATTTCCGATCTACGTACCCTTGTAGATCGCACAGCAGGAAGCGTTAAGAAACGTGGTTGATGTAGTGGAACGTCCTCACGTCCCTCGACCCGCCCCGTGAACCGTCCCATGAACCGTCCCACGATCCGTCCCACGATCCGCTCCGATCTAGTGCCGAACGGACGGCACCTCCGCGTTCAGCACACGTACAGCTCAACGATGATCTCGGCCTTCTTGAGACAGCAAGAGAGACTGAGAGGTAGATGAGTTCTCCGGCAGCGTGACGGCGCTCCGGAGGTTGGTGGTGATCTTATCTCAGCAGGGCTCCGCCCGAGCTCCGCAGAAACGCAATCTAGAGGAAAAACCGTGGAGGTATGTGGTCGGGCTGCCGTGGCAAAGTTGTCTCAAATCAGCCCTAATACCTCAGTATATATAGGAGGGAGGGGAGGGACCTTGCCTTGAGGCTCAAGGAGCCCCAAGGGGTCGGCCGAAGGGGGGGGGGAGGAGGATTCCTCCTCCAATCCATCTCTATTTTCCCACTTCCCCCATTTTTTCTTTTCTCTTTGATTTTCTTTCTCTCCTACGCAGGGGCCTTCTTGGGCTTTCCCACCATCCCACTAAGGGCTGGTGCTGCACCCCTAAGGCCTATGGGCTTCCCCGAGGTGGGCTGCCCCCCGGTGAACATCCGGAACCCATTCGTCACTCCCGGTACATTTCCGGTAATCCCGAAAACTTTCCGGTAATCAAATGAGGTCATCCTATATATCAAGCTTCGTCTCCGGACCATTCCGGAAACCCTCGTGACATCTGTGATCTCATCCGGGACTCCAAACAACATTCTTAACCAACCATAAAACTCAAATACGCATAAAACAACGCCGAACTTCAATTGTGCAGACCCCGCGGGTTCGAGAACTATGTAGACATGACTCGAGGGACTCCTCGGTCAATATCCAATAGAGGGACCTGGATGCCCATATTGGATCCTACCTATTCTACGAAGATCTTATCATTTGAACCTCAGTGTGAGGGATTCATATAATCCCGTATGTCATTCCCTTTGTCCTTCGGTATGTTACTTGCCCGAGATTCGATCGTGAGTATCCGCATACCTATTTCAATCTCGTTTGTCGGCAAGTCTCTTTACTCGTTCCATAATACAAGATCCCATGACTTACACTAAGTCACATTGCTTGCAAGTCTTGTGTGTGATGTTGTATTACCGAGTGGGCCCCGAGATACCTCTCCGTCACAGGGAGTGACAAATCTCAGTCTTGATCCATACTAACTCAACGGACACCTTCGGAGATACATGTAGAGCATCTTTATAGTCATCCAGTTACGTTGTGACGTTTGATACACACAAAACATTCCTCCGGTGCCAGTGAGTTATATGATCTCATGGTCATAGGAATAAATACTTGACACGTAGAAAACAGTAGCAACAAAATGACACGATCAACATGCTACGTCTATTAGTTTGGGTCTAGTCCATCACATCATTCACCCAATGATGTGATCCAGTTATCAAGCAACAACACCTTGTACATAGTGAGAAGACCTTGACTATCCTTGATCAACAGGCTAGCCAACTAGAGGCTTGCTAGGGACAGTGTTTTGTCTATGTATCCACACATGTGTCTAAGTCTTCATTAAATACAATTATAGCATGGATAATAAACGATTATCTTGATACAAGAATTATAATAATAACTTATTTATCATTTCCTCTAGGACATAATTCCAACAAGATCGTGTTTCATTTTTACAACAATTCTTTCGACTGATTCATCCTGTACGTGGAATATCACATGTTATTTCTGAAACGACAATGATTGTTTCATAATTAAGTTAACATGCTTACGGTAAAATCTTCATCAAGGTTCTTCATGTGGGGCTCCATGTTATCATTTTTTATTCCCTACTTACAATGGTGCTTAGCAGCGACCTCCATGACATCCTTTTGTTTCCTTTGGTCAGAAGCCTGCTCAGCATTCTCAACAGAGGCCTCCATTGGGTGTGAACGTGCCCCGAGGTCAGGAAGATGTATGTCCTCCACTCCTGGAAATATTCCATCGCGTTTTTTCTTAAAAAAATACATGTTAGTCTGGGGTGTTTTCATAGTAAACCAATTTAGAAAAAACCTTGTACACGTAAATTTCCAATTATATATACTAATCTCATAATTCTATGCTTGCGTTCAATTCTTTGATGAGGTCCTCCGTGAGCTTGCCATTTGTACATGTACGCCTAAGGCACTCATCTATTTTCTTTTCAAGGGTGTACATCCTATCGACTTGTTCTGCACTGGCCTCCCGCACAAGGGAGGCAACTTCTTTCAAATCATTCAATACACGTCTGGCGAGTACCTTAATCTGAGCCTTTGAAACATTTAGAATTATATAACTAGATACTAGTTGGAATGTTACAATGTATAATTGTGCCTGATGTAACTCATTTACGTGAGTGCCAATCTTCGGTTTGGCCAGCGTACCATCTTGTGCTGGAGTGGAAGGCCTCATCGGGTCCTCAACATACTGCAGTTTAGTGTCGTTAGTATCATTTAGAAAATATATATGTTACATAATAAAGGCAATGTGCTAACTTTTTACCTCTCCAACTCCGAGATAATTATTTTGGATTATATTGTCAACCCTTTTTGCCTTCTCCTCGCTCCAGTTCTGGATCAACGCCCTTAACCTTGATTCATACGAGATGCTAGAGTCCAATTGGTGCTCTCCGAACTTCTCGTAGTAGCATGTCTGCATGACAACAAAAGAAGTTAACAAACATTCTCGTACATTATGTAATGTATGTTAGGTAACTGATAATTGTACTACTGCGAATTACCTGCAACAGTGGTAGATTCCCCTCGAGAATTGCCTCACCATTTACATAATTCTTCACACTATCCATAAGATAGTCAAGCGTTAGCTGTCCAAGATTTATGCCCTTTATCGTCTCAATGTTTCTAACAATCCCAATATATTTGTTATGCACATACTCCTCTTTTGCCCGGCATACATATTTGCCTATGGTGTACAAGACAAATGGCCTGACAAAATTTGGTGTATTGTCGCCTTTCATCTTGGATAGCAATCCTTTGAAAGTTATTTTGGTGTCATTACGGTCAGTAAGTTTCTTCCACAACTCCATATTATCATCAAGATTTGAAGGGATGTGCTTCTTCCCATCGCAGGGCATGCTTGTTATTTGCGCTACATCTTCTAGTGTGAACCTACGTGGTCTCCCATTGATGATAAAGGCATCCTTCTCTGCATCATATGAATTAGCGATGGCCAGGCACAGTACACGTCTAATTTTGATGCTATGTGTCTTGAGAAGTCCACCCATTCCTATCAACTGGATGTACATCCTTTGCTGCGTGTTCAATCCGTTTATGAACTCCTCATATGGCGGCAAAAAAGCATCTTGGGTTCAATGGATGTGCAAGTGTGATTAGATTCAGCATGGTATACAATTTAAACACTCATACACACGACTACTGCGGAAGGAAAAAGAAGGCAAAAATCCGCTGCACTAGGCGCTAATCATACAGACGACTACCAGATATGTGGTCTCCTCAACTCTAGGCGCTAATCATGGTCAGTAGTATTTAATTAAAGCATGGGCCATCGATGCAAACAACGAGTGGTGTTGCAGCAATAGATCTGGGAGGAAGATCGTGGCACAATAAAAACAGCGGCTGCAGCTGATACGTCCATTTTGCATCATGTTTTCATGTTGATATTTATCGCTTCTTTGGTTGTTATTTCACTTCACGGTACTATTCTTATGCCTTTTCTCTCTTATTTTGCAAGGCTTACATGAAGAGGGAGAATACCGGCAACTGGAATTCTGGCCTGAAAGTGGAGCAAAGTTGAGATACCTATTCTGCTAACTCCAAACGCCGTGAAAATCAACGGTTCCCAATTTATAAAAAATACTGGGCCGAAGAAGTGCCGGAGGGGCACCAGGGGGTGCCCACAAGCCTCCACGGCGCGGCCACCCCCCAGGCGGTGCCATGGGGGCTTCTGGGCAGCCCACTGGCCCACTGGCCCCCTCTTTTGCTATATGGAGGGTTTCGTCCAGGAAAAAAATCAGAAGGGAGCTTTTCCGTGGTTTCGCCGCCGCCACGAGGCGAAACTTGAGCACAACCAATCTAGAGCTCCGACAGGAAGATCCTGCCGGGGAAACGTCCCTTCCGGAGGGGGAAATCTTCGCCGTCATCATCACCAACACTCCTCTCATCAGAGGGGACTCGTCGCCATCAACATCTTCATCATCACCATCTCATCTCCAAACCCTAGTTCATCTCTTGTAACCAATCTCCGTCTCGCGACTCCGATTTGTACTTGTAAGGTTGCTAGTAGTGTTGATTACTATTTGTAGTTGATGCTAGTTGGATTACTTGGTGGAAGAGTTTATGTTCAGATCCTTGATGCTACTCATTACACCTCTGATCATGATTATGATTATGCTTTGTGAGTAGTTACTTTTGTTCCTGAGGACATGGGATAAGGCATGCTAATAATAGTCATGTGAATTTGGTATTCGTTCGGTATTTTGATATGTTGTATGTTGTTTTTCCTCTAGTGGTGTTATGTGAACGTCGACTACATAACACTTCACCATTATTTGGGCCTAGAGGAAGGCATTGGGAAGTAGTAAGTAGATGATGGGTTGCTAGAGTGACAGAATCTTAAACCCTAGTTTATGCGTTGCTTCGTAAGGGGCTGATTTAGATCCACTAGTTTAATGCTATGGTTAGACTTTGTCTTAATTCTTATTTCATAGTTGCGGATGCTTGCGAGAGGGGTAGATCATAAGTGGGATGCTTGTCCAAGTAAGGGCAGTACCCAAGCGCCGGTCCATCCACATATCAAACTATGAAAGTAACGAACGCGAATCATTTGAACATGATGAAACTAGGATGACAGAAATTCCCTTGTGTCCTCGGGAGCGTTTTTCCTCCTATAAGACTTTGTCCAGGCTTGTCCCTTGCTACAAAAGGTATTGGGCCACCTTGCTGCACCGTTGCTACTTTTGTTACTTGTTGCTTGCTACGAATCAGCTCACCACACAACTACTTGTTACCGACAATTTCAGTCTTGCAGATTTTTCCTTGCTGAAAACCACTTGTCAGATCCTTCTGCTCCTCATTGGGTTCGACACTCTTACTTATCGAAAGGACTATGATTGATCCCCTATACTTGTAGGTCATCAAGACTCTTTTCTGGCATCGTTGCCGGGGAGTGAAGCGCCTTTGGTAAGTGGAACTTGGTAAGGAAACATTCATATAGTGTGCTAAAATTTCTTGTCACTTGTCACTATGGATACTAATCCTTTGAGTGGCTTGTCGGGGTATCTTCACCTCGAACGGAAGCACAAAGAGTTGCTCCTCAACCTGCTGCACCTACTGCAAATATTTGCTTTGAATTTCCTCCGGGTATGCTTGAGAAACTGCTGGCTAATCCTTTTACAGGAGATGGAACATCACATCCAGACTTGCATCTAATCTATGTAGATGAAGTTTGTGGTTTATTTAAGCTTGCAGGTGTGCCCAAGGATGAGGTCAAGAAGAAGGTATTTCCTTTATCTTTGAAGGATAAGGCGTTGACATGGTATAGGCTCTCTGATGATACTTGATCATGGGACTACAATCGGTTGAAATTGGAATTTCATCAAAAGTTTTATCTTATGCATTTAGTACATCTTGATCGAAATTATATTTACAATTTTTGGCCTCGTGACAGAGAAAGCATCGCTCAAGCTTGGGGAGGCTTAAATCAATGCTATATTCATGCCCCAATCATGAGCTCTCGAGAGAAATTATCATTCAGAACTTCTATGCTCGGCTTTCTCATGATGATCGCACCATGCTTGACACTTCTTGTACCGGTTCTTTTATGAAGAGAGATATTGACTTCAAATGGAATTTATTGGAGAGAATTAAACGCAACTCTGAAGATTGGGAGCTTGAAGAAGGTAAGGAGTCAGGTATGAATTTCACGTTTGATTGCGTTAAATCCTTTGTTGAGACAAATACTTTTTGTGACTTTAGCGCGAAGTATGGACTTGACTGTGAGATAGTTGCTTCACTGTGTGAATCATTTGCTGCTCATATTGATCTCCCCAAAGAGAAGTGGTTTAAATATCATCCTCCTTTAGAAGTCAATGTAGTCAAACTCACTCCAGTTGAAGAGAAAGTCATTGCCTATAATGATCCTCTGGTTCCGAGTGCTTACATTGAAAAACCACCTTTCCCTGTTAGGATAAAGGATCATTCAAAGCTTCAACTGTCATACGTAGAGGCTATATTAGAACACCTACACCCCCTGAGCAAATTAGATTTGAACCTAGCATTGCTATCATCAAAGATCTTCTGTCTAAAGAAGTTGAGGGACATAATATTCACTTTTGTGAAGATGCTGCTAGAATTGCTAAACCTCACGTTAGAGACAAACATAGGCCTGTTGTTGGCATGGCTGTGGTTTCTGTTAAGATAGGAGATCATTGTTATCATGTTTTAAGTGACTTGGGTGCTAGTGTTAGTGCAATACCTCAATCCTTATACGATGAAGTAAAAGACGAGATTGCGCCTGTTGAGATAGAACCTATAGATGTCACTATTCAGCTTGCCAATAGAGATACTATCTTCCCTGTGGGAATTGTTAGGGATGTTGAAGTCTTGTGTGGTAAAACGAAGTATCCTGCTGATTTCCTTGTTCTTGCTACCGCACAAGATAGCTTCTGTCCCATCATATTTGGTAGACCCTTTCTCAATACCGTCAATGCTCATATTGATTGTGAGAAGCAAACAGTCACTGTTAGCTTTGAAGGTGTGTCACATGAGTTCAATTTCTCCAAGTTTGGTAGACAACCTCATGGAAAGGAGTTGCCTAGTAGGGATGAAACTATTGCCTTAGCCTCTATTGTCGTGCCTCCTACTGATCCCTTAGAGCAATACTTGCTTGAGCATGAAAATGATATGCATATGGATGAAAGGGATGAAATAGATAGAGTTGTCCTAGAACAATATCCTATCCTTATGAATAATCTGCGTGTTGAACTGCTTGGAGATCCACCCCCACCAAAGGGTGATCCTGTGTTCGAGCTTAAACAGTTGCCTGATACTCTTAAGTATGCCTATCTTGATGAAAAAGAGATATATCCTGTTATTATTAGTGCTAGCCTCTCGGAGCATGAAGAAAAGAAGTTACTAAAAACTCTGAGGAAGCACCGTGCTGCTATAGGATATACTCTTGATGATCTTAAGGGCATTAGTCCCACTCTATGCCAGAACAAGATCAAAACTGATCCTGATTTCAAACCAGTTGTTGATCATCAAAGGAGATTCCATCCGAAGATGAAAGAAGTAGTAAGAAAAGAAATACTAAAGCTCCTGGAAGCGGGTATTATCTATCATGTTGCTCATAGTGATTGGGTGAGTCTGGTGCATTGCGGTCCTAAGAAGGGAGGCATCACCGTTGTCCCTAATGATAAGGATGAGTTGATCCCCCAGAGGATTATTACTGCTATAGGATGGTGATTGATTTTAGGAAGTTGAATAAGGCCACTAGGAAAGATCATCAACCTCTGCCTTTTATTGACCAAATGCTAGAAAGTCTATCCAAACACACACACTTCTACTTTCTAGATGGTTATTATGGTTTCTCCCAAATACCAGTTGGACAATCTGATCAGGAGAAAACCACTTTCACCTGCCCTTTTGGTACCTTTGCTTATAGACGTATGTCTTTTGGATTATGTATTGCACCTGCCACCTTTCAAAGATGTATGATGGTTATATTCTGTGACTTTTGTGAAAAGATTGTTGAGGGTTTCATGGATGACTTCTCCGTTTACAGGTCTTCCATTGATGATTGTCTCAGCAACCTTGATCGAGTCTTACAAAGATGTAAAGACACCAACCTTGTCTTGAATTGGGAGAAGTGCCACTTTATGGTTAATGAAGGCATCGTCTTAGGACATAAAATTTCTGAAAGAGGTATTGAAGTTGATAAGGCTAAGGTTGATGCAATCGAGAAAATGGCATACCCCACAGATATTAGAGGTATAAGAAGTTTCCTTGGTCATGCTGGTTTCTATAGAAGGTTCATTAAAGACTTCTCTAAGATTTCTAGGCCTCTTACCAATCTCTTGCAAAAGGATATTCCTTTTGTCTTTGACGATTATTGTGAGGAAGCCTTCGAAATACTTAAGACGGCTTTGATAACTGCACCTATTGTTCAACCACCTGATTGGAACCTACCCTTTGAAATCATGTGTGATGCGAGTGATTATGCCGTTGGTGTTGTGCTAGGGCAAAGAGTTGATAAGAAGTTGAATGTTATTCACTACGCTAGTAAAACTCTAGACAGTGCCGAGAGAAACTATGCTACTACGGAGAAGGAGTTTTTAGCAGTCGTGTTTGCGTGTGAAAAGTTCAGGTCTTACATAGTTGATTCCAAAGTCATTATTCACACTTATGACGCTGCTATTAAGTACCTCATGGAGAAGAAGGACGCTAAACCTAGACTCATTAGATGGGTTCTCTTGCTACAAGAATTTGATTTGCACGTTGTCGACAGGAAGGATGCTGATAAACCTGTAGCAGATAACTTGTCTAGGTTAGAGAACGTTCTTGATGACCCACAACCTATTGATGATAGCTTTCCTGATGAGCAATTGAATGTCATCAATGCTTCACGTAGTGCACCGTGGTATGCTGATTATGCAAACTATATCGTTGCCAAATATATACCACCTAGTTTCACGTACTAGCAAAACAAGAAATTATTCTTTGACTTGAGACATTACTTTTGGGATGATCCTCACCTTTATAAGGAAGGAGTAGATGGTGTTATTAGACGTTGTGTACCTAAACATGAACAGGGACAGATCCTAGAGAAGTGTCACTCCGAGGCCTACGGAGGACACCATGCGGGAGATAGAACAGCACACAAGGTATTGCAATCAGGTTTCTATTGGCCCACTCTCTTCAAGGATGCCCGTAAGTTTGTCTTGTCATGTGACGAAGCTCAACGAATAGGTAATATTAGCAAACGTTAGGAAATGCCTATGAACTATTCACTTGTCAATGAACCATTTGATGTCTGGGGCTTTGATTATATGGGACCTTTTCCAAAATCCAACGGGTATACTCACATCTTAGTTGGTGTTGATTACGTCACTAAGTGGGTAGAAGCTATCCCCACTAGTAGTGCTGATCACAACACCTCTATCAAGATGCTGAAAGAAGTTATCTTCCCTAGATTTGGAGTCCCTAGATATCTAATGACCGACGGTGGTTCACACTTCGTTCATGGTGCTTTCCGTAAAACGCTTGCTAAGTACGATGTCAACCATAGAATTGCGTCTCCCTATCATCCTGAGTCCAATGGTCAAGTAGAGCTAAGTAATAGAGAGATTAAACTGATTCTGCAAAAGACTGTCAATAGGTCTAGAAAGAATTGGTCTAAGAAGCTCGATGATGCAATATGGGCTTATAGAACTGCCTATAAGAATCCCATGGGCATGTCTCCGTACAAAATGGTGTACGGAAAAGCATGTCATTTACCTCTTGAGCTAGAGCATAAAGCTTATTGGGCAATCAAAGAGCTCAACTTTGATTTCAAACATGCCGGTGAGAAGAGGTTATTTGACATTAGCTCGCTTGATGAGTGGAGAACTCAGGCATATGAGAATGCCAAGCTATTCAAAGAGAAGGTTAAGAGGTGGCATGATAAGTGGATACAAAAGCGTGAGTTCAATGTAGGTGATCATGTCTTGCTATATAACTCTCGTTTAAGATTCTTTGCAGGCAAGCTTCTCTCTAAATGGGAAGGTCCCTATGTTGTTGAGGAAGTATATTGTTCCGGTGCTATCAAGATCAACAACACGAAAGGTAATTGTCCGAGAGTGGTAAATGGGCAGAGAATCAAGCATTATATCTGAGGTACTCCCATAAATGTTGAAAGCAATATCATCAATACCATAACTCCGGAAGAATACATAAGAGACATTTATCAGCCTATTTCAGACTACTAAAACAAAGGGGTATGTGATTCAATAAGAAAACAGAGTCCAAAACTTCTCCAATAGGAAATTTTCTCCGTTTTGGAATATTTGAAAAAATACAAAAATTGGAAGTAGTCCGGAAAGTGCGCGAGGAGGCGACAAGCCTGCACGGCGCGGGCCCACCCCCTGACCGCGCCGTGAGGGCTTGAGGCCACCTCGTGCGCCTCCAGGACTCCGTTTTCGTACAGGGGACTCCTTCTGGTCTAGAAAAATCATTATATATACTCCCGTTTGGTCTGACCCCTGCATCACGTAGATTTCCTCTGTTTTTCATTTCGAGCCTGTTTTCTGCCGCAAATCTAGGTCAAGATGTCGTCCCAGGAATCTATGAGGGAGAACAACCTCCGTCAAATCTATGGGGAAGTTCATGCTCATCTGAAAAGGATGGAGGTCATGGAGGCTAGAGAGAGGCTACCTAAAGAAAACAAGGGCAAAGCCAAGGAGAAGGATCACACATGGGACGAAGTGCAATCTGTGCTCAACAAGGAAGAAGTTGAAGAAGTGGATTTACTTCAACCCTACCTCCACCTACTGTCTCCATCTTTGATTGAACTCTTGGGGTTTTGTGAAACAACTCGTGCTCACAATACTTGTCTCACTCGTGAAGTTGTTTTGCTGGAAAAACATATCGCAGATCTCCAAGGCATAAATGAAAGATTAATGGCCCTCTTGGAGTCAAAGATTGCAACAACTTCATCACCATCACCACCAAGGGAAGACAACTGAGCATTGGTATGTGCAATCCCCTTGGATTGTGCCAAGCTTGGGGGAGTTGCCCCGGTATCGTATCACCATCACATCTTTTGCCTTTACCTTTGTTTTAGTTTTCCTTTTCAGTTTTCTTTTTTCTCTAGTAGTTTAAAAGTCTTAGTGTTTTAGTTTTGAGTTTTGCTTTGTGTCACCCCCGATGTATTCTTGCTCGTGAGACATATAATAAAGAGTGTCTTAGTTGGAGGGCTTCGCCTCTTGCCATGATCAAAAGAGTGAGAATAGAACAAAAGCATGAAAGATCATGTAATGATCTTATGGGAAGTGATGGCTTCACATATAAGAAGAATGAGGATTGAAACTGGTTGAGGGTAGGCAAACGTAGACCTTGGTCATTGTTGCAAATAATAGGAAGTGCTAAGGAAGGAGAGGTTCACAAATAAATATATCATCTCTGACACCATCTATGATTGTGAACACTCACCAAACTATTGCATGGCTAGAAGTAGATGTTGGACAAGGAAGTCAACATGAATTGTGTTTGCTTGGCTCTGAACAATGTTATATGATTAGAGATCCCTTAGCATGTGATGATTGCTTCCACCTCATATTAGCCAAAAATCCCGCACCAAGTAGAGATACTACTTGTGCATCTATAAACCTTCAAATCAGTTTTGCCATGAGTGTCCACCATACCTACCTATGGATTGAATAAGATCCCTCACGTAAGTTGTCATCCGTGCAAGCAATAAAAATTGCTCTCTAATATGTATGATCTATTAGTGTGTGGAAAATAAGCTTTATACGAACCTGTGATGAAGAAGACATAAAAGCGACAGACTGCATAATAAAGTTCTTTATCAGAGGGGGCAATATAAAGTGATGTTCCTCCGCACTAAGAGGACACGCATCCAAACCTCAAAAGCGCATGACAACCTCTGCTTCCCTCTGCGAAGGGCCTATCTTGTACCTTTACTTTTGGCCCTTGAAAGAGTCATGGTGATCTTCACCAATTCCTTATTTCACCTTTATCTTGGCTACCGTCACATGTTTGGGAAAGATCTATATTCATATGTCAACTTGGAGGTAAGTATTCATGAATTATTATTGTTGACATTACCCTTGAGGTAAGCAGTTGGGAGGCAAAACTATAAGCCCCTATCTTTCTCTGTGTCCAGCTGAAACTTTGATCTCATGAGTACCACGTGAGTTGTAGCAATTGTAGAGAACGAAAGAATGATTGAGCATGTGGACTTGCTTTACAAGCTCTTATTTGACTCTTTCTGATGTTGTGATAAATTGCAATTGCTTCAATAACTAAAGCCTATCAGTTGTTACTTCTCGGTAAGGTTCTTGATCTATGCTTTACTTTGTGAAGGAATTATCACTTTAGCATGAGAGATTATATGTTGGTATTGCTATTCTGATCATGATCTTGATGCATGCATGTTCATATCTTGTTTTGTCGACACCTCTCTCCCTAAACATGTGGACATATTTATTGAGCTTGGCTTTCACTTGAGGACAAGCGAGGTCTAAGCTTGGGGGAGTTGATACGTCCATTTTGCATCATGTTTTCATGTTGATATTTATCGCTTCTTTGGCTGTTATTTCACTTCACGGTACTATTCTTATGCCTTTTCTCTCTTATTTTGCAAGGTTTACATGAAGAGGGAGAATACAGGCAACTGGAATTCTGGCCTGAAAGTGGAGCAAAGTTGAGATACCTATTCTGCACAACTCGAAATGCTGTGAAAATCAATGGAGATTTTTTTCCCAATTTATAAAAAATACTGGGCCGAAGAAGTGCCGGAGGGGCACCAGGGGGTGCCCACAAGCCTGCACGGCGCAGCCACCCCCCAGGCCGTGCCATGGGGGCTTGTGGGCAGCCCACTGGCCCACCGGCCCCCCTCTTTTTCTATATGGAGGGTTTCGTCCAGGAAAAAATCAGAAGGGAGGTTTTTCGTGGTTTCGCCGCCGCCACGAGGCGGAACTTGAGCAGAACCAATCTAGAGCTCCGGCAGGACGATCCTGCCGAGGAAACTTCCCTCCCGGAGGGGGAAATCGTCGCCATCGTCATCACCAACACTCCTCTCATCGGAGGGGACTCGTCACCATCAACATCTTCATCAGCACCATCCCATCTCCAAAACCTAGTTCATCTCTTGTAACCAATCTCCGTCTCGCGACTCCGATTGGTACTTGTAAGGTTGCTAGTAGTGTTGATTACTCTTTGTAGTTGATGCTAGTTGGATTACTTGGTGGAAGTGTTTATGTTGAGATCCTTGATGCTACTCATTACACCTCTAATCATTATTATGATTATGCTTTGTGAGTAGTTACTTTTGTTCCTAAGGACATGTGATAAGTCATGCTAGTAATAGTCATGTGAATTTGGTATTCGTTCGGTATTTTGATATGTTGTACGTTGTTTTTCCTCTAGTGGTGTTATGTGAACGTCGACTACATAACACTTCACCATTGTTTGGGCCTAGAGGAAGGCATTGGGAAGTAGTAAGTAGATGATGGGTTGCTAGAGTGAGAGAAGCTTAAATCCTAGTTTATGCGTTGCTTCGTAAGGGGCAGATTTGGATCCACTAGTTTAATGCTATGGTTAGACTTTGTCTTAATTCTAATTTCATAGTTGCGGATGCTTGTGAGAGGGGTTAATCTTAAGTGGGATGCTTGTCCAATTAAGGGTAGTACCCAAGCGTCGGTCCAATCACATATCAAACTATCAAAGTAACGAACGCGAATCATATGAACATGATGAAACTAGCATGACAGAAATTCCCGTGTGTCCTCGGGAGTGTTTTTCCTCCTATAAGACTTTATCCAGGCTTGTCCCTTGCTACAAAAGGGATTGGGCCACCTTGCTGCACCGTTGGTACTTTTGTTACTTGTTGCTTGCTACGAATCATCTCACCACACAACTACTTGTTACCGACAATTTCAGTGCTTGCATATTTTTCCTTGCTGAAAACCACTTGTCAGATCCTTCTGCTCCTCGTTGGGTTCGACACTCTTACTTATCGAAAGGACTATGATTGATCCCCTATACTTGTGGGTCATCAGCAGCATGAGATCATGGGGAGTTACCAGAGGATTCATGTTTGGCTTCGTCGTTCTGTCTTGCTGGATTCCTGGGTTGCTCCATCCTTTGGTCTTGCTGGTTTGGGCGGCGCAGAAGGACGTCCTTCGGTCTTGCTGGTTTGGGCGACGCAGAAGGGCGATCCTATTTATAACAACCATGTTACATGGACATATACCTACATCGGTAGAGGAAAGGGAGGGGATCGTAACAACCGCGTTACATGGAGATATACCTACGTCGGTTAGAGGAAACGGAGGGGATCGTAACAACCGCATTACATGGAGAAATACATACGTCATACATGTGATAGGAAGCTTTTGTCAAACCACTCCTCCATCGTTGATGCATTTTCTTCTCACGGTCGATAGTCCAAACGATTCTCCATCCATATTAATTAACCCCCTGATTTTTCCTTAACGCATCCCTATCCAGAGAAATCTCGCTGGTTCGACACAACAACCACAACACGTCCCATTCTCGCCTCCCTCCCGGACAAGCTCATCCCGCATTTGTCGGATCTAAATTGAAATCAAGACGCTTCCAGACTCTCAATAATTTGCTTCCATAAATTTTTCTATACATTTGTATATTGGTGATGGAAAACATCCATCCCTTCATTACCCACAATATTTGTTTTCTTCGATTTTTATTGTTGTATGCTTCCATTTGAGCGCATGTGTATTGTTGCCAAACGAAGTGCCTATACCCTGGAGGTTTGAACTACGGACAAGAAAACCATGAGTCCTTCCTTTGAATATCAAAGGTATTGCATTGTATGAATCGACTCCATTCAATCATCATTTGTCCCCCACGCACAAATTATTATGAATATGATGTACGGCCAAAATATTTGAGCTTCATTGAATTTCGACCAAAATATTTCAGGACTCGCTGAAATTTTCCTGAAACTTCTAACTACAAGAACAACAACAACAAAGCCTTTAGTCCCAAACAAGTTGGGGTAGGCTATAGGTGAAACCCATAAGATCTCGTGACCAGCTCATGGTTCTGGCACATGGATAGCAAGCTTTCACGCACCCTGTCCATGGCTAGTTCTTTGGTGATGCTCCAATCCTTTAGATCTCTCTTTACGGATTCTTTCCATGTCAAGTTCGGTCTACCCTGACCTCTCTTGACATTATCAGCATGCTTTAGCCGTCCACTATGGAATGGGGCTTCTGGAGGCCTACGCTGAATATGCCCAAACCATCTCACACGACGTTGGACAAAAAATCTGATTTTTTTTACCAAAGCATATATAATTTTTTTCAACCTCCTCCAAATCACATCAAATTTTACACACCCCTTCTCTTCCATAGGCATATATAGAATATGGAAGTTTTCCATTACTGTATTTTTTTATAATTAATAGTGGCTCGGTGAAACAAAGGGACATACGTCATATGTTGCCATAAGGGGACAATGTACAATTCATTATTGTTGAAATTTCTTTGATAATCTTGTCTACTACATGCATGCCACCATGTATAACAAATTATGGGTGATTTGGAGATGGTAAAAAAACCCACTTCATTACAGACGGGACCGTTTGGTCTCACTTAAGCCAGTTTTTCTAACAAGGTGATTTTTTGACCTCCTCCAAATCACATAAATTTTTGCATCTTTTGCATCGTATCACCATCACATCTTTTTTCCTTTACCTTTTCTTAGTTCGATCCTTTTTGGTTTTATCTTTATCTAGTAGAATAAAGTTCTTAGTGTTTTAGGCTTGAGTTTTACTTTGTGTCACCTCCGATGTATTCGAGTTCGTGAGTCATATAGTAAAGAGTGTTTTAGTCAAGGGCCTTGCTTCATGCCATGATCTGAGAGAAAAGCATGATAAAAGAACAAAAGCATGAAGGATCATGTAATGATCTTATGGGAAGTGATGACTTCACATATAAAAGGAATGTTGATTGAAACTTGTTGTGGGTGAACAAACGTAGACCTTGGTCATTGTTGCAATTAATAGGAAGTGATAAAGAAGGAGAGGTTCACTTATAAATATATCATCTTTGACACCATCTATGATTATGAACACTCACTAAACTATTACATGCTTAGAAGTAGATGTTGGACAAGGAAGACAACATAATGAATTATGTTTGCTTGGTTCCGAACAATGATTATATGATTAGAGATCCCTTAGCATGTGACGCTTGCTTCCACCTCATATCAGCCAAAACTTCCAAACTAAGTAGATATACTACTTGTGCATCCATAAACCTTCAACCCAGTTTTGCCATGAGAGTCCACCATACCTACCTATGGATTGAATAAGATCCCTCAAGTAAGTTATCATCGGTGCAAGCAATAAAAATTGCTCCCTAAATATGTATGATCTATTAGTGTGTGGAAAATAAGCTTTGTACGAACCTGTGATGAGGAAGACATAAAAGCGAAGGACTGCATAATAAAGTTCTTTATCACAGGAGGCAATATGAAGTGACGTTCCTTCACACTAAGAGGTCGCACATCCAAACCTCAAAAGCGCATGACAACCTCTGCTTCCCTCTGCGAAGGGCCTATCTTGTGTCTTTACTTTTTGCCCTTGAAAGAGTCATGGTGATCTACACCAATTCCTTATCTTCCCTTTATCTTGGCTAACGTCATATGCTAGGGAAATATCTATATTCCTATGTCAACTTGGAAGTAAGTATTCATGAATTATTATTGTTGACATTACCCTTGAGGTAAGTAGTTGGGAGGCGAAACTATAAGCCCCTATTTTTCTCTGTGTTCAACTGAAACTTTGATGTCATGAGTACCACGTGAGTTGTAGCAATTGCAGGAGACAAAAGGATGATTGAGTATGTGGATTTGCTTTAAAAGCTCTTATTTGACTCTTTCCGATGTTATGATAAATTGCAATTGCTTCAATGACTAAAGGCTATTGGTTGTTAATTCTCAGTAAGGTTCTTGATCCATACTTTACTTTGTGAAGGAATTGTCACTTAAGCATAAGATTTTATATGATGGTATTGATGTTCTGACTATGATCATGATGCCTGCATGTCTGTATCTTGTTTTGTCAACACCTCTCTCTCTAAACATGTGGGCATATTTATTGATCTCGGTTTCTGCTTGAGGACAAGCGAAGTCTAAGCTTGGGGGGGAGTTGATACGTCCTTTTTGCATCATGCTTTCATGTTGATATTTATCGCTTTTTGGGCTGTTATTACACTTCACGATACAATACTTATGCCTTTTCTCTCTTATTTTACAAGGTTTACATGAAGAGGAAGAATGCCGGCAACTGGAATTCTGGCCTGAAAAAGGAGCAAGTTTGAGATACCTATTCTGCGCAACTCCAAAAGCTGTGAAAATCAACGAGGATTTATTTTCGATTTTATAAAAAATACTAGGCCGAAGAAGTACCAGAGGGGAGCCAGCAGGAGGCCACAAGCCTGCTAGGCGCGGCCTACCCCCCTGGTCGCGCCTAGGGGGCTTGTGGGCTCCCTGTTGGCCCTCTGGCCCCCTCTTTTGCTATGAGGAGGGTTTCGTTCCAAAAAAAATCAAGAGGAGGCTTTCGGGAAGAATTTCCGCCGCCACGAGGCAGAACTTGAGCAGAACCAGTCTAGAGCTCCGGCAGGGTCGTCCTGCCGGGGAAACTTCCCTCCCGGAGGGGAAAATCATCGCCATCGTCATCACCAACACTCCTCTCATCGGAGGGGACTCATCACCATCAACATCTTCATCAGCACCATCTCCTCTCCAAATCCTAGTTCATCTCTTGTAACCAATCTCCGTCTCGCGACTCCGATTGGTACTTGTCAGGTTGCTAGTAGTGTTAATTACTCTTTGTAGTTGATGCTAGTTGGATTACTTGGTGGAAGATCATATGTTCAGATCCTTGATGCTACTCATTACCTCTCTGGTCATGAATATGATTATGCTTTGTGAGTAGTCACTTTTGTTCCTCAGGACATGTGATAAGTCATGCTATAAGCAGTCATGTGAATTTGGTTTCGTTCGATATTTTGATGCATTGTATGTTGTTTTTCCTCTAGTGGTGTTATGTGAACGTCAACTACATAACACTTCACCATTATTTGAGCCTAGAGGAAGGCATTGGGAAGTAGTAAGTAGATGATGGGTTGCTAGAGTGACAGAAGCTTAAACCCCAGTTTATGCGTTCCTTCATAAGGGGCTGATTTGGATCCACTAGTTTAATGCTATGGTTAGACTTTGTCTGAATTCTTCTTTCGTAGTTGCAGATGCTTGCTAGAGGGGTTAATCGTAAGTGGGATGTTTGTCCAAGTAAGGGCAGCACCCAAGCACCGGTCCACTCACATATCAAACTATCAAAGTAGCGAAGGCGAATCATATGAACATGATGAAAACTAGCTTGACAGAACTTCCCGTGTGTCCTCGGGAGCGTTTACCTCCTATAAGAGTTTGTCCACGCATGTCCCTTGCTAAAAAAGGGATTGGGCCACTTTGCTGCAACGTTGTTACTATTGTTACTTGCTACTTGCTACGAATCATCTTATCACACAACTATCTATTACCGATAATTTCAGTGCTTGCAGAGAATACCTTGCTGAAAACCACTTGTCAGATCCTTCTGCTCCTCGTTGGGTTCGACACTCTTACTTATCGAAAGGACTACGATAGATCCCCTATACTTGTGGGTCATCAAATGGCACCTTGATTGAATCTCAGAACTTTGGTTTAATTGTGTCTTTCACCTCCAAGCATAACTCTGAAACTTGGACTCTAGTAAATGTTTACGGTCCCTGCAAAGGAGAGGCTAGAGACCAGTTTATTAGCTGGTTGTATAACCTCAATATCCTTGTCAATGATAATTGGCTACTTCTTGGCGTTTTCAACTTTATTCGCTCACCGTCTAATAGAAATCTTCCTGGTGCTGATGTGAATGATATTTTTATCTTTAATGAGATTATTGGCCATCTGGGTCTGTTAGAACTGCCACTCAAGGGCAGGTCCTTCACTTGGTCAAATATGCAAGATTCACTGCTACTGGAACAATTAGACTGGTTCTTCACTTCTGCCAATTGGATGTCTTGCTATCCATTCACAGAGGTCCTTACTTTAGCAAAAACTGCATCTTATCATGACACATGTGTTGTGACAGTAAACAATTCCATTCCCAAATGCAACCTCTTTCGTTTTGAAACTATTGGGTGGAAATGGATGGATTCCTTGACTGTGTCCAGAATTCTTGGAAGGTTCCCTCCAGAAAAGGCCACATCACTGCCATCATAATGGATAAGTTTAAACACCTGAGGCAGGCTCGGAAGAGATGGGAGACTAGTCTCTCTCAGATCAAAGCACTCATTGATAAGTACAATCAGGTGGTGCTTTTTCTGGATAATCTTGAGGAGCTCAGACCCCTGTTCAGACCTGAATCCAACTTCAGAGTGATTGTGAAGCTTCACTTAGAACACCTTCTGCATTTACAATTCCTTTACTGGAAAAAGAGAGCTACTATCAGATTCATCAAGGTGGGGGAGAGAACACCAAGTTCTTTCATGCCATGGAAACTGAAAGATATAGAAGAAACTCCATTTCATCACTTAAACTGGAGGATGGAACTGTTATCACTGATCATGACCAAATTGCTGGCTGTTTTTGGTCATCTTTCAAGGAGAGGATGGGATCCTCCCAAGGTATAAACCTGGGCTTTAACCTTTAGTCACTCATACATAAGGTAGAAGGGCTAGATGTTCTTAGTCTGCCTTTTACCGAAGAGGAGATGGATAAAACTGTCAAGGAAATGCCCATTGATAAAGCTCCAGGTCGATATGGTTTCAATGGACTTTTTTCAAAAAATGCTGGCATATCATTTGTCGTGATTTTTATCAGCTTGCAAATGATTTCCATGCAGGGATTGCAAAGCTGGAAAATATGAAATCTTCTTACATAACCTTGGTGCCCAAAAAGAGATCCCCTGAACAAGTGGGTGATTTTAGGCCAATCTCCCTCACTGGAATGGGACTAAAATTCCTTTCCAAAATGGTTGCCAATAGAATGCAGTTACTGTTGGGGAACGTCGCAAGGGAAACAAAAAATTTCCTACGCGCACGAAGACCTATCATGGTGATGTCCATCTACGAGAGGGGATGAGTGATCTACGTACCCTTGTAGATCGTACAGCAGAAGCGTTAGAGAACGCGGTTGATGTAGTGGAACGTCCTCACGTCCCTCGATCCGCCCCGCGAACAATCCCGCGATCAGTCCCACGATCTAGTACCGAACGGACGGCACCTCCGCGTTCAGCACATGTACAGCTCGACGATGATCTCGGCCTTCTTGATCCAGCAAGCGAGACGGAGAGGTAGAAGAGTTCTCCGGCAGCGTGACGGCGCTCCGGAGGTTGGTGATGATCTTGTCTCAGCAGGGCTCCGCCCGAGCTCCGCAGAAACACGATCTAGAGGAAAAACTATGGAGGTATGTGGTCGGGCAGCCGTGAGAAAGTCATCTCAAATCTGCCCTAAAAGCCCCATATATATAGGAGGAGGGAGGGGGACCTTGCCTTGGGGTCCAAGGGACTCCCAAGGGGTCGGCCTTGCCAAGGGGGGGAGGACTCCCCCCCCCCCAAACCGAGTTGGACTTGGTTTGGTGGGAGGAGTCCCTCTCCCTTCCCACTTCTTCCCTCTTTTTTTTTCTTTTCCTTTGATTTTCTTTTCTTGGCGCATAGGCCTCCTTGGGGCTGTCCCACCAGCCCACTAAGGGCTGGTGTGTCTCCCCAAAGCCTATGGGCTTCCCCGGGGTGGGTTGCCCCCTCCCGGTGAACTCCCGGAACCCACTCGTCATTCCCGGTACATTCCCGGTAACTCCGAAAACCTTCCGGTAATCAAATGAGGTCATCCTATATATCAATCTTCGTTTCCGGACCATTCCGGAAACCCTCGTGACGTCCGTGATCTCATCCGGGACTCCAAACAACATTCGGTAACCAACCATATAACTCAAATACGCATAAAACAACGTCGAACCTTAAGTGTGCAGACCCTGCGGGTTCGAGAACTATGCAGACATGACCCGAGAGACTCCTCGGTTAATATCCAATAGCGGGACCTGGATGCCCATATTGGATCCTACATATTCTACGAAGATCTTATCGTTTGAACCTCAGTGCCAAGGATTCGTATAATCCCGTATGTCATTCCCTTTGTCCTTCGGTATGTTACTTGCCCGAGATTCGATCGTCAGTATCCGCATACCTATTTCAATCTCGTTTACCGGCAAGTCTCTTTACTCGTTCCGTAATACAAGATCCCGCAACTTACACTAAGTTACATTGCTTGCAAGGCTTGTGTGTGATGTTGTATTACCGAGTGGGCCCCGAAATACCTCTCCGTCACACGGAGTGACAAATCCCAGTCTTGATCCATACTAACTCAACTAACACCTTCGGAGATACCTGTAGAGCATCTTTATAGTCACCCAGTTACGTTGCGACGTTTGATACACACAAAGCATTCCTCCGGTGTCAGTGAGTTATATGATCGCATGGTCATAGGAATAAATACTTGACACGCAGAAAAACAGTAGCAACAAAATGACACGATCAACATGCTACGTCTATTAGTTTGGGTCTAGTCCATCACGTGATTCTCCCAATGACGTGATCCAGTTATCAAGCAACAACACCTTGTTCATAATCAGAAGACACTGACTATCATCGATCAACTGGCTAGCCAACTAAAGGCATGCTAGGGACGGTGTTTTGTCTATGTATCCACACATGTAAATGAGTCTTCATTCAATACAATTATAGCATGGATAATAAACTATTATCTTGATACAGGAATTATAATAATAACTATACATTTGTTATTGCCTCTAGGGCATAATTCCAACAGTCTCCCACTTGCACTAGAGTCAATAATCTAGCCCTCACATCACCATGTGATTTACATTGTAATAAATCTAACACCCATACAGTTCTGGTGTCGATCATGTTTTGGCCGTGGAAGAGGTTTAGTCAGCGGGTCTGCTACATTCAGATCCGTGTGCACTTTGCATATATTCACGTCCTCCTCCTCGACGTAGTCGCGGATGAGGTTGAAGCGTCGTTTGATGTGTCTGGTCTTCTTGTGAAACCTTGGTTCCTTTGCTAAGGCAATGGCACCAGTGTTGTCACAGAACAAGGTTATTGGATCCAGTGCACTTGGCACCACTCCAAGATCCGTCATGAACTGCTTCATCCAGACACCCTCCTTAGCCGCCTCCGAGGCAGCCATGTACTCCGCTTCACATGTAGAATCTGCTACGACGCTTTGCTTGGAATTGCACCAGCTTACTGCACCCCCATTAAGAATAAATACGTATCCGGTTTGCGACTTAGAGTCGTCCGGATCTTTGTCAAAGCTTGCATCAATGTAACCTTTTACGGCGAGCTCTTCGTCACCTCCATACACGAGAAACATCTCCTTAGTCCTTTTCAGGTACTTCAGGATATTCTTGACCGTCGTCCAGTGATCCACTCCTGGATTACTCTGGAACCTACCCGCCATACTTATGGCCAGGCTAACATCCGGTCTAGTGCACAGCATTGCATACATGATAGAGCCTATGGCTGAAGCATAGGGGACGGAGCGCATATGCTCTCTATCTTCATCAGTTGCTGGGCACTGAGTCTTACTCAATCTCGTACCTTGTAACACTGGCAAGAACCCTTTCTTGGACTGTTCCATTTTGAACCTCTTCAAAACTTTATCAAGGTATGTGCTTTGTGAAAGTCCTATCAGGCGTTTTGATCTATCCCTATAGATCTTAATGCCTAGAATGTAAGCAGCTTCTCCTAGGTCCTTCATAGAGAAACTTTTATTCAAGTAACCTTTTATGCTCTCCAAAAGCTCGACGTTGTTTCCAATCAGTAATATGTCATCCACATATAATATTAGAAACGCCACAGAGCTCCCACTCACTTTCTTGTAAATACAAGATTCTCCAACCACTTGTATAAACCCAAATGCTTTGATCACCTCATCAAAACGTTTGTTCCAACTCCGAGATGCTTGCACCAGTCCATAAATGGATCGCTGGAGCTTGCACTTTATCAGCATTTTTAGGATCGACAAAACCTTCGGGTTGCATCATATACAACTCTTCCTTAAGGAAACCGTTAAGGAACGCCGTTTTGACATCCATCTGCCAGATTTCATAATCGAAAAATGCAGCTATTGCCAACATGATTCTGACGGACTTAAGCATTGCTACGGGAGAGAAAGTCTCATCGTAGTCAATTCCTGAAACTTGTGAAAAACCCTTTGCCACAAGTCGAGCTTTATAAACGGTCACATTACCGTCAGCGTCCGTCTTCTTCTTAAAGATCCATTTGTTCTGAATAGCCTTGCGGCCCTCAGGTAGTATCTCCAAAGTCCACACTTTGTTCTCATACATGGATCCTATCTCGGATTTCATGGCTTCTAGCCATTTGTTGGAATCTGTGCCCACCATTGCTTCTTCATAATTTGCAGGTTCATTGTTGTCTAACAACATGATTGAATAGACGGGATTACCGTACCATTCTGGAGCAGCGCGTGATCTCGTCGACCTGCGTGGTTCAACAGAAACTTGAACTGGAGTTTCATGATCATCATCATTAACTTCCTCCTCAACCGGCGTTGCAACGACAGAGGTTTCCCCTTGCCCTGCGCCACCATCCAGAGGGATGAGAGGTTCGACAACCTCGTCAAGTTCTATCTTCCTCCCACTCAATTCTCTCGAGAGAAACTCCTTCTCGAGAAAAGTTCCGTTCTTAGCAACAAACACTTTGCCTTCGGATTTGAGATAGAAGTTGTACCCAACTGTCTCTTTTGGGTAACCTATGAAGACGCATTTTTCTGCTTTGGGTTCCAGCTTTTCAGGCTGAAGCTTTTTGACATAAGCATCACATCCCCAAACTTTAAGAAACGACAACTTTGGTCTTCTTCCATACCACAGTTCGTATGGTGTCGTCTCAACGGATTTTGATGGTGCCCTATTTAAAGTCAATGCAGCTGTTTCTAATGCATAACCCCAAAATGATAACGGCAAATCAGTAAGAGACATCATAGATCGCACCATCTCTAACAAAGTACGATTACGACGTTCGGAAACACCATTACGCTGTGGTGTTCCAGGCGGTGTTAACTGCGAAATAATTCCACATTGTCTTAAGTGAGTACCAAACTCGAAACTCAGATATTCACCCCCACGATCAGACCGTAGGAACTTGATCTTCTTGTTACGATGATTTTCCACTTCACTCTGAAATTGCTTGAACTTTTCAAATGTTTCAGACTTGTGCTTCATCAAGTAGACATAACCATATCTACTCAAATCGTCAGTGAAGGTGAGAAAATAACGATATCCACCACGTGCCTCCACGCTCATTGGACCACACACATCGGTATGTATGATTTCCAACAAGTCACTTGCACGCTCCATTGTTCCGGAGAACGGAGTCTTAGTCATCTTGCCCATGAGGCATGGTTCGCACGTGTCAAGTGAATCAAAGTCAAGTGACTCCAAAAGTCCATCAGCATGGAGTTTCTTCATGCGCTTTACACCAATATGACCCAAGCGGCAGTGCCACAAAAATATGGCGCTATCATTGTTTACTCTAACTCTTTTGGTCTCAATGTTATGTATATGCGTATCGCCATCGAGATTCAATATGAACAATCCTCTCACATTCGGTGCATGACCATAAAAGATGTTACTCATAGAAATAGAACAACCATTATTCTCAGACTTAAAAGAGTAACCGTCTCGCAATAAACAAGATCCAGATATAATGTTCATGCTCAACGCAGGCACTAAATAACAATGATTTAAGTTCATCACTAATCCCGATGGTAGTTGAAGTGACACGGTGCCGATGGCGATTGCATCAACCTTGGAACCGTTTCCTACGCGCATTGTCACTTCGTCTTTCGCCAGCCTTCGTCTATTCCGCAGTTCCTGTTTCGAGTTGCAAATGTGAGCAACAGAACCGGTATCGAATACCCAGGCACTACTACGAGAGCCGGTTAAGTACACATCAATAACATGTATATCAAATATACCTGATTTTTCTTTGCCCGCCTTCTTATCTGCCAGATACTTGGGGCAATTGCGCTTCCAGTGACCCATACCCTTGCAATAGAAGCACTCTGTTTCAGGCTTAGGTCCAGCCTTGGGTTTCTTCGGCGGATTGGCAACAGGCTTGCCGCTCTTCTTCGAATTGCCCTTCTTGCCTTTGCCGTTTCTCTTGAAACTAGTGGTCTTGCTCACCATCAACACTTGATGCTCTTTACGGAGTTCAGACTCTGCGACTTTCAGCATCGCAAACAACTCGCCGGGAGACTTGTTCATCCCTTGCATGTTGTAGTTCAACACAAAGCCTTTATAGCTTGGCGGCAGTGATTGAAGGATTCTGTCAGTGATAGCTTCTTGCGGGAGTTCAATCCCCAGTTCAGCTAGATGGTTTGAGTACCCAGACATTTTGAGCACATGTTCACTGACAGACGAGTTTTCCTCCATCTTGCAAGCATAGAATTTATCGGAGGTCTCATACCTCTCGATCCGGGCGTTTTTCTGAAAGATAAACTTCAATTCCTGGAACATCTCAAATGCTCCATGACGCTCAAAGTGACGTTGAAGTCCCAGTTCTAAGCCATACAAGACTGCACATTGAACTATTGAGTAGTCCTCCTTACGCGCTAACCAAGCGTTCTTAACATCCTGATCAGCCGTAGCGGGTGGTTCATCTCCTAGCGCAGCATTAAGGACATAATCCTTCTTTCCAGCTTGTAAGATTAGCTTAAGATTACGAGCCCAGTCTACAAAGTTGCTTCCATCATCTTTCAACTTAGCTTTCTCTAGGAACGTATTAAAATTCAGGATGACACTTGCGTGAGCCATGATCTACAACACAAATATATATAAAGTGGACTTAGACTATGTTCAAGATAATTAGAGTTCAACTTAATCAAATTATATGCTAAACTCCCACTCAAAAATTACATCTCTCTAGTCATTTGAGTGGTTCATGATCCATTTACACTATCCCAAGTCCGATCATCACGTGAGTCGAGAGTAGTTTCAGTGGTAAGCATCCCTATGCTAATCATATCAACTATACGATTCATGATCGACCTTTCGGTCTCATGTGTTCCGAGGCCATGTCTGCACATGCTAGGCTCATCAAGCTTAACCCGAGTGTTCCGCCTGCGCAACTGTTTTGCACCCGTTGTATGTGAACGTTGAGTCTATCACACCCGATCATCACGTGGTGTCTCGAAACGACGAACTGTAGCAACGGTGCACAGTCGGGGAGAACACAATTTCGTCTTGAAATTTTAGTGAGAGATCACCTCATAATGCTACCGTCGTTCTAAGCAAAATAAGGTGCATGAAAGGATTAACATCACATGCAATTCATAAGTGACATGATATGGCCATCATCACGTGCTTCTTGATCTCCATCACCAAAGCACCGGCACGATCTTCTTGTCACCGGCGCCACACCATGATCATCCATCAACGTGTTGCCATCGGGGTTGCCATGCTACTTATGCTATTACTACTAAAACTACATCCTAGCAAAATAGTAAACGCATCTGCAAGCACAAATATGTTAGTATAAAGACAACCCTATGGCTCCTGCCGGTTGCCGTACCATCGACGTGCAAGTCGATATTTCTATTACAACATGATCATCTCATACATCCAATATATCACATCACATCATTGGCCATATCACATCACAATCATACCCTGCAAAAACAAGTTAGACGTCCTCTAATTTTGTTGTTGCATGTTTTACGTGGTGACCAAGGGTATCTAGTAGGATCGTATCTTACTTACGCAAACACCACAACGGAGATATATGAGTTGCTATTTAACCTCATCCAAGGACCTCCTCGGTCAAATCCGATTCAACTAAAGTTGGAGAAATCGTCACTTGCCAGTCATCTTTGAGCAAAGGGGGTTACTCGTAACGATGAAACCAGTCTCTCGTAAGCGTACGAGTAATGTCGGTCCAAGCCGCTTCAATCCAACAATACCGCGGAATCAAGAAAAGACTAAGGAGAGCAGCAAAACGCACATCACCGCCCACAAAACCTTTTGTGTTCTACTCGAGAAGACATCTACGCATGAACCTAGCTCATGATGCCACTGTTGCGGAACGTCGCAAGGGAAACAAAAATTTTCCTACGCGCACGAAGACCTATCATGGTGATGTCCATCTACGAGAGGGGATGAGTGATCTACGTACCCTTGTAGATCGTACAGCAGAAGCGTTAGAGAACGCGGTTGATGTAGTGGAACGTCCTCACGTCCCTCGATCCGCCCCGCGAACAGTCCCACGATCTAGTACCGAACGGACGGCACCTCCGCGTTCAGCACACGTACAGCTCGACGATGATCTCGGCCTTCTTGATCCAGCAAGAGAGACGGAGAGGTAGAAGAGTTCTCCGGCAGCGTGACGGCGCTCCGGAGGTTGGTGATGATCTTGTCTCAGCAGGGCTCCGCCCGAGCTCCGCAGAAACACGATCTAGAGGAAAAACTATGGAGGTATGTGGTCGGGCAGCCGTGAGAAAGTCGTCTCAAATCTGCCCTAAAAGCCCCATATATATAGGAGGAGGGAGGGGGACCTTGCCTTGGGGTCCAAGGGACTCCCAAGGGGTCGGCCGAGCCAAGGGGGGGAGGACTCCCCCCCCAAACCGAGTTGGACTTGGTTTGGTGGGAGGAGTCCCCCTCCCTTCCCACTTCTTCCCTCTTTTTTTTTCTTTTCCTTTGATTTTCTTTTCTTGGCGCATAGGCCTCCTTGGGGCTGTCCCACCAGCCCACTAAGGGCTGGTGTGTCTCCCCAAAGCCTATGGGCTTCCCCGGGGTGGGTTGCCCCCTCCCGGTGAACTCCCGGAACCCATTCGTCATTCCCGGTAACTCCGAAAACCTTCCGGTAATCAAATGAGGTCATCCTATATATCAATCTTCGTTTCCGGACCATTCCGGAAACCCTCGTGACATCCGTGATCTCATCCGGGACTCCGAACAACATTCGGTAACCAACCATATAACTCAAATACGCATAAAACAACGTCGAACCTTAAGTGTGCAGACCCTGCGGGTTCGAGAACTATGCAGACATGACCCGAGAGACTCCTCGGTCAATATCCAATAGCGGGACCTGGATGCCCATATTGGATCCTACATATTCTACGAAGATCTTATCGTTTGAACCTCAGTGCCAATGATTCATATAATCCCGTATGTCATTCCCTTTGTCCTTCGGTATGTTACTTGCCCGAGATTCGATCGTCAGTATCCGCATACCTATTTCAATCTCGTTTACCGGCAAGTCTCTTTACTCGTTCCGTAATACAAGATCCCGCAACTTACACTAAGTTACATTGCTTGCAAGGCTTGTGTGTGATGTTGTATTACCGAGTGGGCCCCGAGATACCTCTCCGTCACACGGAGTGACAAATCCCAGTCTTGATCCATACTAACTCAACTAACACCTTCGGAGATACCTGTAGAGCATCTTTATAGTCACCCAGTTACGTTGCGACGTTTGATACACACAAAGCATTCCTCCGGTGTCAGTGAGTTATATGATCGCATGGTCATAGGAATAAATACTTGACACGCAGAAAAACAGTAGCAACAAAATGACACGATCAACATGTTACGTCTATTAGTTTGGGTCTAGTCCATCACGTGATTCTCCCAATGACGTGATCCAGTTATCAAGCAACAACACCTTGTTCATAATCAGAATTCACTGACTATCATCGATCAACTGGCTAGCCAACTAAAGGCATGCTAGGGACGGTGTTTTGTCTATGTATCCACACATGTAAATGAGTCTTCATTCAATACAATTATAGCATGGATAATAAACTATTATCTTGATACAGGAATTATAATAATAACTATACATTTATTATTGCCTCTATGGCATAATTCCAATAGTTACATATCATGAAATGCATCCGTAAGAATCAGTATGGTTTCATCAAGTCCAGAATTATTAAAGACTATGTTGGATGGACATTGGAATACCTCCACCAGTGTCATCACTCAAAGAAACCCATTGTCATCCTAAAACTTGATTTTGAAAAGGCTTTTGACTCTATGGAACATGAATTTATACTTAAAGTTCTTAGGCACAAGGGTTTTAATGAAAAGTGGATATTATGGGTACAGTAGCTGCTCTCTTCTGGCTCATCCTTAGTTCTCCTTAATGGAGTTCCTGGTAGAAAATTTATGTGCAGGGAGGGTGTAAGACAGGGAGATCCTATGTCCCCTCTCCTCTTTGGCATTGCTGCTGACTTTCTTCAAACTTTGGTGAATCAGTTGTTGGAGAATGGGCTCATTCAGCTTCCAATCCCTTGCCATGATAAGTACTTTCCAATTGTCCAATATGCACATGACACTCTTATCATCTTGCCTGCTGTGGAGTCCCATCTACTGGAGTTCAGGAGTTGGAAACAGTTACATGCTTGCTCCAAAACCTTCATAGAGAACAGTCAAGCAAAGATGTCTGGCTTCGGAGTAGTGACAGTAAGGTTTACTCTGCTCAGAAATACTACCTTCATGTCCATCAACCCATTATACCCAACCCTATCCTGACTTGGGTTTGGAAAAGTTGTTGTACCATGAAGATCAAAATGTCTGCCTGGATGCTCATTATGGACAGGCTGAACACCCAGGATATGCTTGAGAGATGCCACTAGAATATTTCTGATTCAAACATATGTGTTCTATGTCATGCAAGAGTCAAGGAGGATAGGGATCATCTTTTTTTCAACTGCATGTTCAGCACCAGGGTTTGGAACTATCTTCAGATTACTTGGCAGGGTACCTCCATGTGGGACACTTCGTTGGCAGCCAGGAAAGATTTTCAGCGTCCTTTCTTCTCTGAAGTGGTGTTTACTACATGCTGGAATATTTGGACCATCAGAAATGCAAGAATTTTCAACAATGAGCGTCCCAGATTCAATAGATGGAAGTCTAGCTTCACTCATGATATCTCCCTTTTAGCTTATAGGATTAAGCCTAGATTTAAGGAAGATCTCCTTAAGTGGATTTCCTTCCTACCTTCCTGAGGTTTGTATATCTACACCCCACCCCCTGTTGTATATTCTAATCCTTTCATGTACATAAGCTGTCATTAGTTTGGAATAAAAGAAAAGGTTCTGAGGTGATTACCCTACAGTAGTTGGTCAAAAAAAAATTGACCCAACAGCATAATGATACCAAGCCTCTTTATCGATGAAATATTTTCTAATATTCCTAATCTTCAAGCGCATTTCATCCATCTTCAAGCGCATTGCATCCATCTTCATCTTGCGATCATCGACGACATCGACAACATGCAACTCCAGTTCCATATTCTTCTCCTCAATTATTTTCAATTTTTCATTCAAGTAATTGTTTTATTTTTCAACCAAATTTAACTTCTCGACAAGAATTTCTATGTGGGTTGGAATTTCCGGTTCACATACCTCCTAGATTAAAAAATATATGTCACGCTGGTCGTCATAATTGTCATAAACACTAACCAAAACAAATACATATAAAAGATAATATATACCAGATCCGAATCATAGACAGGACGAGGGCCGACGGAGGAGGATACCAAAACCATCGCACTATATAATAACAAAAATAATAAAAGTAAGTAATTTATACAAGTATCTATCTAAATCATACAAGTAAGAATTTTTTTTCTTTAAAAAAAAGATAAGAACAAGAGGCTCACCACGGTGGTGCTCGCGACGAGATCAGCGCGGGCGAGCGACAACGATGAGGACGGGCATGGGACGACACCCTACATATGTGCACACTGTAAGAAGTTAATTTGAGCTCAAATTTTGCATCTAAATCAAAATAACTCCCACATACCCTCCTACACTAAAACCCACAAACCACTCTACTTCTAAAGCATTTGAAATGAGCCAAACTAGCAGTGAGAGATCAAAGGATGAAGTAGCTAACCTTTTAGAACACTTGTGCAGTTGGTGCAGGGCCAAACCTAGACAAATATTGAGGAAAATGGAGCTTGGAGGTCGAGCTTGGAGAGGAGAAAGCTTAAGTAGTATGGCTCAGACATTTCGTCGGACACCTCATGTGCGTGAAATAGAAGGGTGGGAAGAGCATGGCATGCACACCTCAACAACCAAAAAACAGAGGAGAGGGTGGGCAGGGGCGAGGGTATATATAGGCAAAACTTTAGTCCCGGTTTTTGTCTAAAACCAGGACTAATAGCCTACCATTTAGTCCCGTTCTGGCCACAAACCGGGACTAATGCTCCGCGGAGGCCACGTGGCAGTCGCTGAATCTTTAGTCTCGGTTTTTATCTAAAACCGGGACTAATGAAACGAAACGAACCGGGACTATTGCCCTGACAACTCGAACCGGGACCAATGGTCTTTTCTGCTGCGGTCGAAAGACCCATTTTCTACTAGTGTTAATAGCCCAGCAAAGTGCGTCCAACCTTTTCAGTAAAAGATGAATCTACAAGCTAATATATAAAGTAATCTATGACACTTGTACATATTACTTTGCACTATGAACATAATAATTTAAACTAATATCATACGCATGATCCTAGTATAAGTTACTCACCAGCAAAAACTCCCCGTCTCTTCACTCAAAGATGCACATGCGAGCTAATTAATGAGTGTGTTGGAACAAAAGAAACCTCTTCTTAGCAATTTGAAATTGGCAAGTGCGTGCATATGCATCCGGAACAGCCAAGAGAAATTCTATTTGTCGACCGTTCGAATGTGCACAGGCAGGCTCGTACTGTCATCGCCGTTGTCTGTCTCTTCACTGTCGTGTTCTGGGTCGTACGTTAAGGTCCTAGCACAAGTGATGATGGACAAGTTACGTACGACGGACGGCTAGCTAGATTGTCTTGTGGACGTTCCCATCCGCGGACGCAAGCCACTTGACCTCTGCAGATGTGACGACCTCGGACGTGCACGGTATGACCACTGGAACCGGCCGGTGTTGGCCGCGTGCATCTTTTTTTTTTCTTTCGGAAAGGCCACAAGCCATATACTTATTAAGTAGCACAAACCCTTACAAAAACACCCGTACAAGAACGGTCTTATAAAAATTGAAATATACATCCAACCCTTCAGGGTACCAAAGTCTTCTTCGTCATGCGCCCACCGGCCACACATCGTGAATAAAACTCGTTGCCAGGACCGGTCCATACATATTTGAGGCCATCGGGCGAGAAAATAAAATTAGGCCTTTGTGGACACAAAAAATCAAAATATATTGTATCTCGAGAGCAATTTAGTAAATAGCATAGATTAATGGTCTTTGAACTAAAACCACATCAGATCTTGTTGTTTTTCCTAACACTACTGAAAGAAAAGTCATCAATGACCAAATGAGTATTTGTTTTTTTTTCTCTTATTTTTCTGGATCTAAGAAAGAAATATCGCAAAACGTATGTTGTGCTGCTACCTGACGAGGCCCCTACCTCTCACGGGCCCAGGGCAGGCGCCCCGTTGCCCCGGCCTATGGGCTGGCCCTGCTCGTTGCCGTAGCGGATCAAACTTGTTTAAATTAACTAGGAAACACGTAAAAGCAATGACCGGGAGGTCTTCGATATAGACTAGAAGACGTCGATGGCTATTATGTACATCGATCTTATCCTTACAGAGACTTGGTGTATACTCATTGTACGTACCTCGTACATGCCATATACTTCCTCCGTTTAAAAATAACTGTCTCAACTTTGTACTAGCTCTAGTACAAAGTTATACTAAGCTTGAGACAGTTATTTTGGGACGGAGGGAGCATGATTCAATAAAGGTGTCCTATATGCAAAACTACACTGGGATATCATGATGGTATGTATTTTAACATAGGAGACAACGTCAGTATTGAACACGAGGACTTTTCTTATCGGAACCTAAAAGAGTACTGTGAAAATTATTAAATCAAAAATAATAGGAATCCATAAATCCACCATCAACTATATAAGCCAGCAAAATTCTATAGTAGCATGTTTCTCAAAATTATAAAATTACATATTTTAAAAGTACCTTTTCAGATACACATATGCATATGATTTATAAACATCGAATCTGCATCTTTTGAGGGTCAATGAAAGTAATAAAGAAAAGCTGTAAAAAAAACTTAGAGCTTTGCTAGCTCTAAACTCAGTTGGAGTTATTTCTAAAAAAAAAATTGCGTTTAGTTGGAGTTATATCTTAAATAAGATGACTGCGAGTGCCAGTCTCAAACCTGCCGTTTCCCTGCAGACATGTACTATTTTGTATTTGGTGCTAACATGGCTGCACAATTAGATTAGGAATTCATAATTCGCCATCGACTAGGTTGTCAGCAGAACACATGGCAGATCATCAGGCATAATAAAATATATAAATAACCAAGTTCTTGAAAACACATAAAGTGACAAAAAATTAAACAGAAAGAAACAAACATTCCCGAAAGGCAATAAGTGTTTAGGAAGCAATAAAAGAAACATTTAGAATATTATTGCCGAAAAAAAACTTAGCACATTTTTATAATATAGAATTCTTGATTAAAAGAAAAATTAAATTCAACAAAATGCGCAATTAATTTAAGAAAATGAAGAAAATCTGAAAAAACTTTAGGAACTATCATTTTATAAATTCCCTAGTTAGTAAAGCAATGAATATAGTGCTTCCTAAAATAAAAAAGAGCAGACTGGTACAATATAAACTTTGAAACTCAATCTCCATCTAATTATATAGTCTACTTAAAACTGATCTTTTTTTCCTTTTGTAATACTAGATATAGAATTGATTACATGGATGCAACTTGTACGATGTACGATATGATCCATGCCACAGCTAGATAGTCTCTTCCATAAACGCCAGTGGATAACGATGATTCTGTTCTTTAGAATAATTTGCAGTTTATGCAAAAAAGTGTAATTACTATAGCAACTTATTTAAATGACGAACCTGCAGCAATAAACGAAAAAGCTGACAGTACAAACCCAACAACAAGAACTTGTAGCATTATCAGCAATAACCACTAGCCTGGCAATTCACTATCCTGGAAAATACAATTCATTAAACTAGAAAATTACTTCCAAAATAAGAGTTCTCACATCGTTTTTAAGCACGAACCTATCTCTGTGGATAACCTGTTTCACTTGATTCTTAAGCATAATCTGCCGCTGTCTAGTTCATCAGAATTTTGGTTGTTTCAAAGGAAAAATGAACCGGGCCTTGAGCCTGATTAGGACGAGCATTTTTTTTGCCTTTTCGGTGTTGGGGAGCCTCCCCGGCTCAATGATCATCGTGTATAAGTTTCTTTCTACCAAAAATGCATGGAAATATAGCTTTTATATCTCATAAGAAATGATTTCTCACAACTAAAGAAACCGTAGGTAATAGAATAAAATAACTCATTAATCCATGAATGACATAATGGTAAGACGTACGGGTCAAAGCTGGGCACACAATTGTATTGCCAGGGATGTATTCAACGTAAACATACAAGTTTTGTGCAATTCCCGGGATTATTTGCATGGTACGCCATAATGGAAAATACGGAGGCTTTATTTTATATAAGACTGGGCACACATTACTTCAGTGATACAATCGATTGTTTCCTTGTTTGTACACACATGCAGTGTCCTAACATTACAAGAGAACCGAACGCAGCGCCAGCAACATGTAATACGCACTAGTTCCAGATACATTTTGCTCGATACATAAATGAGAAAATGCATATTTAACTCTATTTAATTTGATCACATATAGAGATGTGCAGCCAACCGTGGTGTAGCTTGCAGAACAAGGGGTTCAGCTAGTGCAAGGCCGGCATTGCCTTCTTGGAGACTGATACTTTTAACGCCGGGAAGCTTTCTCCAAGTGAATCCCTGCAACATCCTTGCGAACAACATCATCGTGATAGAGGTACCAAGTGAAATCCCAGGACAACCCCTCCTCCCACTGCTAAATGAAATGAAACGTAGGCCTGGATCAGTGAGAAGTACATTCGCGGTGTTCAAATGCCTCTCGGGCTGAAACTCCAATGGTTCAGTCCAGATCTTGGGATTGCGGCCAAGCCCAAGCCGGCTTATAAGCATGTGGCTATCTTTGGGGATGGTGTAGCCAGCAACAGTTGTGTCTGCCATGGCGACATGGGGTACATTAAGAGCATGGTATGGGTGTATGCGAAAGGCCTCCCGGATGCACGATTTGAGATAGTTTAGCCGAGGAATGTCAGACTCTTCAACTAGTCTATCTTTACCAACAACAGTGTCGAGTTCCTTAGTCGCTTTTTTCATGATCTCTGGCGCGTTCATCATCTCAGCGAGTGCCCACTCAACCGCATTAGATGGGTTATCGACTGCTGCAAACATCATTTCCTACACCCATAGATGTGAGAATAAATATAGTAATCAGTATAACGCATGAGAAAAAAGTCAATACATGTATAATATGGATCGAAGAACAATGAATGAAATCTTTATTGAGGTTAAGACGACATACTAACCGCTGTTTGTGCCCTAATGTCTTGTAGGGACAACAATGGTTGTCCCTCTGCATCTTTAAGATGAACCAGGACATCCAGAAAGTCTCTGGCCTCTTTCTTTTCATCACATTTCTCAAGTGTAGACGACCTTTCGCGGATCCGCTCCTCTATAATTGGATCATGCAACCGGTTGATTGTTTGCATGGCATCCTTGGAAACCTTTTCGTGGCCATCCAGGTCGAGGCCTATGAGGGCTGGGAAGTAGTCGGACACGCAAAAGCTGTAGAGATGGTTTAGGGCCATGAAGAGAGCGGCAACATGTGCCACCTCGTCATGTCCAGGCCCACTACTGGATGAAGGTGGTAGGTCATTGAAGTATCTTTTACCGAACACAAGCCTTCTTATCATGTTACCAACGAAGTGTTGGGTTACATGACGGATGTTGACAATGTTGTTTGGACATGCCATGTCGCTGCAATGAGTTTTATTAATGTACCTCACGAGGTGGTCGTACTCCTCTTTCCGGAGGTGGTGGAGCTTTCGCTCCATGGACGAGGTGAGGATCTCAGCAGTGAGGACGCGCCTCATCTTCTTCCAGTGGTCTCCGTGTGGTGAGAAGATGGAGCCCTTGTACCCGAAGCTGAATATGCCGGAGGCGAAGGTGGTGGGACGGGAGGCAAAAACTTCATCATTTTTGCGTAGTACCTCAGAGGCCATCTGTGGGCATGCCACAACAATGACATGAGTAGCTCCGAGACGGAGGCACATGATGTCGGTGTTCATCTCCTTGAGCATGCCATGGATCCATCGGAATACCGCCGGCTTGTTCAGAATCACCTGATGCAGGTTACCGATGATGGGTAGCGCCGCAGGCCCCGGAGGCAGCCTGCCTGGCCGCCCCCCTTGCTTCTGGGACAATAGCACTCTTGTAATTTTCAAGAGAAAATACACCAGCATGGTGGCCATGATAACCAGAGTACCAAGAGTCATATTGCATAAGCTGGTTGGGATGTTATATATGAAGTAGGATAGAAGGCAATTTGTGGAACTGATCGGTGATGGACAGATGTTGTGTTTGAAGACACTCTTCTTGCTTGGTGCATCTATGCTAGTTAGTTCTGCTGGTATTTATAGGACAAGCTGGGGAGCTAGCATCCTTGACGTACATAATAATTATTTAACCAGTTAGTGACTTCTTTCATTGCCCCACGTGGCCACATACTCATCATACAATTTAGAGAGCAAATTAGACTCCACTTACTTTTGTTTAGACAAATGGATAGAGAGCAAATTAAGTGAATGTTGGCCACTCAGTTCGAGAAGTTCTTCACTTGATCATCACCAAAAGCTCTTCCAATCGGCATAGTAAGAGAAGGCCTTTGCTGAGCTTGCTCACATGGAGTCTTTCCTCCATTCGGATTTCGCTAGCCTATGGTGAGAAGGAACCTTGAGAGTTTTATGGAAAGATTGTCACAGGCATACAAAGATTTAAAATTTCTTTTGTATCGATTGATGCACACAACCATTTATTATTACAAAGTTTTAACGCCAGAAGTAAGAGCATGTACAGCCGGGCACGTCATATCCGTCTCAAATACCCGGACAGATGCCCGGATGACTGATCAGTAAAGGAAAAGCGGGCCAGCCAAAATCTCCGTACCCGCTCTAAACACCCGGCTAACCGGAGGCTGCCTTATCCAATTTACATGTAGGACGGATATAAGGAGACCTGGACGCGTTCGGGTGTGTCCGCTATGTTGGATCCGGACCATGCTGGTCCATCCCGACTCCATATATATTTGGCTCCATCCGTTTGTCGAACCAAACCATAGCCACTCAATTTCACTCTTATCCCCTTGCCTCTGTCTCAAGCTCACTTTCGGGGATCTCCGGCCTTCTCCGACATGTCGGACGGCGGATCTGAGTCCTCCATCACCAGATCTGCGAACTAGGACTTCATCCCAGCCGGGCAGGACGAGGAGATGGCCGCACACATTAGGCTCCACCACGCCCGCAAGGAGAACGCCCGACAAATAGTCAGACTTGATCTGGCGGGAATTCATAGTGTCAGCCCAAATGGCGCTTGGATCGAGCGCGAGGTTGGGTTACCTTTGCCTCGCCTGAGGCAGTGCACTCTCTTAGGTGTCCGAATACCATAGAGGTGTAGCCCATTCATTGGCATGCCGACGACAAGGCCTTCTGTGGCCCGTCCGCATCTGAGACTAATATGGCGATGTGTGCCCATTGTGTGAGGTAGAGGGAGCGGGACGCCACGGCAGCCTTCCCGGCGGACATCGGCGAGGCGGAGTCGCACTCTCCGGTGCCGATACAGGTGTCCGGCAATCCCGGGCACCGCAACAACGTTGTACTGGACGTTTCGGCCTGCGACCACGATAGATCGATAATCAACCTCACTTCGACCAGCAATGTGTAGGCGACGACTCCGACAAAGAAGAATAGGGCATGAAAGATGGTGGTGCTTCAGAGTCCCGTGAACCGGTGTGTGTCCCATGTCCTACTTATCATGTAATTGTATGGATTTGAGTATTCATAATTGAGCTATTTGGTTGTGGAAATGTTAATTTAAGGTCTGACCGGAACTGTCTCGGCGCGTACACCGACATTTGCGGGTTCGAATTTGTTGTATACTTGTATCCAGTCGTAGATGCTCTAAATGTTATTTACTTCGATCCAATATAAACATCATAACTTTGAACTAAGGTTAGGGACTAGAGGAATTAAGAAGAACACGGCCAGCAGAACCCGACAAAAGTAAACTCCTGGGTAAGTACCATCACTAAAATGTGTTATTCATGGGAGACAACCTAGGCAACTGCTCCTGGTTGCCGTCCCTTGGCCATGCCAAATGTGGTACTGACGCCAGTTGGGTCTTGCTTTGGAATTTTGCACTGAGGCTGGCCGGGTTTCTGTGGGTGTCTCCGTCGACCCGTACGTTCACTGTCCGGATCTATTCTCATCCACACCCCACGCACTAGCTGCAGGTAGCGCACGATGCACGAGTGTCCGGAGCCATTTTCTTCCACACGAGCACTAGCCTCAGTACTGTGCTTCCATGAGCATTCGGGAGATGTTGACGAGTTACCAACGCTCAAACTATTGGTTGACTAGTTATTGCACATGCATATTGCTGGCTAATTCAAATGCATGCATAGCTCGTGTGATACGTGATTTAATGGCAAGGAATCGGAATCCAATTAGCCTTTCTCTAATGGTACCGTTGATCATCCTGACCTCCACCTTCTAGAGTGAACATGACATATAAAAGAATTAAAGGGTAATTGCAAAATAATGGTAATTCAATTACCATTCTAGCCACAACCATCACTACAAGAAAAACAGCCGTATATGACCCACAATTTTGGTCACTGATTTGTCATTATTTTCAATTTATAACCTTCTTACGATAAAATTAAGAAGGTCAACAGTTGGCTGTCAAGAACGAACAAAAATGATCTTTTGGCAATTTCGATCGTAGAATTTATGACCAAAATCTTTTTGTAACAGAAGCTAACGACAAATTTGTTTGTCATGCCCCTTTTGTGTAATCCAGTTAGGATTTGATATGGTTGCGCTTACATGGCAATATCTATGATGACATGACAAAAAATACCACATCGACCCACATAGCATATGACATGGCATGTTCTAAGACCAAATTGTATGGGCAATAAATTTCCATGGCCCAGCCCATTTCAGGTGACTAAAGAGGCCAAGCCCAACATTACAGGCCAATAATTTATCTACCACTCAATTTTATTTGTATGTAGTTGTGACAGCCCCAATGCAATTCTTCCCCCTTTTGATATTATTTCCTTGTTTGGCAACGTTGTGATGGTAATGAGTTCGTGGTTGATCCCAATTGCATCATCATTTAGTTTGCATCATGGCATCTTGCATCATCTTTTGCGTGTGTGTGTTTTGAGTTGTGAGTGCTTCAAGTGCTTTAATCTCTAGTGCAATAGAAACTCTTCTCTTCCCTCCTAATTCTTTTGAGGCAATCCTAGCTTCTGGTTTTGCCTAGACAAAAATGTTCATGCTCTTTTAAAAATATTCCTATTATTTGGGGCAACCCTCTGGTTTTAACTTTTTATTTTTTTCCCTTTTGTTTTATTTAAAACCAGCGCCTAACCTTATTTGGAAGAGTTTTATTTCTATTCTTCAAAAAATCCCAATCTATTTTTATAAATTGGAGCATGTTTTGAGGAGCCCAAAAGTATTTATATTTTGTTTATTTCTTTTTCCTTTGCCTCTGGCATTTTTTTCTATTTCAGCTTTAGTTTTCTTTCTCGCGAAGCCTTTCCGTTTTTTTATAAGCGGGAGAGAGAGTAGCCCAGCCGGCCACTTGGGCCTCCAGCCGGCCTGTCGTGGTTTTGTTACGGCAGATGTCCTCGTGAAAGGACTTAGTATGGAAACCATCGCACTTTGGTGGCGACTCAAAGGGGTTGAACAGGAGGAACGCGGCGGGTTACCCAGCTTCGGCCCCTCGCGTGGAGGTAATAGCCTACGTCCTGCTTGGCGTGTATTGATGTGGATTCGATTACAAGAAAGGCGTAACTCGCCTTACCTAGCACTCGATGATTTCTAACCTATCTATCCCCCTCCAAACTCGCCTTTATATAGAGGTCGAGGCTTTAGGGTTTTACAAGAGTCCCTTCCTCTTTACAAATCGTGACCACCGCGGTCTCTGAGTCGCCATCTTGCAAAACCCAGAGACCTTCCATAAATCATAACCATCCTGCGGCCTTGAACCGCCCAGGCTGAGGCCCAACTAGCCCCAAAGGATGAATCGCCTTACTAGTAACCCGGCCCATATTGGGCGGGTCACTAAATAAGCAATATCCCCAACATTAGGCCCCAAATTGACTTGAATCTTCATGCCAATGCTTCTGTCTTAGTTGAAGGTGATTCACTCCTTTGTTTTCCTCCATACGCCAGAAATTTTAACTCGCCAACCTGTATCGGAAAAATCTTTGAGCCGCCAATGCATTTCCCGTCAGCACCTTCCTTAGCCCTCGATTTTCGGGAAATTTAACACAATCCCAACGGATCTTTTAGTGCATCATTATCCCAAAATTTTCGGACGTCATCATGGCGAATCTTTTATTCCCAAACGGTTCCCGCTCACAGCGCCTCGATTCCAGCGCCCGTCCTGATAAATAGGTGGAAGGGACAGGGCTGGCGCTGGCCACCTACCAGTCTCGTCAGTCCCCCCCCCCCCTCCATTATCGCAACAGAAGACCGCACCGCTTCCCGAGGGTTTTGCCGCCGGCCATAACTTCCGCCCCCCGTTCGAGGGGCTCCAGCGCCGCCCGCAAGCCGTCGCCGTCGTCAAGCTTCGCACCTTGGTCAATCCGTCCGCCGTTATTGTCCATCGCACCATCATCGACAACCTCGCCGTTTGCCCCGAGCTCCGCCGCCGCCGAAGGCCTCTTCGTTCGTCGGGACCCCCGCGCTTCCCCGGCGATCTCCGTCACCGCCGGTCTTCTTCGACCGAGAGCATCAGGTTAGGTCCTCATTCCCCCTCCTAGGAGTAGCTTATTCTTTGCTCGTATCTTCGCCATTGCCGTAGCTTTGAAGCTTTCTGCTCGTAGTCATTTATCTCCCTCGAATCGATGAGTCCGAGCGCCGCTAGGGTAACCAGTGCTTCGAATAATTTTAACCATTCGATGTTCTTGCGATTTTCTGAATACAATACCTTCTCCAAACGGGGGGCATTACCTGATAATATATTGTCCATGCTCAGCCATATTCATAGGTCTTATATCTGTTTGGCAGATCCATTCCTCGTTCACTGTTTGTAAAAAACTGTTTGTAACCTTCATCCCCCCTTAGTGCTTCGGAACGAATAGACCTTACCATCCACAATAATATTGCCTTTGGAAATAGCCCTGCTTTGATAAGTCGCCACATCAACCTAACCCGGCCTCTTAGTCTGGCGGGTTAATATGAACTGATCCCGATTCACACAGTAGATGTTCGAGACATGTAATACCATAGTTCTACCTACTTGTAGCATGGGTGCCGTTTTCAAGAGCGATTGGCTTCCTACCAAAGTTGATGATGCTGTTCTAGCTAATTACGTGAAAGCCGGCTGTTTGGATCCTCAAGATGTCATTGGATGGCGCACCGGGTTGGGAGAATACCTCCCCAACCCCAAAGAAGGGGAAATAGTAGTCTTTGTGGAACACTTGGAACGGGGTTTTAAGCCGCCCGGATCCAAATTTCTTAGGGACGCTTTGACCTTCATGAATGTCCGACTCCAGGATTTGGGACCCAATTCCATAAGCAACTTGAGTCAGTTCCAAGTCCTTTGTGAAGCTTATCTGCGGATCGAGCCTTCCGTTCCCCTATTCTGGCACTTTTTCCATCTGAATCGCCAGACGGAATTCCACAACGGCCCCAGTTTGGAACTCGGCGGTGTCAACGTCCAACGTCGTAGGGACAATCCGTTTCCTTCACTCACCATGCCTAGCCATCCCAAGGGCTGGGGTGAATCTTGGTTTTATTGTAAAGAAACGTCCCCTGCTGGTGAGAACAAACTTCTGGGCTACAAGCCAACCCGCCTTCCAGTTAACTTCAAGCTCCCCGACAAGCTCACCGAGGAAGAAGAGTCGGAGTTCATCCCAATTTTGTCTGAGCTGAGATCCCTCACGAACAATAGTCTTACCGGGGTTGACCTGATCCGCTGCTGGGTCGAATGGCGGATTCTTCCTGTGAGCCGCTGAGATGGTCTAATGTGTGAATTTGACGGCACTTTGGACCATCCCCAATGCTACTTTCACACAGCATTAACGGAGAAAGACATCGTCGCCATCATCAAAAAACTGACCGGCGAGCCCGCAGGAAAGTGCGGCCAAATCGGCCTTAAGCCCTTCTGCAAGATCAACCCGGCGCCTAAGGTAACCAAAGCTGACCCGCCCTTGATTTTTATTCCTTCTGTTTTATTGTTATTATAACTTCATGCCATATATCTTTCCAGAAAGGCGACAAGTTCTGGTCTAGGAGACCCAAAAAACAAGCCATGAAGACTGCTAAGCCGCCCTCCAAGAAAAACAAGGGCAAAGGTAAATCTGCTGCGGCCGAGCCATCTGAAGTCGACGAATCTCAAGCCGGCGACGCACTTTCAGAGGTATAAATCCGTCCCCTTTTCACTCGCCACTTATTACTTTTGACCTCTTATGCATATCTCCTATTCTTCTTGTAACAGAATGAAGATAACGAAAGCCAAGAGGACTCCGTCGAGGTAATTTCTGTTTCCTCCGATTCATCTCCTTCCCCGCCTAAGCCGGCCCGGCGAATATGTGGGAAAGTTCCCTTCTCACATCCAGATGCCCATTTGGACCCAAATTTCTTATTGAAGAGAACACAGCACGCCTCAAACCGGAAGACAGGAAGTCACTCCGACGATCTAATATCTGGCTTGCCAGCCACAAACAAAAGAAAACCAAGCGAGGTACCCTTTTTTATATAAGAACAACCATTGTTCGTGCTGCTTTGGATTACATCTGCAACCCGCCTGCATTATTAATGTATAATTCCTGCAGAATTCTCCCCCTTCTTCCGGCGACTCAGCAATGTCAACACTTCCACCAATGATTCGAGTTCCAGGGTAAGTCTTTTGCCTTGACTTTTTGAGAGTAATGATCTTTTTCAATTCCTTAACACGTTTATCTCCTTTGGTTAGGGCACAAGCCAAAAAAAGGAAAACCAGTGGATCAATCCCTGACGCAACTTCCGAACTTCCAAGGAAATCAACTCCGACTCAAGAGGATCCGGGTCACGCTGAGCCGGCAATTCAAGTGGATCTTCCTGAGTCGCCGAAAGGAACAACGGACGCCCCTGAATCGCCAAACATATTGGCAACAGCGGATGACCCAGATGCTCTAGTCATTACTGGTTCTGGCTTTTCCAAGCCGGCGGCGACAGTTCTGTCCAAACACGTAGCATCCTCCTCTCAAGCAATCCCCGAGTCTGGGCTCTCCAAGGCGAAGCTTTCCGACTATGCAAATCTGGAGTTTAAAGAACTCTGTTCTGGCTTCGCAAGTCGCGTGGAAGCGAGCTATGAGATGGAGAAAAATCTGCTGAAGATGTTAAACGACAAACATGAGGTAAAATTTATACTCTATATTATTCCCAGTAACCCCCAAGGGCCAGGTCATCAGTAAAAGATGAGCCGGGTCTTTAAAAACCTTCGCGACCAGTAACCCCCAAGGGCCGGGTCATCAGTAAGATGATGAGCCGGGTCTCGATTTCTGTATAATTTCCCTTGAGAAATTATACATTAGCCTCCAAGTGTTAGGGGTATTGCCTTGCAATAATTCTGAGACTTGTCTTTGTTTTAAACTTTTTTTTTAAATAGGAAAACCTTGCCCAGACCGAACTAGCGCTGGGCGACTTAAGGAAAAATTTGGCTGATCAACAAGATGCCCGAACTCAGTCGGAAGATAAATACAAATTGGCTCTGGTTGAACTGGAAAATCTTAAAGCCGAGTTAGAAAAAACTCAAGCTGGCCAAAACGCGGCTTTGAAGAGAGCAGAAAAAGCTGAAGCAAAGCTGGCGACTATCCAACAGGAGTTGTCCGGCTTAAAGCGTCATATCACTAACATGATGCAAGCCATCTTCGGTAAGCCTTACCTAAATCTCCAACCTTATCCCCTCCTTTGGGCCAAATTTCTGACGTTCAGTTACCGGTTTATCAAATTCCAGGTCCAAGAGTCGCCAACCTGCAAGCAGACTGTGTGTTGATGCTGAAGGCGATCTATACGCTGACAGAGCAACTATACACAGGCAGTGTGTTGACCGTCAAAGCTGTAATGGGCGCAAAAGAGCTGATTACTTCCATCAAGAAAGTACTTGGATGTCTGTCCACACTTCCTCCCCAGATTGGCGAGTTAACTCGGTCAGCCGCCCGGAAAGGTGTCCTGACGGCCCTGAGTCGCTGCTTAGCGTATGCTCCGGAGATTAATTTGGAAGAAGTAGCCGCCGGCTTCCCTCAGCTCAAAGACGATGGCTCGGAATTCGTGGAAGAGGATTACCAGAAAGTTGTCAAGGATTCTCGGTTGGCTGCAACTCAACTCGCCGCCAGTCTTGATTTAACGAAGTATCAGGCGGCTTATGACGGTAAGAATAAGAAAATCAGCCCGCCAACCTTCGTGGTGACCAACCTAATTCCTCGGCGACCCAAGAATCCCTTCGACTGGGAAACAGACCTGGCATCAATCTTGACCGATGAAGACGATTTTGCTTCTTTGTCCAGGTGCAATTGGGTCTTGGGCGATTTACAAATCGAAGCTGGTCAGAGCTCACGCCAGGACTTAGCGGAGTAGACTTTTCTTGAATTTGGCCCAAGAGCCATGTAATAGTCAGTACTATCTTTCAATGACATCTTCTGCAAGAAAAACCCTTATACCGCTTTTGAGGCGGTTTGAAATATTTTGTTAGTCCTTATAAGAATCTTCTGCAATGCTTAATCCGCCAAGGATGAAACCTTGAACACATTATCTATGAAAACAAAAGAACTACAAATAGTTTCAGCAAACATGCGGAAAGGATAAAAATCTCCAAGATTAAACCATAACACAAGTAATTTTGTCGGCTCATACGGTCGCAACAGGGGGAGGCGAGTCAGAAAGCTCGTGCACCCACCCTAAATGCAGGTTTCGTCGGCTCATACGGTCGCGACAGGGGGAGGCGAGTCAGAAAGCTCGTGCACCCACCCTAAATGCAGGTTTCGTCAGCTCATACGGTCGCGACAGGGGGAGGCGAGTCAGAAAGCTCGTGCACCCACCCTAAATGCAGGCTTCGTCGGCTCATACGGTCGCGACAGGGGGAGGCGAGTCAGAAAGCTCGTGCACCCACCCTAAATGCAGGCTTCGTCGGCTCATACGGTCGCGACAGGGGGAGGCGAGTCAGAAAGCTCGTGCACCCACCCTAAATGCAGGTTTCGTCGGCTCATACGGTCGCGACAGGGGGAGGCGAGTCAGAAAGCTCGTGCACCCACCCTAAATGCAGGTTTCGTCGGCTCATACGGTCGCGACAGGGGGAGGCGAGTCAGAAAGCTCGTGCACCCACCCTAAATGCAGGTTTCGTCGGCTCATACGGTCGCGACAGGGGGAGGCGAGTTAGAAAGCTCGTGCACCCACCCTAAATGCATGTTCCGTCGGCTCATAAGGTCGCAACAGGATGACACAAATTGCTCTTTTTAAGGAAGAAGCCCCCAAGTCGGGGAACATTTTATTACTTCATAATGAAACTGAAAAACTTACAAAGCATGGAGTTTTTAAGAACTCAAGTGTAGTAAGGCCGCAAATGGGCAATATTCCAAGGGTGAGTTGACTCAGCCTCTGTAGTCGGTCGATCAGGCCGAAGATCCATCAAGTAGTAAGAGCCATTGCGGAGGTTTTGCTGACGAAGAAAGGCCCTTCCCAAGGGGGCGAGAGCTTGTGCATGCCTGCCCGATCTTGTATTAAACGAAGTACCAAGTCGCCCTCCTGGAAAGCCCGACTCTTAACCCGGCGACTATGATAACGCCGCAGATCTTGCTGATAGATAGCTGAACGAGCCGCCGCTAAGTCACGCGCCTCTTCCAAGGCATCCAAGGAATCCTGACGCGCCAACTCATTATCTTGCTCCACATATGCGGCGACTCTAAGAGAATCATGTCTTATGTCGGTAGGAAGGACAGCTTCTGCTCCATAGACCAAAAAGAAAGGGGTGAACCCCGTGGATCGATTCGGGGTGGTCCGGATGCTCCATAATACCGAAGGTAGTTCCTCAACCCAACACCCTGGAGTTCTTTCCAGGGGAACCATGAGGCGAGGTTTAATCCCTCGTAGGACTTCCTGATTCGCCCGCTCTGCTTGCCTGTTTGACTGCGGGTGAGCAACTGCAGAAATATCAAGCCGGATATGTTCACGGCGACAGAAATCCAGCATCGCTCCTTGGGACAAGTTAGTACCATTGTCCGTGATAATACTGTGTGGATATCCAAAACGGAAAATCAGCTTTTTCAGAAATTTGACCGCAGTCTCCGCATCGCAAGCCCCAACAGGTTCCGCCTCAACCCATTTAGTGAACTTATCAACCGCCACCAATAAGTGAGTTTTCTTGTTGGAGGACATCTTAAAGGGACCGACCATGTCCAGCCCCCAGACCGCGAAAGGCCAAGTAATGGGAATCATCCTCAATTCTTGAGCCGGCACATGAGCCTGTCTCCCATATCGTTGGCACCCCTCACACCGCCGTACTATATCTTCTGCATCTGCATGAGCCGTCAACCAGAAGAAACCATGTCGAAAAGCTTTTGATACCAAAGAACGTGACCCGGCGTGATGCCCGCAGTCTCCAGAATGGATGTCATTTAGGATTATGCATCCTTCCTCGGAAGAAACGCACCGCTGAAAGACTCCTGAAGCACTTCGTTTATATAGCTCGCCATTAATGATGACGATGGACTTGCTACGTCGAACGATCTGGCGAGCCAAAACTTCGTCAGTGGGTAACTCGCCACGAGCGAGATAAGCCAGATAAGGAAGAGCCCAATCCGGAGTGACATGGAGAGCCGTCACAAGCTGAGACTCGGGATCTGGTATCGCCAATTCCTCCTCCGTGGGTACAGTCACAGACGGTTTATGCAAGACATCCAAGAAAACATTAGGGGGACCGGTTTTCTGTGTGAGCCGAGTCGCGAGAGGGCATCAGCTGCTTCGTTGAGTCGCCGATCAACATGATCAACCTGGTACCCATGAAAATAGCCCGCCACGTCAGATACAGCTCGCCTGTAAGCCGCCATCATAGGGTCTCGAGAGTCCCAGGTGCCCGAAACCTGTTGCGCCACCAAATCTGAATCCCCAAAGCATCTGACTCGGGTTAGGTTCATCTCTTTTGCCAGTCGCAAACCGTGAAGCAGAGCTTCATATTCTTCCGCATTATTTGTGCAAGGGAACATGAGCCGGAGAACGTAGCAGAACTTATCTCCTTGAGGGGATATCAACACCACACCAGCCCCCGAGCCCTCCAACTGCCTGGATCCATCAAAATAAATAGTCCAATAGGTAAGGTCAGGCCGATCTTCCGGAGCCTGAAGCTCCATCCAATCGTTAACGAAATCAACTAGTGCCTGGGACTTGATGGCCGTGCGGGGGGTATATTGTATGTGATGCGACCCAAGCTCTATTGCCCATTTGGCGATTCGCCCTGTTGCCTCCCGGTTTTGGATGACGTCACCGAGGGGCGCGGAACTGACCACGGTGATCGGGTGTTCCTGGAAATAATGTTTAAGCTTTCGACTCGCCATGAACACCCCATAGACCAGTTTCTGCCAATGTGGGTATCGCTGTTTGGAAAGAGTTAACACCTCACTGATAAAGTACACCGGGCGTTGCACCGGGTATTCCTTTCCTTCCTCCTTTCTTTCGACGACCACAGCCACGCTGACCGGTTTGGAATTCGCGGCGATATATAGGAGCATAGGCTCCTTTTCAGTCGGGGCCGCCAGGACCGGCGGGTTAACCAATTGATGTTTCAAGGCCTGAAGCGCCTCGTCTGCCTCCTCTGTCCATACGAATCGGTCGGACTTTCTCAACAATTTATAAAGAGGAATCGCCTTTTCTCCGAGGCGGCTCACGAAACGACTGAGGGCCGCAATGCGACCCGCCAATCGCTGGACTTGATTAACATTCGTCGGCTTGCCGAGGGAAGTAACCGCTTCAATTTTGTCCGGGTTAGCCTCGATGCCGCGCTCCGATACCAAGAAACCTAGTAGTTTTCCCGCAGGTACGCCGAAAACGCACTTGGTAGGATTTAGCTTCATCTGATATACCCGTAAATTATCAAAGGTTTCCTTAAGGTCTTCTAGAAGTGTCTCCTCCCGGCGGGTCTTGATCACAATGTCGTCAACATAGGCATGGACGTTGCGGCCAATTTGGTTATGAAGACAATTCTGGATGCAGCGTTGGTAAGTCGCCCCTGCGCTCTTGAGCCCGAACGGCATGGACACACAGCAAAAGGCCCCGAAGGGGGTTATGAAGGCCGTCTTCTCCTGATCTTCCACAGCCATTTTGATCTGATGATAACCTGAATAGGCGTCCAAGAAGCACAATCGTTCGCATCCCGCCACCGAGTCAATGATTTGGTCGATGCGGGGAAGAGCGAAAGGATCCTTGGGACAAGCTCTGTTGAGGTCCGTATAGTCAATACACATACGGAACATGCCATTCTTCTTGAGTACTAACACCGGGTTAGCTAGCCATTTGGGGTGAAAGACTTCCACGATGAACCCGGCGGCTAAAAGACGGGCGACTTCCTCTCCAATCGCCTTCCATCGTTCCTCGTTAAACCTGCGAAGGTATTGTTGGACAGGTTTGCATTTTGGGTCAATATTAAGATGGTGCTCAGCGAATTCTCTCGGTACACCCGGCATGTCAGAGGGCTTCCATGCGAAGATGTCCCGATTCTCACGGATGAATTCGATGAGCGCGCTTTCCTATTTGGGGTCCAGACCCGTCCCAATGGTGAACTGCTTGGATATCGCTAGGGACGAAATCGACTGTCTTCGTGTCATCCGTTGGTTTGAACTTGAGGGGCGACTCGGAATCTGTAGTCGGCTTCTTGAGTGGTGACATGTCTGCCGGGTCAACATTGGCCCGATGGTTTTTGAGCTCTTCCGCCGCGCAGGCGACTTCCGCATAGGCCGCGTCTCCTTCCTCACACTCCTTTGCGATTCTTCTATCTCCGTCAATCGTGATGGGTCCTTTACGACCAGGCATTTTGAGCTTGAGGTAGACGTAGCACGGGCGGGCCATGAAGCGAGCGTAAGCCGGTCGCCCGAACAACGCATGGTACGGGCTTTTCAGTTTGACCACCTCGAAGACCAGAGACTCCGACCTGTAATTCTGCGCAGTTCCAAACGCTACTGAGAGCCTGACCCGGCCTATGGCATAAGCCGATTTGCCCGGGATAATGCCGTGGAAGACCGTGGTTGAAGGCATCAAGTCTTTCTCCAATAGATTCATCCTCCGGAAGGTGTCGAAGTATAGGATATTAATGCTGCTGCCGCCATCCATTAGTACTTTCGACAGAGTGTAGCCCCCCACTTGGGGAGCCACGACTAATGCCAGGTCGCCCGGGTTATCTATTCTCGGCGGGTGATCCTCTCTGCTCCATGTTATGGTCTGTTCGGACCAGTGGAGATATCTGGGAATTGCCGGCTCCATTACGCTGTACGCCCGGTGATTTACCTTTTTATCACGCCTGCAAGCATTAGTGGTGAAAACATGGTACTGCCCATTACTTAGCTGTTTAGGATTGTTGCGGAAGCCCCCGTGGTCATCCTGGTCCTGTGGAGCCCCCTGTGGGGGCGGCTGCTGGAAGACTCCCGGCGGGTTGTACCGCCGTTGGTGGTGCACCGGGTACTGGCCGCCGCCTGGCTGCGGGCCTCCCTGTGCCTCTTGTTTGGGAAAACCGCCGAAGGGGTTGTGCCTTTGGTTGGGCGCGGCGAGTTGGTCCTGGCGACGGTTCGGATCTTCACTTTGGCTCTTCTTGATTGCCTCGGCCCGAAATTCTCGCATCACGAAACAGTTCTCCCAAGAGTGGCCCGCCGGGCCATCGGCCGTGGCGTGGTGCAGGCAAGGGCCTTTGAGTAGCTCTTCGTAATTGCGCGGCCTTTTCCCACTGAAGCCTCGATTCTTCTTTTTGCCGTCATTGGCGTTGGTGTTGGCAACCAGATCCGAGGGCTCCTCCTGTGGCCTACGCTTGTCGTTGGTCCCCTGGTTGTGACGGTTGCGGCCTTGGAGGCAGGTGTGGTTTTTGGTTGAATCGCCCTTCTTGGGAGAGTTACCCTTACCATCCTCGTCGGGATCCTTGCTTCGATCTCAGCTGGGGTGTTGCCGTGGATCGGAAGAGACTCCAGATGGCGAGTTGCGGCAAGCACGTTATCCACCGGGTTAGAGAAGTGGCCTCGAGGGGTACGGAAACGAGGAATTTGACCCTCAGTCGGCTGAATCGGCGGGTTAGGAGGGCGGCCCGGTCCTCCTGCTGGGGCGGCTCCCACCCCGGGTGTTTGGGGAGTGTCGAATAGGCGAGTCGGATTGAGATCATGGGGCAGGCGACCCTGGTGTCTCCGCTGATGGACGGCGTCGGACGCGCGCTGCTGTCTTTCAAGCCGCCAGTTGTTGGTGTTCAATCGCATCCTTTCGGCCGTAATCTGGGCTTGTCGAGTTTCCATCCTGGCGGACTCCGTCTCAGCATCCTGATGGGCCTTTGCCACCGCCTCCCTCAGCTTCGCTAACTCTGCGTTTATCTCTTCTTGGTTCTCTGGCGTGAGGGGGGTTGACATTAGTCTCGTGATTTCCGCCGCTAAGTCCACCAGGACTGCTGACGCACTTCTGGATGTCCCGCCGGTCCCATCGCCTCCGGCGGGGTTCTGCGCGGGTTGAGTCGCCCCGGCCATGTAGATGGCGATCTGGCGGCGGGTTCGATCGAGGATTTCCGGATCCATGGCCAATGACAAGCCTCCGAGACCGTCTCCGTGGAGGGACTGGATGGAATCTGAATCGCCCATGCATGATTCATCGTCAGAGTTGACGGGGGTAACCTCCTGAGCCGCCGCGTGCTCTGGCTCCTCCGACCCCTGCGTGAACCCCACAAAGACCGGCTGGGTCAGATTCCGTGTTATGACTGGATGAACGTACCTGGCCGGCTCGACGATGTCGGAGGAGATGTCCGGCTCAGGAACAGATGACCCGATCATGCCGATGAAGACGTTGATCTGGCCGAAGGGGACCGTGTAGCCTGATTCGAGAGAATTCGCTTCAGGTCCCCATCGTTGATTGTCGATGTAGGCTATGCCGCGTCGGCTCCAAGTCATGAGCGCCGTCGCATAACTCCCAAACCCTGGTAGGGCTCCCTTTGAGAACTCAACTCCACCATGCGTAGGCCCCACGGTGGGCGCCAACTGTCGTGGTTTGGTTACGGCAGATGTCCTCGTGAAAGGACTTAGTATGGGAACCATCGGACTTTGGTGGCCGCTCAAAGGGGTTGAACACGAGGAACGCGGCGGGTTACCCAGGTTCGGCCCCTCGCGTGGAGGTAATATCCTACGTCCTGCTTGGCGTGTATTGATGTGGATTCGATTACAAGAAAGGCGTAACTCGCGTTACCTAGCACTCGATGATTTCTAACCTATCTATCCCCCTCCAAACTCGCCTTTATATAGAGGTCGAGGCTTTAGGGTTTTACAAGAGTCCCTTCCTCTTTACAAATCATGACCACCGCGGTCTCTGAGTCGCCATCTTGCAAAACCCAGAGACCTTCCATAAATCATAACCATCCTCAACACGACCCAAGGCCGAGCTACCCCCGCTAGCCCTAGCGATCGAGCAGCTCTGCCCAATCCCCATCCCCTCTCTCGTTCGACCCAGGACAGCCCCAGGTTCGAGCGACTACAGCCTCCAGCTCCGCGGCGCCGCCAATGGTAGCTCGTTGGCCGACCATCGTGGGTCGTCGGAGCACCGCCGGCCAGGTAGCCCTGCATCGCCTCCCTCTCCTTCTCTAGTTATCTTCCTCCCGTAACTTCTCTCTCACTCCTCTCCCTCGAGCAGGACCTCCATGACCGCCGAAGGAGCTCGCCGTCGTGGCATGGCGACTCTCGCCAACGCCGGGAACAGATGGACCCTAAAGGCTTCGTCGCGGATCTGGCTTGTTGGGGAACGTCGCATGGGAAACAAAAATTTTCCTACGCGCACGAAGACCTATCATGGTGATGTCCATCTATGAGAGGGGATGAGTGATCTACGTACCCTTGTAGATCGTACAACAGAAGCGTTAGTGAACGCGGTTGATGTAGTGGAACGTCCTCACGTCCCTCGATCCGCCCCGCGAACAATCCCGCGATCAATCCCACGATCTAGTACCGAACGGACGGCACCTCCGCGTTCAGCACACGTACAGCTCGACGATGATCTCGGCCTTCTTGATCCAGCAAGAGAGACGGAGAGGTAGAGGAGTTCTCCGGCAGCGTGACGGCGCTCCGGAGGTTGGTGATGACCTTGTCTCAGCAGGGCTTCGCCCGAGCTCCGCAGAAACGCGATCTAGAGGAAAAACCGTGGAGGTATGTGGTCGGGCTGCCGTGGAAAAGTCGTCTCAAATCAGCCCCAATACCTCCGTATATATAGGTGGGAGGGAGGGGACCTTGCCTTGGGGCTCAAGGAGCCCCAAGGGGGTCGGCCGAGTCCAAGGGGGGAAGACTCCCCCCCCCCCCCAAACCGAGTTGGACTTGGTTTGGTGGGTGGGAGTCCTTCCCTTCCTTCCCACCTCCCTTTTTTTTCTTTCTCTTTGATTTTTATCTCTATGGCGCATAGGGCCCTTTTGGGCTGTCCCACCAGCCCACTAAGGGCTGGTGCGCAACCCTTATGGCCTATGGGCTTCCCCGGGGTGGGTTGCCCCCCCCCCCCAGTGAACTCCCGGAACCCATTCGTCATTCCCGGTAACTCCGAAAAACCTTCCGGTAATCAAATGAGGTCATCCTATATATCAATCTTCGTTTCCGGACTATTCCGGAAACCCTCGTGACGTCCGTGATCTCATCCGGGACTCCGAACAACATTCGGTAACCAACCATATAACTCAAATACGCATAAAACAACGTCGAACCTTAAGTGTGCAGACCCTGCGGGTTCGAGAACTATGTAGACATGATCCGAGAGACTCCTCGGTCAATATCCAATAGCGGGACCTGGATGCCCATATTGGATCCTACATATTCTACGAAGATCTTATCGTTTGAACCTCAATGCCAAGGATTCATATAATCCCGTATGTCATTCCCTTTGTCCTTCGGTATGTTACTTGCCCGAGATTCGATCGTCAGTATCCGTATACCCATTTCAATCTCGTTTACCGGCAAGTCTCTTTACTCGTTCCGTAATACAAGATCCCGCAACTTACACTAAGTTGCATTGCTTGCAAGGCTTGTGTGTGATGTTGTATTACCGAGTGGGCCCCGAGATACCTCTCCGTCACACGGAGTGACCAATCCCAATCTTGATCCATACTAACTCAACTAACACCTTTGGAGATACCTGTAGAGCATCTTTATAGTCACCCAGTTACGTTGCGACGTTTGATACACACAAAGCATTCCTCCGGTGTCAGTGAGTTATATGATCTCATGGTCATAGGAATAAATACTTGGCACGCAGAAAACAGTAGCAACAAAATGACACGATCAACATGCTACGTCTATTAGTTTGGGTCTAGTCCATCACGTGATTCTTCTAATGACGTGATCCAGTTATCAAGCAACAACACCTTGTTCATAATCAGAAGACACTGACTATCTTTGATCAACTGGCTAGCCAACTAGAGGCTTGCTAGGGATGGTGTTTTGTCTATGTATCCGCACATGTAAATGAGTCTTCATTCAATACAATTATAGCATGGATAATAAACGATTATCTTGATACAGGAATTATAATAATAACTATATTTATTATTGCCTCTAGGGCATAATTCCAACAGTCTCCCACTTGCACTAGAGTCAATAATCTAGCCCTCACATCATCATGCAAATTACATTGTAATAAATCTAACACCCATACAGTTCTGGTGTTGATCATGCTTTGGCCGTGGAAGAGGTTTAGTCAGCGGGTCTGCTACATTCAGATCCGTGTGCACTTTGCATATATTTACGTCCTCTCCCTCGACGTAGTCGCGGATGAGGTTGAAGCGTCGTTTGATGTGTCTGGTCTTCTTGTGAAACCGTGGTTCCTTTGCTAAGGCAATGGCACCTGTGTTGTCACAGAACAAGGTTATTGGATTCAGTGCGCTTGGCACCACTCCAAGATCCGTCATGAACTGCTTCATCCAAACACCCTCTTTAGCCGCCTCCGAGGCAGCCATGTACTCCGCTTCACATGTAGAATCTGCTACGACGCTTTGCTTGGAACTGCACCAGCTTACCGCACCCCCATTAAGAATAAATACGTATCCGGTTTGCGACTTAGAGTCGTCCGGATCTGTGTCAAAGCTTGCATCGACGTAACCTTTTACGGCGAGCTCTTCGTCACCTCCATACACGAGAAACATCTTCTTAGTCCTTTTCAGGTACTTCAGGATATTCTTGACCGCTGTCCAGTGATCCACTCCTGGATTACTCTGGAACCTACCTGCCATACTTATGGCCAGGCTAACATCCGGTCTAGTGCACAACATCGTATACATGATAGAACCTATGGCTGAAGCATAGGGGACGGAGCGCATATGCTCTCTATCTTCATCAGTTGCTGGGCACCGAGTCTTACTCAATCTCGTACCTTGTAACACTGGCAAGAACCCTTTCTTGGACTGTTCCATTTTGAACCTCTTCAAAACTTTATCAAGGTATGTGCTTTGTGAAAGTCCTATCAGGCGTTTTGATCTATCCCTATAGATCTTAATGCCTAGAATGTAAGCAGCTTCTCCTAGGTCCTTCATAGAGAAACTTTTATTCAAGTAACCTTTTATTGTCTCCAAGAACTCTACGTTGTTTCCAATCAGTAATATGTCATCCACATATAATATCAGAAACGCCATAGAGCTCCCACTCACTTTCTTGTAAATACAAGATTCTCCAACCACTTGTATAAACCCAAATGCTTTGATCACCTCATCAAAGCGTTTGTTCCAACTCCGAGATGCTTGCACCAGTCCATAAATGGATCGCTGGAGCTTGCACACCTTGTTAGCATTCTTAGGATCGACAAAACCTTCGGGTTGTATCATATACAACTCTTCCTTAAGGAAACCGTTAAGGAACGCCGTTTTGACATCCATCTGCCAGATCTCATAATCGAAAAATGCAGCTATTGCTAACATGATTCTGACGGACTTAAGCATCGCTACGGGTGAGAATGTCTCATCGTAGTCAACTCCTTGAACTTCTGAAAAACCCTTCGCCACAAGTCGAGCTTTATAAACGGTCACATTGCCGTCAGCGTCCGTCTTCCTCTTAAAGATCCATTTGTTCTAAATAGCCTTGCGGCCCTCAGGTAGTACCTCCGAAGTCCACACTTTCTTCTCATACATGGATCCTATCTCGGATTTCATGGCCTCTAGCCATTTGTTGGAATCTGGGCCCACCATTGCTTCTTCATAATTTACAGGTTCATTGTTGTCTAACAACATGATTGATAAGACGGGATTACTGTACCACTCTGGAGCAGCACGTGGTCTCGTCGACCTGCGTGGTTCGACAGAAACTTGAACTGAAGTTTCATGATCATCATCATTAACTTCCTCCTCAACCGGCGTCGCAACGACAGAGGTTTCCCCTTGCCCTGCGCCACCATCCAGAGGGATGAGAGGTTCGACAACCTCGTCAAGTTCTATCTTCCTCCCACGCAATTCTCTCGAGAGAAACTCCTTCTCGAGAAAAGCTCCGTTTTTAGCAACAAACACTTTGCCCTCGGATTTGAGATAGAAGGTGTACCCAACTGTCTCTTTTGGGTAACCTATGAAGACGCACTTTTCCTCTTTGAGTTCCAGCTTTTCAGGCTGAAGCTTTTTGACATAAGCATCACATCCCCAAACTTTAAGAAACGACAACTTTGGCCTTTTGCCATACCACAGTTCGTATGGTGTCGTCTCAACGGATTTTGATGGTGCCCTATTTAAAGTGAATGCAGTTGTTTCTAATGCATAACCCCAAAGCGATAACGGCAAATCAGTAAGAGACATCATAGATCGCACCATCTCTAATAGAGTACGATTACGACGTTCGGACACACCATTACGCTATGGTGTTCCAGGCGGTGTTAACTGTGAAACAATTCCACATTGTCTTAAGTGAGTACCAAACTCGAAACTCAGATATTCACCCCCACGATCAGACCGTAGGTACTTGATCTTCTTGTTACGATGATTTTCCACTTCACTCTGAAATTGTTTGAACTTTTCAAATGTTTCAGACTTGTGCTTCATCAAGTAGACATAACCATATCTACTTAAATCGTCAGTGAAGGTGAGAAAATAACGATATCCGCCGCGTGCCTCCACGCTCATCGGACCACACACATCGGTATGTATGATCTCCAACAAGTCACTTGCACGCTCCATTGTTCCGGAGAACGGAGTCTTAGTCATCTTGCCCATGAGGCATGGTTCGCACGTGTCAAGTGAATCAAAGTCAAGTGACTCCAAAAGTCCATCAGCATGGAGTTTCTTCATGCGCTTTACACCAATATGACCTAAGCGGCAGTGCCACAAAAATATGGCGCTATCATTGTTAACTCTAACTCTTTTGGTCTCAATGTTATGTATATGCGTATCGCTATCAAGATTCAATATGAACAATCCTCTCACATTCGGTGCATGACCATAAAAGATCTTACTCATAGAAATAGAACAACCATTATTCTCTGACTTAAAAGAGTAACCGTCTCGCAATAAACAAGATCCAGATATAATGTTCATGCTCAACGCAGGCACTAAATAACAATGATTTAAGTTCATCACTAATCCTGACGGTAACTGAAGTGACACTCTGCCGACGGCGATTGCATCAACCTTGGAACCATTTCCTACGCGCATCGTCACTTCATCTTTTGCCAGCCTTCGTCTATTCCGCAGTTCCTGTTTCGAGTTGCAAATATGAGCAACAGAACCGGTATCGAATACCCAGGCACTACTACGAGAGCCGGTTAAGTACACATCAATAACATGTATATCAAATATACCTGATTTTTCTTTGGCCGCCTTCTTATCTGCCAGATACTTGGGGCAATTGCGCTTCCAGTGACCCATACCCTTGCAATAGTAACACTCCGTTTCAGGCTTAGGTCCAGCTTTGGGTTTCTTCGTCGGATTGGCAACAGGCTTGCCGCTCTTCTTCGAATTGCCCTTCTTGCCCTTGCCGTTTCTCTTGAAACTAGTGGTCTTATTCACCAACAACACTTGATGCTCTTTACGGAGTTCAGACTCTGCGACTTTCGGCATCGCAAACAACTCGCCGGGAGACTTGTTCATCCCTTGCATGTTGTAGTTCAATACAAAGCCTTTATAGCTTGGCGGCAGTGATTGAAGGATTCTGTCAGTGATAGCTTCTTGCGGGAGTTCAATCCCCAGCTCAGCTAGACGGTTTGAGTACCCAGACATTTTGAGCACATGTTCACTGACAAATGAGTTTTCCTCCATCTTGCAAGCATAGAATTTATCGGAGGTCTCATACCTCTCGATCTGGGCGTTCTTCTGAAAGATAAACTTCAACTCCTGGAACATCTCAAATGCTCCATGACGCTCAAAGCGACGTTGAAGTCCCGGTTCTAAGCCATACAAGACTGCACATTGAACTATTGAGTAGTCCTCCTTACGTGCTAACCAAGCGTTCTTAACATCCTGATCAGCCGTAGGGGGTGGTTCATCTCCTAACGCAGCATTAAGGACATAATCCTTCTTCCCAGCTTGTAAGATTAGCTTAAGATTACGAGCCCGGTCTACAAAGTTGCTTCCACCATCTTTCAACTTAGCTTTCTCTAGGAACGTATTAAAATTCAGGATGACTGTCGCGTGAGCCATGATCTACAACACAAATATATTCAAAGTGGACTTAGACTATGTTCAAGATAATTAGAGTTTAACTTAATCAAGTTATTCGCTAAAGTCCCACTCAAAAAGTACATCTCTCTAGTCATTTGAGTGGTTCATGATCCACTTACACTAGCTCAAGTCCGATCATCACGTGAGTTGAGTATAGTTTCAGTGGTAAGCATCCCTATGCTAATCATATCATCTATATGATTCATGATCGACCTTTCGGTCTCATGTGTTCCGAGGCCATGTCTGCACATGCTAGGCTCGTCAAGCTTAACCCGAGTGTTCCGCGTGCGCAACTGTTTTGCACCCGTTGTATGTGAACGTTGAGTCTATCACACCCGATCATCACGTGGTGTCTCGAAACGACGAACTGTAGCAACGGTGCACAGTCGGGGAGAACACAATTTCGTCTTGAAATTTTAGTGAGAGATCACCTCATAATGCTACCGTCGTTCTAAGCAAAATAAGGTGCATAAAAGGATTAACATCACATGCAATTCATAAGTGACATGATATGGCCATCATCACGTGCTTCTTGATCTTCATCACCAAAGCACCGGCACGATCTTCTTGTCACCGGCGCCACGCCATGATCTCCATCAACGTGTTGCCATCAGGGTTGTCGTGCTACTCATGCTATTACTACTAAAGCTACATCCTAGCAAAATAGTAAATGCATCTGCAAGCACAAACGTTAGTATAAAGACAACCTTATGGCTCCTGCCGGTTGCCGTACCATCGACGTGCAAGTCGATATTTCTATTACAACATGATCAACTCATACATCCAATATATCACATCACATCGTTAGCCATATCACATCACAAGCATACCCTGCAAAAACAAGTTAGACGTCCTCTAATTTTCTTGTTGCATGTTTTACGTGGTGACCAAGGGTATCTAGTAGGATCGCATCTTACTTACGCAAACACCACAACGGAGATATATGAGTTGCTATTTAACCTCATCCAAGGACCTCCTCGGTCAAATCCGATTCAACTAAAGTTGGAGAAACCGACACTTGCCAGTCATCTTTGAGCAACGGGGTTACTCATAACGATGAAACCAGTCTCTCGTAAGCGTGCGAGTAATGTCGGTCCAAGCCGCTTCAATCCAACAATACCGCGGAATCAAGAAAAGACTAAGGAGGGCAGCAAAACGCACATCACCGCCCACAAAAACTTTTTTGTTCTACTCGAGAAGACATCTACGCATGAACCTAGCTCATGATGCCACTGTTGGGGAACGTCGCATGGGAAACAAAAAAATTCCTACGCGCACGAAGACCTATCATGGTGATGTCCATCTACGAGAGGGGATGAGTGATCTACGTACCCTTGTAGATCGTACAGCAGAAGCGTTAGTGAACGCGGTCGATGTAGTGGAACGTCTTCACGTCCCTCGATCCGCCCCGCGAACAATCCCGCGATCAGTCCCACGATCTAGTACCGAACGGACGGCACCTCCGCGTTCAGCACACGTACAGCTCGACGATGATCTCGGCCTTCTTGATCCAGCAAGAGAGACGGATAGGTAGAAGAGTTCTCCGGCAGCGTGACGGTGCTCCGGAGGTTGGTGATGACCTTGTCTCAGCAGGGCTCCGCCCGAGCTCCGCAGAAACGCGATCTAGAGGAAAAACCGTGGAGGTATGTGGTCGGGCTGCCGTGGAAAAGTCGTCTCAAATCAGCCCCAATACCTCCGTATATATAGGTGGGAGGGAGGGGACCTTGCCTTGGGGCTCAAGGAGCCCCAAGGGGGTCGGCCGAGTCCAAGGGGGGAAGACTCCCCCCCCCAAACCGAGTTGGACTTGGTTTGGTGGGTGGGAGTCCTTCCCTTCCTTCCCACCTCCCTTTTTTTTTCTTTCTCTTTGATTTTTATCTCTATGGCGCATAGGGCCCTTTTGGGCTGTCCCACCAGCCCACTAAGGGCTGGTGCGCCACCCTTATGGCCTATGGGCTTCCCCGGGGTGGGTTGCCCCCCCCCCCCCCCGGTGAACTCCCGGAACCCATTCGTCATTCCCGGTACATTCCCGGTAACTCCGAAAAACCTTCCGGTAATCAAATGAGGTCATCCTATATATCAATCTTCGTTTCTGGACTATTCCGGAAACCCTCGTGACGTCCGTGATCTCATGCGGGACTCCGAACAACATTCGGTAACCAACCATATAACTCAAATACGCATAAAACAGCGTCGAACCTTAAGTGTGCAGACCCTGCGGGTTGGAGAACTATGTAGACATGACCCGAGAGACTCCTCGGTCAATATCCAATAGCGGGACCTGGATGCCCATATTGGATCCTACATATTCTACGAAGATCTTATCGTTTGAACCTAAGTGCCAAGGATTCATATAATCCCGTATGTCATTCCCTTTGTCCTTCGGTATGTTACTTGCCCGAGATTCGATCGTCAGTATCCGTATACCTATTTCAATCTCGTTTACCGGCAAGTCTCTTTACTCGTTCCATAATACAAGATCCCGCAACTTACACTAAGTTGCATTGCTTGCAAGGCTTGTGTGTGATGTTGTATTACCGAGTGGGCCCCGAGATACCTCTCTGTCACACGGAGTGACAAATCCCAATCTTGATCCATACTAACTCAACTAACACCTTCGGAGATACCTGTAGAGCATCTTTATAGTCACCCAGTTACGTTGCGACGTTTGATACACACAAAGCATTCCTCCGGTGTCAGTGAGTTATATGATCTCATGGTCATAGGAATAAATACTTGGCACGCAGAAAACAGTATCAACAAAATGACACGATCAACATGCTACGTCTATTAGTTTGGGTCTAGTCCATCACGTGATTCTCCTAATGACGTGATCTAGTTATCAAGCAACAACACCTTGTTCATAATCAGAAGACACTGACTATCTTTGATCAACTGGCTAGCCAACTAGAGGCTTGCTAGGGACGGTGTTTTGTCTATGTATCCACACATGTAAATGAGTCTTCATTCAATACAATTATAGCATGGATAATAAACGATTATCTTGATACAGGAGTTATAATAATAACTATATTTATTATTGCCTCTAGGGCATAATTCCAATATTCGTTTGGTATGGAAAACGTAAAAAAGTGAAAAACATGCAGAAAACAACAATTGGCACTAGCCACTGTGTCAATAGATTAGTGCTCAAAAATAATATAAATTGGTAAATAAATACCTCAAAAGTATTCTAAAATGATAATATATCAGAATGGAATAGTCAAAAATTTATGGATACGTTCGAGATGTAACCCGCACATGTCATGGATTGTTGGATAATGCGGAGCTAACACGTCATCATACCAACCATTGCACCAATAGTGCAAATCTAACAGGTTATCACTAAATGAAGCATGGAAGGATGAATACAATTTCAGAATAACACATTACAAAGATGCAATGTTCACAATTTTCTAAAAATTGAAGCATATAATCTTCCAAATGTGAAGCACCGAGCAGATGTATTTGAGAAACATGAGATGCATGACATACCAACACTATAAGGATGCAACAAGCATTCAAGCTGATGTTTAAGCATGGGGAGAGATTGCACTTAACAAAGTAGTAGAAATTCCTATCTGCAAGGAAAAACTATACCGGTTTTCATCGAATGTTGGTTTCAATATGATATACTCCCAAGTGGATGGGGGAATATCATAGAGAAACCAATATTCGATGAAAACTTTGTGGAAACTATGTAAAGCTTTGAAAAATATGAAAAATTATGGGATGTTAAGAGGGTGATGTTTATTGCCATACAAAATATCAAGTTGAAATATGTTACAGGATGTGAGCGATGAAAAAGACGAATAAAGCCCTGAATAGCGACATTCATGTTCGGCACTATTCTATGTTGATTTTATCTTTTTCATAGTTCACATCTCGTAATGTAGTGTTTCAACTTGAAATTTGGCGTGGCAATAAAACATCATCCTCTTAACCACCTGTATTTTTTATATTTTTTCAAAACTTTAAAAATCTTATTCTCGTGGTTTTCACCGAATATTGGTTTCGGTATGATATTCTCCCCAAAATGAACTACCATACCAAAAAATTAAGCATGTGCAACGTGTTCTAGGTTGACCATTCCATGCAAACAAAGAGGGGGGAACCGCAAAAGCATGAAACACAAAGCATTTGATTTTTGCATCTGCTTGGTGAGACATACACCTAACTTAGGATACAATGATCACCCCTTATATATGGTCCACATGTCAGTAGTCAAGGCAACAAACAAAGATTTTTTTCTGAGTTTGCTTATTTTTTCTGAGGCACACTTCAAGCTTCCTCAAGGATTTTTACGCTGGATCAGAATTCCCAATTTGACTCTCAAATTGTTGGGCAAACACACATAGGTAAGTGTATTGGGTCAGTTTGGGAGTAGTTTCATTTGGTTTTTTTTAAGGCAAACTCCCTCATTTATTCGTATGTAAATATTCTCTTTGACACATGATTTTCATTTTTTGAAATACACAGTGATATATTTTAACTACGTTAACATTTCTATTTTCTGAAGATGTTTTAAAATTTTGGAACCATTTTTGAAAATTCAACTGCATTTTTAAATTCAAGATACTTTAAAATTATTAAGCATTTTCTTATAAATTCATGAATGTTTTTAAGCTTTATTTGTTTGCCATATGTAAAAATATCAAACGCGCTATATTATGTGTGAAAAATCCTGCAAAAAAACAAAAAAAGGCACTCAAGGGAGCCCTCCAAGAATCACTAGAAATGGCAAGCTCGCTATACTCGGCCAGATATTTTGATCAGTTGACACAATGATGGTCATACACGTAGATGGGAGCTCCTAATTTGTGCTCTTTTGCACCAGTTAACGAGCGAGCACTAGCACGGTAGATCACATGGCCTTGTCTATGATGCACTCGCTCACTTGAAAAGAAAACCAAACTATGGTACTTCTTAAGGACTGATAAAAAAATAAAAATAAAAAATCAAAATTCAAAATAGTTCATGTATTTGACAAAATGTTCAAGGTTTTGTAAATAAAGGTCTCACAAATACAGAAAAAGTTTGCGGAATTCAAAATTGTTCATCAATTTCAAAAAGAGAAGTTCATAGATTGGAAAACAATTCATTGATTTTGAACACAAATATCATAAATTTGAAAAGAGCTCACGATATTAAAAATGGTTCATTAATTTTGAAAAAAAAATATCAACAATGTTTTTTTTAAAACTCATGCACTTGATGAAAAGTTCATCGTATTTTAAAAAAAATCAAAAAATTAAAACAGAAATGTACATTTATAAAAATTAACAAGGAAAATAATGAAGAAAATATCAACGCCATTTAACGAAATGCACGTTAACAAGCGCGAAGTTAACGAATAGTAAATGCTGGTAGTCTCCTTCCACGTGGCATATGAGGAGGCTCGGTTGCATCATATATGGCTGCGTTAGTGATGTCCATTAAACATGTATAGGCTTTCTCACGAAATTTTGAACGTATTTGTTCTTTTGTCGTCGATAATCACTTTCATAATAAAAAATGTTCATGTATCAAAAGTGAAAAATTGGTTCCTTTTTTTAAATATATTTTGTCTTACTTTACAAACCAGCAACGCATGAAAATAGTATTTTTGGTGTTACAATAAACTGTTCGTGCATGGCAGAAAAGGTCCGCAATGAGAAAATATGTTCATAACTAAAATGTTGCCCGTACTTCTGCATTCTTGTATGAGAATATAATTGTTCATTTGTTGGAAGGAAAAAAATTCACATAAACATAGAAATTGTATAGCTTTACAAAATAGTATTGTAATTTTTAAAATACTGTTTTTCTATTTGAAAATATGTTTATAATCTCTTTAAGATACGGTTATGTTGGGGCAAAAAATTCATATATCAAAAATGAATATTGGTGAAGAGGTTTTTTTTCTTCTAAATGTCATTTTATGTGAACTTTTTTACATGTCATTCTGAAAAAATGTTCACCATTTTTTAAACAAGTGTTCACATGACCCGGTTAAAGTTGTGCGTGTGTTGCAGTAAAAAGAAATAAGGAAAGGAAAATAAGACAACGTAGCCAAAGAAATATAACAGGAAAACTAAAACAGAAAAAAAAAACTATAATTTTGGGTCCACAACCCATTCATGACTATGCACGCGAGCGCTTTCCAAGTGGTCCGAGTACAAGACTATAGTTGAACACACTCTGAGGAAAAGTATTATTCCCACTGTTAAAAAACAAAATTGATATCTATATTCAAGAATAGTGATGTCACTGTTTGCTCTTTTTCTTAGACTATTTTTTGATATTTTTTGGAGTGCAATCATGTAGGCTTATACTGCATTCGGCATGTACATGTTAGACTTTTTATAGTTTCCTATTACACTAGTGTAAGGCCCACGATCTACTACAAGTGATATTTGATGTTTTAGAAAGTGCAATTCTTTTGAAACATCTATACATATAATTGAATGATTAAGCATATACTTGCAAAGTTGAAATATTTCCTAAGTGTATAACAGAAATCAAAATATTAATATTTTTTATATTTCTTATGGTGCAATTCACGCGATTTCAATGGTCGCTTCTCTTGGGAAGTTACGAGCTAGAAACAAATTGCACATTTACAAAGTGTTAATCTAGTAATTATTGTGTTTTTCATCTATTTTTTAATATGTATTTTCACGAAGACACGTCTTTTTCAACAAGGGCAGACAAAGATTCATATTTTTCACAGAGGGATATGTCTTTTCAGAAAGGCACTTCCTTTCTCCAAGAGATGTGTATTTAAACGAATGGACATGACTAACAGTATGCCTCAACTACTATGGTCTAATGTACTTGATTGATCCTCAATCCTCAATATAATACAACGACCACAAAAATTGGTTGATGTGGCTTGATGTGGGCGGTGCATTAAGAGTGAGTTTTAGAATAAAGATAGATTATATCGATTTTATATTTTAAAATGGGCTCGTGGAAGGTAGAGAACCACTAATGTAAGATTATCAAACACCTATAAGGAAAGAAAATGATTATGAAACACGTGACTTCTTAGAGCATGACTAAGAGTATAGGCAGTTGATGGCCAAATGTTGCTAGCGTATCATATAGAGATATTATATACTCCCTACATATAAGGCCACAAACTCACATTACACGCATCAAAACAAAATTTAATGGTTGTTTTACAAATCAAGTTTTCTTTTTGTTAACCGAAATCGTTAATAAGGTGCATACATGCGAGAAAGGAATGAGAAGAAAGTAGCTAAGTATCATTATGACTATAGGCATGCAAGCATTAAATAACTTGTTAGTACAAAAAAGTATCATTAATCTTTGCCTCGATTAGCTTTATATAAAGGGATAACTATCCTTTTGCCCTCGGTGGTGTCCATTTGCTCAGTTTTGCCCTGAGTTGCGAATTGTTCTCAGTTTTGCCCTGACATGTGGGACCGTGCTACAACGTCCCCAAATCAAAGCCAGTGTCGGGCCACTCGACGCCACTCTGTCCCGTCGCCGCCCGACCGTCCTGCGCCGCCGCCAGACTATGTGCGCTGGTTTTCTTTTCTTTTTGATTTTTTTATGAATTTGTGTTGCTCATTTGAATTCTGGTCAAACCTAACTTTGACCAACATTTAAAGAAGTCTCAAACATCAAAATGAAACTAACCCTGGATCCTTCTTAGTCACTCCAAAATGAAGTTGTAGTGAGGTTTTTGAAAATTTCATGTTCCAAACCCCAAACCACTTCTCTTCACTTCGTACGTCAAATTTTTTCATTTGAATGTATGTAGTACTTGTTTATCAACTTAAATTGCTACTATATGACATAAGAACACTATGTGCGCTGGTTTTTCATTTTTCTGATTTAGTTTTCTTGATTTTTTTATACTCATTTGAATTATGGTCAAACCTAACGTGTTAAAAAAGAGCTCCAAAGGTAGGGTAAACGGCCTCATTTCTCAGCAAGGTTTTTTTCAACCTTGTCTAAATCTGTCAAATACCTTTCCTACACATATATTCTATATACACAGACTATGTGCACTGGTTTTCCTTTTTTTTGAATTTGTTTTGCTCATTTGAATTCGTGTCAAATCTAACTTTGATCAAGATTTAAACAAGTCTAAAAGATCAAAATGGAAAACTAAGCCAGGATTCTTCTTAGTCACTCCAAAATGAAGCTGTGGTGAGGTATTTGAGGTGTTTGAAATTTTCAAGAAAAATGTGCTAAAAAAGAGCTCCAAAGGTAGGGTAAACGGCCTCATTTCTAACCATGGTTTTTTTTTACCTTGTCTAAACCAGCCAAATAACTTTCCTCCACATATATTCTACATATACAGATTATGTGCGCTGGTTTAAACAAGTCTAAAACATCAAAATGAAAAACTAAGCCTGGATCCCTCTTAGTCACTCCAAAATCGTTAGTATATGACATAAGAAGACTATGTGCGCCGGTTTTTCATTTTTCTGATTTTTTTGAATTTTTATGCCCATTTGAATTCTGGTCAAACCTAACTTTGACCAACATTTAAACAAGTTTAAATAATGAAAATGTAAAACTAACCCTGGATCCTTCTTAGTCACTCCAAAATGAAGCTGTGGTAAGGTTTTTGAATTTTTCATGTTCATTTTCACAAAACACTTCTCTTCACTTCATACAAGAGAGTTTGAGATACTTGAGACATCACATAGACTTGTCGTTTTATTGTATGTAGACCTTGTTTATCAACTTAAATCGTTAGTATATGACATAAGAAGACTATGTGCGCAGGTTTTTCATTTTTCTCATTTTTTTGAATTTTTTATGCCCATTTGAATTCTAGTCAAACATAACTTTGACCAACATTTGAACAAGTTTAAACATGAAAAATGAAAAACTAACTCTGGATCCTTCTTAGTCACTCCAAAATGAAGTTGTGGTGAGGTTTTTGAATTTTTCATGTTCATTTCCCAGAACACTTCTCTTCATTTCATACAAGAGAGTTTGGGATATCACATAAGACACATGGGCTTGTCGTTCAAATGTATGTATACCATGTTTATCAACTTAAATCGTTAGTATATGACATAATGAGACTACATGCGCTTGTTTTTATTTTTCCTGATTTTTTTTGAATTTTTTATGCCCATTTGAATTATGGTCAAACCTAACTTTGACTACTCCAAACCCCTCCCAAACCCCGCTAACCCTAGCGCTAAACAAGGACCGTCCATCTAACCCTAGAGCCAAACAAAGACCGTCGGTCTGCAGGGAGGAGGAGGGCGATCCGCGAGATACAATCTAATTGGTTGTGCGATTTCCAGGCCTGCATGCGGGGGAGGCGGACGTGGGCATGCATGCGGGGGAGGCGGACGTGGGAATGCATGCGGGGGAGGCGGACGTGGGCATGCGTGCTCGGGAGGGGTTTCTTCCTCCGCCGCCTTCCATAGCGATGGTGTGGCGCCGGGCGGCGTCTGGCCATCCAGCCTGACCGTCGGCGAGACCGAAGATCTGGCCTGGTTCAGTTGCCCGTACCGCCGTCGGCAAAGCTGCCACGGCCGTGGAGAATCTCCTCCGATGGCCACCCAACCCTCGGTCCACCGACGTCGAGGGAGGAACTCCGGAGGCACACCGACGGTCGGTACGACAGGAGAGGCCGCCGTCGCTTCTCGACACGTAAGAACTTCGACGATGTCATCGGGGCATTCCGGCGCGTCTCCCGTGGTCTCCCCGCTAGAGACATCCCGTGGGAGGCCGGCCCTTCCCGTCGCCGCGCCCGCCACCCCCGGCCCTTCCCGTCGTGGCACAGCACCAGGACGGCGACCCCGACGACCCACCTGGGCTGCTAGCGGCGCTGGCGTAGTCGGTCGAAGAGGCCGCGCGGACGGCTGCGGAGGAGGCCTTGGACGAAGCGCAGACCGTGGCGGCGGTGGAGCAGGCCGTGGCGCTGGAGGCGGCGGAGGAGGACGACGACTGGCTTCTGAGCAGCAACGACGACGACGACAACGGGGGCGACGGCGGCGGCTACGCGGCGGTTATTGGCCTCACGGATGATGATTAGATTAGTTTTTTTATAAAATTCCGTTCGAATCGATGTAATATATCCTAAAAAGAATGGAATTTGAATTGTTCCTTTATAATTTTCTTTATACATTACACCCACGACTCTTTGCTGGGTCCCACAAGCCACGAGAGCACCGGTCTGATTGCGTAGCGCGTCTGTGCCGTCTGGTCCCACCTGTAAGGGCCGAGTTAAAATATTAACCTGATGAAGACGACAATGTTCCCGGAATAAGTCGGTGCGGCCAAACTAAGGACAAAACTAAGCACGATTCACAACTGAGGGTAAACCTGAGCACAGAGACACCGGTGAGTGCAAAGGATAATTATCCCTTATATAAAATACAAAATATATTTTTCATTATGACCTTGTATAAGGGAATAAAGGGAGTATATTGCATGGAATTTCGTTTTTTTTCTGTTTCTCTCCTTTTCACATTCCACATAATTGTTGTTACAACTTACATATGAATACCTCGAGTTATTCCGAGCTATCGAACCTGGGTGAGTGCAAAAGGATAATTATCCCTTATATAAAACACAAAAATTGGGTGATGTGGCTTGATGTGGGCGGTGCATTAAGAGTGAGTTTTAGAATAAAGATAGATTATATTGGTTTTATATTTTAAAATGGGCTCATGGAAGGTAGAGAACCACTAATGTAAGATTATCAAACACCTATAAGTAAAGATAATGATTATGAAACATGTGACTTCTTAGAGCATGACTAAGAGCATAGGTAGTTGATGGCCACATGTTGCTACCATGTCATATAGAGATATTATAAACTCCCTACATATAAGGCCACAAACTCACATTACATGTATCAAGACAAAATTTAATGATTGTTTTACAAATCAAGTTTTTTTTTTGTTAACCGAAATCGTTAATAAGGTGCATACATGCAAGAAAGGAATGAGAAGAAAGTAGCTAAGTAACATTATGACTATAGGCATGCAAGCATTAAATAACTTGTTAGTACGAAAAAATATCATTAATCTTTGCCTCGATTAGTGTTTGTGGCTTTATATAAATGAAAAATGTATTTTTCATTATGGCCTTGTGTAAGGGAATAAGGCTGGTCATAGTGGGGAGTATCATATAATAATATTATGCATATGATACAGGGCTGGTCATACTCGGGAGTATCATATGGTCATAGTGGCCTAAGTTACTCCCACTATGGCCAGCCTAAAGGGAGTATATTGCATGGAATTTCGCTTTTTGTGTTTCTCTCCTTTTCACATTCCACATAATTGTTGTTACAACTTACATATGAATACCTCGAGTTATCCCGAGCTATCGAACCTGTCGCAAGTTCCCTGGATGAGCTTTAGATTAACAGGTCCCTATGTTATGAATACTTGTGCATGCATGGTTGTCCCCCGCCTTTTTGCCTTGATGAATATTGCTAGTGCGTGTACTTGTTGTTTGCAGTTGTTGCAACAGATGCCTTCTCCGAGAAATGCATTGCTGTAGCGCTCTACACTATGAGCATCATTAGGGTTTCGCTTGTCAATTCCTAGGGACGTTATTGGGATTCACATAATTATATCATGTGAAAACTGCATCTCAAGACATCTCCCTAGGCAAGTAGGCATCACGGATTCAATAGTGCACCTCTGTAATTGCATCTAGCAGCTTGCCGATTTTATAAACAGTCCAGGGATCTGCATCACAGCACTCAAGATGGCCATTAGTTTCAGGCGAAAAAGAAGGGGATGCCTTGAGAATATTTGTTCTTTTGATACATTTTTACCCATTTGGCTAAAAAAGAACAAAATACAAGGAAAATGGAGAAAATTTCTTTTGAAACAGGCACTTTATGAACAAGGAAATTACATTGACTCAAGAACTTTGATGTGTGAAGAATGAGACGAGAAAATTCAGTGACGTAATAATAACGTCACAGTTTTACTTTTACTTATGCATGAGCTCACTATCCCGCAAATCAAAGAGACAAAATTCTCCACGAAATTCTTGTCGACAAAGTACGTCAGGCATGCTCTGCTCCCAACCTGACTAAGAACTGGTGTACGGAGAATTCAACTAGGAATACCATACTGCATTAGGGTTCACTCTACACTGCTTAGTAGCAAAGCTCTTTTCTAGCAAATCAAACACACAATTATACTTTGATTTGATCGTGTTGATTGGCTATTTGACTTTGCTTTGATCGTGTTGATTAGAAATGTAGGATTCCCGGCGTTGTCCCTCTTCTAGTCCAGCAAATCAAACACACAAATCACCAATTTTTTGTGTTTTTCGACCCTCTGCTGCGTACAATGGAGAGATTTATCTGTGTGTTCTCAGGGAAATTCAGTTTGTTGCAAATCAGAGACGAACAATGGATAGATTTGTTTTTTTATTTGAGATGTTTTCAGGGAAATCCTTGTGAGCAGAGGAGAGCAGAGTGCCCTCAGGCATGCTCTGCTCCCAGCCAGACTAACAATGAAGAACAGGTGTGCACTGAACTGAATATACAGACGGGCTTCACTCTACACTGAATATTAACAAGCAACCCCATATGCATACACCGGATGATGGATTGGTCATGGGAGGTGGCGGTGTAGGGTGTCTGGCGACATGGAGATCATCTGGAGGAGGCTGGAGCTGGAGAAGGTCTCCTCCAGGGAGATCTCGATCTTGCTGCTGCTCCCCATGTTGTTGTCGTCCCTGATCCTGATGACGAGCTGCAGCAGCTCCCGCGCCACCGCCACCATCCCCGTTCCGTTCTCAGCGCTCAGCAGGCACCGCACGGCCAGCTCCAGCACCTTGCGCACCTCCTCCGCCGCCGCCGGCAGCTGCCCCTGGCTCTTCTTCCCCGACGACGACGACGGCAGGAGCAGCGTCGGGTCGATCACCTCGTGGAGCCTGCCCTCCCTCACCTTGGGCGCCACCGAGTCGAACGGGTTCTGGTGCCGCAGCCCCGTCAGTAGCTCGATCAGCAGCTGCCCGAAGTTGCACACCACGTCCTGCTCCTGCGCCCCGGCTGTTGATGATGAGGACGATCCGTAGTAGTGGTGGTGGTAGCTGGTGGCCGCCGGGGTGGAGGAGGCGAGCTTGTGGCCGGCGATCTTGGCGGTGAGCTCGGCGTCGAGGAACACGTCGCTGGACCGGAGGTCGTGGAGGAAGGTCGGGGCCGTCTCGTGCGCCTGCAGGTACGCCAGCGCGCTGGCGATCTCGATGGCGATGTTGACGCGGTGGTACCAGCCGAGCGTGGCGCGGCTGCCGCCGACCGTCCGCCGCAGGTGGTCCTCCAGCGTGCCGCCGGCGAAGTGCTCGTGCACCAGCAGCAGCGCGCGCGCGCCGGGGTCCTCCGGGAGGCAGAAGCCGACGACGCGGGCGATGTTCGGGTGCGAGACCTCCGGCAGGAGCGAGACCGCGTCGAGGGCCACCCGCAGCTTCTCCTGCGTCTCGTACCCGATCCTCTGCACGGCCACCACGGTGCCGTCGTCGAGCACCCCGGCGTGGACCGCGCCCTCGGCGTCGACCGGCTTCTCGCCGCCGTCCTCGAACCGCCTCGTCGCCGCGTCCAGCTGCTCGTACGTGAACTGCCTCGCGTTGCACACGCCCCCGAGGATCTTGGGGATGCACGCCGGGTCCAGGTCCCACCGCTGGTTCACGTCGCCGGAAGGCTGCCGGAGGAACAGCCAGAACGACACCGCCGCCGCGAGGAAGAACACCGACACGAAGAACCCGGCGAGCGCCACGGCCTTCTTGGAGCAGAACCTCCCCTGGCAACACGCGCCGCCGTCGCCGTCGCCATCCCCGCATTCAAGCCGCTTGGAGCAGCCGGTGCCGTGCGCGAAGCCGTCACCGAAGAGCCCGGACGCGCACGCGCACCGCACGCCGCCACTCACCGTCGTGGAGTTGACAAGCGTGGCGCCGTCAGCGCACGCCGCGAGCGCGCTACCCCTCGGCACGGCCCACTCCACCTCGATCCCTCTCGTCACGCCGGCCGTCGCCGACGACCGGTTCTTCACCCAGCTGGAGAACCCCCGGCACCCAAAGCCAGCGAACACGCCGAGCCCGTCCCCGGGCTTCCACACGCTGCCGTCGGAGAGCGGGTAGCAGCACCCTACGGCCGCGGGCTTCTTCCCGGCGCAGGCCGGCGCGGCCACGTCGTCGCAGCCAGCGCGGCAGAGCGAGGAGTCCTCGCAAGCGTAGAGGCGGAGCACGTTGGCCGGCGCGACGGCAAGGAAGGATGCCGCACCGTCAAGCGCGGCCGTCGGGGACGACGGGCGCGAGAACGCGGCGTACGCCGGGTCGCACGGCGGGGCACTGCGCGCGGCGTAGTCGAGCAGGAGGGACGAGCCCGAGGGGAGGAACTCCAGGACGCGGAAGGCCGCGGCGCCGAGGGTCAGGGTGAGGGTGGCATTGTGGCCACCGCCGCCGTCGCAGGAGAGGTGGAAGAGGGAGGAGGAGTTGCCATCGGCGACAATGCAGGCGGCGGAGGAGTTGAGGTGGAAGGGGAACGGGAGCAGGAGGTCGCCGCAGCTTTCGGCCGCCCCGCCACGGCAGCTGCTGCCGGGTGGCTCAGCGCCAGAGACGACTCCGACGGAGACGAGGAGGAGGAGCAGGAGGACGTGGTGGAGCGGCAGCGACGACGGAGGAAACATGGGTGGCATGCAGATGCAGCAGCGGTGGGCATGGCGATATGGTGGTGAATTGCTTTGCTACTAGTAGTGGACTCGTGGTAGCATGGGTGATGAGGGAAGAAGATTGGGGTTGGGAATGGTGAGCTCGATGGATGGTACGTGGGTTGGCGCGCGAAATTGGGCGGTTTAGCGAGGCGAATGCATTGTTGTTCGTGTGCCGTCTGCATGGTTCTTCGTTTCTTTTGGTTATCAGTTCACGTGCGGGTTGATTATGTGTCCCCCAGATCCACGATGAATAACCTAGACGTGGGACCGAGCCAGCCAACTCCTCTCGATCTACTAGTACTATCACTCCTTCTCGATGCATTGTAAGCTTGGGTAGAAGAAAAAATTGAGTCGTAGAGGAAGTCAATCATACCGTAAGCTAGGCACCTAGAGATTAGGGTAGAAAGGGAAATTGAGTCGCAGCAATCATATTATTCATTTCTTTTTTTAAGGGAAAAAAGACTTTATTTCTTACTAGCAAAAAAACCCGTACGTTGCAACGGAAGAAAAAATAACACACGCTTTGAACGTAATATATTAGCACATTTGTGTTGTCGACGATGGCCTCAGTGCTCACACAACGAAAACGCGTTTGAATTTACAATCATTCGGAATAAGATGAGAAATATGTTGTTTCTCCCCACGAGATTTTTCAAAGGTGTGCATGTGTGGTTAACGATGTTTTCTTTCCTCTCAATTTGGATTTAATTTAATGGATATTTATTGCAATTCGTATGGTCGTCGGAAAGAGAGAAAAAAAAGATAGTGCATTACAGATTAAGTTTGCACCAAAAATAATATTTAAGAAGTATTCAACAGCTAAAAATAACATCCTATTTAGATTCTACACATTTTTTCAATCAAATTTCATATATAACATGTTAAAATCGGAGTTACGGTTTAAAAGATATGGATAATTTTGTTTTAGATAAAATATGGATTGATTAACTGAAAAGTCAGGGTTTTTTTTGTTAAAACAAAAAAACGTTTCGGCTGACTTAAATAGAGACGGCGGGTTGATTACCTGAAACATCAAGGAGTTTTCTGTACAGTGCAAAAAAATGGTTCGGCACCGACTTAAAGATGGACCGCAGGTTGATTATCTAAAACTGTGAGGACTTTGCTGCAAAAGGACAGAAAACGGTTCGTTCTGCCTTAAAGTTGGACTGTGGGTTAATTAACTAAAACTGCGAGGGCTTTTCTGCCTTAAAGGACGGGCGACAAAAGCGCTACGCGCTTTATTATTAGGGGAGATAAGATGGTCATATCATTTACAAGAAGAAGAGAAATAAAATCTGGAATAGAATTCTCCCATAAGCCAGCCTCTCAGTTATCAAAAGAATGTCTAGCTAGACTACCAGCAACTTGATTCGCTTCCCTAAAGCAATGTTTATAGCAAATCCTTGTAAAATCCATAGCCATCTACTTACACTCTAAAACCAAAACCGCATCAGCTCCCAGGTATTCATCCATTGATTGCATAGCGTCCACCATTGACATACAATCAGATTCAATTTCAACACGAGTGCAACTAATGTTTGCAACGAGATATAGCCCATTCCTGATAGCCTGAAACTCAGCTCATTCAGCATTGCGTACATGTGGTAGGTATCAATTTACAAATGCAACAAAGTCACCATGGTCATCACGAACAACAACCCCACATGCACCAGATAGAGTATGTTCATGGAAAGTTGCTGTAACGACCAAGATGCGGTCCTTTCCGATCTGGGGGTCGAGGCCCCCGAATAGGAAAGAAGCGCATCTAAGCGTTTCGCAAGCAAGTAGCACAAATAATAATAAAAGTAGACAATTCGGGATTCAATTGTCTTCTTATTAAACTCAGAGTACATCACCGATACAATCAAGGTAGTTCCGCTACGGACTACAAAACATGGAAAATGCTATGCTACCCTGCTGCAGGCCCACGATCACGACCATGCCTCAATCCTCTGGATAGTTCACGTAGAGGCGGTATGTCTCCTCGTCGTACTACCACGCCAGCTGGGTGACGTCGGGATCATCTGTCTCTGGGGTACCTGTACCTGCTGGGAGTTTCGGAGGAATCCGTGAGCCACGGGGACTCAGCAATCTAAGACCTTGGTGCCAGAACTAGTCATGTTATTGGGAAGGGTAAGGGAGAAGTGTGTCAGGCTACATCATCCTATGCTTGAATAAGTGGCTAACTTACGCAAAGTAGAAGGGAAGATGGTCTACGCTAGCGGTCGGGATTACTTGATCACTAAGTGATCCTGAACACCTACCTACGACATTCATAACCCCACCGTGTTCCCAATCGAAGAGAGATCTTCGAAGGGACAGTCACGGTTACGCACACAGTTGGCATTTTTATTAGTTTATGTTTAAGTTCTCTAATACCGGATGTTAACAAAATATCCCAAATTGCCACATAGCCGCGGGCACGGCTTTCCGAAAGATTAAACCCTCCAGGGGTGCTTCAACTAGTCCATCACAAACGAACACAGGCCGCAAAGGCATCCTCTATCACGAATCTCGTGATCTCGTCGGATTCCTTAGAGGAAAACCTCAACTCTGGGGGAAACCAAAGCTTCACTGGGATTCCTATACGCAAGATATACCGCTAAGGTAAGATAAGGCTAGCACGACCTCCCGACGTGTCGACAACCCTGATAAGAGCCGCGTATCTCAGTCTCAGGACACGCCGGATGAGCGATGGTTACCACGCCAAAACACCGAGTTGCCCCGGGGAGCGTAATAAGCTTCTATGGGTTGGACCAACACTCATGAGGAGCACTGGCCCGGGTTGTTGATTAAAGACCTCGGGATAGCTACTCCCTATGCAGATTATTATTAAGTTGTTAGCAAATTAACACTAATGTCGGGTCCTGCCGGACAAGCCTTAGCACTACGCGATTTATCGAGGGGGTCCCCATAACAACCCCGAACGTGTTAGGAGCGATCATTATGGAATCAAACACCGGTAACCAGTAACTAAGGCGGCAATAACGGAACAAAGCACCCGGCAAAAGGCTAGGCCTCCCGTCATTTACCAAGTATATAGGTGCATTAATTAGATAACAGAATTTAAGATAATGATATCAAGCTCGTGTTTATCACATGAGTTAAAAAACACCTGCAACTAGCAATGCTAATATTAGTAGCTGAGCAAGCCTACTTAGCCACACAAGTTTGCTAGGAAGGAGAACGGTGTTTAGGCTCATGGCATAAGAAGAGGCAATCTAATTTCAGTGGTAGGCAGTGAGCAATATGACATGGAAACGAAACTAACATAACAAGTCTAGATATGGAATCAAGGTCATATCATCTTGCCTGTGATATCCTCAGCTTGGAATGGTTCTGGATCGTCCTGCACGTACTCTCCTGACTCCACGTATTCGTTCTCCGACCCCGGTGCTACCCAACATAATAATAACAGCCAATGAACAGCAGCACCACAAGATGCAACAATCACATGATGCATGAGATGAAAATTGAGCATGCACCACTATTTCTATCACTAGCACAAGCAAAATAAACTACTGCAAGTTTCTGGACATAACTGTACACTAAGCTATTTTGACATGCATGATAATGACATGAACAGAAGCGGCTCGTGAAAACGGTGCAAAACCATATAAAGAACATTGCAAACGGAGCTACGGATCAACGGGAATCAACGAAAGAAGATATGAAGCTCTACGTGGAAGAATCAACACCACACTCACAATTGGCACAAATCTGGTATTCCCAGGTTGCCAAGACCTATAACAACCCAAAATGAATGGATTGGAGCAAGGAAGAACACCACAACACCATCTAAGCACACACAAAGATCAAAATGACAACACTACATAATCTGCCATAATCTGCATCTTAGCTCTTTGGGAGCTACATGCAACATAGCTACAAGTTTTCAAACATGACAAATAATATATGTGGCTGTAGCCAACCAAGAACACTACAGGAACCAGCAAGAATCACAGCAAAAGGAATTAAACTCTAGAAGATACAAGGCCACAAACTTTCCCAAAACCATCAGATCTCAGGGACTTAGTGAAAATTCCTGCACCTGAGTTTCTGTCTCTGTTCTGAAGCTTTTTGACAGCAATCAAAACACAACCTACTGGACTTCAAATGATTTGAAATTTGACAGGGAGCTTCACAAACTTACCAGGTTCAAAATCCTAGCACTGAACCTAGGCTAGTTCTCAACAGAATGACCAGCACATCCTCATCTATAAGAGAAGAAAATGTTTCCAGCATCCCAGGCTTGGTGAAATTTCAGAGTTCACTAATCTGGAATTTTTCAGCCACATGCCCACTTTGTCTAGGCATAGTTTGCACACACATTAAACCAAGTGATAATTGACACCACTATAGTGTAGAGCAAAACCCCTACTTCTATCACACAAAAACTAATGCCCTTGGGCTCCACCTATTCCATGGAATCAAAGATCAAACTTGCAACAAATCTGAATATGCAACTACATAAAGTACCCTTCTAAGACAACAACTACAAAGCTAGAGTTCATGTGCACAATGACAAAGTGACATGGGGGTTTGAACCCCATGTTTGTGTCATGCACATCAACATCACAAGCCCATCTACCAAACTATCCCCACACACAAACTCCATGCCCTCTCACATATAGACATGTGAAAGTGCATAGTTTTGCAAAGGTGGGGAAGTTCCACACACACACACACATACCCCACATCATCACATCATCATCTCCACAATAACCTCTAAACACAAGACATTTTAAAACAGCTCTTGTGAAGATGGAATTTTGAACATGAGATAATAGGAGAGGAAAAGGATTTAAAATTGCAATGAGCTTTGAAAATCCCAAGCAACCACTCCTACACTCCACACACCATCATCACATGACATCAACACATGAAATCACAAGGTAGCTAACTACAAGATCACCACCTACATCCATTACTAACATCACAAGAAATCATAGTGCAACAACACAAGATAAGGGCATGCAATGATATGCTATACATGCATGCATGAGAAGGAAATAGTAAGGAACACACATGAAATCATGGTATCAACTTTAACATCATAATCTCTGACAAGGTGGTCCCACATGAAGTAGGTCCAAAAAGGGTAGGTTCTACACTTGGGGCATTACAGTTGCATCAACATTTATCTTGACCAAACCACGACTGGGTTTTACCCACATATGATCATGCTTCCGAACCTATAGATGTGGTGTCATGGACTTTATAAAAATTGTTGCTAAAACTCGAATAGATAGTGCAGTTTTGTCAACAGTTTGAATAGAAACTCCCTTCACAAATTATCGGCGTTGCCACCAGATGTACCACACCGCTACAATTTCAATTTCGTTGTTGGCAGATCATTCGAAATAGCAACAGTTTTTTAGAGGATTTCAAGAGTTACCGATCCCGAAGTATAGCTCTGTTGATAACTTCTAGCAGTTCAAGTGCATCCCATATTTCTTTTGCTCAATTGCATTGAAATAAACAATGTTGGATATCTTCAACCCCAATTGCACAGGTAGGACACTGCGGCGAATACGGAATATGCCGAGATGCTAGAACGCCATAACATGGTAGAACCCCATGCAACACAAAGTGTTTCACTTTGCCAGGGACTGGCAATCGCCAAAGATCATTTCACACCGGATTTACATTAACACTCCCAGAACCATGAATTCGTGTGAGACTGCTCCCGAACTGGTGTTCGAACTCCGTGTGGTAGGCTGAGCGGACAGTAAAATAGCCCGGGCGTGTGAAATTCCATGCAACAAAATCCTCAGTCACTTGGACATTCAAACGAATCTGCAGAATCCTATTCATATCGACCGGTGAAAAGATGTCATAAATCAGCTCCGCGTCCCTTTGTCCCGAGTGAGGATCAATTAGCTCTTCCACCTTAGAGAGCATGGTACCTCCTCTAGGAGTAATGATCTTGCGAGATGCACTAGCGGGTATCCAGGGATCATTCCATATATTAATTTTAGAACCAGTACCAACTCTCCAAATATAATCCCTTTTGAAAGTTTGACCACCTGTAACTATACTCTGCCATGTAAATTAGGAGGCCTCTTCAAATTTAAAAAGTGTGCCTTATAAATTGTATGCATTGATCCTTTAATTAATAGATGGGTCTAATTAATATGCGTGCAACTAATAATACTAGTATAATGTGCCTTAGTGTTTTAGGATTATTTGATTTTCGTAAGATGCCTAATGCACCAAGAGGGAGGGAGTAATACTGTATTTGAAGTGTGGGAGCGGGCGGGATGCACACTATTAGAGCATCTATAATCAGAATTGTCTAATTCGAGTTCTTAGAGCATCTTCAGCCGCGCCCACAACAGGCCATCCAGTGCGTGTTTTTCCCCAACGTAAAAAAATTGCCTAGTCACGCCCCCAGGACGCCGATTTTCGCCCGTTGGGCCCATTTTAGGCCGGGTGATCCCAGGCCGAACCCAGTGCGCCGTGGGCCCTTGGGGGCTCCGGTGGAATGGAAAACGACGCATGGGCCGCCACTGCCAGGCAAAAAACGGTTTTCCACCTCCAGATTCCCTCCCCCCCCCCCCGCGCGCACTATACCTTTGATCACCGTGCCGATCTCGGCGCCGCCCACCTACCTACCGCCGGTAGAAAGGACATCTCCTCGATGAGAAAGGGAGGGTTGACCGCGGCTTTGCCCCTGCTTTTGGGCGAGTTTTTCGGTGCTCCGGCCACGCCCGCCAGGTGTTTGCTGATTTGTCTCGGCGATGGACTCCGACGACTAGGAGGCGTTCGCAGTGCTACTGGAGGAGGAAGCTGATGCCGACGCCCAGGACGAAGAGCACCTCATGGTCATCACCGCTCTGGCCGGCCTGTTCGCGAGCAACGCAAATCCACGGCGAGGTGGATGGGCGTCGGGCCGGCTGAAGGCAAATCACAGGCATCGACTGGAAGGCTATTGCTTGCTCTACACCGACTACTTCACCAACGCTCCTGTGCACGGCGATAAAGTATTTCGGCGCCGTTATCGGATGAGCCGGAAGCTCTTCCTCGGGATTGTGAATTCCATCTGGGAGTTTGACAACTACTTCAAGTGCAAAAAGGATTTCACCGGCACACTTGGATTCACCTCACTCTCAAAGTGCACGATTGATATGAGGATGCTTGCATACGGAGCTCCTGGTGATATTCTAGAAGACTATGGACGCATGGCCGAGTCCACTGCTACTTCTTGAGCTTGCGTTGGTTTTTCCCTTGAAGAGGAAAGGGTGATGCAGCAAAGTAGAGATAAGTATTTCCCTCACTTTGAGAACCAAGGTATCAATCCAGTAGGAGTATCAAGATGAGGCACCAAGGCACCTGCGCAAAAATAAACAAACTTGCACCCAGCGCGATAAAGGGGTTGTCAATCCCTTTACGATTACTTGCAATGTGAGATCTGATAGTGATAATAGGTAAATATAAATAAATAAATAAAAGTGCAGCATGGTATTTTTGGTATTTTTGTATGTAGATCTCAATATATAATGTGTAAAATAGACCCGGAGGCCATAGTGTTCACTAGAGGCTTCTCTTATGATAGCAAGTATTACGGTGGGTGAACGAATTACTGTCGAGCAATTGATAGAATCGCGCAAGGTCATAACGATATCTAAGGCAATGATCATACATATAGGCATCACGCCCGAGACAAGTAGACCGATACTTTCTGCATCTACTACTATTACTCCACACATCGACCGCTATCCAGCATGCATCTACTGTATTAAATTCATAACAAACAGAGTAACGCCTTAAGCAAGATGACATGATGTAGAGGGATAAATTCATGCAATATGATATAAACCCCATCTTTTTACCCTTGATAGCAACAACACGATACGTGCCTCGCTACCCCTTCTGTCACTAGGTGAGGACACCGCACGGTAGGAACCCAAAACCAAGAACTTCTCCCATTGCAAGAATTATAGATCAAGTTGGCCAAACAAAACCCATAACTCGAAGAGAATTACAAGGATACGAAATCATGCATATAAGAAATCAGAGGAGACTAAAATAATATTCATAGATAAGCTGATCATAAATTCACAATTCATCGGATCTCGACAAACACACCGCAAAAGAAAGTTACATCGGATAGATCTCCATGAAGATCATGGAGAACTTTGTTATTGAAGATCCAAGACAGAGAAGAAGCCACCTAGCTACTAGCTATGGACCCGAAGGTCTGTGGTGAACTACTCACGTATCATCTGAGAGGCAATGGTGTTGATGAAGAAGCCCTCCGTGTCCGAATCCCACTCCGGTAGGGCACCATTTAATGCCCCAAGAGTGTATCTTTCCCATATTTGGAACCTTCTCTATGTGGGTCCAACTTGTCATTGACATGAGGTTATGCATGTGATATTTCATGTGATGCTTCCCTTGTTTTATTCTCTTTTGCATGCATGCATCCATGCCATCCCATTCATTCCTTGTCTTGTGTTGTGCTTTGTGATTCCATGTGTGGTGTGATCCATGTGATGTGGTGGTGTGATGTTGGAAGTGTGGCATGAGATGGGTGTTGCTTGTAGTAGTAAGTATCTAAGTTGGTTTCCACTAGGGGTTCAAAACCATCTCTCTCTTATATTTCAAGCCCAAATATTCTTTTGTCTCTTCCCTGTTTTAAAAATGTCTACGGTTTAGGATATTTTGTGGTGGTCATGAAGTGGTGTATTTGTTGTTTTAAATCCATATTTGAAAGGTGCAAATATTCCCAAAACAGATAAAATAAATGCTGTTTTGAAATATTTAGTTGCCCCAAATAATTCTTTTCTATTTTAATCAAATGGGTAATAATTCCCTTATGACTAGGGGGTACTTTGTTTTATTTTAAACTCCTTCAGTTTTGCCTTGGTTTTAATTCTTTCTCTGGTTCATTTAAAAAATAGAAAACCCCCTCAGGGTTTCTTTTTCTCTTCCTCGCGCTAGCTTGGGCCACCACTCTTCCCCCCGTTGCCCAACTTCTCTCTTCCCGCATGGCAGCCAGGCACGCGACCCTCCTTCCTCCTCCTGACGGCGTCTACCCCCCCCCCCCCCCCCCCCCCGTGCCGGTTTCCGTCTGAAGTACAGAGAGAGGGAAGTGCGGCATGACGGCGTCCATCCCATCAGAGTCCCCTTAAAGCCTCGGCGTCTGGGCCTTCTTTCCTAGGGTTCCGCACATCCCCCATCTGCGCCACCACCATCTCCCTCCACCTCTCCTTCCCCCTCAGGCAAGTCTCTGCAGTTCGAAAGCAGAGAGAGGCAGAGAAGTAGCCGCCGTCGACTACCCCGCTCCCATCGTCTCCGGCGCCGGCCGCCATGTCCAGGGGCTCGGGGCTGCACCCCGTGCTCCATTCCCATCCTCGGTGAGGCCGGGGAGCGACCTCACCGACGGGCAGCTCCTTGTCTAAGGCGTGCACCCGGCGACCTTCTTCCACTACTTCGGTCTGAAAAAGGACTTCATCAGATCACCGTCGATCCTCTCCAAGCTTCTCCTCCAAGCAGATCGGCGCCTCTCCTTCCTTCCCTAGGTGAGAGAAAGCCTCCTTCCTCCCTTCCCCCTCGATTAGATCCACTGGAGTAGTTGTCGTGCTTCTCTGTTCAGATAGGAGCACGCAGTTCTTGGTTGTTGTGGTGTTGTTCCTTGTTGTGGTGTGCCCTGCTCGTCGTGCTGAAGGAACGTTTTCCCTATTGTGGTGTTGTAGGTGATCCGTGGTAGTCGCAGTAGCGAGTAGAGATCACGCTCCGGTGAAGTCTCTGTCGCCGGCGTCTCTGCGTAGCAGAGCAGGGATACCTTGTTGCTTTGTAGTGTTACCTAGCTGGAGGCTTCCTCTTTGTCAAGTCCCCGTTGTGTATCAACCCCCTTTTTGATTTTTGTTTCGACAGTAGCAGCAGCAGAGAAGTTACCTTGCAAGCTTTCCCTTCTCTGTCGAGCCTGTAGGCAGTAGTGGAGTGGTGTTGTAATTGTGTGAGTAGCAGGGGGTCTGGGGTTCGATCCCCCCGAGAACCTTTTATATTTTGCTGCATATTTTTCCATTTTTTCTTTGTAAGCTTGCATAGATGGAAGTGGGGTGTTAGATCTTCATGTGGGTTTTTTTTCTGCTTGCCTCCAACAGCAGGTGTTGCTAGTGTGGCTAGCTTGGTAGTGTATACACATGTGTAGGTTGTGTGATTGTGTATGTGTTAGTTCATGTTGTGGTAGTGATGTTGGTGTAGTCCTTGTGGCATTCCTAGTGTGGTATTTGTGCATGTGTAGATGTACATATTGTGTATATGTGTGTGGGGTGTGTCCATGTGCATGGTGATGAGCGCTTGCACCAAGCGTGTGTATGTGTGTGGATGGGGTTCCCCCTCCCCACATTCCTTGTGTGTGTGTGTAGTTAGTTGATCATGTGTTGTTGTGTGTGTGTTTGTGCATGTGTGTGTGTCACACACACATGCCCAAGTTATGTTGGGCCTTGATAAGCTCATGAGCATGTTTATATGTGTAGGGATGTAGATGATTTGGTGTCATCTAGGTGTGTGTCCTCATTAGCATGTGTAGGTGATTGTGATGCTTGTGCTTGTTGTATGTGTGTGGGCATGGTGATGTGCTATGGCACACCTACATGAGGTCAAAACCCTCATGTCACCATTGGACTTGTGAGAGTGTGCAAGGGCTTGAGTAGGTGTTGTTCTAGTGAATAGCACATGTGATGATGCACTATTCACTACATATGATTCCATGTAGATTTTGTTTTCTAGTTTGTGCCCATTTGTTCCATGCAAATTCATATGTTTTATATATGTTTTTGGGGTAGAATCATCCCATGAATCCATTGGTGAAGTCAGTTTTGCCTTTGGAACACTTTCTGGGGATGACATATTTCAGATTTCTTCTATGTTTGGAGCTTGGTTCCATGAGATGTGTTGAGCCCAAGAGGTTCGCATTATAGGGTGACCCCCTCTATGGTACGTTGGCTTTGTTTCATGCTTAGTATTTCATATGTGCAAGTTGTGCCTAGTCAAAGTAGGCATGTGGCTGAAATTCCAGTTTAGTGAAAATCTGTGATTTTCACTAAGTCTGAGAATATGTTTATATTTTCTTCTCGTGTTATTGTGCTTGTAGAGATCCATGTGTTGTGAATCAGCCTTTGCTATCAACTGGAAAGTTGTAGATTTTTTTTTTGTCTAGCTCTCTGTAAATTTTCATTCCATTTGGAGTCCTGTAGATATTCTTTTGGGTGCTGTCAAAGTGCTTCAGAGCATAAAAAGCTAGTGGGAATCTGGAATTTTCACTAAGTCCCTCAAAACTGATATTTTTGGCCAAGTTAGCAGCTGTGTAACTTTCTGTGTGAAACTCCTTTGCATTATCTTTTTGCTTGTGCTTGTAGTAATTTTAAATAGCTTCTGCCACATATCCTATTTGGCATATTTGGGGGGCTCTAGGTGCTTTGTATCTAGCCCTCAAACTGCTATGATGTTGTTTATGGAAGATTGTATAGTTTTGATGTTTTGATGCTTGTGAGTGCATAGATGATGGTGTGGTGATATTCCTTGCACCACCCCATCCATGTTGGTTTGTTTTATGTCTTGGCAAACCTGGAAATACCATAAGTATGCCATTGATGTGTGTTGTGATGTATTTGACACGTAGCACTTCATTTCTTGTTTCGTTGTTTCCCGTTGATCCGTAGCTCTGTTTGTAACGTTCTTTATATGCTTTTGCATTGTTTTCACATGACGCATCTGTTCCTGTCATTCTCATCCATGTCAAGATAGATTAGGGTGCAGTTCTGTGCAGGAATTTGTATTTACTTCTCATGCTTGTGCTAGTGACTAGAATAGAGATGCATGCTCATTTTCATCTCATGCATCATGTGCTTGTTGCATCTTGAGGTGTTGTTGTTCATTGGATGTTATTTTTATGTTGGGTAGCACCGGGATCGGAGCACGAGTACGTGGATCCAGGAGAGTACGTGCAGGACGAACAAGAGCAGTTCCAAGCTGAGGACATCACACGCGAGATGATATTACCTTGATTCCATCTCTAGACTTGTTATGCTAGATTACGTTTCTTCGTCATATGTTGGCTGCCTACCACTGAAATAATTGCCTCCTGATATTGCCAAGAAACTCATACACTTTCCCTTCCTACCAAATCTTGAATGGCTAAGTAGGCTTTGCTCAGCTACTAATGTTAGCGTTGCTAGTTCCAGGTGCCTTGTCTCATGTGAAAACATGAGTTGATATCATTATGTTAAATCTGATATTTATTTTAATGCACCTATATACTTGGTAAAGAACGGAAGGCCTAGCCTTTTGTCGGGTGTTTTGTTCCATTATTGCCGCCATAGTTACCGGCTACCGGTGTTTGATTCCATAATGATCGCTCCTAACACGTTTGGGGTTGTTATGGGGACCCCCTTGATAAATCGCGTAGTGTTAAGACTTGTCCGGCAGGGCCCAACAATGGTGTTAATTTGTAATCACTTAATAATAATAATCTGCATAGGGAATGATCACCCCGAGGATCTTTAATCAACAACCCGGGCCAGTGCTCCTCATGAGTGTTGGTCCAACCTGGTCTGCCTGCGGGGCCACCACAAGGAAACTTGACGTTTGGTTCTCGTAGATAGTTCCATCCGTCGTGTCCTGAGACTGAGATACGCAGCTCTTATCAGGGTCGTCGACACGACGGGAGGTCCTGCTAGTCTTGTCTTGCCTTAGCGATATATCTTGCGTATAGGAATCCCGGTGAAGCTTTGGTTCTCCCCAGAGTTGAGGTTTTCCTCTAAGGAATCCGACGAGATCACGAGATTCGTGATAGAGGATTACTTTGCGGCCTCTCAGAGTTTGTGTTGGACTAGTTGGAGAACCCCTGCAGGGTTTAATCTTTCAGAAAGCCGTGCCCGCGGTTATGTGGCAACTTGGAATATTTGTTAACATCCAGTTCTAGATAACTTAAACATAACTCTAATAAAATTGCCAACTGTGTGCGTAACCGTGATTGTCCCCTTCGAAGACCTCTCTTCGATTGGGAACACGGTGGCGTTATGATTGACGTAGGTAGGTGTTCAAGATAACTTAGTGATCATCTAATCATCGATCGCTAGTATAGACCACCTTCAATACTTGTTCTACATAAGTTAGCCACCATATAAACCTTAGGATGCTGCGACCTAAATACTCCACCGTTCCCATGTAATAACTTGACTAGTTCTGGCACCGAGGTCATAGATTGCTGAGTCCTCGTGGCTCACAAATTCCTTCACAACACCAACAGGTTCAGGTACCCCCGAGATAGGTGATCCCGAAGGCACGCAGCTGGCGTGGCAGTACGATGAGGAGAACGACCGCCTGTACGTGAACTATCCAGAAGATTGAGGCGTGGTCGTGATCGTGGGCAAGCATGCAGGGTAGCATAGTCATTTCTCATGTTTTGTAGTCCGTAGCAGAACTACCTTGTTTGGATGCGTGATGTAACTCTGATATATTTATGAGATGGAAGTTGAATCCAGCTTGTTGTCATTCTACTATTATTATGTATGTGATATGTTACCGTGCTTGCGAAACGCTTAGATGCGCTTCTTTTCAATTCGGGGCCCCGTTCCCCAAATCCGAAAGGACCGCATCTTAGTCGTTACAAGTTGGTAATTAGAGCCTTACGACCATAAGAGCCTTTGTTTGATCGTACTTGGCCGAGTCGAGTCTAGTAAAATGTTTTGAGTCTTAGTTATATCGGAGAGTAGGATTCTTTTTTCTCCTCTTCCATGCCCTGGTGAGGTTCCCGACTTAGGAAATCTTAATTCTACTCCTCTTCTCGCTCAATTTTTTTTAGGATCACGCGGGTATTTTTGAAATCTATATGATATCGATGTGATGGAGTTCTGTCTTGGTGCCTCCTGTCTGCCTTGGTTTCTTCTGGGTAGTTGAGCTCTAGGGGATTCTTGTCCACATCACCATCATTCAGATTTCTGAGCATCTAAGAATGAAGGATGTTCGTAATTGCTTCAATACTAGTAGTGGCGAGATAACCCCGATGTCCCCAGTACTGGTGTAGATTGTTCGGGAGTACTGCCATACTTTGTATCGTTGTGATCACGAGGGTCTGTTGTAGATGAAGGTCCGAGATTCTGGTTATGTGTTGACGGATGTGATACAGGTGACAGGTTAGTATAGGAGTTGTGTGATATTACTCCTTGTATCCGTGTACCAGATTGCATGACCAGATATTTCGGGAATTCTTAGGTGGGATATCAAGTAGTAACTTATAGCACAATCTTCCTACAGATGCATGATGTGAGGTTGGGATTCGATGTTCAGTGGGTATGTTTGTTCACAGTCGTCTTACAGCGGTTCTCGTTGTGTCTTAAAGAGTCCTTGTAGCTCGCTACGACTCGGGGATACTTCGTAAGTCGTGTAAACTACCTTGTACAGGATGGCTACTGTAAATTCGAGCCCGTGCGATCTTATCCATGAAGATGTCGGATGAAATCTCGATCATACGTTTGTTCCGAGCAGTTCTAGCTCATACTTGTTTGCAAGTGGTCTCAATCAGAATTTTGACGACCGTCACTTTGAGGAAGCATTCTTACTATTTTGTTCGAGTGCAATTGCTATATTCCTGTCATTTTGATTCAGCTATATCTTCAATTTATTCTATGGGCTAATGTGTTGTCCGTCTTCAGGATGGATCCACCAACTCATCAGAATCCAGAGCATGAGGATATGCCGCCACCACCTCCTCCTCCGGAGAATCCTTCTTCGCCGCCGCCTCCTCGTGCAGAGGCTTGGCAAGCGGTGATGGCTGCTACAAATGCAAACACTCAGATGCTGCTACAGTTGTTGCAAGAGAGGGCTAATCAGCAGCAAGGCAATTTCCAGCATGGTGGCAATCGGTTTGCTAATCTGAGTCAGTTCCTGTCGAATCAACCGAATACTTTCACTTCCTGTGACCAGCCGTTCGATGGTGAGGATTGGATCCGCGACATGAACAAGCATTTTGAGTGCAGCAATGTTCGTCATGAGGATTTCGTCAAATTTGCAACATTCCAGCTGAAGGGGCAAGCATCTATCTGGTGGCAACAGTTGAAGGATTCCAGAGGCGCTAGAGTGATCACTTGGGATGAGTTCTGCCGTGACTTCAGATCCCACTACATTCCATCCAGATTCATCGAGGAAATGCGTGAGAAGTTCAGGCGCTGAAGTAGGGTGGTAACTCCGTGTACAAGTACAACATCGAGTTCCACGAGCTAGCCCGATACGCCTTGCAGGATATCCCTGATCAGAAGAGGAAGATTTATCAGTTCAGAGGTGGCTTGAAGGAAGATTTACAGTTAACTCTTGCTTTGCACGATCCTGAGGAGTTCGACAAGTTCTACAACTTAGCCCTCAGGGCAGAGGCAGCCTTGCTCAGGTTGGAGAATTCTAAGAAGCGCTTCACACATACCAGCTCTTCCTCTACTCAGGTGGTTCAGAAGCAACATAAGTTTTGGGTGTCTCCTCCTCCTCCTTGGCACTCGCAGTAGCTCTAGCATTCTGGTGGCCGTGGTTCTTCCCACCCACCCAACCCAGTCTTTCCGTAGAGATTCCAGCATCAGAAGCAAGGGCCTCCTCAGACACAGTACCGTCAGCCAGCAGAGGTTACTTGTCACAAGTGTGGGCAGTAAGGTCATTATGCCAACAAGTGCACTTCTCAGCTCCGTCTACCGCCTCCTCCTCCAGGCAAACCTCCAAGCAATGCTCTGGTCCAGTTCAACCCCAGGTCAGCTCGAGTCAACATGGTGAATGCAGCTGAGGCAGAAAACTCGTCAGATGTGATCATGGGTAACCTCCTCGTTAATGATATTCCTGCTAAAGTGTTGTTCGATTCTGGCGCATCGCATTCTTTCATGTCATATCCCTTTGCATCTGGTAATAATATTGCGACTGAGTTTCTACCCAAGTCATTGCAAGTGGTGTCTCCGGGTATGCGGATGAGCTCTCAATTGTTCGTTCCGGGTGCTTCTGTCAAGATAGGCAGTTATTCTTTTCTGGCGTCTCCTATTGTCTTGGGAAATTCCGACATTGATTTGATCCTTGGTATGGACTGGTTGGCCATGAACAAGGCATCGATTGATTGTGAAGCTAAAGAAGTGAAGCTTACCCACCCTTTGGAGGATGTGATTATATTCGCGGCGCGCGATGATACAATCCGTCTGTTCTCTTTGAATGAAAAGGGTGAGATTAATCCTATTTCGCAAGTCCTAGTGGTCTGGAATATGAAGATGTGTTTCCAGAAGAGCTGCTGGGTATGACCCCGCACTGAGAAGTTGAATTTGTCATTGAACTTGAACCAGGTACTGAGCTAGTGTGCAAACGGTCGTACAAATTGGGTCCACAAGAGTTGAAGGAACTTAAGAGGCAACTCGATGAGTAGGAGCGTTTGGGTTTGATCAGACCGAGCTCATCTCCGTGGGGCTGTGGAGTTCTGTTTGTCAAGAAGAAGGATGGCATGGACCGGCTGTGTGTCGATTACCGTCCTTGAACAAGAAGACAGTCAGGAACAAGTATCCACTTCCGATTATAACTGAGTTGTTCGAACAGTTGAAAGGGGCTAAGATCTTCTCCAAGCTCGATCTCAGAATGGGCTATCATCAAATTCGCATTCGCGAAGAAGATATTCCGAAGACTGCCTTCAGGACTAGTTTTGGCTCGTATGAGTATACGGTCATGTCTTTTGATCTGGCAAATGCTCCTCCGACATTTTGTCGATTGATGAACTACATATTCTCTCCGTTCAAGAATGACTTCGTCTTGCTCTATCTCGACGACATTCTGGTCTTTTCTGAAACCGAGGAAGAACATGAAGAACATCTCAGTTTGGTGCTTGATAAGCTTAGGGAGTACAAATTGTATGGCAAGTTTTCCAAGTGTGAGTTCTGGTTGAAAGAAGTCGTCTATCTTGGGCACATTATCTCTGCCGAGGGCATCAAAGTTGATCCGTCGAAGGTGCAGGCCTGAATGGGAGCCTCCGTAGAATGTGAAGCAGCTTCGAAGCTTTCTCGGGCTTGCAAGCTATTGCAGAAGGTTCGTTGAGAACTTCTCCAAGATTGCTAAGCCGCTCTCAAGTCTTCTTCAGAAAGGTGTGAAGTATGCTTGGTCTCCAGAGTGTTAGTTGGCCTTCGACACACTCAAAGAGAAGCTCACCTCTAATCCAGTCTTGGTTCCTCCGGATGATTCCAAGCCTTACCAGGTGTTCTGCGACGCTTCTCTTTAGGGTCTTGGTGCAGTTCTGACGCAAGAGAAGAAAGTGGTTGCTTGTACCTCCAGGCAGTTGAAGCCAGCGGAGAAGAATTATCCGGTGCATGATCTTGAGCTAGCAGTTGTGGTACACGCTCTGATGACTTGGAGACACCTCTTGTTGGAACGAAAGGTTGAAGTGTTCACCGATCACAAGAGTCTCAAGTACATCTTCACTCAGGCTAACCTGAATCTTCGGCAAACTCGTTGGGTGGAAATGCTCCAAGATTTTAATCCGAGTGTTGAGTACACGCCAGGCAAAGCTAATGTCGTGGCAGATGCCTTGAGCAGGAAGGCATACTGCAACCATCTTATTCTGAAACCTCTCCAGCCTGACCTTTGTGAGTCCTTCAGGAAGCTCAACCTTCAGTTAGTACCTCAGGGGTTTCTTGCAAACCTTCAGATCTCTCCTACCTTGGAAGATCAGGTCCGAGCAGCACAGCTTCTTGATGCAATGGTGAAGAAAGTCAAGATTGGCGTGGCAAAGAGTCTTCCCAAATATAAGTGCTTCAGTGTTGATGCTAGAGACACGTTGTTCTTTGAGGATCGTCTTGTCGTTTCGAAAGGTGATCTCAGAAAGGTAATCATGGAAGAAGCTCATAACTCTGTGCTCTCTATTCATCCTGGAAGCTCCAAGATGTATCAGGACTTGAAACAGACCTTCTGGTGGACTCGCATGAAGCGTGAGATTGCTCAGTTCGTTAATGAATGTGATGTATGTCGAAGGGTGAAAGCAGAGCATCAACATCCAGCAGGTCTTTTGCATCCTTTGCCCATTCCCGAGTGGAAGTTCGATCACATTGAGATGGATTTCGTCACCGGGTTTCCGAAGTCCAAGAAGGGTAATGATGCCATCTTTGTCGTCATCGACAAGTTGAGTAAAGTGGCTCATTTTCATCCAGTCAAGGAATCCATTTCGGCAGCTCAGCTTGCAGAGTTATACACTTCCAGGATTGTGTCTTTGCACGGCATGCCTATGATGATTTCTTCGGATCGCGGAAGTATCTTCACTTCCAAGTTCTGGAACTCTTTTCAGTCTGCAATGGGCACGAAGATACGCTTCAGCACAACTTTTCATCCTCAGACTAGTGGTCAAGTGGAGTGAGTCAATCAAGTTCTTGAGGATAAGCTGAGAGCCTGTGTTATCTCTTTTGGCATGAAGTGGGAGGATTGTCTGCCTTTTGCTGAGTTCTCGTATAACAACAGTTATCAAGCTAGTTCTGGCTAAGCTCCGTTTGAAATTCTCTATGGTAGGAAGTGTCGTACCCTGCTCAACTCGTCCGAGACCGGCGAGCGTTAGATTCTTGGGAATGATTTGATTGAAGAAGCTGAGGAGATATGTCGGGTCATTCGTGACAATCTTAGAGCAGCTCAGTCCCGTCAGAAGAGCTATTATGATAGCAAGCATCCTGACATGTCTTATGAGCTTGATGACTTCGTCTATCTCAAGGTGTCGCCTATGAAGGGTACACAGCGCTTTGGCATCAAAGGCAAGCTTGCGCCTCGTTTCGTGGGCCCATTCAGAGTTGTTGGAAAGAGAGGCTACCTTGCGTAGCAACTTGAGCTCTTGTCAAACTTTGCAAATGTGCATGATGTGTTCCATGTCTCTCAGCTCCGGAGGTGCTTCAAGACCCCCCAGCACACTGTTCTTCTTCAAGACTTCGACCTTCAGCCTGACCTATCTTATCATGAGCATCTAGTTGGGGTTCTCGAGGCGACTGAGAGCAAGACCCGTAACAAGACTGTCAAATTTCTCAAAGTGCAGTGGTCACACCATTCCGATAAAGAGGCTACTTGGGAACGTGAGGATCACCTCCGTTCTGAATTTCCGGAGTTCTTTCAGGCGTAGATCTCGGGGCGAGATCTTTTTGTAGTGTGGGAGAGTTTGTAATGCCCCAAGAGTGTATCTTTCCCATATTTGGAACCTTCTCCATGTGGGTCCAACTTGTCATTGAAATGAGGTTATGCATGTGATATTTCATGTGACGCTTCCCTTGTTTTATTCTCTTTTGCATGCATGCATCCATGCCATCCCATTCGTTCCTTGTCTTGTGTTGTGCTTTGTGATTCCATGTGTGGTGTGATCCATGTGATGTGGTGGTGTGATGTTGGAAGTGTGGCATGAGATGGGTGTTGCTTGTAGTATTAAGTATCTAAGTTGGTTTGCACTAGGGGTTCAAAACCAACTCTCTCTTCTTTTGTCTCTTCCCTGTTTTAAAAAAGTCCATGGTTTAGGATATATTGTGGTGGTCATGAAGTGGTGTATTTGTTGTTTTAAATCCATATTTGAAAGTTGCAAATATTCCCAAAACAGATAAAATAAATGCTGTTTTGAAATATTTACTTGCCCCCAAATAATTCTTTTCTATTTTAATCAAATGGGTCGTAATTCCCTTATGACCAGGGGTACTTTGTTTTATTTTAAACTCCTTCAGTTTTGCCTTGGTTTTAATTCTTTCTCTGGTTCATTTAAAAAATAGAAAACCCCCTCAGGGTTTCTTTTTCTCTTCCTGGCACTAGCTTGGGCCACCACTCTTCCCCCCGTTGCCCAACTTCTCTCTTCCCGCACGGCAGCCAGGCGCGCGACCCTCCTTCGTCCTCCTGACGGCGTCTACCCCCCCCCCCCCCGTGTCGCTTTCCGTCTGAAGTACAGAGAGAGGGAAGTGCGGCATGACGGCGTCCATCCCATCATAGTCCCCTTAAAGCCTCGGTGTCCGGGCCTTCTTTCCTAGGGTTCCGCGCATCCCCCATCTGCGCCACCACCATCTCCCTCCACCTCTCCTTCCCCCTCAGGCAAGTCTCTGCAGTTCGAAAGCAGAGAGAGGCAGAGAAGTAGCCGTCGTCAACTACCCCGCTCCCATCGTCTCCGGCGCCGGCCGCCATGTCCAGGGGCTCGGAGCTGCACCCCGTGCAACATTCCCATCCTCGGTGAGGCCGTGGAGCGACCTCACCGACGGGCAGCTCCTTGTCTAAGGCATGCACCCGACGACCTTCTTCCACTACTTCGGTCTGAAACAGGACTTCATCAGATCACCGTCAATCCTCTCCAAGCTTCTCCTCCAAGCAGATCGGCGCCTGTCCTTCCTTCCCTAGGTGAGAGTAAGCCTCCTTCCTCCCTTCCCCCTCGATTAGATCCGCCGGAGTAGTTGTCGTGCTTCTCTGTTCAGATAGGAGCACGCAGTTCTTGGTTGTTGTGGTGTTGTTCCTTGCTGTGGTGTGCCCTGCTCGTCGTGCTGAAGGAACGTTTTCCCTCGTAGCTGTAGCATGTGTAGGTGATCCGTGGTAGGCGCAGTAGCGAGTAGAGAACGCTCCGGTGAAGTCTCTGTCGCCGGCGTCTCTGCGTAGCAGAGCAGGGAGACCTTGCTGCCCTGTAGTGATACCTAGTTGGAGGCTTCTCTTTGTCAAGTCCCCGTTGCGTATCCTAGTGGTTTGCAGTGCGTGCGTGTTGTATGTGTTGGCCTGCACGTGCTGGGTTCGAGTCCCAGAGAGAGCACCCCCCCTTTTTGATTTTTGTTTCGACAATAGCAGCAGTAGAGAAGTTACCTTGCAAGCTTTCCCTTCTCTGTCGAGCCTGTAGGCAGTAGTGGAGTGGTGCTGTAGTTGTGTGAGTAGCAGGGGGTCTAGGGTTCTATCCCCCCCAGAACCTTTTATATTTTGCTGCATATTTTACTGTTTTTGCTGTAAGCTTGCATAGAAGGAAGTGGGGTGTTAGATCTTCATGTGAGTTTTTTTCCTGCTTGCCTCCAACAGTAGGTGTTGCTAGTGTGGCTAGCTTGGTAGTGTATAAGCATGTGTAGGTTGTGTGATTATGTATGTGTTAGTTCATGTTGTGGTAGTGATGTTGGTGTAGTCCTTGTGGCATGCCTAGTGTGGTGTTTGTGCATGTGTAGATGTACATATTGTGTATATGTGTGTGGGGTGTGTCCATGTGCATGGTGATGAGCTCTTGCACCAAGTGTGTGTGTGTGTGGATGGGTTTTCCCCCTCCCTACATACCTTGTGTGTGTGTGTGTGTGTAGTTAGTTGATCATGTGTTGTTGTTTGTGTGTTTGTGCATGTGTGTGTGTCACACACATGCCCAAGTTATGTTGGGCCTTGATAAGCTCATGAGCATGTTTATATGTGTAGAGGTGTAGATGATTTGGTGTCATCTAGGTGTGTGTCCTCATTAGCATGTGTAGGTGATTGTGATGCGTGTGCTTGTTGTATGTGTGTGGGCATGGTGATGTGCTATGGCACACCTACATGAGGTCAAAACCCTCATGTCACCATTGGACTTGTGAGAGTGCGCAAGGGCTTGAGTAGGTGTTGTTCTAGTTAATAGCACATGTGATGATGCACTATTCACTACATATGATTCCATGTAGATTTTTTTTCTAATTTGTGCCCATTTGTTCCGTGCAAGTGCATATGTTTTATATATGTTTTTGGGGTAAAATCATCCCAGGAATCCATTGGAGAAGTCAGTTTTGCCTTTGGAACACTTTCTGGGGATGACATACTTCAGATTTCTTCTATGTTTGGAGCTTGGTTCCATGAGATGTGTTGAGCCCAAGAGGTTGAATCCTTGTTGTGGCATTAGAGGGTGACGCCCTCTATGGTATGTTGGCTTTGTTTTGTGCTTAGTAGTTCATATGTGCAAGTTGTGCCTAGTCAAAGTAGGCATGTGGCTGAAATTCCAGTTTATATTTTCTTCTCCTGTTGTTGTGCTTGTAGAGATCCATGTGTTGTGAATCAGTCTTTGCTATCAACTGGAAATTTGTAGCTTTTGTTTTTGTCTAGATTTGTGTAAAATTTCATTCCATTTGGAGTCATGTATATATTGTTTTCGGTGCTGTCAAAGTGCTTCAGAGCATAAACACCTAGTGGGACTCTGGAATTTTCACTAAGTCCCTGAAAACTGATATTTTTGGCCAAGTTAGCAGATGTGTAACTTTCTGTGTGAAACTCCTTGAATTATATTTTTTATTGTGCTTGTAGTAATTTGAAATAGCTTCTGCCACATATCCTATTTGGCATATTTGGGGGGCTCTAGGTGCTTTGCATGTAGCCCTCAAACTGCTATGTTGCTGTTTATGGCAGATTGTATAGTTTTGATGTTTTGATGCTTGTGAGTGCATAGATGATGGTGTGGTGATATTCCTTGCACCACCCCATCCATGTTGGTTTGTTTTATGTCTTGGCAACCTGGAAATACCAGAAGTATGCCATTGGTGTGTGTTGTGATGTATTTGACACGTAGCACTTCATTTCTTGTTTCGTTGTTTCCCGTTGATCCGTAGCTCCGTTTGTAACGTTCTTTATATGCTTTTGCATCGTTTTCACGTGACGCATCTGTTCCTGTCATTCTCATGCATGTAAAGATAGCTTAGGGTGCAGTTATGTACAGGAACTTGTATTTACTTCTCATGCTTGTGCTAGTGACTAGAATAGAGATGCATGCTCATTTTCATCTTGAGGTGCTGTTGTTCATTGTATGTTATTTTTATGTTGGGTAGCACCGGGATCGGAGCCCGAGTATGTGGATCCGGGAAAGTACGTGCAGGACGAACAAGAGCAGTTCCAAGCTGAGGACATCACATGCAAGATGATATGACCTTGATTCCATCTCTAGACTTGTTATGCTAGATTACGTTTCTTCGTCATATGCTCGGTGCCTACCACTGAAATAATTGCCTCCTGATATTGCCATGAAACCCATACACTTTCCTTCCTACCAAATCTTGAATGGCTAAGTAGGCTTTGCTCAGCTACTAATGTTAACGTTGCTAGTTGCAGGTGTCGTGTCTCATATGAAAACCTGAGTTGATATAATTATGTTAAATCTCATATTTATTTTAATGCACCTATATACTTGGTAAATAACGGAAGGCCTAGCCTTTTGTCGGGTGTTTTGTTCCGTTATTGCCGCCATAGTTACCGGCTACCGGTGTTTGATTCCATAATGATCGCTCCTAACACGTTCGGGGTTGTTATGGGGACCCCCTTGATAAATCGCGTAGTGTTAAAACTTGTCCGGCAGGGCCCAACATTGGTGTTAATTTGGTAATCACTTAATAATAATCTGCATAGGGAATGATCACCCCGAGGATCTTTAATCAACAACCCGGGCCAGTGCTCCTCATGAGTGTTGGTCCAACCTGGTCTGCCTGCGGGGCCACCACGAGGAAACTTGAGGTTTGGTTCTCGTAGCTAGTTCCATCCGTCGTGTCCTGAGAGTGAGATACGCGGCTCTTATCAGGGTCGTCAACATGACGGGAGGTCCTGCTAGTCTTGTCTTGCCTTAGCGATATATCTTGCATATAGGAATCCCGGTGAACCTTTGGTTCTCCCCAGAGTTGAGGTTTTCCTTTAAGGAATCCAACGAGATCACGAGATTCGTGATAGAGGATTACTTTGCGGCCCGTGACCGTTTGTGATGGACTAGTTGGAGCACCCCTGCAGGGTTTAATCTTTCAGAAAGTCGTGCCCGTGGTTATGTGGCAACTTGGAATATTTGTTAACATCCGGTTCTAGATAACTTAAACATAACTCTAATAAAATTGCCAACTGTGTGTGTAACCGTGACTGTCCCCTTCCAAGACCTCTCTTCGATCGGGAACATGGTGGGGTTATGATTGACGTAAGTAGGTGTTCAGGATCACTTAGTGATCATCTAATAATCGATCGCTAGTATAGACCACCTTCAATACTTGTTCTACGTAAGTTAGCCACCATATAAAGCTTAGGATGCTGCAACCTAAATACTCCACCTTTCCCACCTAATAACTTGACTAGTTCTGGCACCGAGGTCATAGATTGCTGAGTCTCCGTGGCTCACAGATTCCTTCACAACACCAACAGGTTCAGGTACCCCCGAGACAGGTGATCCCGACGGCACGCAGCTGGCGTGGCGGTACGATGAGGAGAACGACCACCTGTACGTGAACTATCCAGAAGATTGAGGCTTGGTCGTGATCGTGGGCAAGCATGCAGGGTAGCATAGTCATTTCTCATGTTTTGTAGTCTGTAGCGGAACTACCTTGTTTGGATGCATGATGTAACTCAGATATATTTATGAGATGGCAGTTGAATCCCTTATTGTCAATCTACTATTATTATGTATGTGCTATGTTACCGTGCTTGCGAAACGCTTAGATGCGCTTTTTTCCTATTCGGGGCCCTGTTCCCCTAATCGGAAAGTATCGCATCTTAGTCGTTACACACCAGAACGGTCCCCAGATGGGATCTCACAGAAACAGAAGCTTGCGGCAGCAGAAAAGTATTTTCGTGGCTCTCTCTGTTGGTTTGGGGATTTTAGGGAATTTATAGGCGAAAGAGGTAGGGCAAGGGAGGCACGGGGGCCCACAAGCCTGCTAGGCGCCCCCCTGGCGCGCCTAGGGGGCTCGTGGCCTCCTCCGTGGCCCTCTGCCTTGGTTCTCAAGTCTTCTGGATCTCTTCTGTTATGGAAAAAATCATCACGAAGGTTTTATTCTGTTTGGACTCCATTTAATATTCTTATCTAAAAATGGTCAAAAACACGGAAAAAACAGAAACTGGCACTGGGCACTGAGTTAATAGGTTAGTCCCAAAAATGATATAAAATAGCATATAAATGCATATAAAACATCCCAAGTTGATAATATAATAGCATGGAACAATAAAAAATTATAGATACGTTGGAGACGTATCATCCACCACCATTGGGTGTTTGTACAATTTCTGCACGGCAGTGGTGGCAGTGTTTGGACCTTAATACTTGCAATCACCCAATGTTGAAGACACTGCTCGGATCTTAGCACATAATGCAGCAAGAGGATTTCCTGGGATGCTTGGAAGTATCGACTGCATGCATTGGAAATGGAAAACCTGTCCATTTGCTTGGCAGGGGATGTACAAAGGTGCCAAAAGAGGTTGTAGTGCGGTACTTAAGGCAGTGGCCACACGGAACCTCTGGATTTGGCACTCCTTCTTTGGTATGCGAGGAACTCCTAATGACATCAACATACTGTAGCGCTCGAATGTCTTTGCCAAGCTTGTTGAAGGTCATGCTCCTTCGGTCAACTGCGAGGTCAACGGGCACCTCTACAACTAGGGGTACTACCTAGCAGATGACACCTATCCGAGATGGTTCACATTTGTGAAGACTATCTCAAACCCTGCGCCAGGAGGCAAGAACTCCTACTTTGCCAACCGTCAAGAATCTTGCAGGAAGAATGTCAAGCGGCCATTTGGTGTGCTCCAATCTTGATTTGCTATTGTCCGGTACCCTTCTCATACCTGGTCGAAAGATCAAATGTGGGAAGTCATAACTTCCTCTGTCATCTTGCACAACATGATCATTGAGAGCGAGCAAGAAGAGCTAGTGTTTGACATTGAACCATATTACAGGCAGGGTCCTTGATACGTCTCCAACGTATCTATAATTTTTGATGGTTTCATGCTATTATCTTGTCAAACTTTGGATGTTATGCATGCCTTTTATATTTTTTTGGGACTAACTTATTAACTCAGTGCCAAGTGCGAGTTCCTGTTTTTTCCATGTTTTTGACCCCTTTCAGAGGAGATTTTGAAACGGAGTCCAAACGGAAGAAAATCCCCGAAAAGATTTTTTCTGGAACGGAAGAAGATCAGGAAGCTTGGGAGCCAAGGCAGGGAAGCCTCAGGGGCCCCACAGGCCCCCACCCCACGGCCAGGGGCAGGCCGCGCCATCCAGGCTTGTGGGCCCCCTGAGCGCCCCCTGGCCTAGGAGTTGCGCCTATAAATTCCCTAAAAATCCCAAAAAAATCAGGAGATCATCAAAACTACTTTGTTGGGGAACGTTGCATGGGAAACAAAAAAAATCCTACACACACATAAGATCTATCCATGGTGATGACCATCTACAAGAGGAGCGATCGGATCCACATACCCTTGTAGATCGCTAAGCGGGAAGGTTTAAGAAACGCGGTTGATGTAGTCGAATGTCTTCGCGATCCAAATCGCAATCCATCCCACGATCCAATCATAATCTAGTGCCGAACGGACGGCACCTCCACATTCAGCACACGTGCAACTCGATGACGATCTCCGCCTTATTAATCCAGCAAGAGGGGCGAAACGGTAGCTGAATCTTCCAACAACACAATGGCGTGACGGTGATTGACGTCAGCTGTGCTTTCCTGGCAATGGCTCCAGAAAAGGGCTGATCCTGCAATCTCTGGCGGATCTTCTCCTCATTAGTAGTGGCGGATCTTCTCCTCATTAGTGAAAAGGTTGGCTATTTCGGATAGTTTGGCAAGATGGGCTATGACCGTCTCAGACTCATAACCGTGATAAGTATCAGATTCGACTAGAGAGATTATCTCAGGGTCGACAGAGAATTCATAATCCTTATCGGTGACAAAGATAGGTGAAGTGGCAAACTTCGGATCATTTTTCATCCTAACTTCCCGAGATTTTTCCTTCCACTTGAGAATTAATTTCTCAGCGTGATAGCCATCCTTACACGCAAGAAAATCCTCAGCTATCTCTCCCTCCATAACGTAACCCTCGGGTATATCAGGCAATTCATATCTAGGAGAGCTAGATCTAAGAGGAGCAAAAGCAGGTTCTATCTCAATAGTATCGGTAGTTTCAGAAGCATCACGAGCATTGGCAGTAACTCTAGCAATATGAGCATCAAGGAACACTCCTAGTGGGACATCAGGCAAAGGAGTATCTCTAGCAGTATCAAGCATAGCATCATCAGGCAAAATAGGATCTCTAGAATCATCAGGCAAGGCAGTATCAAGCATAGCATCTCTAGTAGTATTAGACATAGTATCAAGCATAGCATCTCTAGCAGTATCAGGCATAGTATCAAGCATAGTATCATCAGGCATAGTATCAAGCATAGCATCTCTAGCAGTAGCATCATAAGCATCATCAAGCACAGGCGACATATCAAGATTTCTAGCATTAGGTGATGTCGCAAACTTACTCATAACTGAAGGTGAATCAAGTGCAGAGCTAGATGGCAATTCCTTACCTCCCCTCGTAGTTGAGGGAAAGACTTTGGTCTTCGGATCCTTCAGATTCTTCATAGTGATCAGAAGATATAAATACCAAGTGACTCAGAGAATATAGCAATAACAACCTGGCAACGGTGCCAGAAAAATGCTGACGTAAGCTGTGCTTCCCTGGCAATGGCTCCAGAAAAGGGTTGATCCTGCAATCTCTGTCATTAGCTAGATGAATGCTTATGACAACAAACCTTCCCCTGCAACGGCACCAGAAGAATGCTGAAAGCACTCCCAAGTAATGAGACTAGAAGAATGTTGTTGATGGCCCACCAGCGCGTGGGTTCGCAGCAGTTTTCGAGGGTAGAGTATTCGACCCAAATTTGTAGGTAAGCCAGTCAGGAGGTGAGAGTATACTCTCAAGTATTAGCAGCTGAATTTGTCGGATTCAACCACACCTGAAAGATTAGTATCTGCAAGCACAATAGTAACAGCAAAGTAGTATGATAACAACGGTGTCAGAAACGATCTGTTGACGGCAGACTATTCCTAACAATTGTATCAATGGCGTCTCCGTTGCCGCGTCGACGGAAGTTGTCAATTCCCGTCGACGGACTGGCGAATCAACAGTGTAGCAGGTAGTAGCAGTGTAACGAGCAATAGGAGTGGCAAGGAACAGCAGTAGTGACAGCAGTAGCAAGTAGCAACAGTAGCAAGCGACAGTAGTAGCAACAGTAGCAGCAGCAGCAGAGCAAAACAAGTAACAGCAGTAGCAACAGTAGTAGCAGCAGCAGAGCAAGACAAGTAACAGTAGTAGGACAAACTCGTAGGCAATGGGTCGGTGATTTGTTTGGATGATATTCATCATGCAACAGCTATAACACGGAGAGATATGTGGCTAGCTCCCGTTCGTCAATGTGATGTAGGCATGCATTCTGTGTGTCGTCATACGTGCTTATGGAAAAGAACTTGCATGACATCTATTGTCAATCCCTCCTGTGGCAGCGGGGTCCAAAACGAAACTATGAGATATTAAGGTTCTCCTTTTAATAAAGAACCGGACCAACGCATTAGCACTTGGTGAACACATGAACTCCTCAAACTATGGTCATCACCGGGAGTGGTTCCGGTTATTGTCACTCCGGGGTTGCCAAATCATAACACATAGTAGGTAACTACAACTTGCAAGATCGGATCTAAAACACACATATAATGGTGACAACATAATAATTGCATATCTGAAATCATGGCACTCGGGCCCTAGTGACAAGAATTAAGCATGGCAAAGTAGTAGCAACATCAAATCTCAGAACATAGTGGATACTAGGGATCAATCCCCATCAAAACTAACTCGATTACATGATAGATCTCATCCTACTCATCACCGCCCAGCGAGCCTACGAATAGATTACTCACGAACGACAAAGAGCTTCATGGAATTGGAGAGGGAAGAAGGTTGATGATGACGATGGCGATGATTTCCCCTCTCTGGAGCCCAAGACGGACTCCAGATCTGCCCTCCAGATAAAGAACAGGTGGTGGTGGCGCCTCCGTATCGAAATGCGACGAAAACTTCTCTTTTTTATTTTTTCTAGGACGAAAGACAACTTATAGAGCTGGAGTTGGGGGCGGCAGGTTCCTGTGGGCCCCACAAGCCTGCCCACCGCCACCAGGGGGTGGTGGCGGAGCAGGGGCTTGTGGCCCACTGGCCCACCCCCTGAGGTGGAACTTGGCGCAGATATTTTTGATATTTTCCAAAACTGCTCCCGTAAATTTTCAGGATGTTTGGAGAACTTTGATTTCTGCACAAAAATAACACCAAGGCAATTCTGCTAAAAACAACGTCAGTCCAGGTTAGTTCCATTCAAATCATGTAAATTATAGTCCAAAACAAGGGCAAAAGAGTTTGGATAAGTAGATACGTTGGAGACGTATCAACTCCCCCAAGCTTAAAAGCTTGCTTGTCCTCAAGCAACTCAGTTGACAAACTGAGAGAGAAAGAAAAACTTTGACAAACTCTGTTTGATCTTGTTGTTGCAACTATGTCTAACTCATAACCAGAATTTCAGCAGGATCACAAGTTAAGCACATAAGCAAATGACACAAAGGTCTCACGGTAAACTAATATCAATGGCACAATCAGCTAACGAGCAAATAATAGTGAGTTTCAAATACCAACACTTCAATCAAAACAAGCATGAAGCAATATGAATAGGTGGTATCTCGCTAGCTTTTTTTGAGACCGCAAAACATAAATGCAGAGCACTTTCAAAGATCAAGGGCTGACTAAACATTGTAATTCATAGCAACGAAGATCCAGTCATAGTCATACTCAATATCAATCAAAAGCAAAGCATAAAAATGACAGAGGTGCTCTCTAATTGGTGCTTATATAAGAGGAGGATGACTCAACAGGAAAATAAATAGGCAGGCCCTTCGGAGAGGGAAGCATTGATTTGCAGAGGTGATGGAGCTCAAGCTTTTGAAAAGAAAGATAATAATTTTGGGTGGCATGCTTTCATTGTCAACGCAATGACCAAGAGTTCTCAATATCTTCCATGCTACTCATGTTATAGGCAGTTCCCAAACAGAAAAGTAAAGTTTTAACACCCCCACCACCAATCAATCACACTCCACGGCTAGCCGAATCCTCGGGTACCGTCCATACTAACATCAATCCGGGGGGAGTCTTGTTTTACAGTTATGTTTTTGATTTAAGCATGGAACTGGGCATCCCAAATACCGGCCCCTTTCTCGTGAATGAGTGTGAATAAACACATGTCGAGGATAACACTCCTAGCATGGAAGATACCAATAGCCCTCTGTCACCACATGAGCGGTTCAGGCATGCAAAACAGATTTATTTCTTGAAGGTTTAGAGAATGGCACATGCAAATTTACTTGGAACGGCAGGTAGATACCGCAAATAGGTAGGTATGGTGGACTTGTTGGGGAACGTCGCATGGGAAACAAAAATTTTCCTACGCGCACGAAGACCTATCATGGTGATGTTCATCTACGAGAGGGGATGAGCGATCTACGTACCCTTGTAGATCGTACAGCAGAAGCGATTAGAGATCGCGGTTGATGTAGTGGAACGTCCTCACGTCCCTCGATCCGCCCCGCGAACAATCCCGCGATCAGTCCCACGATCTAGTACCGAACGGACGGCACCTCCGCGTTGAGCACACGTACAGCTCGACGATGATCTCGGCCTTCTTGATCCAGCAAGAGAGACGGAGAGGTAGAAGAGTTCTCCGGCAGCGTGACGGCGCTCCGGAGGTTGGTGATGATCTTGTCTCAGCAGGGCTCCGCCCGAGCTCCGCAGAAACGTGATCTAGAGGAAAAACTATGGAGGTATGTGGTCGGGCAGCCGTGAGAAAAGTCGTCTCAAATCAGCCCTAAAACCTCCGTATATATAGGTGGGAGGGAGGGGAGGAGGCAGCCTCAAAACCCAAAGGTTTGGCCGAAATTGGAGGTGGAGGAGTCCTACTCCAATCCTACTTGGAGTAGGATTCCACCTTCCCACTTGGAAACTCTTTCCACCTTGTGTTTTTTCCTTCTCAAACCTTATGGGCCTTAGTGGGAACTTATTCCAGCCCACTAGGGGCTGGTTTATCTCTTCCCATAGCCCATGAGACCCCTTGGGGCGTGACACCCCTCCCGATGGTCCCCGACACCCCTCCCGGCACTCCCGGTACACTACCGATGAGCCCGAAACTTTTCCGGTAATGCCCGGAAACTTTCCGGTAACCAAATGAGGTCATCCTATATATCAATCTTCGTCTCCGGACCATTCCAGAAACCCTCGTGACGTCCGTGATCCCATCCGGGACTCCGAACAACATTCGGTAACCAACCATATAACTCAAATACGCATAAAACAACGTCGAACCTTAAGTGTGCAGACCCTGCGGGTTCGAGAACTATGTAGACATGACCCGAGAGACTCCTCGGTCAATATCCAATAGCGGGACCTGGATGCCCATATTGGATCCTACATATTCTACGAAGATCTTATCGTTTGAACCTCAGTGCCAAGGATTCATATAATCCCGTATGTCATTCCCTTTGTCCTTCGGTATGTTACTTGCCCGAGATTCGATCGTTAGCATCCGCATACCTATTTCAATCTCGTTTACCGGCAAGTCTCTTTACTCGTTCCGTAATACAAGATCCCGCAACTTACATTAAGTTACATTGCTTGCAAGGCTTGTGTGTGATGTTGTATTACCGAGTGGGCCCCGAGATACCTCTCCGTCACACGGAGTGACAAATCCCAGTCTCGATCTATACTAACTCAACGAACACCTTCGAAGATACCTGTAGAGCATCTTTATAGTCACCCAGTTACGTTGCGACGTTTGATACACACAAAGCATTCCTCCGGTGTCCGTGAGTTATATGATCTCATGGTCATAGGAACAAATACTTGACACGCAGAAAACAGTAGCAACAAAATGACACGATCAACATGCTACGTCTATTAGTTTGGGTCTAGTCCATCACATGATTCTCCTAATGATGTGATCCCGTTATCAAGTGACAACACTTGCCTATGGCCAGGAAACCTTGACCATCTTTGATCAACGAGCTAGTCAACTAGAGGCTTACTAGGGACAGTGTTTTGTCTATGTATCCACACAAGTATTGTGTTTCCAATCAATACAATTACAGCATGGATAATAAACGATTATCATGAACAAAGAAATATAATAATAACTAATTTATTATTGCCTCTAGGGCATATTTCCAACAGGACTCTCATGGAAAAACTTTTGGGTTCATGGAAGTGGATGCACAAGCAGCATTGCCGCTTAGTACAAGTGAAGGCTAGCAAAAGACTGGGAAGCGACCAACTAGAGAGCGACAACAGTCATCAAGATGCAATGAGTTTGACTAACATTAAATGCAAGCATGAACAGGATATAAATCGCCATGAATACGAACATCATAGAGGCTATGTTGATTTTGTTTCAACTACATGCATGAACATGCTCCAAGTCAAGCCACTTGAAACATTCAAAGGAGAATACCATCCTATCATACTACATCACAGTCATCTCAAAATCTATGTTGGCAATCAAGACAAACCATTATAAGCTCTCAGATAAATAAGCATGGCATCAGAAACTATGATCTCTAAGTTGTCATTGCAAACATGGTTCTCTCACAACAAAGCTAAATCTGGGTCGACAAGCTAGTCATATTTACAAAAACAAAATAGATAGAGTTCATACTAGCTTTTCAGTCTCAGTCACTTCATCATGTACCATCATTGTTGCCTTTCATTTGCACGATCGAACGATGTGAACAATAATAAGCGCATTGGACTAAGCTGAATCTGTAAGCAAACACAAAGGAGAAGACAAAATAATATGGCTCTTTGAAAGCTAAACAGGTAAGCATGTAAGAACCACTAAACATTGTAACCAATATCTTCTACCTTGACACAAAGAAAAAGAAAGCTATTTACACGAGAAAGCTCCCAACAAGCAAAAGAAGAAAGAAAAATCTTTTTGGGTTTTCTCAAAAGGACACAAAACAAGAAAACAAGAAATAGAAAAGAAACTAGCGTGGATAATACAGTGGCAAAGTGTAAACACGGCTAACAAAGTGAAAGCATAAGCATGAATATAAAGTCGGTGAGAACACGTACTCCCCCAAGCTTAGGCTTTTGGCCTAGCTTGGTCTACTCGCATGGTGGGTCCTGGCGATACCCAAAGTCATAATGGGTGTTATACGGGACTGCTACAACCACTGCCTGAATAGCTGCCTCACGAAGTCGAGCAGCCGTCGCCTCCCTCTCATACTCCCCAGCTTCTCCTATGGTTATGTAGTATCTTTGTTTAACCTGGAAGTCAAAGAAAGCAGGAGAAGGAAGGGTAATATGGAAAACACGCTGCCGGTTAAATATCAAGCGGTATAGGAGGGATCCATGATCTCTCTCAAGGAACTGGTAGCGTGTTAGAGCGACACGATCAAGGTAGGCTGTACGGAGAGGAGGGTCTTCTGGACGGATGGATACTCCTAGAAAATTTGCTAAGCGTGTACCATAAACTCCACCAAAGAAGTCCCCCTCACTGGCATTTTTATTCAGCCTCCTTGCTATAATAGCTCCCATATTGAAGCTCCTGTCACCTGTTACTGCGCTCTTAAGGATACTAAGGTCGGAAGCGCATAGGTGACAATGTGCACCCTTGCCGTTAATGCACCTACCTATGAAGAGGGCAAGGTAGTGCAAGGCAGGGAAATGGATGCTTCCTATGGTGGCTTGCGTGATATCTCTGCTTTCTCCCACAGTTATACTGGAGACAAAGTCTGTGGCCGAAGACGTAGGAGGATCAATAACACTACCTCCATCGGGTATCTTGCAAATCCTATTGAAATCCTCCAGGCCCACGGTATAGGACATATCGTACAGATCAAATAGTATGGATGATTCATGGCCAGCTAAAAATTTAAATCTGTGCACGAAAGAGGCAGTGAGCATAGCATACTGTTCACATTTATCTGAGAGGAATTCTTCTAACCCGGCATTGCGGACAAGTGCATCAAACTCATCCTTGAAGCCTGCTTCGATCATGAACTCATCGGAAGGCCATTCACATGGTTGCACTGGTGCGTCCCTTAGTTGAAAAGGTTCGGGCTCCCGAAAGGAGACATGAGGACTCTTCTTACTTGAGGAACCACCATGAAACTTCCTCCTGAATATAATTTCCTTATGCTGAAATTTTTTAAGTTCAAGAAAAAGTGAATGAGGACCAATCATACCTTGTAGCAACTACTCCTACCAGTGCCTAGAGACCGTAATAAGCGCAAAAACTACTTGGGACCAGCTAAAATCAACATTTATAGCTCAAGAACAGGGTCACCAAGGTAGCAAGAATTCGCGAAGGATAAAGCACTAGAGGGAAAACTAATTGGACCAATGGAGGAGTCACTTACCAAGGAGTAGTTTCTCCAAAACAGTTCGAAGAATGGTGCTTTGAGCAAGGAGATCGAAAATCACAGCCAAATGAGCAAGAACACGGGTTTGAGCTGCGAAACAATTTTTTCTGGAGGTGGAAGAAGAGGCTGAGAGCTGGAGTGAGTGGAGGGGGTGCCTGTGGGCCCCACAAGCTTGCATCCTGCCACCAGGGGGGTAGGTGGAGGTGGGGGGCTTGTGGCCCACTGGTCAGGTCCCCTGACCAGCTCTCACGCCCAGAAATTTTCAAAAATTCCAGAAAAAATCATACTAAATTTTCAGGACCATTGTAGAACTTTTATTTTTGAGGTATTTTTTCTCTGGGACGCTAAAACAGAAAACAGGAAAAGCTAACTAATTCTATCATTTTTCTTCTAAGCAATAGAAAAAGAATACTCAAAACAGAGGTATGTTACTCTCTGGTTCATCCTGAAAGTGCGTTATATCGACTAGAGGGGGGTGAATAGGAGATTTTTAGAATTTCATCACTGAGGAAATTACTTTTGAGGAAATTCCTCACTAATGACTAACTTACAGCGGAAATAGTAAAGGATCAGGAGTGCAAAGTTTCACAACAGCAGTTTTTCAGTGTGAGGAATGTGAAAACTGATTGCATAGTAAGCAGGCACGCAGGAAACAGATGAGAATTAACTAGCGTGAAGAATTTGGGGTTGAGGAATTTCAGAGAAAGTCTTCAGCAAATTTTTCAAACCGTGACATTGAAAGTCATCAACACATAATCTGAGGAATGTAAAGATATGAGGAATTAGAACCCGTTTCACAACGAAGACAGTAGTTGATGACCCAGTTCCAACTGCTGTGACAGTTGTACATCTGGTTTGGAGCGGCTTGGTATTGAAACCAAAAGACACACAATCCCTACCATATTCTCCTTGGGCTAAGAACACACAGTCCTCGCCGAACACTCGTGGTAAGTCTTCAGGGCAGACTTCCAAACCCTCACAAACTTGGTCACCCGGCGATCCACAATTGACTATTCGATTGCTCTAGACCATGATGCCTAACTGTTTGGAGGATGCACAGTCCTCAAAGGTAAAAGGCTTCAGTTCCACATAGGAACAACTTCTTCAGTGATGCTCAATCACTTGGTTCTAGGTTTGTGGTTTGGTGTTTGGGGTATTTCCTCACTGATGAATTACTCTCGAAGACTCTGAGGAATTGGGTTGCTCTTATGACAAGTGTTAGTTTCTAACGGAGCAGCCAACCAGCTAATGGTTGTGGGGGTGGCTATTTATAGCCTGGGAGCATCCCGACATGATTTGACACTAATGCCCTTAAATAATGTGATTGTTGGTGTGGATAAGACCAATGATGTGGCGTGGCTATCGAAACGGTCGGAACCCTCAACTGTGAGAGTCCTCATGTCACTCGTATTCCTCACGTGAGGCTTTTGTTAGGATTAGGCTTGGGTTGAGCATCATGAGGAAATTCATTTCAAAGTGTAACTTTGCCTCCTTTAACAGTACGGTCTTCCTATTACTCAAGTGTGAAGAAAACAAAACAGAAAGAGTAAATCTTCATGCTTCGAAGTCTTCAAAATGATTTCTTCAGGAAACACCGAATTCCTCAAACTCGATATCCTCATGAGGAATATCAATTTCAAGGCAGATTCTTCACGATTCAATTCTTCAGTTGCAGACCAATTTCTTCAACCGAAGATATACATTTTTAGGGGTCGATATTCATCAAATATTTCAAACTCCTCAGCGACTTATAGATCCTTTGTACACTCATGAACACATTAGATACTTAACCTATAAGTCTTCAAACCACCAAAATCAATAAGGGCACTAGATGCACTTACAATCTCCCCATTTTTGGTGGTTGATGACAATTAGGTTAAGTCTTCAACAGGGATAAAAATATGAAGTGTAAATGCTCATTTGAGGAATTTGAAATCAAGATTCAGAGAGACTCCCCCTCAAGATGTGCATATCTTGAGGATTTTGCTTTTCACAGCAAATGCACATTGATGATTTATATCATGGAGATCTCCCCCTGAGTCTTGTAAATCATGCATACATATGACATATAGTATGAAGAAATTGAAGATGCATGATGACAAATGGTATCTGACGAATTTCAGCATGCGTGCATTAAAAATTTGAGGAATAAGCATGCGAAGAAAAGCGATCAAAAGCATCAGAGTACCATCGGGCTTAAGTTACAACTCATTACATAAAAACTTCAGAAGAGCCAAGAGCTTGTAACTTAAATATAGTTCATAAGCCCCAAAATATCCCGCTTGAAGACTAAATCTCAAGTTTCTCCCCCTTTGTCATCAAGTGACAAAAAGGGACAAACTGAGGACTAACGCCCATGAATACTTCACTTCTTGGCGGTTGATGAAGATGTGTGAGGTTTCTTGGGAGTAGTCTTCTTCCTTGGACCGGTGGCCGTGTCGAGTTGTTCTTCATCAGACTCAGCAGTGCCGAATGAAGAAAAGGAACTGTCTTCAAGGTCTGGAACTGGAATTGGCCTGAACTTCTTCTTGGGTGGCCACGACCAGTCAAAGTCTCGCTCAAACTCCAATTCTTCAAGTTCTGTCTGAGTCTTCAGATGAGCAAGTGTAGCCCAGGTGCGATCAAAAACCTCATGAAGATAGTGATGGTTAAGCTTCACAGAATTATGTGTTTCAATGAGGGTTTTCACAATGGCGCCGGACTGGCGTTTGACCCACTTGTGATTCTGATCCACCTTCTGGTGAATACTGAGGAGAAGCTCTCTGGTATTCATCACACGAGGAGCAACAGGGCTTGGAGGGTGAGTCTCAGTATCATCCCGTGAAGAATATGGCTCAGGCTCTCTGAACTAGCCATCAAGAGGCCTACTGCCTTCATCAATAACAGACTTTCCTTTTCCTTCAACCGTCTTGAAAGTCTTCTTGTTGACCCTAATAGGAGGCATGTAACCAACATGATTGTTGCAATCAGCGAGAAAGTTGATGCCTGTCCTTTTCCTGATGAATCTCATGATCCATGGAGCATAGATCTTGTGGTCAAAAGGACACATAGCATTGTTGGACAAAGTCCTCAAGAAGAAATCATGAATGTTGATAGGAATACCATGAATGATGTTGAAGAGGATATTCTTCATGAGGCCTACAACATCTTCTTCATCATCGTGTCCCTTCATTGGTGCAAGGACGCTACAGAGGATTCTGTAAACAGATCTTGGTTCATACTTGAGCTCGTGGACGAGGAAGGTTTTTCTCGGTGGTTTCCCTTTAGCCAAAGGCTTCATGAGGACTTCCATCATCCCGTTGGGCAGCTCACGCTCACCATAAAGCTTCACGGCCTCCTCTGAGGGAATTGATACTGGCAATTCACGCAGTAGCTCAATAGCAGGAGCTTTGTAGTGAGTATTTTGCGTCATCCAGTCAAACACCGAGGTATTAATGTCTTCAGGATTGCCAGATACATGAAGAGTGGCATAAAACTGAAGAATGAGCTCACTGTTCCAATCAGAGATGTCTGAGAACATTGGTAGCAGTCCAGCTTCATGAAGGACATTGAGGGCTAGAGCCAGGCATGGTATTGCTTCAAGTTCAACATGAGGAATATGCATGTGTTGGAATATCTTATTTCTTCCACACAACACAGAGGCATAGTAATTCAGCTGTGTCCTCGTCCAAAACTTCAGATGTCTGATTTGAGGCTTGTCATAGGGATTTTCTCCAATGAAGTACATGCGTTCTTCAAAGAAGTTCTCCTTTTGAAACCGTGGTCGCTTGGAGAATGGCTGACGTTGCATTGGCTGAAGATTTTTCTATGGAACTGGAGGGGATACAACAATTGTAGTCTTTGGGTTGAGCACGACGAAAGCATTGTCTTGGTCTGGTGCATTTTCCTCAGCATTGTCCTCAGGGTGAGGAATTTCATCATCTTGGGCTTCAGGCTGAGGAGCATGCTCATGTTGTGCTTCATCTTGAGGAATGGGATCTAGATGGACATCAGGCTGAGGAATTTCATCAACTGGAGCATCATGTTGAGGGTTCTTCTCCGAAGGAGGAATAGGTTCATTCTGAGCCTCAGTGTGAAGATCTTGCTTAGGAGGACGAGTTGGGTCAGTCTGGTCCTCAACTTGAGGATTTTTCTCAGGACTCTGAATTTCACCAGCTTGAGGATTTTCCCTTCGCTCTTCCTCAGTTTGCTTGGTGACAGAGGCAGATTCATCAGCTGGTGTAGCTGATCCTTGTGCAGTGTCTTCTTGAGGAATGGAGGGCTAAGGACTGTCGTCAATACGAATTTCTTCGTCAGTATGTTCCTCAGATGCAACATCCTTCATTTCCTCATCTGGCCCTTTCTCCTGGTCTTCAAAGGTGACCATTTCATACGATGGAGTGATGTTTAGCAGCACACGGTCCAGTGGAGCATTTTCGTCAAGTGCTTTGAGGCGCTTGGCCTCAGTGTTTTCTTCTGCAGAAGAAGCCTTTCTCTTCTTGGCTTCCTTTTCAACAGCCCTTGTTTTCTTCACGTCTGATGTAGACGGAGTCATCTTCTTCACCTTTGAAGCTTTTGGTGAAGGTGTTTTCTCAGCAGATTCATTAGCTGGCTTTGAGGAACCAGCTGGAATAGAGTCATCAGCAGGCTTTGAAGCAGCAGCTGGATCAGAGGCAGTCTCACCAGCTGTAGTAGATTCATCGGCTGGATTTTCCGTGGTGATTTCTTCAATTGCCGGTACGTCCACACGGCTTTCTTGAGGTATTTCCTCAGCTTGAGGAGTTTCATCAGCTGGTTCTTCAATCAGAGGCTGAGGAGTTGGTACTCGAGGGGCAGCCTTCTTGTTGTAGTTGTCAACACCTTCAGTGGCAAGTTTGATGAAATTGCTTTTGAGACTTTGACGATCAGATAGTTTGGAGTACTTATCTGTTAAAGTCTTCAACTCAGCCTGTGTTAACACCAGTGCATCAGGCGTTAGGTTGAGGAGATTCTGCTTGAGGAATTTCTCCTTCTTGAGCTTAGCAACCTTGGCCTGTTTGGCTCGCTGCTCCTTCCACTTGGCCTCGTTGATGAATGTGGCCACCATGTGGCTGATGCCAGGGGGAAGTTTCAAATCATCAAGCGGAGTGTTGGGGTCCTCATACCAGATATTTATGTAGTCTAGGAGGACTTTGGGGTCCATGGCCAGAGGAATGGCGCTACCAGAAGCTTGAGCTACCCTCTCCTGCTTGTTTCTGATCATGGCTTGCAAGGTTTCATCATCATATTCATCACTACCCTCTGATGCAGAAGGGACTGTGATGATTTTGCTGGGGCTTGGTTTTGTTCCTATTTCAGCAGACACCTTAGTCTTCATAGGAGGTGGTGAAGACTTTGTCTCCGAGCTGGTTGCAGCTGGGAGTGAGGAGCTGGAGGTAGCGGGCAGTGGCTTCATGACTGGCTTCAATTCTGGTTTTGAAACCTGTGGTGACGCTGAGGATTTTGGCGCTGAGGGTTTTGGCGCTGAGGGTTTTGTAGCTGATGCCAGAGCTGGTTTCTCTTGAGGCTTTGAAGCCTTTGGTTTTGATGGCACAAACTTGTGTTGAGGAATTGCCGAACTAGAGGTCTCAACAGCAGAGGAAGTAGCTGCAGTTGAAGCAACAACAGATGATTCATTGAATTTCCTCGCGGCAGCTTCTGCCTGCTTCTTAAGTTTAGCCAAGTGCTTTTCCTTTTCATCAGGATAGTCATCAAGGGTCTTGAGGCTTGAGGGATATGCTACTTGATGTTCCTCAAGTGGAGCCTGTTTGCCAGGAGGTTTCAGAGCGAATTTCTTCGCATACTTGGGAGTGACAAATCTGTATTCCTTCCACTCCTTAGCCCATCGGCGTTCTATCTTCTGAAGCCGAATCTTTCTCTTGGCCATTGTTTCATTTTCATCAGGTGTGCAGTAGTCCAAGTAAATATCCTCAGGGATGTCCAAAGCTGTATTCTGCTCAAGTTTCTTGCCTCCCTTCTGCTTCCTGTCATCCTCCATATTCTTCAGCTGAGGATTTTGCTGATGAGATTGAACTCTTGAAGATTCTGATGAGACTTGAAGATTTTCTTCAAGAAATGCTGCAAATGAGTTAATGTGATGAGAACCGAGAGATTCATCAGCTGACATGTGTGTACCTGTGAACAGAGTATAGTTGCGAGGAATTTGGAGAGGTCATATGCGTTCTCAGATTTGAAGAAAATGAAAAAGTTTGACAGTTGAGGAATTTAACCAGTGGTTGAGGAATTTGCCTAAGCATATTGTTCTTGGGTTCCAGAGTTGTACAGATCCGAAAATTCGCACAACTGAGGAATCTCGTGAAAATCTTAGATGCTTAATGAAGTTCATCAATAGTGTGGTGATAGGCAGTGTTTGAGGAATCAGATGCATATGGATTCTTGAGGAAAAACAGATTTCACATCTCAGATGTACAATAGTATATCTAACTTGCTATAAAAATAGGGTTTTTATTTACCCTAGATGGCGCGCACGAAGAACAGAGAAGAGTTGCAGGGAGAAGCTCTTCGGTGCGTGTCCAATGCGCCCTAACCCGGCAGCAGAGGACGTCTACGACAGCGGCGGACGAAGATGGTCCGACTCCGGCGTGGTTTCGGCGACGGAAAAGTCGAGGCAGTGAAGCTCTTCTTCACCGGCGACGAGACTTCCAGCGGTGGAGCTAGGGTTCGGGGCTTGTGTTGTAGCGGGAGAGCGATGGAGCAAAGAAGTGTTTGCCGAGGGGGATAAGGACATATTTATAGCCAGGCAGTTACTGTTGGCGCGAAGAAATCGGACCAAATAGCCCCTACCTCTACGTCTCCGCAGGACACGTGTAGCTACCGAGCAAAGCGGTGGAGATCGTAGAGATCGTGGTTATCCGAACGAGGGAAGTGGGGTTCAGTTACTGTTCATTTTTAAAAAAATTTGAATATTTGAGGATTTTGTTACAAAATCATCAGCTGACAAGGACGCAGTGAGGATTTGAACAAAGTTTCAAGTAGAACGCATATGAAGAATTGAATAGACTGGATGAGAATAGCATAGAGGGAAAGTAGGGTCCGATCACATTCACTTAGATGAAATATCAACTTGAAGAAATAGCTATAAGTGAATGCTGTTGAGGACTTAAAATCACAGTCTATCTAGTTAAATGAAAGTCATCAAGTGTTTTTGAAGATTTGACTAACTTGAGGATTTTGTGATAAATCGTCACAGTGAAGAACAACTGTTTTGAAGAAAATCAAATTTTGAGGAAATGGAACTTTGAAGAAAATCAACTTGAGGAATTTCATGTTGGCGGTGGCGTGACCCACCATATAAGAATGTTGATTACAGATGTCGCGTACAATTGTCGTAGGGCCCTGAGAATCAATTTCTTCGTTGATTTCTTCACATTCAGAGTGATATTCTTCATCAGTTGAAAAAAATCGATTCATCATGTGTTGCACATCTAAGTCATCAATTTTGCATAAGTGTTAGGATGTGTGCATGTTTTTACAAAACATTTGAAGATTCTAAGATATTTAGCTCACATCGCAACTTGCAAAACCTTTTCTCATCCAAGGGCTTAGTGAAGATATCTGCCAGTTGATCATCAGTCTTCACATGGTCGATGAGGATATTGCCCTTGAGGACATGGTCCCAAAGAAAATGATGACGAATCTGGATGTGCTTGGTCTTCGAGTGAAATACTGGGTTGTATGCAATCTTGATTGCACTCTCATTGTCACAGTAGAGAGGCACATTCTTCATGTTGATGTCGTAGTCCTTGAGGGTTTGCTTCATCCATAGTAATTGAGCACAGCATGAACCAGCAGCAATGTACTCAGCTTCGGCAGTGGAGAGTGATACACAGTTCTGCTTCTTTGAGGAACAGCAAACTAGTGATCTTCCGAGGAAATGGCATGTGCCAGAAGTTGACTTGCGATCCACACGGTCACCAGCATAGTCAGAATCAGAATACCCTACCAGATGAAGATTTGAGCCCTTGGGATACCATAATCCTAGTGTTGGTGTGTGAGCTAAGTATCGAAGAATATGCTTCATAGCCTTATGGTGTGATTCCTTCGGTTTTGCTTGAAAACGTGCACACATGCAAACACTAAGCATTATATCTCGCCTAGATGCACATAGATACAATAAAGAGCCAATCATAGAGCGATCTACCTGCTGATCGAAATCTTTACCTTTTTCATCAGTGCCGAGGTGGCCGTTGGTAGGCATTGGAGTCTTGGCACCTTTGCATTCATGCATGTCGAATTTCCTCAGAACATCCTTGATGTATTTCTCCTGTGATATGAAGATTCCATTGCGTTGTTGACGAATTTGAAGACCTAAGAAGAATTTTAGCTCCCCCATCATAGACATGTGATATTCTTCACTCATCATGTAAGCAAATTCATCACTGTATCGTTTGTCAGTACAACCAAATATAATATCATCAACATATATCTGGCACACAAATAGCTCATTATCATAGGATTTAGTGAAAAGAGTTGGATCGAGTGAACCAGGTTTGAAGCCTTTCTTCATGAGGAATTCCTTCAATGTATCATACCATGCCCGAGGGGCTTGCTTGAGACCATAGAGCGCCTTTTTGAGTCTGAAGACTTTGTCTGGATTCTTTGGATCCTCAAAACCTGGGGGGCTGAGCAACATATACTTCTTCCTCAAGCTTACCATTGAGGAATGCACTTTTCACATCCATTTGATATAATATGATGTTATGATGATTAGCATAAGCAAGTAGTATTCGAATAGCTTAAAGTCTAGCAACAGGTGCAAAAGTTTCATTGAAATCTATTCCTTCAACCTAGGTGTAGCCTTGGGCTACAAGTCGTGCCTTATTCCTCACCACTTGACCATCCACATCTTGCTTGTTTCGGAAAATCCACTTAGTTCCGATGATGTTGTGCTTGCGAGGATCTGGTCGTTTAATGAGCTCCCATACGTCATTCAGTTTGAATTGAAGAAATTCGTCTTGCATAGCTTGGATCCACTCCGGTTCCAGGAAAGCCTCAGCAACTTTTGAGGGTTCTGTGATAGATAGAAAAGATAAATGCCCACAAAAGTTAACTAAGTGTGAAGCTTTTGAGCGAGTGAGAGGACCTGGCGCGTTGATGTCATTGAGGATTTTGTCAAGTTCTACTTCATTTGCAATCCTTGGATGAGCTGGTTGAGGATTTCGTCTGGGCTGAGGAAGTGGTTCTGGAGCAATTTCCTCAGGAGCACCTTCTTGATTTTCATCAGTGATGGGGATAGTTTCTTCATCAATTTCCTCAGTGGGAACAATGTCTTTAGTAGGTTTGAGCTTTATTGCTTCCTCAGGAGACAGCTTATCTGGATCAGAAGGCAATTGCTCTCTTTGCGAGCCATTAGTTTCATCGAACTGCACATCTACAGTCTCAACAACTTTGTTGTGATAGTTGTTGAAGACTCTGTAGGTATGTGAGTCTTTTCCATAACCGAGCATAAAACCCTCATGTGCCTTAGGCGCAAATTTTGAGCTATGGTGAGGATCTCTAATCCAACATTTTGCACCAAAGACTTTGAAATAACTTACATTAGGTTTCTTATCAGTGAGGAGTTCATATGAGGTTTTCTTGAGAAATATGTGAAGATATACCCTGTTGATGATGTGGCATGCAGTGTTGATTGCTTCAGGCCAAAAGCGATGAGGAGTCTGATATTCTTCAAGCATAGTTCTTGCCATTTCAACCAGAGTCCTGTTCTTCCTTTCGACGACACCGTTCTATTGAGGAGTATAAGGACCAGATAATTCGTGAGTAATACCAAGTTCATCAAGATAATCATCAAGACCAGTGTTTTTGAACTATGTTCCATTATCACTCCTGATATGTTTGACCTTGATGCCGAAGTTCGTCGAGGCCCTTGAAGAAAATCGTTTGAAGATTTCCTGCACTTCAGTTTTATATACAATGATATGCACCCATGTATATCTGGAATAATCATCAACTATGACGAAGCCATATAAAGATGCTGCATTGGTTAGTGTGGCATAGTGAGTAGGTACAAATAGATCCATATGAAGCAATTCGAAGGGACGTGTAGTGGTCATGATAGTCTTCGAGGGATGCTTGGATCTGGTCATTTTCCCAGATTCACATGCATCGCAGAGATGATCCTTGAGGAATTTGACTGATTCGATGCCGATGACATGCTTCTTCTTCGCGAGCGTGTGCAAATTCCTCATGCCTGCATGACCTAGTCTTTGGTGCCACAGCCATCCTTCTGAGGTTTTTGCTAGTAAGCAAGTGGCTGGTTGAGGACCTGTAGAGAAATCAACAATGTACAAATCCCCTCTTCTTACACCTTCGAAGACTTTGGATCTGTCAGATTCCATGATGACTACACATCTATATCTACCAAAGATAACAATCATATCAAGATCACAAAGCATCGAGACTGACATGAGGTTAAAACCAAGGGATTCAACAAGCATCACTTTGTCCATATGCCTATCCTTGGAAATAGCCCCTTTGCTTGGTCCCAATACCTTGCTTTTACCTTTGTCAACATATGTGATTTGCTTCAGAGGTGATGGAGTTAGTGGCATATTCATCAGCAAGCATTTATCACCAGTCATGTGTTGTGTGCAGCAACTATCAAGAACCCACTCAGTATTCTTGGGTTTGTCATCCTGCAGATGAATTAGTACAGCTTACCATCTCATATGCTTCAGATTTGAAGAATATGAAATCAATTTCATCAGATAAGAATTTCATCACAACAGAATTATAAGGACGTGTGAAATATTTCTATTTCATCAATATTAGCTTGCGTCCTATCAAGCATTTCCTCAGGTCTCGAGCAAATTCTTCAGATGATGATTTTCATCTCGAGACCTGACCTGCAGAAGTGATTATTTTGATTTCTTCACCACCCACATCTGAAGGGGTGGTAAAGCATTCATCATCCTACGAGCACCATATGAGAAAGGTGGCATTGAAGCTAATGCACTTCTCTTAACAGTAGGGGGGTTAAAGCACTCATATGAATATGCAGAGAACTGGTTTGAGGATTTATGAACATAATGATTTGAAGAGTAACGCTCATATTCATATTCCTTGTAGTTTCCCTGCATGTTAGAAGTATTAGCACGGGTACGAGCATAATTTTGACCAGTTGAGGATTTTGATCCTCTTGAAGACTTTGGTCCTCCTGAGGAATTTGATCGGGGGTTCAGATTCTTCATTGGTGGTGTCATGAGGACATTCACCTGAAGATTTTCAAGACAACTTTTGGGAACCCAGATTTTCCTCAAGGGAGGGCCATTCCTGCAGTTAGTTCCAACATATCGAGCAAATACTTCACCAGATTGATTTTTCAACAGTTTATAGTTGGAGTAGAATGACTCATCTGAGGAATAGGATAATTCACATGAAAAAACAGTTAGATTGGATGGATCAAAAGGAGGCCCAGTAGCAGCAACCCACGAGGTTTTGGGATACTGCTTAGGTTTCCAATAAGATCCATCAGCATTCAATTTCCTCTCAAAGGAAATTCCTTCTTTCCACGGGTTCCTGTTCAAGATCTGCTTTAGGAGCACATCACAAAGGGTTTGATGTCCTTTGAGGCTTTTGTATATGCCTGTCACATACAATTCCTTCAGCCCTGCATTTTCATCAGTAACATTTGTGTTTTCCTCAAGTGAGGAAATTGACACTACAGGAGCAGTTGAAGAATTTGTAGCAATAGAAGCATTTGATGATTGTGGTGAAGAATTAGCAGTTTCGCGTTCAATGCATTTAAGACATGGAGGAATGAATTCATCTTGAGCAGCGCTGATCTGTTGAGCTAGTAATGAAACATTTTCCATACGAAGATCATCATGAGAAATCCTCAGCTTCTCTAGATCAAGCTTCCTTTGAAGAAATTCATAGGAAAGTTTCTCATGATCAGCGAGGAGTGTATCATAATGATCTTGAATATTATCAAATCTAGACTCGAGACTTTTCACATCTTCGGTGAGGATTTGGGTAAGATTCATTTCGTCATTCAACAGATCATCACTTCTATCTAGCAGTTTCTGAAGCTTTTCCAGGGCAGTTTGTTGTTTAGTGGCAATGATAACAAGTTTACTGTAACTGGGTTTTGTACAATCATCAGGTTCACAGTCACTTGAATCAGAGGAGGAACCATCATTCGGTACCTTTGAACCTTTTTCCATGAAGCAATAGGTTGGAGCGAAGTCATCAGCATAGTCATCAGTGTGGATGGTGTTATCATCTTCTTCAAGGTTGAAGATTGACTTGCTGACGAAAGTGGTTGCAAGTGCAAGACTGGCCTGTCCGGATTCTGAGTCTTCATCAGAACCCTCTTCTTCATCACATTCCTCTGATTCTACCTCGGAATCCATTTCCTTGCCAATATGTGCCCGAGCCTTTATGAAACTAGTCTTCTTGTGCGATGAGGGCTTTAAAGATGAGGATTGTGAAGATTTCTTCCTCTTCTTCGAGTCATCAGAACTATTATCCTTGTATTTCTTCTTCTTTGATTCCTTTCCCCAACGGGGACAATCAGCAATGTAATGACCTGATTTCTTGCATTTCTCGCAGGTTCTTTTCTTGTAGTCCTCAGATGAAGATTTTGATTTCCTCATGTCTCTTCTTGAAGATTTACCGAACTGGCCACGTCGTGTAAACCTCTGGAATTTCCTCACGAGCATTGCAAGCTCCTGTCCAAATTCTTCAGGGTCACCAATGCTGTCATCTGAGTCTTCTTCTTCAGATGAGGAAATTGCTCTAGCCTTCAGTGCACGTGGTCTAGAATAGCTTGGTCTATATAGATCTTTCTTTTCTTCTTGCTGGAATTCATGAGTATTGAGCCTTTCGAGTATATCAGCTGGATCAAGCATCTTGTAGTCTCATCTTTCTTGAATCATCGAGACTAAAGTGTCAAATCAAAAATCCAAAGATCTTAGCAGTTTCTTCACAACTTCGTGATTAGTGATGTCTCGAGCTCCCAGTGCTTGCAGTTCATTTGATATGTCAGTGAGGCGATCAAAGGTATCTTGGCAGCTTTCATTGTCATGCCTCTTGAAGCGATTGAAGAGATTGCGAAGAACATCAACACGAGAGTCACGCTGGGTTGAAATTCCTTTTGAGGAAATTCATCACTAATGACTAACTTACAGCGGAAACAGTAAAGGATCAGGAGTGCAAAGTTTCACAACAACAGTTTTTCAGCGTGAGGAATGTGAAAACAGATTGCACGGTAAGCAGGCACGCAGGAAACAAATGAGGATTAACTAGCGTGAAGAATTTGGGGTTGAGGAATTTCAGAGAAAGTCTTCAGCAAATTCTTCAAACAGTGCCAGTGAAAGTCATCAAGACATAATCTGAGGAATGTAAAGATATGAGGAATTAGAACCCGTTTCACAGCAAAGACAGTAGTTGATGACCCAGTTCCAACTGTTGTGACAGTTGTACATCTGGTTTGGAGCGGCTTGGTATTGAAACCAAAAGACACACAGTCCCGGGACACACAGTCCCGAGACACACAGTCCCTACCATATTCTCCTTGGGCGAAGAACACACAGTCCTCGCCCAACACTCGTGGTAAGTCTTCAGGGCAGACTTCCAAACCCTCACAAACTTGGTCACCCGGCGACCCACAATTGACTGCTCGATTGCTCTAGACCATGACGCCTAACCGTCTGGAGGATGCACAGTCCTCAAAGGTAAAAGGCTTCAGTTCCACACAAGAACAACTTCTTCAGTGATGCTCAATCACTTGGTTCTAGGTTTGTGGTTTGGTGTTTGGGGTATTTCCTCACTGATGAATTACTCTCGAAGACTCTGAGGAATTGGGTTGCTCTTATGACAAGTGTCAGTTTCTAACGGAGCAGCTAACCAGCTAATGGTTGTGGGGGTGGCTATTTATAGCGTGGGAGCATCCCGGCATGATTTGACACAAATGCCCTTAAATAATGTGACCGTTGGTGTGGATAAGACCAATGATGTGGCGTGGCTATCGAAACGGTCGGAACCCTCAACTGTGAGAGTCCTCATGTCGCTCGTATTCCTCACTTGAGGCTTTTGTTAGGATTAGGCTTGGGTTAAGCATCATGAGGAAATTCATTCCAAAGTGTAACTTCGACCCCTTTAATAGTACGGTCTTTCTATTACTCAAGTGTGAAGAAAACAAAACAGAAAGAGTAAATCTTCATGCTTCGAAGTCTTCAGAATGATTTTCTTCAGGAAACACCGAATTCCTCAAATTCAATATCTTCATGAGGAATATCAATTTCAACGCAGATTCTTCGTGATTCAATTCTTCAGCTTCATACCAATTTCTTCAACCGAAGATATACATTTTTAGGGGTCGATATTCATCAAATATTTCAAACTCCTTAGTGACTTATAGATCCTGTGTATACTCATGAACACATTAGATACTTAACCTATAAGTCTTCAAACCACCAAAATCGCTAAGTAGCACTAGATGCACTTACACATCCGTCTCATGGTCATCGAAAGAAATCTGTCAATGGGGTTGATCAAGTCCTTATGACAAAACTTTCTCGTATCGCAAGAGAGAACAGAGAATTTTCGAATAGCCACTAAGTCACCTCAATGGGGATATGGATCTCCCCAACAAGCAAATCATACTTCATCTTGACACGAGGAATAGGGCATTCAAAGCTCCCAATGAGAATCGATGAAGTCTTTTCGATAACATTGATGCAATGTACTGGATATCGTTTCTTCGGAAAGTGCACTGTGTGCTCGTTACCGTTGACATGGAAAGTGACATTGCCTTTGTTGCAATCTATAACAGCCCCTGCAGTGTTTAAAAAGGGTCTTCTGAGGATGATAGCCATGGCATTGTCCTCGGGAATATCCAAGATAACAAAGTCTGTTAAGATAGTGGTATTAGCTACCACAACAGGCACATCCTCGCAAATGCCGATAGGGAAAGCAGTGGACTTGTCGGCCATTTGCAGAGAAATTTCAGTGGGTGTCAACTTATCCAACTCAAGTCTACAATAAAGAGAGAGCGGCATAACACTAACACCAGCTCCAAGGTCACATAAGGCAGTTCTTACGTAGTTTCCTTTAATGGAGCAAGGTATAGTGGGCACTCCGGGATCACCAAGTTTCTCAGGAGTTCCACCTTTGAAAGTATAATTGGCAAGCATGGTGGAGATCTCAAGATCTGGTATCTTCCATTTATTAGTCACGATATCTTTCATGTACTTGGCATACAGAGACATCTTGAGCATATCAGTTAACCGCATCTGCAGAAAGACGAGTCTTATCATCTCAACGAAGCGCTTAAAATCCTCATCATCCTTTTTCTTGGATGGCTTAGGAGGAAAGGGCATAGGTCTCTGAACCCATGGCTCTCTTTCTTTACCATGCTTCCTAGCAGTGAAGTCATTCTTGTCGTATCTCTTAGGTTGTGGATTATCAGGATTAACCGTAGGTTCAATCTCCACATCCTCATCATGGCTAGGTTGAGCATTATTATGAACATCACTGTCCACATTGTCACCAGGTTCATGTTCATCACCAGATTGTGTTTTTGCATCAGACGCAGAAATATCATTAGGTTCTTCAGGTGTGATTGTATTTGGTGAACTGGCGTGCAGGTTTCTATCATCCTTCTTCTTCTCCTTAGGATGACTAGGTGTATCAGCATTGATTCCTTGAGAATCTTGATCAATTCTCTTAGGATGACCTTCAGGATACAAAGGTTCCTGAGTCATTTTGCCTCTTCTAGTAATGACTCTGACAGAGTTGTCATTTAATTCATTGAGCAGGTCATTCTAAGCTTTAAGTACTTGTTTTACCTGAGTAGTAATCATAGAGGCATGTTTACTCAGAAGCTTTAGAGCATTGACATTTCTGTCTACACAAGCACTTAAATGGCTTAGCATACGAGTACTTTGTTCCAAATGTCTGCTAACATAATCATTGAAACTCTGTTGTTTGGCAACAAAGTTGTCAAATTCATCAAAGCATAGGCTAGCAGGTTTATCAAAAGGAATATCACTCTCTTCAAACCTACGCAGAGAATTCACTTCTACTACCTGTATCGGGTTATCGAGACTGTGGATCTCTTCGATAGGTGGTAGATCTTTGACATCTTCAGATCTAATGCCTTTCTCTTGCATAGATTTCTTGGCTTCTTGCATATCTTCGGGACTCGGGAATAGAATACCTCTTTTCTTAGGAGTTGGCTTAGGAGGTGGTTTGGGAATAGTCCAAGCATTATCGTTGATCAAGAGGTTATTCAGTAGGGTCTCAACTTGTTCTACAGTTCGTTCCCTAAAAACACAACCGGCACAACTATCTAGGTGGTCTCTAGAGGCATCGGTAAGTCCGTTATAGAGGATATCAAGTATCTCCTTCTTCTTAAAAGGGTGATCAGACAAAGCATTATGTAGCTGGACGAGCCTCCCCCAAGATTGTGGAAGACTCTCTTCTTGGAGTTGAGCAAAGTTGTATATTTCCTGCAAGGCAGCTTGCTTCTTATGGGTAGGGAAATATTTCTCACAGAAGTAATAGACCATCTCCTAGGGACTGCGCACACATCCAGGAGCAAGAGAGGTGAACCAGGCTTTAGTGTCATCCTTTAGAGAGAAAGGAAACAACTTATGGATATAGTAGTGGCGGATCTTCTCCTCATTAGTGAAAAGGTTGGCTATTTCGGATAGTTTGGCAAGATGGGCTATGTCCGTCTCACACTCGTAACCGTGAAAAGGACCAGATTCGACTAGACAGATTACCTCAGGGTCGACAGAGAATTCATAATCCTTATCGGTGACAAAGATAGGCGAAGTGGCAAACTTTGGATCATTTTTCATCCTAACTTCCCGAGATTTTTCCTTGCACTTGAGAATTAATTTCTCAGCGTCATAGGCATCCTTACACGCAAGAAAATCCTCAGCTATCTCTCCCTCCATAACGTAACCCTCAGGTATATCAGGCAATTCATATCTAGGAGAGCTAGATCTAACATGAGCAAAAGCAGGTTCTATCTCAATAGTATCGGTAGTTTCAGAAGCATCACGAGCATTGGTAGTAATTCTAGCAATATGAGCATCAAGGAGCACTCCTAGTGGGACATCAGGCAAAGGAGTATCTCTAGCAGTATCAAGCATAGCATCATCAGGCAAAATAGCATCTCTAGCATCATCACGCAAGGCAGTATCAAGCATAGCATCTCTAGCGGTATCAGGCATAGTATCAAGAGTAGCATCTCTAGCAGTATTAGGCATAGTATCAAGAAAAGTATCATCAGGCATAGTATCAAGCATAGCATCTCTAGCAGTAGCATCATAAGCATCATCAAGCACAGGCGACATATCAAGATTTCTAGCATTAGGTGATGTCGCAAACTTACTCATAACTGAAGGTGAATCAAGTGCCGAGCTAGATGGCAATTCCTTACCTCCCCTCGTACTTGAGGGCAAGACTTTGGTCTTCGGATCCTTCAGATTCTTCATAGTTATCAGCAGATATAAATGCCAAGTGACTCAGAGAATATAGCAATACCTCCCCGGCAACGGCACCAGAAAAATGTTGACGTCAGCTGTGCTTCCGTGGCAATGGCTCCAGAAAAGGGCTGATCCTGCAATCTCTGGCGTTAGCTAGACGAATGCTTATGACAACAAACCTTCCCCTGCAACGGCACCAGAAGAATGCTGAAAGCACTCCCGAGTAATGAGACTAGAAGAATGTTGATGGGCCACCAGCGCGTGGGTTCGCAGCAGTTTTCGAGGGTAGAGTATTCGACCCAAATTTTAGGTAAGCTAGTCAGGAGGTGAGAGTATACTCTCAAGTATTAGCAGCTGAATTTGAAGGATTCAACCACACCTGAAAGATTAGTATCTGCAAGCACAATAGTAACAGCAAAGTAGTATGATAACAACGGTGTCAGAAACGATCTATTGACGGCAGACTATTCCTAACAATTGTATCAATGGCGTCTCCGTTGCCGCGTCGACGGAAGTTGTCAATTCCCGTCGACGGACTGGCGAATCAACAGTGTAGCAGGTAGTAGCAGTGTAACGAGCAATAGCAGTGGCAAGGAACAACAGTAGTGACAGCAGTAGTAAGTAGCAATAGTAGCAAGCGACAGTAGTAGCAACAGTAGCAGCAGCAGCAGAGCAAAACAAGTAACAGCAGTAGCAACAGTAGTAGCAGCAGCAGAGCAAGACAAGTAACAGTAGTAGGACAAACTCGTAGGCAATGGGCCGGTGATTTGTTTGGATGATATTCATCATGCAACAGCTATAACACGAAGAGATATGTGGCTAGCTCCCGTTCGTCAATGTGATGTAGGCATGCATTCCGTGTGTCATCATACGTGCTTATGGAAAAGAACTTGCATGACATCTATTGTCCATCCCTCCCGTGGTAGCGGGGTCCAAAAGAAAACTACGAGATATTAAGGTTCTCCTTTTAATAAAGAACCGGACCAACGCATTAGCACTTGGTGAACACATGAACTCCTCAAACTATGGTCATCACCGGGAGTGGTTCCGGTTATTGTCACTCCGGGGTTGCTGGATCATAACACATAGTACGTAACTACAACTTGCAAGATCGGATCTAAAACACACATATATTGGTGACAACATAATAATTTCATATCTGAAATCATGGCACTCAGGCCCTAGTGACAAGCATTAAGCATGGAAAAGTAGTAGCAACATCAAATCTCAGAACATAGTGGATACTAGGGATCAATCCCCATCAAAACTAACTCGATTACATGATAGATCTCATCCTACTCATCACCGCCCAGCGAGCCTACGAATAGATTACTCACGAACGACGAAGAGCTACATGGAATTGGAGAGGGAAGAAGGTTGATGATGACGATGGCGATGATTTCCCCTCTCCGAAGCCCAAGACGGACTCCAGATCTGCCCTCTAGATGAAGAACAGGTGGTGGGGGCGCCACCGTATCGAAAACGCGACGAAAACTTCTCTTTTTATTTTTTCTGTGACGAAAGACAACTTATAGAGCTGGAGTTGGGGGCGGCAGGTGTCTGTAGGCCCCACAAGCCTGCCCATCGCCACCAGGGGGTGGCAAAGCAGGGGCTTGTGGCCCACTGGCCCACCCCCTACGGTGGAACTTGGCGTAGATATTTTTGATATTTTCCAAAACTGCTCCCCGTAAATTTTCAGGACGTTTGGAGAACTTTGATTTCTGCACAAAAATAACACCAAGGCAATTCTGCTGAAAACAGCGTCAGTCCAGGTTAGTTCCATTCAAATCATGCAAATTATAGTCCAAAACAAGGGCAAAAGAGTTTGGAAAAGTAGATACGTTGGAGACGTATCAGTGATGATGGTGGACCTAATCCGACAGGGCTTAGCCGTGCACTACCGGAATAACCTACGGGGTGTCACGAAGTAGTGGAGGGAGAGGGGATGCGTCGTGGCTTAAGGTGGAGCTAGCCTCTCTCACCTCCACTATATATAGGTGGGAGGGAGGGGTGGCGCCCTAGGGAAAATCCCTAGGGTTCGGCCGGCACACCAAGGAGGAGGAGGACTCCTCCTCCAATTCGGATTGGTGGAGGAGGACTCCTTCTTGGTGGACCCCTTCCCCTTTTTGCACTTCAATCGAATTGGCCTATTGGGTTGGCCGCCCAGCCCACCAGGGGCTAGTGCGCCACCCTTAGGCCTATTTGGCCCCCTTCCGGGTGGGTGGCCCCTCCCGCTGGAAGCCCGGAACCCATTTGTCACTCCTAGTACTTAACCGGTAATGCCCGAAATCTTTTCGGACGCCAAATTCACCCTTTCTATATATCAATCTTCGTCTCCGGACCATTATGGAACTCCTCGTGATGTCCGGGATCTCATCTCGAACTCCGAACAACATTCGGTCATCAACATACATAATTAACTATATTGAAACGTCATCGAACCTTAAGTGTGCAAACCCTGCGGGTTCGAGAACTATGCATACATGACTGAGATACTCTCCGGTCAATAACCAATAGCGGTACCTGGATGTCCATATTGGCTCCAACATATTCTATGAAGATATTTATTGGTTGAACCTCTATGTCAAGGATTCTGTCAATCTCGTATAACATTCCCTTTGTCCTTCGGTATGTTACTTTCCCGATATTCGATCGTCAGTATCTCTATACCTATTTGAATATTGTTACCGGCAAGTCTCCTTACTCGTTGCGTAATACAAAATCCCGTGGCTAACTCTTTAGTCACATTGCTTGCAAGGCTTGTTGTGATGTTGTATTACCGAGTGGGCCCCGAGATACATTTCTGTCATATAGAGTGACAAATCCTTGTCTTGATCCATGCTAACTCAACGGACACCTTCGGAGATACCCTGTAGAGCACCTTTATAGTCACCCAGTAACGTTGCGACGTTTGATACACATATGGTATTCCTTCGGTGTCAGTGAATTACATGATCTCATGGTCATAGGAATATATACTTGACATCCAGAAAACAGTAGCAATAAAACGAAACGATCACATGCTACGTTCATAGTTTGGGTCTTGTCCATAACATCATTCTCCTAACGGTGTGATCCCGTTATCAAGTGACAACCCTTGTCTATGGTCAGGAAACCTTGACCATCTTTGATCAATGAGCTAGTCTACTAGAGGCTTACTAGGGACAGTGTGTTGTCTATGTATCCACACATGTATCTGAGTTTCCATTCAATACAATTCTTGCATGGATAATAAACGATTATCTTGAATAGGAAATATAATAATTATTATTTTATTATTGCCTCTAGGGCATATTTCGAACACGTATCACCATGGAGAACTCAAACCTATGCACCAAATGCAATGTCAAGGGCACACGGAGTGCCCAAGCCCTTTTCTCTCAAATCCGAACACAACAACTTATACTCCACTATGGGTGAGCCACTCTTTAGCCCATCTTCACAAGTCCATTGTCACCACAATGGACGACAAGCTTCAAGCATGATCTCTTCGTGATGCTCCACTTAAACTTGCACACCGCAATATTAATGACGATCACCACTTGATGTCATCCTCCATGGGTTGTATGAGATCTTTCTCTTGAAGGGTGATGCCTCCTAGATTGGCTAGATGTGCTTGGAAGTCTCCAAATCGTGTGGAGAAATCAAAACATTTGTGAGGGCAAGGAGATTGCCTACTTCGTGATGATCTTCTCTGAGTGAGCTTCGTCTGCGTAAGCCACGGTGGGATAGGCAAGATTGCTTCTTCATGGACCCTTTGTGGGTGGAGCCCTCCATGGACTTGATTCCTCCATGGATTCTTGCAACCATTATCCTCGTGATCATTGATCTTTGAGATTGAAGTCTCCATCAACGTGGTCATATGATAGCACCATCTATTGGAACCATGCATCAAAATCGTTTTTGTCACCATAGCATTTGTATATCTGAGAACCCATCCCTTTACTACTATCACTTGCAACGTCTTAACTTTCTGCTACCTACTAATAGACTTGCATGTGTAGGGTGTCAGACATGCTTAGAATTGCTAAAATATGCCAAGAACTAAAATTGGAGAATACTATTTTTTTTAATTTGAGAAATAGTCTAATCATCCCCTTCTCGACCTACTTTCGATCCTACACCACCTAATAGTATCTCCAATATGTTTGGTAATTGGCCTACACCACCTAATAGTATCTCCAATATGTTTGGTAATTGGTCAGGCAGGGTTGAGCTAATACAGCAGGACGAATTCGCTTGGCAGTTTGTGCATTACTTTGGGTTATTTGGAACTGTGAGAGTGATGATGTATTTAACAGGACAAATATCAACGTACAGAAGTGGGAGTGTTTATGTACTTCGGATACAACCGATGGGAGACGATAGCATGGGCTACATACAACCATTTTGAATCACACTCCTACAATAAAATAAATGTCTATGGATTATGTCCTATTTTTGCCGGCTGTTACTATCTATTTCTTTCTTTGCTTTTGTTTACATACTTAAGATGCTATTCATACTTTGATACTCTATTCGTTAAATAAATGCTTTCTGCATCACTTGATGCAAAGGCCGGAGATATTCCTCCTTTCTGGAAAAAATGAGCAACCATATGCTAGGATCTGCTTGTTTTCTGCATCATCAAGGTGGCTTCAGGAGGATTTCATGGAGCCGAGGAAGGCGACACAAACGGCCAGGATGCAGCGATTGCTTCGAATTCCGGCAATGGCGGCGACATCCATGTCGGGGAGTAAGACAGCTGTGTCTTTCACTCGAGGCGGATTAGCGCTTAGCAAATGTTTTACTAAATGCATGAGCCCAAAGAAAATTGTAGAGAGTTCAGCCCAAAGAAAATTGTAGAGAGTTAAGTTTGGGGGTTCGGTTACAAACCACACTTTTTTAAAGGAGCAAATATACTGTTCTAAAAGGATATTCGGCCGTTTGCTCTCTAAACTACAAGTGATCGGTTAGAGATGCTATAATATACGATAGTTGCACCGACCCTGTACAAGTATGGAGCCCTGCCATCCCTGCTATCTTTCAAAGAATCCGCTGATTACCTGTTCCAGAAACGCAGCAGTATACATTGGTTTCTCTCTACGGCTCATGTTTAACCAAGATCTTGGCTTCTCCTGTGATGCCTTCAAGAAGTTGACATATGTTGGGGCAATCAAATCTATTATCTGTTGACGCAGTCTCATCTTAAGCCTAGATCGAACTTTCCAAGTCATCTGGCTATCACAGATAGTAAAGAACTCTTCAATAAATTTATCAAAGGACAAACGGTCTGGCCCCTTGAAAGAATCTACATCCAAATATGTCACAAGTGGAACCCAGTATTCGTCAAGGTAGCTGACGATGTATTTGTCAGTCAATGAAATTAAATCACTCACTATTCTGGAAGGGAGCAGTAGTCCTGGATGATACTTCAGTTCCAGAACATAATCTATGTTATTCAACAAGAATATGCACCTTCCCCCCTTTTCTTGGAAAGTTTTTTCTGCGCATTCTCTGAGCTTAGATACCAGACAATCACACATGTCTGAGCACGGCTCAGTGTTGTAATCTCCAGATTCAAGTATTGACTGCAACTTATCTCCGTTACGATAGAAGAATTCCAGGACTAGTATGAAAATAAAAGTTGCTGGATGAATGGTAGATTCTCGGCCACGATAGATGTCATCTGAAGTCGTCTGGATCATTCGTCTGAAAGCATTCACCATCTTATTAATAATACCAGCAACCTCACCAGATCTGATGAAATGCAGGTCTTGTATATTGAATAGGACATCAACAAGTGTTTCGAAAACAGTCAGCTGTTGTGAAATATGGACATCAGACCATGTTGCGTCACTGAATGAACATGCAACCTCAAAGATCTTTTCTAAAGATTGCCCAGCTACCTTTGCAAAGCATTCTTCAGACAATTCCCGATTCTGCTCAAGCAATTGTTGCTTAATTAGACAAACAAGTTTGGTGGTAATTTTGAGCCTCATGACCCAAGTCATTGTTGTTTCATTGGTCAGCTCACAAGGACCTGCAACGGTCGTTATGCCTTCCCTGAGGATCCATGGGTTGTCATGTACATCGGACAGCCTGTAATATGGACAAGATTCAAACTTCAGAATGTACTACGAAATGCATACATATAAGGTTTCTGGAAATTTCTATAAGTCATAAAGCATCAAAGACACTATTGTGCTGACCAAGAACATTAATACAACTAAACATTGTATGATATATCCCAAAAAGAAACCTCATAATGTAAAGACAAACAGAACACAATTCATTCGCTTCAGATACTCTGGAAATTTTAAAAATATGTTTTCATAATGTACCTGGTTTAAAGCAGGACCTTGCTTAAAAATTACAGTTGTGCCTTTTGGAATGAGACGGCTCAGTTTGGACACCTGCTGCACTCTTTAATGAAATGTAGCTTGGATAACCTGACATTGATGATAACTACTGGTTGTCTGTAATGTCCACAAAGACATTATTGGGATATACATGTACCCTTTCCTTTTTCTTTTTTTAGTATGATTGGTGTTACGAATGAAAGTATAATTATCTACTGAAAGGATTGAACTAAGATTGTTTTGCTAGGTATTCCATGTACTCCTTCTGTTCCTAAATAATTGTAGTTGGGAAGAATTAGTCTAGTTCTCCCCAACAACAATTATTTAGGAACGGAGGAAGTATGTGCTAATTTTGACTTCCCAGTGTGAGCTAAAAATCACCAGATGGGAATACTCTGTAATCTACATGCACCAAGGATAGTTTCCCAAGTAAAACATGGACATTATTTGGAAAGCATTGACAGCAAACAAATGCATTTAAATATTCATTTGTTTCGCATTCTTGCTATGGTTAGGGCAGGATTAATTAAAATAAGGCTATGGCTGCACGGCCTTTCTGTGTGCCCCAAGCGTGCAGAAGCTAGACATGACAGTTTACCCCTGCTCTGAACACCAACATTTGCAAGACAGGTGTGGGTGCAACATTTGGATTGGAAGAAACCGCATGGTTACAAGGACTTAACATCCAAATGCTGTCTAGCAAGTGTAGTTTTTCCACACTGGGAACTGGGCATTTCAGTAGTTGGAAAGATTGTCCGTGCCCTGCTTGTCCTGGAGACATAAGCGCAGAAAAACACGAGACGTGCACCAAAAGGACAAGCACACGACCGCAAAAACACAAACAAGAAAAACACATCCATCTAGAAATAGAAAATCTTCCCAAAAAAAAAAATTCAAATGCGAAGTACAGAAAGAATAATTGGACTAGTGAGGTTTGTAAGGTTGGACATGGGTCGACCAATTGATTTGATGAGTGCGTGCGGAAACAAATCAGACATACATGAAGAGGGAAGGATCCGTGATGGTCAGAGCATAGATATATATACCTGTACAGGCCGTCGCCTGGTCGAGCGGAGTCAGTCGATCCGGTTAAGAAGAGAGGGGCATCCCCTGTTTCCAGAAAGGAGATAGGTGGGTAGCACATGTACCCATCACTAGGATCCTCGTCGTCATCGTCGCCGCTCGAGTCGGAGTTGAACGTGTTGGCTCGGTGCTGCACGACGGTGGGGGTCCAATGGGCCCCGCCAGCGATCTCCAGGCGAAGGGCGGCGATCACCGCGGCCACCTTGGCGGAATCCAGCTCCAAGTGGCTCGGAATGCGGCGAGGTGGACTGCCATGAATTTGATTGTCTTCATCCAGCACCGGAGCGCGCCGATAACCGGATAACCACGTGGCAACGGCCCACGCCTTGCCCGGAACATTCAGCACCCAAGCGCGCGGATAACCGGATAACCACCTAGCGACGGCCCATAGCTTGTCGGGAACATCCAGCGAGGCTCCGAGCAAGGTGAGGTAGAGCGAGCTGTGGCGAGCCTGCTCCGACGCCTGTAACCCGATGCGATGGGTGCAATCTGACATGCTACCTCCGCCACCGATGATCCGTCTTGTGGTGAGGTTGAGAGATTCAGGCATCTGCCGTCCCTTGGGCTTGTCCATCTGGACGTGCGGCCCGACGCTGATGATTTGCGCATTAAACTTAGCCTTCCGTAACGCTCGTAGTATAACCTCCGGGTCCAGGTGCGCCACCACCTTTAGCAGCCCCTTCTTGTCCAACGACATCGAATTGATCCCTGGCAAAAAACCCAAAGCACCAAGCTTGCATTATACTCTCTCTGTACCTAATACTTGTAGTTGGGAAGAACTCACTACAAGTATTAATTTAGTTACAGAGGGAGTAGCTCACATGGCCATTAATCATCAATTGAAAAAACAATATATGCTTATCTTTTCGCACGTACCCTGAAACTTTGAAAGGACTTTGAAGGCACTGGAGTTCCACCGCTTGGATGTAATGTCTGCTATCTTGAATCTGATCGTCTGCGAGATCGAAAGTACGACCCAACAAATGTTTAATTAATCAAAGAGTGAGCAATCGCTTATAGGCCGTACGTTGTGACGAAGTGCTAGCTTTTAGGAGGTAGCTAGGCTAGGAGATGGTGAATCTACCAAGTCCATTGCCTCCTTTATCTACTCTTTCTAGGGTATTGATGCCAGGATCTATTTATTTATTCTCCTCAAAAGTAATACATTGGTTGAGTGATTCTCTGGCGATAGGATTTCCACATGATTTTAGGAAGGTTCCACTTAGGAATTCTTATATATAATAACAGCCCTTTAGACCATATGATTCAAACCACCAAATTTCTAGGAAATACAATGTTTAGCCTAATTTTATAGGAATATCCTCACGTGCTCATTTGTTTTCTGAAAAGTATAAGCATTTTTCTCTCTCTACTCAGTCTCTTCATTCCTCAAGATTTCAATCTTTATTACGCACAATCCATAACGCACCACTTCCTATAGGAATATACTGATGTGACATTTCAATCTTCCCTTTTTTATTCATATTCATGTCCTCCAAATCGATTGAGATGTAATTGCTCATCGCTCACTTAAAAAGGGGCGCGGGGGGTTGATAGCAATAATTATCTACGGCTCCTAATGTTCTCTCCTTTAAAAAAAAGGCAGTTTAGTGTTCTGTGCTTTCTTGTCTAGGAGTTTGCTACTTATTTTTCATGTACTCACTCCGGTCCTTTTTACTCCGTATATAAGATTTGTTTTAAGTCAAATTTTATAAAATTTGACAATATTTATATGAAAAAATATCAACATCTACAATGTTAAAGTTGTGCAATATGAAAATCAAATTCATTACGCATCTAATGATATAGATTTCTTATTGTAATATATCATTGTGTTGTCCCGCGACTGTAGGTGCTCTAAGATGTTGTGGGTGGTTTTTGTTTGTCTTCCTTCTATATTCACTTTGTACTTTTCATTTTAGTTAGAGTCCTTTCTCATAGTCTTGGGACTTGTACTTGTCAACCATGCACTTAAATATAAGTATTTTTAGAGGTTTCACTTAGCCCTACATTTGGACTTGTACTTCTCATTTTAGAGTGTAGATTCACTCATTTTGTTCCGTATGTAGTCCCCTAATAAAATCTCTAAAAGACATATTTAGGAACGAAGAGAGTACAAAACAAAAGATTAAGTCATGATTGAACGTAAAAAAAATCATAAATTTATTTGCAAGAAACTAAACTTATGGCATTGGGGATCGCACCTTCTGCGTCAATAGCTCCACACTTGCATGTCCCTTTTTGTTTGTGGTCCTGGTAGGGAAAAAAGTCAACATTTGCAGGACAAAATTTGATTTTATACTTTTACATCTTGAATATACACAAAAAGTTCCTGAGATTTTTAATTACTATTAGGTTTTTATACTTAAAAAACAGCAATAGGTTACTTTATATTTTTATGGCTTTATTCCTCGGTTTGTCAGCCGTTGTGCTAATAATGACGCAGGTTGTTATGCAGTTATGTTTTTTTTGGCATAATCAAGAGAGAGAAAGAACATGCTCAACCAGGATAAGAAACCGTACCTGTCAATCAACTGAAAATTGTTAGCAGCGTTTTGCTTTATATCTTCCTGGGACTCTTGTTTTTGATTTCCACATATTTCATTTGATGTCGATGGGAATGAATGATGTATTTCTAGAGGACCATACTCTTCCACAACAATACCTGATCTTTTTATGCTGACGTTACTAGGATGTTTGCCACTGGCGTCCTTGAATGCCGACTCTGCAGCCTTCAAGTCATATTCCTCTGCACCAACAGTTGAACCAATTATTCCAGAAATCTCCTGGACGTTTGATAGGTGCTCAATGCCCACAAGCAAACGACCATACTGTTCTCCTCTGTGAGAATTGAAACCTAGCTTAATCCTCTGAAGATTGGGCATTGCTCCTTCCTCAAACATCAGGAGCAGTACGCCACACCTGAACTCAAAATATTCTAGAGCATAAAATGCTCCAGGTGCGAAGCTGATTAGTTCTGTAGTTTGTCGCTGGACGAACAATGTGAGAACAGTGAGGGCTGGCAATCCTCCCAGGATATGGATATCATCCCTTAGCAGTTCACCGACGACAACTTTCAGAATGCAGAGGTTGTTAAGCTGTCCAAACCACTCGGGGATTATACAAATAGGTGGCAGCAGCTCGATTGCCATCACTGAATTAGGAGGACTGCTTGACTCATCCAATAAAATGGCGGCACTAGGCACAGTGACATTTCTGAGGATCCCAGTCACATCAGGAAGTTCTGTTCCACCTCCGAGACGAAGATGCAACAAGCTCTGAAGATGGAAAAGATCCGATGGAACAGCTGCTACTCCTGCATTTATTTCAAGTGTTTCCAAGTGTTTCAGACCTTGCATCTGATCTGGTAGATGTACGGTGTCGCTGCACGTGACCTGCAAATATCTCAACAGAAGCAATTCAGATATACCCCAGAGGTCTACATCAATGCTTGGTTGATCGTCCCAAATATGGAGGATCAGGACTCGAATAAGCTTAAACTCTGAGATTAAAGGCAAACAGCTACTCAGTCCAGTATAAGCAAGCGATCGAACTTGCGACAGTCCTGTAGTTGTACATGCTGGTGGGGTTGCATATGTTGCACTGCCGAATTGGAGGGACAGGTGACTAACCTTGTTGGCAAGTCGTATTGTCCTTTGAGAATAATCTATTACATTCACAAAATTCTCCTCTTTGGACTTAGATGTAATAAAATCATGTACCAAGTGATGCACTGCATAGTACAGTATGCCATCGCTATTGTCGACATCTATATCTTGTATCAGACCCATACTGACAAGCTTATCGAAATAGCTCTGGGCAACTTTCATTTTGCCATTATCTGTTGGAGCACAGATAAAGCCTTCAACTACCCATTGCTTTGTTATATCTTCCTTCAAGACTTTATAGTTCTCCGGATACATACTGAGATGCAATAGACATGTCTGCAAACAACTACTAAGGCAACTGTAGACAAAAATGAGTACTTGTTTCATTATCTCGTCGGAAGTTGTATTTGCAGGTAGACTGTTGACTACAAAATCCTGTACACGATCCCCAGAGGCCGATTTGTTGTGCAGTTGTGCCGGGTTGATGTGACGATAACTTTGAACGGAAGCTTCTATTATTGAATAGACGAAATCATGCACCCCTTTCCAGCGCCCTCTTGTTTGTTCCCTGTTCTCTACTGCATCTGCTTCCCGTTGGCTTGCTAGAACACTGGCTACGCTGATAATTGCTAGTGGTAAACCAGCACATCTTCTCACAATCTCATCTGAGGCTTCATCAAACTGGCGATAATCTTCTTCTCTAGAACCAAGCACTCCATTGGTGAACAGTTCTTTTGAGTTACTTACGTTAAGAGGTTCCATCTTAAATATGTCCTTGGATGGATAACTGCAGCATGCACGAGCAACATCCTCGATTTCCGTCGTCGTTACTATTCTGCTGCAATGATTACCCTCCGGGAAAGCGTCACTAACAACATCCCATACTGATGTAGCCCATAAGTCATCAATTATAAGAAAGTACCTGACAGTTTTGTTTTTGGTATTAAAATAGTGTTTTTTAAGGAAACAGAAAATTTGCCACATAAAAGGATTTTTTAAATAACAAGGAACAAGAGATAAATAACCAGCTAATAATTGACTTTGTAGTTGCTTTGGAAATTTGGCATGAACAACCAAGTGTAGCTGGAAAATGCTAACGGAGGACGGGCTCCATATGGAGCCCCTATTCAATACGTACAATATATATTCACTGCAAAAAAAGTTAGGAAAAAATTACGCATACTCATATACCTATATACTACGTACCTCCAATAATTTATCTTCATGCGTGTCATACAATTAAAAAGACAAATATGTAAATCAAAATGGGCTGTTTTTGTGGTGTTGTTGGGCTGAGTTTTTTTTTCACAGATTACAAATCACCGTATTTCTGGACGAAATTCTATAGATTTTTAATGAATATGTACAAGCTTTCAGATAAATGTTTTTATTTTAATTTTAAAAATACGGTTTCCAAAATTTTAAAACAAAGAGGCTCCATAGATCCTACCGCTTAAGCTTCACGCTCCAATTGATAGTTCCCAACAATGGAGGAGCGTGCCTAGCCCAATTGGTTCCTAGACTAGCAAAATAATCCGAACCCATTAGAGGAAGTCTTCAAGCACGCCAATTTGAATATATGGTGAGGGTTTATTCTATGTCTATTGACCAAAGGTATTTCACAGGAATTCCAGACGATTGTATGCCATGGATACTTTTCCTGTAGAATTTGTTTCTCTCTATAGATTTGGAAGCAATAGGAGTTCTTTTTACTATGATCTTGGATAGACGACAACAGAATCAGCTCCTAGGATGTAAAAATAGAAATATATGGGACGTTTGATCTCTGGTGGATGGCGTAAATTGTCCATGTGGGAGCTATTGGGGGCTCTGTATATTTGCGAAAACCCGGTTAGCTTATATTGTAGTCTTCCGCTATGATTGACTTTGGATGCAATTTCAAATAATTTTCCATGAGGGTCATGTGGATTTTTTTTCTTCTGAATGACAAGTATATGACGGGTACTTGAAGTTTTCAAGGATGTTTTTGCTGTTTCTTTACTACTGCGACCACAGAAATTTCAGTACACCCTTTTTTTTTATTCACGTAACCTTCATTGTATAATGATATCCACTTGCTATCATATTCTGTTTATGTTACTTCTTAAGCCTATCAAACAAAAAGCCTAGATACACTCAATACAATTGGACAATAAAGAAGGAAAGATCACAAATGAGTCAACATAAATTTGTTGTGCGACTGGGCATTGAAGACAAAGAGGCAAATAGAAGCAATAGCTATATGCTGGGTACCAACCACCGGTAGCACCAAAAGTGTAAAATGATGAATAAGTTTGGGAATTTCGCATATACTTGAACAACCACTCTTAGGTGTGTCTCAATAAGTTTTAAATGCCAATAGAAAGATGGAAAGCAATTTATATCATTTAAATTGTGCAAGCAAAGACTTCAAAGAAAAATATATTGCTCATGACACCATCTGGAGTTTCATAGGCCAACCAATAGAACCTCAATTGACGGATAAGATTGGAAAACTTCACATCTACTTCAACAGAGGCCCCCGTTGTTCCATGGTTGTCTGTGCCTCAAAAAGGACATGAGGGCTTCTTCGATTGGGATATTGGCAATTCATAATTTCCATTTTGTTCCTGGGAAAATTGTCATTGTATCGAGAGTACAACTTCACTGTATTAACAAGAAGAATGTGACGGGTGGCTCACCATGAGCCTTGAGAAAACCCACCTTTAAGTAGTCTTCATGGAGTAGGACAAGCCATATCATTATCCTACCCTTCCTACCTACCACCACCATGGGTAGCCTTAATCATTTGTCATGCATCTTTAGCCTATGCCCATATATGGGCATGCATCCTCATTCACTCAGTACTTGAATACACTCAAGGGGATAGCATTAGAGCCCTGGGATCAGTAGACTCGATTCTCAAGAGTTGCAAATATATTCGATCAACCTCGGTCTAGGGATCGAGAGAGTGTGATGAGAAGTCGCAGACCATTCAGTCATTGGACAAACCATCCCTCAAGGTTTCCCTAACATGGTGCTAGGTCGTGCTTCACCAAGGGAGAACACTAACTTAAAAAAAACATCATTGTGTCACTCTTTTTGGTGTATGGTGACTTCGTTGTAAGGTTTGCATACGGACCATCTCCAAATTCATTTACAATTGTGTTAACAAAGATAACCACCTAGTTGAGACTTGTTTTCATAACATGAACATCAACTATAGGTCAACCTAGTTGAGAGTTGTTTTCATAACATGAACATCAACTATAGGTATTTTTTTCTCCCGTTGCAACACACGGACCCTTTGGCTATTAAACCTAAGGCAGAGACGCTCGCGGTGGACTCGACCAGGCGGGCGACCGTCCGTAGATTCAGAGATATCTTTTTTTTGTTTTGTTTTGTGGGGAGTAGATGTGCAGAGATGTTGGCGGCTGATGCCGGAGACGCGGGTCACGGATGCGAAGATGCCGGAGACGCTGGCCAAGCACGTGACGACACCGTCAGCAGACGCGGAGATATGCCGGAGGAGATGCCCTCCGCCTCCTCAAATTTCCGCCGCCGCATGTAGATTCCCACTGCCGCCGGTCCAATCCGTTTGTGCTGGAGGAAGGGGGTTCCGTGTGCAGGTCTGCTGCTGCGGGTTAATTTTTTCCAAAAGCGCCTAAACTAGTTAGGGCGGTGCTCTGCGGGCGCGCGTCGGCCGAAACTTTTGAAAAGCAGCACACGGGCTGTTTGATCCGTTAGATTGGATCTGTTTAATCGTCAGATATGTTCATACAACAAAAATTCTCGATGCATCAAATTTCGGTCCCGGATGCAGCAAAAAAATGAAGAAAGTATTAAAAAAGGAAACTTACAAAAATAAATATATGAATCAAACCCAAGGCCACCATTTTGACGAGTACTATCATCATACCGTGTGCCCTATCTCACACAAACACATCGATAAATTCGGCTCACCAAGCCGCCCGCCGCCGAGCCAGACACACCAATCCATCTAATAGACCCTCAACTCGTACCGTATGTGCACGCTCAATAATATGCCCCCGCCATCTTTCGTCATCCCATCGTTAGGTGTAATAAATGCATTGCCCTTGCCGAGGCTGACAACGCCGATGAACACGGTCCAGCACCGAGGCCCCACTGTGCCACGCTGTCGTCGATGATGAAGATGCAACACCACTCCATCTCTCGACCGCTCCAAGTTAACACCTGCTACAGAGCAATGCTCCTTGAAGGAAGCATGAGACCAAAGATACTGCGATCATTCGATCCAGGAGTCTCATACCTAGGGTTTCCCCGAGCATATTGAGCATGGTGATGCAACCTGCTATGACGATGCCACGATAAGGAAATGATGTCGGAGACACCGCCATCATCCGCCATGACCAAAGTTGGCACAGTTTTCATCGGATGTATCGCCACCTCGATCTCGCTACTGACTGGATGCGCGTGGAGCCTCACCATGAAGATGTACACCGCCACCATCGGTGGTCCCTCCAATCTAAGATCACTCCTGAACCAATGCCCTCAAGATGGACTACGACACAGAAACACCGTCATCGCTCGATCCCGAGAAAATCTAGGATTTCCCTGTGTCCTCGTGGACCCCGGCACTTCACCCCGAGCAACATGGCGGCCACCAAAGCCAATACCGATTGGGTGTGGCTGTGGACCAGCCCACTCGCATCCACCCCGTGCAGCAAAACATGCCTTCCAACGTGTTGCTTCATCACCACCGCCCCCAACCGTCACCACGCTGTCGCCTCGTGTTCTCGCCAGGAAGCAATCCGACATACCATGGAGACCCAGATCCAGGAGCACACACTCCCGCTCGTCAAGATGCCTCGCACCACCCTGCGCCGCGAGTGAACGATCTTCTCCGCCAATGCTATCAGCCGCCCAGGCTTAGCCCGATGGCGTTCTCCTGCAATGGCAGGGAGGAGGGAGCGAGTTGTGGCGGAGGGCCTAGATGTTGGGCTTGGGTGCCGCATGAGTTTCCCGAGCAAGAGGTCGAGGCGGGGGCGGGTGAATCGTCTTTCTTTTAAACAAGACTACTTAATTAAGTATTTCTTTTAATAACAAGATTAACGCAGCAATGCACGGATATAATCTAGTATATCTAAATTACAGTACATCCATGGAATCAAGAAAGTGATTTTATATTTACCTCGGGATATCTAGATTCGCGTTCTTTCTTTAAACTAGACAATTCCCAGCACGTTGTTGTAGGAATTGTTGGCAATATGTTTAGATGATACTTATTTATGTCGAATGTGAATATTACAATTGACAATATGAGCATGAAAATACAAATATATGAGACTTATTATACTTTCGAAATATTTTTGGAAAAGATGTATCATAATGCGAGTTTAAAATTCCTTGGAGTTGTTCACACATGTGTCTTTTTCATTGAGAAAAATTTGGACATGAGTAGTGAGGATGAACACCCCCCCGGCGTTGTTACGAGAACTTTGTTAAAAACATGTGTAAGTAGTTGTTATAAACTTAAAATCAGTAGAATAACGTGTCTAAAAATAAAATACAAACTTTTAAATAAGAGTTAAAAATGTTATTTCGAATTAAAATATGAAGGATGACTAACATGAACATATGATGTGGCAACGTTACATACATAGACTAATGCAAAAAATAGTTGTAATTTGTAAGTTAAATTTATGTCTTGCTTATGTGAAAGATTTTACATGAATTAGTGAGAGAAAATACTTAAATGCATTGCTTAGTGGAACGTTGAGGTGTACATTTTATATGTTGAGAGCACTTATGTGGAACACTTTGCATGGCTTAGTGGAAGAAAAAAATTAAATGCATTGCCTAGTGCGATGATGAGGTGGATACCTTATATGTTCAGAGAATTGAGACCAACTTTTTAAAAATGTAAAATGCATGACTCCACTAGCATACAATTGAAGCGATTGAAACTACTAGGTAGGTTCTAGAAAAATGCACCTTTTATTTTGTAGATGCTCGTTGATGTCGTGAATGAGGTCGTGCACCCCACTAGTGTTTGGTGGTTGGTGGGGACGAACTTGTACCAGTATGCTCCTGAGGATCCTCCTCATGTCAGGTTTCTTGGCCGTCCGCACAAAAGCCCGGCAATCGAAGTCCCCGAGTTTCTTCTCAAGCCATAGCTGTTTGGCAAGCGTGGTCTTGCCGATCCCACCAACACCCACAATGGATACAACCTTGAGCTGCTTATCTCCATCGGCCAGCCATTGGCAGAGTGTATCAACCGCTCCGCCCTTGGCATGAAGGCCCACTACTGGATCTGGCTTCCGGCCGCCGTCCGTTGGAAACCAGTGGTCAACGACAGGAAAAATATATGTACGGCTGGGGACAGTCTCAAGCAGGTATCTATCATACCGTTCATTAGCCGCCTTCACACGAGCCTTGAATCCGGACATCTTCTCGATCCAATCTGCTTGGGCGACGACACAGTTCTCCATCTCATAGGACAGCTCGCGCACATCCTTCATCCAGTTTATTGCTATATGGGGAAGGTCTTGTGCCTTAGAGAGCTTCAGCAGCCGGGTTGTGAGTTTCCGGATGCCATCCTCAAGTTTGGTATCCCGGATTGCATCTAGTTTCATAGAAAGGGAGCCCATGGCACCCAAACAAGCACTAAACAGAGGTAGTTCCATGTCCAACTCTCTGCACACAAAACAACGAACCAAATCAACAAGAAATCACACTAATATGACCAGATATACTCTAATTAGTCTGAGGTCCATGCAAAATCAGAAGAAACTCTAAACCGTTGCATCCAGGAGCGAACAGAAAAGAAAGCAGATCTGTTTCTTCTAGCGTGAATAATCCCTGGATGACGCATGCGGCGTACCAGTGGGCTTGCTCCTCGTAGCAGACGGGGGAGCCAGGTTAAGGTTGCTCCTCGTAGCAGACGGCGGCGCCAGGTTAAGGTTGCTCCGGCCCGGAACGGCAGATGTGGAGTGAAAGGAGAGACCAATTCACGGAAGAGAAGTGGTCAACATAGAACCAGGCAACGAATCAATATTGCAACACATATCGACTAGGCTAGTGGTCCACTTGAATAAACAATAATGGCGAGCTGGCGGTAACTTCCAATACTAATATAATCCGTACCATTATCATTGTACTACTTGTTTGAAAAAACTAAACTAGTTTTTCCCCACTACATTTATATGATACTCCTTCCGTCCCGGTTTAGAAAACACAGTTAAACTTGCGTGCGTTTCCAAAATAGACAAGGTTTAAGGCGAAAGCAATTACTTCTATTAATTAGTACTAGTACTACTTATGCATGCGCCCTCCCAATTTGCTGCTCACACATTAGTACTAGTGTTTTCTCAGTTGATTAGGCGCATTAGCATTTACACCTGCTACATCTCACAACCAATGGTCCGAGAGATTTTTTAAACATGCCTTCTAAACCGTGACGGAGGGAGTAGCAAAAAATGCTACACTTAGGGTGTGTTCAGTTTGAGGATAAGGTGTCATGGGATGGGTTGATTCCGTCCCTGGCAGCCCATCCTCGTGTTCACTTGTGTTTTCATCCGGAACCGGACCGTCCGCATGCAATGGATATTCCTTGAAGATGCTTCATCTACCGATGCCTGGAAAACGTTGGAACCGGCTCGTTATTCATCGATTAAACGCAAAAGAAAAGAAAAAAACAAAGCCTCACCGCTCACCCCCTCACCCCCGAGGACGTCCCACCCCCGAACCATATCCTCTCCCTCTCCCTCCCAGCCGCCGCTCTCCCCTCCTAGCCGCCGCTCTTCCCTCCCATCCGCCGCTCTCCCTTCCCAGCCGCCCTCCCAGCCGCCGCTCTTCCCTCCCAGCCGCCGCTCTCCACCGACGGTGAGACGACGGCCGCCGGCGGGGAAAGAACCGCGCCGACCCCATCTTCGTCGAGCTGCAGCAGGCCCTCCTCCTCCCAGCGCGACCCGCCGCGCCGACCCCATCTTCGTCAAGCTGCAGCAGCCCCTCCTCCTCCTGAAGGTATGCATCTTGTTGGCCAGCACCATCCCTCCACTTTTCTTGTACTAGGAAAAGCTAGGCTTCTTGTTGCTGTTATGTTTGATAGAGTCCATGCATTGTAGATGGTCAAGAGGGTGAATAGAAGGAAGAGGATGATTAGGGGTGCTGCTGTTTTTGTGGTTCTTGCTGCAGTGGCGGTAATTGTTCGTGCCATAATAAGGAAGAGGAGAGCTTGCATTTCCTATGGCCCTATGCATGAAAGAGACCGGCAAAGATTTGATTATCTAAGTAGCAAAATTTGGCAGTGTGATGTGAAGTGTAAAAACATGTTGAGGTTTGAGAGAGCTCCTTTCTTTCATTTGTGTGACATATTGAGGGATCGCAAGTTGCTCAAACCGACTATACATTTAGATGTGGAGCAACAAGTGGCAATTTTTTTTGCATACTATTAGACATAACCTTCGGAATAGGGTTGTGGCAACAAACTTTTGTAGATCATTTGGGACAATTAGCATCTACTTTAGACGTGTCCTTCATGCCATAGGTCAGCTGCGTAATGATTATATCAGGCCCCCTTCATTGGAGATCCCAACAAAAATAGAAGGAAATCATCGGTTTGACCCATATTTCAAGGTATTTAAAAAAACTATTCCTTAGCTATTTAGAATATAAATCAGGCCATTTACTATTTTGTCAATATATAGGATTGCATTGGAGCTATTGATGGTACCCATGTGCGAGCATCGGTTACAAAGGATGTTGCAGCCTCTTTTCGTGGTAGGAAGGGATTGATGAATTCATTATGCCGGAGGTGACGTGGACCACCCAACCAGTTCGAACACAAAGGCAACAAGCAAGTGACCATAGGGCCACGATTGACCGTAGGCAACAAATTGCTACACAAATGTGGGTGGATAGGCAGGCCATGTATGGAAATTGAGTAGTATGGCATATTACATGTCAAAACCATGTATCTTTGAGTTTATGTAATGGCTCGATAGTTGTACCATTTGTTCTGTTGAAACAATCTATTATTATGGCTGGACAGAATTTTATTTACTATATTTGATACATTTTCATGGCTGGAAAGAATTTTATTTACTATATTTGATACATTTTCATGGCTGGACAGAATTTTACTTACTATATTTGATACATTTTCATGGCTGGACAGAAATGGACACCATTGATCTCTCGGAAGCAAGTGCAACCACTGCTAGAAGTGGACAAGCTGTGTGGACCAACTCCATGACCACCATGATGCTAGGCTTCTTGGCTAACCTAGTTGCTGATGGCAAGAGGACTTCAAGTGGGTTCAAGATGATGCATCACAACCAATGTGCTGCAGCTTTGAACGAACACTTCAAGCTAGTGATCACCGGCGGCCAGGTTTACAACCATCTTAAGAAGTGGAGGAAGATTTGGGGCAGGCTGGTCACATTGAAGAATTTAAGTGGAGCTTTATGGGATGAGGATACTTGTACTATCAGGCTGAGCGATGATCACTATGCAGGTCATTGCAAGGTAAGCTTTGATGCATGAAGATTTGACATGGCCTTCTTAAACAATTTTTGTACTATCAGGCAAATCATTTGAACAATTTTTGTAGGATCACAAATCTGACGTGGCCTTCTTGAATACCCCAATTAAGCACTACCGTGCGATGGAGACAATTTTCATGCAAAAAACTGCTACAGGAAAGAATGCAAGGTCTGGTAATGATGACCTTTCCATTGACATAGAAGATGATGACAATGGTGAGGTGAACATGTCACCAAATGTTGGTGAGTCCTCAAATCCCAATGAACCAGCAAAAAAGAAGGCTAAGGTGGTGAAAAATAAGGATGATCCGTTGATGACAACTCTTCAAGATGGGTTCAAACTTGTAGCTGCAGCTCTTGTGAAGTCTGCTGGAGATGACGATACTATACCTGATGACCTTTGGGAAGTTGTCTCCGGCACTATTGGATTTGCTGAAGGATACCTTGCTCACTACTATGCCCATCTTGTGGACAATCCCAAGATAGCAAGAGCTTTCATGTCGCTCAGCGACTCTAACCGGTTGATTTGGGTGAGTAGGTATGTGACGAAGAACTTCGCATGATGCATTTATTGTATGGACTAGCGTGAGATGATGAACTTTGCATTATGACCGGTATGTGAACCATATGTATGAATTGTAATGAACAATATTTCTTTTTGATGATGACCTTGTGATACTGTTGCATCTTATGGTATTTCTATTGAAAATCTGTTATATATGCTGTTATATATTTGTTTGACTTGTGATCATATACTATTAAATTGCTTGTTGAAAATACAAAGAAAATGCTGTCAAAATTTTAAATTATATGTTGTCCAAATCTGAGATATATATAAGCACATTAGAGGTAATCTCACCATTCATATGAAGAGGTGAGTGGAATGAGATTCTTCTCATTTTACCTCCCAAACCAAACACATGAACGGAATCAACCCATGCCATTTTTTATGTCCAACCGAACACAAGAATGAAACCAACCCATGCATCCGGAATAGAACCATGACATTCCATGCATTTTGATCCTCAAACCGAACACACCCTTACTGAACACCCTACGGATTCTTGGTCGTTGGCTCGTTGCTGCTCAAATTCGTCTCTTCCCTCCTCTGAGACGTGGGGTAACGTGGTAGATAGTTGTAGGGTTGGCGCATCCGTAGATGTGTATAAATTTATTAGATAATTGCTCATGCATTCCAACGGATATAGGGCAGTTCTTTTGTTAGACGTCCCCTAATTCCAGAATTTTGAATCCATATTATTTTAACAATACTAGTTAGTTAGGGTTTAAACAACTAAAATTACAAAAAAAATAAGGTCAACTCCACCGCACGACCCCATTCTGTCCGACCCCGTCCGTTTGGGGTAAAATGGACAAACAGGTCGGCTCAGCGCGAGACGGCTCGGACCCATCATCTCCGTTTTGTGTTCGCCACGACCCATTTTGAGCGCAAACTTGCGCGGGATTTGGGTCGCGGCGAACATAAAACGGACGCCCGCTCGTCTGTGTCGGGTACACGTGGCAGGCGACCACTTACCTCCCACCCGCCCACATCAATGCGCACGAGCGACCGGGCCCGCCTGTCATTGGCTCAGGGAACGGTCGCGGTCCTTCTTAAATGGAGAAGCCGTGGACCGGTCGTCGTCCACACTTCCCATCGCCACCCCGCAGCCTCCTCGAAACCCGACAGCCGCGAACCCTAGCAGCCTCCTCGAACTCGTCGGCCGCCCACCTCGTAGCAGCCATCGGCCTGGGGAACTACGGCCGCAAGGGCACACACAACCGCGAGGCTGGCTCCTCGTCAGGACGCCATCATGGCTTCGTGAAGGAGGAGGCCGCATCGCCACCGCGCCAGGCCAACGCTCCCTTCACCATCGCTCCTAGGCCCGCCGGGCATCGCGATTGGCAGTACCTCATCGTTGAGGTATGCCGACGCTACTAGGAGACGAGGACGCCGGTCCCATGAAGCGACGTCCACCTCCCCAACGCGTGACACCTCTTCGCCGACCGCGTCCCTATCCCGCCGATGCCGACGAGCGGCCGTGCGCGCCGCGAGGAGATCGAGCGTCGCCGTCGCCTCCTCCCCGACGACCTCTACTACGACGAAAGGTACGCCGCCGACTCCACCCTCTGGGGCACCTGGCTCAGGGACGAGCACGACGTGTGGTGTGCCTCCTACTTCGCCGGCACGGTCTCGGGGCCGCGGCGGGCACGGGAGGTGCGCGGACGTACACGGGTGCGCGGTCTCACGCCCACACCATCGCGTTCCCCGTCTCCGTCACCACCTCCACCTCCTCGCATGACGGAGGAGGAGGAGGCCCGGCTCATGCAACGCGTCATGAAGTACTCCATGACGACGCATGATGAGCGCCAATGGTCGGGCCTGGACCGCGCCATGGCCCTCTCTGCGGCCGGCGACGTCGCCATCCCCGAGCAGATGGAGGAGGAGGAGGTGGTCGCGTTCCCTCCGGAACTGGTGGGCGCGTCATGGGGCTGGTCGCGCACTGCGCCGGAGATGGCGTGGGCAGTGGGAGCCGTGAACTGGTGCCCCACGCCGCCGCGGTCACCGGAGCGGGACGCCTCGCCGCGGGAGGAGGTGCTGCAGGCCAGCTTCCAGCCCGCCCCCGTGCACCACGGACCGCCGGCCCACCTCTGGGCGCCGCCGGCCTACCTCGACCTCGTCAGCGACGGCGAAGACGACGACACCGGCGGCCAGTGAAGACGGCGACGGCGACGGCGACGGAAACAACGGGCTTCTTTTTTTTATGTTAATTATGTCAAACTGGGCGTTTTGTGGTCGTGAAAAATGGGCCGTTTTTAATGTTAATGTTATTATATTTTAAGTTTTTTAACTACATTTATTTATTTTTAGTTGAGTTTTCCTATTTTTTTAATCAAGTCCAACACGGACATGATTTGGGGTGCGGCCGTAAGGTAGACGCACGCACGATCCATCGGACAGAGACGGACATGGATGAAACAATCACCGTCCCAAACGGACAAAATCCGATCAAACCGGACGTTCGTTCGGGATCCTATGGTGGAGTTGGCCTAATATAGGTTCAAGACCTTGGAGAAGCTCGCTGGAGGTTTGATTCTCAATATTCTGGGGGAACAGCCAAAAAAAGGGCTTAAATATAGTATGTTAGCAAGTGATTTATCTGCATATATTAATGTGATTGTATAAATAAATATTTACCTTGTCTAGGATTTACCTACCTAAAGGTGTCAAAGGATTTTATTTTGTAATAATTTATTTTGGCACACATCTGAAAACATGCGTTTATTTGACAAGTCAATATAAGATGGAATAGTAAAGCTGGTCTTCAAGGAATGACGCTCACAAAAAGCATGGAAGGTCGGACGAAGGACTTCATAGGACAAAAAAAAAAAAATGAATGCTACTCTTTTTTTAAGTAATACTCTCTCAATGACTTTATATAAAGTGTATCTGTATTTTGATAAAAATTCACAATGTAAGATGCATTTGTTGTAATTCCTCATAATTACGATCTTGGCTCTCTAGGAAAAGGAAAGTATCTCTCCTCTGATTGTATGTATCTCTCTTTGCAGAGAAAATAAAGAAACTATCTCTCTCCCGATTGCGTGTATCTCTTTCTTTTTTAGTCTAAAATGATCTACTTGTCGCTAATCCATGAATTCGACAAGGGTGATTTTGGTCTAAATTGTCTATTTAATTATGTGCATTGGTCATCGTACCAAAGATAATGCACCTTACATAAAGGAATGGAGGGAGTATATACTAGGTAGTTGCGTGTGCATTGCAAATTGTACCCCTTGATCTACCAGTTCATATTAGTGAGATTGTTTAAATAGATATTTAGAAAATCATGCCCGTGATTTATCAACACATATTTTAGGTTTTTGTTTTGTAATAATTTATTGTCTTACCAGGGAATACATAAGTTTATTCAGTAAGTCAATAAAAGGTGGAACGATTAGGGTAGGTTTCAAAGAATGATGCTTAGTAGGAAAAAAAATGGAAGGTTGGATGTAGCACTCCCCGTAGAAGGAAAATGAATGTTATTCCTTTTTTAGGTAGTATATACAATGTAATTAATCTCGGAAAAAAGTACTAAATAATTTCATGTGCGTTGCAACAGGGTAATATATTTTAGTATTTTCTAAATGACAACGCCCATACATGTGGCACGAGGCAACATGGTTCAGACATCTTCATGACAATCCATCTTGCCACATCAAACATATGACATCAGCAAAATTATTTTAATTTTTTGGACTTATAAATATTTTATCTCTTAAATAAAAATTTAATAAAAATCATTCATTCATATGTTTATTTGATCATAAGTTATTTTTTCTTCTTGCTACACTTGTTATGGAATCATTCATTCACTAAATGTTGCTCTACACATTGTGTAGTCCATATGTACGGTCGTGACATGCCACGAGATGGAGGGGCGGCTATTTACGTACATATACTGTTGGATGAAGATGAAGGCGGAGTATGTGTGAGATGACATGCTCCAGTGATGAAAAACTTGTTAGACATCGGATTAATCTAGTCGGATTTAAGACATTGTTATACTAGACTTAATTTCTATATTATGTATGGATGATTTGTGTTATTTTCTATCTAAATTTCGATAAAAATTGACATGTTTGCATGAATTTTGCCGGTTAGTTTGGATGGTGTTTGAAATGTATGCGGTTAGCGTTGGATAATGACTTTCCGCATCTGTTTCTACGGATTGATCCTACCATTCACACAAGGATGCGGGACGAAATTTACGGATCACCGTTCAACATGCCTTGAGCCCTCTTAGGACAGAACACTATGGACCTGTTTGGGACTGCTTCACTTCATGGAATTTAACCCCACTCTAGAAAACGTAAGTCAAACGGGTAGCTCCATGATATATCGCTCCACAAAAAAACTAAAATCTGTGATACTACTCCTTGTTTTTTGTGAAGCTCTCGAGGAGGTGCTCCATAAAATTATACAAGCTGGAATTGAAAGGAAATTACACACCACTACCACCAGTAAGTGGATACCCCTTCCTGTCTTCCCTCTCATCCAATCAAATAGATCCTTTTCACCAAAATTTCCATATTTGAAGCTGAAGCTGGATGAAAGCCAAACATTATTTTGAAAGAGCTGCAACTTCTGTATGAAACTGCTCCAAAATGAATTTGGTGAAGCGGAACTGATTTTGATGGAGTAAAACAGTCCCAAACATACCCTATGTATGGAGCTTGCTCCATGTCAGTTGGATTGGCGGCCACTGGTGTGTGGATCTTTCTACATTGGTGGATAAGTTAAGTGGTCACTCCTTGAAGATTGTTTTAAAGTAGCAAATGCTCAGTGATGCTCTTAGTGGGTTCTTGTTTGTTAACTTTGTCATTATTCCAGAGTTTCGATTTTTCTTCAAAATAGTTGTTATAAAAGTACCAATGCAGGAGTAGGGTGTTTTGCAGCTCGGCCTACAAGGAGGCCATTTTTTTCAAAAATATTCAAATTTCAAACATTTTAGTTTTGAAAAAAAAGTACAAGTATACATTGATGTGTATGTGTATGTCTGAAAAAAAGCATGGACTTTTACGATGAATTATGCATCTACTAAATGGCAACATTTTTAAGAACTTATTTTAATATATATGTCATCTTAAAAATTTACGCACTTGTACATGATTTCTCTAAGTATATGTATATTTTATTTTAATAAAACATGCAAATATGGATTTCAATATTTTAAATTCAGTTTTACTAAATCACATCTAGATATGAGATAAGTATTGCACATCTAAGTCCTATATCATTGATCTTACATGGAGATTCGTGTAGTAATTTTTTTTAATTTAATCATTTAAATGTGTAATAATGATGTCACATCTAAATGTATCCTACACACCTCCTTTTAAATTGGCCTCGATGAAGACCGAGCTCCATTAAGAATTTTCGCCAAGCTAGCTCATATGTCCATATTAAACCAGCTATTACGTGCCCCACTTGGCAACTAGGCATAACATTTTTGTAACTTCCACAAGTACCAATCCCCATCATCTAACATATGCCCAAGTAGGCAACAGGGCACATAGAAACATGGGCATATAGAAACTATGCAGTATAAAAACAAAACATGGATATATTTATTAGCCCCAAGTTGGCAGCAGGGCATATACCAACACGGCAACAGTAAAGAATTGCTGGCCGGCCACGGATAATAAATAATTCATTTATGATGTCTCTTACTAACAACGTCAGAGATAGACCCATACAATAATTCATTTATGATGTCTCCCTCCGTCCCAGTTTATAAATCATATTACAATTATTTAAACGTCCTGCATTAATTTTTAATTGTTTTTTTATTTTTTGACATGAATAAAGGAGTCAACTAATAAGAGACGTGGGGTGTATATGTTTTTATTGACTTGAGGTTAACTAGCATGACATTCAGTGATCAGTTTGTGCATAATATTAATTAGTAAATTAACATTGATTTTTTTTTGTTTTTTTTGTCTTGTTCATGGTGCACAAGCTAGAATGACTTATACACTGAGACGAATGGAGTAAGAGGTTTTCCTTGGGACGGAGGGTCTTCTTTGACAGGTTTCGTAGACTGTTTCTGTTCACACGGACTTTGTGGTCTATGGTCAGAGCGATTAAGAATATCTCAAATCGCTCGAGAGCCATCTACGAAGATTGATGGTAACCGCAGAAAAAGGAATAACGTGAACTGTACAAGGTCTTTCTGAACATGCACTAAGACATACATACATACATACGTTCATTCGTATGAATGCGCACACGCACATCCTATTTTCATGACCATCTTCAACACACTCAATTGACACATTTTATTAAAATTGATGAAATTGTCACACACGCCTTCATGACGAGAATGTCTCTTCACACGGAAGACACGTTGTCGAAAGACCAGGAATAAATTTAAAAAATACGAGCATCGGTGTTATGTGTAAGACTTAAACTCTGGTGGGCTAAAAATACAGGTTGGTCTGTCGTATATGTTTTTTCTATAGTAGTGTGCATGTATTCCAACTTTTCTATTAAAAGGATCGATGTGGTTGACTAGGGGGTGAAAAACTACCAATTTTTAGCTTTTCTTAACAAATTAGGGTTAACAACAAAATGTTCTCTAGATGAACAACTAGGTGAGCAACCTATATGATGCTAACAATACCAACAACTAGTGCAAGCAAGGAATACCACAGAACAATAGTAAGCACAAAGTAAAGGTAATTGATAACCACAAGTAGAACCGGTGAAGACGAGGATGTGTTACCGAAGTTCCTTCCTTTTGAAGGGAAATACGTCTCCGTTGAAGCGGTGTGGAGGCACAATGCTCCCCAAGAAGCCAGTAGGGCCACCGTATTCTCCTCATACCCTCACACAATGCGATATGTCGTGATTTCACCAGTGGTGCCCCTGAAGGCGGCGACTGGACCTTTACAATCAAGGTTGGGGCTATCTCCACACAAAGCTTGGAGGCTCCCAACAAGACCACGGAGCTTCACCATAATGGAATGTGGCTCTGGGGTGACCTCAATCGTCTAGGGTGTTCAAACACCTAACAGTAACAAGATCTGCAAAGGATTAGTGGGGGGGAATCAGATTTCTCTTGGTGGAAGTGTAGATCAGGGCCTTCTCAACCAATCCCTAAAAAATCAACAAGTTTGATTGGCCAGGGAGAGAGATCGGGCGAAAATAAGCTTTGGAGCAACAATGGAGCTTGGGAAGGGCAGAGGTAGTCTTCTTGGTGAAGAAGACTCCCTTTATATAGTGGGGGAAAGAATCCAACCGTTACACCCACTGTCAGCCCGAGCACACCAGTACTACCATTGCCTGGTGCGGTACTACCGCACGCACGATGGTGGTAGAGGGAGGAGCTGCTGCACATGGCAACGAGTGGTAGAACCGTCGGAGCAGTACTACCGCGCGCCCTTACGGTACTACCGCAAGGTAGTGTCCAACTGCCACGGAAGTAGAAAATTACTTCCGTGTCTACCTCCGCTCAGGCTACAGTTGTGCAAATGTCCGACACGGTATATTATGTATACAATAGATTCTCTTAGTCCTTTAATAAGGGATTTATCAAGAATGCCCCCATTATCAAAAATGTCAAAAGTAGAACCCGTCAGCCTGTAGGTGGCCGATGGGGGACCTGTCGGCCTCTGGGTGGCCGATGGGGGCCTGTCGGCCTGCGGGTGGCCGAAGAGCCACCTGTCGGCCTGGGGTTGGCCGAAGAGGGGCCATCAGCCTCCAGGAGGCCAAAGAGCCCCTGGATAGCCCTTGCCGACCCCATCTTCCTCCTCATTTGCTTGTTCCTCTTCTCTCTCTCTCGTGTTTCTTTCCTCATTTTGCCCCCCTCCGATCTCCTCCATCCTCCACCCATTTCCTATTCAATCCACGGAATCAATAGATCCTACCCATCTTCACCGGCTTACGGTCTTATTTTGTGCGATGCGGTAGTTTTGGATGGTGGAGTTGTGGATGGTGAAGTGAGGAGGTGGTGTGGTGCAGAGGAAGAAGAAGGTGGAGAGGAAGAAGAAGGGGACACACACGTGTAGGGGTGGGCACTATAAAACCGAAAACCGAAAAACCAGACCAAACCAAACTATATTAACCGATTTGTCGGTTTATTTGGTGGTTTGATTTTTGGTCCGGTGGGAAATTTTAAGGTTGTTCGGTGTTTTGTTTTTGTTTGGTTTTTGGGTCCGGTGGGAAGAAGGCTCGACAGTGGTTATCCAGGGGCTCTTCGGTCTCCTGGAGGCTGACGGCCCCTCTTCGGCCACCCCCAGGCCGACAGGTGGCTCTTCGGCCACAGGCAGGCCGACAGGCCCACATCGGCCACCCAGAGGCCGACCGGTCCCCCATCGGCCACCCACAGGCCGACGGGGTGCTACTTTTGACATTTTTCAAAACGCATACATGCTTTTCAAATTTATTTTAAATCACGTACTAGTTTCGAAAAAAGGTCTAGCCAGGGACTAAAGGTTCCTCATATATAAGAAATCACAATCCAAACATTTAAAAAATGTTAAATTTTCATAGGATTTGTTTGCGAGAATAATTTATGTGCACAGTACGTTTGCGAGAACATTCGCATGATGACGTCCGAAAGGTCCAAAAATGATAGACAACTTTGGGTAGGTTTGTCAGAACACTATCCACAATTATTTTTATTATGATCTAATATATATACATACAACTAATATATTCCTATCGATTTTTTAATAATGATGAAAGGCATGTGCGATCAGCTCCTACCAACGGATCGCATACGAGCAATTCAAGAGATAATAGCGAGATTTTTGCTCGACCAGGTCATAGATCCGAAAGGATAATACCATTACAAGTTGTAATGCCTCCATGTAATGATTTGAAAATTGTAGGAAAAATTATATATATATATATATATATGTGTATGTGTGAATGGTTGTGCGAGAAATTTGATGATACATATATGATCCGTTCTACGAGAAATTCTATTTTTATATATGCATAACGTGTACAATATGTAATAGCGCAAGATATGTTCTAAATAAAAAATAATTAAATGGAAAACAAAAAATGAAAAGCCAAAATAATAATAAACCCCAAAACCCCAAATCACCAAAGCCTCTAGTCTCGGTTGGTGTTATCAACCAGGACTAAAAGTCTCAGCCACGCCTCGCACGCTGCTAGCCACGTGGAAAGATATTAGTCCCGGTTCATGGCAAACCAGGACTAAAGGAGGGGGGGGGGTCTTTAGTCCCAAGCTGATAGTCCCAGTTGGTGAACCAGGATTATAGGCCCTTACCAACTGGGACTATAGCCCCGTTTTCTACTAGTGAATGTATCTCACGTAAAATAGTTTTTCTACTAGTGGGGATGGCCAGGACGGCGGCGTGGTGGTGGCGGTGTCCGGGAAGACTATGGCGGGGTCGCGGGTGCCTTGTTCCTCCTCCGTCTTGTTGTGGTGGTTGGCCATGGAGGTGCAAACCGACCATGCACTAGTAGAAAAATGCCCATTTGTTCCGGTTCCAGAGGCCCATTAGCCCCGGTTCTTGAACCGGGACTAAAGGCCCAAATCTTTAGTCACGGTTGGCTTAGGAAGCCAAAGAATATTCTCGAGTATTAGCAGTTGAGTTGTCAATTCAACCACACCTGAAAGACTTTGTATCTGCAGCAAAGTTTCAGTAGTAAAGTAGCGTGATAGCAACAGTAGCAACGGTAACAGCAGTAGTAGTGACAACAGTAATGGTAACAATAGCAGCAGTGACAACAGTAGCGGCAAAGTAACGTAGCAAGGACCAATAGGAAAAACTCATAGGCATTGGATCGGTGATGAATAATTATGCCGGATGACATTCATCATGCAACACTTATAACATGGAGAGATATGTAACTAGCTCCAGTTCGTCAATGTAATGTAGGCATGCATTCCGTATATAGTCATACGTGCTTAAGAAAAAGAACTTGCATGACATCTATTGTCCATCCCTCCCGTGGCAGCGGGGTCCTAATGGAAACTAAGGGATATTAAGGTTCTCCTTTTAATAGAGAACCGGAACAAAGCATTAGCACTTCGTGAATACATGAACTCACTAGTAGAAAAATGGCCTTTTGTCCCGGTTCATAAGGGCCTTCTGTCCCGGTTTTGGAACCGGGACAAAAAGGTCGTTACTAATGCCCTTTGCCTTTAGTCCCGATTCTTACACGAACCGGGACAGGTGGGCCTCCACGTGGCCGTTGTGGCCAGGCCAGGCAGGGGGGCCTTTAGTCCCGGTTGATGACACCAACCGGGACCAAAAGGCATCCACGCGTCAGCACCTGGCTGGAGCTGAGGTTTTTTCTAAAGGGGATGGTTTAGGGGTTAATTTAGGTTCTTATTAGCTAGCTAATAGAGAAAAGTGTCCTCTCTTATATATCTCCGTGCTTGGTCATCCGTCGTGCTTTGTCGAACATATTTACAAAATGTAGACACGAGTTACATGCACATATATGCATCTTTTTTACACTATATCATTTCATATCATTTTCGTCGAATGGCAATAGTATTCTAATCGATCATCTAACAACTCATCATCAACTTAATCATATACCAAGTTATCATGTGATACACATAAAATAAAACAGAGAAACATCATAATATATATATAGTCATCATATGCATCATGCATCCTAATTAATCGATCATGTCAAGTAATAATATAAACTAGAATAACTTGTCTCTCATAAGACCTAGTCCTCCCTCTTAGATATAATGTCATAAAACAGAATAACACCTATGGCTCCATGATGAATCACAGAGATCCAACGGTCTCCAGCTTGTAGCTTGCGAACCTTCTTTATTTCTCTCCATGCTTCAATTTGGAGTCTTTTTGATCTTGATTTGAAGTTAATCAAGTATGGAGCATAGAACTCAGCCCTCAGCGGGCTTCTAATTCTCATTTGACCTTGTGTCACTAGTGGGGACGGGGCCTTTAGCCCCGGCCCGTAAGGGGCTTTAGTCCCGGTTCACCAACCGGGACTAAAGGGGCGGGACTAAAGGCCTAACCTTTAGTCCCGGCCTTGTTACAAGCCGGGACTAAAGGTGCTCCACGTGGGCGCCTCGTAGCGCCCCAGGGGCAGGCCCTTTAGTCCCGGCTCGTTACACGGACTGGGACTAAAGAGTTTCAGATTTTGCTTATTTTTGATTTTTTTTTGAATGAAATTATTTTTGGATTTTAGGGTTTTAGGGTTAAGGTGTTCGGGAGATTAACGTGATGCCTCGTTTGGTGTTCGGGAATTTGTTTTCATATAATTTAAATATAAATAATTATGGATATATATATAAGATTAACTTATCTTACAAGCGAGCATATATATACAATTATATGCAGATCTGAATTATCGGGACTAGAGCCCGTCTATTTGATTACATGGACGAACATCAGTAATGGCCCCTAGCTACACTAAATCGTCCTTTGTCATCTATAGCTTCTGTCCTCAGAAAGGTCGCAAGCTCCTCTGCAACAGCAATCGCGCGTTGCTTTGGTAGGACCTTCGTCCTCATGGCCGTGTACTATATAAGAAGAGGAGATGAATATGAATATCAATCATGATAACAAAGAATGACGGGTAAAAATAGAGGTGTGAATGTTCATTGCTTACGTCGAATTTGTGATCCTTGTGCTCAGAGGTAAACTTGCGAATGGTCTCGCAAACATAGTATCCGCATAGATGCGTCCCCCGTGGCTGCTGGTCGCACTTTACGAGAATAGAATATATATAATCAAAATAATAATCTAGCATCACAAATGTATTGAAAATAGAAGTATATCATACTACTACTTACCTGAGCCGCTCTAAAGTTCAGCTTCTCAGGAAAGTTACCGGGAGTCACGCACTTGAACCGCTTCCAAACCCTGCCCGACAAGGATAATGATTTGCTAAGTTTTTCATTAATTGATATATCAGAAAATCATCGAAAGAGACCGATAGAGCGCAAGAATGATTGAAATTACCCTTGGAGCATGTCCTGCAGGCTTTGGAACTGTTCCAAGGGTCTCGATAATGGGTCGAAGGCATCAACTCTTCCCTTATCAATTTGAATGTCCAACAGAATCCAATGGAAGCTGCACATGTATATATATATATGTGTCAGTAACTTATCAATTACACTTATAAGTGAATGGACACAACAGAGTAAAGACCCTCACCTGAAGTTGTATGGAAACAGTATGTGGTCACAGGAATTTTGATCTGTTAGAAACCTTAGAAGGTTTTCCTCCGTCTCCTTGGGTTTATCAGTTAGCGTCGCTATATGTATTTTATCTGGGTCAATAAACCCAATATTTAGGATGTTCTTACTTTTACAATCCAGAATCTTCATTCTGCATAATAGAGTACAAGTTATATATAGACAATGAATTGAAATAACTAAACAAGTTATATGTAGACAACGAATTGAAAAACTTACAGACAATAGCAACTCATAAGCGATTTGTCGAGGGCGTCGCCATTGTACATCTGGAAGAGTTCATCAAAGTCGATATGGATTTGTTCGGGGCGGCCGTAGTACTCCCGTGGGACACTCACCACGATCATCGTTCTCCCATTCTTTGATTCACTTAAGTACCATGTATGCAAGTAACGCATATTTGTTGGGAGATCGTCTTTGCTGACCAAAGGCTCTCCCATGACAAACTGTGGCTTAGGGGCTACCACAGCCTTGGGTAACCTGTCGTCTTGGGAAGCCAGAACATCTTCAACCGAGACACCCCATTCAGTCGCCCACTTCTTTGCTAATTCAAAATCTTTCCTCTGCACCAGAGGGGGAACATTCTCGGTTAACACCTTGAGGGGTGGGATCGACTGTTTGGCCTGTTGTCCAAGGTGAGGAACGTCTCATTTTTTCTTGCTTGTAGTTGAACTTGATTTGCTCCCACTTGCACTTGCACGTGATCTGCTCTTTTTCACTTCCTTCTGCAATGTGCGTGTATAGTCATTAGGCTTATGGTGTAAGTCATACTGTGATGGAAGGATCGTGAAGTATTTTGCAAATGCTATTTGCTTCTCAGTGTATTCCGGGCGGGGCTCGGGTTCCTTCTTTTTCATCTGCGCATCATGATGTTCCTTTGCTATCCTGGCGTTTTCCTCGGGGGTACGATCATAAGGTTTGATAGGAAGATTAGCATGAGGTACCTTCGGGAGGGGCGACCGTTTGCGCTTTGGGGGGGCTCCGTCGCTTAGAAATCATCGGTGGAGCGTTCTTGGTGGCACGCTCCCGCTTAGTATCCGGAGCGGGCGGCGGCGGAGATGGACGACCCAAGTCCGGCGGCGGTGATCGAGATGGACTCGTGTTGTGCTGGCCAACGTCATGTGGAGGGCTTGGAGGTAATGGAGGTGTAGGTGACCTGCGACGACTCGGAGGCGGTGTTGTCCTTGGGGCCGAGCCTGGAAGCTTGATGTAGTTCTTGTCCCATAGGATGACTCCACCCAGTAGTTCTCCGAGTGTCCTCTCATCTTCGGGTCCAGCTATGTCGAGCTCCATATCATGAAACCCCGTCATGATTTCATCCACCCCGACTTTAGCAAAGCCAACTGGAATCTCACGGCCATGCCAACGTGCATCAGGGCCAGAAGGTAAAGCTGGTCCGACGACCACCTTCATGGATATGTTCTTGAATTTCTGATGGAGTTCACATGATGTTGACTCCTTGATTCCATCCACGGGATAGCCGGGACTGCCCTCTATCATTCTTCGTGCATCGTTGGGCGGGGCCTCACATTCAGCCATGCTGCTTTTCCGCTTAGATGGGGCGCCGGTAATATCAAGTGCAGGATCTTCCTGGCGCGGTACTCCTCTAAGCTCATCAATCTGCTTCTGTTGCTCGTTAATCCTGGCAAGCAACTGGTTGAACTTGTCATTCTACTCATCCTGCTCCCACTTCTTTGCTCTCTCTCGGCTTCTGTAAGTGTCTTGGTCTTTGGCAAACCCAAGCCACCACGGGTAAGAAGGACCGAAGCCTCGTGTTCGTCCTCCATGTTCATCATTGCCGAGGACTAGTGTGAGCAAATCTTTATCTCTATCTGCAGTGAAATTTCTTGTTCCCTCCTTAATTTCTTTCACTATCCTTTTCCAATTCTCCCTGGGTATCCTAAGACCGTCACTGCAGATGAGGTCCCCTGTTTCTTCGTCGTACGAACCACCTTGCGCAAGGAACCAATTTCTTGCTCTCAATTCCCACTCATCACAGAGTGGTTCAGGTACTAGCAGATCTAGCAGATCTTGCTCTTTCTTATCCCACTTTGGAATGACAGTCTCATAGCCCCCTGGACCCAGCTTGTGGTGATATTTCTTCTTGTCGGCATTTATCTTGTTCTTTTCTGATAATGCCTGGGCATCTTCTGACTCCTTGTACTCTTGAAATGCCTTCCAGTGATTCACCTGCTTGGCTAGATACCCCTCGAATACTGGCACTTTCTTTGTCTTCATATAGTTTTTCCATAGCTTCTTCTTCCAGCTACGGAACAGTTCGACCATCTTCTTTAGAGTCCACTGCTTGACTTTGGCCCTTAGTTTGTCTGCGGCGTCTTCATTCTCACATTCTCGCAGGTTGAAATGTGACATGAGATCATTCCAAAGATTATCTTTGTACCTCTCGGCGACATAGTCACTATCGGCTGCCCCTTTGCGCTTGTTCCACTCCCGAATGTTGATCGGGACGTGATCCCTAACGAGAACTCCGCATTGCTTCTTGAATGTGTCAGCAGCATTCTTAGGAATCTTGGGTTCGCCCGTAGGCAATATCACCTCAAAGGTGTAATGCGTCCGTGCATCCAACTTTCTAGTCGGGCCTCGTTTCGTAGCTTTGCTCGATGTGGAGGCCTAAGAGGGAGAAACATTCGTCAAATGAATGTATATGTATACAATATAGAGCTATCTCCAATATTTTCACATATTACTAGTGATTGTCGAACTTCATATGTATACCTCGCCGGACTTTATTATTTCTTCACCGGCTTCTCCACCGGCTTCTCCATCAGTGGAGCTATCACCTTCTCCGTCATTGGACCTATCTCCTGCCCCATCAGCTTCATCTTCGTGTCGCTCGACCTCCATTCCATATCCGGAGGGGTTTAGATATGACGACGGAGATTCAGCTGGTTCAACGTCGGGGCCATCTTTGATTATATCTTCGAGAAGTTCTTCCTCTTCGAGGTTCCTGATATGTGGATCCATAGTTCTGCAAAAAACGGACATTTGATTAACTAATAAACTAACAAACTATATAAGAGGGGTTGGAAACTTCGAAGTGTCGTTTTATATAGGAGGACCTTTAGTCCCGGGTCTTGGCTAGAACCTAAACTCTAAAATACGAGCCGGGCGGAGCCCAGTCCCGGACACTTAAGCATATACAATAGCAAAATTAAACTAGTTCTATTAATTTTCTTGCTAAAAATAAACTATTAAGACTTAGGCATATACAATAGCAAAATTAAACTATTAACACTTAAGCATATACAATAACAAAATTAAGCAATAATCTAAGAAACACTATTAACACTTAAGCATATACACTATACAATAGCAAAATTAAATGACAAAAAATATATTTCTTCTTCTTGTAACCCTAAACTAATTTTTCCTCTTCTTCTATTTCTCCTCTTCTTCTACTTCTTCTTTTACTTCTACTACTCCTCTTCTTCTACTACTTCTCCTCTTCTCTTCTTCTACTTCTCCTATCCTCCTCTTCTAATTTTTTTCTCTTCTTCTACTTCTCCTCTTCTTCTATTTTTCCTCTTCTTCTCGTCTCCTCCTCTTCTTATTCTCCTTTTTCTTCTTTTCTTCTCCTCCTCTTTCTTATTTTCCTTTTTCCTAATTCTACATATTACTAACCCTAATAATCTAGCACAAACCTAATAACAATAGGAATTAAATGACAAATTTTTTTCTTATTTTCTTCCCTTTTTCTTCCTTTCTTCTCCTTTTTCTTCCTTTCTTCTCCTTGTTCTTCCTTTCTTCCCTTGTTCTTCTTTTCTTCTCCTTTTTCTTCTTTTCTTCTCCTTCCCTTTTTCTTCCTTTCTTCTCCTTTTTCTTCCTTTCTTCTCCTTTTTCTTCCTTTCTTCTCCTTTTTCTTCTTTTCTTCTCCTTTTTCTTCCTTTCTTCTCCTTTTTCTTCCTTTCTTCTCCTTTTTCTTCCTTTCTTCTCCTTTTTCTTCCTTTCTTCTCGTTTTTCTTCTTTTCTTCTCGTTTTTCTTCCTTTCTTCTCCTTTTTCTTCTTTTCTTCTCCTTTTTCTTCTTTTCTTCTATTGGCCGGAGTGTTGGGGAGGAGGGGGCGGGGGGCTTACCGGTCGGAGGTGTCGACGGCGCGCGGCGAGGAGGACGGCGGCGGCGAGCAGGACGGCGGGCAGCCTGATGACGTCGTCGAGTTCGTCGCTGTGCCGCGCCGGGCAGGAGAACGAGGAAGAAGGAGAGAAGGAAATGCGATTTGGGATGGAAATTTTCTAACTCCCGCTAATATAGGTGGATCTTTAGTCCCGGTTCGGGGCTCGATCCGGGACTAAAGACCCCCTTTAGTCCCGGGTCGAGCCACGACCCGGGACTAAAGGCCCTTTTTCGGCAGACCAAAAGGCGGGAAGCAGGGGCCTTTAGTCCCGGGTCGAGGCTCGAGCCGGGACTAAAGACACCCTTTAGTCCCGGTTTGTGGCAAGAACCGGGACTAAAGGTTAGGCTATTAGTCCCGGTTTTTGCCAAAATCCGGGACTAAAGTGTTGCCTATATAAACCCTCGCCCCTGCCCACCCTCTCCCCTGTTTTTTGGTTGTTGAAGTGTGACCATGCCATGCTCTTGCCACTCTAGTTCATGCACATGACGTGTTCGATGAAATGCCCGAGCCACTCTACTTAAGCTTTCTCCTCTCCAAGCTCGACCTCCAAGCTCCATTTTCCTTAATATTTGTCTAGGTTTGGCCGTGCACCAACTGCACAAGTGTTTTAAAAGGTTTGCTACTTCATTCTTTCATTTGTCACTGCTAGTGTAGCTCATTTCAAATGCTCAAATTAACTCCTTAGAGTCTGCACATGCGTAGGGTGTCGTCCCGTGCCCGTCCTCACCATTGTCGATCGCCCCGCGCCGATCTCGTCGCGAGCACCACCGTGGTGAGCCTCTTGTTCTTATCTTCTTTTTAAAAGAAAAAAATCTTACTTGTATGATTTAGATACATACTTGTATAAATTACTCACTTTCATTATTTTTTGTTATTATATAGTGCGATGGTTTTGGTATCCGCCTCCGTCGGCCCTCGTCCTGTCTATGATTCGGATGTGGTATATATTATCTTTTATAACTATTTGTTTTATTTAGTGTTTATGACAATTATGATGACCAACGTGACATATGTTTTCTTAATCTAGGAGGTATGTGAACCGGAAATTCCAACCCACATAGAAATTCTTGTCGAGAAGTTAAATTTGGTTGAAAAAGAAAACAAATACTTGAAGAAAAAATTGAAAATAATTGATGATAAGAATATGGAACTGGAGTTGCATGTCGCCGATGTCATCGATGATCGCAAGATGAAGATCGACGCGATGCGGTTGAAGATGGATGAAATGCGCTTGAAGATTAGGAATATTTGGAAATATGCCATTGATAAAGAGGCTTGGTATCATTATGCTGTTGGGTCAATTGTTACCTTAGTTGCGATTTTGATCGCATTTTTTGTTTTATTTAAATGTTTTACATAGTTGTATGTTGTTTTATGAGAGAACTTTATGTATTTAAAGGCACATCACAAAATTTCAACAATTTCTGACTTCATTTGGTATTCTTCGTGCATTTACTTATTTTTTTGAGCTAGTTGACCCTGAAATTGAAAAGCACTACAAATGAACTCTGAAAATGTTGAAAGTTGGCATGCTATCATCATTTCACCCACATAGCATGTGTTAAAAAGTTGAGAGGGCTACGACAAAAACTGGATGCACTTCGTGTACAAAACGGACAATCTCTCTCAAAGTATCAGCGTTTCGAACGAGAACTCATCTCTTACAAAGGGATTTCATTTTTTAAACTTATTTGAACTCCATAGTTTTTGTGTGTTCAAAATGCACCATTCAAAGGCACATCACAAAATTTCAACAATTTCTGACTTCATTTGGTATTCTTCGTGCATTTACTTATATTATTTTGAGCTAGTTGACCCTGAAATTGAAAAGCACTACAAATGAACTCTGAAAATTTTGAAAGTTGGCATTCTATAATCATTTCACCCACATAGCATGTGTTAAAAAGTTGAGAGGGCTACGACAAAAACTGGATGCACTTTGTGTACAAAACGGACAATCTCTCTCGAAGTATCAGCGTTCCGAACGAGAACTCATCTCTTACAAAGGGATTTCATTTTTTTGAACTTATTTGAACTCCGTACTTTTTGTGTGTTCAAAATGCACCATTCAAAGGCACATCACAAAATTTCAACAATTTCTGACTTCATTTGGTATTCTTCCTGCATTTACTTATTTTTTTTGAGCTAGTTGACCCTGAAATTGAAAAGCACTACAAATGAACTCTGAAAATGTTGAAAGTTGGCATGCTATCATCATTTCACCCACATAGCATGTGTTAAAAAGTTGAGAGGGCTACGACAAAAACTGGATGCACTTCGTGTACAAAACGGACAATCTCTCTCGAAGTATGAGCGTTTCGAACGAGAACTCATCTCTTACAAAGGGATTTCATTTTTTTGAACTTATTTGAACTCCATACTTTTTGTGTGTTCAAAATGCACCATTCAAAGGCACATCACAAAATTTCAATAATTTCTGACTTCATTTGGTATTCTTCGTGCATTTACTTATTTTGGTTTGAGCTAGTTGACTCTGAAATTGAAAAGCACTACAAATGAACTCTGAAAATATTGAAAGTTGGCATGCTATCATCATTTCACCAACATAGCATGTGTTAAAAAGTTGAGAGGGCTACGACAAAAACTGGATGCACTTTGTGTACAAAACGGACAATCTCTCTCGAAGTATCAGGGTTTCGAACGAGAACTCATCTCTTACAAAGGTTTATTAAAATTCTTTTTGCGTATTTGAGAATTTGAAAAAACTATGAAAATGAAAAGTGTTTGAAATTTAGTAAATTCCATACATGCATTACATAAAAGGTTAATACATTATTACATTATTGCACCAATATTCCTATCTATTATTTCTGTTTTCTTCTGGGTCGTAGCCATGGCGAATCTTCATCATTCAATAGGATGCTTGGGTCAGTTTTCACTTTGAAGGGCGGAATTTCATGAAACTTATTATAATCTTCTGACATGTCTGTCTTGTCATCTACTCCCACGATGTTTCTTTTCCCTGAATGAACTATGTGGCATTTTGGCTCATCGGACGATATCTTCTTTTGCTGATTTCTTTTTCTCGTTTTTGTAGACATGTCCTTCACATAGAAAACCTGAGCGACATATTGGCTAGGACAAATGGTTCGTCCATGTACGCAAGATTGTTGAGATCCACTGTTGTCATGTCGTACTTTTGGTCTACAACTACCCCGCCTCCTGTCAGCTTCACCCATTTGCACCGAAACAAAGGGATCTTAAAAGTAGGTCCATAGTCAAGTTCCCATATCTCCTCTATGTACCCGTAATATGTTTCCAAACAGTGCCCATTCTCGTCTGTTGCATCAAAGCGGACACCACTATTTTGGTTGGTGCTCTTTTTATCTTGGGCAACCATGTAAAATGTATTCCCATTTATCTCATACCCTTGGAAAGTACATATAGTCGAAGATGGTGGCCTGGCCAAACTGTACAGCTGATCTCCAACGGTGTCGTCATTCATGAGATGTGTCTGCAACCAACTGCCGAAAGTCTTCTCGTGTTCCCCTTTAATCCAAGAGTCAGCCTTCCCCGGGTTTTCGGAGCGTAGAATATTCTTGTGTCTCACGATATATGGAGCCACCACGGTGGAATTGTGTAGAACTGTGTAGTGTGCTTGAGAGAAAGAATGCCCGTCCATACATACTTTTGCTTTCCTTCCTAGTGTGCCTTTTCCTGTCAGCCTACCCTCATACCGAGATTCAGGAACACCAATCGGCTTGAGGTCAGGAAGAAAGTCCACACAAAACTCAATGACCTCCTCTGTTCCATAGCCCTTGGAGATGCTTCCTTCTGGCCTAGCACGGTTACGAACATATTTCTTTAAGACTCCCATGAACCTCTCGAAGGGGAACATATTGTGTAGAAACATAGGACCGAGAATTATAATCTCTTCGACTAGGTGAACTAGGAGGTGTGTCATTATATTGAAGAAGGATGGCGGGAACAACAACTCAAAGCTGACCAGACATTGGACCACATCAATCTGTAACCCTGATAGACTTTCTCGATCGATTACCTTCTGAGAAATTGCATTGAGGAATGCACCTACTTTCACAATTGCCAGGCGAACATTTTCCGGTAGAATTCCCCTCAATGCAACCGGAAGCAATTGCGTCATAAGCACGTGGCAGTCATGAGACTTTAGGTTTTGGAATTTTTTGTCTTTCATATTTACGATTCCCTTTATATTCGACGAGAAGCCAGTCAGGACCTTGATACTGAAAAGGACTTCAAAGAAGATTTCCTTCTCTTCCTTAGTAAGAGCGTAGCTGGCACGCCCTTGAAACTGCCCTGGATGCATGCCATCTCTTCCTTTATGACGTTCCTGGTCCTCCCGTGCTTCCGGTGTATCTTTTGACTTCCCATACAAGCCCAGGAAGCCTAGAATATTCACGCAGAGATTCTTCGTCAGGTGCATCACGTCGATTGCCGAGCGGACCTCATGGACTTCCCAGTAGGGTAGCTCCCAAAAAATAGATTTCTTCTTCCACATGGGTACGCGCTTATCAGGGCCGTTAGGAACATGTTGGCTGCTAGGATCCTTTCCAAAGATTACTTTTAAATCTTTGACCATATCAAATACTTCAGCACCAGTACGGATGACAGGCTTCCCCCGGGCTTCTGCTTTGCCATTGAAATGCTTGCATTTTTTCTTTAAGGGATGCTTGGGCGGAAGAAAACGACGATTGTACGGGTACACATTCTTCCGACATTTGTCCAGATATATACTTTCTGTCTGATCCAAACAATGCGTGCATGCATTGTATCCCTTGTTTGACTGTCCTGAAATGTTACTAAGAGCAGGCCAATCATTGATGGTTACGAAAAGCAACGCTCAAAGGTCAAATTCCTCTTGTTTGTGCTCGTCCCACACACGTACACCTGGTTCGGCCCACAGCTGTAAAAGTTCATCAACTAATGGCCTTAGGTACACATCAATATCGTTGCCGGGTTGCTTTGGACCTTGGATAAGCACTGGCATCATAATGAACTTCCGCTTCATGCACAACCAAGGAGGAAGGTTGTAGATACATAGAGTAACGGGCTAGGTGCTGTGACTGCAACTCTGCTCCCCAAAAGGATTCATGCCACCTGTACTGAGACCTAACCATAAGTTCCTTGCATCAGCTGCAAATCTCGGGAACTCTCTCTCGATTTTTCTCCACTGCCGACCATCAGCGGTGTGCCTCAACTTATCATCTTTCATACAATCTTCCATGTGCCATCGCAACAACTTCGCATGATATTTATTTCTGAACAGACGTTTCAACCGTGGTATTATAGGAGCATACCACATCACCTTGGCAGGAACCCTCTTCCTGGGTGGCTCGCCCTCAATATCACCAGGGTCATCTTTTCTGATCTTATACCGCAATGCAGTGCATACCGGGCATTTATCCATATTCTCGTACTTCTCACCGCGGTAGAGGATGCAGTCATTAGGGCATGCATGTATCTTCTGCATGTATAATCCTAGAGGGCAGACAAGCTTCTTTGCTTCGTACGTGCTGGCGGGCAATTCGTTCTTTCTTGGAAGCATCTTCTTCATCAGTACCAGCAACTTTTGGAATGACGAGTCAGTCACACCGGTCTCTGCCTTCCACTTCAGCAATTCCAGTGTGCTACCCAGCTTCTTCTGGCCATCTTCACAAGTTGGGTACAACAATTTGTTGTGGTCCTGTAACATCTGCTCGAACTGCAACCTCTCCTTTTCTGTGTCGCAACCTCGCCGTGCATCAGAAATGACTCGGCCAAGATCAACAGCGGGCTCATCTGGTTCCCGTTCTTCATCCTGATCTTCTTCTTCATTGTCTTCCATTGCGGTATCAGCATACTCAGGGAACATAGATCGGTAGTTGTCATCATCGTTCTCTTCTTCTTCATCGTCGTCTTCCATCATAACCCCTCTTTCTCCGTGCTTGGTCCAAACATTATAGCCTGACATAAAACCGGACCGAAGCAGGTGGCTCTGAATGACTCTTGAGGAAGTGTAATCCTTCTCATTCCGACATTCAACACATGGACAAAACATATATCCACCACCATGCTTGTTCGCATCGGCTGCATCTCGAAAAGAATGCACGCCTTCTCTGTAAGCGGATGTGCATCGATCATCGTACATCCATGGATGGCTCATCTGTGTTATACGACAGTATATCAAATACAATCACGATCCTAAAAATTAGTAATGCACGGTCTAAACGAGGAAATATAGTTGCTAACCTTTTAGAATAAGTAGAAATAAAGAGGAAGAGGTTTAAGTGTGGCTCATGCATCTCATATCGTAGTTGTGTTCGGTGAAGTGAAGTGGCATCGCTCTAACACACCTTTCAACAAACACCTCTAGTGCATCCAAAAAAAGTGGAGAGCTAGCACCCACCCACAATCCTCCATCCAAGAAAAATGCAAGGAAGAGGGGAGAGGATGGCTGTGCTATATATAGGCAGAGGACTTTAGTCCCGGTTTGAGACACGAACCGGGACTAAAGGTGGCGCACATGCGGGCTATCCACCGCGTAGCCCTTTAGTCCCGGTTTGGGACACGAACCGGGACTAAAGGCTCCTTACGGGCCGGGACTAAAGCCTCGAGGGAGGCATTGAGAATTGGGGCGACGTGGCCGGGCCTTTAGTCCCGGCCCAGAGGCAGGCCGGGACTAAAGGGTCTCGGCCAAAGGCCCGTTTTCCACTAGTGTGTGTCCATTAACGGAGACACTACATCATGTGGCAGTTGCTGTTGAAGAACATAATAATAACCTAGTTAGCAATGTAATCAACACCATTTATGCAATAGAGGAGCGTACTTAATTAGGAAACTCTTACCAAGACATTTCGGCAAATGTCATCTGGACTCAACCTATGCACTAGTGGCATGTAAAATGAATAATTTTGGCCAATTCCAAAATGATACGGGAAGGTATCCCTAGAAGCCAGAACACCAGCAACAAGAAAGTGGAGAAGATGGTCCTTCTCCTCCCAAGTTAGATGTGATCCATGCGTGTAGTGTGTCGTGTCAATTAATTTTCGTAATTCAGTCGAAACAACGAAATAAGCTGCAAATTATAATTTAACAAATTTAGTATATAGATGAACACCAACCATTTCTAAATATAAATGCAAATTACTTCACGTAGAGGTAAAACAGGTAGCATATCATCGACAACCACCCAAATTTTGTAATAATTTAATGTTTCAAAAATACTTAGAAATTTTGTAATTGTCCACAAGATGTGGGCATTATATAAACCATTCAAAACGACCACATGTGCTACGATCATTCAAAGGACAATTTGGGTTGTTGTTGTTGTTTGTACAACATGTAACATGATATAATTATAACTATGGCCCAATAACTAGGAACCTGTAACGTGTGGCCAAAGTTTTAATAGACGATGAACACCACATGACATGTAAATTACGAGAGTAAAACAGGTTGACTACACCAACTATTTATAAATATAAATGCAAATTACTTGACAAATATGGTTGAGAAACTCACATGGAGGTAAAACAGGAAGCATATCATCGACAACCACCCAAATGTCGAAGTTGTCTGACATATTATCTTCAGGACGAAGATCGAAGGTGATTACCATTCCCTTCTGAAATCCATATGCCTTGCAAAGATCTTCCCACTTTGGGCACCCAAATTCTGTTTGAAAAACTGAATTAAATACTTGGATAACAAATGTGTGACCATATATAGTCCTCAGCTTAGCGCTCCTCGTCTCAATTCTCTCGTGGTCTTCGAAACCGAGCCTCTCCAACACATATCTTCTTGCATGGCAAGGGAGGTACACATCGTCGTTCTCGTCCAGCTTCATGCTGAAGAACCTATCGTCTCGCAGGTGAGGCATGTCGCATACCCCGATAGTCGCCGCAATATTGACACTCACAATATCCATCGTGAGACATTTCCTGTTTTAATGTGGTAAATGTGTGTAAACAACAATATAATCATGACACACTATATATATCGAAAGAATTGAACATCTATATATAATAACTCTTCATGCTCGAATCATGCATCATCATATATAACAACAAGTCCTTCTAATTAATCATCATGATACATAGTTAAATAAAGTGTGTCACGATTATATATAACAACAAGTCGACGTCGATACGGGAACTACTTTTATATATAGTTAAATAAAGTAGTTTTATTAATTAAATCAACTAGTTCAACTACTAAGCATGCACTTACTATAAATAAATAAAGTAGTACTCCCTCCGTTCCTAAATATAAGTCTTTTAAGAGATTTCACTTGTGGTCCACATACAAAGAAAAATAAGTGAATCTACACTCTAAAGTATGTCTATATACATTCGTATGTAGTTCACTAGTGAAATCTCTAAAAAGACTTATATTTAGGAACGGAGGGAGTACTTACTAAAAACAAACTACTTCTATATATAGTAAAATAAAGTAGTTTATGAAATCAACTAGCTAGTTCAACTATATATGAAGCACTTACTATAAATAAAATAAAGTAGTACTTACTAAAAATAAATTAGTTTAACTATAGTTCTATTATTTTTCTAACTAATTATATTAAACACTTTCTCTTCTTATTTGTTTTCCTTTTTCCTCTATTCTAAATATGAACATATTCATAAATGACTTTGATCATCCACAATTTTCCTATACATACACAATATGAACATATACATAAATTGACAAAGAAAATACTATGAACAAAAAAATCATTAAAATTCTATGAACAAAATTACAACAGAAAAAAATCATAAAAATTCTATGGACAGAAAAAAAATCATAAGTCCATATAACAAGGTTTGAGATTGAAATTGAGATTGAGATTGAGATTGAGATTGAAAGGTTTGTGGCCAACAGTATTCTCAAGTGTACATTGGCTATCACACACAAGTCCATATAACATGTTCTGTTTGCATTTTTTGTCTTTTTTGTTGGAAATATGCCCTAGAGGCAATAATAAAATGGTTATTATCATATTTCCTTGTTCATGATAATATTCTATTGTTCATGCTATAATTGTATTAACAGGAAACAGTAATACATGTGTGAATAAATAGATCACGATGTGTCCCTAGCAAGCCTCTAGTTGGCTAGCTCGTTAGTCAATAGATGATCATGGTTTCCTGATCATGGGCATTAGATGTCATTGATAGAGGGATCACATCATTGGGAGAATGATGTGATGGACAAGACCCAATCCTAAGCATATCACTAGATCGTATTGTTCGTATGCTAAAGCTTTTCTAATGTCAAGTATCTTTTCCTTCGACCGTGAGATTGTGCAACTCCCGGATACCGTAGGAGTTCTTTGGGTGTATCAAACGTCACAACGTAACTGGGTGACTATAAAGGTGCACTACGGGTACCTCCGAAAGTGTCTGTTGGGTTGGTACGAATCGAGATCGGGATTTATCACTCCGTGTGACGAAGAGGTATCTCTGGGCCCACTCGGTAGAACATCATCATGAGCTCAAGGTGACTAAGGAGTTAGTCACACGATGACGTGCTATGGAACGAGTAAAGAGACTTACCGGTAAAGAGATTGAACAAGGTATAGGTATACCGACGATCGAATCTCGGGCAAGTTCTATACCGACAGACAAAGGGAATCGTTTACGGGATTGATTGAATCCTTGACATCGTGGTTCATCCGATGAGATCATCGTGGAGCATGTGGGAGCCACCATGGGTATCCAGACCCCGCTAATGGTTATTGTTTGGAGAGGCGTCTCGGTCATGTCTGCCTGTCTCCCGAACCCGTAGGGTCTACACACTTAAGGTTCGATGACGCTAGGGTTATAGGGAATTGTTATACGAGGTTACCGAAAGTTGTTTGGAGTCCCGGATGAGATCCTGGATGTCACGAGGAGCTCTGGAATGGTCCGCAGGTAAAGATTGATATATAGGACGGATGGTTTCGGATACCGGAAGTGTTTCTGGCATCACCGGTAACGTACCGGGACCACCGGGACCACCGGAGGTGGCCCCGGGGGTCCACCGAAGGGGGGCAACGACCCCGGGAGGTAAGGTGGGCCAAGTGGGGAAGGGAACCAACCTCTAGGTGGGCTGGTGCGCCTCCCCACTCAGCCCAATGCGTGGGGGAGAGAGAAAAGGGGGGGGCAAACCCTAAGCCAGGTGGGCCTAAGGCCCACCAGGGGTGCGCCACACCCCTCCTCCCCCCTTGGCCGCCACACCAGCCCCCATCTAGGGCTGCCGCCCCCCAGGAGAGGCCCCTCCCTCCCCTATATATAGTGGACACTTTTGGCCATTGGAGATCAGACTTTTGCCTCTCTCTCGGCGCAGCCCTGCCCTTCTTCCTCCTCTCTGCCGGTGCTTGGCGAAGCCCTGCCGGGAGACCTCGTCTCTCCATCAACACCATGTCGTCGTGCTGCTGGAGTTCTTCCCCAACCTCTCCCTCCTCCTTGCTGGATCAAGGTGCGGGAGACGTCACCGGGCTGCACGTGTGTTGAACGCGGAGGTGCCGTAGTTCGACACAAGATCGGAATCACTGCGAGTATGACTCCATCAACTGCGTTCTAGCAACGCTTCCGCTTAGCGATCTTCAAAGGTATGAAGATGCTCTTACCCCTCTCTCGTTGCTGGTCTCTCTATAGGAAGATCTGAATATGCATAGGCAAATTTTGAATTTATGCTACGTTCCCAACAGTGGCATCCGAGCCAGGTTTTCTATGCGTAGAGTCTATGCATGAGTAGAACACAAAAGTTGTGGGCGATGATTTCTCAATTTGCTTGCCGCTACTAGTCTTATTCTTTTCCGGCGGTATTGTGGGATGAAGCGGCCCGGACCGACTTTACACGTACGCTTACGTGAGACTGGTTCCACCGACAGACATGCACACCGTGCATAAAGGTGGCTAGCGGATGTCTGTCTCTCCTACTCTAGTCGGATTGGATTTGATGAAAAGGGTCCTTATGAAGGGTAACTAGCTTTGGCATATCATTGTTGTGGCTGTCACGTAGGTAAGAAGGCGTTCTTGCTAGAAACCCAAATCAGCCACGTAAAACTTGCAACAACAATTAGAGGATGTCTAACTTGTTTTTGCAGGGTTTGACATGTGATGTGATATGGCCAAAGTTGTGATGTTGCATGTATGATGTATGAGATGATCATGTTATTGTAATAGGTTTCATGACTTGCATGACGATGAGTATGACAACCGGCAGGAGCCATAGGAGGTCTCTTAATTTATTGTATGAGATGCAACGCCATGTGCTTACTACTTTTACTTCATTGCTAACGGTTAGCTATAGTAGTAGTGATAGTAGTAGTTGGCGTGACGACTTCACGGAGACACGATGATGGAGATCATGATGATGGATATCATGGTGTCACGCCGATGACGATGATGATCATGTGATGCCTGAAGATGGAGATCGAAAGGGCGAAGATGATAATGGCCATATCATGTCACTATATGATTGCATTGTGATGGTTATCATGTTTTACATCTTATTGCTTAGAACGACGGTAGCATAATAAGATGATCCCTCTTAAAATTTCGAGAACGTATTCCCCTAAGTGTGCACCATTGCGAAGGTTCGTTGTCTCGAAGCACCACATGATGATTGGGTGTCATAGATTCTAACGTTCGCATACAACGGGTGTAAACCACATTTACACACGCGAAACACCTAGGTTGACTCAACGAGCTTAGCATGTACAGACATGACCTCGAATACAAGAAACCGAAAGGTCGAACATGAGTCGTATGGTTGAATACGGTGAGCATGAAGTTGCTCACCATGGTGACTAGTCCGTCTCACGTGATGATCGGACACGGGTTAGTCAACATGGATCATGTATCACTTAGATGACTAGAGGGATGTCGATTTAAGTGGGAGTTCATACATAATTTGATTAAATGAACTTAATTGTCATGAACTTAGTCTAAAAGGTTTGTCTTTATAAACATTGTAAATGGCCAACGTCAACCTCAATTTCAACGCATTCCTAGAGAAAAACAAGCTGAAAGATGATGGTAGCAACTATGCGGACTGGGTTCGCAACTTGAAGCTCATCCTTGAAGCAGCTAAAAAGGCTTATGTCCTTGATGCGCCGCTAGGTGACCCTCCTGCTCCCACAGCAGCCCAGGACATTCTGAACATCTGGCAAACGCGGAGTGATGACTACTCTTTGGTTAGGTGTGGCATGTTATACAGTTTAGAAACGGGGCTCCAAAGGCGTTTTGAGAAACACGGAGCATATGATATGTTCCAAGAGCTGAAGCTAGTTTTTCAAGCTCATGCCCGTGTCGAGAGATATGAAGTCTCTAACAAGTTCTTTAGCTGTAAGATGGAGGAGAACAGTTCTGTCAGTGAGCACATACTCAAAATGTCTAGGTTACACGGTCGTCTGACTTCACTTGGAGTCGAACTTTCGGATGATGCTATAATTGACAGAATCCTCCAGTCTCTCCCACCAAGCTACAAAGGCTTTGTGCTTAACTACAACATGCAAGGGATGGAGAAGACCATTCCCGAGTTGTACTCGATGCTCAAGTCTGCAGAAGTAGAAATGAAGAAAGAGCATCAAGTGTTGATGGTCAACAAGACCACTAGTTTCAAGAAGGGCAAGGGTAAGAAGAACTTCAAGAAAGACGACAAAGCTGTTGCCGCGCCCGGTAAGCCAGATGCCGGGAAGAAGAAAAAGAATGGACCCAAGCCCGAGACTGAGTGCTTCAATTGCAAGGGAAAGGGTCACTAGAAGCGGAACTGCCCCAAATACTTAGCGGACAAGAAGGCCGGCAACGTTAAAGGTATATGTGATATACATGTTATTGATGTGTACCTTACCAGTGCTCGTAGTAGCTCCTGGGTATTTGATACCGGTGTTGTTGCTCACATTTGCAACTCAAAGCAGGAACTGCGGAATAAGCGGAGACTGGCCAAGCACGAGGGGACGATGCGCGTCGGGAATGGTTCAAAGGTCGATGTGATCGCCGTCGGCACGCTACCTCTACATCTACCGTCGGGATTAGTCTTAAACCTTAATAATTGTTATTTAGTACCAGCTTTAAGCATGAACATTGTATCAGGGTCTTGCTTAATGCGAGATGGCTACTCATTTAAGTCAGAGAATAATGGTTGTTCTATTTATATGAGTTATATGTTTTATGGTCATGCTCCACTGGTGAATGGTTTATTCTTGATGAATATCGATCGTTATGTTACACATATTAATAGTGTGAGTACCAAAAGATGTAAAGTCGATAATGATAGTCCCACATTCTTGTGGCACTGCCGCCTTGGTCATATCGGCGTTAAGCGCATGAAGAAGCTCCATACTGATGGACTATTAGAGTCTCTTGACTTTGAATCATTTGACACATGCGAACCGTGCCTCATGGGCAAGATGACTAAGACTCCATTCTCAGGAATAATGGAGAGAGCAACCGACTTATTGGAAATAATACATACTGATGTGTGTGGTCCAATGAACGTTGAAGCTCGCGATGGCTATCGTTATGTTCTCACTCTCACCAATGATTTGAGTAGGTATGGGTATATCTACTTGATGAAGCACAAATATGAAACATTTGAAAAGTTCAAGGAATTTCGGAGTGAGGTCGAGAATCAACATGACAGAAAAATTAAGTGTCTACAATCGGATCGTGGAGGAGAATATTTGAGTCACGAGTTTGGCACACACCTAAGGAATTGTGGAATCGTTTCACAACTGACGCCGCGTGGCACACCGCAACGCAACGGAGTGTCTGAATGTCGTAATCGCACTTTATTAGATATGGTACGATCTATGATGTCTCTTACCGACTTACCGCTATCATTTTGGGGATACGCGTTAGAAACTGCAGCATTCACTTTAAATAGGGCACCGTCTAAATGCGTTGAGACGACACCGTATGAACTATGGTTTGGCAAGAAACCTAAGTTGTTGTTTCTTAAAGTTTGGGGCTGCGATGCTTATGTGAAGAAACTTCAACCAGAAAAGCTCGAACCCAAAGTGGAGAAATGCGTATTCATAGGATACCCTAAGGAAACTATTGGGTATATCTTCTATCTTAGATCTGAAGGTAAAACCTTTGTTGCCAGGAACGGATCCTTTCTAGAGAAAGTGTTTCTCTCGAAAGAAGTAAGTGGGAGGAAGGTAGAACTTGATGAGGTAATTACACCCCCTCTCGAACAGGATAGTAGCGCAGCGCGGGAAGTTGTTCCTCTGGCGTCTACACCGACTGAAGAGGAAGTTAATGATGATGATCATAAAGCTTCGGATCAAGTTACTACTGAACCGCGAAGGTCCACAATGGCACGCTCCGCACCAGAGTGGTACGGCAACCCTGTGATGGAAATCATGTTGTTAGAATACGGTGCACCTTCGAACTATGAAGAAGCGATGGCGGGCCCGGATTCCAACAAATGGCTTGAGGCTATGAAATCCGAGATAGGATCCATGTTTGAGAACAAAGTATGTACTTTGGTGGACTTGCTCGATGACCGGCGAGCCATAAAAATAAATGGATCTTCAAGAAGAAGACTGATGCAAACGGTAATGTAACCGTTTACAAAGCTCGACTTGTCGCAAAGGGTTTTTGAAAAATTCAAGGAGTTGACTCGAAGAGACTTTCTCTCCCGTAGCGAAGCTGAAATCAGTCCGAATCATGTTAGCAATTGCCGCCTTTTATGATTATGAAATTTGGCAAATGGACGTCAAAACAGCGTTCCTTAACGGGAACCTTAAGGAAGAGTTGTATATGATGCAACCAGAAGGTTTTTTCGACCCTAAGGGTGCTAACAAAGTGTGCAAGCTCCAGCGCTCCATCTATGGGCTGGTGCAAGCATCTCGGAGTTGGAACATTCACTTTAATGAGGTGATTAAAGCGTTTGGGTTCATACAGGTTTACGGAGAAGCCTGTCTGTACAAGAAAGTGAGTGGGAGCTCTGTAGCTTTCCTCATACTGTATGTGGATGACATATTATTGATGGGGAATAATATAGAGATGTTGGAGAGCATAAAGGCCTATTTGAATAAAAGTTTCTCAATGAAGGACCTTGGAGAAGCTGCATTCATATTGGGCATCAAGATCTATAGAGATAGATCAAGACGCCTCATAGGTCTTTCGCAAAGTACATACCTTGACAAGATATTGAAGAAGTTCAATATGGAAAACTCAAAGAAAGGGTTCTTGCCAGTTTTGCAAGGTGTGAGATTGAGTAAGACTCAGTCGCCGACCACGGCAGCAGATAGAGAGAAGATGAGTTCTGTCCCCTACGCATCAGCCGTGGGCTCTCTAATGTATGCCATGCTGTGTTCCAGACCTGATATAAACCTTGCCATAAGCTTGGTAGGGAGGTACCAAAGTGATCTCGGTATGGAACACTGGACAGCGGTCAAGAATATCCTTAAGTACCTGAAAAGGACTAATGATGGGGTTATAGTCCTAGGGTAGGGTCATAAGCCTGCCTTATAGGTCCTACCCAAGGACTACCCTTCATAAGGGACAAGGCCCTTAGTCAGCTCCGATTGAACTAAGGAGTTCCCATCATCCAGTCGGTAACAGACCTCCGACCATCCAGTCGAAGGCGAGCATTCGGAGCGTATCGAACGGACCGACTGGATTCCACTCTGTACATCGTAACCCCACATGAGGGAAACGGTCGTACGTTTCCTCACGCTTTTATTAGCATTTAGGCCGTACGTTACCTGTAACATAGGCATTTATTCACCATTATTCCACCCCTGTGCACCAACCGTTGTGAAGGGCAGCGCACTCTATATAAGCCACCCTTCCCCACTGGTGCAAGGGTTAGCAACTCATTGTATTCTATATTCCACTCGACACCAAGCTCCCAGAGCACTGAAACGTAGGGCTATTACCTCCACCGCAGAGGGGCCTGAACTCATACAACCTCGTCGTAGCTAAGGCTCTGCCCATCCTTTTCGTACCCTACACATCTACTGTCAGGCTTATACCCACGACAGTTGGCGCCCACCGTGGGGCAGGCGTTTAAGCGACTTCCGGCGAGTTTGCGACTACTTCCTCTCGTCATGTCGTCCGGTGGAGATTTGAGCATGGGTCACCAAATCTTCTTTGGCGCTCTCTCCTTCATCGTCGATGATTCGGCGTGGCTTCGGGATGCTCCTCTCGACGTTGAGGCACTTCCCCGTCGCGGGGCTACACACTTCCGTGCCGGCGCCCGCGGCATTCTTCTTCTCCAACAGTCGGCTCCGGTGTCGACCTGCACCGCCGTCACGCGCCGTGGCAAGCGGTCTCGCTGTCCGCAGCTCCAGCGTTGGGTGCAACACGCCCAGGCGCGCCAGAACGCGTCTTCGCAAGTGGCGGTTCTATAGTCCGTTGTGGTTGCCCCGCTGTCCCAATACTCGGACTCGGTTCCGACTGAGTTTCCTTCCGAGTATGCGGGTCGCGGGCCCGCATCAGAAGTACACATGGCCAACTCCCATGAAGATCCCCATCAAGCTGGCCGGAACGATCACGAGGTCGGCGAAACGTCCGGCGCGCGCCGTCCTCCTCGCCGTTCTGCGAGTCGGCACACTCGGCGGAGCAACGTGGAGTTGTTCCGCACACCCCTCCTCAACTTGGCTGCGGCTGCCAAGATTGCCGATTCCCTCCAGCCGACTGATTCACAGGCTGGTAGAGGTATCGAGCAGATCCGAGCCCTGTTGTACATGGCACAACAGCAGAATTCGGCAGTCTCCCAGTTGCACAACAGGATCCATAATAGCTCTGTTCATGCGAATACGCATAGATCGGTTCACAGCCCTGGTTCCCATCAGCGGCACAGGGGAGGCAGCCGTTCCACAAATCACGAAGATCGCCGTCGTTCACGCACCCCTCTGCGGGGTGGGACCTATGGGCCCCGACATCATGATGATTGGCGTTCAGTCGGCGACACTTACGACCCAAGGCCCGACGCAAGAGGGCGTATCGCCCAGCGAAGGGTCGACAGGGGCCGAGCCCACCGTCCGAGTGGAAGCAGGACCATCGTGTCTGGTCCCGAGTGTTTCAGTCGACCCATCCGTTCGGCTGACATCCCGCCCAACTTCCGATTGGCGACGGGAATCAACAAGTTTACAGGAGAGTCCAAGCCGGAAACATGGCTAGACGACTACCGAGTGGTAGTCCAGATCGGAGGAGGAGACGACCATGTCGCCATGAAGCACCTCCCTGTGATGCTCGACGGCTCGACGCGAGCGTGGCTGAATCAGTTGGCCCCCTCAAGCCTATACAGTTGGGCAGATCTGGCCCGAGTGTTCATCAAGACCTTCGAAGGGACGTGCAAGCACCCTGCGGGCCTCGTGGAGCTCCAGCATTGCGTCCAGAAGCAGAATGAGCCCCTGCATGACTTCATTCTGCGTTGGACAACTCTCTACCACACGGTGGAGAACGTCACCGAGCATCAAGCAGTCTGCGCCTTCAAGGCAGGCGTGCGGTACAGAGATCTGTACCTAAAGTTCGGCCGAACAGGTAACATCTCCTTGAGCAAGATGATGGAGATAGCAGCTCGCTAGGCAAATGGCGAGGAAGAGGACCGCATCCGAAGCGGCAAGCACAAGACAGTCGGCGATGGAGATGGAAGCAACACTCGGAAGCAAAAGCAAAAGGCTCCATCCACTCCGCAAGCAGAAGCTGCAGTCATGACCAATGCCAAGTTCAAGGGCAAAGGGAAGGCGCAGTTTACCCCCAAGAAGAAGCAGTTCAATAATCCCATCCTGGACCAGCCATGTCCGGTTCATACGAAGATGGACGAAGAGGGCAACCCCATATATCCAAAGCATACCACTCGACAGTGTCGCCTCCTGATTCAGGGGTTCGGCGAAGGGCAACCGAGTGACAAGGTCAATGAAAAGGATGAGGAGGATAAGGAGGATCCGTTCCCCCAAGTCCATGCGACACTCATGATTTTTGCTGACGTTGAGAGCAAGAGTCGACTGAAGCTGGTGAACAGGGAGGTGAACATGGCAACCCCTACCAACCCCAAGTTCCTCAAATGGTCTCAGACTGTGATCACCTTTGACCAGTCGGATCATCCAGCGCACGTACCCACCCCAGGAAGACAATCTCTGGTCGTCGACCCGGTGGTAGAAGGAGTCCGACTGCGCAAAGTCCTCATGGACAACGGCAGCGGTTTGAACATCATGTACGCCGACACTCTCAAGGGGATGGGCATTCCGATGTCCAAACTCAGCGAGAGCAGCATGCAGTTCCATGGAGTCGTCCCTGGATGGAAGGCCAAGTCACTCGGCCAGATCGCGTTGGACGTCGTTTTCGGCTTCGACAAGAACTTTCGCAAGGAAAAGCTCACGTTTGAGGTGGTGGATTTCCAGAGCGCTTACCACACAATCCTGGGCCGCCCAGCGTATGTGAGTTTCATGGCCCGTCCATGTTACGTATACTTGAAGCTGAAGATGCCAGGCCCGGAAGGCGTGATCACCATCACGGGCAATCGACAGCGAGCCGAAGAGTGTCTGCAGCAGGGATCAAGAATCGCCGACCAGCAGATGGCCGTCCTCGAGCTCGACGAGTACAAGAAAACAGTCGACCCCGCCGACCTGATGCGCTCAAAGAAGCCAGTTTCAGAGTCCGCATTCCAGTCCGTGGGAGAGACGAAGAAGGTCAGCATTCACCCGACGGACGACACTGCTGCCCCGACAAACATCTCCACCACCCTCGATCCTAAATAAGAAGCCGAGCTCACCCAATTCCTCCGTGAGAACTGGGACATCTTCACATGGAAACCCTCTGACATGCGAGGTGTACCCAGGGAGTTGGCTGAGCACCGACTGCATGTGGACCCCGTCGCTCGGCCCGTCCGAGAGCGCCTGCGCCGGTCTGCCGCGCACAAGAGGAAAGCAATCGGGGAGGAGGTGGCCAAGCTGCTGGCAGCCAACTTCATTCGCGAGGGTCACCACTCCGAGTGGCTCGCCAATGTCGTCATGGTGCCCAAGAAGGACAAGTCGCACCGAATGTGCATCGACTTCAAGCATCTCAATAAGGTCTGCCCGAAGGACCATTTTCCGCTCCTCCGCATGGATCAAATTGTCGATTCGACTGCGGGTTGCGAGCTTTTGTCATTTCTTGATGCCTACTCGGGCTATCATCAGATCCGTCTGTATGGCCCCGATGAATTAAAGACAGCCTTTATCACCCCATTCGGGTGCTTCTGCTACATCACTATGCCATTTGGTTCTATCATGTATGCGATGCTGTGCACTAGACCGGATGTTAGCCTGGCCATAAGTATGGCAGGTAGGTTCCAGAGTAATCCAGGAGTGGATCACTGGACAGCGGTCAAGAATATCCTGAAGTACCTGAAAAGGACTAAGGAGATGTTTCTCGTGTATGGAGGTGACGAAGAGCTCGCCGTAAAAGGTTACGTCGATGCATGCTTTGACACAGATCCGGACGACTCTAAGTCGCGAACCGAATACGTATTTATTCTTAATGGGGGTGCGGTAAGCTGGTGCAGTTCCAAGCAAAGCGTCGTAGTAGATTCTACATGTGAAGCGGAGTACATGGCTGCCTCGGAGGCGGCTAAGGAGGGTGTCTGGATGAAGCAGTTCATGACGGATCTTGGAGTGGTGCCAAGCGCACTGAATCCAATAACCTTGTTCTGTGATAACACGGGTGCCATTGCCTTAGCAAAGGAACCACGGTTTCACAAGAAGACCAGACACATCAAACGACGCTTCAACCTCATCCGCGACTACGTCGAGGGAGAGGACGTAAATATATGCAAAGTGCACACGGATCTGAATGTAGCAGACCCGCTGACTAAACCTCTTCCACGGCCAAAGCATGATCAACACCAGAACTGTATGGGTGTTAGATTTATTACAATGTAATTCACATGATGATGTGAGGGCTAGATTATTGACTCTAGTGCAAGTGGGAGACTCTTGGAATTATGCCCTAGAGGCAATAATAAATATAGTTATTATTATAATTCCTGTATCAAGATAATCGTTTATTATCCATGCTATAATTGTATTGAATGAAGACTCATTTACATGTGTGGATACATAGACAAAACACCGTCCCTAGCAAGCCTCTAGTTGGCTAGCCAGTTGATCAAAGATAGTCCATGTCTTTTGATTATGAACAAAGTGTTGTTGCTTGATAACTGGATCACGTCATTAGGAGAATCACGTGATGGACTAGACCCAAACTAATAGACGTAGCATGTTGATCGTGTCATTTTGTTGCTACTGTTTTCTTCGTGTCAAGTATTTATTCCTATGACCATGAGATCATATAACTCACCGACACCGGAGGAATGCTTTGTGTGTATCAAACGTCGCAACGTAACTGGGTGACTATAAAGATGCTCTACAGGTATCTCCGAAGGTGTTAGTTGAGTTAGTATGGATCAAGACTGGGATTTGTCACTCCGTGTGACGGAGAGGTATCTCGGGGCCCACTCGGTAATACAACATCACACACAAGCCTTGCAAGCAATGTGACTTAGTGTAAGTTGCGGGATCTTATATTACGGAACGAGTAAAGAGACTTGCCGGTAAACGAGATTGAAATAGGTATGCGGATACTGACGATCGAATCTCGGGCAAGTAACATACCGAAGGACAAACGGAATGACATACGGGATTATATGAATCCTTGGCACTGAGGTTCAAATGATAAGATCTTCGTAGAATATGTAGGATCCAATATGGGCATCCAGGTCCCGCTATTGGATATTGACCGAGGAGTCTCTCGGGTCATGTCTACATAGTTCTCGAACCCGCAGGGTCTACACACTTAAGGTTCGACGTTGTTTTATGGTATTTTAGTTATATGGTTGGTTACCGAATGTTGTTCGGAGTCCCGGATGAGATCACGGACGTCAAGAGGGTTTCCGGAATGGTCCGGAAACGAAGATTGATATATAGGATGACCTCATTTGATTACCGGATGGTTTTCGGAGTTACCGGGAATGTACCGGGAATGACGAATGGGTTCCGGGAGTTCACTGGGGGAGGGGCAACCCACCCCGGGGAAGCCCATAGGGCTTGAGGGAGGCACACCAGCCCTTAGTGGGCTGGTGGGACAGCCCACAAGTGCCCTATGCGCCATAGAGATAAAAATCAAAGAGAAAGAAAAAAAAAGGAGGAGGTGGGAAGGAAGGGGGACTCCCTCCCACCAAACCAAGTCCAACTCGGTTTGGGGGGGGGAGTCCGCCCCCCTTGGACTCGGCCGACCCCCTTGGGGCTCCTTGAGCCCCAAGGCAAGGTCCCCTCGCTCCCACCTATATATACCGAGGTTTTAGGGCTGATTTGAGACGACTTTTCCACGGGAGCTCGACCACATACCTCCACGGTTTTTCCTCTAGATCACATTTCTGCGGAGCTCGGGCGGAGCCCTGCTGAGACAAGGTCATCACCAACCTCCGGAGCGCCGTCACGCTGCCGGAGAACTCTTCTACCTCTTCGTCTGTCTTGCTGGATCAAGAAGGCCGAGATCATCGTCGAGCTGTACGTGTGCTGAACGCGGAGGTGCCGTCCGTTCGGTACTAGATCGTGGGACTGATCGCGGGATTGTTCGCGGGGCGGATCGAGGGACGTGAGGACGTTCCACTACATCAACCGCGTTCTCTAACGCTTCTGCTGTACGGTCTACAAGGGTACGTAGATCACTCATCCCCTCTCGTAGATGGACATCACCATGATAGATCTTCGTGCGCGTAGGAAAATTTTTGTTTCCCATGCGACGTTCTCCAACAGTGGCATCATGAGCTAGGTTCATGCGTAGATGTCTTCTCGAGTAGAACACAAAAGTTTTTTGTGGGCGGTGATGTGCGTTTTGCTGCCGTCCTTAGTCTTTTCTTGATTCCGCGGTATTGTTGGATTGAAGCGGCTTGGACCGACATTACTCGTACGCTTACGAGAGACTGGTTTCATCGTTACGAGTAACCCCGTTGCTCAAAGATGACTGGCAAGTGTCGGTTTCTCCAACTTTAGTTGAATCGGATTTGACCGAGGAGGTCCTTGGATGAGGTTAAATAGCAACTCATATATCTCCGTTGTGGTGTTTGCGTAAGTAAGATGCGATCCTACTAGATACCCTTGGTCACCACGTAAAACATGCAACAACAAAATTAGAGGACGTCTAACTTGTTTTTGCAGAGTATGCTTGTGATGTGATATGGCCAACGATATGATGTGATATATTGGATGTATGAGATGATCATGTTGTAATAGAAAATATCGACTTGCACGTCGATGGTACGGCAACCGGCAGGAGCCATAGGGTTGTCTTTATACTAACGTTTGTGCTTGCAGATGCGTTTACTATTTTGCTAGGATGTAGCTTTAGTAGTAATAGCATGAGTAGCACGACAACCCCGATGGCAACACGTTGATGGATGATCATGGTGTGGCGCCGGTGACAAGAAGATCGTGCCGGTGCTTTGGTGATGGAGATCAAGAAGCACGTGATGATGGCCATATCATGTCACTTATGAATTGCATGTGATGTTAATCCTTTTATGCACCGTATTTTGCTTAGAACGACGGTAGCATTATGAGGTGATCTCTCACTAAAATTTCAAGACGAAATTGTGTTCTCCCCGACTGTGCACCGTTGCTACAGTTCGTCGTTTCGAGACACCACATGATGATCGGGTGTGATAGACTCAACGTTCACATACAACGGGTGCAAAACAGTTGTGCACGCGGAACACTCGGGTTAAGCTTGACGAGCCTAGCATGTGCAGACATGGCCTCGGAACACATGAGACCGAAAGGTCGATCATGAATCATATAGATGATATGATTAGCATAGGGATGCTTACCACTGAAACTATACTCAACTCACGTGATGATCGGACTTGGGATAGTGTAAGTGGATCATGAACCACTCAAATGACTAGAGATATGTACTTTTTGAGTGGGAGTTTAGGATATAATTTGATTAAGTTAAACTCTAATTATCTTGAACATAGTCTAAGTCCACTTTGAATCTATTTGTGTTGTAGATCATGGCTCACGCGACAGTCATCCTGAATTTTAATACGTTCCTAGAGAAAGCTAAGTTGAAAGATGATGGAAGCAACTTTGTAGACTGGGCTCGTAATCTTAAGCTAATCTTACAAGCTGGGAAGAAGGATTATGTCCTTAATGCTGCGCTAGGAGATGAACCACCCGCTACGGCTGATCAGGATGTTAAGAACGCTTGGTTAGCACGTAAGGAGGACTACTCAATAGTTCAATGTGCAGTCTTGTATGGCTTAGAACCGGGACTTCAACGTCGCTTTGAGCGTCATGGAGCATTTGAGATGTTCCAGGAGTTGAAGTTTATCTTTCAGAAGAACGCCCGGATCGAGACGTATGAGACCTCCGATAAATTCTATGCTTGCAAGATGGAGGAAAACTCGTTTGTCAGTGAACATGTGCTCAAAATGTCTGGGTACTCAAACCGTCTAGCTGAGCTGGGGATTGAACTCCCGCAAGAGGCTATCACTGACAGAATCCTTCAATCACTGCCACCAAGCTATAAAGGCTTTGTGTTGAACTACAACATGCAAGGGATGAACAAGTCTCCCGGCGAGTTGTTTGCGATGCTGAAAGTCGCAGAGTCTGAACTCCGTAAAGAGCATCAAGTGTTGATGGTGAATAAGACCACTAGTTTCAAGAGAAACGGCAAAGGCAAAAAGGGCAATTCAAAGAAGAGCGGCAAGCCTGTTGCCAATCCGTCGAAGAAACCCAAAGCTGGACCTAAGCCTGAAACGGAGTGTTACTATTGCAAGGGTATGGGTCACTGGAAGCGCAATTGCCCCAAGTATCTGGCAGATAAGAAGGCGGCCAAAGAAAAATCAGGTATATTTGATATACATGTTATTGATGTGTACTTAACCGGCTCTCGTAGTAGTGCCTGGGTATTCGATACCGGTTCTGTTGCTCATATTTGCAACTCGAAACAGGAACTGCGGAATAGACGAAGGCTGGCGAAAGATGAAGTGACGATGCGCGTAGGAAATGGTTCCAAGGTTGATGCAATCGCCGTCGGCACAGTGTCACTTCAGCTACCGTCGGGATTAGTGATGAACTTAAATCATTGTTATTTAGTGCCTGCGTTGAGCATGAACATTATATCTGGATCTTGTTTATTGCGAGACGGTTACTCTTTTAAGTCAGAGAATAATGGTTGTTCTATTTCTATGAGTAACATCTTTTATGGTCATGCACCGAATGTGAGAGGATTGTTCATATTGAATCTTGATAGCGATACGCATATACATAACATTGAGACCAAAAGAGTTAGAGTAAACAATGATAGCGCCATATTTTTGTGGCACTGCCGCTTAGGTCATATTGGTGTAAAGCGCATGAAGAAACTCCATGCTGATGGACTTTTGTAGTCACTTGACTTTGATTCACTTGACACGTGCGAACCATGTCTCATGGGCAAGATGACTAAGACTCCGTTCTCCGGAACAATGGAGCGTGCAAGTGACTTGTTGGAAATCATACATACCGATGTGTGTGGTCCGATGAGCGTGGAGGCACGCGGCGGATATCGTTATTTTCTCACCTTCACTGACGATTTGAGTAGATATGGTTATGTCTACTTAATGAAGCACAAGTCTGAGACATTTGAAAAGTTCAAGCAATTTCAGAGTGAAGTGGAAGATCATCGTAACAAGAAGATCAAGTTCCTACGGTCTGATCGTGGGGGTGAATATCTGAGTTTCGAGTTTGGTACTCACTTAAGACAATGTGGAATTGTTTCACAGTTAACACCGCCTGGAACACCACAGCGTAATGGTGTGTCCGAACGTCGTAATCGTACTCTATTAGAGATGGTGCGATCTATGATGTCTCTTACTGATTTGCCTTTATCATTTTGGGGTTATGCATTAGAAACAGCTGCATTCACTTTAAATAGGGCACCATCAAAATCCGTTGAGACGACACCATACGAACTGTGGTATGGCAAAAGGCCAAAGTTGTCGTTTCTTAAAGTTTGGAGATCTGATGCTTATGTCAAAAAGCTTCAGCCTGAAAAGCTGGAACCCAAAGCGGAAAAGTGCGTCTTCATAGGTTACCCAAAAGAGATAGTTGGGTACACCTTCTATCTCAAATCCGACGGCAAAGTATTTGTTGCTAAAAACGGAGCTTTTCTCGAGAAGGAGTTTCTCTCGAGAGAATTGAGTGGGAGGAAGATAGAACTTGACGAGGTTGTCGAACCTCTCATCCCTCTGGATGGTGGCGCAGGGCAAGGGGAAACCTCTGTCGTTGCGACGCCGGTTGAGGAGGAAGTTAATGATGATGATCATGAAACTCCAGTTCAAGTTCCTGTTGAACCACGCAGGTCGACGAGATCACGTGCTGCTCCAGAGTGGTACGGTAATCCCGTCTTGTCAATCATGTTGTTAGACAACAATGAACCTGCAAATTCTGAAGAAGCAATGGTGGGCCCAGAATCCAACAAATGGCTAGAAGCCATGAAGTTCGAGATAGGATCCATGTATGAGAACAAAGTGTGGACTTTGGAGGTACTACCTGAGGGCCGCAAGGCTATTCAGAACAAATGGATCTTTAAGAAGAAGACGGACGCTGACGGCAATGTGACCGTTTATAAAGCTCGACTTGTGGCAAAGGGTTTTCCACAAATTCAAGGAATTGACTACGATGAGACATTCTCTCCCGTAGTGATGCTTAAGTCCGTCAGAATCATGTTAGCAATAGCTGCATTTTTCGATTATGAAATCTGGCAGACGGAAGTCAAAACGGCGTTCCTTAACGGTTTCCTTAAGGAAGAGTTGTATATGATACAACCCGAAGGTTTTGTCGATCCTAAGAATGCTAACAAGGTGTGCAAGCTCCAGCAATCCATTTATGGACTGGTGCAAGCATCTCGGAGTTGGAACAAACGCTTTGATGAGGTGATCAAAGCATTTGGGTTTATACAAGTGGTTGGAGAATCTTGTATTTACAAGAAAGTGAGTGGGAGCTCTGTGGCGTTTCTAATATTATATGTGGATGACATATTGCTGATTGGAAACAACGTAGAGTTTTTGGAGAGCATAAAAGGTTACTTGAATAAAAGTTTCTCTAAGAAGGACCTAGGAGAAGCTGCTTACATTCTAGGCATTAAGATCTATAGGAACAGATCAAAACGCGTGATAGGACTTTCACAAAGCACATACCTTGATAAAGTTTTGAAGAGGTTCAAAATGGAACAGTCCAAGAAAGGGTTCTTGCCAGTTTTACAAGGTACGAGATTGAGTAAGACTCAGTGCCCAGCAACTGATGAAGATAGAGAGCATATGCGCTCCGTCCCCTATGCTTCAGCCATAGGTTTTATCATGTATGCGATGCTGTGATCTAGACCGGATGTTAGCCTGGCCATAAGTATGGCAGGTAGGTTCCAGAGTAATCCAGGAGTGGATCACTGGACAGCGGTCAAGAATATCCTGAAGTACCTGAAAAGGACTAAGGAGATGTTTCTTGTGTATGGAGGTGACGAAGAGCTCGCCGTAAAAGGTTACGTCGATGCAAGCTTTGACACAGATCCGGACGACTCTAAGTCGCAAACCGGATACGTATTTATTCTTAATGGGGGTGCGGTAAGATGGTGCAGTTCCAAGCAAAGCGTCGTAGCAGATTCTACATGTGAAGCGGAGTACATGGCTGCCTCGGAGGCGGCTAAGGAGGGTGTTTGGATGAAGCAGTTCATGACGGATCTTGGAGTGGTGCCAAGCGCACTGAATCCAATAACCTTGTTCTGTGACAACACGGGTGCCATTGCCTTAGCAAAGGAACCACGGTTTCACAAGAAGACCAGACACATCAAACGACGCTTCAACCTCATCCGCGACTACGTCGAGGGAGAGGACGTAAATATATGCAAAGTGCACACGGATCTGAATGTAGCAGACCCGCTGACTAAACCTCTTCCACGGCCAAAGCATGATCAACACCAGAACTGTATGGGTGTTAGATTTATTAGAATGTAATTCACATGATGATGTGAGGGCTAGATTATTGACTATAGTGCAAGTGGGAGACTGTTGGAATTATGCCCTAGAGGCAATAATAAATATAGTTATTATTGTAATTCCTGTATCAAGATAATCGTTTATTATCCATGCTATAATTGTATTGAATGAAGACTCATTTACATGTGTGGATACATAGACAAAACACCGTCCCTAGCAAGCCTCTAGTTGGCTAGCCAGTTGATCAAAGATAGTCAGTGTCTTTTGATTATGAACAAAGTGTTGTTGCTTGATAACTGGATCACGTCATTAGGAGAATCACGTGATGGACTAGACCCAAACTAATAGACGTAGCATGTTGATCGTGTCATTTTTTTGCTACTGTTTTCTGCGTGTCAAGTATTTATTCCTATGACCATGAGATCATATAACTCACCGACACCGGAGGAATGCTTTGTGTGTATCAAACGTTGCAACGTAACTGGGTGACTATAAATATGCTCTACAGGTATCTCTGAAGGTGTTAGTTGAGTTAGTATGGATCAAGACTGGGATTTGTCACTCCGTGTGACGGAGAGGTATCTCGGGGCCCACTCGGTAATACAACATCACACACAAGCCTTTTGCAAGCAATGTGACTTAGTGTAAGTTGCGGGATCTTGTATTACGGAACGAGTAAAGAGACTTGCCGGTAAACGAGATTGTAATAGGTATGCGGATACTGACGATTGAATCTCGGGCAAGTATCATACCGAGGGACAAAGGGAATGACATACGGGATTATATGAATCCTTGGCACTGAGTTTCAAATGATAAGATCTTCCTAGAATATGTAGGATCCAATATGGGCATCCAGGTCCCACTATTGGATATTGACCGAGGAGTCTCTCGGGTCATGTCTACATAGTTCTCGAACCCGCAGGGTCTGCACACTTAAGGATCGACGTTGTTTTATGCGTACTTGAGTTATATGGTTGGTTACCGAATGTTGTTCGGAGTCCCGGATGAGATCACGGACGTCACGAGGGTTTCCGGAATGGTCCGGAAACGAAGATTGATATATAGGATGACCTCATTTGATTACCGGATGGTTTTCGGAGTTACCGGGAATGTACCGGGAATGACGAATGGGTTCCGGGAGTTCACTGGGGGGGGGGGCAACCCACCCCGGGGAAGCCCATAGGCCTTGAGGGAGGCACACCAGCCCTTAGTGGGCTGGTGGGATAGCCCACAAGTGCCCTATGCGCCATAGAGATAAAAATCAAAGAGAAAGAAAAAAAAGGAGGAGGTGGGAAGGAAGGGGCACTCCCTCCCACCAAACCAAGTCCAACTCGGTTTGGGGGGGGAGTCCGCCCCCCTTGGACTCGGCCGACCCCCTTGGGGCTCCTTGAGCCCCAAGGCAAGGTCCCCTCCCTCCCACCTATATATACGGAGGTTTTAGGGCTGATTTGAGACGACTTTTCCACGGCAGCCCGACCACATACCTCCACGGTTTTTCCTCTAGATCGCATTTCTGCGGAGCTCGGGCGGAGCCCTGCTGAGACAAGGTCATCACCAACCTCCGGAGCGCCGTCACGCTGCCGGAGAACTCTTCTACCTCTCCGTCTCTCTTGCTGGATCAAGAAGGCCGAGATCATCGTCGAGCTGTACGTGTGTTGAACGCGGAGGTGCCGTCCGTTCGGTACTAGATCGTGGGACTGATCGCGGGATTGTTCGCGGGGTGGATCGAGGGATGTGAGGACATTCCACTACATCAACCGTGTTCTCTAACGCTTCTGCTGTATGGTCTACAAGGGTACGTAGTGTTGGGGAACGTCGCATGGGAAACAAAAATTTTCCTACGCGCACGAAGACCTATCATGGTGATGTCCATCTACGAGAGGGGATGAGTGATCTACGTACCCTTGTAGACCGTACAGCAGAAGCGTTAGAGAACGCGTTGATGTAGTGGAACGTCCTCACGTCCCTCGATCTGCCCCGCGAACAATTCCGCGATCAGTCCCACGATCTAGTACCGAACGGACGGCACCTCCGCGTTCAGCACACGTACAGCTCGACGATGATCTCGGCCTTCTTGATCCAGCAAGAGAGACGGAGAGGTAGAAGAGTTCTCCGGCAGCGTGACGACGCTCCGAAGTTTGGTGATGATCTTGTCTCAGCAGGGCTCCGCCCGAGCTCCGCAGAAACGCGATCTAGAGGAAAAACTATGGAGGTATGTGGTCGGGCAGCCGTGAGAAAGTCGTCTCAAATCTGCCCTAAAAGCCCCATATATATAGGAGGAGGGAGGGGGACCTTTCCTTGGGGTCCAAGGGACTCCCAAGGGGTCGGCCGAGCCAAGGGGGGGAGGACTCCCCCCCCAAACCGAGTTGGACTTGGTTTGGTGGGAGGAGTCCCCCTCCCTTCCCACTTCTTCCCTCTTTTTTTTCTTTTCCTTTGATTTTCTTTTCTTGGCGCATAGGCCTCCTTGGGGCTGTCCCACCAGCCCACTAAGGGCTGGTGTGTCTCCCCAAAGCCTATGGGCTTCCCCGGGGTGGGTTGCCCCCCCCGGTGAACTCCCGGAACCCATTCGTCATTCCCGGTACATTCCCGGTAACTCCGAAAACCTTCCGGTAATCAAATGAGGTCATCCTATATATCAATCGTCGTTTCCGGACCATTCCGGAAACCCTCGTGACATCCGTGATCTCATCCGGGACTCCGAACAACATTCGGCAACCAACCATATAACTCAAATACGCATAAAACAACGTCGAACCTTAAGTGTGCAGACCCTGCGGGTTCGAGAACTATGTAGACATGACCCGAGAGACTCCTCGGTCAATATCCAATAGCGGGACCTGGATGCCCATATTGGATCCTACATATTCTACGAAGATCTTATCGTTTGAACCTCAGTGCCAAGGATTCGTATAATCCCGTATGTCATTCCCTTTGTCCTTCGGTATGTTACTTGCCCGAGATTCGATCGTCAGTATCCGCATACCTATTTCAATCTCGTTTACCGGCAAGTCTCTTTACTCGTTCCGTAATACAAGATCCCGCAACTTACACTAAGTTACATTGCTTGCAAGGCTTGTGTGTGATGTTGTATTACCGAGTGGGCCCCGAGATACCTCTCCGTCACACGGAGTGACAAATCCCAGTCTTGATCCACACTAACTCAACTAACACCTTTGGAGATACCTGTAGAGCATCTTTATAGTCACCCAGTTACGTTGCGATGTTTGATACACACAAAGCATTCCTCTGGTGTCAGTGAGTTATATGATCTCATGGTCATAGGAATAAATACTTGACACGCAGAAAAACAGTAGCAACAAAATGACACGATCAACATGCTACGTCTATTAGTTTGGGTCTAGTCCATCACGTGATTCTCCCAATGACGTGATCCAGTTATCAAGCAACAACACCTTGTTCATAATCAGAAGACACTAACTATCATCGATCAACTGGCTAGCCAACTAGAGGCATGCTAGGGATGGTGTTTTGTCTATGTATCCACACATGTAAATGAGTCTTCATTCAATACAATTATATCATGGATAATAAACTATTATCTTGATACAGGAATTATAATAATAACTATACATTTATTATTGCCTCTAGGGCATAATTCCAACAGTCTCCCACTTGCACTAGAGTCAATAATCTAGCCCTCACATCACCATGTGATTTACATTGTAATAAATCTAACACCCATACAGTTCTGGTGTCGATCATGCTTTGGCCGTGGAAGAGGTTTAGTCAGCGGGTCTGCTACATTCAGATCCGTGTGCACTTTGCATATATTTACGTCCTCCTCCTCGACGTAGTCGCGGATGAGGTTGAAGCGTCGTTTGATGTGTCTGGTCTTCTTGTGAAACCTTGGTTCCTTTGCTAAGGCAATGGCACCAGTGTTGTCACAGAACAAGGTTATTGGATCAAGTGCACTTGGCACCACTCCAAGATCCGTCATGAACTGCTTCATCCAGACACCCTCCTTAGCCGCCTCCGAGGCAGCCATGTACTCTGCTTCACATGTAGAATCTGCTACGACGCTTTGCTTGGAACTGCACCAGCTTACTGCACCCCCATTAAGAATAAATACGTATCCGGTTTGCGATTTAGAGTCGTCCGGATCTGTGTCAAAGCTTGCATCAACGTAACCCTTTACGGCGAGCTCTTCGTCACCTCCATACACGAGAAACATCTCCTTAGTCCTTTTCAGGTACTTCAGGATATTCTTGACCGCTGTCCAGTGATCCACTCCTGGATTACTCTGCAACCTGCCTGCCATACTTATGGCCAGGCTAACATCCGGTCTAGTGCACAGCATTGCATACATGATAGAGCCTATGGCTGAAGCATAGGGGACGGAGCGCATATGCTCTCTATCTTCATCAGTTGCTGGGCACTGAGTCTTACTCAATCTTGTACCTTGCAACACTGGCAAGAACCCTTTCTTGGACTGTTCCATTTTGAACCTCTTCAAAACTTTATCAAGGTATGTGCTTTGTGAAAGTCCTATCAGGCGTTTTGATCTATCCTTATAGATCTTAATGCCTAGAATGTAAGCAGCTTCTCCTAGGTCCTTCATAGAGAAACTTTTATTCAAGTAACCTTTTATGCTCTCCAAAAGCTCCACGTTGTTTCCAATCAGTAATATGTCATCCACATATAATATTAGAAACGCCACAGAGCTCCCACTCACTTTCTTGTAAATACAAGATTCTCCAACCACTTGTATAAACCCAAATGCTTTGATCACCTCATCAAAGCATTTGTTCCAACTCCGAGATGCTTGCACCAGTCCATAAATGGATCGCTGGAGCTTGCACACCTTGTCAGCATTTTTAGGATCGACAAAACCTTCGGGTTGCATCATATACAACTCTTCCTTAAGGAAACCGTTAAGGAACGCCGTTTTGACATCCATCTGCCAGATTTCATAATCGAAAAATGCAGCTATTGCTAACATGATTCTGACGGACTTAAGCATCACTACGGGAGAGAAAGTCTCATCGTAGTCAATTCCTGGAACTTGTGAAAAACCCTTTGCCACAAGTCGAGCTTTATAAACGGTCACATTACCGTCAGCGTCCGTCTTCTTCTTAAAGATCCATTTGTTCTGAATAGCCTTGCGGCCCTCAGGTAGTATCTCCAAAGTCCACACTTTGTTCTCATACATGGATCCTATCTCGGATTTCATGCCTTCTAGCCATTTGTTGGAATCTGGGCCCACCATTGCTTCTTCATAATTTGCAGGTTCATTGTTGTCTAACAACATGATTGATAAGACGGGATTACCGTACCACTCTGGAGCAGTGCGTGATCTCGTCGACCTGCGTGGTTCAACAGAAACTTGAACTGGAGTCTCATGATGATCATCATTAACTTCCTCCTCAACCGGCGTTGCAACGACAGAGGTTTCCCCTTGCCTTGCGCCACCATCCAGAGGGATGAGAGGTTCGACAACCTCGTCAAGTTCTATTTTCCTCCCACTCAATTCTCTCGAGAGAAACTCCTTCTCGAGAAAAGTTCCGTTCTTAGCAACAAACACTTTGCCTTCGGATTTGAGATAGAAGGTGTACCCAACTGTCTCTTTTGGGTAACCTATGAAGACGCATTTTTTCGCTTTGGGTTCCAGCTTTTCAGGCTGAAGCTTTTTGACATAAGCATCACATCCCCAAACTTTAAGAAACGACAACTTTGGTCTTTTTCCATACCACAGTTCGTATGGTGTCGTCTCAACGGATTTTGATGGTGCCCTATTTAAAGTGAATGCAGCTGTTTCTAATGCATAACCCCAAAATGATAACGGCAAATCAGTAAGAGACATCATAGATCGCACCATCTCTAACAAAGTACGATTACGACGTTCGGACACACCATTACGCTGTGGTGTTCCAGGCGGTGTTAACTGCGAAACAATTCCACATTGTCTTAAGTGAGTACCAAACTCGAAACTCAGATATTCACCCCCACGATCAGACCGTAGGAACTTGATCTTCTTGTTACGATGATTTTCCACTTCACTCTGAAATTGCTTGAACTTTTCAAATGTTTCAGACTTGTGCTTCATCAAGTAGACATAACCATATCTACTTAAATCGTCAATGAAGGTGAGAAAATAACGATATCCGCCGCGTGCCTCCACGCTCATTGGACCACACACATCGGTATGTATGATTTCCAACAAGTCACTTGCACGCTCCATTGTTCCGGAGAACGGAGTCTTAGTCATCTTGCCCATGAGGCATGGTTCGCACGTGTCAAGTGAATCAAAGTCAAGTGACTCCAAAAGTCCATCAGCATGGAGTTTCTTCATGCGCTTTACACCAATATGACCCAAGCGGCAGTGCCACAAAAATATGGCGCTATCATTGTTTACTCTAACTCTTTTGGTCTCAATGTTATGTACATGCGTATCGCTATCGAGATTCAATATGAACAATCCTCTCACATTCGGTGCATGACCATAAAAGATGTTACTCATAGAAATAGAACAACCATTATTCTCTGACTTAAAAGAGTAACCGTCTCGCAATAAACAAGATCCAGATATAATGTTCATGCTCAACGCAGGCACTAAATAACAATGATTTAAGTTCATCACTAATCCCGATGGTAGTTGAAGTGACACGGTGCCGACGGCGATTGCATCAACCTTGGAACCGTTTCCTACGCGCATCGTCACTTCGTCTTTCGCCAGCCTTCGTCTATTCCGCAGTTCCTGCTTCGAGTTGTAAATGTGAGCAACAGAACCGGTATCGAATACCCAGGCACTACTACGAGAGCCGGTTAAGTACACATCAATAACATGTATATCAAATATACCTGATTTTTCTTTGCCCGCCTTCTTATCTGCCAGATACTTGGGGCAATTGCGCTTCCAGTGACCCATACCCTTGCAATAGAAGCACTCTGTTTCAGGCTTAGGTCCAGCCTTGGGTTTCTTCGGCGGATTGGCAACAGGCTTGCCGCTCTTCTTCGAATTGCCCTTCTTGCCTTTGCCGTTTCTCTTGAAACTAGTGGTCTTGCTCACCATCAACACTTGATGCTCTTTACGGAGTTCAGACTCTGCGACTTTCAGCATCGCAAACAACTCGCCGGGAGACTTGTTCATCCCTTGCATGTTGTAGTTCAACACAAAGCCTTTATAGCTTGGCGGCAGTGATTGAAGGATTCTGTCAGTGATAGCTTCTTGCGGGAGTTCAATCCCCAGTTCAGCTAGACGGTTTGAGTACCCAAACATTTTGAGCACATGTTCACTGACAGACGAGTTTTCCTCCATCTTGCAAGCATAGAATTTATCGGATGTCTCATACCTCTCGATCTGGGCGTTCTTCTGAAAGATAAACTTCAACTCCTGGAACATCTCAAATGCTCCATGACGCTCAAAGCGACGTTGAAGTCCCGGTTCCAAGCCATACAAGACTGCACATTGAACTATTGAGTAGTCCTCCTTACGCGCTAACCAAGCGTTCTTAACATCCTGATCAGCCGTAGCGGGTGGTTCATCTCCTAGCGCAGCATTAAGGACATAATCCTTCTTTCCAGCTTGTAAGATTAGCTTAAGATTACGAGCCCAGTCTACAAAGTTGCTTCCATCATCTTTCAACTTAGCTTTCTCTAGGAACGTATTAAAATTCAGGATGACACTTGCGTGAGCCATGATCTACAACACAAATATATTCAAAGTGGACTTAGACTATGTTCAAGATAATTAGAGTTCAACTTAATCAAATTATATGCTAAACTCCCACTCAAAAAGTACATCTCTCTAGTCATTTGAGTGGTTCATGATCCACTTACACTATCCCAAGTCCGATCATCACCTGAGTCGAGAGTAGTTTCAGTGGTAAGCATCCCTATGCTAATCATATCAACTATATGATTCATGATCGACCTTTCGGTCTCATGTGTTCCGAGGCCATGTCTGCACATGCTAGGCTCGTCAAGCTTAACCCGAGTGTTCCGCGTGCGCAACTGTTTTGCACCCGTTGTATGTGAACGTTGAGTCTATCACACCCGATCATCACGTGGTGTCTCGAAACGACGAACTGTAGCAACGGTGCACAGACGGGGAGAACACAATTTCGTCTTCAAATTTTAGTGAGAGATCACCTCATAATGCTACCGTCGTTCTAAGCAAAATAAGGTGCATAAAAGGATTAACATCACATGCAATTCATAAGTGACATGATATGGCCATCATCACGTGCTTCTTGATCTCCATCACCAAAGCACCGGCACGATCTTCTTGTCACCGGCGCCACACCATGATCATCCATCAACGTGTTGCCATCGGGGTTGTCGTGCTACTTATGCTATTACTACTAAAGCTACATCCTAGCAAAATAGTAAACGCATCTGCAAGCACAAATATGTTAGTATAAAGACAACCCTATGGCTCCTGCCGGTTGCCGTACCATCGACGTGCAAGTCGATATTTCTATTACAACATGATCATCTCATACATCCAATATATCACATCACATCATTGGCCATATCACATCACAATCATACCCTGCAAAAACAAGTTAGACGTCCTCTAATTTTGTTGTTGCATGTTTTGCGTGGTGATCAAGGGTATCTAGTAGGATCGCATCTTACTTACGCAAACACCACAACGGAGATATATGAGTTGCTATTTTAACCTCATCCAAGGACCTCCTCGGTCAAATCCGATTCAACTAAAGTTGGAGAAACCTTCACTTGCCAGTCATCTTTGAGCAAAGGGGGTTACTCGTAACGATGAAACCAGTCTCTCGTAAGCGTACGAGTAATGTCGGTCCAAGCCGCTTCAATCCAACAATACCGCGGAATCAAGAAAAGACTAAGGAGGGCAGCAAAACGCACATCACCGCCCACAAAACCTTTTGTGTTCTACTCGAGAAGACATCTACGCATGAACCTAGCTCATGATGCCACTGTTGGGGAACGTCGCATGGGAAACAAAAATTTTCCTACGCGCACGAAGACCTATCATGGTGATGTCCATCTACGAGAGGGGATGAGTGATCTACGTACCCTTATAGACCGTACAGCAGAAGCGTTAGAGAACGCGGTTGATGTAGTGGAACGTCCTCACGTCCCTCGATCCGCCCCGCGAACAATTCTGCGATCAGTCCCACGATCTAGTACCGAACGGACGGCACCTCCGCGTTCAGCACACGTACAGCTCGACGATGATCTCGGCCTTCTTGATCCAGCAAGAGAGACGGAGAGGTAGAAGAGTTCTCCGGCAGCGTGACGGCGCTCCGGAGGTTGGTGATGATCTTGTCTCAGCAGGGCTCCGCCCGAGCTCCGCAGAAACGCGATCTAGAGGAAAAACTATGGAGGTATGTGGTCGGGCAGCCGTGAGAAAGTCGTCTCAAATCTGCCCTAGAAGCCCCATATATATAGGAGGAGGGAGGGGGACCTTGCCTTGGGGTCCAAGGGACTCCCAAGGGGTCGGCCGAGCCAAGGGGGGGGAGGACTCCCCCCCCCCAAACCGAGTTGGACTTGGTTTGGTGGGAGGAGTCCCCCTCCCTTCCCACTTCTTCCCTCTTTTTTTTCTTTTCCTTTGATTTTCTTTTCTTGGCGCATAGGCCTCCTTGGGGCTGTCCCACCAGCCCACTAAGGGCTGATGTGTCTCCCCAAAGCCTATGGGCTTCCCCGGGCTGGGTTGCCCCCCCCCCCCGGTGAACTCCCGGAACCCATTCGTCATTCCCGGTACATTCCCGGTAACTCCGAAAACCTTCCGGTAATCAAATGAGGTCATCCTATATATCAATCTTCGTTTCCGGACCATTCCGGAAACCCTCGTGACGTCCGTGATCTCATCCGGGACTCCAAACAACATTCGGCAACCAACCTTATAACTCAAATACGCATAAAACAACGTCGAACCTTAAGTGTGCAGACCCTGCGGGTTCGAGAAATATGTAGACATGACCCGAGAGACTCCTCGGTCAATATCCAATAGCGGGACCTGGATGCCCATATTGGATCCTACATATTCTACGAAGATCTTATCGTTTGAACCTCAGTGCCAAGGATTCGTATAATCCCGTATGTCATTCCCTTTGTCCTTCGGTATGTTACTTGCCCGAGATTCGATCGTCAGTATCCGCATACCTATTTCAATCTCGTTTACCGGCAAGTCTCTTTACTCGTTCCGTAATACAAGATCCCGCAACTTACACTAAGTTACATTGCTTGCAAGGCTTGTGTGTGATGTTGTATTACCGAGTGGGCCCCGAGATACCTCTCCGTCACACGGAGTGACAAATCCCAGGCTTGATCCACACTAACTCAACTAACACCTTCGGAGATACCTGTAGAGCATCTTTATAGTCACCCAGTTACGTTGCGACGTTTGATACACACAAAGCATTCCTCCGGTGTCAGTGAGTTATATGATCTCATGGTCATAGGAATAAATACTTGACACGCAGAAAAACAGTAGCAACAAAATGACACGATCAACATGCTACGTCTATTAGTTTGGGTCTAGTCCATCACGTGATTCTCCCAATGACGTGATCCAGTTATCAAGCAACAACACCTTGTTCATAATCAGAAGACATTGACTATCATCGATCAACTGGCTAGCCAACTAGAGGCATGCTAGGGATGGTGTTTTGTCTATGTATCCACACATGTAAATGAGTCTTCATTCAATACAATTATAGCATGGATAATAAACTATTATCTTGATACAGGAATTATAATAATAACTATACATTTATTATTGCCTCTAGGGCATAATTCCAACACGTAGATCACTCATCCCCTCTCGTAGATGGACATCACCATGATAGGTCTTCGTGCGCGTAGGAGAATTTTTGTGCCCCATGCGACGTTCTCCAACAGCTCAACCCCGCCAAATGTTCATTCGGCGTTCCCAGCGGGAAGTTACTCGGTATCTTCGTTTCCGAACGAGGGATCAATGTCAACCCCGAAAAGATCGGGACCATCGTCCGAATGGAGAGGCCGGTCAGAATACACGATGTTCAACGACTGACAGGTTGCCTAGCGGCTTTGAGCAGGTTCATCAGTCCACTCGGCGAGAAAGCACTTCCTCTGTACCGACTCATGAAGAAATCAGATACTTCCGAGTGGACAGACGAAGCCCAAGTCGCATTCGACGACCTCAAAGTCCTACTTTCCACCCAACCGGTTCTTACTGCTCCGCTCAGTAAAGAGCCCCTTCTTCTGTATATCGCGGCTACAAATCAAGTCGTCAGTACTGTTCTTACAGTCGAACGAGAAGAAGAAGGCAAAGCTTACAAAGTTCAGCGGCCAGTGTACTACGTCTCCGAGGTCCTGACTCCTTCCAAGCAGAGGTATCCCCACTATCAAAAACTTATCTACGGGATTTACATGACTGCGAAGAAGGTTGCCCATTATTTCCAAGACCACTCGGTGTCTGTCGTTTCTGATGCTCCGTTGTCGGAAATTCTCCACAATCGAGATGCGTTAGGCCGAGTGGCGAAGTGGGCAATGGAGATGACGTACTACGATGTCAAGTTCGAGGCCAAGAAAGCTATTAAGTCTCAAGCTCTGGCTGACTTCATAGCAGAATGGGTAGAACAACAGCAACCGACCCACATCTACTCGGCCCATTGGACAATGTTCTTCGATGGGTCCAAGATGTTGAATGGCTCCGGCGCTGGCATTGTGATCATATCGCCAAAGGGCGTCAAACTCAAGTACGTGCTACAGATACACATCGATTCCTCGAACAACGAGGCAGAGTATGAAGCTCTCCTCTACGGATTGCATATGGCCATCTCACTCGGCGTCCGTCGCCTGATGGTCTACGACGATTCGGATTTGGTGGTCAATCAAGTGATGAAAGAGTGGGACGTCAGGAACCCCACCATGACCACATATTGCAATGCAGTGAGGAAGCTTGAGAAGAAGTTTGAAGGTCTAGAACTTCATCATGTTCCGAGACTGAAGGACCAAGCAGCTGATGAGTTGGCAAAACTCGGATCCACTCGGAGACCAGTCCCGAGTGACGTCTCCCTCGAGCACCTTCACCTTCCCTCAGTCAAAGAAGATCCTTTTACAGAGGAACCAGTACAACCAAAGTGTTCAACAGATCTGACTGAAGTCGATGTACCTGCTGTGGTTGATCTGGTCATGGAGATTCTTGCTGTCATCCCCGATTGGACTGTGCCGATCATTGCATATATCCTGAGACAGGAACTACCAGAAGACAAAGTCCTGGCCAGGAAGATAGTCCGCAGGTCGAAGTCATTCACTCTCATTGATGGCCAATTGTACAAGGAGAGCGTTTCAGGAGTTCTTCAACGATGCATCTCCCCAGAGGAGGGGCAGCTGATCCTGAAGGATATTCATTCGGGAACCTGCGGTCATCACGGTTCTTCGAGAGCAATCGTCGCCAAGGCGTTCAGGGCTGGTTTCTTCTGGTTACAGGCAAACGAGATGGCTAAAGATATGGTTGACCAATGTGAGGGCTGCCAGTTCTACTCCAACAAATCCCACAAGACGACATCCGCGTTGAAGACAATCCCTCTGGTGTGGCCGTTTGCAGTATGGGGATTAGATACAGTCGTCCACTTAGGACAGGCCAAGGGGGATACACACATCTGTTGGTGGCAGTCGACAAGTTCATGAAATGGATCGAAGCCAAGCCCATCAAGAAGGTCGACGCCTCAACAGCCGTCAAATTTGTCAGGGACATCATCTCCAGATTCGGTGTACCTCACAGCATAATCACGGACAACGGGACAAACTTTGACTCGGACAGATTCAAAGGTTTCTGTACAAGCCAAGGTATCCGAGTGGATTTTGCTTCCGTGGCGCATCCTCAGTCCAATGGACAAGCAGAGCGGGCGAACGGACTTATTCTGCAAGGTTTGAAGCCACGACTCCTGCGAGAGGTGGGACGTGCCGCTGGCGCATGGGTCACCGAGCTGTCTTTAGTGCTTTGGGGTCACCACACAACCCCGAACAGATCTACAGGGCGATCACCGTTCTTCCTCGTTTATGGAGCAGAAGCGGTCCTTCCGAGTGACTTGCTTCACAATGCACCACGAGTCGAACTCTTCTCCGAAGCTGAAGCAGAACAAGCAAGGCAAGATGGAGTGGATCTTCTAGAGGAGGAGCGTGAGATGGCACTGACTTGCTCAACCATATATCACCAAGATCTTCGGCGCTTTCATGCACGCCACGTCAGGAGTCCCACGTTCCAAGCAGGCGACCTGGTACTCCGAGTGGATCAGCAAAGACCCCACAAGTTGGCTCCTGCCTGGGAAGGACCCTTCATCATCTCCAAAGTGCTGAACAACGGAGCATACAGACTCTACAACATCGACAGGGAGATAGACGAGCCGCGAGCATGGAACGGAGATCTCCTAAAGCGCTTCTACACGTGACCGTCGACTGAAGCAATGTAAAGAACAAGTATTGATGAAATAATATAAAGCAGAGTGAGCTTTTGCAGGTTCAAAATTCGTCCGCGGTCGTAGACTCCGGTCTCAAAAAAAAAACTTAGATGCGATCCCGAATCGCCTAAGTTCTAAATTTCTCCGAGTGTGCACTAAACGTCGCACTCGGGGACTTAGCTGCGATCAAGAATCGCCTAAGTATTAAATTTCTCCGACTGTGCACTAAACGTCGCACTCGGGGACTTAGCTGCGATCAAGAATCGCCTAAGTATTAACTTTCTTCGAGTGTGCACTTAACGTTGCACTCGGAGACTTAGCTGCGATCAAGAATCGCCTAAGTACTAACTTTCTTCGAGTGTGCACTTAACGTTGCACTCGGAGACTTAGCTGCGATCAAGAATTGCCTAAGTACTAACTTCCTTCGAGTGTGCACTAAACATCGCACTCGGGGACTTAGCTGCGATCCAGAATCGCCTAAGTATTAAACTTCCTTCGAGTGTGCACTAAACGTCGCACTCGGGGACTTAGGCGCGATCCAGAATCGCCTAAGTACTAACTTTCTTCGAGTGTGCACTAAACGTCGCACTCGGGGACTTAGTTGTGATCCAGAATCACCTAAGTACTAACTTCCTTCGAGTGTGCACTAAACGTCGCACTCGGGGACTTAGCTGCGATCCAGAATCGCCGAAGTACTAATTTTCTTTGAGTGTGCACTAAACGTCGCACTCCGAGACTTAGCTGCGATCACGAATCGCCTAAGTACTAACTTTCTTCGAGTGTGCACTAAACGTCGCACTCGGAGACTTAGCTGCGATCAACAATCGCCTAAGTACTAACTTTCTTCGAGTGTGCACTAAACGTCTCACTCGGAGACTTAGTTGTGATGAAGAATCACCTAAGGAATAACTTTCTCTGAGTGTGCACTAAACGTCGCACTCGGCGACTCAGATGTGACCAAGAGTCACCTAAGTAATAACTTTCTCCGAGTGTGCACTAAACATCGCACTCGGGGACTTAGCTGCGATCAAGAATCGCCTAACTAGTAACTTTCTTCGAGTGTGCACTTCACGTTACACTCGGGAACTTAGATGCGATCAACAATCGCCTAAGTATTCTATTGCCTTCGAGTGTACCCTACAGATCCACTCGGAGACTCCGCAAGACCCTCACAGAGGCTCATGCAGATGTCAAGACAACTGACACTTACATGCTACGCATGTTTGCCATTGGCTTCACCATGAAACGCCAAACAGAAAACTCGACGCAAAATTGCGACACAAGAGCAAACGATTTGATTCAGATTCAAAAGTTCAACCAAAGATAGTTCACTCGGTGCGGATCAAGCTTACCCGCAGCGATCCAAGAATGTGACAGCCAACAGCAGTGGCCAAAGTTCCTTACAGATCAACACTCGTCATACCAAGGATAAAGAATTCTTACGCATCATCTAGATTAGCACCAGGACTGGAGGGCTCTACGAACGTGTCCAGACCGATACCGTCGGGCATGCGGGTGGCACTCTCAAGGAAAGTTTCCATGAAGTCTTCGAATCAAAGTTTCTTCGTGTTGGTGACCTTCAATGTTTTTAGCTTCTCCTCGCGCACCTCCTTGCAATGAATTCGGACCAGGGACAGAGCAACATCTGCACCACAACGAGCTGGAGATTTCTTCCATGACTGCACTCGGTTCGGGATCTCCTCCAGTCGAGTCATCAAGTTTTCCATCTCCTGCCGCGACTCATCTTCAGGCCAAAGCTCCTTGTCGATCCGGCCGACGACTTCTCTCAGTCGACCTATGAAAGGGCCAACTTTGCCCACGCGGATGTGCGCTCGGAGTAGATCTCGATTGGCGTCCTCGCCGAGTGGAACGTTCTCGCGAATCGACCGCTCGACGTCAGCTGCTTCAGCTTCAGCATCAATGCAAAAATCTGCAACAAAAGGACACGCAAACAATAAGCGCCGAGTGTGACGCACAAACCACAAGCACTCGGAAAAAGCAGGACTTACCAGCCAGACGCGTCATCATCTGTCGAGCCCAGTCGCTGACGTATTTCTCCTGAGCTATGCACCATTTGTTCAGCATGTCCATCTGTCCCATCAGAGCAGTCCTCTGTTTCCCCATCTTCTCAACTTCCTCAGTTAGCACTTTGTTCGCTTCACGAGCCTGCTCCAATGACTTCTCTCGTGCCGCCAGAACATCCTTCATGCCAGCCATGCCAAGCAGCGCCGCATCAAGCTCACTAGCTATCTGATTCCTCTCCGCCTTGAGAGTCTCATAGGCTGTCCCCATTTCACAAGTTTTCTGCCAGCCAACACCAAGAGACAATCAGAAAATTCAACAATAAAAGTCTAAGTTCTTCAGACCCCTGCCGACGCAAGCAGTCGACAGCGGTCTCGAGGACTACACCCAGTGGGTTCACTAAGAGTGACCCCACTGGCATGCAACTCAAGCAGGCCCGCCCTATTGAGATACATGTTACCACCTACGCCTACGAGGCTAATACTACCCGACCTGAGTACAAATTACTCTCGGGGACTCTTACAGCAAGTGCACCCCAAGTGCCACAACTGTTCGCAGTCGGTCATATTATTTACAGATCTGACCAAAACAAAGACAATATGTATAAAGACAACTGCCGGTGCAAGCACTCGACAGAAGTCTCGGGGACTACAGCCACTGGGTTCACTCAGAGTGAACCCCTTGCAAACATCATATGCTACCCGAGAACACCCAGTGGGTTACAAGAGAAAAGTAAAGACTTACTAGCCCACTTACTCGGATATCATCCCGCAGCTCCAAGCTCCGCTGGTACAAAGATGCGACGGAGTCGTATGCCTTCTTGGCTTCTCCCGCCATCAGCTCCGCCTGCACCATGGCTCCCTTGGCAGCTCCCACCTGCTCCTCCGGGAGACGCTGGATGTTGAACTCGACATTCGACGAGCCTGGCATCATTAGAAATTCCTGGGGCATCCCAAGGCCCGCTCCAGTCGGTTCTTCAGCCACCAGTGCCGGTTCAGTCGGCGGCATCGCCTCAATCGGCAGCACGTCTGCGGCGAGAGCAGTGACAGGCGGAGCAGCCTCAAGAACAGGCTCCGCAGCTTGTTCAGCTCTCCCCTGGTCACCCTCGTCCATGCAAATCGCCCCTGATAGACCAAACGGCGTGAGATCTCAGAAAAAGAAAGAGGCAAGACCTAAGATAGAATTCGCAACGCGATAATATAAAACTCTCGGAGTCACTACAACGCACCTGGCTGGGACGAGACGACGTTGTCCATGTCCATGGGGTCATCCTCCTAGCGTGCCGGAGAGGTGGCGGAGGTAGCAACTCTGTCTAGTGAAATCCATTCGACCAATAAACAGGAGTTCAATCGGATATCAGAAGAAATTAGAAGATTATGGCACTTACGTGGAGGTGACGGGAACAGTAACCCTCATCCGCGGCAAAGCCTTCCGAGGTTTAGACCCACTTGGTTTGGCCGCCTTGGAAGACTGACCCGCAGGCTCAGCAGCAACATCCCTGGCCCTCTTGGTGCTCCGAGCACTCGGGACCACGGGGGCAGTGGGCGGAGCACTCGAGCACTCGGGACATACTCTGCGCTCTCCACGCTGCCTTCCTCCTCCTCCTCGGCCGGGTTCCCGTTCGAGACGGGAGAAAACCAGTTGGTCCACTTCTGCATAAAATTCAGTCGGCGACATCAGACGTCACACAGAGATTCAAGCAAACGATAAGATTAAGACAGTTACGCGCACTCGACAAATGTTACTCACCTGATTCGGAGGAGGATTATCTGCGCAGAAAGGCTTCAATCGCCGGGATCCTTTGGGATTCTCGCAGGGGCCTATTATCTCGAGCACCCACGAGGTCACCTTCTCCTCAGTCACTCCCACAACAATGGTCCGAGTGGAATCCTCGGGCCCCGTATAATGCAAATGGCATGGTCGCGAGCCTGCAGGGGTTGGATGTGCCGACCGAGGAAGACCTCCAGCAAGTCTATGCCAGTGACCCCCCTTCTGACGACATCTACGAGTGCCTCGACCAGAGGCTGGATGTCGTTTTTCTCATCCTTCGTGAGCGCGAGCTGCTTAGGCGGAGCGGGCCGATCTAAGCTAAAGGGAGGCAGCCCTGTCGCAGCATTCGGATAGGCAACGTCCTGGCAGTAGAACCACGTCGACTGCCAGTTTCTGACCGACTCACTTAGCTGAAGGGCAGGGTAACTACTCCGACTCTTTTTCTGGAAACCTAAGCCCCCACAGAGCTGGAGAAGATGTGTCTTATCATCCGACTGGCTGAGTCGTTTGATGGTTTGGGATCTAGCAGAGAATATGTGCTTGAACAGCCCCCAATGGGGAGGACAGCCAATGAAACACTCGCACAGAACTATGAAAGCAGAGAGATGAGCAATAGAGTTCGGGGGAAAGTGGTGAAGCTGTGCCCCGAAGTGATTCATAATGCCCTTGAATAAAGTATGCGGGGGCAAGGAGAAACCTCGACAGACATGGCTGAGCAACAGGACGCGCTCCCCCTCCCGGGGCGCCGGCTTGACCTCGTTCTCCGCCGGCAGCCTCCAAGACTTGTGCACGATCATCCCGTGCTCCACCAGCTGCAGCAGATCCCCCTCCGTCACCGTGGAGGGGAGGAAGTCGCCTTGAATCCACGCCGCCGGCAGCGGCCGCTGCCGCCGCTGAGCAGGAGCCACCGCCTTCCCCTTCTTATTCCTCGCCTCCATCTTGCTGGTCTGACCCTTGGTCATGGCGGAAGGAAAGGGGAGGAAGGAGTGTAGAGGCGCTGGAGGTGGCGAGAAGGACGGAGAAAGCGAAGGCAAGAGATTCGGCGAGCGTAACGAAAAACCCTCGCCGCCGAGTTTTGAGTAAGGTTCCGACTGGGACGCTGGCAGGTGGCCCCGAAACCTTATCCCCCGACCAACCGCAGCGATATTAGTGGAGAGGTTGAAGGCGCGAGAATCTAGGCGTCAGGCGCTACTCGAGCGCGATGGCGTCATCCCCGCTGAGCGCGCGGAAACCGAAATTTTAGGATCCCGGAAAATCTGCCGCTATCAGTTGACCGGTCACGTCAGAAGATACCGCAGAAGCACTCGGTTTCCGACAGTTTGTTTCACAAGTACTTCCACTCGGATCGTCGATCGGAAAAGTTAAAATGGACCGAGGCAAGCAACACCAAAGCCACGTCCGTGCGAGTCGGATCCAAACCTCAAGCATCACTTCGTCGTTCCAACCTCAATCCATTCGGGGACTAATGATGGGGTTATAGTCCTAGGGTAGGGTCATAAGCCTGCCTTATAGGTCCTACCCAAGGACTACCCTTCATAAGGGACAAGGCCCTTAGTCAGCTCCGACTGAACTAAGGAGTTGCCATCATCCAGTCGGTAACAGACCTCCGACCATCCAGTCGAAGGCGAGCATTCGGAACGTATCGAACGGACCGATTGGATTCCACTCTGTACATCGTAACCCCACAGGAGGGAAACGGTCGTACGTTTCCTCACGCTTTTATTAGCATTTAGGCCGTACGTTACCTGTAACGTAGGCATTTATTCACCATTATTCCACCCCTGTGCACCAACCGTTGTGAAGGGCAGCACAGTCTATATAAGCCACCCTTCCCCACTGGTGCAAGGGTTAGCAACTCATTGTATTCTATATTCCACTCGACAACAAGCTCCCAGAGCACTGAGACGTAGGGCTATTACCTCCACCGCAGAGGGGCCTGAACTCATACAACCTCGCCGTAGCTAAGGCTCTGCCCATCCTTTTCGTACCCTACACATCTACTGTCAGGCTTTTACCCACGACAACTAAGGAAATGTTTCTCGTTTATGGAGGTGACGAAGAGCTCATCGTAAAGGGTTACGTCGACGCTAGCTTCGACACAGATCCGGATGACTCTAAGTCACAGACCGGATACGTATATGTGTTGAATGGTGGGGCAGTGAGCTTGTGTAGCAATAAGCAAGAAGTCGTGGCAGCATCTACATGTGAGTCGGAGTACATAGCTGCTTCAGAAGCAACTCATGAAGGAATTGGGATGAAGGAGCTCATCACCGACCTTGGAGTGGTTCCAAGCGTGTCGGGTCCAATGACACTCTTCTGTGATAACACTGGGGCCATTGCCATAGCCAAGGAGCCCAGGTTTCACCGAAAGACGAACCACATCAAACGCCGCTACAACTCCATCCAGGACCATGTCCAGAGTGGAGTGATAGATATTTGTAAAGTACACATGGATCTGAATATTGCAGACCCGTTGACTAAACCTCTTCCACGAGAAAAACATGATCAACACCATAATGCTATGGGTGTTCGATACATCACAATGTAACTAGATTATTGACTCTAGTGCAAGTGGGAGACTGTTGGAAATATACCCTAGAGGCAATAATAAAATGGTTATCATCATATTTCCTTGTTCATGATAATCGTCTATTGTTCATGCCATAATTGTATTAACAGGAAACAGTAATACATGTGTGAATAAATAGATCACGATGTGTCCCTAGCAAGCCTCTAGTTGGCTAGCTCGTTAGTCAATAGATGATCATGGTTTCCTGATCATGGGCATTAGATGTCATTGATAACGGGATCACATCATTGGGAGAATGATGTGATGGACAAGACCCAATCCTATGCATAGCACTAGATCGTATTGTTCGTATGCTAAAGCTTTTCTAATGTCAAGTATATTTTCCTTCGACCGTGAGATTGTGCAACTCCCGGATACCGTAGGAGTGCTTTGGGTGTATCAAACATCACAACGTAACTGGGTGACTATAAAGGTGCACTACGGGTTCCTCCGAAAGTGTCTGTTGGGTTGGTACGAATCAAGATCGGGATTTGTCACTCCGTGTAACGGAGAGGTATCTCTGGGCCCACTCGGTAGAACATCACCATGAGCTCCATGTGACTAAGGAGTTAGTCACACGATGACGTGCTACGGAACGAGTAAACAGACTTACCGGTAACGAGATTGAACAAGGTATAGGTATACCGACGATCGAATCTCGGGCAAGTTCTATACCGACAGACAAAGGGAATCGTATACGGGATTGATTGAATCCTTGACATCGTGGTTCATCCGATGAGATCATCGTGAAGCATGTGGGAGCCACCATGGGTATCCAGACCCCGCTGATGGTTATTGTCCGGAGAGGCGTCTCGGTCATGTCTGCCTTATCTCCCGAACCCGTAGGGTCTACACACTTAAGGTTCGATGACTCTAGGGTTATAGGGAATTGTTATACGAGGTTACCGAAAGTTGTTCGGAGGCCCGGATGAGATCCTGGACGTCACGAGGAGCTCTGGAATGGTCTGGAGGTAAAGATTGATATATTGGACGGATGGTTTCGGATACCGGAAGTGTTTCGGGCATCACCGATAACGTACCGGGACCACGGGGACCACCGGAGGTGGCCCCGGGGGTCCACCGAAGGGGGCAACGACCCCGGGAGGTAAGGTGGGCCAAGTGGGGAAGGGAACCAGCCCCTAGGTGGGCTGGTGCGCCTCCCCACTCAGACCAATGCGTGGGGGCGAGAAAAGGGGGGCAAACCCTAAGCCAGGTGGACCTAAGGCCCACCAGGGGTGCGCCACACCCCTCCTCCCCCCCTTGGCCGCCGCACCAGCCCCCATCCTGGGCTGCCGCCCCCCAGGAGAGGGAAACCCTCAAGGGGGCGCAGCCCCTCCCTCCCCCTATATATAGTGGGCACTTTTGGCCATCAGAGATGAGACTTTTGCCTCTCTCTCGGTGCAGCCCTGCCCTTCTTCCTCCTCCTCTCTGGCGGTGCTTGGCGAAGCCCTGCCGGGAGACCTCGTCTCTCCATCGACACCACGCCGTCGTGCTGCTGGAGTTCTTCCCCAACCTCTCCCTCCTCCTGGCTGGATCAAGGTGCAGGAGACGTCACCGGGCTGCACGTGTGTTGAACGCGGAGGTGCTGTAGTTCGGCACTAGATCAGAATCGCTGCGAGTACGACTCCATCAACCGCGCTCTAGCAATGCTTCCGCTTAGCGATCTTCAAAGGTATGAAGATGCTCTTACCCCTCTCTCGTTGCTGGTCTCTCCATAGGAAGATCTGAATATGCGTAGGAAAATTTTGAATTTATGCTACGTTCCCCAACATTTTTTCGTGATAGTTGTATATACATCAGTTTTCTTCAACATTTAGTATTTGTTGCATGTCTTTTTCCGAGAAGTGTTCATGAAGCCGATGAACACTCCATCCACCAGGTTCATTCAAGATGTTCGGTACTCGGCTGAACTGACAATTTTTCTTTTCGTGGTGATCAAACCATGCCACATGCGGATCAAAGAACTATCAGCGTTCAAAATATGAACATATACATAAATTGACAAAGAAAATACTTTGAACAAAAAAATCATTAAAATTCTATGAACAAAATTACAACAGAAAAAAATCATAAAAGTTCTATGAACAGAAAAATCATAAAAAATTGACATATTCGATCTTTGCATATATATGAACATACAAACATGCATATTCAACAATAATATCACCAAAAAAATCTTTTAACAGAAAAAAATCTTTGCTCACGGCGACGGCGACGGCGACGCGGGGCGGGGAGGCACGGCGACGGTCGATGGTGAGGTGCGGCTCGGGCCGGGGCAGGGCGGCGACGGGCAGGGGCCGGCGGCATCGCGGGGCATGGGGCGCAGGGCGGGGCGGCGCGGGACGGCTTCGGGGCGGCGCGGGACGACGCGGGGCGACGACAGCGACGACGACGGCGAGCCGGCGAGACGGGCAGCCTGGCGGCGTCGGGATCGAATGGAGAGAGGGGGAGAGATCAAAATTTCTAAACTGTCGCTTATATAGCCCCACCTTTAGTCCCGGTTGGTGGCACCAACCGGGACCAAAGGTCTCTTTTCAGCAGCCCAAAGGGCGGGAACCAGAGGCATTGGTACCGGTTGGTGGCTCAAACCGGGAACAAAGGTCTCTTTTCAGCAGCCCAAAGGGCGGGAAGCAGAGGCATTGGTACCGGTTAGTGGCACAAACCGGTACCAATGCGTCCCTTTAGTCCCGGTTGGGGCCACCAACCGGGACCAAAGGCCTTGCGCGGTGCGGTGCTATGTTTAGTCCCACCTCGCTAGCCGAGAGGGGCTCGGAGTGGTTTATAAGCCGTGTCGAACCAACCACTTCGAGCTCCTCTCTACTACAGGCTTATGGGCCTAAATTCACTCTCTGTGCTTGTGGGCCTATTGGGCCTACTGCGGGCCTGCATCCTGGCCCTAGTAATGGGTTTCTAGTCGTATGCACGCCGTGGTGGCCGTGTAGGTGGCACTTTTTTTAAAAAAGATTCCTGTTTTTTGCTTTCTTTTTGTTTCTAATTACTTATTTATTTTCTTTTACGATAATTCTTTTTGCTATTAAAGTTTGTAACCAAAATTCTAACTACTTATTTATTTTCTTTTATGATAATTCTTTTTGCTTTTAATGTTTTGAACAAAATTCTAATTACTTATTTATTTTCTTTTATGATAATTCTTTTTGCTATGAAAGTTTGTAACAAAATTCTATATAATTTTAGTTTCAATAATACTAGAGGCAAAAACTGGATGCACTTCATGTACAAAACGAACAATCTCTTTGGAAGTATTAGGGTTTCATACGGAAACTCGTGTATTACAAAGGGATTTCATTTTTTTGAATTTATTTGAACTCCATAGTTTTTCTGTGTTCCAAATGCACCATTCAAAGCCACATCATCAATTTACAACCCATTGTGACTTCATTTGTTATTATTCATGCATTTACTGATTATTTTGAGCTACAAGACCATGAAATTGAAAAGCATTTGAAATGAACTCTGAAAAGGTTCCAAGTTGGCATGGTATCATCATTTCACCCACATAGCATGTGCGAGAAAGTTGAGAGGGTTACGGCAAAAACTGGATGCACTTCGTGTACAAAACGGAGAATCTCTTTGGAAGTATCAGGGTTTCATACGGAAACTCGTCCGTTACAAAGGGATTTCATTTTTTTGAACTTATTTGAACTCCATAGTTTTTCTATGTTCAAAATGCACCATTCAAAGCCACATCATCAATTTATAACCCTTTCTGACTTCATTTGTTATTTTTCATGCATTTACTGATTATTTTGAGCTATAAGACCATGAAATTGAAAAGCATTTGAAATGAACTCTGAAAAGGTTCCAAGTTGGCATGGTATCATCATTTCACCCACATAGCATGTGCGAGAAAGTTGAGAGGGTTACGACAAAAACTGGATGCACTTTGTATACAAAACGGACAATCTCTTTGGAAGTATCAGGGTTTCATACGGAAACTCGTTTGTTACAAAGGGATTTCATTTTTTTGAGCTTATTTGAACTCCATAGTTTTTCTGTGTTCAAAATGCACCATTCAAAGCCACATCGTCAATTTACAACCCATTCCGACTTCATTTGTTATTTTTCATGCATTTACTGATTATTTTGAGCTATAAGACCAATAAATTGAAAAGCATTTGAAATGAACTCTAAAAAGGTTCCAAGTTGGCATGCTATCATCATTTCTCGCACATAGCATGTGTGAGAAAGTTGAGAGGGTTACGGCAAAAACTGGATGCACTTCGTGTACAAAACGGACAATCTCTTTGGAAGTATGAGGGTTTCATACGGAAACTTGTCTGTTACAAAGGGATTTCATTTTTTGGAACTTATTTGAACTCCATAGTTTTTCTGTGTTGAAAATGCACCTTTCAAAGCCACATCAGCAATTTACAACCCATTCTGACTTCATTTGTTATTTTTCATGCATTTACTGATTATTTTGAGCTATAAGACCATGAAATTGTAAAGCATTTGAAATGAATTCTGAAAAGGTTCCAAGTTGGCATGGTATCATCATTTCACCCACATAGCATGTGCGAGAAAGTTGAGAGGGTTACGGAAAAAACTGGATGCACTTCGTGTACAAAACGGACAATCTCTTTGGAAGTATCACGGTTTCATACGGAAACTCGTCTATTACAAAGGGATTTCATTTTTTTGAACTTATTTGAACTCCATAGTTTTTCTGTGTTCAAAATGCACCATTCAAAGGCACATCATCAATTTACAACCCTTTCCGACTTCATTTGTTATTTTACATGCATTTACTTATTATTTTGAGCTATAAGAGCATGAAATTGAAAAGCATTTGAAATGAACTCTGAAAAGGTTCCAAGTTGGCATGGTATCATCATTTCACCCACATAGCATGTGCGAGAAAGTTGATAGGGTTACGGCAAAAACTGGATGCACTTCGTGTACAAAACGGACAATCTCTCTCGAAGTATCAGGGTTTCAAACGAGAACTCATCCGTTACAAAGGGATTTCTTTTTTTTGAACTTATTTAAACTCCATACTTTTTGTGTGTTCAAAACGCACCATTCAAAGGCACATAACAAATAGCTAGCACAAGGAGAAGAAGAAGAAGCGACCCCCACAACAAGACACGACATTCTTCTTCTCTCATATATGGTGGACACTAGCTCACCTGATTTTTTAACCGTCGATGATGGTCGCTACTCCTACTTCCCCTAGTGCATAACAAATATCTAGCAAAAGGAGAAGAAGGAGAAATGACCCCCACAGCAACAGTCGACATTCTTCTTCTCTCATAAATGGTGGACACTCTCTCACCTGATTTTTCAACCGTCAATGATGGTCGCTACTCCTTCTTCCCCTAGTGCATAACAAATATCTAGCACAAAGAGAAGAAGGAGAAGAGACCGCCACAACAACAGTCGGCATTCTTCTTCTCTCATCTATGGTGGACACTCCCTCACCTGATTTTTCGACCGTCGATGATGGTCGCTATTCCTTCTTTCCCTAATGCATAACAAATATCTAGCACAAGGAGAAAAAGGAAAAGTGACCCCCACAACAAAAGTGGTTCCGCGGCACGCCACGTGGTTCCGCTGCACGCCACGTGGTTCCGCTGCACGCCACGTGGGGCTAATGGTCTTTCATTTTTAAATGACTGTTTTAATCAAAAACAGATCTGTTACAAAAGGGATTTCATTTTTTGAACTTATTTGAACTGAAGACTTTTTGTATATATATGTGGTCGAAATGCATGATACCATGAAGTTAGAAAGGCCTAAACCATTCAAAAGTAGCAAATGAAGTTAGAAAGGGCTAAACCATTCAAATTTGAAAACTATAATGGCACAAACAGAAACTAGACATATATAAATTGGTCCAAGCAGTACATGATACTAGTCCAAACAGTACATAATAATAGCTACCATAGATATATATATACGTGTTCGACGTTGAGAACACTACTCGCGTGAATCGTCTGAATCAGAATGTCCACCTTATTCAAGGTGACGCTGGCCATAGTTGACGACTCGAATCTTGCGGTACAACTCGTATGGAACGTATGCATCTTTTGCTGCATACTCAATGTTAATACGATCAAGTGGGACCCTTCTCCCAAAGTTTGTGCTGAGACTTTGGGAAATTGGTCTACATATTACCATACTCCTCGTCGATCAAGGCAACTGCCATATGAGCCATCGAAGTCCTGACATGTCGAAGCCTGAATATCGTTTGGAGATCAATGAGGCAACCAGTTGGTATCTCAATACCGAAGATGTACCTCATATTCAGCTTGTCGTTCGTTATGTCAACGGTGGCAAAAGTGATGCAATTGCGAAGGAAGTCCATGAGTTCTGGACAATGCTTGTCACTACTGCAACAGAAACAAATTAAAATGGAACAAATGTTACATACTGCTGCAATAAGGAAACATGTTTCACTACAACTAAAGAGAAATTTTCTTTAGGATTCAAATGGAACATATTGCTATCCTATGCAATTTTCATATCCTATGAATTGATCAAGAAACCGTAAATTAACTATAACTATGATTTCAATGGAACATATTGAACCAATCATATTTTTTAGATTGTGGAACACTATTCCAATCAGATTGTGTTCCCTTCAACTAATCAAAATTGTTTCAATACAACTATTTGGAGAGAACCAACTATGATTCCAACGGAACATATTAAACACTAGTTGATTCTAATAAGATTTTTCAGATTATGGAACACTATTCCAATCAGATTGTGTTCCCCTTCAACTAATCAAAATTATTTCACTAGAACTATTTGAAGGGAACCAACTATGATTGAAACAAATGAACTTACAATGTCATTACCTTGGATCAAAGAAAGCCTCAAAACTTACCTCACTCATTGGAAGATCAAGACATGGTGTTTGAAACATAGTTGGATGATGGAAACATCGATTGATCGGCCGTGTACTCCAGATCAAGCCCCAAGAACTTCTCATGATCCACTGCGGCGTCAAGCCATTCCTTCAACTGTCGAAGAAAATGCGGCACCTCCCTGCTCTCGTTCGTGTACACGACATCGAGCTTGGTCTTGCCATGTGCGAGCAGCTCTCCAAAGCGAGTTGGCATGATGGAAGAAGAGAAGGGAAGAAGAGAGGGGAAGAACAGAGTGAGAGCGAGAGAGGAAGAAGAACAGAGAAATGGCAATGCGACACAGACTCTGCTTCGGTTGTGGTTTTGGGAAGCGGGATGCAAACCGTTTGGGCCTTTAGTCCCGGGTTGAGCCACCAACCGGGACTAAAGAGGGATACCAACGGTTGCCACCACTACGGCAGGCCATGTGTCAGACCTTTAGTCCCGGGTTGAGCCACCAATCGGGAATACAGGGGGATACGAACGGTTGCCACCATCACGGAACACCACGTGTCAGTCGCTGGATCTTTAGTCCCAGTTTTTGGCGCGAACCGGGGCTAATGCATCGAACCGAACCGGGCTATTGCCCTGCTAGGGCGTGGCAGCTCGAACCGGGAACAATGCCTGGCATTGGTCCTGGTTTTAGTTTGAACCGGGGCTAATATGGTTTTGGGCTTCGACCGAAAGACCCATTTTCTACTGGTGACTCCTCATACTATGGTCATCTCCGGGAGTGGTTCCGGCTGTTGTCACTCCGGGGGTGGCGGGTCATAACACATAGTAGGTGACTACAACTTGCAAGATAGGATCCAGAACACACATATATTGACGAGAACATAATAGGTTCAGATCTGAAATCATGGCACTTGGGCCCTAGTGACAAGCATTAAGCATGGGAAAGTAGTAGCAACATCAATCTCAGAACATAGTGGATACTAGGGATGAATCCCCATCAAAACTAACTCGATTACATGATAGATCTCATCCAACCCATCACCGTCCAGCAAGCCTACGATGAGATTACTCACGAACGATGAAGAGCATCATGGAATTGGCGATGAAGGAAGGTTGGTGATGACGATGGCGACGATCTCCCCTCTCCGAATCCCAGAACGGACTCCAGATCTGCCCTCGAGAGGAAGAACAAGTGGTGGTGGCGCCTCCGTATCATAAGACGCGATGAACTCTCCTCCTTGATTTATTTCAGGGCGAAAGGGACTAAACAGAGCTGGAGTTGGAGGCGGCGGAGCCCCGAGGGCCCCACAAGCCTGCTAGGCGCGGCCAGGGGGGCCACGCCTCCTGGGCTTGTGGGCTCCTCGCTCCACGGCTCTGGTGATTCTTGCGCCAGTATTTTTTATATATTCCACAAAAAATCCTTGTAAATTTCCAGGTCATTCCGAGAAGTTTTATTTCTGTGCAAAAACATCACCATGGCAATTCTGGTGAAAATAGCGTTAGTCCGGGTTAGTTCCATTCAAATCATGCAAATTAGTGACCAAAACAAGGGCAAAATAGTTTGGAAAAGTAGATACGATGGAGACGTATCAACTCCCCCAAGCTTAAAGCCTTGCTTGTCCTCAAGCAATTCAGTTGACGAACTGAAAGAGACAAAAGAAAAACTTTTACGAACTCTGTTTGATCTTGTTGTTGTAATTATGTCTAACTCATATTCAGATTTTCAGCAAGATCATAAGCTAGCCACATAAGCAATGACATTAGGTCTCAAGATGTACTCATATCAATGGCATAATCAACTAGCAAGCAATAATAATGAGTTTCAAACGTCAACACTTCAATCAAAACAATCATAACACAATATGAAAATGTGGTATCTCGCTAGCTCTTTCTGAGACCGCAAAACATAAATGCAGAGCACCTTCAAAGACCAAGGGCTGACTGAACATTGTAATTCATGGCAAAGAAGATCCAGTCACAGTCATACTCAATAACAATCAAAAGCAAAGCATAGAAATGACGGAGGTTCTCTCTAATTGGTGGTTTTTGAAAGAAGAGGATGACTCAAAAAAAACATAAATAGATAGGCCCTTCGTAGAGGGAAGCATTGATTTGTAGAGGTGCCAGAGCTCAAGCTTTTAAAACAGAGATAAATAATTTTGGGTGGCATGCTTTCATTGTCAACGCGATGACCAAGAGTTTTCACCATCTTCCATGCTACACATGCTATAGGGGGTTCCAAAACAAAAAAGTAAAGTTTTGACTCCCCCACCATCGATCAATCACACTCCACGACTAGCCGAATACTCGGGTGCCGTCCATACCAACAACAATCCAGGGGGAGTTTTGTTTGCAATTATCTTTTCGATTTGAGCATGGAACTGGCCATTCCAATTACCGGCCCCTTTCTCGTGAATGATAGTGAATAAACACATATCAAGGATAACACGCCTAGCATGGAAGATACTGACCGCCCCTTGTCACCACATGAGCGGTTCGGGCATGCAAAACAAATTATTTCTTGAAGGTTTAGAGAGTGGCACATCCAAATTTACTTGGAACAGCAGGTAGATACAGCTTATAGGTAGGTATGGTGGACTCATATGGAACAACTTTGGGTTTATGGGAGTGGATGCACAAGCAGTATTCCCGCTTAGTACAAGTGAAGGCTAGCAAAATACTAGGAAGCGACCAACTAGAGAGCGACAACAGTCATCAAAATGCATTGAAATTAACCAACATCGAGTGCAAGCATGAGTAGGACATAAATCACCATAAACATGAATATCATAGAGGCTATGTTGATTTTGTTTCAACTACATGCATGAACATGTGCCAAGTAAAGCCACTTGAATCATTCAAAGGAGGATACCATCCTATCATACTACATCATAATCATCTTGAAATTCATGTTGGCATCCAAGACAAACCATTATAAGCTCCTAGCTAATTAAGCATGGCATCAGAAACTATGATCTCTAATTTGTCATTGCAAACATGTTTCTCTCATAACAAAGCTGAATTAGGAATGATGAGCTAGTCATATTTACAAAAACAAAATAGATCGAGTTCATACCAGCTTTTCTAGGCTCAGTTGCTGGGCCTCCAAGTGCAGAGGTTTGTAGGACAGTAGCAATTTTCCCTCAAGTGGGTGACCTAAGGTTTATCAATCCGCGGGAGCCGTAGGACGAAGATGGTATCTCTCAAGCAACCCTGCAACCAAATAACAAAGAGTCTCCTGTGTCCCCAACACACCCAATACAATGGTAAGTTGTATATGTGCACTAGTTCGGCGAAGAGATGGCGATACAAGTGCAATAAGGATGGTACATAAAGGTTTTTGTAATCTGAAATTACAAAAACAGCAAGGTAACTAGTAACAAAAGTGAGCATGAACGGTATTGCAATGCGTGGAAACAAGGCCTAGGGTTCATACTTTCACTAGCGAAGTTCTCTCAACAATGATAACATAATTGGATCATATAACTAGCCCTCAACATGCAACAAAGAGTAACTCCAAAGTCACTAATAGCGGGGAACAAACGAAGAGATTATTATCGGGTACGAAACCACCACAAAGTTATTCTTTCTGATCGATCTAATCAAGAGTCCGTAGTAAAATAACACGAAGCTATTCTTTCCGTTCGATCCATCATAGAGTTTGTACTAGAATAACACGTTAAGATACATATCAACCAAGACCCTAATGTCACCTAGATACTCCATTGTCACCTCAAGTATCCGTGGGCATGATTATATGATATGCATCACACAATCTCAGAATCATCTATTCAACCAACACATAGAACTTCAAAGAGTGCCCCAAAGTTTCTACCGGAGAGACAAAACGTGTGCCAACCCCTATGCATACGTTCCTAATGTCACGAACCCGCAAGTTGATCACCAAAACATACATCGAGTACTCACATGAATCCACGTGTGCCAACCCATATGCATAGGTTCCCAATATCACGAACCCGCAAGTTGATCATAGCAGATAGACACGTGCAAGACATACATCAAGTGTTCTCAAAGACTCAATCCGATAAGATAACTCCAAAGGGGAAACTCAATTCATTACAAGAGGGAGAGGGGGAAGAACATCATAAGATCCAACTGTAGTAGCAAAGCCCATGGTACATCGAGATCAAGACATCTCAAGAACACGAGAGAGAGAGAGATCAAACACATCTCAAGAACCGGAGAAGGATTCCCCCTCCGGCAGGGTGTTGGAACGGGATCTAGATTGGTTTTTGGTGGCTACACACACTTGCGGCGGCGGAACTCCCGATCTAGGTTTCTTTCTGGAGGTTTCTGAATTTATAGGAATTTATGGCGTTGGAATTATGTCGGTTGGGCCCACGAGGAGGTCACAGGCCTGACCTACGCCACCTGTTGGGGGGGGGGGTGGCGGCGTCAGGGCTTGTGACTCCCTCGTGGCTCTTCTGGCCTTCTTCCAAAGCTTCGGGGGTCTCTTTTGGTCCCAAAAAAATCATCGTAAAGTTTCATTCCATTTGGGATCCATCTGAAAATGGGCCAAAAACACGGAAAAAACAGAAACTGGCACTTGGCACTGAGTTAATAGGTTAGTCCCAAAAAAGATATAAAATGGCATATTCATGCATATAAAACATCCAAAGTTGACAATATAATAGCATGGAACCATCAAAAATTATAGATACGTTTGAGACGTATCAACCGCTATCCAGCATGCATGTAGTGTATTGAGTTCATGACGAATAGAGTAACGCCTTATGCAAGATGACATGATGTAGGGGGATAAATTCAATCCAATGATATAAACGCCATCTTTTTACCCTTGATGGCAACAACATGATACGTGCCTCGCTACCCCTTCTGTCACTGGGTGAGGTCACCGCACGGTATGAACCCAAACCAAGCACTTCTCCCATTGCAAGAATCATAGATCAAGTTGGCCAAACAAAACCCACAACTTGAAGAGAATTACAAGGATATGAAATCATGCATATAAGAGATCAGAAGAAACTCAAATAAGATTGATGGATAATCTGATCATAAATCCATAATTCATCGGATCTCGACAAACACACCGCAAAAGAAGATTACATCGGATAGATCTCCATGAAGATCATGGAGAACTTTGTATTGAAGATCCAAGACAGAGAAGAAGCCATCTAGCTACTAGCTATGGACCCGAAGGTCTATGGTGAACTACTCACGCATCATCGGAGAGGCAATGGTGTTGACGAAGAATCCCTCCGTATCCCAATCCACCTCTGGCACGGCACCAGAACGTGCCCACAGGGATCTTGCGGAGACAGAAGCTTGCGGCGGTGGAAAAGTATTTCCGTGGATCTCTCCCGTGGTTTTGGATTTTTCGGGGATTTATAGGCGGAAGAAGTAGGGCAGACGAGCCACAGGGGGGCCACAAGCCTGCTAGGCCCGGCCCCCCTGGCCGCGCCTAGGGGGCTTGTGGCCTCCCCTGGTGGACTCTGCCTTGGTTCTCACGTCCCCTGCGTATCTTGTGTTCCAGAAAAAATCTTTTCAAAAGTTTTATTCGGTTTGGACTCTGTTTAATATTCTCCTCTGAAAAGGGTCAAAAACACGGAAAAAATAGGAACTGACACTTAGCACTGAGTTAATAAGTTAGTCCCAAAAAGATATAAAAGGCATACAAAATATCCACAGTTTGACAAGATAATTGCATGGAACCATAAAAAAATTATAGATACGTTGGAGATGTATCAAGCATTCCCAAGCTTAACTCCTGCTCGTCCTCGAGTACGGAAGTGATAAAGACTGAATTTTTGATGTGGAATGCTACCTAGCATATTTTTCCTTTGTAACTTCTTTCATGTGACATGAATGTTCAGATCCGTAAGATTCAAAACAATAGTTTGCTATTGACATGAAAACAATAATACTTCAAGCAAACTAGCAAGGTAATCATGAACTTTCGAAATAACAAGGCCAAAGAAAGTTATCCCTACAAAATCATATCTGGCTATGCTCCATCATCCCCACACAGCTAATTTCAAATATTGTAGGTAGGTATGGTGGCTGTTTTGAGGAAGGCATATGGTGGGTTTGTGCACCGGCGAAAATTGCGCGACACTAGAGAGGCTAGCAAAGGTGGAAGGTGAAAGTGCATCTATACCATGGACTCACATTAGTCATGAAGAACTCACATACTTATCGCGAAAGTTTTTATTAGTAATCGAAACAAAGTGCTAAACGCATACTCCTAGGGGAAGGGTTGGTAGGTGTTAACCATCGCGCGATCCCGACCGTAACACAAAGGATGACAATCAATAGATCAATTATGCTCCGACTTCCTAACATAGCGGTTCACCATACGTGCATGTTACGTGAATCACTAACTTCCACACAAGTATTTCTAGATTCACAACACCCTACTAACATAACTCTTAATATTACCAAATTCACGTCTCAAAACTAATTGAGAGGAATCAAACTTCTCTTTCTAATCAATGCACATGAAGATGGAAGTTTTATTCTATCCTCTTTGGGTGCCTATCACCTTTGGGACTACTTTCATAGCACCAGCCAACTACCAAGTTACTCACCGCCGTGCTCTAAAAGATCTAAGTGAAGAACATAGAGCAAAGTTATCTAGCTCAAAAGATATAAGTGAAGCACATGGAGCTGTTGGGGAACGTCGCATGGGAAACAAAAAATTTCCTACGCGCACGAAGACCTATCATGGTGATGTCCATCTACCAGAGGGGATGAGTGATCTACGTACCCTTGTAGATCGTACAGCAGAAGAGTTAGTGAACGCGGTTGATGTAGTGGAACGTCCTCACGTCCCTCGATCCGCCCCGCGAACAATCCCGCGATCAGTCCCACGATCTAGTACCGAACGGACGGCACCTCCGCGTTCAGCACACGTACAGCTTGACGATGATCTCGGCCTTCTTGATCCAGCAAGAGAGACGGAGAGGTAGAAGAGTTCTCCGGCAGCGTGACAGCGCTCCGGAGGTTGGTGATGACCTTGTCTCAGCAGGGCTCCGCCCGAGCTCCGCGGAAACGCGATCTAGAGGAAAAACCGTGGAGGTATGTGGTCGGGCTGCCGTGGAAAAGTCATCTCAAATCAGCCCTAAAACCTCCGTATATATAGGTGGGAGGGAGGGGACCTTGCCTTGGGGCTCAAGGAGCCCCAAGGGGGTCGGCCGAGCCAAGGGGGGAAGGTTCCCCCCCCAAACCGAGTTGGACTTGGTTTGGTGGGTGGGAGTCCTTCCCTTCCTTCCCACCTCCCTTTTTTTTTCTTTCTCTTTGATTTTTCTTTGTATGGCGCATAGGGCCCTTTTGGGCTGTCCCACCAGCCCACTAAGGGCTGATGCGCCACCCTTATGGCCTATGGGCTTCCCCGGGGTGGGTTGCCCCCCCCGGTGAACTCCCGGAACCCATTCGTCATTCCCGTTACATTCCCGGTAACTCCGAGAACCTTTGGTAATCAAATGAGGTCATCCTATATATCAATCTTCGTTCCCGGACCATTCCGGAAACCCTCGTGACGTCCGTGATCTCATCCGGGACTCCGAACAACATTCAGTAACCAACCATATAACTCAAATACGCATAAAACAACGTCGAACCTTAAGTGTGCAGACCCTGCAGGTTCGAGAACTATGTAGACATGACCCGAGAGACTCCTCGGTCAATATCCAATAGCGGGACCTGGATGCCCATATTGGATCCTACATATTCTACGAAGATCTTATCGTTTGAACCTCAGTGCCAAGGATTCATATAATCCCGTATGTCATTCCCTTTGTCCTTCGGTATGTTACTTGCCCGAGATTCGATCGTCAGTATCCGCATACCTATTTCAATCTCGTTTACCGGCAAGTCTCTTTACTCGTTCCGTAATACAAGATCCCGCAACTTACAGTAAGTTACATTGCTTCCAAGGCTTGTGTGCGATGTTGTATTACCGAGTGGGCCCCGAGACACCTCTCCGTCACACGAAGTGACAAATCCCAGTCTCGATCCATACTAACTCAACGAACACCTTCGGAGATACCTGTAGAGCATCTTTATAGTCACCCAGTTACGTTGCGACGTTTGATACACACAAAGCATTCCTCCGGTGTCCGTGAGTTATATGATCTCATGGTCGTAGGAACAAATACTTGACACACAGAAAACAGTAGCAACAAAATGACACGATCAACATGCTACGTCTATTAGTTTGGGTCTAGTCCATCACATGATTCTCCTAATGATGTGATCCCATTATCAAGTGACAACACTTGCCTATGGCCAGGAAATCTTGACCATCTTTGATCAACGAGCTAGTCAACTAGAGGCTTACTAGGGACAGTGTTTTGTCTATGTATCCACACATGTATTGTGTTCCCAATCAATAAAATTATAGCATGGATAATAAACGATTATCATGAACTAAGAAATATAATAATAACTAATTTATTATTGCCTCTAGGGCATATTTCTAACAGGAGCTAAATTGCCTAACTCAAAAGATATAAGCGAAGGTCAACGAGTATTCTAGCAAATTCACGATGAGTGCATGTCTCTCTCAAAAGGTGTGCAGCAAGGATGATTGTGACACAACAAAAATAAAATACTCTTATGATACAAGACGCTCCGAGCAAAACACATATCATCTGGTGAATAAAAATATATCTCCAAGTAACATTACCGATGGATGGAAGACGAAAGAGGGGATGCCTTCCCGGGGCATCCCCAAGCTTAGGCTTTTTGGTGTCCTTGAATTTGGCTTGGGGTGCCTTGGGCATCCCCAAGCTTGAGATCTTTCCACTCTTTATCCCTTTTTCCATGAGAACATCACCCAAAACTTGAAAACTTCACAAAACAAAACTTAAACAGAAACTCGCGATATCATTAGCACAAGAAAACAAACTACCACCTCTTTACGTACTGTAGCAAACTTGATTTCTATTTATATTGGTGTTAGATTACTGTATTCTCGGTTTTCCATGGCTACTACCCCCCGATACTATCCATAGTTTCATCAAAACAAGCAACCAACACAACAAAAAAATAGAATCTGTCAAAAACAGACCAGTCTGTAGCAATCTGTATACTTCGTATACTTTTGGTTTCTAAAAACTTCTGAAAAATTACAACAGTTTGGGAAAATGGCATATAAACAAGCAGAAAAAATAATAAACTCAAAATCTCTTTCTGGATAAAAATGAAAAATAATTTCATTAGCGAAAAGTTTCAGTCTTTTTCCAGCAGGATCAAACAACCATCACCAAACTAGTCATAAAGGTTTTGCTTGGCTCAAACACAAAAAGAAACACACAAAAAAACAATCATAACAGATTTATGATGGTGTGGAAACAACAAAACAGAAAGCAAAAATCAAAGATAAATTCATTGGGTTGCCTCCCAACAAGCACTATTGTTTAACGCCCTTAGCTAGGCATTGATAATTCGATGATGCTCACATAAAAGATAGCAATCAGACACGAAGAGAGCATCATGAAACATGTGAAAATCACATCTAAGTCTAACATACTTCCTATGCATAGGCATTTTGTAGGAAAACAGATTGTCAAGACAACCAATAGTTACCATATGCAAGGAAGAAGAAAGAGACAATAGCAATCTCCACATAACGAGAGGTGATTTAGTGATATGAAAGTTTCTACCACAATATTTTCCTATCTCATAACTATTACATGTGGGATCATATTCAAATTCAACAATATAGCTATCACAAAGGATATTCTTTTCATGATCCACATGCACGCAAAGTTGACGGTCTTCAAAAATAGTGGGATTATCATCAACTAAAGTCATGAATTCTCCAATCCCACTTTCAATCTTATTGCAAACATCATAATCATCATGAGGCTTAAACAAATTTTCAAGATCATAAGAAAAATCATTACCCCAATCATGATCATTGCAACAAGTAGTGGACATAGCAAAACTAGCATCCCCAAGCTTAGGGTTTTGCATATTTTTAGCATGATTGACACTAATAGGATTTATAGTGAAACCATTGCAATCATGCTTTTCATTCAAGGAGCCCTCGTGAATCACTTCATTAATTTCTTCATCACGATTTTTAGATTCACGCATCTCAAGCAAAACTCCATAGAGAAAGTCAAGTGCACTCAACTCACTAGCAATTGGAAATCAACATAAGTGGATCTCTTAAAGAGATTAGCAAGTGGATGAGGATCCATATCAATAGATTTTCAGCAAGCAAAGATGCAAGCATATTGAAGGCACATAGCACACAAGCAAAGGAAAGGAAAACGAAAAAGGCAAAAAAAGTTGTGAATTTTTGTTTTTCAGAAGTGGGGGAGAGGAAAACGAGAGGCAAAAGGCAAAAAAGGTAAATGCAGGAGAAGAGTTTGCGACACTTACTTGGATGAGCTTCACTTAGAATAATCCCCAGTGCCAGAAATTGACACGTTGACGGGAGACTATTCTTGACTTGATCCTCCCCGGCAACGGCGCCAGACATTCTTCTTGCTACCTCTTGAGCTTGCGTTGGTTTTTCCCTTGAAGAGGAAAGGGTGATGCAGCACAGTAGCAATAAGTATTTCCCTCAATTTGAGAACCAAGGTATCAATCCGGTAGGAGAATCAAGCCAAGTGTCCAGAGTACCTGCGCAAACACAAACGAGCTTGCAACCAACGCTATAAAGGGGTTATCAATCCCTTCAAGATTGATTGCAAAGTGAGATTTGAAGGCGGAAAGTGCAACAAAGTAAAAGTGTAAGGCTGAAAATATGATGTGAAGTAGACCCGGAGGCCATAGTGTTCACTAGAGGCTTCTCTCAAGATAGCAAATAGTAAGGTGGGTGAACGAATTACTGTCGAGCAATTGATAGAACCGCGCAAAGTCATGATGATATCTAAGGCAATGATCATACATATAGGCATCACGTCCGAGACAAGTAGACCGATACTTTCTGCATCTACTACTATTACTCCACACATCGACCGCTATCCAGCATGCATCTAGTGTATTGAGTTCATGGCGAATAGAGTAACGCCTTAAGCAAGAGGACATGATGTAGAGGGATAAATTCAAACCAATGATGTAAACCCCATCTTTTTATCCTTGATGGCAACAACACGATACGTGCCTCGCTACCCCTTCTGTCACTGGGTGAGGTCACCGCATGGTATGAACCCAAAACCAAGCACTTCTCCGATTGCAAGAATCATAGATCAAGTTGGCCAAACAAAACCCACAACTCGAAGAGAATTACAAGGATTTGAAATCATGCATATAAGAGATCAGAAGAAACTCAAATAAGATTCATAGATAATCTGATCATAAATCCACAATTCATTAGATCTCGACAAACTCACCGCAAAAGAAGATTACATCATATAGATCTCCATGAAGATCATGGAGAACTTTGTATTGAAGATCCAAGAGAGAGAAGAAGCCATCTAGCTACTAGCTAGGGACCCGTAGGTCTATGGTGAACTACTCACGCATCATCGGAGAGGCAATGGTGTTGATGAAGAAGCCCTCCGTATCCGAATCCCCCCTCCGGCAGGGCACCAGAACGTGCCTCATATGGGATCTTGCGGAGACAGAAGCTTGCGGCGGCGGAAAAGTATTTCCGTGGATCTCTCCCGTGGTTTTTGTTTTTTCGGGGATTAATAGGCGGAAGAAGTAGGGCAGACGAGCCAGAGGGGGCTTGTGGCCACCCCTGGTGGCCTCTGATACGTCTCAAACGTATCTATAATTTTTTATGGTTTCACGCTGTTATCTTGTCTTCTTTGGTTGTTTTACGTACATTTTATATCTTTTTTGGGACTAACTTATTAATTTCAGTGCCAAGTGCCAGTTCTTGTTTTTTCCGTGTTTTTGACTCTTTTCAGATCTGATTTTGGAACGGAGTCCAAACGGAAGAAAAACCCCGAAATGATTTTTTCCCAAACGGAAGAAGACCAGGGGACTTTTGGGCCAAGCCAGGTGGGCTCCAGGGAGCCCACAAGCCCCCACTCCGCCACCAGGGGGAGGCGGCGGTGGGCAGGCTTGTGGCCTCCCTGGCCTCCCCCTGACCTAGGTATTTGGCCTATAAATTCCCAAATATTCCGCAAAAAATCAGGGGAGCCTCGAAAATACTTTTTCGCCGCCGCAAGCTTCCGTTTCCGCGAGATCTCATCTGGAGACCCTTCCCGGCGCCCTGTCGGAGGGGACTTTGGAGTTGGAGGGCTTCTTCATCATCATCATCGCCCCTCCAATTACTCGTGAGTAGTTCACTTCAGACCTACGGGTCCGTAGTTAGTAGCTAGATGGCTTCTTCTCTCTCTTGGATCTTCAATACAAACTTCTCCATGATCTTCATGGAGATCTATCCGATGGTAATCTTCTTTGGCGGTGTGTTTGTCGAGATCCGATGAATTGTGGATTTGTGATCGGATTATCTATGATATATATTTGAGTCTTTGTTGATATCTTATATGCATGATTTGATATCCTTGTAAGTCTCTCCGAGTCTTGGGTTTTGTTTGGCCAACTAGATCTATGATTCTTGCAATGGGAGAAGTGCTTGGTTTTGGGTTCTACCATGTGGTGACCTTTCCCAGTGACAGTAGGGGCAGCAAGGCACACATCAAGTAGTTGCCATCAAGGGTAAAAAGATGGGGGTTTTATCATTGGCTTGAGATTACCCCTCTACATCATGTCATCTTGCTTAAGGCGTTACTCTGTTCTTATGGACTTAATACACTAGATGCACGCTGGATAGCGGTCGACGTGTGGAGTAATAGTAGTAGATGCAGAAAGTATTGGTCTACTTGTTTCGGACGTGATGCCTATAGAAACAATCATTGCATAGATATGGTCACGACTTTGCGCGGTTCTATCAATTGCTCGAGAGTAATTTGTTCACCGATCATCTACTTGCTTTCATGAGAGAAGCCACTAGTAAACACTACGGCCCCCGGGTCTATTCACATCCATCGTTTACACCTCCGCTTTTACTTTGCTTTGTTACTTTGTTGCTTTCAGTTCTCACTTGGCAAACAATCTATAAGGGATTGACAACCCCTTGATAGCGTTGGGAGCTAGTTTTTGTGTTTTTGCAGGATCTTGAGATACTCCTCCACTGGATTGATACCTTGGTTCTCAAACTGAGGGAAGTACTTACCACTGCTACGCTACATCACCCTTTCCGCTTCGAGGGAACACCAACGCAAGGCTCCAAGGCCACGGGGGAAATACTTTGCATACTTCCCTAGGAAGTACCTTAAGGCGTAGCCGTAGCTGAAGGATTCCTGGTGCCGTAGCTGAGGAGTATCAAGCAACATTCCTATTTCTCGCGCCGTTGGAAGGTCTTTTGTTGTAGTAGCATACTCTGCCTTGGTACTCACGTCCCGTGCATATCTTCTGTTCCGGGAAAAATCTTTTCGGAAGTTTATTCCGTTTGGACTCCGTTTAATATTCTCCTCTTAAAAGGGTCAAAAACACGGAAAAATAGGAACAGGCACTTGGCACTGAGTTAATAAGTTACTCCCAAAAAAGATATAAAAGGCATACAAAACATCCAAAGTTTGACAAGATAATAGCATGGAACCATCAAAAATTATAGATACGTTGGAGACGTATCAACCTCTATGGCATCATCCTCGGCAATATCCAGAATAACAAAGTCTGTTAAGATAGTAACGTTAGCAACCACAACAGACACATCCTCGCAAATGCCGATAGGGAAAGAAGTTGATTTTGTGGGCCATTTGCAATGAGATTTCACTGGGTGTCAACTTATCCAATCCAAGTATACGATAAAGAGACAGAGGTATAACACTAACACCTCCTGCAAGATCGCATAAAGCGGTTCTAACATAATTGCCTTTAATGGAGCAAGGTATAGTGGGCAGTCCGGGATCACCTAGTTTCTTAGGAGTCCCACCCTTGAAGGTGTAATTAGCGAGCATGGTGGAAATCTCAACCTCAGGTATCCTCCTCTTATTAGTCACAATATCCTTCATGTACTTAGCATAAGGAGACATTTTGAGCATATCTACCAAATGCATTTGCAGAAAGATAGGTCTAATCATTTTAACAAATCGCTCAAAATCCTCATCATCCTTTTTCTTGTCTGGTTTGGGAGGAAAGGGCATGGGTTTCTGAACCCATGGTTCTCTTTCTTTACCATGCTTCCTAGCAATGAAATCGTTCTTATCGTATCTCCTATTCTGAGGATGTGGGTTATCAAGATCAACTGGTTCAATCTCCACATCCTTATCATTGCTAGGTTGAGCATCATCATGAACACCACTATCGATATTATCATTAGGCTCATGTTCATCACCAGATTGTGTTTTGGCATCAGAAACAGAGACATCGTTTGGATTCTCGGGTGTAACAGCAGCAGGTTTGCTAGCATCTTTCTTTTTCTTCCTAGGATGACTAGGTGCCTCGGTGCTTACTCCTTGAGAATCTTGCTCAATTCTCTTAGGATGACCCTCAGGATACAAAGGTTACTGCGTCATTCTACCACCTCTAGTGACGACTCTAACAGAATTGTCATTCAACTCATTGAGCAAGTCATTTTGAGCCTTAAGTACTTGTTCTACCTGAGTAGTGACCATAGAGGCATGTTTACTCAAAAGCTTAAGATCATTGCCATTTCTATCAACAGAAGCACTTAAATGACTAAGCATACGAGCATTTTGTTCCAATTGTCTGCTAACCTAATCATTGAGACTTTGTTGTTTGACAACAAAGTTATCAAATTCATCTAGGCATAAGCTATCAGGTTTATCAAAAGGAATATCACCCTCATTGAATCTACGAAGAGAATTTACCTATACTACCTTTGTCGGGTTACCAATACCATGGATCTGTTCGATAGGTGGTAGATTCTTGACATCTTCAGATTTAATGCCTTTCTCTTGCATAGATTTCTTAGCTTCTTGCATAACTTCAGGACTGCCGAATAGGATACCTCTTTTCTTCGGAGTTGGCTTCGGAGGTGGTTCGGGAATAGTCCAAGCATTCTCGTTGCACAAGATATTATTCAATAGAATCTCAGCTTGTTCCACAGTTCGTTCCATGAAAACACAACTGGCACAACTATCTAGGTGGTCCCTAGAAGCATCGGTTAGTCCACTATAGAAGATATCAAGTATTTCATTTTTCTCAAGAGGGTGATCAGGCAAAGCATTCAGCAGCTGGACAAGCCTCCTCAAGCTTGTGGGAGACTCTCTTCTTCGCTTGCACAAAGTTATATATTTCCTGCAAGGCAGCTTGTTTCTTATGGACAGGAAAATATTTCTCAGAGAAGTAGTGGATCATATCCTGGGGACTACGCACACAAGCAGGATCAAGAGAAGTGAACCAAGTCTTAGCATCATCCTTTAGCGAGAAAGTAAACAACTTAAGGATATAGTAGTGGCGTATCATTTCCTCACTCGTGAATAGGGTGGCTATATCGTGCAACTTAGTAAGATGTGCTACAATTGTTTCAGACTCATAACCATGAAAAGGATCAGATTCGACCAAAGTGATTAACTCAGGATCGACAGAGAATTCATAATCCTTATCAGTCACAAAGATGGACGAAGTAGCAAACTTAGGGTCGTATTTCATCCTAGCGTTCAGAGATTCTTCCTTCCACTTACGCAGTAATTTCTCAAGATCATAGATATCCTTACAAGAAAGAAAGTCCGCAGGTACCTCTCCCTCCATAACATAACCCTCAGGTATATCAGGCAATTCATATCTAGGAGAGCTAGTTCTA